>NC_056066.1:71087600-72337600 GCF_016772045.2 Ovis aries | reverse complement strand
TTCAGTCACTTGGTTGTGTCCAACTGTTTGCAACCCCATGGACTGCAGCAAGCCAGGCTTTCCTGTCCATCACCAACTCCCGAAGCTTACTCAAACTCACGTCCATTGAGTTGGTGATGACATCCATCTTATCCTCTGTCATCCCCTTATCCTCCTGCCTTCAATCTTTCCCAGCATCAGGGTCTTTTCAAATGAGTCAGCTCTCCACATCAGGTGGCCAAAGTATTGGAGTTTCAGCTGCAACATCACTCCTTCCAATGAACACCCAGGACTGATCTTCTTTAGGATGGACTGGTTGGATCTCCTTGCAGTCCAAGGGACTCTCAAGAGTCTCCTCCAACACCACAGTTCAAAAGCATCAATTCTTTGGTGCTCAGTTGGCCATGTTAGTCTGAGACAAATAAAAATCCCAAATAGAATCATAGTCAAAGGTGATAAAAGGAGACATAAGCAAAAATTTCACCACAAAAGAGAATGAAACAAACACAGCAGTATAAAGATGTGAAGAGTATGTTTCTGAAAACTGAACTCATAAAACAGACGAAAATTCTGGGTGAATCAATTTTCAACAGCATGGGGAAAAATTGAACACTCTTAAAGAAAAAGGATGAAGAATGAGGTCCTAGAACAACAGATCGGTTAACAAAAGAATGGGCAATACTAAGAAAAATATTAAGACAATGAACAATGATATTGCAACATTTTAAAAAATGGCATAAGAAGCAATGAAAAGCAAACATCATTGGCGGAACCCAAATCAGCAAGATTGCAGGAAGATGTAAGGAAAATAATAGAGAACCTAATTAGAGGTAAAAAGCAAGAGAATAAGAAAACCCAAATAGGAAAAACAACAGAGATCCCATATATGGTAACTGGTATTCTTAAAGAAGAGATCTGAATAAACTGTTTCAGAAAAAACATTCGAAACATGAAAGAAGACATCTTTCCTCATATAAAAGAGGACTTCAGGTTGAAGCAGGAAGCAGCCCACCAAAGAGAGGAAAAAGAAAAAGACAATAGCAAAGCGAATTCTGATATAATCATTTCATTTTACATATAAATAGAAATTTATGTAAATATCCATGGAGAAGAAATAGAACCTTGACTTTTCTGCCATTCAGTTTGCTGCCAGAAGACAAAAAAAGGTTTGAAGGAATAAAAGGAACTTGGTCCCAGAATTCTAAGCCCAGACAAGATACCTGTTACCTGTTAAAGAAACAGACAAGATGTTATTAAACATTGGAGAAATTGAGGAGGAGATTACTTTAAAACTCTTCCTCAAGAACTACTCAAATAAATAAATATTTTTGAACATGAAAGTTGTGTCATGGAAGGGTTGTGGTGAGCCTCAAATCCTAACTATGGAATTGACTTAATAACTACGGGAAATATAAAACAAAATGAAGATATTCAATTCCTTGACAGAGAAAGACATGATGCAAGAATTAATAATAATTTCATTATAATACACTGGAATCACTAGCGGTAAAGGACCCGCTTGCCAATGCAAGTGATGTAAGAGACGTGCATCCCGTCTCTGGGTCGGGAAGATCCCCTGGAGGAGGAAATGGCAAGCCACTCCAGTATTCTTGATTGGGAAATCCATGGACAGAGGAGCCTGATGAGTTACAGTCCACAGAGTCACAAAAAGTCGGACACGACTGAAGCAACATAGCATGCACACAATAGCGTGGAACAAAAATTCAGGATACATAGGTAAGTAAATCTGGTAGTTTAGATTTGGAGTTGAGATTGACTGAGGGAAAAAATAAAAGGAAGTAAAAATGTATATTTTCTTACTCTTATAGAGAGAGGTGAAAGACCAGGTCTTCTAAAACTGATGAATTAGAGAATATAGGGTTAACTGTCTTCAATTATTAATAGATCCAAAGCATGGAATCTATGTGGTCATTAATTACTTTTAAAATTATAAGCAATACAGCAAAAGATACAAAGCAAATAACACTGCCGTGAATCATAGCACAAAAGACACAGGAGCCTAACAACATTTTTATTTATTTATTTGGAAATTAAAAAAAAAATTTAATGGCATCATTAAATTTATCAGCAAGGATGAGGCATTTAATAAACTGCTGGGAAAACAGGTTAGCTATTTGAAGGAAAAAAAAATCAATTACCTTATTCTTCACATGCGAGTAAGTTCCATATGGATCCAAGAATTATATTAAAAACGGAAGCATAAAAGCCAAATTAAAAGAAAGATTACAAAGTTTTCTATATAACTGTACGCAAACAAATTTTAAAACTTGAATTAAAACAAAAGTTAAAAACTCCAAAAACCCAAAGGGGAATTTACCAGGTGAATCCCAAAAGCCAGGTGGGAAGTGTGTTCCAGGACAAGTCTGACCCCAAATGCCCTTCCTTCCACAGTCTTTAGTCAGATCTCTAACACTTTTAAACAACAGAAATTATTATGGCAATAAATGAAAATGGGATAAACACATATTTTTAAAAAAAAAACTTACTTGAATTAAAACTTAAAATACAGTTCCAGAATGTCAACAAAACATTTAAGTAAAACAAAATAATTCAAAAAAATTATGAGTAAGAGGGAAAGCAAAGATGCTCTAGGAATTGCAAACAAACGAGAAACAGGCAGAGCTGCAATGCTAACATCAAAGTAGACTTCTCTCAAACATTCAAATACTATAGCAGTCTCTTGCCATTTAAATAATTCCAATGCATAATGAAGTTAAAATTCAATTATTTTTATAAATTATGCAGACTCAGTGTAAAAACGTAGACAAAGCATGAAACGGACCAATCCAATTCTGAATGTACCTGCAAGAATATTAAATAAAATAAAGCAAATAAGAGACAATGTGAGATGAGATTAAAAATGTTAACAGAAAAAAAGTGTGAGATTAAGCAATGATTGTTCTGAATTTGATAGACTATCCATATAAAAAGAAAAAGAAAAAGAATAATCTCAATAAATGCCTAAAAATCATTTTTAAAAAAGAGTATCTACCTTTGATAGCAATGTTTCATAAAATAATAATAGAGGGATATTTTCATAGCATGAACTCCTCCCCACCCCCTGAAATTTCACACTGACAACAAATGACTGTTAGCCTCACAATCAATGGGAAGACATTTAGGAACATTCCCTTTAAATCATGAGAAAAACAAAAGAGACTGCTATCACTACCCTTTTTGTACTCTCTTCTGAGGTGCTATCAGTGTCACTCGGCAAAAGAATGAAATAAGAGGCGTAGATATTAGAATAAAAGCAAAATGATCAATATTTGTACATTATATAATTTTCTATGTAGGGGAAAAAAAACAAGAAAATCAATTAAAACCCTGTTAGAAATAATCATCATCTCAGTGAAAGCAGGTGGTTTAAAAATAAATACACTAAAATCAATATTTTCCTAGATTTCCAACAATGACCAATTAGAAAATATGGCAGATTTTAAAAATTGCATTCATGTAAACAATAAAAGTAAAAGATACCTAAAAATTAACTTTAAAAACTATTCCTGATCTATATGGGGAAAAAAAAACAAGTACTACTTAACTTTATTAAAGTATCTAATAGTTTAAAAAAATAAGAAAAAGAAAAATAATATTTTGGGGGATAAGAACAAATTGGTTGGGGTAAACACTTTTAGAAGGTAATCGACAGTGTCTATCTAAGTAGCAAATAACTATACCCTTTTATTCAGCAAACCCAATTCCAAGGACTCTACAGAAATTCTGCCACAAAATACAAAATTACTATATGTAGAATGAGTCAAGAATTTTGACCTGAGCAGCTGAGTACAGTTTCTAAAGTTAGCAAAGTTTATCAAGTTGACAATATGTAGTGACAGCCTTAAAAAATGTTACCCTTGTTTTTCTATTCCTAGGAATTTATTCTTAGGAAATAAGCATGGTCATGCTCAGAGTTAGTTTCTGGGAAATTTACTGCAGTGGTGTTTATAATATTGAAAAAATGCAAACAACTTAAATGTTAAACAGTGGAATATTGGGAAGCTCTTTAACACTGATGTAGAAGAATGTTTAATGATAATGAAACAGATGCATGATACACTGTAACATGAAAAAATCATGTTACCGGACAAGACAATAGTTTCTGCATGTAAATGTGTTTGAAATTCGGCAAAAAAAAAAAAAAAAAAAAAAAAAAACAACCAGCATACAGATATAATATGAATATGTCTAGAAAAAAAGACTAGAAAGATACAGACCAAGTTGTTGTCTCTGGGTTATAGATATGATTTTTAATTTTCCTTCCAGATATCTTTTCTGAATTTTCTCTAATAATTGTGTCTTACTTTCATAAAATAAAAATGTTTTTAAATCTCTTTTTTCTTTTGTACAAGGTCCCAAGGGAACTCAACTTGCTACCTTGACATGCTGAGAGTACTTTTTGATTTTGGAAAAGTTTCTTTTCCTCTTTCCCTCTGAGGACTTCAGTTCCTCATCTGTAAGCCAGAGGGCTGGTGATAGCCCAGGTCATCTACACCCTTGTCATGCTCTGGGGCTTCCTTTAAACTACCACCATTCACCCCAAGAGACCCTTATGGTACTGCTCAGAGTCTGTTGCTGGTAAATTCATTCTGGCCCCTGGACCCTACCTAACCATACCAGTGCTGACCCAACTTCTAGCTGCCATCATTTGCATATTGCCTAAGGGCTTTCCCTGGTGGCCAGAGCTCTCTCCCCACCCTTGCATCCATCTAAGTGCTGGGGACCTAAAGGAATCCCCAGCCAGGAGCAACCTTCAAGCAAATACTACCCAAGCTGGCATATAGATACCCTAGCTTCCTCCAGAATTCTCCACTGGGATGGACCTTCAGTTGCCCACTGTGGCAATGGGCTTGACCACGTACCTCTTACTGGCTTCCTCTCCTTCTCTGCCTCGATCCTCTGCCTGTGTATCTTGGGATCGCCTTCCAAATAAACCACATGCTCTGGGATTCTTGTCTCAGATACTGCTTCTGAGCAACCCAAAGGAAGATAACTCACACTCTTCATCTCCTCTCTTCTCAAATCTCCAGTCCCCACCACCTCAACTGTGGACCTTGTCTTTGAGTTTGTAGAGGAAATAGAAATGGTCAGGCATCAACAGGCATTCTCAGAAGAAACTTGAAAGGCTAATACACACATGAAAACACACTCAGAGTCACTGATGATAGTGCTTGTGTGCTAAGTCGCTTCACTTGTGTCGGACTCTTTTCAAACCCACGGACTGTAGCCCGCCAGGCTCCTCTGTCCATGGGATTTCCTAGGCAAGAATACTGGAGTGGGTTGCCATTTCCTTCTCCAGGGGATCTCCTCTCCCACAAAGGGATCAAACCACATGTCTCTTATGTCTCCTGCCTTGGCAGATGGGTTGTTCACCACCAGCGCCAGCCGAGAAGCTGGATGATCCAGGAAATGCAAATTAAAACAACTGATGATAGACCATTTCATAAAACCAGTTTGAGGAGAGTTATCTGACAAGACCAAATGTTGTGGAGGAGATGGAATAAACAATACCTCTCATACATTCTGGGTGAGGGTGTCGGTACTCTCACCTTGGAGATTTGGCAAAACCCAGTAAAGTTGGAGATGTGTCTGTCCTGTGATGCTATGACCCTATGATCCAATCCTCCCACTTTTAGGAAAACACCTGAGAGTGGCTCCTACACATGGGCTCAAGGATAATCACTCCAGCATGAATATTAATAGGAAAAGAAGAAGGAAACGAACTCACGGCCTGTCAGTAGGGTACTGGCTAAGGAAATTTAAAACCATTCTTACGCTATAACACTATGTTAAGGCAAATGAACTACATCTACTAACAGAAAGGTAAATGGATCTTAAAAGCACATGCTGAGTAAAAATAAGTTGCATACATTACGCACACACATTGTGACACTATTTTATGTAAACATCAGAAGTCTCCAGCACAGTGTAGTATATTATCTGTGATCATGTACAATGCAATGAGTTTTAAGACTTGGGGAGAGCTTGTTACCTTTAGACACAGGTGGTGACAGTGGCTGAGCGTCCCTGGTGGCTCAGTGGTAAAGAATCTGCCTGCCAATGCCAGACACACAGGAGACGTGGACTGGATCCCTGGATCAGGAAGACCCTCTGGAGAAGGAAACGGCAACCCACTCCAGTATTCTTGCCTGGAGACTCTCATGGACTGAGGAGCCTGGCGGGCCACAGTCTATATGGGGTCACAAAGAGTCGGAGACTTAACAACAACAAGAGGTGACAGCAGTTACTTTTGGGGACTGGAATGAGGAAGTCTCCAAGCATATCGACAGCGCTTAACTTCTTCAAAAGAATTTGATTCCATTTCTTTAAAAAGGGAGAGTAGATGAAGGGAGAGGAAGAGAGAGAGTGAGAAATAGAACAAACCAAAGCAAATACAGCAAAACAGTAACCTTTGCTAAATCTTGGTGGCAAATTCATGCTCTTTTGAAATACTAAACTCTGTATTTTTTCTGGATGGTTGCAATATCTCTAAATTTAAAAAAACTGATTGAGGTGATGGAAATGTTCTGTCTTGATTGTGATGGTTCAGTTCAGTTCAGTTCAGTCACTCAGTCGTGTCCAACTCTTTGCGACCCCATGAATTGCAGCACGCCAGGCCTCCCTGTCCATCACCATCTCCCAGAGTTCACTCAGACTTCATCCATCGAGTCAGTGATGCCATCCAGCCATCTCATCCTCGGTCGTCCCCTTCTCCTCCTGCCCCCAATCCCTCCCAGCATCAGAGTCTTTTCCAATGAGTCAACTCTTCACATCAGGTGGCCAAAGTACTGGAGTTTCAGCTTTAGCATCATTCCTTCCAAAGAAATCCCAGGGTTGATCTCCTTCAGAATGGACTGTTTGGATCTCCTTGCAGTCCAAGGGACTCTCAAGAGTTTTCTCCAACACCACAGTTCAAAAGCATCAATTCTTCAGTGTTCAGCCTTCTTCACAGTCCAACTCTCACATCCATACACGACCACTGGAAAAACCATAGCCTTGACTAGACGGACCTTAGTCAGCAAAGTAATGTCTCTGCTTTTGAATATACTGTCTAGGTTGGTCATAACTTTTCTTCCAAGGAGTAAGCGTCTTTTAATTTCATGGCTGCAATCACCATCTGCAGTGATTTTGGAGCCCAAAAAAATAAAGTCTGACACTGTTTCCAATGTTTCCCCATCTATTTCCCATGAAGTGATGGGACCGGATGCCATGATCTTCGTTTTCTGAATGTTGAGCTTTAAGCCAACTTTTTTGCTCTCCTCTTTCACTTTCATCAAGAGGCTTTTTAGTTCCTCTTCACTTTCTGCCATAAGGGTGGTGTCATCTGCATATCTGAGGTTATTGATATTTCTCCTGGCAATCTTGATTCCAGCTTGTGTTTCTTCCAGTCCAGCATTTCTCATGATGTACTCTGCATATAAGTTAAATAAGCAGGGTGACAATATACAGCCTTGATGTACTCTTTTCCTATTTATGAATGTGGGTCTCGGTCAAGGCTCCTTGAACTGAACACCTAGAATGGGTGCATGTTCCCACATGTAAATTATACCTCAGTAAGTCGATCTTCAAAAGGAAGGACAAGTCAGTGAGATATTGACTGGCAGGGGTGCAGGTCTCCTGTGGGACTCAGTTCTACATGGAAGTGCACAGAGGGAAGAGATGCCTACTAACTTAGGGGAGCCTTGGGGGTCTGCCCCCCAAACTTCAGGACCTCAGGGCAAGTGGGACACCCTTTGCTTTGGGGGAGGAGTGGACCAAGCCCTCCTCACAAGGTCTAATCCGAGAGTTTTGGGGGCTGGGGAAGCTCTCTCCTGCTATGAGTTCATCATGTCCTCTGACATCTCAATGTTCTCTCCATTTAATTTTTAAGAAGCACCAACACATCAGAAAAGAAGTCTGCCCTGAAATCGCTGTTTGGATGAATGTGACATTTGTAGGCCAGCAACAGAAACTGGAGGAGCTGATGTGTTTGCAACTCACAGCCTCATCTCGTGGCCCACACTCCCAAACAGTGCACACACTTGGAGGGTGGGGGTGGGGAAAACATTTGCCTGGATGGATAAATAGAGCTCAGTAGACAGACTCTCCATGAGGAAAGGAAAGAAAGAGGAAGGAAGGGAGGACAGGCAGGCTGGCACAAATATACCCCTGTGTGCCAGGTCCACTGTGCCATTTCATGTTCAAAACCCGTGTTGTTACCCTCATTTGCAAGTTGAGAGAACAAGCTCAGAAATGGGATGTGTTGCTTTGCCAAGAACACAAAGCCAAGTTGGATTTGACCCAATCCATGTGATATCAAATTCCTTAGAATACGCCGGCAACAAAGAGAAGGGACTGTTTCCTTCCTCTTACCTTTCCTCTCTCCTCTTTCTTCCTCTACGAGGAAAGGGGTTCAGCCAGGCTGGGGGATGTATGATTATTTGGGGGGCAGAGGCAGGACAGAATAATTAATGGGATGGTGAAGCTGAGGGAGACTGAAGAATCCTGGACAAGTCACTGGTTTCTGTGCTGGGGTCGGGCACAGTGGTAAGGAGCGACTGGGGGATGTATGGTTGAGTTATTTGGGGGGCAGAGGCAGGACAGGATAACTAATTGGATGGTGAAGCTGACGGAGACTAAAGAATCCCGGACAAGTCACCGGTTTCTGTGCTGGGGTCAGGCACAGTGGTAAGGAGCCTTCACAGGAAAAGCAGCTGCTGGCAGGAAATGGAGGGGTGGGATTGGCTTCAAATCTCTCTATCCTCCAATAAAGGAGTCCTGAGACAACTGAACTGCTTGTTATATACTTGTGGAGAGAGGGGTACGCTAGGGAGTTGGCGATCCTTCCAAAAATGAGCCTTATTGTGGTTAGACTTTCTTCTCAGAGTCTAGGATGACTCTTCAATATAAGGGGAATATAATGGTGGAAAATTCCAACCCAAGGTGAGCCAATATTTTGGTGAGATTTCTTTCACTTCCAATAGGCAGGGGAGAAAACCACATTCGCATATCGTCACATTTCTAATAACATAATAATGGTGAATTTTTATAGTTGCCCAACAACGAGACAGAAAAAGAAATAACAAAAATGTGAAAACCCTGGGTAGTTGTTCCAGTTAAGTTCAATTAAACATGCCCATAGGTAGAATAGATACGGTGGAAAATGTCTTGTCAGAATCCAATTTCCTTGATCAACACACTTGCCAGCAGACAAGGAGGTTATTATTTCGTTTGTTGATAAAGATTGCAGTGTAGCGGAAAGGACAGAAAATTTCGAGTCAAGCAAATCTAAGCCACATCAGCTCTCTAGCCACAGACAAGTAAAACCCACCAAAACATGGGCATAATCATATCTACTTCAATAGGCTGCTGGAGAATTAAATGAAATGATGCACAGGAAAGAGTGATTTGAAAATGTACCCTCCCCAATAGTCATAGGAAATCAAATAACTGAATTATTTGTAAGGTTTTCTTTAAAATTATCTGAAACATTCAAGGAAGATAGAATAGTCAACACGGGCTTACTAAACATCCCTTGCTGCCAACTGAATGGAATGAGCAAGAATACATTTGATTTTTTAAGCTTTTTACTTCATATTGGAGTATAGCCAAACAACAATGTCGTGATATTTTCAGGTGGACAGCAAAGGGACTCAGCCATACATACACACGTATTCAGTCTCTCTCAAGCTCCCCTCCCATCCAGGTTGCCACATAACATTGAGCAGAGTCCCCTGTGTATACAGTAGGAAATAAGACATTTTAAATGACCAAGAATTAGCCAGGAATTCTGATGCTAGGAATGGACCCCAACCCCCCTGGGTTGAATTTTGAAAACTGTCTTCCTGAAAAAAAAAAAAAAACAAAAAGGACAAATTTGGAACCAGGAAAAATAGGACTTAGGAATGGATATGTTGATTACCCCTGCAATGGTGAAAATGTTGCATGGATGATGTTCAGAAGAACCTCATGACATCACCCCGTTTGGTGGGGTGGGGACCAGGAGAATGCCCTGTCCAAGAGAGAGGCCAGGGAATGCCAGTCTAGAGCAGGCTTTCCAACCTCACATGATGGAAACATGGGACGAGAGAATTCTTTGCTCTTCTGGGTGGTGTGGAATGCTTAATAGCATCCCTGGTCTGTCCCAGGTTTGATCCCTGGTAGCTCATTTGGTAAAGAATCTGCCTGCAGTGCAGAAGACCCGGGTTTGACCCCTGGGTCAGGAATACCCCCTGGAAAGGAAGTGGCAACCCACTCCAGTATCCTTGCCTGGAAAATCCCATGGACATAGGAGCCTGGTGGGCTGCAGTCCACGGGATCGCAAAGAGTCGGGCATGACTGAGCGACTAACACTTTGGTCTGTCCCTCCCAAACTGTGCCAACCAAAAGTATCCCTAGACTTTGCTGAATTTTTCCTGGGAGGAAGGGGCCAGTATCACTTCCAGGTGAGAATCACAGGTCTGGAAGACCACCCTCCTTACCCTAGAAAAGAGTGAGTTGGCCAAATGCAGACAAGCCTAGGATCCCTGCCTCTAGCTGAGAGAGAAGCAAAGCTCTTTCAACGGGATGAACATCAGGACAAACAGTCTGACAACAAATAGAGGCTCTGCAGAATGGAGAGAGAAAACAACACTTCCTATGGGCAAGGCAGCCCAGGAAAGATGTGCAATGCAAAGAATAACCCCCTTGGCCTCTCTCCCTACCTGTCAGTAGCTGGAGGAGCTGGGACCTTTAAAATTCAATCTCACAAGAACGGGGGAGAGCTTGGCTGGACCTCTGGTCTGAAACTGATTGTTCTGATGGCCGAGACGTGGTCTCCAAAGTTGGACTGTCTCTGAAACTGCTGGCACTATCTGAAACTAAGAGTGTCCCCGTCCCCACTGTCCCCGACTGGATGTGTCCCTAATGGCGCCGAGTGACTCTCCTGCATGGCTTTAAGCTCACCTTGTGCTATATGGAGAAAGTCACAAAAGTTCCACTTGTAACTGCTGCCCAGGTCCCCACCTCCTCCTTTGTCACCTTCTAGGCACGAAAAGCAGCCTTGAAATTTGAGATGTGATGGGTACAGAGAAGACCCAGGTAAACAGAGAAGGATGTATGGGAGACTCCAGCTGTTCTGGATCTAGGCAAATAAGAGACATGGTATAACTCCTCCAGTTCAAAGATAAATAAGTTGAAATAACAACAGCAATAACAACAAAATAACATTAAAACTACACAAATTTTCAAAACACAGCAGGAAAGGAAAGGAAGGGATCAGTTCAGTTCAGTTCAGTCACTGAGTCTTGTCCAACTCTTTGTCACCCCATGAATCGCAGCACGCCAGGCCTCCCTGTCCATCACCAACTCCCGGAGTTCACTCAGACTCACGTCCATCGAGTCAGTGATGCCATCCAGCCATCTCATCCTCTGTCGTCCTCTTCTCCTCCTGTCCCCAATCCCTCCCAGCATCAGAGTCTTTTCCAATGAGTCAACTCTTCGCATGAGGTGGCCAAAGTGCTGGAGTTTCAGCTTTAGCATCATTCCTGCCAAAGAAATCCCAGGACTGATCTCCTTTAGGATGGACTACTGCTGCTGCTACTGCTAAGTCGCTTCAGCCGTGTCCGACTCTGTGCGACCCCATAGACGGCGGCCCACCAGGCTCCCCCGTCCCTGGGATTCTCCAGGCAAGAACACTGGAGTGGGTTGCCATTTCCTTCTCCAATGCATGAAAGTGAAAAGTGAAAGTGAAGTCGCTCAGTCGTGTCTGACTAGTAGCGACCCCATGGACTGCAGCCTACCAGACTTCTCTGTCCATGGGATTTTCCAGGCCAGAGTACTGGAGTGGGGTGCCATTGCCTTCTCTGTTAGGATGGACAGACCATATTAAAAACAAAGACTCTGGTTTGAAAAAAGACATGGACTAGGAAACAGAAAAAAAATAAAAGCCCACAAATGTATCACAATCCCAAAGAAACTGAAAATAAGATGATAACAAAGTAAGGTTAAAGAATTGCAGAGCCAAGGTAAGAAATTATGGATCAGAACAATACCAGGATGCTGCTACTAAACAGATAAGAAACCACGAGTCCAGAACTGACACAGCAGAAAAATAACTTGGGAATGTTAAAGATAGTCTAAGGGAAAAAAAAAAAAGAAAACCATACAAAATGCAAAAGAAAAAGTTAGGAACAATTTAGAGAAGATAATTGTTATGGAGGACAGACAATGGAGGTTAACATAAAGATGAGTAGCCTTAAAGAAGAGGACAAAACAAATACATCATAAAAATAACCCATCATGTAAAAAGGGAAAAGTGAATACGAAGATTGAAACTCTATATGAAAATCTAGACATTCAAGATGTTCAACTTAAAGAACTTAAGAGGCAATTATATAAGCACCCACCCAGGAATACCAAATTATTAGCAAGAGGAAGAATATCAGAATCCCTTCAATTTCTCCACACTAACGTTTGATGTCCAAAAACCAAAGTAACATCTGCAAAGTTTTGAGGGAACACAAGTGTGACTTAAGAATGCTATACCCAATGAATACTTTATCCACACTTACTCCAGGACAGTAAGATCCGTCAACATTTCTCTTTAAACAGTTTTGGTAAGAAAACCCAGACAGCTGTGCCATGCGTGCATATTCAGTCGTGTCTGACTCTTTGTGACACTATGGACTGAAGCCCACCAGGCTCCTCTGTCCATTGGATTTTCCAGGTAAGAATACTGGAGTGGGTTGCCATTTCCTCCTCTAGGGGATTTTCCCAACCCAGAGATCAAACCCATGGCTCCTATGTCTTCTGCACTGGCAGGTAGATTCTTTACCACTGAGCCCTCTCAGATCATAACTAAACTGGGTTGGGGAGGAAATATCAGTCCTTCAGAGAAAGTGGGAGGCCAGGAAAAGGACTGAACAGAAGTTGAAAGTAAAATGATTTTCTAGGATGTGCCAGGCAAATGCAAGCTAAAAGAAACCATAATCAAGTCAACTTTTAAAGTTCTCACCACATACGAAAAATTATAACTATGTGAAGTGATGACTGTGTTAACTAACCTTATTGTAGTAGTAATATTACAATATACACATATATCAAATGATTACATTTAATACCTTAAACTTGAAAAAAAGAAACTACATGTTAGCTTACCATGTTATAAATATCAGAAAAGGTGGAATGGAAAACAAAAATTGCTGAATAAAAAGAGAAGCATTGCCCATAACTATAAAGGATGGAAAACATTAGGATAACTGTCATGACATTTTCTGTTCCAGATAAAGTAGCATCAAAATATATGAAGCAAAAATTACAGATATAAATACAACGTGAAATCAATAGAAATACAAGAGTAGGGAACTCCCCCTGTTTTGATTTTTGACAGTTAAGTTGAACAAGTAAGGATATAAATGATCTTAATAATATGATTAATGAAATTGATTATGGACTTCCCTGGTGGTGCAGTGGTTAAGAATCTACCTGCCAATGCTCGGGTTCAATCCCTGGTCTGGGAAGATTCCACATACCACAAAGTGACTAAGCCGAACAGCCCCAACTACCGAGCCCACGTGCTGCAAATACTGAGGCCCATGAGCGTGTAGCCTGTGCTCCACAGCAAGAGAGGCCACTGCAATGAGAAGACTGTGCACTGCAGCTGGGTAGCCGCCCGCTCACAGCAACTGGAGAAAGCCCAAAGCGACAAAGAGCCAGTGCAGCCAAAAATAGAATAAGCAAATTAAATTAAAAACTTTAAAAAATCTTTTTAAAAATTGATCAAATATGAGTATATACAGTATATTTACACTCTGTACATGGGGTGCAGAGAATATTACTCTCTTTGGGTGCCAATGTGATTATTTGTAAAAGTTTGCCACACGCCAAGCCACAAAGAAAACCTAAAGATTCTAAAAGTAGATATACCACGGGTCCCCAACACTGACCTTGATGCAATAAAAATGTACAGTAATAGTAAAGGCAAAAGAAAACAGAAATTGAGACATTTTCTATCCTCAACCACTCTTGCCTCAAAGAAGAAATCAATACAAACAGCTCAAGCCATAATGAGAAGAAAATTCATAGGCTTAAACAGGTACATTGCAAACAAATGTTAACTGATACGCTCTCAGATTTCAACAGTCAATGGCCACAGAGTAACTTTAAGACCCAAATTATTATGACTCTCAGCCTTCCATCCCACTAAATAGAGTCCATCATTCTGCCACGTTCCCCATGAAAGCATTCCTGGGAACCCCACAACTTGTGCCCCACGAGTTCCTCTTGATCATCACTTCTCTCTCGCTCCCTCCCTGCCCCCAGCTCTTTGGTTAGCAACCACAGACAGTTGTATGTAGTGATAGGATAATTCAGTACCTCGATTATAGTGGTGACTGCACATATCCATACATGTATTAAAATCTATAGAATTGTACATCCCCTCAAAAAAGTCAATTTTAGGATAATTTAAAAAATATAATTAAGGAGAAAGGGTAGTGACCACTAGGATTTAGAAAGAAGAAATTTTCTGAATATTTTAAGAAGGCAGGCATATAAATTACACTAAAAGCTGAAAACAAAACCAAAAAAAGCAAATGAAAGCTGAAAACAAAAGGAAAAAAGAAAACTGATTTCAAAACATTAAATAAAATATTAACAAATCAATTACAGTTATACATTAAACAACTGCCATAATATGTCCAAGCAGCAGTTTGGTTTAAGACTACAAGGATGGTATAATAAGAGGAAATTCATAAATATGATTTACCATATTAATAGGCCAAAACAGAAAAATGACAAGATCATCTTCTTAGATGCCAAATAAAGGCATTTGATGAAATGAAATCTTTATTTCTAATAAAAATAGTTTCATAACAGTATCAATATATACCTCTATATTTAGATATCTACAGATAACTGTTGGATGAAGAAATACATGTCTACAATAACCATTTAACTCAAAGGTTTGGCAATAGCAGCATTTCTGATTATATATCAGAAACAAGATCAGGATATCCACAAGTGAATAAGAAAATAAATTAAGGTATAGCTTTTGAAAAGAAGTAAGCAAAATATTCATGTATTGTATTATTGCCTTTCTAGAAAACTTGAAAATCACTAATAAACTATCAGAAATAATATAATAATGCAATATAATACAAGAATATAAGAATGATAATATACTAACTTAGCAAAATAAATTAATATACATTATAATAGCTCAGGAAAATAACTCATTACAAAACTTTAAATAATAATAATAGCAATAGCAAATATTTGTCAAGGATTTGCTGGGGACATTGCCATCAAATAGATGCCATTTTTATTCTGTGTTAAAAATGAGGAAACTGAGACTCAGAGAAGCAAAGTTACCTGCTCACAGTCACAC
Source organism: Ovis aries (assembly GCF_016772045.2). Lineage (NCBI taxonomy): Eukaryota > Metazoa > Chordata > Mammalia > Artiodactyla > Bovidae > Ovis > Ovis aries. The sequence goes on along the minus strand of NC_056066.1, from coordinate 72,322,254 downwards.
AGCTTGTAAATAACAGAGCTAGGATGGAAATTCAGGCAGTCACATTCCCAAGCCCATGTGTTTATATACATCAGGGACTTCTATTTCCTGTCAATATACTCACATATGCAAGTAAAAACTAGTCAGAAAATACCATGGAATAAAAGACACACTTCTCAATAGTAACAAAAACAAGAAAATACTTAGGAATGAACATAGCTTAAAATGGGTAGAATCTTTAATCAGAAGAAAATAAAACACACATAGGTATATAACATATAAAAAAAGATTTGCATGAATAATAATAGATGCCTTTTTCTAAGTAGAACCTAACATCAAAAAATATAAATTCTTTTCCAAATCACATAAAATTTAATACAATCCGAATTAAAAACTCAAAAATACTCTTTGTGATAATTCTTAACATGATAATTCTAAGTTTTGCCAAGAAAAATAAATGTACAGAGCTGTGACAATCCTTTAAGAGAAAAAAAAACAATAAAGGGGAATTTTCCCTAGTTAGTTATATCGCTCAGTTGTGTCTGACTCTTTGCAACTCCATGGACTGTAGCCTACCAGGATCCTCCATCTTTGGGATTTTCCAGGCAAGAGTACTGGAATGGACTGCCATTTTCTTCTCCAGGGGATCCTCCCAACCCAGGAATCGAACCCAGGTTTCCCGTATTGTAGGCAGACACTTTACTGTCTGAGCCACCAAGGAAGTCCAAAGTTATTTTAACAAGTGCTAAATATAAATACTTCTTATCTCCTGTCTACACTCTTGTTCGGATTAACTCTTCTATGAATAGAATTTTCCTTAACAGGTAGTAGAATGTACTGTAAAACCATAGTAATCAATAATGAGATAGGTTGCCTAAGGTGATAGACAAATCAGTGAAACAGAATAGAGAATCCAATTTGGAGCCAAAAATATATTGAAGTTTAATTTATAATAATGGCAGCATTTGAAGGGAGTGAAAAGATTATGGTTTATACAATAAACAGATGGTAGGATAATTGGTTGGCCCTTTGTGGGGTAAAAATTCAGCCACCCTCTTAATACCAAAATATATTCCAGAGCTCAATGGTTTACATATTTTTAAATAATTAAAATGCTAGGAAAATACACCAAAATTGAGGAATAGGACACCCTAAAAAAGGTTAATTTTATCATATAACATTTAAAAATGGTAATGAGCACCATATACAAAATCAAAGGACAAACTGCAGTATATATACTGAAGAGCCAAGGTCTCTATTGTACAAAGAAGTCTTTCACATCAATAAGAAAATAGCTGAACTTCATAGAAAATGAGCAAAATAAATGAGTGAGCCTTTCAAGTGAGAAATAACATAAAAAGATACTCAGCCTCACTGATGATTAAAGAATGCAAATTACAACATTGACAGCTCTTTGAAACTCTACAATTGGCAAAATTTAGTAATTGGAAATACTGAGGGGGGTGCGGTAAAAGCACAGAGGCCTAGTCAGTGGCCAAGGGCATGGCAGGGAGGGTGGTCATGCTAAGGTCCTGGGGCCTGTGGGCCTGATGACCAAGGAAGCTGAGTGGTAAGGGAGGCTTGCGGGGCAGCCTGGAGACATGAGCTGACACTCACAGCAGCCAAAGCTGCAGGATGACGACGGGGATGCTGAGCTGGTGGGCAAAGAAGACAGAAGGTAAGATTGGGAGGTAGGTGACATTAAGAAAATAAGCAAATCAATTAAAGAAATAAAGAATAATGTTGAGGATAACAAGAGCCAAGATTTTCATTGCCTAAGAAAATATTTACAAACATAAAAGGGGAAGCCTGTAAGGAACCTTGAGATGTTCATTGGAATTAGACTCATTAAACTCATGGTTCTATAATACACATAGAAGTACATTAGAAATAATTTATAAATGACTATATGGGTATATAGTTACGCAAAGGTAAATGGATCCAAAGATAGGTGATACATACATACACAGATAGGTAGAGATAGGTCAGTTCAGTTCAGTTCAGTTGCTCAGTCCTGTCTGACCCCGTGTGCCCCATGGACTGCGGCATGCCAGGCTTCCCTGTTCATCACCAACTCCAAGATAACCAAGCGATGTGTAGACAGAAGCAATGATATCCTAGTAGCAACAAGCACACTGAGCGCCCATACCTTGGTTTTTACCATCCTCCACTGAAATGAATCAAAACTAATCAAATAAATGGCTGATTCCAAGGGTGAGGCCAGGAAAATGCAAGGGGAGAAGATGAACCTAGAAATTCTCGTTGTGCCAACAAGTAAGGAAATGATCAGTGAAACATGGAGGCATGTCAAAGAGGCCGCAGGAGACACTTTGTCCTTGAAGGGGCTCCTGCTGGACACGTTGAGCATGAAAATAAACAATGATAGAAACTGATTATAAAATAAGAATCCATGAACCCTTGGTGATACAAATAAACAGGAGAAAGGGAAAAGTTTTTCCTTATGATAGAAAGCCAACAAATCCATGCAGAAGGAATGATGGGAATAGAAAATCTCCATTTGGCAACAGGCAGAGGTGGTTGGTCCATCAGGAGTAATCCATGGAGATTTGACAAGGAACAGGATATTGACATAATCTCAGAGAGCCTCCCCACAACATATAGGTCCATCACAAAAGGGGATGGTGAGTTTAGGTAGAGAAAGCTGGCAAGCGCCAAGGAGACCAGGAGACCAAGTTTAACATCTCCAGGGTGGCACAGAAGCACTGCCACCTGCCTCCTGATATGGGGCATTGATTTTTTTTTTTTTTTTGGCCACACCACTCAGCTTGCGGGATCTTAGTTACCCAATTAGGGATCAAACCCATGTCCCCTGCTTTGGAAAGGGACCACCAGGGGAGTCCCATGGAGCACTGATTGAGCACAGCATAATTTCTGTGGTCCTTCTGCCCAGGAAGCATGACCTGAATATGGAATGAAGGGAATGAGGTAGATTTGGATTGAGGGTCATCCTACAGAATGTGAGACTCATACCCTTTAGCACTGTTGAAAACTCAAAAGACAGGGGGAAATAGAGGAACTGCTCTAGACTGGAGGAAATTGAAGGTGCCTAAGAACTAAATGGAATACATATTCTTAGAGAACATCCTGGACAAGAAGAGAAAAGGCACAGAGTCGGCACAGTTGATTCTGTGGATTGGATGGTGGTGCCTGTAGCAATGTTGTTGATTTGCAGGGTTGCATGGCGGGGGGTGTAGCGGAATGAAGTTGGTTTGGGGAAATATGCACTGCAAGTGTTTAGAGATGAGGGATGTTATGTCTGCTGCTTGCCCTCCAAGGATTCAGAAAAAGAATCATGGAGAAAGAGACCACAGATGTGATAAAAATGTTAGTTTGAGAATCTGGGTAAGGGGCTCTATGGGAGCTCTTTGGAGTTCTCCAGCAACTTTTCTATTAGCTTGAAAACTCAAAGTCTATTATTTTTTAAAATACTCAGTGAGGGAACAGAAAAACAGATTCTCTGGTGATAGGATTATAAGTTGGTACAACCTAGAGAAAGGGAAATTTGGCAATACCTATCAAACCTTTCTCTGAGTCTAAAAAAATGCATAATGAAGTAAGCAAAAATATATATGTTACAAGGATATTCAGCGCAGAATAGATAAAAGCTTGAAAAATTGGAAGCAGCTCAAGTTCAAGTACCCCCCAGTGGTTACTGAAAGTTAATCACATCCATACAATGTAATTCTCAGCTACCCTGTAACAATGAAAGATTCGTCCATGGACAAACACTGAAAGGTGTTTATGACATAGTTTTGAAAAAAGTTCACTTAGTCATCCATTTGGTTATTAGCTCAGCAAATATTTGTTGAATCTTATTATGTACAATTTATTTGGCAAGGTTTTAGATTTATAAAGATTGATAAAGCATAGAAAGGCTACCCACTCCGGGATTCTTGGGCTTCCCTTGTGATTCAGTTGGTAAAGAATCCACCTGCAATGCAGGAGACTTGGGCTCAATCCCTGGGTTGGGAAGATTCCCTGGAGAAGGGAAAGGTTACCCACTCCAGTATTCTGGCCTGGAGAATTCCATGGACTATATGGTCCATGGAGTCACAGAGAGTCAGACACGACTGAATGACTTTCACTTTTGCTAAAACATAGATATCTTCCCCCTCTAAACCCCGAATTCCAGTTGAGGAGACAGACATATAGGCAAATAACACTTGTGGTATCTTAGGTGAAAAGCACAAGTTATAGAACAATTTTCATAGAACGCTATTTGGGAAAAAAAGAATTAAATGAGTGGTAACATGAGGAAGCACACACGTGGTGACAAAAGGCGCATATGATGCTTTCTGCCCCGTTATCAGTGGTTCTCTCTGGGGAACAGGTTACAATGGGGGAAATTTCACTTTCTGCAGTGTTTAGAAATTTTTACAGTGAGCATGTAATGCTCGTAAAACTGTAGGGGAAAAAAGCAATACAAATATCTATGACTAAGAACAGATAAACAACATAATGTTACCTGAACACAAAACAACAAAAACACTGGTCTTGTCTCTAAAATCGAGATGTAGCTTCGCCCCAGGAAAGATTGACCTAAATTATTATTAATTGCAGTTGTGGGCTTGAGTGCTTCACCATGTCTGCAATTTCTAAAGTAAACAAACATCTTGTTCTCGAGATAATCTCGAAATGTTTATATTTGGTCTTCCTGAGAACAGACGGTTTGTGACTCCCAGGGGTTGAAGGGAGGAAGGGGCAGGCCCAACACAGTGCTCAGGTTTGCTTGTTGAAGAGGCTGCCCCTGGGAGCCCCCATTTTAGCCAGACGGGTACACTTGTCAGAAGCATCTCTCCACACTGAAAAATCATGGGGTCCAAGCTCTTCCCAGCTCACCTCTAACTCCATTAATGACAGGGGATCTTAATGGAGAGGGCTGGTTTGGATGTTAAAAAAAGAAATTGTCTTTCTCTTTACTCACCTCTTACTGAAATTCACCATTTCCTTCCCTTGTGAAGACCAATGGCAAACCACAGTGTTTGCAGTGCCTGTGAGTGTTTGTCACTAAGAGAAATCACAGATATTTTCATATCACATTGCTGTTGCTGCTGCTGTCTTGGAAGATCACTTATGCTCATCACCACTTCAAAATTATGGTACTAATTAGATCCGTCCCTAGCTCTTGGTATTCAATTCATTAATAAAGAAACACATTTATTACTATATCAAAATGTCTTCTTTTAATATTTTGATAACTGCAGTTCAAAATAATTAGAATCCTTTGTAATATAATGCATCTTATGCATTCAAAAGATTTGCTCAGTGAAGAGATCCATGGCTCAGAAAGGAGAGGAATCTTTGCTCTCAAGGATTACAAGGGGCTGAAAATCCCAGGAGACCTTCCAAATCACCCCCAAATCCTCTTGCTGTGGACTGAATGCTTGTATCCCCCCAGATGCATATGTTGAAACCAGTGTGATGGTGTTTGGAAGTGGGACCTTTGGGAGGTGACTAGCTTTGAATGAGGTCATGGGGTGGAGCCCCTAGGATGGGATTGGTGCCCTTATAAGGGGATGAAGAGCTCAAAGTTCTCAGCAGGCATTGACTCTGCATGCCGGCGCCTCCAGAACTGTGAGAAGTAAATGTTTATTGTTTAAGCCACCCAGTTTAAATTCCCTGCTCCTGTGAAATTTAATTCTAATCAGGGGCAACAGACAATGAACAAATACGTTAAATACATAGGCAGTGATAAGTACCATGGGGGGAAAACGGGGTAGGGCAAGGGAATCGGAAATGCGAAGGTGAAGAGGGGGTTGTGCTTTGAAATCTATCATCAAGGAAGTTCTTTGGGGGCAAAGACCCGAAGTCAATGAGAAAACAAGCCATGCAGATATCTGGGGTGAGGAAGAGTGTTCCAGGCAAAGGGGACAGCATGTGCAAAGCCTCAGAAGTTTGAGAGAACATGTAACAGTTGAAAACTGCAGGGAGGTTGAGACAGCTGGAGCAAAAGCGATGGGGCCAAGTGGTGAGAAATAAGGGAGGAGAAGTACTCAGGGGCCATGTCAGGAAAAGCGCTGTGCTTCAGGCTAACAAATGTGGACTCTGTGCTGCGGGAATTCAGGAAGGAATTACCCATCAGTCTGTGTGTGGAGGGTAAGGCTGTGGGGCAGGCAGAAGGCCCTCTGGTGCTGGGGCTGTTACAATCGTTGGATGATGACGACGACTAAATTAGGGGCAGAACTGAGATCAGGCGGCTTGTATCCGCTTCCTGTTGCTGCTGTAAGAAAATGCCACAAACTCAGCGGCATAAAGCAGCAGACGTCCATTCTCTCACAGGTCTGGAGGCCAGACATCTGAAACCAGGACGTCAGCAAGGCGACACTTCTGCTGGAGGTTCTAGGACGGAGTCTGATCCTTGCCTCTTCCAGCTTCGGGGGCTGCCTGCACTCCTTGGCTTGTGCTGCGTCCTTCCGAGCTCGCCTCCCTGGTCACATTGTCACCTCTGGGTCAGGTCTCCTTCTGCCTCTATTACAAAGACAGCCAGATAATCCAGTGTAATCTTCCAGTCTCAAAATCCTACATCACACATGCAAAGACCATTTCCCACTGTTAGGTAATGAAAGGTTCCAGGGACTAGGACCTGACATACCTGGGGGCTGTCATTCAGCCTGCCATGAAGGCAAAAGGTAAGTCACCCAGACATGGAGAATTACTGCAGCCAGGCTCCTCCCACAAGGCCATGGGTGACCCCCTTAGTTCCTGAGCCTGACTGCCTAGACCCATCGCACCACGTTTCTCCTACTTGTCCTCCTCCCTCAGTGGCTACTCCTTTCTGCCTCTTCTGTGATCCTTCTCTTCTCCCCGCAACCCCGAGGCTTAGCCCCGGTGACCATCCAGGCCATGGCTTTATATCCCTTCATGCCAGCAACTCCAGCCCAGCCTCATTCCCCAATCCAAGCCCCACAAACCCAGCTCACTCTCAGCATCTTCACCTGAATGTCTAGGAGGCCTTTCAACCCCCAGATGTCCAACCTTTCAACCCTCAGATGTCCAAACTGGTCTCCTGGTCGTCCCCTCAACCCTGCTTCGCCCTCACCCTTACTCAAGTGTCGGCAATTCAGCACTTCAGATATTCATGCCAAAACCTGGGGGTCACCCCAGACTCCTCTTTTCCTCTCACATTCCACATCCAATTCATTAGAAGTCTTGCTGGCTTAATCTTCCAAGATTCCCAATTCCTCTTATCCACCTCTATTTTTTCCCCAGTACTTTCCATCTTATAACAAGTTTCATTTGCTTCTTTATGTTTCTGGTTTAGTTTGTCTCCCTGAGATGGAATGTAGAAAGTTTCCTGGTTTCTCCTTTGAGCCTAGAACAGCGCCTGGCACATAGTAGGTGCTCAATAAATGTTTGTTGAATGAATGAGGGAGTGACTCCCTGGCCGTGGCGTGGAGGGAAGGGCACATTCAGGTGACTCCGACCAGGCCTCATCCTGGAGCCTAGTGACAGGTAAAGCAGACACTGGTGACAGAGGCTTTCAGCAACAGTTGAGTCCAAGTTAATGGGCCTCTGACCCATTTTCCTGGTTGACTCATTACCTCTTATTCAACCTTGAAGACACGGAGATCTGCTGGCAGAGATGCCTTCACTGACGAGAGAGCCTGGGATCTGGATCAGCTACCCACTGGCAGGGAACTCTGGCCTCAGCAGCTAAACGCAGAACCAAGAGATTCAGGGTGTCGGCTTTGCCCCACACCGCTCTGCTGTGGAAGGTGTCAAGGTCCCCCACTGACTGCACTGCAGCCCCAGCATAACCCCCATCCCCAGCTTCCGTGGAGAGGTGATGCCTGCACACAGACCAGGCTGGAAGTGCCCAGCATAGCCTCTTACCTAACCTACTGGCCCAAGATCATTGCTGGGGGAGCATCGGTTAGAAGCTGGGCTCACTGGTGGGAGGGCAGGATCAGGCCTGCCCCTTCTTTTAATGCCCCTCCACACTGGGTGGCTGGAGCATAAGGCATGCAAGGCTGAGATGAGTGTACACAATGGATACCCTCCCTCCATCGCTATCAGCTTCACCCCATCAAAGCCCGCGTCAGCTGGTCCCACTCATTCTCCCCAAGGCCACTAGAGGGGGCTATTCAAATCACACCTACAAATCAGATTTGGATACCGCCCCCATCAGAGTTCTTGCCTGGAGAATCCCAGGGACGGCGGAGACTGGTGGGCTGCCGTCTATGGGGTCGCACAGAGTCGGACATGACTGAAGCAACTTAGCAGCAACAGCAGCAGCAGTTTAAAGCCTTTTGTGGGCACTCCCTCAGGATGAAAACCAGAAGCCCTAGGAAAGGTTCCCAGGTTCTACTTGCTGTGGCCCCAGCCAGTCTCTCAAGTCTTTTCTCTCACCAGGCTACTCCAGCTGCTCCAGCTTTGTTCAGCTCCCCAACACACCCCACTCCTTCCCGACATAGGGCTTTTTGGAACATCAGACTTTTTGTTCCTCCGGCCTGGGATGCTTGTCCCCGTTGTTGCCTAGCTACCACTGACTCATCTTTCATAGCTCAGCTCAAAGTCATTTCCTCTGGGAAGCCTGCTTTGACTATATAACAATATGATGATAAATGAGGATGATGATTTTTTTTTTTAAGTAGCCTTTGAGCTCTTACCGTGTATTCAGAACATTCTAAGGACATTGCAAGTCTTATTCATGTAAACCTCCCAACAAACCGATGAGGCAGGCACCTTAATCATCTTCATGTTCCAGGTGGAAACTGAAGCACAGAAAGATTCATCAGTTTGCTCACCATCACACAGGAGTTCAGCTCAAGGGTCCTCCCTCTCTGGACCAAATCCTCTATTCTACTCATTCAGCACCACTTTCCTCTCCTTCAGAGCATTAATCATCACCCCCATAGCTAACCTTTATTGGGTATTTAGTATTGGGTTAGCCAAAAAGTTCATTCTGGTTTTTCTGTAAGATGGTACAGAAAAATTCAGATGAACATTTTGGCCAGCCCCAACATACTCCATGCACTATTCCAGGCATCTTGTGAGCGTTACCACTGTTCTCATTTAACATTTGTTTGTAGGATCTTGGCTGTATGACAGTTCAAGTTGCTCACATTCTTACTCATACTCTGTTTCATTTATACCCACAACAGAATATTGGTTAAGGACAGGAAGTCTGGGACTCTGAATTTGAGACACAAGTGAATGAGCATTGTTGCATTGATGATAAGCCACTATGTGCCTCGTGGTAACTCCCATTGGTTCCATCTGATCACACTCCTTATAAAGCACATTCATAGGCTTCAGCCTCCTCAAAAACCAACCACAAAGAGAGAAAATTCAGGGATGAGTACAACTGACTTGATTTTTCACTTATTGGAGGCAAAAAAGGAACCCACAATGTGTTCCTTGAGTAGGTCTCACCAACACCAGCCCAAAGCCATCTCTCCTATTTAGTCAATTTGAAACAAAAACCTCAAAATGAACTAGTAAGCCGGTGGCTTTCATTTTAGCCACAAAACGCAAAGCTCCCTAACATCAGGCTATGAAAGCCATTTCTCTCTGCATTGATGATGAACACATGATTAAATGTCAGTCTACATTTTAATATGCGTTTGTTCCCCCAAATCAAACACAGTACATCATTTAAAGATGTATTTGTGAGCAAACTGTGTAGTTTGTTACGTAATTAATCCAAAAGACATTAATTTTGTGTATGTCTTTTTAAAGGAGCAAGATAAGAAATGTCTCTCTATATAAAAACTGTATTAAATGTGAACTTTGTAATACGATCCTTAATAGTATGCTGATTTAAATAATTAACTACTTTTTAACATCGGCTTCGCTGGTGGCTCAGATGGTAAAGAATCCGCCTGCAATGCAGGAGACCTGAGTTCAATCCCTGGGTCAGGAAGATCCCCTAGAGAAGAGAGTGGCTATCCACTCCAATATTCTTGCTTGGAGAATCCTGTGGACGGAGAAGCCTGGCAGGCTACAGTCCACAGAGTTGCAAAGAGTCAGACGTGACTGAAGCAGCTTAGCAGGCAAGCATTTAAAAATAAATGAAAGAGAGGGTTGGAGAGGTTATTTTGGCCATGAATGGGGAATGCTGATAGCCACTCCCTCAAAGCTCCATCACGGGGAAGGACCCTACAGAGGGGATGTGACAGTCACTTGGGCTAGAAGTGGGGACCCGTGCCAGGTCTCCTGCCTACCCCCCCAGCTCAATTCTGATCTATCCTAGTACCCCTCCAGCCTCTCGCCTGGAGGGTCTCTTTCACCCACTACCCACCTGCAACTACTCTCCACCTTCATTTGCATCTCTCACTTCCCTACTGGCTCATCTTTGGTCCTGTGTTTCCCTCACCTTCTCCAGGAAGGCCTCCACCTGCCTGCCATCAGAATTCATCCCTAACTGGAGGGAGCCTGGCCAGCTACAGTCTATGAGGTTGCAAGAGTCGGACATGACTGAACATCTGAGCATGCGTGCTACTGAAGAGAACTTGGGCAAATCACTTCACTCTTGGAGGCCCCAGTGTTCTTATCACATGGGAGAAAACTTCTCCATACTCCTCGCCTCCAGCCTAGAGAGAGTCTCCAAAGACCCAGAAGCCGGCCTTCACAGGTGTCCCTTTCCTCCACCAAATACACCTGGGTTTGTCCTTGACTCTCCCCTTCTGACCTTGGTCTCCCCAGACCAAGTTGCCAGCATCTCTCCCCTGGGCTCCCTGCAGCCACCCTGCCCTCCCCTCCAGTCTACTCTGGGGCCAGAGGGCTCTTGTACAGCGTAAGTCACTTTGTGTCTCTCTTCTGCTCTGGCCCCTCCGACAGCACCACCCCCCTTTTCCTTACCCAGGGCTGAAATGCCCTCAGGTTCTAGTCCTGCTGACCTGGCCCAGATCTAGTTGCCACCTCCTCCACAGCCTCACTCTCCCACCCCACACAGCAGGAAGCTAAGCCTCTTCTGGGCTCCACAAACTATAAGCTTTTTCTCACCTCTGAACCTTAGCACACTCCTGGACCACTCTTCCTCTCCATCTTCAAACAGCTGGTTCTTTCCTCCCCCTCCAGTTCTCAGCCTGCAACCTCCATGCCTCTGGGAGACCTGCCCTGGCTGCCCCTTGGAAGAAGGCTGCCTACTTGACGCCCGAACCACAGCAACACTGGTCACCTTCATTGTTTGGGTCACAGTAGTAAGTCATTAATTTGCTTGCTGGTTTATTGTCTGTGCCACCACAAGGCTTTGTCATGTTCACTGTTGTTTCCCCAGCATCTGAGACAGTGCTCAGCCATAACAGGTGCTCAAGAGATATTTGAATGAACGAAAGAACAAACAGCTGTGTAGTAGCTCGTGAAGGCCCTGATGGATGATATAAAGGGAGATTTGGGGTTTTTTCGAATAATTAACAATATTTTACTTTTGGAATTTATTTTATTTAACTATGGTTGATTTACAATATCGTGTTAGTTTCAGGTGTACAGGTTTAGACTCTTTTCTATTCTAGATTGGGAGAAGGCAATGGCACCCCACTCCAGTACTCTTGCCTGGGAAATCTCATGGACAGAAGAGCCTGGTGGGCTGCAGTCCATAGAATCGCTAAGAGTCAGACACGACTGAGCAACTTCACTTTCACTTTCCACTTTCATGCATTGGAGAAGGAAATGGCAACCCACTCCAGTGTTCTTGCCTGGAGAATCCCAGGGACGGCGGAGCCTGGTGGGCTGCCATCTATGGGGTCGCACAGAGTCGGACACGACTGAAGCAACTTAGCAGCAGCAACAGCTATTCTAGGTTATTATAAGACACTGAATAGAGTTTCTGTGCTAGACAGTAAATCCTTGTTGCTTATCTATTTTACATACAATAATTAAGCCCATACTTCCCTCTCCTTCCCCTTTGGTAACCATAAGTTTGTTTTCTATGTCTATGAGTCTGTTTCATAAATAAGTTGATTTGTGTTCTTTTTTTAGATTTCACATATAAGTGGTATCATATAGTATTTGTCTTTCTCTACCTGACTTACTCCACTTAGTATGATAATCCCTGGGTCCATGCATGCTGCTTCAGATGGCAGTATGTCTTTTAATGGCTGAATACTACTACTAAACGCTGGACTGAAAGAAACACAAGCTGGAATCAAGATTGCCAGGAGAAATATCAATAACCTCAGATATGCAGATGACACCACCCTTATGGCAGAAAGTGAAGAGGAACTAAAAAGCCTCTTGATGAAAGTGAAAGAGGAGAGTGAAAAACTTGGCTTAAAGCTCAACATTCAGAAAATGAAGATCATGGCATCTGGTCCCATCACTTCATGGGAAATAGATGGGGAAACAGTGGAAACAGTGTCAGCCTTTATTTTTTGGGGCTCCAAAATCACTGTGGATGGTGATTGCAGCCATGAAATTAAAAGACACTTACTCCTTGGAAGAAAAGTTATGACCAACCTAGATAGTATATTCAAAAGCAGAGACATTACTTTGCCGACTAAGGTCCGTCTAGTCAAGGCTATGGTTTTTCCAGTGGTCATGTATGGATGTGAGAGTTGGACTGTGAAGAAGGCTGAGGGCTGAAGAATTGATTCTTTTGAACTGTGGTGTTGGAGAAGACTCTTGAGAGTCCCTTGGACTGCAAGGAGATCCAACCAGTCCATTCTGAAGGAGATCAGCCCTGGGATTTCTTTGGAAGGAATGATGCTAAAGCTGAAACTCCAGTACTTTGGCCACCTGATGCGAAGAGTTGACTCATTGGAAAAGACTCTGATGCTGGGAGGGATTGGGGGCAGGAGAAGAAGGGGACGACAGAGAATGAGATGGCTAGACGGCATCACTGACTCGATGGACGTGAGTCTGAGTGAACTTCAGGAGTTGGTGATGGACAGGGAGGCCTGGCGTGCTGCGATTCATGGGGTTGCAAAGAGTCAGACACGACTGAGCGACTGAACTGAACTGAACTGAATACTACTCTATATATATACATATCACATCTTCTTCATCCATTCATCTGTTGATGGACATTTAGGCTGTTTCCATGTCTTGGCCATTGTAAATAGTGCTCCTGTGAACACGGATGTGCACAGATCTTTTTTCAATTAGCGTTTGCATCTTTTCTGGATATATGCTGGATCATATGGGAAGAAACCTCCAGACTGTTCCCACAATGGTTGCACCGATTACACTCCCACCAGCAGTGTAGGAGGGTTGCTGCTGCTGCTGCTAAGTTGCTTCAGTCATGTCCGACTCTGTGTGACCCCATAGACGGCAGCCCACCAGGCTCCACCATCCCTGGGATTCTCCAGGCAAGAACACTGGAGTGGGTTGCCATTTCCTTCTCCAATGCATGAAAGTGAAAAGTGAAAGTGAAGTTGCTCAGTCGTGTCCAACTCGTAGCGATTCCATGGACTGCAGCCTGCCAGGCTCCTCCGTCCATGGGATTTTCCAGGCAAGAGTTAGGGGATAGTAATAGTGAGGGTGGGAGTCACTAAGTCGTGTCCAACTCTTTGCGACTCCATGGACTATAGTCCATGGAATTCTCCAGGCCAGATTACTGGACTGGGTAGCCTTTCCCTTCTCCAGAGGATCTTCCTGGGGAGGTTATTTATAAATAATTCAAAATAGACAACAGCTATTTACCTTGAGGAAGGTCCTCTACAGCTTGGCCTCTATCCAGTCCCAGGCCCTGACTCTGCAGACCCTTCCTCACCCTCTCCCGTGATTCATCCCAGGATAAACACATTTCACTCCACTTGCCATGCTGGTCAAGGACTGGTCAAACCACAGGCAAAGCATGTTTTTAAGACAGCATATGGACAGAGGAGCTGGGCAGGCTATAGTCTATTGGGTCACAAAGGGTCAGACACACACACATACACACACACACACAGGACAAATCCCCACCCTGACTTCAGCTGATGGGAATGTGATTATTTCTGTGATACAGACTTATCACCCCCTGAAATGCCACTGTGCTGAAGACTTGGCCCAGTCTGAGACTCCCAGTGGCCTCAATTTGTAAAATAGAGATAATTCCACCCCTCTTACAGTGTTGGGAGGCTAAAATGCCCACATGTATGAAGAGGTCCCTGCAGCTGCCTGAGGCATGGCAGCTCTCCAGGCCCACGTTAGTCCCTCTCCAGTCCCTGCCCCTCTTGTCTCCATTGGCAAACCTTGAGTCAGGAGAATTCTGGAATGCACACTGCATCTGTCAGTATTCTGAACTGATTATCAAGTTTCTGTGGGTGTCTGGCTACCTCTAGGGACCATCAAGTGTCTTAATTAATTATCATCTGAAAGGGATTGATGTTCTGTTTCAAAAAAGGTTTGAATAAAACGGCATGATGTAGCCCAGACTATTTTAAGGAATATTAATTTTTGATAAACATTATTTGTAGAAAATTGAGACTAACAATCGAATATGAACTTAAGGTTGGGAGCACTGTGATTATTTTGACCCTAAGTTCCATTCTCTCTCATCCTTATCAAGAAGAGGCTATAGACATAGCAGAAGGAAGAGCAGGTTCTAGTCTGAGCTCTGTCACAGATTTGCTGTGTGACTTCAGGTGGGTCACTGTCCCTCTCTGAGCCTCAGCTTCATCATTGGTTAGAGTCTGCTCTAGGTGGTCTCCCAGGTGCCCTAGCACTGACACTCTCTGGAAGAGGTGAACAATACTGGAGCCAGGATCGTCTCAGAGTATTTCAAAAGCACCCCATCCTGAAGCCGAGTCTGGGGGAGAATGAATACATGCATATGTATGACTGAATCCCTTTGCTGTCCACCTGAAACTATCCCAACACTGTTAATCAGCTCTACTCCAATATAAAATAAAAGGCTTAAAAAAGAAATACCCCATCCAGGGCCCACTGCCAAGGCTCAATGGGTCCAGGATGGGGCCCAGAGTCTACACTCTAATAAAGCTCAGACTAACCTCTCTCCGGGGTTCTTTGGGCCATACTCTGAAAAAAGCTGGCTGTAACTCTTGGCACATCCAGAGAGGACCCTTCAGAGAGCATATGGACTTGACTGATATCCATTTTTATTAGCTGCCTATATGCTGAAAGGGTGTGTGAAATGATATTCAAGTGGATTCACCCAGTTCTTGATTTTCCTTCTCATCAAAGTTCATGTGGTTAATTCTGGGGTGTAAAACATAAAGCCTTTGTGTTTGAATTATCTCCTAAGGAGTTCACTACACTGATTCCCCAAAAAGAAGCCATAATTCTTGCCCCCAGAAACTGAAGATGAAGCACACAGATAAGCTCTCTGAAGAGAATAAACATATATATATTTCCTGAACACACAGAGGAGAAGATTGACTCTGAAACCCTGGAAAGTAATCTGTCTACCCGCCTATCTACACACCTACCCATCCATCTATCTATTCATTCACCCATCCATCCGTCCAAGAAATGCTTACTGAGGACCTTCTATGTCCCAGGCACTGGGGATACAGACAGTAAGCAATACAACCTTGTACCCACCTGGGGATATGGACATTAATTAAGTAAACAACCTAAATAATTACAAACTGTGAAAACTGCGATGAAGGAATCAAATAGGTCTCTGAAACAGAGAAGGGCAGAATAGGAGAAGAAGCCTACCTCGAAAGAGTAATCAAGGAAGACTTCTCTGAAGAGGTGACGGTGAAACTAATTCCCGAAGGATGAGGAGACACATATGAGAAGTCTTTCAGACAGAAAAAGACAGTCAGTGCAAAGACTGTGGGCATCAGCTGCTTGGGAACCTGGAACATCCCTTAGTCCACCACCCTTCCCAAGTGGTCAAATGGTCTTCTAGCTGCTTTGTTGTGGCTGTTCAGTTACTACGTGTGTGTGTGCTGGTTACTTCAGTCATGTCTGACTCTGCAACCCTATAGACTGTAGCCCACCAGGTTCCTGTCTACAGGATTCTCCAGGCAAGAATAATGGAGTGGGTTGTCATTTCCTCCTGCAGGGGATCTTTCTGATACAGGAACTGAATCCCCGTCTCTTAAACCTCTTGTATCGGCAAGCGGGTTCTTTACCACTAGTGCCATCAGAGTTCATCCCCAGCTGGTGGGAGCCTGGCCGGCTACAGTCTATGAGGTTGCAAGAGTCGGACATGACTGGACATCTGAGTATGCGTGCTACTGAAGAGAACTTGGGCAAATCACTTCACTCTTGGAGGCCCCAGTGTTCTTATCACATGGGAGAAAACTTCTCCATACTCCTCGCCCCCAGCCGAGAGAGAATCTCCGAAGACCCAGAAGCCGGCCTTCACAGGTGTCCCTTTCCTCCACCAAATACACCTGGGTTTGTCCTTGACTCTCACCTTCTGACCTTGGTCTCCCCAGACCAAGCCACCAACATGGGAAGCCCATATATGAATATTCAGTTCAGTTGCTCAGTCATGTCGACTCTTTGTGACCCCATGAATCACAGCACGCCAGGCCTCCCTGTCCATCACCAACTCTTGGAGTTCACCCAAACTCATGTCCATCGAGTCAGTGATGCCATCCAGCCATCTCATCCTCTGTCATCCCCTTCTCCTCCTGCCCCCAATCCTTCCCAGCATCAGAGTCTTTTCCAGTGAGTCAACTCTTCGCATGAGGTGGCCAAAGTATTGGAGTTTCAGCCTCAGCATCAGTCCTTCCAATGAACATCCAGGACTGATCTCCTTTAGGGATGGACTGGTTGGATCTCCTTGCAGTCCAAGGGACTCTCAAGAGTCTTCTCCAACACCACAGTTCAAAAGCATCAATTCTTCAGCACTCAGCTTTCTTCACAGTCCAACTCTCATATCCATACATGACCACTGGAAAAACCATAGCCTTGATAGTAATATACGAATATTACTCAGCCTTAAAAAGGAATGGAATTCTGACTCTTGCTACAAATGGACAAACCTCCAGAACATTATGCTAAGTGAAATAAACCAGCCATAAAAGACAAATGCTCTATGTCTTTGTCATGTAAAGACAAAACCTTTGCATGAGGTACCTGAAGTAGTCAAATTCACAGAGACAGAATAGGACGGTGGTGGCTGCAGCTGAGGGGTGGGGGTGGGGTGGGGAATTGTTTAATGAGTAGTTTCAGTTTTGCAGGATGAAAAGAGTTCTGAAGATTGGTTGCGCAATAGTGTGAATGTACTTAACACTTTTGAACTGTGCACTTAAAATGGTTAAGGTGGTAAATTTCACGCTGTGTGTATTTTATCACAATTTAAAAAAGCAAAAAAAATAAAAGATGGCTTTACCCAGAGGCAGGGGTGTGGACTGTTTGACCCAGCGTTTCCACAATCAAAAGAAAGCACAAGAGCCCACAGTCCCAGAGCCAGACGTGCCTTTTAGTCACAAACAGCAATGAGAAGAGGGTTCCTTAGATACCTAATGATTGATTTTCAAATTCTTATTGAAAGGCCTGATAATCTATATTCAGAATCAGCTTGCCCTGCAATTAACTAAAAACCACTTATGACAGGAATTCATACATAATCGCTATCAGTGGAGTCAACTTGTAAGAATATTCCAAGCATTTAATTGACTTTTAAAAGAATAGCTACAGCAAGCTAATTAAATATCAAGTCAGGGAATGTGTTAATTGATATTTAATAAGGATGTCAATTGATGTCTAACTAGCCAATATGTCTCTTAAAATATGTCAATTAGATGCCTAAAGATCCTTTTCAAAGGGGATTAGGAACTGAATGCATTGAGGATATAATTGATTAATTCTTTTTTAATTACAAACTGCAATCCTCCCTACTGACTTTGCCTGGATCATAGAGTCATTTATAAGCCACTTTGCCTGGTCTCTAGACTGTCTTTACTACAGATCCATGAAGCCAGAACTGGCTTTTGCTGGGCTCTTGTGCAACACCTGTATAAAAATGGGACACAGAGAGGGTGAGTGAACCCTACTGAAGTTCTCCATCAAGTCGAGCATGTGCTTTTCCTCCACTCAGCATGGCTGAGTTTAGACAACTAGGTCCAAAGGCCCCTGTACAGAGGCCATACATGCGGTGTGCACTCTACCTGACCATCCCACCCTGCCCTGCCCTGCCCTAAGACTCTCCTCCTACCTGATGCCACCATACTTGAAACCCACACAGCCCAAGACCTTTCCTTCCTGTCTGCTCCCTGGTCACAGTAAAAAATGTCATCAAGAAAGCCCTTGTAATTTGGAACTAACAGCAGAAGCTCTTGTACTTCTCAAATAATTCCACCAAACAGTATCAATGATAATACTAGCTTTATCCATCCTTCCATTCATCCATTATTCACTGCATGCCTACTGTGTGCCAGGAAGTCTACCAGGAGCTGGAGATCCAGGAATGGTCCCTGCCTTTATGGAGCTCACAGTCCAGTGCAAAAGAATTAATAAAAAAGATCCAAAGGTCACTAAGATATTTGTCATGTGATAGAAGCGCATGGTGGGCCTGACCTGCTCTGTGTGGTTGGAAAAGGTGTCCAGCAAAAGTGATGCTGGAGCTGAGATTGAAAGATGAGTCAGTGGTGGCCAGCTGAGTAGGTGGGGAGAAAGTTAAAAGAACATTCCAGACCCTGAGATGAGAAGATGTATGGAGTGTCAGTTGGAGGTAAAGCCCTGCAGGCCTTGAAGTCTGTAAGATCTGAATGCTGGTCCACTTTTCTACTGCTATATAATAAACCTGCCTAGACAACTGCCATTTTATTATCCTTATGCTTTCTGTGCATCAGAAATTCAAATACGGAACCACAAGGACGGCTTGTCTCTGTTCTTCAGTGTCTGGGACCTCAGCTGGGAAGACATGAATGGATAAGGGTGATTAAGTGGCTGAAGTTGAGAGGATCTAGAACCATCTAGAAACTTCGTCACTCATTGGCTCCTAGGCTGGAACAACCAAAGGCTGGGCTCTCCTGCGACCGTCAACCAAAGCCCTGATATGTGGACTCTGCATGCCTTGGGTTTCTGCACAGCATGGTGGCCTCATGATGCTCAGATCCTCTTAAAACTGGTGCAGCCACTATGGAAAACAGTATGGAGATTCTTTAAAGATCCAAGACTATAGTTGCCATATGATTCAGCAGTCCCACTTCTGGATATACGTCTGCAGAAAACTAATTTGAAAAGATACACTCACCCCAGTGTTCACAGCAGCACTATTTACAGTAGCCAAGACATGGAAACCACCTAAATGTCCATCAACAGATGAACGGATAAAGATGCGGTGCACATATACACAATGGAATACGACTCAGCCATAAAATAAAGAATGAAAGGTAAGCGCTGAAGCCATGGCCATAGTGGATGATGTCACCTTGGACCAAGCCTTGAACTCCTCCAGCTTGTAGAGGTCAAGTAGAGGAGGAAGAGTAAGGGAACAGTGAAGGAACAGCCAGAAACACAAGAGGAAAACCAGAGAAAGCTGGGGTTAGAGAAGTCATGGCAGGGCAGTTTTCAAGATTGAGAGACTGGTCAGTTCTGTCAGAGGCCACTGAGAGATCAAGAAAGATGAGGGTCCTTCTTAAGAAGGGGTATTAGAATTTGAACACGGATGGCCAGATGCCAAACCCTGAGTTCTTCCTCACTTCCATATTATAGGGCCTCACCAATTATGAGCATTGTACATCTTTACTCAAAATCTCAATGGGATTAGTTCCAAGTCCTGGCAAAAGTGATTCCAAAGTTCATCTAGGAAGAGCAACCATGGAAGTGGGCCTGAAGTGTTTTGTGAAACAATAGAACTCAGAGAGAGAAAGATGATAAAACTGAATACGGTCCTCTATAACCGTGCTCCGAATCTCATTTCTGCCTCATTGTACATCACCTTCAGGGAAGAAGAGGGAGTATGATGGAGAGAGCAGACAGCTTGGGTGAGCAAGTGCCCTTGTAACAGAGCAGGATGAGCACAGCCCTTAGCAGGCAGCCATTGCTGTGCCTCATTACTCCCCACGCAACACTGTTACTAGGCAACAGGTCTCGCTCAGCCATTGCTCAGTGCCTCAGTAGGCCCCACCCACAAGCAACTGGCTGTCAATGAGTGACTGTGAGTTGTTCTGCTCAGCTATTGGTCAGCACCGCAGTGGGCCCTGCCCACCGGTTAGGGACCACTGGGGAAGTGACGGAAGCAAGGGTGGGTGTTGTGGTGGTCGTCAGGTAGAGAGTGAGGTAAGAGGCAGATTCAGGTCTTCTCCTAGAGGCCCTCCAGCTTACCCAGCCTTAAGCCAGCAGGTGAGGGGGAAGGCCCAGGGAGCAGGCTGGGGACTACGTCAGGCAGGGCTCCAGAGCCCTAAGGCCCTCCACCAGCCTTGGCCCAGGCCTTGAGGAGCGGTGAAGCTCTCCCCCATCCCTATCTCTGTAGCCTATTAGCAGTGGCCATCTGTATGAGTTGCAGTCTGTGAGA
This sequence comes from Ovis aries, assembly GCF_016772045.2. Taxonomy (NCBI): domain Eukaryota; kingdom Metazoa; phylum Chordata; class Mammalia; order Artiodactyla; family Bovidae; genus Ovis; species Ovis aries. The sequence continues at coordinate 72,301,943 of NC_056066.1, read as the reverse complement.
CCTGTCTTTCTATTCGGGTGGCCTGAGGAGACTGCAGGCCAGTTGGGTTGGATGCCTGGCTCTCTCAGGGAAAACAGCTGGGCAGGGTGTGGGAACCTGGCCCTGAAGGAGCTGCCAACTGAGGTCTGCAATCCTCTTAGCCAGGACTCGGACTTTGGAGGGTGAAAGTTGTGCCTTGGGATTTTGCCCTTTCTTGTCAGGACAGAGAATAACATTCATCTGGTAGAGATTTATGGGAACATCGTTACCTAACCATGACCAGACTTCAAAAACAAAGGATCTGACACCAAGAAGTCTGCAACAACCAACCATGCCCATCCCTCACCTTTTGCCTTTAAAGAGACTTGCTGGAAGCTTTCAGTAACTTGGGGGTTCTTAGGGTATAAGTCACCCATCTCCTTGTATGAATCTGTAATAAACCTTTCTCTGTTCCAGACTCTAATGTTTAGTATTGATGGGCCTCACTGTGCTTCCCTCACATGGGCTTGTGAATTCAGCGGCCCTCTGCTTCCCTACAGTTCTAGGAAGATAGCATCTTGAGGTCCCACTGATTCCATTGCAGGATAACCAAGTGAGACAGCATCTAGAAGGACCCTCATGGTGGCCCATGAATCACCCTGAGGTGCTACCTGTTCTCACAAGAGTTGAACCAATGGTGTCACAAGGGAAGTCTGACAAAGTTGACACATGACCTCAGAGTTAAAGGACAGAGGTGCAACAGCCATTCAGTCACAATCATGGCTTTCAGAATCAGACAAGTCAGGTTTCAAGTTCTGGACCTTGCTAGCTAGATGCTCTTGAGCAGGTTTCTAAGCTTCTCATAGAGAAGCTGGAAAATGCATGTTAAGTCAGCTTGTTGCACCTCTTAGGCCACAGAGGCTAGAGCGATAATTAAAGAGTGGCTTCACCTTGCCCAATATCAATTGATGATCCCAAAATGGGGGCAAAGAGCCAGCAATTACGATCAATCAGCAAAGACCCTGGCTCCTTTTACTTTCATCTAGAAGGGAAAAACCATCAGCAGCTCCAGGGGCTGTTGTTGGGAGATGCTCATTCAGTTACCAATAACAACAGTTGCCATGGAGATGGGCTGTCCAGTCTGCCAGCCTGGAATGACTCTCAGACCAGGGCAGAATCACCCACATCCACACCCTTTCCAAACCAAAGAGGCAACTTGAGCCCCAATTACCTGTTTAGGGATATCTTCCACTTTATTTTTTCCCTCTTCTTCCTGCCGGAAGGTCCACCTATTTGAAAATCAATGGGATATTGGCAAAGGCAGGGAAAGTCTCATGGCTGTGCAATTACAAAATCTTTGTAAAGTCAAAGGACAGCTTATGTTGGTGTAGGGGCTGGGGATTGTCACAGGAGGTGGGTGAAGCAGCTATGGGTGTTTGGGCTGCAGCAGGATCTGTGGAATTCAGGACTGCTTCGGGAACTCCTGGAGGTCTGTGTTGAGGTGCATTTCCTCAGAGGGGGATAGGGCAGATGGGGATGTCTCAAGAGGTGATGGCTGGATGAGCAGCCAGGATCATGCACCAAGACAAATGGCAATGCCCACACTCAAAGAGGACCTCAGTTCTCAAAGTCCTCGAACGTGGCTCTTGGAGAAAAGGAAACCAAATAAGAAATAAATAAGAATGTTTGGGCTTCCCTGGTATCCCAGTGGTTAAGAATGCACCTTGCAACGCAGGGGATGCTGGTTTGTTCCCTGGTCCACGACGATCCCACATGCCACAGGGCCCACGAGCCATAACTGTTGAGCCAGTGCCCTAGAGCACGTGAGCTTCAACTACTGAACCCAGATGCCGCGACTACTGAAGCCCACCTGCCTAGAGCCTGTGCTCTGCGTCGAGAAGTCACTGCAGTGAGAAGCCCGTGAACCACATCGAAGAATAACCCTCACTCTTCACAACTAGAGAAAGCCTGTGTGCAGCAACGACCCATCATGCCAAAAAAATAAATCTTTTTTAAAAAAAGAATTTTAGTGGGGAAAGGAACCAAAGAGCAGCAATCTTCACAACAAAGAAATCAAAATACTGAAGGGGACGGTTTACAGACAGTTACCCTAATCTTCCCTGGTGGCTCAGACAGTAAAGCGTCTGCCTACAATGTGGGAGACCTGGGTTCAATCCATGGGGTGGGAGGGTCTCCTGGAAAAGGAAATGGCAGCCCACTCCAGTACTCTTGCCTGAAAAATCCCATGGACGGAGGAGCCTGTTAGACTACAGTCCATGGGGTCGCAAAGGGTCAGACACAACTGAGTGACTTCACTGTTACCCTAATCTCATGCTCAGGAATCTCAACTCCCCATCTGGTTCTTCCCATCACAGCATAAATCGGGTTGTTCCTGGCAGGTCACTCAATGTGAGCAGAGCTTTCTAACTAACAATAAGAGTGCCATCCGTGGGCTGGCTGTCTCCTGAGGTAGGTAGTGAGTTCCCTGTCATGACAGGTGTACAAGCAGAGGCCAGGCAGCCTTTGAATAAGGTATGTCAGAGATGATTTCCTGGAGGCAGTCAGGATTATATGACCTTGGAGCCTCATCATCTCTGGATGTCATGATTCTGCAGCGAGTGGAGGTGTTCCTGGCTCCAACTGGAGCTGCCACTGTGAGGCCATGCGTGTGCTCAGTCGTGTCTGATTCTTTGTGACCTTATGGACTATAGCCACCAGGCTCCTCTGTCCATGGGATTTTCCTGGCAGGAATTCTGGAGTGGGTTGCCATTTCCTCCTCCAGGGGCGTCTTCCCAACCCAGAGAAGATGCCCTGCAGCAGACCATACCAAACCCCACCAGCCTAGGTTCTTCTGCTGTTTTTCCTCCTCTTCCAGGGCTGGACCTCAGAATGGGGAGTGCAAATGCTTTCTCAGCTCATTCACAAAGAAATTACTCAGAATTGCTTCACACGGCAACAGCCAACTCAGCCCTCTGTCCAGCGAGGTACAAGGTACAAGATCTTAAAGATCTATTGAAAGAGCACCCACATGTGAGAGATGGAGGCAGGGAAGAAAACCAGCGCCTTCCCCCAAAGTCCCAGTGGGAAAAAGAAGCAGTCAGGCCACAGCCCCAATAGCTCTCATGGTCTGAAGTCCAATTTAGAAGACTGTGTAATGGAGATCTGATCTGGGCACCATCCCGGGTGTCATCAGCTTCCAGAGACATGAACCTGGAAAATTTTCCTAACACCCCAGAGGCGTGGTCCCCTCAGATAAACAACCATCGTCATACATGTTAACAAAGCAGATTTGAAGTGAAGACTGAGAAGGCAATGTGGAAAGCAACTAATACAATACCGGTAACAATTGATGGTTATTGATTTGCTTCAAAATGATGTTGGGGGCCACACAGGAGGAAGAAGAGATAAAAACAAGATTGACCTTGAGTTGATAATTAAAGCTGAGGTCTGCAAAGTCAAAACTATTTGGCTAATAACACGACCATGTCACTTGGCTTTTCCTCTCTCTTATGAGTGGACTGTGGAGTTTTCCAGAGGCTGAGTGGCATGTGATGGGGCCACAGATGAAATACAGAAGCAGATCTGAGAATTCAGCTGCCTATTAAGTCAGACATTGAAAAAATTTGCAAAATATAAAACAGTGACTCTCTTCTTACCAATTTTTGTTGGGAAAATATAGTTTATATTTTTAAATTATTTCATCACCATTAGGACAGCTATCATTTAAAAAAAAAAGAAAAAAAAAAACCTCCAAGTACAAACAACAAGTATTGGCATGGATGTGGAGAAATCAGTACCCTTATGCATTGCATGTGGGAATGTGAGCTAGTACAGCCGTGGAAAACACCGTGGTGGCTCCTTAAGAAAAGTAAACACGAAATTACTGTTTGGTCAGCAACTCTACTTCTGGGGTACACACAGCAGAACTGAAAGCAGGGCCTCAAATGGACCTCTGTGCATCCACGGTCACAGCAGCAGCACGCATAACCGCCAAAGAGGGAAAACAGACCAAATGTCTGTCAGTGGACGAATGAATAAACGATATGCAATACATGCAATGGAATATCAGTCAGCCTTAAAAAGGAAGGACAGTCCATGGTTGCCTAATGGTTAGGATTCTGGGCTTTCATTGCCATGGCCCAGGTTCAATCCCTGGTCAAGGAACTAAGATCCTACAAGCTGCAGAGCATAGCCAAAAAAACCCCAAAAATCTTATTTTTAAAAGAATTGACTATTGTCTTTCCTTCTTTGCTATTTGGGTAAATTGCTTATCTTTGATGGAGCGCAGTATCCTCGTCTGTCAAGGGGGTAGATAATTCTGAAGCACAATTCTGTGAACCAAACCTGACCTCACACAGACACGGGGGCTGCTGCCCCCACCTGGGGCTTCCGCAGAGACCTGAGCCTCCCTGAGTCAAGGAAGAGGGAGTGTACTCTTGTATTAATCAGCTCCCATTAATTTTTCAGAGTCGGCAGCAGCCCACTTACTCATTTCCCATAGAGCCTCATCCATAATTGATCCTGAACTGCACTTATCCAAATAGATGGAGAAGATGCCTGGGGCACGTGGGGGCTCTGGGAGGGTTTTCTGCTGATGAATTTATCCTCTGAATTAATGACTGTCTTGAGAAGGTGCTCACAGCCTTGGCATATTTGAACAAAAGACACGTTGTATCCTTTCCTTCCATCAAAAATAACAAGGAAGAAGAGAAACAAATGACCCCCTAAATGCTCTGAAGGACTGTTTTGAGGTTATTTCTATATACAAACCAGCTTGAAGAGACCGATGGAAACTAGCTTTGTAGATGACTAGGTCTACACAGACCCCAACAAGTTCAGCCTTCAAACTACATCTCAAATCACTTCTACCCTCGTGGCCTCTACTTGAGACCACACACCTCTGGCCCCATCCCCTACTCCAAAATAAATGCTAAGTGCATTGAAGAGGTAAATTTTTTCCCCAAACTTATTTAGTTTTAATTGAAGGAAAATTGATTCACAATATTGCATTGGCGTCTGCCATACATCAAAATGAGTCAGCTATAGGTACACGTGTCCCCTCCCTCTTTAACCCCCCTCCCACCCCATCCCACCTCTTAAATGTTTTTTAAAAAGGATGCTCTGTGGTGACCTAGATGGGTGGGAATAGGGTACAGTGGGAGAGAGGTGCAAGAGGGTGGGGATATATGCATACATATATGGCTGATTCACTTCACTGTACAGCAGACATCAACAAAACTTTGTAAAGCAACCATATCCCAATTAAAAAGAAAAAGAATTAGTTAAAACCCTTAAAGACAAAATCAAGTGAACGTTTATCAGATGAGTTTAGACTTCATGGTTAAAAAAAGAAAAGGCATCTGGGAGAGGTGGCCTGCCGCTTGAAGCGAGTCCTGGTCTTTTCCTGTTGAACATAAAGAATTTCACAAAACACCTATATCAGACAAGGCCACTGTGACCATGATCGAGCAAGATGAGAAAGCAAGACCACTCCGTAATCATATCTGAACTGTATTCATTTCCTGGGGGTGCCACAAGGAGGGCCACAAACTGGGTAGATTAAATAACAGAAAGTTCCTGTCTCACAGCTCTGGAGGCTGGAAGACTGTGATCTTGGCACCTGCAGCACCGTGCTGACTCTGGAGGTGCAGGCCAAGGATCTGTTCCAGGCCCGTCTCCTAGTTCCTGGAGACTTCTGGCAGCATAGTTCCTTCACTGGTGTCAGCATAACTCTAATCCTTACAAGGTGCTCTCCCTGTATTTGCTCTCTCTGTCCAAATTTTCCCTTTCTATGAGGACACCTGTCAGATTAGGGGCCCACTCTTCTGACCCCATCTTAACTAATTACACCTGCAATCATGCAGTCTCTAAATATGGTTATATTTTGAAATACTCAAGTTAGATCTCTAACATATGAATCTGTGGAGGACACAATTCAACCTGCAACTTACGCACTTTGGCAAAAGGACAGCATCCAAACATCCTCTGTGTTCACTTTCTGAAGCTACTATAATAGAGCACCACAAATGATGGCTTAAAACAACAATAATTTATACTCTTGCGGTTTTTGAGGCCAGGAGGAAATCAGTCTCACTGGACCAACATCAAGGTGTAGGCAGTGCTGTGCTCCCTCTGGAGGTGCTAGGAGAGAATCCCACTTCTGATGGCTGCCAGCATTCCTTGGCTTGTGGCCACATCACTTCGATCTTCAATGCCAGCATCTTCAGATCTCTCTCAGCTCTATTTCCACATCACCCTCTCATGGGGGTGGTGGGGGGTGGGTAGGGGCTGGAACAGATGCAGAGACAGACAGACTGATGGAGGGTGTGTGTGAATCTGCCTGTCTATTACACAGACGTTTGTGACTATATTTAGGCCCCATCTCAACGGGCTTCCCTGGTGGCACTGGTGTTAGTTGCTCCGTCATGTCCAAGTCTTTGCAACCCCATGGACTGCAGCCCACCAGGCTTCTCTGTCCATGGGATTCTCCAAGCAAGAATACTGGAATGGATAGTCATTTCCTTCTCCAGGGAATCTTCCTGATCCAGGGATCAAACCGGGTCTCCCACATTGCAGCCAGATTCTTTACAGTCTGAGCCATGGTAGGCAAAATTCCAGGTGGCACTAGTGGCAAAGAACCTGCCTGCCAGTGCAGGAGATGCAAGAGATAAGGGTTTGATCTCTGGGTGGGAAAGATCCCCTGGAATAGGAAATGGCAACCTACTCCAGTGCCTGGAAAATTCCAGGACAGAGGAGGAGCCTGGTGGGCTACAATTTGTGAGGCCACAAAGAGTTGGACACGACTAAGCATACACACACACACATAACCAGCTCAAGGTCCCTAACTGAATCAGTTTTTTCATATCAAGAATTTTTCCACATAAAGAATTCCAGATTCCAGGGATGAGGATCTGCTGTCTTTCACAGCCATTATTTAGCCTACTACATTCCCCATCAGAGCTGATGCGGGTGATTGCAGCTTCCTTACCAATAACAGCTTTAATCTCCCTTCATTCCTCCCACTTTCTAAATGTATTTATTAAAATATCCAGTCATAGAATTACCTCCACTTCCAATAAGCATGCAATTCAGAGAAAAGCTTTATTGCCTTGAAATCATCTCAAAATCACCTGACATGACCCCGAATTCTATCAGTGCTTTGTAACACCTCTTAGGAGGTGCCTTCCCCAGGATGTATGGCCTCTCTTGTTGCGCTGAGTCAATAAACTCAACTTTATTCAACTACAGCCTATCCATGGTGGTATTCAGAAGAAGACTATTAATAGTTACATTAGAATTTTATAAGAGATAGCACAAGAAAATACTAAGTGTATCTTCATAGGTGTGACATCATCAAAAAAGTGGCACAGTAAGAATCTCCAAAAACTCTCTCCTCTTTAAAAGCAATAGAACACTGGGAAAAATTGTCAGAATCAACTACTTCAGAACTCTAGAAATTAACCAAAAGCTTGCTGCAACCTGGGAGGTGTTGTTGTTTTTTTTTTTTTTCCAAGAAAAGCAATCTTGATAAGAACAGTGAGCTTTGTGCCATTTTAACTTGCCCCAGTCCCATTTCCGGCTCTTCAGCCCACAGTAGCCTTGAAAAGTAACAGCCCATAATCACAGGGAAAACTAACAGCCCAGCAGCCACTGGTATAGTCAGAACAGGGTTGGAGGTTTTCAAAGTTCCATTCTCAGAAAAAACATCATTTGACCTGTCGGGCAGTTCTCTGGAAAACCCTACTTCTAAGGCTCCTCTTTATCTGACCTGGTTCAGAGCTAGAGCTCACCCAATGCAAAATCTTTTCGTCCCTGGGGGTGGGGGTGGCTTTTGTTAAAAGCAATAAGCAGCAATTATTTAACATTGTAGCTGCCTGAGAAAGAGATAACAGTTTAGACAAACAAGGTTAGCTGGAGAAAGATTCCTTAGAGAGTAGAAAAGAAAGCCCCACACCGGCATAGAGCTGTGTGTATGACCAGGAAAGACATTAGAAAGCCCTAAGCTATCACCTCTGCTAACCTTGAAGGTCCCTGCAAGCAGGAAGTGAAGACTAAGCCAGAGTTGTAATTGGCTAGGGTGAGTATTGAAAGTTTACTCCAACATACATACCGAACCGCTTGGCAAAGCCTGGGAGTCATTGGTTCCAGGCATTTAAGGAAATCTCTGTCCAATCAATACCAACTACTAAGCTGAGAGGAGATGTCAGTGGCCAGAAACATCAAAAAGTACAGATTTTATGTAATTAGTGCAGGAAGGCCCTAGCAAATAAACACAACAATAAGAACCAACAGCAAAAACAACAAGCCTTAGGAAGAAAGGGGACTCCAATGTCCAGAACTGTCACATTATGTTATTTAGAATGCCCAATCTACAATAAATAAGACATGCAGAGAAACAAAATAGTATGGTCAATACACAGGGAAAGAAGAGAGTCAATAGGGACTTCCCTAGTGGTCCAGCGGTTAAGATGGACCAATCTTAACCAACGCAGGGGGGTGCCAATGCAAGGGGCTCAGGTTTGCTCCCTGGTCGGGGAACTAGATTCCTGCATGCTGCAACTAAGACCCAAAGGAGCTTAGTAAGGAGCTTCCTTACCAGTAACAGCCAAAATGTGGCACAGAGACTTGAAGTAAGCAAAAGCCATTGCCATTGTTTTTTAAGCAAAAAAAAAAAAAGTCAATAGAAAGTACCCCCTGAGGAAACACAGATGTTAGGCTTACTAGACAAAGCCTTAAAATCAACTCTTTTAAATATATTTAAAGAACCAAAGGAAGCCACATTTCAGATTAACGGAGAAGCTTGAGGAGATGCCAGGAAGGTGGTGAAATAAGTGATTCCAGTCTTCATATCTACAAAAACATTGATTTTGACAGTCATCCACAGATAGGAGTAATCTGTGGAAATTGGGAGTCCATTGAAGAGATTCTGCTGCTGCTAAGTCGCTTCAGTCGTGTCCAACTCTGTGCGACCCCATAGACGGCAACCCAACAGGCTCCCCCGTCCCTGGGATTCTCCAGGCAAGAATACTCGAGTGGGTTGCCATTTCCTTCTCCAATGCAAGAAAGTGAAAGTGAAGTCGCTCAGTGTCAGACTCTTCGTGACTCCATGGACTACAACCTATCAGGCAGCAACCTGTTAAACAAAAACAAAAACAAAAATCCAAGAAAAGATGCCTTGCAAAGGGTGAGAAGTACAGTTTCACTTTACCTATGTTACCCTTCCCTCAAAGTGGCACAACTTAGTGGCAAGAAAGACTCCCTCAGCCACCAGTTTCTCCCACGGGAGAAGGTAAGAGCAGAGTGAGTGTGCAGTTCCTCAGCCTTGCAGGAGGTTGTCCACTTCTCCTTTGCCCCGCTCATACCACTGAAAGGATCAGCATGGCTGCATAGTCTGGTGGAAGATAGAAGAAGAGCAAATGGACAGGGGCTCCAAGCAACTACTTCATGGATCTCAAAACCCAGCAACAGACACCACTGACTGGCTTGCAGACTCTAGTATGAGGCCTACCCATGAGCCCCACAGGACGCCTCACCTCCAGCTACCCTCAACTGATCAGTGCATACGTGCAGCACTCCAATGTGTGCCTGCAACAAGATATGCAAGTCTCCAAAGACAGTGTGCACACACTCCCCCAAATGGCACACACAAGCCTGTGCAGATGGCATACACACATCCCCATGGGCAGCTGCAGCTCAGCTCTGCAGGATTGATAAGAAGAATACAACCTTGAACGCTTCAGGGCATTGCCCTGGGAAAATAAATGGGAAGCTCTTAGCACCCATCCTGACTTTGCAGGATTGAGAAAAGGCAAAAATATTTTGAGACTTCTCCCTTAAAAAGAGAACAAAAAAAGTAGGACAGATGTATCCTAGAAAAAGCTTAAGAGGCCCCCAAATCTCTAGCTGGGCTGACTGGTGAAGGGCTTTCTCTCCTGAAACAGTTAGTAAAGACTGGAGGAGGGAACTGCTTCTTCAAATGTGAAGATGGCAACACAAGCCTTTAAGATAAAGGAAGAATCAAGAAAACAAAACATCACCAAAGGAACAACATAAAGCTCCAGTGGCTGATGCTAAAAAATAGAGATCTATGAATTTCCTGACAAGAAGTTTATAAATTATGATCTTAAAGAAGTTCAGTGAGATACAAGAGACCACAGATACACAACTAAACAAAATCAGGAAAATGAGACATTTGACAACTACAAACCATTAAAACAAACAAATTCTAGGATTGGTAAGTGCAATGACTGAACCAGGAGTTTGACAGAGAGCTTCAACAGCAGACTCAGCCAAGCAGAAGAAAGAATCAGTGAACTCAAAGACTCATCACTTGAAATTGGCTAATCAGTGAAACAAAAAGGAAAAAGAATAAGAAAGAATGAACACCTGCATGACTTATAGAACACCATCAAGAAAAAAATACATGTGCATTATGGGAATCCCAGAAGGTGCAGAGGAAAAGGGGGCATAAAGCTAAAATTAGTCAATGATGAGAAGCTGAAAACTCTTCCTCTTAAACTCAGGAAAAAGATAAGAATACCCACTTCTGTTAACATAATACAAGCATAACTTGTTTTTTTGTGCTTCACTTTATTGTGCTTTGCATATGTTACAATTTTTACAAATCAAAGGTTTGTGGCAACCCTGCATCAGGCAAGGGTATCACACCATTTTCCCAATGGCATTTGCTTACTTCATGACTCTGTGCCACATTTTGGCAATTCTCACGACTTTTTCATTAGGATTACATTTTTATGGTGATATGTGATCAGTGATCTTTGTTCTTACCATTGCAAAAAAATTACAAGTCACTGAAGGCTCATCTGATGGTTAGAATTTTTTAGCAATAAAGTATTTTTAAATTAAGGCATACAGTGTCTTTTTAGACATAATGTACACTTAATAGATTACAGTATAGTATAAATGTAACTTTTATATGCACTGAGAACTGAAAAGGTTGTGTGACTTTTATTGCAATATTCACTTTATTACAGTGGGTCTGGAACCAAACCTGCAACATCTCTGAGGCATGCCTGTACTAAGTCCTAGCCAGAGCAATTAGGAAAAAAAAGAAAGAAAGAAAAGATATCCAAATTGATTACTAAGCCATAAGAAAGAAAGAAATAATGCCATTTGCAGCAACATGGATGCAACTAGAGATTATCCTACTAAGTGAAGTGAGAAAACAAATACCACATGGTATCATTCATATGGAATCTAAAATATGGCACAAAGAAACCTATCTATGAAACAGACTCACCAACATAGAGAATAGACTTACGGTTGCCAAAGGGAAGGCAATGGGAGAGAGGTGGATTGGGAGTTTGGGGTTAGAAGATGCAAACGATCACCTATAGAATGGATAAAGAACAATATCCTACTGTATAACACAGGCAACTATGTTCAATATCCTGGGATAAACCATAATGGAAAATAATAGAAAAAGAATGTATATATATGTATAATTGAGTGACTTTGCTGTACAGCAGAAATTAACACAACATTGTTAATTAACTATAATTCAGTTTTAAAAAATGAAAACAATAAGTAAATAAATGGGGGGAAAGGTATGCAAATTGGAAAAGAAAAAGTAAAATGGTATCTTCTTGCGGATAGTATAATCATATATGTGGAACACACTGAAGACTCAATAACAACCAAAAAATCTGCTAGAAACTAATAAGGAGGCTAAGATATTAGGTTAAGATTGTAGGGCTTGATGCTGTAAGCCAGCAGCTGCCAACCCAATCAATTCAGTTCAGTTCAGTCGCTCAGTCATGTCCGACTCTTTGCGACCCCATGAATTGCAGCACGCCAGGCCTCCTTGTCCATCACCAACTCCCAGAGTTCACTCAGACTCACGTCCATTGAGTCAGTGATGCCATCCAGCCATCTCATCCTCGGTCGCCCCCTCTTCCTCCTGCCCCCAATCCCTCCCAGCATCAGAGTCTTTTCCAATGAGTCAGTTCTTCGCATGAGGTAGCCAAAGTACTGGAGCTTCAGCTTTAGCATCATTCCTTCCAAAGAACACCCAATAAAGCATCCTAATTGCCTACTCTCCAACTTTGCGGACTCTGGTCCAGCCCGTCTGGGTCCCTCAGCTTTTAATAAGAAGTCAAGGTTGAGGACCTCTGCTGGGGCATTAAGAAGAAAGTTGGAGAGTTTTTCAAGCAGGGGAGGGACATGATCCCATCATCAAATCTAACTCTGCAAGGAATGAGGCCAGATGGAAGTAGAGAGTAAATGCGATGGCAAAAAGAGGAATGATGAAGAGGTCCAGGCTCCCACTGAATGTAGGGCAGAAGGGCAACAGTGTCGGGTTCAGGATAAGGACGGTGACTTGTAGTTACACTGCTTTGGAGTAGGCAGAAAACCTGAGCAAATATGGGCATACTCAACACAACTCACACTTCTGACATATACAAATGTACACACACACACACACACACACACACACTTCTCTCAGCCTCTCCTCTCTGAAGCCAGCTGCCCATCACAGTGCACTGCTTACACACACCTGCACGCTCAGTCTGGCTAAAGCAAGTTCCCCAACCTTATTAAAAACAAAGGTGCTTGCACACAACACTGGCAAGTCAAGCCCCAGCACAACACCAATTTCCACTATATCAGTTTCCACTGAACAGGAAGACAAGCAGTGACTTCTAGGAGGAGCTTCAGGCTCCAATGGTTTTGCCTTTTCTAAGAAGCAATTGCTATTTTCATCTACACTGGGTGGGGGCTGGGGGAGATAGCATAGAGAGACAGTGGTTAAGCTATTGCTCATTATAGGCAAGTCCTGATATGGAGAGGAGAAAAAAATCCAGTTTGTACTATCTTCAAATATCACAGTGTTGTGACTTAGAACAGCATCTGGTGTATCTTGTTTCATTACAACTGACAAAAGGTAAAAAAAAAAAAAAAAATTGAATTACCATACTAATGTCTTCTCTTTGGGTGAAATCTGTGATTCAGGTACGTGGATATAAAATACATCATTAGTTGCTTTTAAGCTTGTCTTTAATGATAAAAAGCATTTCAGGCCATGAAGGAGAGACACACCAAACTCAGCTGGTTGGCAGCACTCTGAGCCTCTTGTATACTGTAATGTGACAGCGCAGTTTCTTTCTCCCTCTGAGATGACAGTTAATTCCAGACCAGGAAGGCTGTCAAAAATGCTTAGTTCTGCTCCACTTGAGTTAATTACCGACCCTGGGGCAGGCTGCCCTCCACTCCTCGGCTAATGGGGCTGGGCTCCAGGTAAAAAATCCATTTGCAAGAATGTTTTCCTTGCTCCAGATCTAATTTATTGAATATCAAATATTTATGCCAGTGCAATTAAAGTGACAACGTTGCCCTCCCTCCTCCCCTGCCCCCAGTCCTAAGCAAGCCCAGGCTTGCTGACAGAATGCTTTATCCCATCAACACAGGGTAAAAGTTTTGCTTGAGCTTCTAAAGCCAGATCTTTGAAACCTCTTCAACCCACAAAGTCACCTGGGATTCTTTATCTGTTTTTGTAGGCAGTCACGTGACAGGCTATGGAGCAATGGCTTGGTAACTGGGGCAGGAGGCAATGAAAAGAGGGGGGAGTTGACTGTGGTTTCAATTTCACCAACATCTGCTGTGGCCCTCTGTGTTGCAGGCACCACACTAGGCTGTGTAGGCGTGAGAAGGAGTACCCGTGGCCCATATATGCCAACAATTTCCTGGCCTGACAGAGAGGACAACCCAGGGCATGTGCAAAAAGGTTCCAGAAACAGGTCCTATGTATACATCTTGTGTTTGGGGTCTGCAAAGCTTGAAGGTCACCCAAGTTCCCCTCCCACTCAACCAGACTTAATTGTAGAAGGTTTCATGTCCAGTCAAGCACACTGAATCTTTCCCAAAACCTTAGTCCAGCAAGAGAGCCTCAGACTGTCCAGACTCTGGAGCCTTGGGACATTCCCCATTGGGACAGCACCCAGCCACCATCATCACCCCCCTGAGCCTCCTGGACCACAAGATAAATGATTTGACAACTGCCACAAATGGAAGATTGGCTGATAAAGATGGGCAATGAGCAATTTAATGTGTATCCACTCCCAACCTATGCCCTGAAAATGTGCAAAGGAAATACATTTGGCTAGGAGAGGACTTTCTTTTCTTCCCTGAAGCAAGGGAGCTTGGAAAAGTCCAGGCCAGCAGATAATACTGTGTCTGTGACATATGTGAGGTTGTTCTTTGTCCTTTAGCTGGGATCCTTTCAGGGACCTTGGTGTCTACACTCATCTCTCTCTTCCTGCAATGGAACCAAGGCCTTTCTTGGGTCTGAACTGGGTTTTAAAGGAGAAATAGGCATGCACAAGGTGAACTACAAGGCTTAGGGAGAACAGGACATTGTGTTCAAACTGAAGGTAGCTTGAATTTTGTTGGAGCTTGAATTGCAAGGGAATGAGCCCTGGGAATATAAGCATCAAATGAGATAATCTAAGCATGTTAGAAAATGTCAGGTCTTGGATAAATGTGAGTTACTCCCCACATCACAAAGGTATTGGGGGGACGAAATGATACGTTACATGCATGCTTGCATTACATAAATTGTAGATGTTATAAGATATTTTGGAAGAAGATGGATTGAGCGTTAGCCGTGCAGATCAGAAAAATATGTATCTTTCACCTTTTTTGCTCCTACTGTTTTCGAATTTTTTAAAAACTAGGAATGATAGATGTCATTTTTTTCAGATGAACATACTATACCCAACTTTACTATAAACATAGTGTCCTATCACTGCAACAACAATGCTTTAGATGCGAAGCTTTGTGATCAATTTTTATGGCCAGATCAGTCTTTGTCTGTGAGTGTTAGGGAAAAAGGGTTGGGTATTCCAACCTGACATTCTACGAGCTGAAGTTTCAGGAAGAGGTGATAGCAGTTGAATTGGTGGAGGAGGAGAATGGGAAGTGGGGAAGGGGAAAGAGGAAATAGTCCAGGGGAAGACAGAACAGAAAGAAAAGCTAGAAAATTACGAGGAACCACTTTCAGGGTATTTAGAACATTAAATGCTATCACTTTGTGTTATTAGCAGAACAACTGAGGTTAAATCTTAACAGGATTTAGGACCATCATAATAATCTTGTCATGAGCACAGGAAAAAGCCAGCCAACCTGAGGTATTTAAATATTAAATACATGAACTATATTGAAAATTTAATTCCAGTCCATGAAAATATTGCACATCATCCAAAGTCAAGAAGGGAAAAAACCTCATTCATCCATGTAAGGAACTTCCAGGTACCCAAAGGAAGGGACACGGCCGCTTCTGCTCCTGGCTTCCAGGGACTCCTGGTTGCCTACTCAAATCTCCTTCTCTCTTCCTACCAGAACTTTGGTTTCAAAGGAGATATGTAACAAATTAAAATGTTATATTTTTTAGTTTCCTTTGCCAAGAGGGATGACCACATAATGTCATCTAGCAAATGATAGGTAAGAAGAAATTGATGGTTAAACTTCAATGAAATGTTACTAAAGGCAGGGCAGGCTCGACTAACACAAGGCCTTTTCTGTCCTTTGTTTTTTATGCTTTCTCTTTCTTCAGCCATCTTGTGGCCTTCTTCAATCACCTTGTGACCTCGAGGTGACTGCAAGAGACAGACCAAGAGAAGTGGAAAACTCTTTAAATCCCAACTCTGCTACCTGCAAACTCTATGAACTTGGACAGTTCATTTAACCTCTCTGAGCTTCATTCTGATCTACAAAATTCTTCCATAATATCTATTTCTCAATATGAAACCAATGACATGAAATCACTTATCTTCCATATCAACCAGAAACTTCAGCTGCACCGTCCTAGAAAAAGCTAACTTTTCAAAGATGTAGGTCTATTTTATTGAGCATCTGAGGGATCCTATCAATTTATAATTTCACATCCTTCAATTCTAGCAGTTTTTCTTGAATTATTTCTTTTATGATGCCTTCCCTTTCTTTGTCTGTGCTTTCTCATTCTTGAACTCCTATTATTTGGACACTGGACCTCTTAGTCCATTTCTCTAGTTTTCTTATCTTTTGATAAGATCACTTTTCTTTATCTCTGTACTAGGCAAAGAACCCTGAAAAGACAGGAACCATCCTCCTCCCTTGAAGGCAGTAAAACATTCAAAATAATAATAAATATTTCTTCCCTAGCACACAAACCAAAAAAGAGCCAAACCATCCTTCTCCCTAGATAGCAATGAGGAATTCAAAACAATAAATATTTCTTCCCTAGCATACAAACCAAAAAGCTCGATCACTTAGGTATCTTTAAGTGTTTTATCCAAAACATTAAGTGTTTATGTTTATGCTCTTTAATGTTTATCCAAACATTATCTGGATAATGTTTGTGTTAAAGAGGAAAAATCAAAACTGCAAACAGAATATTTAAAAACAACAAGAAAGAAAAAATCACATAGAAAATCTTATGGAATGAGACAAAGCTGATTCACAGGCAAATTCATAAACTTAAATGTCTTTATGGTTAATCAGAAAAGCATAAAAGTAGATAAAATAAACATTCATTTAAGTGATTTGGTTTTTTATAAAATTTAAAATAACTGAGAGTAATCTGGAAAATACAGTTAAAGCAAGCTTCATTGATTAATAATCTTAATAGTCAGAAAAGCAGTAGAATTAGTAGATAAATATTAGAATTGGTTCATGAAATAGCCTTGTTTCCATTAAGAGGCAGCAAAAATAAATATTATAAATGCAAAAAGGGAGACTAATGATTTAAAACTGTTAGAGGACTCTATGCATAATTATATGCTAATACTCTCAAAACCTCAGTGAAATGGATTATGTTCTGGGAAACTATACCAAAATGTTAGACTATCAGAAAAATTAGACTACCTCAATAGACCAATAACAAAAGAAAAATTATAAAGCTGTCAAAGAACTGCCTTCAAAAATGCTTTCCAACTTCAGCTGATTTCTTGGGTGCATTACTTCAACCTTCCATGGAACAAATAATTTCCCTGTAACATAAATCCTTTCAGTGTATGAAAAAACATGAAAGTCTTATTAGTTCCAAAATAGTTTCCACAGCTTGCCAAACTATTGACATGATGTTTTGGATGAATTTGAAAAAACATGTTGAATGAAAGCAGCCAGACACAGCGTATAAACTATGACCCCATTTATATGAAGTTCAAGGATGAACAAAGCTAATATCTGGTGATAAAAATTAGAGAAGTGTTTGCTGGGGGCAGAGATGGAGGAATACCTAGAGGAGCCACAGGAGAACTTTCTGGGGCCACAAGAAGACTCTATACCTTGATCTGAGTGATGGTTACTGGGGTGTGTATATTTGCCAAAATTCATTAAGTTGTACTCTTCAGAACTGTGCATTTTACCGTATGTAAATTATACTTCAATAATACATGTTTAGGAAAAAAACTCAGTAACTGTAACCTAAAAGACAGCCAAGAAAATAGCAGGCTAGTCACACTTAATATGTTGCATATGCAAAAATACTATACAAAATATAGGTAATCTTACAATAAATTAGAAGATAATACATTTTAAAAAATGGCAAGGTTGTTTCAATATTAGAAGTTTATTACTATTGTACATTATTTCAAAGTAGAAAAATCAAGTCATAATGTTGAAATTAGCTTATTAAGTACAATTATTCTTGATATTAATCCCTAATAAACTCAGATAAAAAGAGATGATACCTCAATATGACAAAAAGTATCTATCTCAAACCAAAAGCCCAAGTCATCCTTAACAGTGAAACTGAATTAATTATCTCATTAATGCCAAGAACTAAACAAGGATGGCTACCTTTCCCCATGCTATTTATTAATGTTCTGAAATTGCTAAGCAATATAAAAGGACAAGAAGTAGATATGAATCATAACTATAGGGGAGAAAGATAAGTATCATTTTTAGTCCATGATAATATTGTCTTTCTAGAGAACTCAAGAGGGCCAACTGAAAAACAATATTCAGATGGACTACAAAATAAATATACAGGCACAAGTAATGATGTTCATTGAAGCATTGTCCTGAAGAACAACTGGAAAGCACCTAAATGTCTAATAATAGGAGATTGGATGAATAGAAGTGTACCCACACAGCAGAATATTATGCGGCAGTTAAAATGAAATAAGTAAATATAAAAATATTAAATGAAAAAGAAAATGCAGGATGATACACAGAGTGTGGTTCTTTAATGTTTAAAAACAACACTAAAAGCTATGCTGTTTGGAAAATACAAAAATATGAATGTGAAAGATTCCTCTCAATTTTGGGATGCTGGTTGCCTCTAGGGAGAAAGAAAGGGAAATGAGATGGTGGAGGCCAGGGGTGTACATTTTTTAAGGAATAAAAAGGGAGAGTCGGGGAACCACTCTTCATCTGAGAACCAGACCCAGTGTGCCAGAAATAATCCCCAGAAAGTTCCCTTGTGGCCCTACCACCCCCAGCAACCACTTCCCTGCTTTGTTACTAATGGTGACTTTTACCAGTTCTTGAAGTTTATTTAAAAGGAATCACAGGGGACTTCCCCAGAGGTGCAGTGATTAAGACTCTGGGCTTCCAAAGCAGGGGGCATGGGTTCCATCCTGGTCAGGGAATTAAGATCCTGTGCCCTGCGGCACGGCCAGAAAAAAGGAACCACGGGCTGCCTTGCAAGCCTTCTTTGGTCTCTCCAACAGACCCGTGACAGTCCGAGCCACGTTGAGGACCACACACCTCGGTGCTCTTGGCTGCCATGCAGGCCAGGGGTGCAGCCTCTCATGGGGGGCTGCTCAACTCAGGACACAGAGTAGATACCCAGAGGACGGGGTACCCCTTTTGACACTTTATGTAGAGTCACATCTCGTACTGATGGAAATTCCATTAGTCCAGTAGGAACACTCCATTGGGAAAAGACTCATTGCACATTATAGACAAATCAGAGATTCTCCACCACGGCACTACTGACGCTTGGGGTCAGATAATCATTTACAGTGGGGACTGTCCTGGACATTGTAGGATGTGTACCAGCATCCCTGGCCTCTCCCCACTAGAAGCTCTTCCCCTTCATGACAACTAAAACTATTTTTGGACATTGCCAACTGTCCCCTGAGGAACAAAATCACTCTTGGTTGAGAACTACTGTAATAGAAGATAGATTCGACTGGGGAGGGGGAATGCGAAGTGATTTCTGAGTTTTATTTTTTTTTAACCTAGGAATAAAGTTATTAAGATATATGTTGCTGTTGTTTAGTCACTAAGTAGAATCTGACTCTTTGAGACTCCATGGACTGTAGCCCACCAGGCTCCTCTGTCCATGGGATTTCCCAGGCAAGGATACTGGAGTGGGTTGCCATTTCCTCCTCCAGGGGATCTTCCCGACCCAGAGATCAAACCTGTGTCTCCTGCACGGGCAGGCGGATTCTTTATCACTGAGCCACCAGGGAAGCCTTTAAGATATATGCATTAGTATTAAAAAAGGGCAATGAAATTGTATCAAGGACATAAAAGAAGATCTATTCATGATTAGGGAGCACTCCAGATTCAAGGATAGGAAAGCAATACTACAAATCTATTGATTCTGCTCAAAGTAATATGTAAATTTAATGGAACTGCAATTAAAACTTGGCTGGAAACTTTCTGGAACTTAAAAATGTTAGTCTAAAGTTTGAGTAGAAAAATAAAAGAGACTGAATAATAAAGGAAATTTTCAAAAATATAAATAAATGATGATTTTATCTACCAGATATTAAATGGGTTATAAAATTATAATAATTAAAATAGTATAGAAGAATAGACATCGCTATGAAAAAAATTAAAAGCTAGAAACAGGCCTTACTCTACGCAAGAATTTAGTATTGATTAAAGTGGCATTTAAATTAAAGAGAAATGTTGTGGAATGCTCAATAAATGATGCAAGAACAACTCATTAACAGTTTGGGGCCAGGAAAAAATTCAAGGCCTCATACCACGTGTCAAAATAAATTTCATGAAGCATAGAGTTATTATTTTAATTAAACCATAAAAAACTAGAATAAAATACAGATTAATATTTTCTTATATTAGGAGACAAATGGCTTTCTAAGCAAAAGGAGAAAAAAGCAAAAATTAGGATTCAAAAAGGAAAAGATTGATACACTTGACTATATTAAAATGTCAATCTTGTATATATCAGGAAGCACTATAAAACTAAAATTCAGGAAAACTATTTGCCACATAAAAGAAAATAATATTTAAGATTTCTTCTAAATCAATATGAAAAGGACACATCCTTCTCATTTTGTAAATGGACAAAAGGGCAAGACCATGAAGTTCATAGGAGATGAATGAGAAATGGCCAAAAAACATCAAGAAGTTCATCTCGCTGGAAATCCACATTACACAAATTAGAATATTGAGATGCCATCTTTCACTTATCAAGTTAGTATGGATTTTTTTAAGGTAACACCCAGCCTTGGGGAATTTCCATATCTTCTTGAGAGAGTGTGAATTTATGAAACTTTCTGAAAAGGAATTTGACAATTATTTACAAAAGCCTTAAAAAGGTTCATGTACACCTAAGAGTCTCATGACCTCCAGCCTAGAACTCACCCCTGAATTCCAGGTGGATATTCAACAATTCCCACCACCACCACCATCTCTACTTGGGTATCTAACTGATGTTTCAAGTGCAGCACATTCAAAACCAAGGTCCTGATTCCAACTGCCCTTCTGTGCCCCAAAGCTGTTCCTCCATCTCAGGAAGAGATAACTCTACCCCTCCCATTGCTCAGACCTAAGACCTTGATGTCCCTGACATCTTTCTTTTATAGATATCAGATCTGGGGATATTAACCTTCAAAACAGATTCAGTTTTCAATCCCTCATCACCACCTCTCTTACGGAGCAAAGGGCTAGCTGCCTGACACACACAGAAACCAATCCTTTGGCACTGGCTTTTGAGAAAAGAAAGTGCTTTATGTGCAAGGTTAATCAGCAAAGAAGATAGAAGGCAAGGTTCTAGAATCTGACTCCTCAACCCAGGATTGGGGTAAAATTTAAGGTGTTAGGAAAATTTCAAACTTGGAAGCTGATTGGCTAGTCTCAAAACTGTCCATACACGCTAGTCTAATTGCTGGAAGTCAGGTTTTCCTTATTGAAGGATTTCTCACTTTTTAAGGGGTCCTGCAGCAACATTTCTATTTTTTGAGTTCCATTGACTGAAGATTCTTGGTTCCGGAGTCATTGGGGAGACATGGATTTCTTTCTTGCACACGCACAGTGCTGTCTCTATAAAATAACTCAAGGCTTGATTAATCAATAACCTATTGATACTTCAGGAGGCTAAGCAGTTTAAGCTGGTCAGTGTTTTACACTGACTGTTTTACAGTGTTTCATCTCTGCACACTCCCTGGTTCAAGCCACCATGGTTCCGTACCTGGACCACTGTGACAGCCTCTTTGTTTGCCCTGCCTCTACGTTTACCATCTTCCAGATTATCCTCAATAAAGCAGCCAGAAGGAACCTTTTGTAGTAGCCTAAGTCAAATCACACCACTCCTCACTCAAAACCCTCCACTGGCTCCCATCTAAGAGAAAAGCAAAGCTCATTAAAGGCCTGTGATTTAGAAGAAAAAATGCATACTTGGTCGTTCAGATGACCAAAATATACTTCTCACCCACATTTGATCTTTGTTGACAGTTCCTAACTCATAGCTCCCCAAACCCTTGGAATTTCCTAAGTACTGAAAGTGATAAAGGTGTCTGTTTTGTTATGTTAATGAAGTAATTTCTGGAAAGCATGTAAGAATTCTGGACTGGTTGCCCCTGGAGCCAGCCATATGATGGGTTCCACCTCCTAACCTCCAGGAAGCTCAGAGGGACTGGAGATAAAGACCAGCGGCACGGCCAGTCATTTAACCGACCTGGCCTATATAAGGAAGCTGCCATAAAGAACCAAAAAGATGCGGCTCAGGGAGCCTGGGGGTGGTGAACACACCGAGATTTGGGGACAGTGCATGTGGAGAGAGCACAGGAGCTCTGTGGCCATTTCCCCACACCCTGCCCTGTGCATCTCTTCCACCTGGCTGTTCCTGAGTTGCATCCTTTTATAGCAAACCAGTGGTCTAGTAAGGAAAATGTTTTCTCTGTAGTCTATGAGTTGCTCTAGCAAATGAATCACACCCAAGGGTCGTGGGAACCTCTGATTTATATCCAGTCAGTCAGAAGCACAAATCACAACCTGGACTTGCAATTGGTAAGCTGGAGGTGGGAGGGGCAGTCTTACAGGACTGGACCCTTATGCTGTAGAATCTGATGTGATCTCTGGCTGGATAGTGTGAGGACTGAGTTGAATTCTTGGACACTGCTGGTGTCCAAAAATTGCTTGTTGGAAGTGAGGGGCGACTCTCCCACACATGTTGGAATTGGGTCCAGGAACCCAAAGAAAGCCTGTATACAATCTGGCTACTTTTCTCACCTAAGCCCAAGAGAAGTCACATAATCATAAAAACCCAGCATTGCAGAATGCCGGTGCCAGAAGGATTAGATTCTACTTCAGCAAGTCTGGGCTGATATACGGAAAAATGCTTCCCTAGAAATGCCTCTGACAGTTTGGAACCCCTGAAATTCTAATCCAATACTTCTATCTACAAAAGAACAAACTGAGGCTTAGACAGTGACTTCCTGGAGATGCGCAGAGTTGACGATACAGTTCTCTCAGGATGTCCTCTTGATCCAGCCCTTCCTGCAATCCCGTCTAGCTCTTTGAGCCTTCGTGACCTGGTATACAATGTTGTCTCTCCCTGAAAGCTCTGCACTAGCAAACCAGAATTCACATTTAAAATAAATGATCAGAATAAGTGTTATCTTATTTACATGACAAAATGAAGAATTTCTGTTGTCTGGGCAATCAGAATTGACTTGTTGATTTTTGGCTCCCTACCAACCAAACATCTTTCCAGTGTGAGAGAAATCCCCCAGGGTGTGACCAACAACCTTGCCCAATGCATCTGTCCCCACTCCTCAAGTGGCCAACTGTCGGCTTCCCTTTTTATCTAAAACCACATCACACATCTGTGGATCTCAGCTGACCCACCTGTTAAGGTGTGTGAGAGGGTTTCCTTGAGTGTTTCAGAGCCATGAGGGTGCCTGGGGCCTCTCTCTGAGCTCAGGTGCAAGTCCCCCAAATGCTGCAAAGACCACTATTAAAAAGCTAGCCGAAGAAGCCAGCGAACAAAGAGGCGCTTTAATGATACGCTTTGGAAGCAAGTCTTTTTATAACTTCATTCTTCCCTCTCAATGGCCCCAAAGGAAGATGAACTCAGAAAGGAACCTTTGGCAACAGCAGAGGAGAAAACAGCTGTCAAGGGCCTTTGCTTTGTGCCCAAGTTCTTGTTTCAATAGGAGACAGATTTGGCCTCTCCAGCACTCAGTGTGTTACCAAATATCTAGATCATGAGAAATAACAGAAACCAACCTTGGGAGAAACTGTGGCCCAGTCACTCAGAAGCTCTAGGTGGCAGCTGCTGTGATAATCAGCGACTCATTTCCCTTGAGTCTCTCCACCGCTCCCCCTACCTACTTTCAAGTTCCAGCTGAAGGTAGATGGTACACAGGGCGCAGTGAAGAAGGACCATCTGGAGAGGCTGCTGGGCACTAGAAGTCAAGAGTGTACAAGTTTGTGGATGGTGATGCTGCCAGAACCTGTTGGAAATGGAAATCCAGTGTCTATTCTGATAAGAACAGACCCCTTCCCCTCCATAGCAAATGAGGCCAATTAACCAGTCAACTATCAGGTCCCCTCAATGTGGTCACATTCCTCAGTAAGGGCTTGGACTAGAACAAGCCCTGATGGGACACTGGACACGGAGCAATGAGGGCAGCCCAGGAAGTCTGAGTGTTGGGTGCATGCCCGTTGCCATGACCACTTGGGCATGAGCCCTTGAGCAATGGGGCTGACCCGGGGAAAACGGGAGATCAACAGCCGTGGGGTGAGTTTTTGCTCACTGGTGAAGGACATGTTGTAGGTACTTCATAAACATTTATTCAGTGAATATCTTAACCTGATCATTGAGAGACAGAGGGGCTTGGCAGAGCCAAAGATGGGAGGAGCTTAAGTCCTTGAGTCATCACATGGAAGAAAGCTGCCCATAGACTAGGAATTGTCTCATGGGACTGTTATGTGAGCAATGGGGGGAAAAATCTGTTGTGTTAAGCCAGTGAGATTTGGGGATTTATTTGTTATAGATGCTCACATTGTTACTAGAGGCCCGATCAGGCATCTTCGCCAGATACAAACAGGCACCACTGTCCTCTATGGACAGCTTTCCTCCAAGTGATTCAAGGTCTTAGGCCCCTCCCATCTTTGTCTCTGCCAACCTCTCAGACCATAGACTCTTCTTCTAGCCCCTAGAATAACAGAAGGAAGTCCCACCCACTTCTTAAAAGCTACTGCCCAGAATGGACACACACCACTTTCACTCATGTTTTGAGAACTTGTCACATGGCCAAACATAGATGCAGGCTTAACTGGGAAATACAGTCCTTGTTTGGGCAGCCGCCTCCTAGCAACGATTCACACTATGGGAAAGTGAGCACAAAGGACTGGTAGGTGGAACACTAGCTGTCTCCACCAGGTCCTGATCCTAGACATTCTTCCAGCATTCACTAAGGCTGTGATCTATTCTCCAGCAGGCATCAGGCCGGGGTTTTCTCTGAATATCTCCACCCCTCCCTTCAACTCTAACCAGCACAGAAGCATCGCCATACTGCCCTCAAGCCTTTACTGTAAGATCCTCTCACCTCTCACCACAGCCGCCCTGGTGACAGGTTCTTGGCTTGAACCCGCATGGCTGGGGCCATCTCTCTGCCTGACCTCACCTCACTGCCAGCCTCACTCTTTGGGGGCCTCCTACACAGCTCCCTCCTCCTGGCAGCCCAAACAGAAAGCCAAGCAGATGCCTCCTAAAGGAAGGCTCAGGGTCCATCCTGTCTATCTCTAAGCCAAAGACGATGGGTCTTGACACATAGCACCTCATTGGTGACTTGTCCTCTTGTTTCCCATCTCCCCTCACAATCCATCAGGGCAGGAAGTGGAACTGCCCCTCTGCTTCCTGTTCCCGTCTCACTGGGACTCTTCCTGCACTGATGCTGTTGGTTCCCAAGCTGAACCCTTTTACCAGATGAGTGGTCCCAAGCCCCAGATCCTGGGAGAACTGACTGCTAAGGATACTACTATCCTCTTCCCTGGACACTTGCCTTTGGCAGGATCTGCCTCCCCTAGGAGGTTACTCTCCCCAGCCAACCAGTGACATTTGAGTGGCCCTTGACTGATGGCACGGAGGTACAAATGCCAGCCCCCGAGTCTCCAGTGGGAACCAACTCTGGTGACACAATTCATGCTCAGAGCTCCTTGTGGGATCAGGCTGAAGCTGGCCACTCTATGTTCCCTTGTGCCTCTATAAGAGCACTCTGAAATAAATCACTCTCATAAGAAACCCCATCTCAGGCTCTGATTCTAGGAAGCTGATCTAAGACTCTCCCTTACATCAGATCCGCCTCTTCTTTCTCAAGGTGGCACCTGCTTTCTTCTTTTTCCAGAGCTATATTAGCAGACAGGATGCAGAAAAGCAGAAATCAGCTTGCAGATAGCAAAAAAAAAAAAAAAGCCTTGGGAAGTGCAATGAAAATATTGCTCAAGAGAAACTATAAAGCGTTGAATGCCATGCTGTCCATCAAAACTCTTGTCAGGAACCCTAGCATGGCCCTGGAGCTCTGCCTCTTGGAGGGAGGCCACCCACCAGACGAGGAGGACTTGTGACGTGGATTCCATGGACACCGTGCCTTAAGTTGATCCTTGTCCCTGAGCCACCTCTGGCCTCACATTGCCTTCCCCAAGGCAAAACCCACTCCTTGTTACTGTGGTGGCCATTTGGGGGAATTAGAAAAGCAAAGGGGTTAAGAGAGAGAGAGAGAGAAATGCAAAAGGAACAGATGAGAATCCAGAGAGAAAGTGTGAGAGCATCATCTTCCAAAAATGTCCAAGCACCCCTTTCTTTGGCCTGTCGGGAAATCCACACCCTCTTTCCCGGCCCCAGGAGGTACATCCCTGGCTAGATCCTGGAACCTGCGATCCACAGAAGAAGCACTTTCAGCGTTTGATGCATCCTACACATGTGGCTGAAGGTAGCAGGGAAGAACGGCAGTGCCCACAGGCCTCTGGGCGACGGAAGAGAGGGGCGAGGGTGGTGAACGCAGAGGGTTAAGAAACTGGCAGTTCGCACCAACACCCTCCACTCCTTTCAATTTCTTTTCTGAGAATTTAAATGCATTCTGTCACAGTGAGTTATGTCACCCGGAGGAAATGCCCAACTCGGCGACGTTTTTAAAGATTATTTTTTAGATCACCTATCACTATCCATTTGAGGAACGATTGTTCAATCCGAAAAAATAAATTCAAAACTGTCCCCTTCTAAGCAAGATGGAAAAATAACTTTCCCTATTCTTTCCCTTTTTTTTTTCCTTTTTACTTATTTTTTTTAAAGAAGGCTTATTTCTGAAGGACAGATTTGAAAATCTGTTTTCACCTTGACATTCTGGCTAGATTTGAGCAGCTCAGTAAGCTGAAGATCATGCCTTGTCAGACGGGTAAACAAATGAATGTACAGCAAGCTGTGTGACCTCAGGCAATTCACTTAACCTCTCTGAGCCTTAATCTCCTCAATTGTTTCACTGAAGTAACAATGCTGACCATGAGCATCAAATGAAATGATGTCCAGACCGTCCTTGAATGTGAGACAGATGTAAGGTGTCTGTTCCACCAAACTGTCAATTCCTAAAGAGCAGGGAGCAGGCCCTGGCCAATTCTGCCCTCCCTGTAGATCTTATATAGGGCCCAACCCACCTAAAGTGTTTAATAAATATTGGATGGGTGGACAGTTCAATGGGTGATGGTTTGGTGGGTGGAGGTTTGCACGTACAAAGAGATGGATGATTGAAGGAGGGGTGGATGGAAGTGATGGTATGTTGGGAAATAGCTATTCAAAAAAAAAAAAAAAAAGATTCCAAAAAGCCCTTATGACAAGTTCCCCAATCTCCATAGTGTGAATATTGATACCTTGGCCACCAACATGACAACCCTGAACCCAGAGTTGGAAAGAGAGGTGCAAAACTGGCATCTACAAGTCTGTAGAAGACAGTTCTTGTACTGGAGCAGATGGATGGACGGAAGAGAAAGAAGGGAGGGAGTAACGAAGAAGGCAGGCCGGGGACTCCCTGGTGGTACAGTTGTTATGCAGCCGCCTTGCAATGCAGGGGATGTAGGTCAGGGAACAAAGATCCCACTCGTTTGAGACAACTAAGCCTGAGCGCCAGAACTAGAGAGCCCGCGAGTCACAACAGATCTTGCTCCTACCATCCGATGCAGCAAAAACATAAGTAAAGACTCTTTTTAAAAGAAAGAAAGAAGGTAGGAAGGGAGGGAGAACCACTAATAAATATTTACCATAGAGAAGAAAATAAAAATATTCTGGTACCAGGGAACACAAGGAAGAGCAGTGCCTGAGGAGGCAGGAGATCCGCTTTCCCCACCATTCCTCATGGACACTCATCTCTGGAGCAAATTGTTTCCTCCTCCAGGATGAGGGTGGGAGTGGAGTTAACACAGTGCAAAACAATGGTCCTCAACTAGCTTTAAGAATTGGAAACCTATTTCCCAGTAAAATCTTACTTGAAAAGCACAATAATAATTACAACTGAAATTTATTATGCATCTGCTATGTACTGGGTACAGTCTAAGCACATTGCATGGAGTCCTCCCAACAATCCAGTAAAGCAGATAACCTGACTATCCCTCAACTACCGGAGAGGTTGAGGCACTTGCTTGAAAGTGAAAGTGAGTCACTCAGTCGTGTCCGACTCTGCAACCCCATGGACTGTAGCCCACCAGTCTCCTCTGTCCATGGGATTCTCCAGGCAAGAATACCGGAGTGGGTTGTTATTTCCTTCTCCAGGGGATCTTCCCGACCCAGAGACCCAGGTCTCCCATATTGCAGACAGGGAAATTACCAGGGAGCACTTGCTTAAGCTCACATAATAAATAGCAGATCTAAGATTTAGGCACAGGTGATGATGGCAGTCCTAACCATTCTGCTCTCCTGCCCTTCTCTATCAAAAGGAAAAGAAGCTGAACTGCCCCCTATAGACCCTAAGCTCAGCAATTCCAGAGGCCCCACAGAGAGCCAGATTGTTGGAAAAGAAGCTGGGGGAACAGGTGTTGATCCTAGTTCTGCTCCTGGTTGGCTATGTATCCTTGGGAAAACCTCTTGCCCTCTCTGAGCTTCAGTTTTCTCATTTATAAAACAAAGTGGACATTCCCTACAACTATTTTGGACAATTCTCATGAGAAGGATCAAGAAGCCTTCAAAGAAGAATAGCTCAAATAAGTCAC
The DNA here is from genome assembly GCF_016772045.2 of Ovis aries. Lineage (NCBI taxonomy): Eukaryota > Metazoa > Chordata > Mammalia > Artiodactyla > Bovidae > Ovis > Ovis aries. The sequence goes on along the minus strand of NC_056066.1, from coordinate 72,273,587 downwards.
ATTACACACAGTTTATTCACTTCTAGGACATCAAGACCCATATGATTTAGAATGCATCCATTTTTGAGGTTATGTGACTTTTTTTTTTTAAGTAGCAATCATTTCTCCAATTAAATTAAATCTTAGGACTTCCCCGGTGGCAGAATGGATAGGAATAGGAATCCACCTACCAATGCAGGGAACACGGGTTCCATCCCTGGTCTTGGAGGGATGCTTCAGAGCAGCTAAACCCACGCGCCACAACTACTGAGCCTACACATTGCAACTACCGAAGCCCGTGTGCTAGAGCCCGTGCTCCTCAGAGATGTCGCTATAGTGAGAAGTCTATGCGCCATAACGAAGGGCAGCCCCGCTACCCACAACTAGAGCAAGCCCACGCGAAGCAACAAAGACTCAGTACAGCCAAAAACTGTAAAAATAAATATGTTTGCAAAGTAAATTAGCTAATTAAATCCTGTAGGGATGACTTTATTTTCAAGGATACTTACTTTGAAAGTCACTTTTGTTAATGCAGAGGAATATTTAGTTATTAGCAATATTTAGCACTGGCTTCACGTACAATTTTACAAATCTGCATGAAGTCCAACCTGTTTCTGGGGGTAGAAACAGCAACAACAACAAAAAAAAAAGGTGGTCAGCATGCTGAGTATTACTTTCTTCGGGACTCAAATCTCTTTGGGAATCTAAAGAGAAATTTGGACTTTTCTCCCCAGAGACATGCAGACACTTGCCGAACTTTGGGTATAACTTTGGGACAGGAAGGATGAGAGGGACTGCCAGTCCTAGAGTCAGGAAAAGGCAGGATCTTAGTAGAAACAAGAATATCTCTGAGGTGCCAGGTAATTCTTCAGGTCCACGTTTCAGCATCCTCAATCAAGGCAGAAAAGATAGCCAGAAGCCACTCAGACAGCGCCTGAGATTTTAAAATGAAGAATTCTCTTGATAAATAAATCTCTTAATGAAATACAAGCAATTAAGCTAAAAGTCCTATCAAATGCAACCTGTCACTCAGCAGGCTGACACTTAATTGAATTTCTTTTTCCATCCCCTGGCTCCTTTTCCCTGATAAACAAATTCATTCACTTCGGATCAAGTTTCCCTAACCCAGAAACCAATGATAGTCAATCAACTAATTGACACAACAAAGACTTCTATTCAAAAAAAAAAAACTTTCCCTAATTAAAGTGGGAATGAAATTTTATAATACTCTGGTGCCTGATATTAATTACTCTGTGGTTAACCCCCTCCCTCCTCCTTAGGGGCCTGGCAGTGGATTGGAGTTAAGGAAGGCATCTCAGACCCAGGTACAAGTCCAAGTTCCAGCGTTATCCTGAGTTCACTGTGTGATCTTGGGAGGTCACACCTACCTCTGTTTCTCATCAGGCATGGTCATCAGGGGTAGAAGCTGCTTCCAGCTCTAACCATTATCTTTTATGATCCAGAGGAGAGTCCGATGCAGTCTTCCCTCGGTGACTGCAGGTCAACCAGCCGCTGGCAGGAACCCTCGCCCGGCACTGAACTGAAAATCCCGCGCGGGGTCAGCAGGCTGCCTCTGCCTCTACCTGGCAGACACAACAGTCCCTGAATGCAAACGCCCCTCTCCCCACGCATCCATCCACACACTCCCAGGCACACTCCTTACACGCATCTGTACAGTCTCTCCTTGCCGCACTCCTCCCCCCCACACACACACTACATCAAGGCCAAGCATGTACACGCATTGACAGACACCCTCACTTACGCACATGAAACACACACTTGGCAAGCGTGTGAGCACATGCTCTCTTACAGAGTAAGTCCCCCAGTCAAGGCCATGCACACACTCTCGCTCCTCCTGAAACACACGCCCTGATTTAGACACACAGCCCTCTAGAGAGCAGATTTGAAGCCCCGAGTGCACACCCATTCCCTTACGCCAGACTCAGAAGCACATGCTGGGTAGTACCTGGCCCCAGACTCTTCTCTAGAGTAAACTCCCTTTGGAAAGGCTGATGTGCACATACGCATATGCACTTACACATCCATAGGCTCCTCTCCTCATTGTCAGATGTGAACCTGAACAGCATATGACCCAGTTTCCCAACCGTAAGGAAGCTTTGGCTAGAATCTCAGAAGCCTAGTGATCAGCCCAATGGACTTGTCCAGAACTGTCTGCGCTCCAAAGTTTCTTTCCTTCAACAAAGGGCTACTGAGTGTGCCAGGCACTGCTGAGGGGTAGAAAGTGAACGAGACACAGTCCCCCAGAAGCAGCTCTGTTCCTGCAACCCCTGCCCAGACACGCCAGCTGACAGTGAGGGCCCGGTCCCTGGACCCTGACAGCCCCAGGACTCTAGTTTAGAGGTGGTTTTTTCAAGACATTATAGTCAAGGTGCCTTTGAGCCAGGCCTTACAGGACACAGGAGAGGGTGTACAAGGCAGAGACACAGTATGAACAAGCACATGAGTCTGGGCAGTGGGGGCACAAAGAGGCAGGGCCAGGCAGGCATGTGGGCAGCCCAGTTCCAGCGCTCACTGTCTTTGAGGCAGGGGCAATCACTGAACATCTCTGAGCCTCCCTTGCCTTGCGTGAAAAATGGGGATGTTAGGGACTTGTCTGGTGGTCCCATGGTTCAGACTCTGAGCTTCCAGTGCAGAAGGCACAGGTTCAATCCCTGGTCAGGGAACTAAAGTCTCACACTGCAGTGTGACATGGCCAAAAAAAAATTTTTCATTAAAAAAAAAAAGAAAAAACAGGGTTGATAGTATAGTAACTGCCACAGAAGGACCATATGTTCGCTCAACAAATAGAGAGGAGCAGCTACTCTGTGCCAGGCAGTGTCCTGGGCACCTGGGGCTGTTGTGAAGATGACAGGGGCTGATGAATGCCAGCTCTTGGCGCCATGTTTGCTCACACTGGACACCAGCTTGGCAGGTCTGAGGGCTAGTGGGAAGACAGGACTCTGGAATGAATGGAGGTGGGGGCGTTGGTGCTCTTGGGCCAAGGGCGCAGGAGGGAGCAGATGGAAAGACAGGAGGGCAGAGATTGAGGCTGGGAGGCCAGCCTGGAGGAAGAGGGTGAGGGACTGGTGATGGAGCCCCCAGGCTCAGCTGCATCTCCAGGTGAGAGACACTGTCTCAGCCCTGACCTCCCCTGGTCAGCACCCCACCTGGATTCCTTCCAGGGCAGGGGCCCAGATTCCCCGACAGGTTTTCACCAAGCCAGGCAGGGGTAGAGGTGAGGGGGCCCCCTTTCCCTCCCCCTCGGACACAGAGTAGAAGCTCCGGCATCTGATACCTTCGGTTGGGCTCATCTCATCTCCCTGACTCTGTTTTCATGTTTTCCTCTCTCACGCTGGCTGTGTGGAGCACATCTCTCAGAAAATACTTGCTTTTGAAAGTTGTTGCCATAACAACCACTTCATTACACGCCAGGCCCAGTATCTCAGAAATGCAGAATCTTCCCTTAAAAGCGTGCGCTGCACATCAAAGGGGAATAGGAGCTCATTATTTTTACATTATTTTGCAGGCAAATAGATATTTTCCAATACACATTTCTTTTCTAAGTTGATTTTCTTGTTCAGTGGAAATGCACATTTCTTTCTTAACACTTTCCTGCCTGCAGGGCTCGGGGCCTAGAAACATAAGTTCCTCAAAGCAGGAGGGAGAAGACATTTCTTTTGCTGGGAGATCCATCCCCCAGCCCACGAAGGGTGGTTTGCTCTAAGTCACAATTAGACTGCACCCAGAAATTCTGGAACACGCAGAAATTCTCAGTGTAGCACACACAAGCCTTTCTCAGTCTGACTTTGTTCTAACCAAGGTTTCGTAACAAGTGAAGCTAATGACTTAAGGAGCCAAATCAAAACTAAACCAAACAAATATCTTAACCACTTGAGATGGAGACATGCTCCAGAATTTTGTTTTCTGAGCTAGAGGGTGCTGTCAGAATTTAACCGGCTCCTGTAAGTGAAGGCCTAGCACATATCTCTCCCTTCACTACCACATAAGTGTCGTGAGTTTTGTCTGTCTGTTTCACTGCTGCATCACCAGAACCTTGAAAAGTGCCTGGGCCTACAGGGGCTCAGAAAATATTTGTTGAATGGACTAATGGATAAATGTGCTTGAAACACCATGCCTTGTAACAATTCTGCAGAGAAAGGAACCATCATCCCCATGATACAGACAAAGAATTTGAGGTTTATAGTAGTTAATACCATAATAATAATTATAATAACTGACATTTAAATTCTTTATCGAAACATAATATGCATAGATCCCACAAGCCATGCAGTGTGGCCAAAATAATAACAATAACATGTGTAGAGAAGAATGCATCGATTTTAAGTACACAGCTCCTTGAGTTTCTATAAACTGAATACCCCTGGGTAACCAGTACCTGGGCTTCCCAGGTGGCGCAGTGGTAAAGAATCCACCTGTCAGTGCAGGAGATGTAAGAGACGCAGTTTCGATCCCTGGGTCAGGAGGAACCCCTAGAGTACGAAATGGCAATCCACTCCAGTATTCTTGCCTGGAAAATACCATGGACAGAGGAACCTGGAGGGCTACAGTCCATAGGGTCATAAAGATTTGGACACAACTAAACACACACACACAACCAACACCCAGATCAAGAAATGAAACATTCGGAGGGAAGGGGGCTGTAAGCAGGACCAGCTTTCCTGGTGGCCTTACAAGAATCCATTATGAAGCCACACATTTGTTCCAGGTGGATTTCTGTATCTGCTCTATTTTACATCAGGAGGGGCAAGGCCTGCTTAGAGTCACTAAATCCCACAGCTGTTATCCTGACCTCTAACGTCATAGACTAGTTGTACCTGTTCTTGTGATTTCTGTACATGGAGCCACACAGTGGCTCCCCTTTCATGAGTGATTTCTTCCCCTTGTCTTTTTTGGTTTTGGCCACTTGACTGGTGGATCTTAGATCCCTGGCCAGAGAGTGAACCTGGACAGCGAGAGTGCTTAGTCCTGACCACTGGGCCCCCAGGGAATTCCCATGTGCTCTGGGCTGTTTTGGGGTGTGTTCATTTTGTTTTAGTTTTTGGCTGCACCATACAGAATGCGGCATCTTAGTTCCCCTACCAGGGATTGAACCCGTGCCCCCTGCCATGGAAGCGTGGAGTTGTAACCACTGGACCTCCAGGGAGGTCCTTATAATGCTTTTCAGATTTGTCCACATTGTGGCAGGTAGCTGACCATCACCCACTTCTCTGCTAACAGCGGCTAATTTTTAATGAGCATTTACTGTGTGCTGGGTAAGTTCATTTAATCCTCCCAACACTCTTAAGATGAAACCATTATCTTAAGTGGTTTGCCTGGAATCCCACAAACAATAAGTAGGGAGCTGAACTCAGAAATGTATGATCTCCAAATTCCTGCTGTTGTCAGGAACCTTTTTCCTGGCTAATTCAAGGCTATCGCTAGCAAGTCAATAGCTGGACCAGGCTGGGGGTAAGGAGGGGGCTTTTTACTCCAACTTGCAATGGCCCCAGCATCCTTAGGCCTCAGCCTCTTGTAACTGCTTTTATATTTTATAAAATATTTTTTATTTCTCAGCTTCCTGACCTCACTGTCAGGCTCTCAGCTGCTCCCTCCTGCCGATGTCCCACACCAAAAGCTCTTGTTGCTTCTAATCCATTATGACCAGGAAGCCAAAAATACTGGGGTTATTAGAACTGTGTGCAAAACAAGAGATAATGGCTGAGAATAAGGGCTTGCCTCACGTGGGTCTACAGACAGTGAGATCTGTGATAGCTTCACTTCTGTTTATTTCCTAGGTCTACAGACATGAAGTATCTAGGTAAGTCCAGGGCCTCTCCAGTACATTTTCTCTCATTCTGAATGCTTTAATTAAAAGTTTTCTGGTTGGGGTCTGAGGACCTCACTCCTGTAGTATTTCTGTAGCTTGTGCTGACGGTCTGCGCCTGACAGGTTAGCTCAGGTCTTTATAGTCCTGAATTCTCATCAGACAAAGCAGCCAAGAGGAACACAAATGCCTCTGCAGCTCCTGGCTCTGAGGCAGAAATGAGTGCTGAAGTGATAATGGGAGGGACTGGTTCCTGACCCCATAGCAGAGCTGGTCTCCTGTAATCCTGGGCTTTCATGGGTCTGTTCCAGCTCCCCTCTCCTGAGCACACCTGTCCCACCCACTCAGGTCTCAAGTGGTGCACTTACCTGATTCTGGACCTGCCCTGGGTGCATCATATAAGCAGGATGGGACCCACTCAGCCTCCTTCCCCAACAGCCTCCTGCTTCTGTACTGTGTAGCCCTCTTGGACAGTCCAGGTCTGGGTAGCATGGTCCCATCCTAGTCCTCCGTCCCAGCCTACCCTTCCCTCCATCAGAGCTCTCACTTATCTCAACTGAGTATTGGCTCTCACTCTCTCTGTGTGTATATATGGGTTTCCCTGGTAGCTCAGATGGTAAAGAATCCGCCTGCAGTGTGGGAGACCCAGGTTCAATCCCTGGGTCAGGAAGATTACCCTGGAAGAGGGCATGGCAACCCACTCCATGGACAGAATCCTATGGACAGAGGAGCCTGGCGGGCTACAGTCCTTGGAATTGCAAAGAGTCGGACAGCTGAAGCAACTTAACACACATTCAAACACACACACACATAAATATATATTTGGCCACATCAAATGGCTTGTGGGATCTTAGTTCTCTGACCAGGAAATGAATGTGGGGCCAATGGCAGCGAAAGCACAGAGCCCTAACCACTGGACTGCCAGGGAGTTTTCCCTCAATATTTTTTTAATGGAAACCTAAACCTTCTCTCCACTCACCTTACGCCTCCTGAAAGAAGCCAATTTTGCATCTATTAACAAATTCATTTCCACTTTCCTAACTTCCTATATTCACATCTGCTCCCTGGAATCTCTTCTGAACAAGTTTTTAACACTTTATTAGTTTTTTCAGTAATTAATGGGTTAAAAAATCTTTTAACACTGTTTAAAAAAAAAAAAAAAAAAGGATAATCTGTCCTATGGGCTCACACCATGAACATGAGTACTTGCTTTTCCTGAGTTTCACACTCCCCTAAATTCAGGACCTGACACCAGAGAGAGCGTCTCTCTTTATGGACAGGGACAGCTATTTGCTCATGTTTTGACACTTCTCATAGAAGCTCTGATGGCTGTGCTGTAAAAAGCCACTCCACCCTGGGCCCATGGCTCACATTTGGCAACTATGTCCCTTTAATGGATGCACGCGTGTCTATTGTGGGTACAAACATAATGGTTTCCATGGAGACCTGGTCACAATGACTAATTAGACAAAAGAAGAGTGTTTTTCAAAGCCTTGAAAGACATCATGGATGTAATAAACGAACATCATCTTAGTCAACTGATATATTCTTCTTATTTCTCCCTGCTGCTGCTGCTGCTAAGTCACTTCAGTCATGTCCGACTCTGTGTGACCCCATAGACGGCAGCCCACCAGGCTCCCCCATCCCTGGGATTCTCCAGGCAAGAACACTGGAGTGGGTTGCCATTTCCTTCTCCAATGCTAGAAACATCAAAAAATGGTCCCTGGTTATTCGACCTTATTATGGAGCTGGACCCTCTAGCCACTGGGTCAGAGCCTTCTAGATTCTTAACTGCAGGATTCTGATCCTGACCTTCCAAAAGCAGCCACAGGGGCACTTGTCCACTACCACCATTTGCGGACTGGGCCGTCCCACCTGGCCCCACCTGCTTACTCTCATAATGGCCATTAAGGAGACCAGGGATGCTCCAGATTCGGGGGACCTCGTCCTAACCACTCCAAATGACCAGCCTGACTCAGCCATCAGCTGCCCCACTGGGTTCACTGGCCACCTTCATTTGTTTCAGATATTGGGTGTATGAAAATTGATAAAGGGAAATCGCAACTAAACTTGTAGTTAGGAAGGCCTATAGATAGTGCTTTCCTACTCATCGTTGTTCAGTTGCCAAGTCGTGTCCAACTCTCTGTGACCCCATGGACTGCAGCACGCCAGGCTTCCCTGTCCCTCACTATCTCCCTGAGTTTGCTCAAACTCCTGTCCATTGAGTCAATGATGCCATCCAACTCTCATCTTCTGTCACCCCCTTCTCCTGCCCTCAATCTTTCCCCGCATCAGGGTCTCTTCCAAAGCGTCAGTTCTTCACATCAGGTGACCAAAGTACTGGAGCTTCAGCTTCAGCATCAGTCCTTCCAGTGAATATTCAGAGTTGATTTCCTTTAGGATCGGCTGGTTTGATCTCCTTGGACCAGCTTTTTCACTCTCCTCTTTCACCATCAAGAGGCTCTTTAGTTCCTATTCAGACTCATCATCAATCACCTCAAACAGGAAGACAACAGTCACCCCCAACAGGAAGACCTCAGTTACCGACCCCAACAGGAAGATACCTACCTACCTTGCACTGACAGAAAGTGCCACTATTTTAACAGGAGGAAGGAAGACTTCCTTCCTGCCCAGCAACAAGTCCAGCCAATCAGAGACTGTTGTCACCTACTTTCCTCCAATGAACTTAAATGTTTTTCCTACTGTCTTCCAATGAACTTGAATTTTTTTTCCTTGCTGGTGACTTCCTTTCCTTGCCCTGCCCTCCTTGCTATAGAAGGCTTCCATGTTGTGTAACCCCTCAGGGTATCTCCTTGTTGCCAGATGAGATGCTGCCTGACTCATAAATTGTTTAATAAAGCCAATTAGATCTTCAATTCACTCAGTTAAATTTTATTTTCTAATAGATGCAACTTGTAGTCTCTATACCTCCAACAAAACTGGGGGCAATGAGTATTAACTATCCCAGATTGTAAAGAAAAGCTATCCTTTTCCCCAAGGGGTTGTAAACTTAGCATAATGTGCCGGCAAAAATCTCAGAAGTGAGAGAACCACCCCAGCTATTTCTTCCAAAGGCTGTACACTGATCTGCATAAGCTTTCCCATTTCTTTCCTGCCCCTCATCCCACCATGTCAGACTTTTTTTAAGTGTTCAGAACACAAAATACCAAGACCTGAAACTATGACTTGGCAAGAAAAACTAACCTGTCTTAGATATACTGAACACTGAGTCCCAAAGCCACTCCATATAACAGCAGAATAATAATAATAATTAATCTGGATAGAAATGAGAAATGCCTGGACATAAGGCAAACATACTTCAGCCAACAGCCCAAGAAAAAAGTCATCTAAGTCTAGAAGAAAATATAACCTAAAGCAAAAGAAAAATTTACCAAAATGCTCCTATAAAACTGCAAAATAAGAATATTTTAAAAGCATAAACTCTCAATAACAAATATAATGGAAGAAATGACAGAGACATAAAAATTTTGAAGAGTTAAAAAGTGAATGGACAAGTAGTAATTGACGCAGAAAAAAGAGAAAATTGAGATTTGTGTGTGGGTGTGCCTGCAGGGTACCCTGCAAACAGTAAACTGACTGAAGCCACAGAGCTCGGCATCGACCAGAGTGCCAGTGAGGCTGAGGTGCAGGAGACACGGAAACAGCAGTGGCCACGAGGCTGTATGTTGAGCATTTAGAGCTCCAGACCCGCTTTCCTGACCCTGCAAATCCAGGTGGTGGTGTCTCCCACTCAGCAGCAGAAGAAAGTGGGACGTTTTCTCCCTGGAAAGGTTGAAGTCAGAGGCTCACGTATGAACATCAATCACAGCTAACTAGTTGGTAAGGGGTGCTGTAATGAAAACACTAGAATTTAGTACAAGACTGTACAGTAAACAGGGGAAGATGGAAGTCCAATCCTTGCTTGGCCCCAGGACACTGGCAGACCGCCTGGTGCCGTGAGACGGGAGAGCAAAGGCCTCCTCTCAGAGAAAATTAGCCCAAGAGAAAAAGCTTGGAGATGCTGACATTCAGGTCTCCCTAGGGCACATCTTAATCCCATCTCTTTACCCCAAAGTGAAGCCCCCAGCCAACAACCACCACCCCAACCCCAAACTCACTCAGAGACTCCAATAAGCCTTGTAGTGCCCTCCTCTTAAATTCAAGCCGATAGCCAGGGATCACCAGATAGTTGGAGGAAAACTTGAAACCTGACAGATAAAGAACAAAGTAAACAGAACACAGCTTCCAAAAGCCCAACACAACTGAAGAAGAATGAGAAAAGGGGAAGTACAATTACAGGGGTAACTCAATAGTGAATTTAAAAAAATGAAATTAAAAGACGCTTACTCCTTGGAAGAAAAGTTATGACCAACCTAGACAGCATATTCAAAAGCAGAGACATTACTTTGCCAACTAAGGTCCATCTAGGCAAGGCTATGGTTTTTCCTGTGGTCATGTATGGATGTGAGACTTGGACTGTGAAGAAGGCTGAGCGCCAAAGAATTGAACTGTGGTGTTGGAGAAGACTCTTGAGAGTCCCTTGGACTGCAAGGAGATCCAACCAGTCTATTCTGAAGGAGATCAGCCCTGGGATTTCTTTGGAAGGAATGATGCTAAAGCTGAAACTCCAATACTTTGGCCACCTCATGCGAAGAGTTGACCCATTGGAAAAGACTCTGATGCTGGGAGGGATTGGGGGCAGGAGGAGAAGGGGACGACTGAGGATGAGATGGCTGGATGGCATCACTGACTCAATGGATGTGAGTTTGGGTGAACTCCGGGAGATGGTGATGGACAGGGAGGCCTGGCGTGCTGCGATTCATGGGGTCGCAAAGAGTCGGACACGACTGAGCGACTGAACTGAACTGAACTGAGGATGTTATTTAGAAATATGGAAGTAAGACTAGGAAGAAATAACTTAGACTTGAAGGAGGTTGGCAAGAATGAAGAAAAGTAGGAGAGAGTTGATTTTCCTTATGAAACTGGGAAAACAATTTGACTTTTCAAACTATGTGCATTTACACTTTTTTTTAAAGGAAGCTAAAGTATTTTTTTTTTTTAGAAAAATAAACTTCCGAGTCATTAAATCTTCAAGCATTCAGGCAGAAAAAACAAATGATCTACAAATGAGAAAAGGCCTCAGGCTGGACTGTGACTTCCACTCAGCAACAGTCAAAACCAGAAGATTTAGGAAAATGGTGTTTCAGTTTAAAATACATGTGAGCCAAGGTCTTCCTGTCCTGTATGGATGTTGTTCAAGTACAAAGGCAACGGGCATCAGCTAACTAAGAGTCTACTTTACTTATGACTTTCTCTTGGAAAAACTACTTAATAATAAAATCTAGCAAGGAAGAGATAAATAAAAAAATAGAAAACTCAGAGAGGGAGACATCCTAGCAAAGAGACTAAGCATGAGAAATGAGTCTATCCAAAATCAGAGTTTACACTAATTGTCATTTCATTTAAATATCAATGTTCTAAAATGTATCAACGTAAAAATATCATATATTAACATGTACAGATGGAATCTAGAAAAATGATACAGATGAACCTATTTCCAGGGCGGGAATAGAGATGCAGGCATACAGAACGGCTCTGCAGACACAAAAGGGGAAGGGGAGGGTGGGACAGATTTGGAGATTGAAACTGACATACAGACACTACCACGTGTGAAATAGGCAGCTAGTGGGAACCTGTGGTATAGCACAAGGAGCTCAGCTTGGGGCTCTGTGATGACCTAGAGGGGTGGGATATGGGGGAGGGAGATGAAAGAAGGAGGGGATATATACATACATATAGCTGACTCACTTCGTCGTATAGAACAGACCAACACAACATTGTAAAGCAGTTAAATTCCAATAATAATCATGAAGATGAGCGAAGTAGGAAAGAAAGGGAAGAAGGCCAGTGTAATGTCCTATAGAATAGGACATTCCATTCTACCTAACATGCAAATATGTCATTTAAAAACACTCAGATCTCAAGGATGAGATGATTGGATGACATCACTGACTCAATGGACATGAATTGGAGCCAACTCCGGGAGAGACTGCAGAACAGAGGAGCCTGGTGTGCTGCCGTCCATGGGGTGGTGAAGAGTCAGACACGACTTAGCAACTGAACACACACACGCAAACATCCATACAATGGACTCAGCGATAAAAGAGAGTGAACTAAAACACATGACCCCGTTAATCTCAAACGCAATACGCTAAGTGAAAAAAGTCAAACTGAAAAGCATGTTCTGTACGTGTTACATGATTTTCTGGAAGAGGCAAAGCAACAGGCACAGAAAAGAGATCAGTGGATGCCAAGGTCCATGTGTGGAAGAAGGGGTGGACTACAGGGGTGACAAAACCATTCCACACCTTGATTGATTATGGTATGACTGCAAGACCACGCATTTGTTAAAACGCATAGAACTGCCTCTACACTGCTCTGTGAAAAATGCATTAGGACAGGAACGCAGAGAGTAGTCACAGACTTTTCACAAGGTATGCCGTGTCTTTTGATTTAATGGGCAATTTTATGTTGCTGTCTTAAAAATTCCATTGTTGAATTAATTTAAGTAAATATTTTATCTGGGAGTACCACTATTAATTGTGCTTATGATAAAACACATAGATTTGGGGGATTCCTGGAAGTCCACTGGTTAGGACTTGGCACTGCTGGAGCCCTGGGTTTGATCCCTGGTCAGGGTTCGTAGGTCCGACAAGCCAGCCACAAGGCTCGGCCAAAACAAACAAACAAAAAACAAAACAACAAAAAAGACAGAGATTTTTTTTTTTTTAAAGATGACTCCAACCACAATGTCTACCCTAATCTCTTGTTGAACTTGGAAGCATATTTTAGGAAACAATTTCTTTGGTAATGACTGAAGAAATATCTGTTTGAGGTTCAGAAATTCCTCTGGTTTTATTGGTTTCCTTTTCTTCTACCATAGTCAAGTAAAGTTACACTGAATGACTTACTTTCAAAAGTATCCCATTTCACAGAAATATTGCTACCTACCTCTCCACCTAGAAACTCCATATAGAAACATAGTTTGATGGTTTGAGGGGGCCGGAGGCAGTCTTTTTATTTATCATACCCTTCTGTATTTTTGCAGTTTAACACCTATGCCCTATTTTTATGAAAGCAATGAGTCCTTCCCTGGCCTCACCGAACTCTAGTCCACAGTTCCACACTCTCCCTTCCATGGCATGCATGTCACTCTCCTTACTCCACAGGCATTGCCATGCCACTTCCAACCCCCTTCCTGGCCCACACATCCTTGAGAACCAAGAGTTCTCTCTTGCTCATTCCTCTATCCCATGGAGGGCCATGGTTCACACAAGCCCTCAATACATGCAGCTGGAATATAGTAGATGACATATTAAGAGGCCAAGGGCAAAATCCTCCATGAGCTCAAAAGGTAAAAAAGGCATCTCAGAATTTTCAATCCTGACCACTGTCTGCTTTTCTACAATGTAAGAGAGAAATCAAGGGAGGAGAACATGGCTAAAAGCTTAGTTCATGAGAACACTGGGAGACCAAACACAGCCATTTTACTGCCTAACAGCTAGGGACATCTCTCTCTGCTCCCATTGAGAGATGTTGATGGAAGCCGGGTGGTTGGGAGTCTAGAACCAAGAGTAAACAAAGAGAACTTCAGAATGTGATGGAGTCACAGAAGCCTGGAAGACACCAAGGCTGAGCAGAGACTAAAGAGAGAAACCCAATAGACTCTTTGATATTTGTGAAGTCACTGCGAATTATTTGTAAGACATCTTAAAACATGATAACATGAGATTACCTGTTATTTCATTGAGGATTGAACTCAAATTACATGCACTGCAGAGCTGGGTGTAGGAGGTGTTGAAAGAGTCCCTTGGCAAGTGGGTGAGCCAAGTCCACCCCCAGTGCATTTCAACGGGCTTTGTTGCTCCCTTTTGGCCCTTTTGGCCCTTGTGTATCCCCCAACTACGCCCAAGAAGTAATGGAACTTTGCTTTTTTGAGAAATGCTTCCAAAATAAATCCAACTGCTTATGTTGGTAATAGAAGTGAAGAGGAAATGAAGAAAAAGGGAAGGCATCCAAGAAAGTGATGATGTAGAGTTATATATACTGAAAAGGAATATCAAACTATAGCGTAGCTCAAACCGACCACGTGAATGACTTCAATGTAGTACATTCAATATGGAAATCAGAAAATGTGACTCATGAAACTCAGAAAGTGCTTCCTTCACAGACAAAAATGCTCATCAAATGGGAGCTCAGTTTGTTTGTTTGATCCTTCATTTAATTCAACCAATTTTACTGATGTCCGGCTACGGCCCGAGCACTGGTCTTGGCCTTGCGGGTGTAACAGTGAGCAGAGCAAAATCCCTGCTCTCAGGAAGCTTGTTGTCTAGTTGAGGAAGACAATAAAGGAATACATCCTACATCAGGTGGAGACAGACGGTGAAGAAAAAGTGAGCAGGCAGAGAGAGTGCAGGAGCTGGTATTTTAGGTAGAGTGGTCAAGACAGCCTCTGAGAAGGTGTCAGTTGAGCAGAAACCTGAATGAGGAGAGGGAGGGAGCCACATACCTGGGGGGATGTGCTTGGGTATTTCAGGTGAGAGACCAGCAAGTGTAAAGTCCCTGAGGTGGGAAGACCCTTGGAAGAAGGATGCAGAGGCCAGAGAGGCTGGAACAAGGTGAGCAAAGGGAGGAACAGCAGGAGACGAGCTCAGAGAGGGAGCAGGGCAAGATCCGAGGCCACCAGGCGACCGCAGGGACCTCGGCTCTGACCCTGAGTGGAAGGGAAACCACTCCAGGGCGGTGAGCAGAGACTGGTGTGATTTGACTCCAGCTTCTAACAGGATCCTTCAGCTGCTGTGCAGAGAATAACTCGCAGGGAAAGAAGGTCGGGGGGATGGGTGTGGGGGGAGAGGGGACCAGTGAGGAGACTCCTGTAATAACCAAAGGTGGTAACATGGAAATGGTCAGACATGGTCAGATTTGGGAAACAGTACAAAAAACCATATTCAGATGCTGGGGGTTGGGGGGTCACTTCCACCCGTAGAAGGTATCAGATACCTACTTGGAGCAAGAAACTTACTTGTGTTGAGCCTTTTACATTGATTTAAAATATTACTTTAGGGACTTCACCTGTTGTGGGAAAGTCCAGTGGTTAAGACTTTGCCTTCCAGTGCAGGGAGTGCAGGTTCAGTTCCTGGCGAGGGAGCTAAGATTCCCATATGCCTAAAGGCCAAAAAACCAAAACAGAAGCAATATTGTACCAAATTCAAGAAAGACTTTAAAAATGGCCCACATCAAGAAAAATCTTTAAAAATTACTTTAAATTATGCATTATATTCTTAAATATATTGCTGATAATGAATAGTGGCTTGTGTTCAGTTTTAGCAACATTCTCGTCTTGATAAGAATGACAAGCTTAGGGTCTATAGGGTGACTGATTCTTGGGCAATCCCATCGTTGGGTTGTGAGATTCAGGTCCAGACATAGCCAATTAGTTGCTTGATGTCAGATACCCACACATGGAAGTAAGTACACTCAGGAAGTACCCAGAAAGACATATCTGACTTGGTCTGGCTTAGCCATGAAGCCAAGGTTTAAGGCAAAAATTGTGTGTTTTTAATACCACCATTGGAAGATTCTTTAGACAACCAACCCAGGGAGCTAAACGTGGCTTCAGTTCTATTCAGTGATGTTCTGGCACCATTGGGTTTGACCACAGGAAGGGGCACATGGACAGTCTCATGCCACGTGGGCAATGAAACCTCTCTGCCTTCACGTCCTAGGCCGGGAAGTGGAGGAAGGGTATGGAAACCACAAGGCCTCCTGCTCACAGGCAAGGTCTCTCCTCCACTGTTTGCTAAGAAGCCTTTCAACCTGGATATCTGTTCATGGCTTTGTTGTTGTAAGGATTAAATGAGATGGTAGAGTCAGTTTCCAAAATCAGGAGGGGGTTAGAATCAAAGTGGCTTGAGGAACAAGCCACCTCTGCCCCATATTCAGTGGGGGCTTGGAAAAATTGCTTCGCCTCTCTGAGCCTCAAAGTTAGGAATAAAGGGACCTACCTTGCATGTGAAAAGCCAAGTGAAAAGGACAATAGACCAGGTGTGTCCAAGTGTCCAGCACTGCACTTGGCACTTAGAAAGCCCTCAGCCATGTTCAACCCTGATCCCGGCTTCATGGATATTCCACTGTTAAGTCCCAGAGTTGGGAGGTGAGTGTTGAAGGGGTTCAAGGGCCTTGAGGGGGCCCTTTGGATCTGGGACTATTTGGACTCCAGTGGACTTGTGCATCTCAAAAGACTGGGCCACCCTGGGCTCATGCAGCTGGTCTGGCCCTCCTTTTCCCAGAAGGAGAATTAAGCTCCAAAGAAAAGAGCGGGTAACAGCCATAAAAAGGAACAAATGTGAATCAGCTGAACTGAGGTGGATGAACCTAGAGCCTGTTATACAGAGTGAAGCAAGCCAGAAAGGGAAAAACAAATATCATATATTAACGCATATATGGAATCTAGAGCGATGGTACTGATGAACCTGTTTGCAGGGAAGGAATGGAGACGCAGATGTAAAGAATGGACTTGCGGACACAGCGTGGGAAGGAGAGGGTGGGATGAAGTGAGTAAATGCATTGACATAGTATGTGTACAACAGCCAGCAAGTGGGAAGTTGCCGTCTGACCCTGGGAGCTCAGCTGGGTGCTCTGTGACCACCTGGAGGGGTGAGATGGGGATGAAACAGGGAGGGAGGTTCAAGAGCAAGTGGACATGTGTATCCTTATGGCAGATTCAAGTTGTATGGCAGAAACCAATGCAACATTGTAAAGCAGTTATCTTCCAACTAAAAAATATATTTAAAAAAGAAAAGAGAGTGTTAGCCAAGGCCGCATGGTCACTAAGGGTCAAAGCCATGGCTGGGACTGGGGGTCCGGTTCTCCCTCCCTAAACTCAATACCGCCCCCACATTCACACCCTGTACAACCTGGCCAAGGTTCCCCCAGGTGCTGCCGCAACCTACCCCGAGATGCTCTCTGGAGCTGATGCAAACATTTTGTTTTGTGTCACGCCTGTGGTGACAGCTGAGTGAAACTGAAGGTTCACAGTCATTCTGCTCAGAAACCTCGCACGCGTTCCATGTAATCGGAGTTTCAGAATGAGTCAGGTTTCCAAACTCTCCTCTCTCCTTCCAATCGCATGTCTGTATATGGTAACCTTCAGAAAACGAATCTAATAATTAGTCATCTTGGCCTAGTTCAAGACAACAGCCTGTTCTCCAATTTCACTTTGTTTTCAGCAAGAGAATGATGCCAACGGTAATTTTCACCGTGGTGAAAATACGCTTCTCAGCTGGGCCCTGCCGTGGACCATCGACCGAGACGCCTCTGGTGCCCACACCTGCCCGGGGCTTTCCCACAGCTCCGTCTTTAACCTGGCCGTGCCCTCTAGGTACCCTCCCCTCACATCTTCCGCATCTATGACACCAGCTGTGTACTAAACAAGATGTTTTGGACTCATTATTACACTTAATCACCTTTGCAAGACAGACCTTGTGGGTGTGTATGCCTGCTCAGTCGCTTCAGTCGCGTCCGACTCTGTGCAACCCTATGGACTACAGCCGGCCAGCCTCCTCTGTCCATGGGATTCTTCAGGCAAGAATACTGCAGTGGGTTGCCATTTCCTCCTGCAGGGGCTCTTCCTGACTCAGGGATTGAACCCACGTCCTTTATGACTACCTGCACTGGCAGGTGGGTTCTTACCACTAGCACCACCTGGGAACTCAAGAGGAGCCTTACTGTCCCACTTTAGAGCCTGAGTGTCCCTACCTACTGTCCAGCCCCTCTCCTCCTTCCTCTCTGCTGCCCCCTTGCAGTTCCTCAAAAGCAGTGAGCTCGTTCTCACCCCAGGGCCTTTGCACACACAGAGCCCTTCACCTCAAACACTCTTCCTCCTGACTCTCTGCCTAGGTAACTCCTACTCTCCCTTCAGATCTCAATTCAAGCCGAATTTCCTAAAGGAAGAGCTCCTCCCACGTTCCCACATGGCCCCGTAGTTCTTTTACTTGAATCACACCTGCCTTCCTCTCCTTTCAAAGCAGCTATTTACAACTTGTAATTTCATGTTTGTGGGATTATTTGCTATTATCTGCCCCTCCCACAAAAGCATGAACTCCAGGAAGGTGGTGTCCCCATGCCTAAAAAGGACTCGTGAGATTTTAGGTACTGCATTGGACAGATGATGGATAAATGGACAGATGGATGATGGATGAATACACAATACTAAGAAATAAAATTTTCCATCCACTGGGATAAGAAATGGGGCCAAAACGCAAGCCCAAAGCCTCCAACTTGTCAAACTTGCTCTGCTCCACGTGGTAATCATCCACTCCCACCAGCAGCAGCAGACTGTAGGTGCACACACACACACACACATACACACAGACACGCACGCACGTACACATCCTATCCCATTTCCCCAATGGATTCCAGAAGGGCCCCCAAATCTACATTAACAAGATAATAATTTCTGGATGCCCAGGTAATTTTGAAGGGCGTGTGTCCCAGACCTCCGTTTCAGGGTCTCTAGACTCAGGTGAATCCCAAGGAGGGGTGGGGATGGGGTGAACCGCCCAGTCCTCCACCCCTTCAGCAGCCTGGGAGCGGAGCTGCGAGGGCAGCAGAAACTGGGGCCGTGCTGCCCTCCGGTGGTCATGGCGGCGCTGCAGCTGCAGGGCTTCCAGAAGGACCGTGGTCCTTCCATCCCTGACTCCACAATGACCTCTCCAGGCCTTCTCTCCGTTTGTAAGTGGGACACAGTGTTTCCCAAACTTTGGTCCTTTGGGCAACATCACCATTTTTCCCATTTCATATGACACTTCAACTATTATTTTTTTCCCTCTAAATATTTGTATATAAAATACTCATTTTAAAAGAGAAATTTGAATCCCTACTGTAGAAGGGAGGAAAAAAAAATTCATTTTCCATAAATAGGAGGAGGGGGAAACATGGAGTGGGGGAAAAAAAGAAAACAAGGATTCCCAAGGCTTTTTAAAAATAAAGATTATCATTCTACAAACAAATATGAATAATGACTTGCCCAAGTGGTGAAACTATAAAGAACAGCACAGAAATTATTATGCTAAAGGTCAGGACATGGGTCATCTCTGGGTGAAGGAAGGAAGGAAGCTGTAATTGGGAAAGGATGGAGGGGGTCCCACGAAGCAGTTACAATCATATTAACCTGAACCTATGAGTTGGATGTATTTTTTTTTCTGTATTTTTATCCCACATTAAAAATTGATGAAAATTGAAAAAAAGCAGTGAAACACAAGTAATTTACAAACCCACACCTGAAGATAAGGGGAATGATAGTGAGCAGTAGGGGATGGTGGGGCGTCTACCTGGCTCTAGAATCCTCTGAAGAGGCCCTAGCCTCCTGATAAAACAGCTGGGTGGGACCAGAAGCCCCACCTGGATAAATGCCCCAGAAACAGGCTGACAAGGGTCTCCCAGGCTCTCCACACCACCCCAACCCCCTTCCTGCCCTCCCCACCTCCTAGGGAACAGACAGGGCTGTGATCAGAGCTAAAGCTTGGAGTGGGTCTGGGGTCCAGGACTGCTGTTTGAGGGTCTTGGAGCCTGCATGCTGAAAACAATGTGAACCACTCTTGGGGGACAGTCAGCACCCCAATCACCAGGCCGGCTGCTCTGCTTCAGCTATGGACAACCAGAGACGCACTCGAGTCACTGACGTAGTCCATCCTGATTGTCTCGCCAGCTGTCAAACATGTTTACGGGGCTTCCCTGGTGGTCCAGTGGTTCAGAATCCAGCTTGAAATGCAGGGGACAGCAGTACAGTCCTTGGTCTAGGAAGATCCCCCGTGCCGTGGGGCAACTAAGCCTGTACTCCACAACTGCTGAAGCCCAAGCGCCTTGAGAGACTGTGCTCCGCAACAAGAGAAGCCACCGCAATGAGAAGTCCGCTCCCTGCAACTAGAGAGCAGCCCCCACCCTCCGCAACCAGAGAAAGCCTGTGCACAACAGCTAAGACTCCGTGCAGCCAAAAATAAACATTTTTTTAATATGTTTATGATCAGCCCTGCTGACATTCATTAAAGCCTGTGTATAACTATTAAGGAAAGCACTACCACAGAAACACCATCACACATCACTCACATACCTCCGATAGGGCCTGTACCGAGTTTCGAGTTTCGGGACACATGAGGCTTTACCCGGCCCCTCCCAGAGCTACTCTAAGGATGCAAATGTCAGAGCCAGGCAATCCCCAGCGCAGAATCCAAGCCAGAGGAACGTGGGAGCTGGGACGACCCTGTATGGTTGAGCAAGTTGAGGCCCAGAGGGTGAAAGGAACTCCCCGGGGGGGACTCACGAGTGCTCTGGTGTTTGGTTGTTTCATCTCTAATCCTCACAACACCCCTGCCTAGGAGCAGCTGGGGAAACTGAGGGCACCCCAGAACCACCATTCTTCTCCTCCACTGGATTTTTATGTTTTTCTTTTTTTTTTTCTGTTTTCCTCTTCCCCACCTTCAAGGACACCAGCTGCTGACTCACTGAGTGCCGGGCCCTCCTCGTCCTGCCTTATTAAGCCCACTCTTTTTTTTTATTAAATGTGTGTGTTCAAGCATACAGAGGAAAGACACCAACATGTTATTGATATTTTCCTCTACATTTTTCCATTTTCTGATTCCTTTTTATAATAAGATTCGGAAATGAGAAAATTCAGTTGTGTGTTAAGGAAATACAGCAGAGCAGTTTGGGACAATGAGCTCTAATAGGAGAACGAGGTCCCCGGGAGAGTCCTCTGTCCTTCAGCTGCTAAGTGATCTTGGGCAAGTCCTTCCCCTGCCTGGGCCTCAGTCTCCCCATCCAGTCAATTCGAAGGGTGTGCTAGTTTTTCTTCAACCCCCACTCCAACCCACCCAACTTCCCACCCTGCTCTGTGCTCAAAAAACGGGCCCCTGTGGACTGTACCACCCTGACACCGTTGCTGGTTGGCCTCCAGGTCTCAGAGGCTGGGAGGATCCAGAAATGGCAGTATTTCTTCCCTGCAGTCTCCCTCCTTTGGGTCTCCCTTCTGGCAGTAGCTCAGTCCCTACATGACCACAGCTCCTGCTGAGTGGCCCCTACTTTCTGCCTCCAGTTCTCAGTGGAACCCCTGCCCCTGCCCCTGCCCCAGTCTTCTCACTATTGCTCTTCCTTCAGTTCAGTTCAGTTCAGTTCCTCAGTCGTGTCCGACTCTTTGCGACCCCATGAATCGCAGCACGCCAGGCCTCCCTGTCCATCACCATCTTCCGGAGTTCACTCAGACTCATGTCCATCGAGCCCGTGATGCCATCCAGCCATCTCATCCTCTGTTGTCCCCTTCTCATCCTGCCCCCAATCCCTCCCAGCATCAAAGTCTTTTCCAATGAGTCAACTCTTCTCATGAGGTGGCCAAAGTACTGGAGTTTCAGCTTTAGCATCATTCCTTCCAAAGAAATCCCAGGGCTGATCTCCTTTAGCATGGACTGGTTGGATCTCCTTGCAGTCCAAGGTACTCTCAAGAGTCTTCTCCAACACCACAGTTCAAAAGCATCAATTCTTCGGCGCTCAGTTTTCTTCACAGTCCAACTCTCACATCCATACATGACCACAGGAAAAACCATAGCCTTGACTAGACGGACCTTAGTTGGCAAAGTAATGTCTCTGCTTTTGAATATGCGGTCTAGGTTGGTCATAACTTTTCTTCCAAGGAGTAAGCGTCTTTTAATTTCATGGCTGCAGTCACCATCCGCAGTGATTTTGGAGCCCCCCAAAAATAAAGTCTGACACTGTTTCCACTGTTTCCCCATCTATTTCCCATGAAGTGATGGGACCAGATGCCATGATCTTCATTTTCTGAATGTTGAGCTTTAAGTCAACTTTTTCACTCTCCTCTTTCACTTTCATCACGAGGCTTTTTAGTTCCTCTTCACTTTCTGCCATAAGGGTGGTGTCATCTGCATATCTAAGGTTATTGATATTTCTGCCAGCAATCTTGATTCCAGCTTGTGTTTCTTCCAGTCCAGCGTTTCTCATGATGTACTCTGCATAGAAGTTAAATAAGCAAGGTGACAATATACAGCATTGACGTCCTCCTTTTCCTATTTGGAACCAGTCTGTTGTTCCATGTTCAGTTCTAACTGTTGCTTCCTGACCTGCATACAGATTTCTCAAGAGGCAGGTCAGGTGGTCTGGTATTCCCAGCTCTTGAAGAATCTTCCACAGTTTATTGTGAGCCACACAGTCAAAGGCTTTGGCATAGTCAATAAAGCAGAAATGGGTGTTTTTCTGGAACTCTCTTGCTTTTTCCATGTTGGCAATTTGATCTCTGGTTCCTCTGCCTTTTCTAAAACCAGCTTGAACATCAGGAAGTTCACGGTTCACGTATTGCTGAAGCCTGGCTTGCAGAATTTTGAGCATTACTTTACTAGCATATGAGATGAGTGCAATTATGCGGTAGTTTGAGCATTCTTTGGCATTGCCTTTCTTTGGAATTGGAATGAAAACTGACGTTTTCCAGTCCTGCGGCCACTGCTGAGTTTTCCAAATTTGTTGGCATATTTAGTGCAGCACTTTCACAGCGTCATCTTTCAGGATTTGAAATAGCTCCACTGGAATTCCATCACCTCCACTAGCTTTGTTCATAGTGATGCTTTCTAAGACCCTCTTGACTTCACATTCCAGGATGTCTGGCCCCAGCTGAGTGATCATACCATCGTGATTATCCGGGTCGTGAAGATCTTTTTTGTACAGTTCTTCCGTGTATTCTTGCCACCTCTTCTTAATATCTTCTGCTTCTGTTAGGTCCATACCATTTCTGTCCTTTATCGAGCCCATCTTTGCATGAAATGTTCCCTTGGTGTCTCTGATTTTCTTGAAGAGATCTCTAGTCTTTCCCATTCTGTTCTTTTCCTCTATTTCTTTGCATTGATTGCTGAAGAAGGCTTTCTTATCTCTTCTTGCTATTCTTTGGAACTCTGCATTCAGATGCTTATATCTTTCCTTTTCTCCTTTGCTTTTCTCCTCTCTTCTTTTCACAGCTATTTGTAAGGCCTCCCCAGGCAGCCATTTTGCTTTTTTGCCTTTCTTTTCCATGGGGATGGTCTTGATCCCTGTCTCCTGTACAATGTCACAAACCTCATTCCATAATTCATCAGGCACTCTATCTATCAGATCTAGGCCCTTAAATCTATTTCTCACTTCCACTGTATAATCATAAGGGATTTGATTTAGGTCATACCTGAATGGTCTAGCGGTTTTCCCTACTTTCTTCAATTTGAGTCTGAATTTGGTAATAAGGAGTTCATGATCTGAGCAACAGTCAGCTCCTGGTCTTGTTTTTGTTGACTGTATAGAGCTTCTCCATCTTTGGCTGCAAAGAATATAATCAATCTGATTTCGGTGTTGACCATCTGGTGATGTCCATGTGACCCTGCAAAAGTGAAAGTGAAGTTGCTTCAGTCGTGTCCTATTCTGTGACCCCACGGACTGAAGCCTGCCAGGCTCCTCCATCCATGGGATTTTTCCAGGCAAGCGTAATGTAGTGGGTTGCCATTTTCTTCTCCAAAGGGATGCTGATGCCCAGGTATCTGGGTCCCTTTACTCCATCCACTCCCCAGTACTACTTCCCTCATTAAATCCACCTGAATTGGATTCTGTTTCTTGCTGGAAGCTCAGGTAACACATGCATTAGTCAGTCTATGTAGTAAGTATAAATTTCCCTGACCACATTCCTCAGGGATTAAAAACCTATTAATACTCCCCACCTCTACCCTCTGACTGAGCTTTGCATATTCCACTAACCCAGGTAGGTGGCGTGTGGGCGTGCCAGGATTCAGCCGCCTCCAAGGGCAGAACGCTAACCTGTCCATGGGCAGGTCTGCTGCGCTCGGCCCAAAAAAGCAATTCCAACATTTAAAAAAAAAAAAAAAACAACCTATTAATTTCTCTGCTGCTGCTACTGCTAAGTCGCTTCAGTTGTGTCCAACTCTGTGCGACCCCATAGACGGCAGCCCACCAGGCTCTACCGTCCTTGGGATTCTCCAGGCAAGAACACTGGAGTGGGTTGCCATTTCCTTCTCCAATGCATGAAAGTGAAAAGTCAAAGTGAAGTCGCTCAGTCGTCTCCGACCCTTAGCGACCCCATGGACTGCAGCCCACCAGGCTCCTCCGCCCATGGGATTTTCCAGGCAAGAGTACTGGAGTGGGGTGCCATTGCCTTCTTCCTCCTATTTAAATTCATTCTACCTTGTAAGCTCCAGTTTCCGCTGAACGTGGGGAAACAAAGCGGCAGACACTAAGCAGAACAGCCACTTCACTCAGCTTTTCTTTCGGTAAACAGGTCTTCCGGTTTCACACGTGTGCACATGCGCCACCCAGAGGCAAGCCAAGCTGGGGTGGGAGGGGGTTACATACCGCGCCAGCATCTGGGAGGGTCGTCTGACTGCGAGCCGCCCCTCAGCCCTCAGTGGCCTCTTGAGTCCGGGTCCCCTCGATTCCGGCTGCAGTAACTACAGTTCGCCCATGGCCCCTGATACTCCTGGGACCCTGTAACCCACGGGGCTTCCCTGGTGGCTCACTGGTAAAGAATCTACCTGCGACTCAGGAGACCCTGGTTCAATCCCTGAGTTGGGAAGATCCTCTGGAGGAGGGCATAGCGACCCACTCCAATACTCTTGTCTGGAGAATTCCAAGGAAAGAGGAGCTTAGCAGGCTACAGTCCATAGGGTCGCACACAGTCGGACACGACTGAGCACCTAAGCAGCAGCAGCTATAACCCACTCGGACAGCATCTGTCCACTGTCAGCCACATGCACAGCCTCTCTGGGGGCTTAAGGACCCCGGCCTGCTCCTCTGTGCTGTGCTGGGGTCGCTGGTCTCACTGACATTGTCTGTCCTCGGGTCATCCCATTGCTGTACTTCCCTTGGCTACCAGGGGCCACTAGTCAGGCACCTTATTGGACTTTCTATGAGGCCTTTTCTGGGATCCCTACCAGCCTTGCCTAAGGTTGCTCTCACCTTGGAGGACGGGATGCTGGACACCTTCTCAGGGAACCCGGTAATTCTAAACCCTGGCCCAGCCTCCTCATCCGGTTCCTTCCACATTTGCTCATTCGACTCATCTCCTCTAGAGCAGGGAAATAGTCTTCATCGCCACCCATTCCTCCCCACCCTGTGGTTCATGGTGTAAATGATAGTGCTTTGGGGTTCCTTTAGCTTTGTGTGCCATATGCCAAGTCAAGCTTCAAGAACAACAACAAAAACAAGCAAACAGGAACATTTCTCTCTCTTCTGCTTCTGGCTCTTGTAATCAAAAGCCAAAGCTTTCAAGAGCGCTCTGGAGCTCAAAACCCCTAGCATCTGACTCTCAGTGCCTCAGGCTTCTCAGGGACCTTCCCTACCCTGGGGTCTCAGCCACAAGGTCCACTGTGAGTGCTAGGGGTGACCTTCAGTGTCGCTTGTGACCAGCTGCACATCAGTCACTCATTCAGTTAACAGATATTTCTTGGCTACCACTAGGCACCTGGTGCTCTGCCAGGCACGGGGATACAGCAGGGAGTTGATACAGACAAGATCCGTGCCTCTGGGGGCTTCGAGCCTCCTGGGGGAGGGAAGTGCTCCTCAGAAGAGGGACGGTAATGAATCGGAAAGTGACAGCGTTATAAAGTGCTGTGAAGGAAAGGCGCTGGGACTACGAGGGCAAAGAATAGAGGAGTTTAACCTCGCAGGGAGTTCAGGGGAGGCTGAGCTCTGAAGAGCGAGTAGGAGCGTAATCACACCAAAAGAGAAAATCAGATTTTCAAAACAGGAGATGCCAAGAGCCCATGACAGGCTGAGAGGAGAGAAGCAGAAACGTGCTCCAGGCCCGGCTGGGTGTGGAGGGTCTCTTGGGCACCTGAGGAATCCTGACTGTATCAGAATTATTATTATTATTATTAAAGTACAGTTGATTTACAATATTCTATTCATTTCAGGTATACAACATAGCTATGCAAAACTTTTATAGACTACACACCATTGAAAGTTAGTATAAAAAATATATATATATATAAATTTTTTTAATTAAAAAAAAACAGTGTAAACTATTGGTTGTATTCCCTGTGCTGTTCAGTATGTCCTTGCAGATTATTTACTTTATACATAGCAGCTTGTACCCCTTAATCCTCGACCCCTCTCTTGCCCCTCCCCAATATCTTAATCGCAGTGGGAAGCAGAAGAGGGGCAGTATATCTGGATTTCTGGATGTCCCCTCTGGGTCTGGTCCAGAAAGAGGCCAGAGGGGACGGGGGGAAGGCCAGTTAGGAGACCTTAGACCAGACCAGAGACAGTCATCCCTAGAATTACAGCACTGGTGATGGATGAGGAAAACTGGATAGATTCAAAAGTTGCCCCGAAGTTAAGAGCAGCAGGACTTGGTGATAGATTCGACATGGGGGCGGAAGTAAGGGAAAGGAAGAATCAGAGCCTCTGTTCTGCTAGTGGATGGAAGTTGACAGGCGGCGGTGTGGTCAGTTGAGACAGAAGCTTCAACACGGGGCCTAGTAGGGAGGAAAGTAGTTTTCAGACAGTCTGGGCAGGGTAGGTGTGAGACGTCCAAGGGGAGGCATCAGTTGGCAAAGTGGCTTCATGGGTTTGCACTCAGCAGAGGTTTGGATCTTGAGCTGCTTATGGTGAGTTGTCTACAATACAGACAGGAAGAGGGAGAAGAGAAAACAGCCCAGGGGACTCTTGAGTTCAGTGGCCCTGTGGCAGAGAGTAAGACTGAAGAATTCAGGACTTCCCTGGTGGTGCAGTGGATAGGAATCCACCAACTGTTGCAGGGGACACGGGTTCGATCCCTGGTCTGGGAAGATCCCACATGCCTCGGTGCAACTCAGCCAGTGCACCCCGAGGATAGCACCTGTACCCTAGCACCCGTGCTCTGCAGCATGAGAAGCCACAACAATAAGAAGCACACGCATCATGATGAAAAGTGGCCCCTGCTCACCACAACTAGAGAAAACCTGCGTGCAGCAACAAGGACTGAGTGCAACCAAAAACATATACGTGATTAAAAAAAAAAAACAGATTGAAGAATCCAAATAGCAAATTCAAGGGTAGGGCAAAGACAGTCCAAAGAAAGTAGAAACTAACAACCACAATGCAAAGATGACTATAAATATTGCTATATTTATAGTAGACTATAAATATGCTGACTATAAATACTGATGCATGCAACTTATTCCCAATTATCAGAAATAAGTATTAAAGCTTAAGATATATAATATGCTAAAATAATTTATTTTGAATAACCATGATCATAATCATCTGCCTGTAAAATCCCAAATTATTTCCCCCAAAAGTATGATATATGAGAGGAAGAAAAAGCATATGATGGGAGATCTAGATTGTTGTATTTAGAATAGTGTATTGTATTATAAAAATAAGAGGTATGACTTCTAAACCACCAAAGAAAGCTAACTGGAGGAAACATGGCTCATTAGAAACAAAATGACAGAACTAAGCCAAACAAAGTAGGTGAGACAATAAATGTGCACAGGTTATATTCATCAGAGACTTAAACTGAATCCCAAACGCAAATCCAAATTATTAGACTTCAAAGTAAGGTTTTCCTGATGTTTGATGGTGCTTTGCTGGAGAACCCAGGAATACCAATTCCTGTTCTGCCAACCAGCCCATCTCATGAAGTTCCCAAAAGACAGACTCTCCAAAAAAGAAAATACAAACCCAAAGTTTCCACACTATTATGATTAGGCTTGGACTGGGACAAGGACAAGGTCACCAGTTCATGGGTTGTCAGATAGAGCAAGTAAAAATACAGGATGCCCCTGTACATTTGAATTTTAGATAAACACCAAAGAATTTTTTGTTTCTTAATTTGTTAATAAAAATATTTACTTAGTTTTGGAGAACTATGTCATATAACAAATGACCGAAAAAATTAAAAGAATAAACCTCCCTAAACTGACATGTTATATGATAGATCATCTCCAGGCACAACAGCTTTTATTATGAATATAAAACATTAATTTTATTATTTTTATCTGCTCTTACATCAGCTTTAACTACTTGTTGTTGGAAGCTTGAGTGTCTAGGCTTTCAAAATTTCACAGCCATCTCAGCCCCTGTGGTGTGACTGAGGCTAACATCCCATTCCCACTGTGGGGTAATAAATTTCTATCCTCGGGGTTCTGAGCTAGACCTCGAAGAACTTAAAAAAAAAAATAAAACGATCCTCTCACTAGGATCCTTCTAACATGGGAAAATGCAGCCACCGTGCATTGAAACATGATCCAATTTGGACACATAAATATATATTTTCAGCATAAGTATGTCCCATGCAATATTTAGGACTTGAAGTAAAAGTGTTAGTCATTCAGTCATGTCCAACTCTTCGTGACCCCACGGATTGTAGCCTGCCAGGCTGCTCTGTCTGTGGATTTCTCCAGGCAAGAATGCTGGAGTGTATTGCCATTTCCTTCTCCGGAGGATCTTCCCAACTCAGGGATCAAACCCAAGTCTCCTGTTTAACAGGCATATTCTTTATTGTCTGAGCCAACAGGGGAGCCCAACTTGAGCTTAAAAAGTATCACTGTTTAATTGAAATTCAAGTTTAACTGTATTCAAGTCCTGTATTTTATGTGGCAACCCAGCACACCAGAGCAAGTGTATTAGAAAATGAGATCCACGGACTTCCCTGAGGATCCAGTGGTTAAGAATCCACACTTCCATTGCAGAGGGCACAGGTTCCATCCCTGGTCAGGGAGCTAAGATCCTGCATGCCTCACAACAAGGCCAAAAAATAAAATAAATTTAAAAGGAAATGAGGTCCAGGAAAGAGGGAGTTGGCACTCACCCAGCCACATGAGGGGGCACGTTGGAGAGCAGGTGACCTTCCCACTAGCAAAAGTGGACTCACCAATCTGCAGTCTGGCCAATGAAGTTGGCATTTCCTTCTGAGAAGTCAGAGAGAGCCTTGGGCAGCAGCAACTTTTCCTCCCTGTCCTCAAATCAATGCACATCCATGAAATGCCACCTAAAGGTTGAAAGTGAAGAGACTTCCAGATGACTGACAGTGGTATTCAGATGCTCACTGAAGTGATCAAAGGGAAAACCCAGGAAAATCTGTATGAGCACGTAAACCAGGAAGGAACCCAAACCACATGCTCACAATCTTGAGGTGAAATGTAATACGGGAAGGAAGGACTGACGGCTGGTGAGCTGGGTGACGCTCGCAAGAGCTGAGATTTGGGAGCTGGTTATTAAATCATTGGTAGCTTGAAACTGGCCTTAGCAGGAGTGTTTGCACCATGGAAATTGGCAGATGCTACAAATTAGGGGAAAAAAAAATTGAGTTTGGTGGTTAAACATTTGGACCGCCAGCTTACCAAGTAAGAAATAAGTCACTGAATAAGTCACCTACACTTCCTGTGTAGGAAGTGGTCAGTGCCTCATGTATATCCATGGGACTTTTCAGTGTTTTGGCCAGCTTCCACCTCCAGTCTCTGCATCTACAGAGGGGAGTCGGGGAGCTGGGCGTCTCTTGCTCCCAAAACTGCCCACACTTGGCAGATTGGAAGTGTCAAGGAACTTACACTCCTCAACAAATGAGACTTTTGGAAGTTGGTGCACACATGTTCCATCCTCCCTACCCCTTGGCTGGGGTAATTTTGAGTTCTGTGCTTTACACCTTTTCCCATAAGTTTCCCCAAAGGCCTTCAGAGGGAGGGAGATGGCTCGAACCATACTGATACTGAATGCAGGTCCATGTGCCTGACACACAGTGAGGCCAAGCAATACCAAAACGTCAGAGTTAGGAGCACAAAAAGGTGTACTGAGGGGACCAGGCAAGGAGATTAGGGTGGCTCGAGCCTTAAAAAAACCCCAAATCCCTGAAAACTTTCAGCAAAGCCTTTTTATAGGAAAGGTGAGGAAGGGGTGTGGTTAGTTGTTGCAAACTTCTTGTTGTCAGATTCTTTGTTCTTGGAGGTCAGATCCCTAGGTTCCTGGAAACCTCCACCAAACAAATGTTATTCTCTGATCTCACAAGAAAGGGCAGGGTCCCAAAATTCAACTCCCATCCTTCAAGGTCCTGGGCTGAAAAGACGGGGTTCCTGCGAGGGTCAATTACCTGCCGGGAGGCTTCCTCCAGCATCCTGTCTGCATCCTCCCGTCAGTGATCAGACAT
Organism: Ovis aries; assembly: GCF_016772045.2. Lineage (NCBI taxonomy): Eukaryota > Metazoa > Chordata > Mammalia > Artiodactyla > Bovidae > Ovis > Ovis aries. Next base: position 72,243,564 of record NC_056066.1, on the reverse strand, counting down.
TAAGTGAGGTGACCGATCTCAGCTGACGGTGCCCTTAGGATTGGGTTCTCCAGACCCCGCCCAGCCGTCATCATGGAGGAAGCCAGGCACCCAGAACCCCACCTGCCCTCGGGCTTGCCATTTAACCTGGAGAGAATCATTTGTACCCGACCCAGAGAAATTCATGTAGCAGATACCAAGCAGGTTCACTCCCCACTCAGCTCATCACAATTGTCCTCCTTTGAGAACAGCCCCGACCACAGAGGTGGACCTTAAGTAATTCTGTGCAGTGTCCTTGCAACTTAACCGTGACCTCTGGCCACCTCCTAGGAGTAGGCGACTGATCTATGCTCCGCCAAGTTTAGAAACTTGAGTGGAGAGACTGAAGCTGGTTGAAGCTGGTACCTTAATGGTGGTGTCCATATACTCCAACCGATGAAGCCTCTATAGATCATGACCCACGGATACAGCCACCGCCATGAGGTCACAGAGATGGGGACGTAGGAGGGATTCCCTCCTGCTTCGAGGCCCGGGGGCCTGGCTGGTGGGCGGCCGTGGTGAGGCGAGGATGCAGGAGAGCTGGGGGACACAGCCCTCAGCGTGGCCCCGAGCCCCCAGCTCTCCTGCTGCCCTGAGGCTGAAGGACCTGGAGGGATGCGGGAGAAGGCTCTGATCCATCCCTCACGCACTCTGCCTCAAGGACCCATGCAAGCTGACCATTGGCAGAGGGCGACCCGGAAACTTGCACTCAGGGGCTGGCGCTAAAGGTCTCGCGATAACTCTCACTCGCAAACAGGCACGCTGGTGAGCATATGCTAAAGATCTCACGCTAACAGCTGTGCGCTCGCCCAACCCTATTACAATACTTGTTAAAGTATTTGCAAATCTCCAGTCCTTTCCATAAATGTTTTTCTAAATATGATTTTTGCTTGGTTTCTTGTTATGGGAAAAATATGCTCAATGGAAGTTTTTAAAAAGTATAGAGAATAAACTGCTGCCATTTTTGTCTCAGTCATATATATGTATATTAATTTATTTGCTTGGCTACACTGGGTCTTAGCTGTGGCACTCAGGATCTTCAATATTCCTTGCAACATGCAGGATCTATCGTCGTGGCTTGGAGGATCTGGGCTTCCCACGTGGCGCTAGTGGTAAAGAACCCGCCTGCCAGTGTGGGAGACATAAGAGACGAGAGTTCGATCCCTGGGCGGGGAAGATCCCCTGGAGGAAGGGCATGGCAGCCCACTCCAGTATTCTTTCCTGCAGAATCCCACGGATGGAGGAGCCTGGTGGGCTACAGTCTGGGGGGTTGCAAAGAGTTGTACATGACTGAAGCGACTTAGCACACATGGGGGATCTAGTTCCCTGAGTGGGGATCAAACCCCTGCATTAGGCCCCCCTGCGTTAGTTGTGCAGTCTTAACAACTGGACCGCTAGAGAAGTCTCTGTCTCATTCTGTTTTCCTATCTGTATGTGAGCACACATACAAAGGTGTCTGACTTCCCCAACCTTACCTGCACTTCCAGAGCAAACAACTTGAACTTGAATCCTTGCTTCAGGCTCTGCTTCTGGAAGAAGCCAGATGAAGACAGAGTCACATCCCTAGGAGGAAACCATAAAACTGGGGAGCTCCAAGCAGCTGAGAGCAGGGAAGCAAATCCACAGGGCAACTGTCCTCTAGTCACACTCAGAGTCGACATGACCCCTGGGGAGCGTTGGGAGGGCTGGCTCCTAGCACCTCGGGGCCCCCCCCCCCTCCGCCACGTCACACTCCGCCACTGATGTTGGAATGAGATCTGAGTTGTTTCTGTGTCCAGATGTGGGAAGGGGTCTGGCTGACTTCAGGGTGCTTGAGCAAACAGAGACCCCCTTAGGCACAGAGCTTGGATGTCTAGGCTCCAGAATTATGAGAAAATGAACTTGGGCTTTTTCAGCCACCCAGTCTATGACATTTTATTATGGCAGCCTTAGTTGACATGCATTCTCCATTGAACGTTCCAAATTAACTAGTATTATGTATTTAGCATTTAGTAATATGTATTTAGTATCCTCTTCTAATGGGAAAACTCTTCTCTGCATCTTTGGCTACATTTCCTTTCATTTTCTTTTTTCCCTTCTTCCTGTCTTTCATTCCTCCCTTTATTCTTTCTTTGTTTCCTTCCTTCTTCTCTCCCTCTTTCCTTTCTTTCTTAATTTCCTCCCTTCCTCTCTCCCTTCTTTCTTTCTTTCTTTTTCTTTCTCCTTTCATGTCCTCTCTCTCACGTGCTTCCTACCCCCTCCCTTTAGGGAGCTCTTATAAGTCTAGGGGTCTTATACCAGTTTATAAGTAGCTGAGTCTTAGATTTATCAGTTGTACTGATTTTTATGTTTTCTGTGTCATTAATTTTTACCCTTACTTTTAATTCTCTCCCTAGGTTTATCTTGTGGCATATTTTCTAGCTTCTTGAGTTGGACGCTTCATTAACTTTCAGTCTTCCCCATTTAATAACCCAAACATTTGCGCCATGGGAGTCTTTTGTTACATTCTGTGAGTTTTGCTATGTGGCGTTCCAATTGTTGTGTTCTGAATGGCCTATAATTGCAGTTTTGTTCCATTCTTTGAGTTATTTAGGAATCAATTTCCAAGCGGTTTAATTTTTTTCTGTTTGTCCCTTTGTTTTTAATTTCTGTTTTGTGGTCAGATAATGTGGCCAGAAAAGGGCAGCTTGTCAGCACCTCAGAGGTTGTCTCTGTGGCCTAGAATGGCATGTTTCTCTCTGTTCCTCACAGAGGCTCAAATGAAATATCTTTTCCGTTTGTACTAATTTATGACACAGAGCTTGTTTTTTCCAAGCTGACATTCCTTGAAGCATGGATCCTATGAGTAGCTCTGGGGATTCCAGTGCCACCAGCGTGGACCCAGGAAGCCCTCAGGCAGAGTCACTGTGGACCTTGCTGAAGTGTCCTGGTACAGGCATACTTCATTTTTACGGCACTTTGCTTTATTGTGTTGTTTTGTTTGTTTTTTGGCTGTGCTGGGTCTTCCGGGTGTGCAAGGCCTTTCTCTAGATACAGCGTGCAGACTTCTCATTGTGGTGGCTTCTCTTGTAGCAGGCTCAGGAGTTGTTGCACACGGGCTTAGTTGCCCTGAGGCGCGTGGAATCTTCCTAGATGGGATCAGACTCATGTTCCCTACATTGGCAGGCTTAACCACTGGGATTCCTAACCACTGGACCACCAGGGAAGCCCTTATTGTGTTTTTCATCAATTGAAAGCTTTTGGCAACCCTGCAGCAAGTCTATTGGAGTCATGTTTCCAACAGCATTTGCTCACCTCATGTCCCTGTGTCACGTCTTGGCAATTCTTGCAGTGTTCTGAATTTTTAAGTTATTATTAAATGTCCTTTGGTGATCTGTGTAATCAGTGATCTTTGATGTTACTGTTGTAAAGAGATTACAGTTCACTGAAGGCTGAGACAATGGTTAGAAATGTTGTAGCCCTAAAGTAATTTTAAAGTATGTAGACTGTTGCTTTAGACATAATCATGTGACTATTGCACATTTAGTAGGCTACTGGGTGTACGTGTACTCAGTCATGTCCAACTCTTTGCAACCCCATGGGCTGTATGTCGCTACAGTGCATTGGTTGCAGAGACTGAGACACGACTGAGTGAGTGAGCACGCATGCAGGATAAAGCTAACTAGGGAATGTTTGGGCGGGGCAGGTCACAGGGCGCTCCCTGTCACTATGTGATCATCCTTCAGGGATGCCTGGGAGGGGGTGTTGGCCCTGAGAGAGAAGCTGACCTGAAGTCCCTCCAAGGCTGAAGGATTCGGATTTATGGTGACTCTGATCCTCCATCCCACCTCATAATGATGACTGCTGACTGGGCTGCCCAGGACGCATAGTTTTTCTTTATCAGGAAACATTGTTTCTACACATTCTGTGACCCCCTTCTCCGCGCCTGCATCTCCAGCTGTCAGCAGCATCTCTCAAGACGATCAGAGTGGGGAGGGAGGGATTGCAAGGCAGATCTGACCTCGCTTGCATTATTGGTCTCTGACATGTACAGGCCGGAGAAGTGCCGCCCAGACAGTTGGATCTGCATCCCTCACTCCTATCCGGTTGCTATGGTGAGTGACCTGTCCGATCCCGGACATGAAGTAGATGCTGGGAGAAGGCTGAAAGCTGGAGGACCATTCAAGAGGTCCATTAGAAGCATTAATGAGCTTGGTCTTCCCTCTCTCCGTAATGGACTAAACATTAGCCCGCCCCATTAATGCGTTCTTGGCCACAAAGAAACCTACAAAGGCTAATGCCCTGTTCCCTATTATGTGGATTTCAGTGACAGAAGAAATACTTTCATTATCAATTCCATTCACAGACTTATAGATGTTTGAATCACTCGAGCCTCAGCCACCTCTGGTTTGGGCATGAAAGAGGCTATGGGAATGGGAATTAAAAAAAAAACAAAACACAAAACATTGTGAGCATCATCAACAAACACCATGCTGGCTTTGGGGACACATCAGAGCATATGCTGAATCACCTTTAACTCCCCATGGGCCCGATAGCTCCTTCAACACTGGGTTTCGGGCTTAGAGAAAATGGACTCTGTCGCATAAATGGTATAGAAGTTACAGTTTTCCAAGGACCCTTTCTCAGCAAAATATACCAGGAGCTGTCCTTGTGTAGAGGACGTTCCGGTGGGTGGCAGGGGTACAGTGAACATAACTCTGCGAGCCTCTCATTCCTCACAGGGGACAGCTTAGCTGGAGGCACTAGAATTCCCACCCATGCAGAGTAAGGTCCTGCGTGGAACCCAGGAAGGTCCCAGTGGGCAATGACTGAGCATCTTCTCCCAGTCTGGGGGGTTTTCTCCCTTGGGGAGGAGGCAGCATACTCTGCATGTGTAGAGAAAAGGGGGAAAAATTACTGGTGACAGAAAAGACAGAATGGGGACATTGTCAGGACTCTTGTCGAAGTCCCTATTCTCCCCCTCCTATGCATGTGACAAGCCCAGACTTCCTTGATCCCTGAAGTTAGGTGTGGCCGTGAAACTCACTTTAGACATGAAATATCAGTAGAATTAAAATGTCATTTCAGTGGAAGTAAAAGCATAAAGTAGAAGAGCTATTTGAAGAGACAATGACTGAGCATCTTCCAAACAGAATGAAAGACACTAACCCAGAAGAGCGGCCAATAAATATAAGGAGAGAATAAGTATAAAGAAATCCACAGGTCGACAACCTAGTGAAACTGTAGGAAAATCAAAGATAGAGGTTCTTTGAAACAGACCTATGAAAAGACACAGATGGGTTTCAAAATGAGAGTGCGAGCTTCCATGATAGTTTAGTGGTCAAGAACCTGCCTGCCAATGCAGGAGACACAGGTTCAATCCCTGGTCTGGGAAGATCCCACATGCTGGGGAGCAACTAAGTCCAAGCACCACAACTACTGAGCCTGTGCTCTGGAGCCTGGGAGCTGCAGCTACTGAAGCCTGAGCACCCTAGAGCCTGTGCTTCCAACAGGAGAAGCCACCACAGTGAGATGCTCACGCGCTGCAACTAGAGCATGGTCCCGGCTCTCTGCAACTAGAAGAAAGCCCCTGCAGCAGTAAAGACCCAGCAGAGTCAAAATAAAAAAGTAAAAAAGAATAAGGGTGAAATAAAGATGGTTTCAGACAAATGAAATCAGAAGAGTGCGTCAAGAGGAAATTCTAAAAAGAGAAAACTTCCAGCAGAAACAAAGCGATCCCACATAGTGAGTCGAGGTGCAAAAGGAGAGAGACATAAATGTGAACACAAGTGTAATCAAACTTTGATAATAGCAATACCTTTAAAATTAGGCTTAAAATACAGGGAACAGGGACTTCCCTGGTGGTGCAGAGGTTAAAGACTTTGTGCTTTCACTGCAGGGGGCACAGCTTTGGTCTCTGGTCAGGGAAGGAAGATCCCACATGCCATGTGGTATTGACACACACACACACACACACACACACACACACACAAACAGGGAACAAAACATAATAAATCACGAGGGAAATAAATGAAGGAAAAGCTCTGTATTATCCAGAAAGAAGCTAATACTTATTAACTTTAAGCCTTGATAAATTAGCTTTGATTGTTTTCACTTGCAGAGTAACCGCGAAAGGATTAGTTCTACAATGTGTAACTTACAGACTAGTGAGAGAAATGGAGCTTTTAAAAGTCTATTTAAAGGAAGATAGAAGAAAATGAACCAAGCATAAAAGAAGATGGTAGATTTAAACCCAAATATATCACAAATGCTATTAAACATGGAAGTTTAAAGACAGGTAAGTGATAAATTAGGAGTCTGGGATTAGCAGAAACAAACTATTCTACGTAAAATAAACAACAAGGTTCCACTTTACAGCACAGGGAACCATATTCATCACCTTGTAATAAACCATAATGATAAAGAATATGGAAAAGAATATATGTGTGTGTAGAGCTGGATCACTTGGCTGTAGCCAGAAACTAACATATACTTCAACTGAAAAACAAAACAAAACAGAAAGACAGGTAAATGATGACATGTCACCAGTAGTTGTGAATGGCAGCTTTCCCCAAGCCCATCTCATGCCTTGAAAGTAAAGGACAACAGGACTTTGGCTGATGACTCACAATGCCCATTGTGACTGCCCACAGCTTCCCGGCAGCATCACATGAGTGAGAGTTAAAGGCAAGGGCTGGCTGGCACGTCCCTTCTTCAGCTCCCTGAGGGGCCACTGTGGTTTGGGCTCTGGCATCTGCTTTGTGTGGTCCTTCCATCTCACATGCCACTTGATGACTGCCTGTTGTCTGTGCAGCTGCTCCTATCAGCCCCTTGTCCCTCCTCCGACCCATCGCTCGTGGTCCCAAGAGTAGGCAGCCTGAGTTGTTCAGACCTGCAGCTCCAGAGTTCCAAGGGGCAGCGCTGGCACGGAGGACTGCTCCATCCTTCTTACCAAAGGCCTTTTCCATGAAGGGCACTTCATCGTGACTCCGGGCAGCAGGCTACCCTGCTTCAAGAACTAGTTCCCATGGAGCCAGAAGCCTTAGAAATTTGCCCTTACAACCCTCACCACCGAATCCCACTCAGCAGATTTCAGTACCACCTGGCATCATGCCGGAGAAAGAACCCCAAGAAAGCCAAAAAGATGGCCAGCTGCAAATACAACGCCTGTCACGTGGTCCCCATCAAGAAGCTGGAGGAGCACGAGGCTGCCTGTGTCAACAGAAGCGCAGTGGAGGAAGAGGACAGCCTGAGTCCCCTGAAGGTCAACCTTCCAAATGCAGGGCAGAAGGGCAACAGAGACACCTCTCCGGTGTCCCCCTGTCTCCCCAACCCCGACGTCTGGAATGTTGATAGCACAAATTGCCACCCCATGTTTGTCCTTAAGTCTTTCATTCCCCAGAAGCTTGTTTGTGAAAGCGACACCAGAGAATCAGAGACAGACCACCACACCCCATCCCTGACTGCCCCCCTAGAAATCATCAGACCGGGAGAGTGAACCGCCAGCAGAAGATACAAGCCGCTTAAATGCCTGATAGGAGATGCAATTCACCAGAATAAAAGGCATGCAAAGCAAACTACACTGGGGTGCTTTTTTTGTTTGTTTTTAACCCACCTAACAGATTCATTTTATTTATTTTTTGGCTGCACTGGGTCTTCCTTGCTGCACACGGACTTTTTCTAGCTGCGGCGAGCCGGGGCTACTTTTCATTGCTGTGCCCAGCCTTCTCATTGCAGCGGCTTTTCTCGTGGAGCACAGGCTCTGGGCACGGGGGCTTCAGCTGTTGTGCACAGGCTTATTTGCTCTGCGGCATGTGGGATCTTCCGGGACCAGGGATCGAACGTGCAGCCCCTGCACTGGAGGCGGATTCGTAACCACTGGACCCCCAGGGAAGTACAAGGCTTTAAATGTGCATAAACTACACAATGTTAAAATGGCTTTAAAATATACTATTTAATGGTATCCTCACAAGAATTCAATGAGGTAGATTAAGTATCCACACTTTGTAAATTAGGAGATTGGGGTTTAAACAAAAGAAATGGCATGGCCAGGGCAACAGGACCAAAAGCAAAGGACAGAAATGAGTCAGTCCCCAGGCCACGTGTCCTAACCTACGGTGCTAAATTGTTTCCGTTTTTTTTTTAAGTACTTGTAACTTTGCCACCCCTGGCCCCTTCAACTGTTTATACAAAGTGTTATGTAAAGATTTATTCTTGGAAAAAAAAGAGAATTTCCCAGTGTTGACCCTAGAAACTCTATGGTTAATAAAATACTTGGACTAGAGAATTGCCACATAGGAAGTACGTAAAATAAGAAAGTGGTATGTAAGTCATATATCTATGAAATTCAGGTCAACTAGATCAGGAAAAAAAAAATTGGTTTGGCGTATGAAACAAATTGGTCATGAGTTAGTTATTCTTGAAGAGGAGTAGAGGATAAATTTTAATTCTCTCTACTTTTATTTAAATGTTTATTTTACTATTTTATTATTCTCTATTTTTTGTATAAATTTGAAATCTTAAATAATAAAAATAGTTTAAATGTATTTTAATATATTTACAATATATTTTAACATAAATACATTATACAATCTTATATATTTTATATAAATTAAATGTTATATGTTTTAATAAAAATAGTTTTAAAATATGTATTATCTATAAATCTGAAGACTTCCATAATAAAAATAGCTTTAAATATATTTTATGATATACTTAATATATTATAAATAGATATATTAGTGGGTGAAATGAAGGTCGCTCAGTCGTGTCTGACTCTTTGTAACCCCATGGACTATACAGTCCATGGAATTCTCCAGGCCAGAATACTAAAGTGGGTAGCCTTTCCCTTCTCCAGGAGAGTCTTCCTGACCCAGGGATCAAACGGAGGTCTTCCACATTGCAGGCAGATTCTTTACCAGCTGAGCCACAGGGGAAGGCCAAAGTCAACTGCCCTCTCTGAGGTAGCAGGGATAAATTAGAGACTTGGGATTAGCAGATACAAACCACTTTATATAAAATAGGTAAACAATAAGGTCCTACTGAATAGTGCAGGGAACTATATCTTGTATCTTGTATCTTGTAATATACATATATAAGTGATATAAATATAATAGTGATATTCAATATCTTATAATAATATACATAATATATACAATAATATAAATATATAATAATGTAAGTAATATAATTATATACTATATATATAACAATCAATTTTCTGTTACAACAGAAACTAACACAATATTGAATTTGACTACACTTCAATTTTTAAATTTAAAACTATATTATATATTACATATAAATGCATATTATATATTTCATTTTTAATTTAAAAGTTTAAATATGTAAATATATTTATATGCACTATTTTAAGTATATATTATGAATATTTCAAGTTTGTATAAAAATAGATAATAAGATAAAGAGATGTACATACACACACATTAAATGCAATATAGTATTTTGGGTTGGCTTCTGGAACAGAAAAAGATATTAGTGGAAACGTGGTGAAATACAATTAAAGTCTGTAGTTTAGTTAACAGCATTCTGCTGACATGAATTTTCATTTTATTGAGTGCACCGTGGTCTTTCAAGATGTTGACATTGGGGAAAGCTGGTTGGAGGGTACAGGGGAACTCTTTGTACCAGCCATGCAAATTTTCTGTAAATCTAAAATGATTTCAAAATAATAAAATTTAAAGACAGAGCAAAGAGCAATACAATGAGCACAATTCTGGACTTGTGCTCACAATTCAAGGTCTCTACCCGTCAACCTTGGGCAGCTGCCTTGTTGTGGTCGTGTTAGGCGCTCAGTCATGTCCAACTTCTGCCTGCCTCTGTGATGGTTTGCTCATCCGCAGAGCAGAGATGATAAGCTCATAGGATGTCATGGAGGACTAGGACTTAACACACGCAGGGTTAACACTAGGACAGTGTCTGGTACAAAGGAAGCCCTGCATTAATGTTAATGTCTAGTACTGGTAATGGTGGAGGTATGCAGCAAAGAGAAAATGTCATGTGGTAAGGGAAAAAATGATGAGCAAGTCAATTTATAGAATATATAAACAAATTTAATCAACTCAGAAAAATCATCAATGTTGTATTTAACATGATAAAAATAAGCTAGGAAAGGGCGCTGTTCAGAAGGAAAGAAACACTGAATAGCAAATATGTATATTAAAAATGTTTGCTGCTGCTGCTGCTAAGTCGCTTCAGTCGTGTCTGACTCTGTGCGACCCCGTAGACGGCAGCCCGCCAGGTTCCCCCGTCCCTGGGATTCTCCAGGCAAGAACACTGGAGTGGGTTGCCATTTCCTTTGTTGATGTAGTCCCCAAAACAAATTTTATATGTTACAAACCAGCCAAGAGGAAGAAAGAGACCAGGATATTACAGAAACTTCACAAATTCAATGAAGAAAAGAAAAGGAAAAAAAAGATATAGATAGTAAAGAGAAAACAAATTTAAATGGCAGAAATTAACCCAGATATATTGATATTCATATAAAGGGATTTAACTTACCTATTTTAAAATCCTATTTATATTTCTAAATCAAATATATATCCATTTTGATCAATACTAACAGAGATTGTAAGAAATACATGCCACCACCACTTCCCATCCCCTGGAGAAGGAAATGGCAACCCACTCCAGTATTTTTGCCTGGAGAAGCCCACGGACAGAGGAGCCTGGAGGGCTAAAGTCCATGGGCTCACAAAGAGTCAGACACGATTTAGTGACTAAACCACCACCACCTCCACCACGTCCCATGCATGTAACAGACATAACCATCGATCATGGCATTCTTTCCTGAGCCTGGACAATACCTTCGGAATCCTTCTCAACACAGGGCTCCAGGCTGCTATCACACAGAGGTCAGCTCTGTCTTGACAGCGTCCACCTCTAGGCAGATTCCCCACTTGATCCTCTCTGACCCTCACGTCCCAACTCATGTTCCAGGAGGAACAAAGAAATACAGGAACCTAAGAAAACATCCTAGCTGGAAATCTAGAGGAAAGACCAGGCAAGAGAGGACTGCCTGTTCTAAACGCCAGAGTAACATCTCAGCCAACTCTTCCGTCTTCTCCTCATCCCTTACTCTGCTGGGCCTGTCTCCAGGAGAGACATCCCGGCAAACCAGCCTCCAGTAGGGACCATCATTAAAACACATGTTGGCAGTGACAGTGAGCACAGCAAGCCAGTGCCGGGCTGGGTGACAGCAACTGGACCACAGAGGACAACGGGCTGGGGGTAATGGCACCCCCAGGAGCCCTGGGCAGCAGGTGAACTTCCAAAGTTCCTGGTGAGGATTCCTGGCAAAGGAGGAGCCTGGCATGAAAAGCCATATGCTCAGGCAGAGGCGGTTCTGGCAATAACAGAGGAAGGAAAAAAGAAAGGGGAGCTAGAGATTTCCCTGGTGGTCCAGTGGTTAAGAATCCACCTTCCACTATAGGGAATGTGGATTCGATCCCTGGTCAGGGAATTAAGATCTCACATACAGTGAGGCAGCCAAGTCCACACACCATAACTAGAGAAGCCTGTGTGAGGCAACAAGGACCCAGCATAGCCGAGGAAGAAAAGTGGTCGGGGGGGAGCTACCTTGGGGCCAGTTGCCTTGCAGATATTAAGCCCCAGCCACAGTCCTGAGGGGAAAGTATTTTTGTTTCCAATATACAGATATGAAAAGTGAGTCTTAGAGAAGCTAAATAATTTGCCTTGGTTCATAAAGTTAGTAAGTGATGAGTAGCCTAATGAACCCATCCCCAGCAATTCCACTCCTAAATTTGTAGAAACCGGAAATGTGTACATGAGTTTTCCAAAAGATGAGGACAGCATTCTCAACAGCACTATTTGTAATGATGCTGTTCAGTCACTAAGTCGTGTCTGACTCTGTGATACCATGGTCTGCAGCACACCAGGCTTCCCTGTCCTTCACTGTCTCCCGGAGTTTGCTCAAGTTCATGTCCATTGAGTTGGTGACTCTATCCAACCATCTCACCCTCTGCTGCCCTCTTCTGCTTTTGCCTTTAATCTTTCCCAGCATCAGGGTCTTTTCGAGTGTGTTGGCTCTTCCCATCAGGTGGCCAAAGTATTGGAGCTTCAACTTCAGCGTCAGTCCTTCCAACAAATATTCAATGAATGTTACTATTAATAAACCTTATTAATTACTATCAATATTCAATGAATATTACTATTTGTAATGCCAGTCCCCAAATATTCCACCTGTCCTTCAGGAGAAATGGGTATAGTATAGAAAAATCCATGATGGAACATGATACAGTTCTGAGAATGAACTGACTGTAACTACCGGGTCAACAAGGTAAATCTTACATAAAGTGAAATTCAGTTTATACAAACTTTTTTTTAAAAGCAAGATAAATCAGTGATGTGTGAAGTCAGGATGGTAGTTGCTTTGGTGGGAGGAGGAGGGGTTTCCGGGGTGCTGGTCATGGTCTATTTCTTGACCTGGGTACTGTGTGACCTGGGTACTGTGTGACCTGGGTAGTGTGTTCACTTTGTGAAAATTCATCCAGCTATTCACTCGGGATCTGTGTATTGTCCTGTAGGTTGGACTTCCGTGAAAAGTCCTGATAAACTGAACTTATACGTAATGCAGATGCTTTCTCTACTGTTTCTCTCTGATTCCCTGGCTACGAAACAGACGGGTTATATGGAACAGGCCACTGAAGTGCTGGCCTTGACTGGGCTCAAGTCCTGACCCGACCACTTTCTAGTAACTTCCACTCAGAACAGTCAGCTGAAACTTGGACACCGGCTTCTCCTTTGCCGGCTTCTTGCGCACAAGAGAGAAGTGAACAAGCATGTTGTGATAACACCGCAAGAGCCTGTGTCTTCTGAGCCCCCAAGTGTGTGCCAGTTTTCTATTCAACTTCTTCAGCAACTCAGGAAGGTTAAGGCTTCTCCCGTTTTATAGCCAAGGACTCCAAGGCTCAGAGACAAGCTGGGAGTCACAACTGGGTCTGTCTGATGCCAAGTCAGAGCTTCATCTATGGCTATCAGGAGAGCCCTGGAAGGTTTGCCAGGTGTCCTGGGTGACAATCAAGACCCAAGCATCCTGACAGTAGCTCTGGATTCCAGAATCCTTCCTCCCACTCATTTCCGCAAAGTTCCGAGTCTCCTAAGCTCCTCTTCCACCTTGTTGAGCCCACCATGAATTGTTCATTTTCCTCGGAGTGCTTCAGCAGACCTTTCTATGAGCTAGTTATTGCTGCATTAATGCTGTTTAACAAAACATCCCAATGGTCAGTGGCTTCAAACAACATTATTTTTCTAAAAGAGAATTATTCATTTATTTGGCTGCAGCGGGTTTTAGTTGCAGCCCTTGGGATTTTTAGTTGTGGCATTCAGGCTCTTATTTGCACATGTGGCATCCAGTTCGCTGACCAGGGATTGAACCTGGGCCCCCTGCATTAGGAGCGTGGAGTCTTAGCCACTGGACCCCCAGGCAAGTCTCAACAACATTCGTATCACGTTGTCATTCAGGGGTTGGCTAATCTAGGCCCACAGAAAAAAAAGCAGCCAAAAAAAAAAGAACACTGCTGCCCATTCTAGCAGACCTCACATTTTTTTCCCAGTGCATAGGAAACACTGACAGAATCAATCCTATGCTTGACCAAAAAAAGTAAATATCAACAAATTTCAAAGATTTAAAGTTACATAGACTATGCTCCCTGACAACAGGAGGATAAAGCTAAGAATTAACACTAAAAATTATGAAGCCTTCCCTACCCTTCTAGTTCTAGCTTCCCTAGGCTTCTCTCTCCGCCACATCACATCATGGCAGGATGAGATATTAATTAGCAGCTAGCAGGTACCAAGCCTGCTACTCTCAGAAGGACATCCCCCAACCATGCCTTTCTGCAGGGGATCTGAGACTCAGGGTCTGCACCTGTCCTTGTCAGACTGTCCCGTTCATCATGGACTATAACCTAAATACCTATTAACTAGATCAGCCCTAGTTAATATACAAGTAAAACACCTTCATCCTGTGCAGCTGAGATCATGGTCTGTATCAGTGAAAAGTTCGATTTTCCACTCATATAGAAATTCAACTTAATTGCTTTCCAGCATATCCAGCCAAGGGTGGAAACATAAAATCCATCTTCAGTTCAGTTCAGTTCAGTCACTCAGTCGTGTCCAACTCTTTGCAACCCCATGAATCGCAGCATGCCAGGCCTCCCTGTCCATCACCAACTCCCGGAGTTCACTCAGATTCACGTCCATCGAGTCAGTGATGCCATCTAGCCATCTCATCCTCTGTCGTCCCCTTCTCCTCCTGCCCCCAATCCCTCCCAGCATCAGAGTCTTTTCCAATGAGTCAACTCTTCGCATCAGGTGGTGAAAGTACTGGAGTTTCAGCTTTAGCATCATTCCTTCCAAAGAAATCCCAGGGCTAATCTCCTTCAGAATGGACTGGTTGGATCTCCTTGCAGTCTAAGGGACTCTCAAGAGTCTTCTCCAACACCACAGTTCAAAAGCATCAATTCTTTGGCGCTTAGCCTTCTTCACAGTCCAACTCTCACATCCATACATGACCACTGGAAAAACCATAGCCTTGACTAGACGGACCTTAGTCGGCAAAGTAATATCTCTGCTTTTGAATATGCTATCTAAGTTGGTCATAACTTTTCTTCCAAGGAGTAAGAGTCTTTTAATATCATGGCTGCAGTCACCATCTGCAGTGATTTTGGAGCCCAAAAAAATAAAGTCTGACACTGTTTCCACTGTTTCCCCATCTATTTCCCATGAAGTGATGGGACCGGACGCCATGATCTTCGTTTTCTGCCGGAGTCCTGCCCCGGTGGATCCAGGGAATTCGAAGGGGAGACGGAGTAGGCGAGGAAAAACTTATTTATTTAGAAATATAAAAGAAATTAAGAAGAAATAGTATAGTAGGAAAATTTAGTGGATAAAAGAGGCTGAATAACTTGGTTTACCTGGAAAGCCAATGAAGTTCCAGACAAGGAGCTTGCACCATCTACGTTAGGCCACCGGCGTCCTCTTGAATAGCGGGGGGTGCCCCACCTTGGGCTCCCCCTCACGTGGATCTTAGAAGCCGGGGCAAGTAAGTAGACATGGCTAGCCTCCACGCCCCACATGGGAATTCAGCCAGAAAAGGAGTAAGACACAGGGGAACCAGTCTTCCCAGGACTGGCCCAGCCTCTATTGTCTAGAAAGGCCTTTTATACCTTTTTGATTGTACATAGAGATCAATGGGTAATATAAAGTTATGCAGCGTCAGCAACCCTGACTCTTATCGAGACCAGGCTTTCTCTCTGCATACCTAATTGTATACACAAGTCTTAGGTGATTTACATCATCTTCTAGCCAGAGGGCCAATTAACATTTTACAGCCTTTTTTCTGATAAGGGTTTGTCAAACCAGAAGACTTATTTGTGTTGATCTTCCCAAAGTCTGGTGCCACTCTCAGCACTGAATAAAGTTACATTCTTACATAGCAAGGACACAAGAGGAGTACAGTGATATATACCAAAGAAAAGTAATTAACTCAAAAGTCTAGTGTTGCTAATATAAAAAGTACTACATTCCTATTTATATATCCTTATTACATTGATTAATATCCTTCAGGTGTCTAAAAGATAAAGAATATGGAGGCCTGGCAGTAGTCATTGAGTCAACAGTGAAAACCCATCACCAATATGATTTTTAGCTCTTAGAAAAGGCTCTGTATCTTAAGGTGCTTTCAGCTTTGTGCCTCTTGTGGTTGGGGGGCTGTAAACAATCCACAAATTGTAAAAGTCTCTAACTGTCAGGCAAGTTAGAGAGCCATCAGAGGGGTTTGAGCTGAGACACTCCTTTTGCAGGAGACTGTTAACAGAAGCCCTGAGTTAACTCTTTCCAGAGCGTGTCAGAAGAGTGGAAAGCACAGAACAATAAAATCAGGCCGACTCTGGTTTTGGGGTACATGCTCAGGAAATTCCAGGGGGAACCCCTGAGGCCTGACTCGCCTTGCCCATCAGGCCTCTCCGCATGACCTTGTCGTGGGTGGGATCTCCCATGCTGGCTCCCAGCAGTTTCCTGAATGTTGAGCTTTAAGCCAACTTTTTTACTCTCCTCTTTCACTTTGATCAAGAGGCTTTTTAGTTCCTCTTCACTTTCTGCCATAAGGGTGGTGTCATCTGCATGGAGTTAAATCACTGCCATCATTGTTCGTCAGAGCTTTGGTTATCGCTGGAAAATACAGAAGTGACTCACACTGGGGTCTGCTGACAAACTGGCTCATTCAGACAATCTCAGTCCCAAGCTAATACGGCCTATCAATTACCTGTTCTGAGAACCTGATTTCCCCACCAATCACTTTTCTTTCTTTTTTAAAAGAATTAATTTACTTGGCTGCATGTGGGATATTTAGCTATGGCATGCAAGCTCTTAGTTGTGGCCTATGGAGTTGTTTCTTGACCAAAGATGGAGTCCGCGGCCCCCGGCATTGGGAGCACAAAGTCTTAGCCACTGGACCACCAAGGAAGTTCCCCAATCAGCTTTCCTACTGCTTTGGTATTACAAGGGAGAAATTTTTTTCTCTGGATAAAGAATCATTTTCTTCACAACTGCTGTCCACCATGGAACTGGCTGTTGAGTAATAGAGTCACATCTCCTCATCAGTGGGAGTGTTCAAGCAAAGGCCAGACAACTGCTTGAGGTGGATGTTGAAGAAGAGGTCTGAAAAATTAGAAAAATGCTTCAAGGACTTACCTATGGGCGCACTTTGCCTGCTGCCGCAAACACATCAGTGGCCACCAGGTGGTGATAGAGTTGCATCATCGATGCAAAAGTGTTCCTAACCCAGAAGTTTTTTTCAAAGTACCAAAAACCTAATTCGAACAAAACATTTCAAAATAGGAAAAAATAGGAATACCATACTTCCAACATTCCCACTTCTGGGTATATAGATTAGCAGCTCGGCCTCTGCAGGCTTGTTCCTTCCTGGCTTGTTACTCCAGTTTGGAAAACACCAGGCTCTGGATCAGCTGGAATAGTCAAGATCCCCAAAGCTGCAGGCCTCACTGGAGCACTGTGGGCCAAACCTCATGGTCAAACTTCAAGCAGGGCCCTCAGCCTCCTTTCAGCGGCACCCAACACCCTCATTCCCGAGTGGGCTCTTTCCTCCCCGTCTACACATTGGACACACGTCTCAATCCTCCCCCTACCTCGCAGCAGACAGCCCAGCCCCCATGCTATCACTCCCCTGCTATTTTTCTTCAAAGCCCCTATTGCCTCCAGCATGTTGTGTATAGATTTGTCTGCCCTTGGTAAGACCTAAGACCCAGGAGAGTGAAATTGCTTGAGGGTAGGGTCGGGTGGGGGTACTCTTTTTTTGCTAAGCAGCAGAACCATGCCTCACCAGGGGGTGGTGGGAGGAGTTGACAAGACTCCTGTGAAAACTCCATGTGTATTTAATGCAGAGCAAACAACTCCTGGGCAAGCTAACAGGTCTGCAGTTAACTCTGGCCACCTTCAGGGGACAGGGAAGAACCTCAGGATAAGCCAGAGTGGGTGAGTAGGACTGCGGGGAGGGGGCACTGGGCAGAAGCCCCTGACAGGTTGCAGGCCAGGCCACTGTGAAACGCCCCCCGGGAGCTTCTGATGAACCTGTGCGTGCGTGTTGTCGCTTTGGTTGTGTCCCGACTCTGTGACCCAATGGACCATAGCCCGCCAGCCTCTTCTGTCCATAAGATTCTCCAGGAAAGAATACTAGAGTGGGTTGCTATGCCCTCCTCCAGAGGATCTTCCTGACTCGGGGGTCAAACCTGCGCCTCTTACATCCCCTGCACTAGCAGGTGGGTTCTTTACCACTGGCACCACCTCCATTCCCCCCGTGATGCGCCTGGAGTGGGGTAAACAGTGTGCAAATTGTCCCAAGGCACGCTGGGTCTGCTATGGGTGTTCCAGTCACAGTAGAGATAAAGACACCCCCACCTTCACCTCACTGCAGGGCAGGTCGCCCATCAAAGCCAGCAGCCCTGCTTGGGGCAGTCCGTGACAGCGCTTGGGTCCCGCAGGTCACCAGGGGAAAGAATTTGGTGATCCAAGCCAAGAAAGCAGCAAAGTCGCAGACGGCGTGGAAAGCAGGCATGGCCCAGCCACTGCACTGGCTGGTGTCCAGCTTGGCCACGCGAGATTGCGGGAAGCAGGTGGGAAGAGTGAAGGCCGGTCCCAGGTCTCAAAACAGGGACCAGGTGCAGCAGGTCAGAATTCAAGCCAGGCTCGACTATGTGTGAGCACATGGGGGCCACCTGAGGAAGGCTGCCAGTACTGACTGGGTGACAGTGAGCAGCCTCAATGGAGACTCTCAGTCAGACTTGAACCCTGGTAACTCCCAGTACTCCTCTTTAGAGGATGGTGACCCCAGGCAAGATGACCTGCCTTCATCTCCCTGGGGAACCAGAAGCACTGAAGCAGGTTGTGGATACCAGCCTGCCCTCAACAGGCTGTTCTGTGATGAACTGAGATCCCAGCCCCTGGGGACGGCCAAAGGCCCCATCCAAGGGATCCCGCTGCTGGAAACACCGCTCACTTTAGAGCTTCTCAGATCTGGGACCTGCCCCTCGTCTACCCAGCCCAGGACCCTTCCCAGCTTACAAGCCAAGGGCCACAGTCTGTGTGCTGGGCCATGACGAGGGAGGGCCAGAGCTCAGGCTGGAGCTGCTACCACAGCCTTGGGAAGTTAGGACCACTGTGCCCAGGCTCCACCCAGCTGATAGTTACTCCTGCTTTACCAGCCTGATATGGAGGTGGGGCTCATCACAGGCCAGTCCAGCCACCTACAGCAAAGGCCCAACACTGTCCCACCTTCCCCCAACCCCACCCAACAGCCAAGACACCTCTGAGCCTTGAGACGCTTGCTGCTGCTGCTATGTCGTTTCAGTCACGTCTGACTCTGTGCAACCCCATAGACGGCAGCCCACCAGGCTCCCCCATCCCTGGGATTCTCTAGGCAAGAATACTGGAGTAGGTTGCCATTTCCTTCTCCAATGCATGAAAGTGAAGTCAAAGTGAAGTCGCTCAGTCGTGTCCGACTCTTCGCGACCCCATGGACTGCAGCCTACCAGGCTCTTCCATCCATGGGATTTTCCAGGCGAGAGTGCAGAGAAAACTGCCTCTTGGCACCTTGGCTTCCTGGGGGCAATAGGATCCAGAGCACCAGGCCTGGGCTGTGCAGACAAAGTGGCACTCTGAGGATGAGGGTCAGGTCCCCCCATCCCTCAGGGCCCTAAGGGCAGTCACCAGGAAACCACAAGTGGGATCCAAGAGGAAGGTGGAGACCGGAGCCCAGGAGAAAGACAACTTTTATTCTTTCAAGAAAATGCACCAACAAGTTGAAGGAAGGAGCACGCTGGCTAGGTAGGTCCCCTGTCCTAAACAGGGGTCTGAGATGAGGCCAGGCCTGGCCAGGGCTCGGGAGAAGCTGAGGGGCTCCCTGTGGCACTCGGGGAGGGCCAGGCCAGCTCAGAGGTGGGACTTTGTTCTGTTAGCACCAGGAACTGCCCGCAGCTGCAGCCGGGCTCGGAGACAGGACAGCAGGTGGGCCTGCCTGTCCCCACCTGAGCAGTCTGGGAGGGGCTGGTGGCAGCAGGCTCCCTGCAGGTGGTCTGAGTGTGATTCCCACTCACACCCCAGAACTGGCCCCCAGCCCCCTGTAAACATGAGAACGGGCTCGTGACTGCCAAGCCTCTAAGACAAGATGAGGGTCCGAGACGTGTGGCTGGGCTTCAGGCGACCCAGGAGCTGCCGGGCTTTCTCCTGCATGAAGAGCTGGTCCCTGGTGCCCCCGCAGGCTACCGTCTTCCAGGCGCTGGTCATCTGGGAGGAGGAAAGGGGGTTACCATCCAGGCAGCAGCCGGGGCTCCTAGGGAAGCCTGGAGACCCTGGTTGGGGAGGGGTGGGGACATTTTCTATCACACTCCCTCCCTCTAGAAGTCGCAATCTGTGCTCACTGCACCTTTCTGGTGGACCTGGGGAGTTAATGCCATCTCTGGGCATCCTCAGGGATAGAGCAAGGAGGCTGGACCAGAACATGAGCCCCCATCCTCCCCCATGCCCACCATGTGGACAGCCCCCACGGGAGGAAAAAAGCTATAACTCTGCAGGCTGGAGAGCAGCAGAGAGGGGTTGACAACTGCAGATGGCTGGGGAAACAGGCAGGGGATCCCTGCCTTCAAGGACAAAGTCACGGAGATGTCTTAATTACGAGTGAGACCACATCGTGAAGGAGCAGCTTTGCGGAGGGGGATTTCTGGTACCCAGGTCCCCTGCGGGAGTGGCATCTGGACAGAGATGTGAAGCCCACGTTCACCAGTCAGCAGAGCCACTGGAGGGCATCAGGCAGAGGCAAAGCCGGTGCAAGGCCCTAGGGTGTGGAGGGCGCAGAGCGAGGCCCTGAGGGGCAGCACTCACGGGGGCAGGGGTTGCAAAGTGGCCCCGGGGCTTCGGGGCTGCTGGCTTCTCGGGCTTGGCCTGCAGGAAGCCCTCGTTCAGCAGGCTGCTGTCCTCTCTGCTGCCCGACGGGGTGAGGCCCGAGGAGCCCGCTGCGAGGATGCTGGTCGGCTGAAAGCAAAACCAAGTCAGAGGCTCAGCATTTTGCCACAGGCCTGGGCAGCCTCCCAGACAGGCCTTTACCCTTGAAGCAGCCTGCTGGGCTCAGCATCCTTGTTACAGGCAAGAACCTGAGGCACAGGCAGCTCAAGAGACGCCAGAGACCAGGCCCTCCACTCCACCTCCTCTGCATTTAACCACCTGACCTGACTTTTTTTCTTTCCACTAGTTATTTCACTCCCCAAGGGTCTGTCTGGAGTGCACAAAGTTCCCGCCTGGCGTGGATGCCTCATTAGATGGAGCTTTCTCTGCCAGGAGTTTGAGTGGCAGGCGGACCTGTAGGAGCTGCCAGGCAGTCATCTGTCTCGTGGCCTTTCCACAGCCCTCACCGGCCACCAGTGAGATACAAGCTCACCTCACTGCCTGCTGCAAGGGATCGACTGCCCGGCATGGTTTCTGGGGCCCAGGCTCTGTGGAAGCAGTAGCCCCCTCTGGAGGTTGGCCTGGGAATAGGGCGGCATCCATGCCAGGGGAGAGGTGCCTCGATCACCTGGCAGGGCCCCAAGGCACCTCACTGATCATCTCCGGGTCCTCCCTAGCAGTGCAATAGAAGGGAAGGCGCTGGGGACTCAGAAAACACACACGCCCAACAAGTGCTCGCCATCAGTGCTTGCCGACCGAGCCTTCTGTAAGGACCAGAGCAAGGCCGCCTGGGTCGACCAGTGGGGAATGCCCAGTGCCACCTGCCCCCTTCCTCCCCGCTGAGCCCGGCACAGGGAAGCCCCACCGACTCCACCCCCAGGGCTCTCCAGGCTGAAGGGCTCCAGAGGCCCAGGCCCCCCAAGGGGACTCCATACTCTCAGCCTCCTGCAGCTGGGTGGGGAGTAGGGAGTGGCCTCACAGGACGGCTTCTCTCCCAGACCCCTGACCAACCTTGGGCAGCGTGGACATCATCAGCTTCACGTCCTCATCCACGATGTCGAGAGCCAGGGACTTGCGGACTTTCTTAATGGGGCTTCGCCGCATCTGGGGAGAGGTGGTGGTTAGGGCACACGCCTGAATTCCCATCACCCTCAGTGCCTGATGACACTGGTCCCGGCTGCCCTGGTCCAGAAACCAGGCCCTGGTGCAGGGAGAGCCCTGCAGCAGGCCCGGCTGGAGAGGGTCTTCTGGGGGAGCCGTGGGGGCCCAGGACACTGGCCCCATCGTAGACTCTGTCCACAGGGCAGCCTGTCCTGCCAGATGCTCACCAGGTATGGAGGACACCAAGGCCACCTCCACCCAACCTCATCCCCAAGGGGACCAAGCGCAGCCCAAGTCTCTACCACACTAAACACCCACACAGCCAAGTTACCACTAGAACACCCACCAGCCGGGGTGCTACACAGAGACACATAACCCCGTGGGACACAGGCTGTTATGGGAATGCCCAGCCCCCAAGCCCCGCGCCTCCTATAAGCAGATCAGGGGCAGCTCTGACCCCAGGGAGGGCCTCTGAGACTGACAACTGTCCCCGAACTCAGCCCTGTGCCCCCAACAGCTGCTACCCCTGCTGGGAACCACCTGCAGACACAGCTGCCCACACACCAGGGGGCCCAGCTGGAGGGTCCCCTCCCCGCCTGGCCACCCACCACTCTGGCCCACTCCCGCCTTCCCTTCTCCCTAGAGGAGAGCCCTGGGAACAAAGGGGCTTCAAAACAGGAGACACAGAGCCGCCTGCGGTCAGGAAACCACGTGGGCCGGGGGCGGGACAGGTCTGTCCAGCGTGGCCCGGCCTCTGCACCCCGCCATCCGGAGCAGTGTCCCCACCCGCTCCCACCTCACCTGAACTGGCTGGCCCCACCTCCTCACTCTGCGCCGACAGCCGGCTGGCGGCTCGTCTGAAGGATGCCCCCTGAAATCCTCTTTGGGCCTTTTCTGTCCCCGAATGCTGCTGAGTCACTGGGGGTGTTTGCCATTTCTGCCCACTGAACTCCAGAAGCGACCCCCTCTGGGTCTTAATCACTGCTCTACCCACCCCGCCTGGCCCAGAGCCCACTTCAGGAGGGTCCAAACAACGCGGAATAACTGAGGCACCAGTTCAAGGGGAGAAGGAAGGATGGCAGGCAGCTGCGCCGGCCAGTTTCATGGACCCCCAGGCTGTAGGAATGGACGGCCGCCCCCCGCCCCCGTGCCTGTTCCCCAGCCGCCCCCTGCTCTGCTGCCTGTTCCCCGGCCGCCCCCCTGTCCCCCTGCCCCGCCACCCCCGGTGCATTCCCCAGCTGCCCCCTGCCCGGCCAGCCACTTACCCCGGCCTTCCTCTTCTGCTTCTCGGGCCTCACTTCATCCTCGATGATGAGCTCGATGCCGGCCTCAGAGCGTAGCACCTCCTTCAAGTCCTCCTCCAGGTGGGGCGTCTGGGGCTGTGGGCGGGGATGACCAGGGTGAGGCTCTGCCCCCAGGCCAGAGGACTCGCGCTGAGCCTGCTCATGGGGGCGGCAGGGCAGACCCGGCCGCACCTCCGCTGCCCTGGGTGATGCCGGAGGCAGCCTGGAGCCGGGATGCTGGCCTCACACACAGTGTCCATGGCCATTAACCGTCCTGCCTGGGACACTGGCCTCAGCTCCCTGAGGGCTGGGAGCACTCCAGTTCATCACAGCCACCCTCATCCAGGCCAAGGAACCAGCTGGCATCCTCCGCTGGGTAGACAGAGGCTGAGAGCACAGCCCAGGGCCACACAGCTGTGAGCTCAGAGCCTGGACACACTCAGAGCCCAGCTCCTCCCCGCCTCGGCCCCACACCAACAGAGGACCCGGACGCACTCAGAGTCCAACTCTTCCCTGCCTTGGCCCCATGCTAACAGAGGTGTTGGTTCCACATCCCTTTCTTGGGCCTGGGCGCTCAGGTGGCAGAGGCCAGGGGATGTAGGGCACAGTGAAACCGGAGAAGTCACTCTAAAAGCCCCCGTGTACTTGAATTATCGCTGCCAAGGTCGGACTTGCCCTCTTGGATGTGTCCCGAGAGCACACAGACATTTCAGTATCTGGCAGCTGAGTCCAAGTCAGGAAAGGGCCGGACTGACTGTGGCTGGCCCAGGGCAACTCCGCCAGCTCCAAGCCAGGACGGGGAGACCACAGCCCCACCTGCGCCCCACGTGGTGAGCTGGGAGGGGAGGTCACTGCAGGGATTCTTCTCCGTGACCCGCCTTTCTCCCACCTGCGGCTGGGTTCTCAGAAACGACCTGCTTCAGAAAACCCGGGGCGCCAGCCCTCTCTTTTGCCCTGGGGTAAAGCAGGACCATCTCATGAACTAGGAGCTGGGGGAGAAGGGCCGTCCTCACACTGCGGGGAAAGCAACCCAGGAGATGTCTGCACACTGCCCAGCTGCTTCCAGCCCACTGACAGGCAGCTGGTCAACAGCCTTGGGTTTGACAAGCAATTCACCGCTTTCCTCAGCCAGCTCGCAGCACCCACGTACGTCCTTCTCCATCCCAAAGCCTGCCCACGTTCTGCCCGGCACAGCCACGAGCTGAGTATTCGGTCACTTCGGACGTCGGCCTCCACCACCCCCAGGTCCACTGGGATGCCGCTGTAGCTCCAGCACCAGCCAGGACCGCCTGCATGGTGGTTGCTCTGGAGACATCTGGAGAGCTGGTAACTCATTTTAACACGGGGCCCTGTTTATCAAACTAAGGAATCGCAACTTCTCAAGGCAGTCGGGAGATGCTAATGGGATCTCAGGACAGGGCGAGTGATCATAAACGGCTGGAGGACTGGCCGAACCACCTACCAGGGGCTTTAGTGGTCCGTACTTCTCAAGGGCGTTCTTGAACGGGGTCGGCGTGTGGGGAGTGTTGTCCATGGAGTACTTCTGATCTGGGGTTACAAACCTGCCAGGCACGGAGAAGGAGGCTGGGCGATGGCACTGGGGGGCTCGGCTGTGGGCTGCTCCTGACTCCCACACCCCCAACTGACCTTTGGCCTCAGCGGCAGAAAGGCAGCCCCCAGACGTGGTCTCTTCCCATCCCATCTGCCCGCCCACCCACCCACCTCCCCATCTGCAAGGGGAGTTCCGGGGACAGAGAGGAAGGGCCGTCCTCAAAAACAGCAAAGAATAGGAAGAGCCTGAGGGAGTCCAGGAGACCCGAATGGATGGAAGAATGGCTAAGATGTTGCCGTCACTAGGATTTTCCATAAAACAAGGTGGCCTGTGGCCAGACTGCAACCCCAGCAGGAGAGGCAGGCGAGGAGGACCAAGAAAGACCACACCCCTCCCCGTCTCTCCGGAGAAGCAGCAGCTACTCCTTTTGTGGTGCCAGCTGTCTGTTTAAGAGCTTAGTGACTTGACAGGAGAATCGTTTCTCAAGAAACCCGTCTATGTTAAATTTTAGATCACTTGTTGAAAGACAGATTTCTGACCAAGGGATCCATACAGCTTATCTGAAATCACCTATCATTATGAGAACTAAAATTCCTGAGTGGATCCCTGATCTACAGCTTGACTCCTGAAATATAAATAGCAATGCTTCTCCCCCACCCAGCAAATGTAACGAGCCGAAGAGCAGTTAAGCAACTCTACCTGGAATTCAAGGGTCATGATGATACAAGGAAGAAAACTTATTGTGAAAGCACCTCCACAGAAGCAGGTAAGCCACCTGTACAGGCCTGAAGGTGGAACACAGCCGTCCCTCCTGAGCACCAGAAAATGGAGAGAACTGGGGGGCCTTGTGTCCTTCCCGTAGAGATGCTCAAGCACAGTGGATCTGCACTCGGAACTTACAGAAATGACGCAAACATTACATTTTTCGTGGCAAGGTGGACTCTCCACATTTCTAATCTCTGAATTTAGAAAACCATCAAATTAAAAAAAGAAAAAAGAGGAATTCCCTGGTGGTCCAGTGGTTAGGACTCTGCACTTTGCGGAGGGCACAGGTTCAATCCCTGGTTGGGGACTATGTTCCCGCAAGCCATGTGGCCAAAAGAACAAAACAAGAAGAAAAAAAAAAAAGAATTAGAACAAAAGTGAAGCACCAGACTACACTGATGAAGGAGGTGTGATGACCAGGAGGAGGCTGCCTTCATGAAACAAGAGTCCCAGGTGTTTTCCCAAGGCGTCCCTCGCCCAGAGAGCCGGTCTCTGCTGGGGGTGCAAGGGCAGGCCTGGCACTCACGCAGCGTGCTTCTGGTGCAGGGGCGTCTTGTCCCGGTGCAGTGGCGTGGTGACCACCACCTTCTGGCTGCACACGGGGGTGGACGTCAGCGAAGGGCTCTCCAGTTCCAGTGCGTCCTGTTTATTCCAGAAGTTCAAAAACTGCCAGGACGACAAAGGAAACCAAATGAGGCGATGAGCTCAGGGCCGGAGAGCAAAGGCCAGGACAGATATGCAGGTCCATGTGGACCCTTGGCTTGGCGTCACCCAATCCTCCCTTTGCCAGCCTGACGGGAGTCCATCTCCCACCCCCATGTGCTGCTGGCCGTGAACTTAAGGCAAAGCAGGCTGGCTGTCTGAGAGCAGCTTCTTTTCAGAAGGTAAAAAAAAAAGGTAGCTCTGAAATGGTCTTCCTAAGCTTCACGAGGGCAGGGCCAGACCTGGTTTGGGGTCCCACGTCCCCAGCACTGGGCACAGGGCCTTTGCACACAGCAGACACCCAGAAAATGGCCTGTACTGGGCAGCAGGGGACCGTCATCCGCTCCCAGTGAGCAGTCGGGGTGGGGTGCACGTACCTGGGAGGGAGAGAAGGGCAGGGTCTTGACGGGCGTGCTCTTCGGGGTGAGGCTGTTGCAGGAGTCCAGGAAGGACAGGCTGGCACTGTTCTCCGTGACGGGGGATAGGGCGACGCGCCTCTTCTTCTGCCGCTTGAGCACGGAGGGCGGTGTGCCCACGCCCAAGCCCCCCACGTCAGTGCTGGGGGAGATGGGGATCAGCTCGCCCCGGCTGCTGCGGCTCAGGTCAGAGATGGTGTGGCCGTCCAGGCGGTACTCGGTCACGCTGGGCGCGGCAGCAGCAGCCGGCCGGGGCGGCGCGGGCTGCTGCTGCCAGGCTTGGGACTGCCCTGGGCTGCCCACGAGGCTGCCCTCAGCTGACGGCTCCTCAGGGAGGTCAAACTTACTCAGGTCACACCACGCATCAGGGTCCTGCCCGGAGACGGGGGCGGGGTTAGGAGTAACTGGCTTTCCCAGCGGTCGATAAACCACAGGGCTCATGTGCTACTGGAAAATATCAGAGCGTCAAGGATGATCCCACAGGGACCTCCCTGGCGGCTCGTGGTTAAAACTCCACGCTTCCACTGCAGGGGGCACGGGTTCAATCCCTGGTCAGTAACCAAGATCCCGCATGCCACGTGGCACAACCAACAACAACAAAACACCCTGATTCCACAGCCCAGGAACAATCACCCTTAACTCTTCCTTGCCTTTCCTCAACGATTCTTCTATGTCTGTGTATCTGTATTTGTAAACATAACTGAAATCCTATCATGCACATGGCTGCTTGCTGTTATTAAAAAAAAAAAAAAATGTGCTATGCATTTTTAAGATACACAAAAAACACCGAAAAAAATACAAAGAAAATTCATATGCCCATCAAGAAGCCTAAGAAATAAAACCTTATCACTAAAGCTCCAGGTCTACCTGGCAAACCTCTGCCTGCATGCAGGAAACCACTGCCGAAATTAAGTATTGACCATCTTTATGCATTTCTTTATCAATTAACACTTACCTGTGTCCCTAAATATTTAGTATTTTCAACGTTCCTAACTTTAATACAAATCATTTCTATTTCGCTTCTTTTTCCATTTAAAATTTCTGTAGAGCTGGAATAATGCAGGCACCTCATTCTATTACCAAAGTTTAATGTTTACCATCAGTAGACTTTAGTTGTTGTTATAGCAAAAACATTACCTTTTATAATAATTCTTACAGCTGAAAAATGTCCTATCACTTGAATATACATTACTCAGTCCCCTTCTGTTGGGCATTTGGGCTCCTCCTAATTCTTAAAGATTAAGAACAGATGTTCTTTATGAACATCTTGGACATAAACCTTCTTTATTTCTTGACAGACACCTGGAAGTGAAGACCTAGGCCCTAGGCTGTGAGCAGGATGAAGGGTCTTCATTTGCCAGCCACGTTCCCAGACAGGAGGCGGCCCTGGGCTCCATGAGCCTGTACATCACGGCACCTCACTGGGTGCTTCAACTAAATTGTATCCACCCTCTACCCACCCTGCTGAGGGAGTATTACCCTCTCCCTCGCAACCCAAGGCAGCCAAGTCAGAGAGAGTATGATCCTCCCAAGGTCACTAAGTTCCTAAGAGTAATTCTGAGAGGAACGCTTGGGTCCTTTCTGCCTTTGTCCAGTTAATGACAACCTAGCCCTAGGGCTTCTGGAGACAAAAGTCTCCACTTTGGTCCCTGGGCATCTGGCTCTGAATGGGCAGGAACCCCAGTGGTGATTTCTGGTCCCTGGGGCTCGCAAGAGCCTGGGAAGTTCATTCCTGAGGGTGGAGGGCAGCTCAGGGAAGTGCTGACTCCAGGACCACCTCCCAGCATGGAACGCCAACCTTGCAGGGGCCCCTGGAATTCACAGCATCTAACAGGCCCAAGTACGCGCCCCAATGACTGGCCCAGGGGACGATGGCAGTGTTTCTACAGCTACTGTGACTGCCCCCCCCCCCCAACAGTCGCTGAAGGTCATCGTGGAGTCAGCCCGAGCTCAGCACTCACCAGCTGTTGTGACTCTGGATAAGCCTCCTAACCTGTCTGAGCTTGAGCTGAGTCCACCACCAACCCCCTTCACAGGCTGTTAAAGGACTGAGAGCATACAGAGAGGCAGCAAGTAGCGAGCCTGGCGTGTGGCAGGCACTCCGGGGTTAGAAACCGTCATCACAGAAGGAGCCCCAGGACTGGGACGTGACAGGTGCCTGAGAGGAGTCTGAGGATGGCCCCAGGCAACCCGGTGAGGCTCCAGCAGGGCGGGCAGCGCTCACCTCAGCCGGCCCTCGGGTAGTCTGCTGAACAGACCGACACACACAGCTAACTGCGAGATCCATTCTGGTGGAGGAAACACCAGAGTTCCTGCCACTGTGGCAAGAGGGGAAACCCAGAGCCAGAGGGTCTGAGCAGGCAGCCCCCTGAGACTGACTTCACAGTCTAAGCCCTCACTGGGCAGGACACTGGGCTCAATGGTTAAGACCTCAGCCCCTTACTAGCTGTGTGACCTTGGGTACACCATCTGATCTCTCTGAGCCTCATCTACAAAAACACAGAAAAGATACCCCTCCCAAGATACCATGTGGACTACATGTTAGGCCCACAGCCTGACATTTAGCAGATGTTCAATGAACAGCATCATTATTCTCAGCTAATAAGAGGAAGCCTAAGTGGGAAGGCTTGTGTGGGCGCTGCCCACTGAATGCCTCTGCCCCCCTAGTCACCAGCCTCTTGCCCACCACCTCCTGAAACCCACTCCACACTTCAGGCCTGGCGGATGGAGCTGTGAAGTCACACCAAGAAGTGCAGCCCCCACCAGAGCCCCTCCCCAAGGGGCACAGCCCACAGCCAGTGTGGCTTTCCCTGAGAAACTGGGATGCACTCACCGTTGCAGCCCCAGACCCCTGCCCTTCCCGGGGTCCTCTCCAGGAAACCCGACCGTCGGCGCTACATGAACACCAGTGCACTGGTGCTGCTATGACCAGCACCCTCCCCATCCCCCGAGGACTCTGTCCCCCACTTCCGCTGGGGAGCATGCCCCACCACCCCGGGCTTCACGAGTGAGTCAGGAGCTCCCTGAAGACAGGGACGGCACAGCCACTCTCTTGGGGCTGCCAGGCCCTGGCTGGGTGCTCAGTATCGGCTCAGCCACACCAGCAAGACGATGAGCAGACGGAAGGACGTCTGTCTAGGGGGACAAGTGCTCCCTGACAGGGGTGCTCAGGGCCCACCGGGAAGTCCCTCAACCAACATTACCGACTCGATCAAGTCCAGGGCTTCCGAGAGGCCGGACTCCACAGCCGGGATGAGGAGGTTGGCAGCCTCCACCACCCACTTGTAGGGCAGGCTGGTCTCCGGCGAGGAGCCTTCCTGGTCTTCACGCTTGGGGAAGTCCTCCAGGGGCTCTGGGGTCCGCACTCCGTCCAGCTCCGTGGGCACAGGCTCCTGCTCCTGGGCGGGGGCGGCCGCTGTGACCTCCTCCTCACTGCTCTCCTCTTCCTTCAGGGCAGGGAATGCCGGAGGCCAGCTGGTCACGACATTTCCCTGGGGACACAGGGCATGCAGTCTGAGTTTGTCATTACGAGATACAAACTGTGCCGTGTTTCAGCAAAAATGCACCATCTGAACCTTATCAGAAGTCTATCAACCCTAGCACTTGATAAGGAAACTCAAGTGAACCCAAACTGAAAGACGGTCTATAACATACCTAAGCAGAGACATCACTTTTCCGACAAAGGTCCGTCTAGTCAAAAACTATAGTTTTTCCAGTAGTCAGGTATGGATGTGAGAGTTGGACCATAAAGAAGGTTGAGTGCTGAAGAATTGATGCTTTTGAACTGTGGAGTTAGAGACTCTTGGGAGTCCTCTGGACAGCAAGGAGATCAAACTAGTCAATCCTAAAGGAAAGCAACCCTGAATTTTCACTGGAAGGACTGACTGATAGAGAAGCTGAAGCTCCAATACTTTGCCCGCCTGATGCGAAGAGACAATTCATTGATGGTGGGGAAGATTGAGGGAAGGAGAGAAGTGGGTGGCAGAGGATGAGACGGTTGGATGGCATCACCGACTCAACGGACATGAACTTGAGCAAGTCCTGGGATAGCGAAGGGCAGGGAAGCCTGGTGCGCTACAGTCCATGGGGCCGTAGATTCAGACACAACCTAGCCGCTCAACAACAACAAAGCCTAAGCTTATACTTCAAAAGTATCAGTACCATGAAAGGCTAAAGCGGATGAAAGAGACAGGACAACAAAACAGTGTCTAACCCTGGACTGGATCATGGGCAGGAAAAAAATGGAAACTGGATGGAAGATTAGTTAAAATTCCTAAAGTAGTTAAATTCCAAGTGTGTACTCAAGGTACACTGGTGAATGTCCTTATTCTTAGGAAATACAACTCAAGTATTAGGGGATAAAAGGCACAATGTATGGAACCAATGTATCTCACATAGCTCAGGTTAAAAAATATCTATGTACATAGAGAAACATAAAGCAAATCTGACCAATATTAAAATTTAATGAACCCAGTAAAGGGTATAGGAGAGCACTCTTCTTGCAACCTTTTTGTATGTTTAATATTATTTCAAAATGAAGGTTTGAAAAAGGAGTGGATACTAATTTTGTGACAGGAAAAGAAAAAAGAAATAGAGGAAGATCGTTTGTGGCAATAGCTCCCCTGGAAGAATCTGGAAACAAGCTCTGACATGTTGACCTGACTGCCCGAGGAGCCTTGAACCCAGCACACGTGAGGCTCCCAGTGGCTAAGACTGCACTCCCAATGCAGGGGCAGAAGCTCAATCCCTGGTTGGGGAACTAAGATCTTGCAGGCTGCACAGTGTGGCTAAAGTAGAATAAATAAAATCAAACATTAATTAAAAAAAGAGAAAATGGTCAACCTCACTAGTAAAAGCAATGTAAGTGAAGCAATGATACTGCACAGCTGCGCATAAAACTGGCAAAGACATTCTGTAAAATCGGAGCCAGCTGTGACCCAGTGTGGGAACACAGGCAGCTCCACTTTCTGCTACAGCAGGATGGCACTGCCCTTTGAGTGGGAGTCTGGCGATGCCTTATGAAAGTGCTTCCCTGGGGCTCAGCTGGGAAAGGATCCGCTGTAATGCAGCAGACTTGAGTTCAATCCCTGGGTGGGAAGATCCCCTGGAGAAGGGAAAGGTACCCACTGCAGTATTCTGGCCTGGAGAAGCCCAGGGACTGTAGAGTCCACGGGGTCGCAAAGAGTCGGACACGGTTGAGTGACTTTCACTTTTCACTTTAGGAAAATTTCAAATGTCTACACTGTCCGACTAAGCACTCCCCCACACGAAAAGGCACACGTACAAGCGATGTGAACAGTGATGTCCACTGCAGCATACATGGTGACGAGAGGCTCATCAAGACAAGAGACGACAGACGGCATGACCGATTCAAGGATGAGGCGAAGGTCTGTACACACATAATGACAGGAGAAAATGACGTTTGTAAAATGGGTGGTTTAGTCGCTAAGTTATGTCTGACTCTTGTGACCCCATGGACTGGAGTCCACCAGGCTCCTCTGTTCATGGGATTTCCCAGGCAAGAATACTGGAGTGGGTTGCCATTTCCTCCTCCAGGGGTACTTCCTGACCCAGGGATCAAACCTACATTTCCTATGTCTCCTGTATTGCAGGTAGATTCTTTATCCACTGAGGCATCAGGGAAGCCCATTTGTAAGACTGCAAGAAGATCCAACCAGTCCATCCTAAGGGAAATCAGTCCTGAATAGTCAATGGAAGGACTGATGCTGAAGCTGAAACTCCAATACTTTGGCCACCTGATGCTAACAGCTGACTCTTGAAAAGACCCTGATGCTAGGAAAGATTGAGGCGGAAGGAGAAGGGGACGACAGAGGATGAGATGGTTGGATGGCATCACTGACTCAGTGGACATGAGTCTGAATAAGCTCCGAGAGCTGGTGATGGACAGGGAAGCTGGTGTGCTGCAGTCCATGGGTTGTGGACAGGACTGAGCGACTGAAGTTCTAATCTTACACAAAACACCCCCTGACGCTGTGTGTCTGGGGGCTGGCCCCGCTGGTGCCAGGGAGTGCCTAGACCTGGATCTGGACCTCACAGGTCCAGCCTCACCCACTCCTCTCCACTGTCATTTTAATGATTCTATTATACTGGTAATTTATTTAACTAAGGTTAACGACCGACTTTTTGTTGTTAGAAACAGAACTTTACTGACTGTCCTTGTAACTAAATCACTGCTCATTTGCTCACTTCTTTCTTAAGAAGTTCTTTGAGGTAGATAGACACATTCTTTAGAAACTTGAATGCATTTTGCTAAATTGCCTGCCAGAAAACACTCACCTTTTCTGTGTGTATGGGATTTACCTCACTGGTCAAGCTTGCAATTATAAACTTTCTCCGTGCTTCAAAAATAATACAATGATCATTGTAGGGTTAGAAACAAGCCTGTAAGGCGCAAGGCTGAGCCTATAAATCCCAACTTCCAGAGAGAACGGATATACTGTTTAATGCATGTGCCAACATTTACTACCAAGGCAGGAGAAGGGGGCAACAGAGGATGAGACGGTTGGATGGCATCACTGACTCGATGGATATGAGCTTGAGCAAACTCCGGGAGTAGACAGGAAGGCCTGGCGTGCTTGCAGTCCATGGGCTCGCAAAGAGTTGGACATGACTGAGCGACTGAACTGAAACTTCAATTAAAAAAAAAAAAGTGTGCCCTAGGGTGTAGGATGTCAAAGTGAAAGTCGCTCAGTCGTGTCCAACTCTTTGCGACCCCATGGATTACACAGTCCATGGAATTCCCCAGGCCAGAACACTGGAGTGGGTAGCCTTTCTCCAGGGGATCTTCCCAACCCAGGGATCCAACCCAGGTCTCCCGCACTGCAGACAGATTCTTTACCAGCTGAGCCACAAGGGATGTGAGATGTTAACAACTATAAAAGTGACACCATACGATTTCATTTATCACTTTCTCGAAAATTACAGAGATTAAAAAAACTGATGAAGGGTGCCAGGGACTAAGGATGGGAAATTCTGGGCTGAAAGGGGCACAAGAGCCTGGGGGGTGATGGGGACATTCTGCATTCTGACTGTGGTGGCGGCGACATGACTGTCTCGGTCCTGACCTCCACAGGAAGCGACGAATCTTACTGTGATTGCACCTTGACACATCTGATTTTAAAGTACACGTATGTTTTACTATGAAAAAGCTGGAGAGAGCAACAGGTGGGAAGGAAGCCGTTGATGGTGAAGGGGAGGCTGAAGGCCTCCCTGCCTCCCCCGCCCTGACACTGGCTTCTGCATCCTGCTTCTGTGCGGAGGTGAGTGCCAAGCGTGGACACAAGTGTCACGGGGAAAGGCCCTCGTGAGAGACAGGTGGCCACACAGACCCTCCTGCAGGATCAAAGAACAGCCGAGGGAACGGGGGAAAAGGGAAGAGCAGGTGTTGATGGGATGGCATCAGATACATGTGAAATCAAGCCAACCCGCCCAAGCACCCCAAGCGCAGTGGCCAAGCCCTCCCGAGCTCCACTCCCCGCTGCTCACCTGGCCTTCCGAGGAGGGGGCACTCTGGCGGCCGTCCTTGTCCTCCAGCTCCAGCAGCAAGTACATGGGGGGCTTGCTGTCTCTGGACTCACTCAGGAAGCCTCCCGTGTCCACCTTCCTCTTGATAGTGGAGTTCCAGTGATTCTTCACAGCATTGTCCGTCCTGCAGGGGCCAATGGGACCTTTGACCCCAGCTCAGTGGCCCACCCCCAACCGGGTGCATAATTAGCCTCTCTGAGCTGAGCTCTGGCTTCTGTCAAGGAGGGTTCAACCTGAGGACCTCTAAGGGCTCTAAGATGAAGTCTGACATGCCTGCAGCCTGGCATGATTTACAGAGTATTTCCACACACCTCTGCGAAGTAAGCAAACATCTTATTCAGCCGACAGGGTAAAAATCCTAACACTTAAGTGTTCTGGCAACCCTCAGACCCTTCCCAGCTCCCTGGGCATCTGTAGAAACTGGAAGCAAGCTGCTGGCTGCTGGCCCATGTCCTGAGGCTCGGGGATCTCAAACATGAGCCCTGATCACCTCCCATAGATAGAAAATGACCAGAGAGGGCAGAGCAAGAAAACACAGGGTCTCCTGCTGACTACTCTGAGCCTTGGCTTTTTCATCTGGAAAATTAGATCACTTCCTCCTCCATCACTTGTCACTTAAGTCAGAGTAGTGACACGTAAAGGCAGGGAGGGTAGCACAGTGGTACAGGAGCGCAGGAAGTGTGGACGGAGAGAGGCCGATGGGTGCGCAGCAGAGCAGGACAGAGCAGCAGAGGAGAGTGGGACAAGGCTCAGGGAAGCACGGGCCGCGGAAGCACGCGTCGGCGTCGGTGTGAGCGGCCCCAGCGCACACGGGTCGCAGCAGTGCACAACTGTGGACACACAGGGACAGTGCCTTCTTTGGGGCTCTGGGCTGAGTGCTTTTCCACCAGAATAACAGCTTGAATAGGCCACCAGTCTCAGAGGAGGGTCTGGGCACTACGCGGAGGTGGCCAGGGACTCACCACAGGCGGGAAGGACAGACCAACCTTCCCCGAGGAAACATTCCCCACCAAAAACCAAACGGTGAGAGCGAGCTGGCTACACAGTGGGCACCAGGCAGGGGGCGTCCAGGCTCCATGTCTGTGGGCGGGAGGAGAGCATAGTGCAAAGCCCGATAGGCAAGCGAGGGTGACTGCGGATCAAGGTGAGGCTGTGGCATCAGCGAGGTCAGGCTGGCCACACAGGGAAGAGTCTCCATCCAAGGGTTAGTGGAAGCACCAAAAGTATTAACACACTTAGGTCTGAGTTTGGAAACAGGTATTTCAGACTCCAGGGAAAACAGGCCATCTGGTATTCTATCTCCTTTCCCTCCATGCCATTTACCCTGGCACCACAATGCCATCGTAAAGAAAAGATTAGAAATAAAGCAAAGTAGAAATGCCCATGGACAGGGCCAGTGATTAGGATGCAGCATTCCTGAGGAAGGGCGCATGGGTTTAATCCCTGCTCAGGGAACGACGACGATCTTGTGTGCTATACGGGGTGGTCAACGCACGCACACAGACATACACACACAGACACACACACACACACACACACACATGCACACACACACAAGTACACAGACAAGAGAGCAGGGTAGATGGTAGTGGTGAATAAGAGATTTTTACAGTTTCCAGAAGCAACTGTGTGAAGCAACTCGGGAGACTGGGGTGGACCCTGGACGATCTGGCAAGACTGCAGCCCAAGTCCCAAGTTGTTCCAGTTCTCCTTGCAGAACCTCGAGAGACCCAGTGCTTGGAGCGGCCAGGCCCAGTGAGGAGTAGAGTGAAAACAGAGCAGTGCTTTGGACGTCCAGACCAGGAGGAATGAGACTTACTCTCTTTTATTAAAAAAAAAAAAAAAAAAAAAAAGACCAGGCAACCCAAGCCACGTGGCTTCTTAGGTGTCACAGTGGTGAGGAACTTGCCTGCCAGTGCAGGAGGATCCAAGAGACACGGGTTTGATCCCTGGGTTGGGAAGATCCCCTGGAGGAGGGCACGGCAACCCACTCCAGTACTCTTGCCTAGAGAATTCCATGGACAGAGAAGTGTGGTGGGCTACAGTCCACGGGCTCGTAAATAGTCAGGACATGACTTCAGTGACTTAGAACGCGTGCAACCATGGCCAGGGCACGAAGCCAAGTGGGCCCAGATGAGAACCTGCACCGTGAACAGGAGGCCCCCAGGCCCGCCCCACCCCGCTCCAGTCTCCCAGCAGCCAGGTCCCTGCACCGCCCGAGGCAAGAATCTGAAGGCCTCTTCTTCTGGGAAGAGTAAACACCACCAGAGAAATCGGACTAGGCCTTGAACATCCCCACAAAGGCCAGGGGATGCCCTGACCGGCCCCAGCGGGCGGCTCACCTCCCCGGCAGCATCTTGGCGATCTCGGCCCAGCGGTTGCCCAGCACCTTGTGGGCCTCGCAGATGATGCGGTCCTCCTCCTCCGTCCAGCAGGACTTCTTCACCTCGGGGTTGAGGTGGTTGTGCCAGCGCTCACGGCACTGCTTGCCCAGCCGGCCCTTCAGGTGCTTGGCAATCAGCGTCCACTGCTTCGTGCCATACTTCTTGACCAGCTCGATGACCTTGGGGGAAAGACGCTGTGAGGCCAGCGGGACCCCCCCCACCCCCTGTTTCCCACCCTAGCACCCACCAGTGGGATGTCATCCTCAGTCTCCTGACCCCCTCCCCCGGGGTGCGTGAATGCCACGGTGTAGCAGGCTCAGGCCCAGGCGTTACCTTCTGGTCCTCCTCTTTGGTCCATGGCCCTTTGACGAGGTCTGGATTCAAGACCCTCAGCCACCGATACTGGCACTGCTGGTCAGTGCGGTTCTGGGAAAAGGACAGGCATCCTTGAGAACTCCTGGCCTGTGGCCCTACCTCGTTCCCAGAACCCCCACACACTACACACCCACGGTCCAGGACACTGTGGTTCCCTTTGCTACAAGTGGGCCTGGATGGAAGCAGGCAAACTCAGAACCCTGTGCAGAGCCACTGCCCACAACTGCCCTGTGCCAGCCTGCAGGCTACATCAGGGATTCTCGCTTGCTTCTGAAAGGGGCTATTTCCCTGAAGGTTTCAGACCCTGTAGAGGACAGGGAGTGAGGAATGGGGCCAAAGGGTCTGGTGACCTGGTCCCCGAGCTGCCTGATGAGCCAGGAAAGCCAACAGCAGCTCCTGCCACATCCCCTCCCTGTCGGCCACCTGCAGAGCTGGGGGTGGGGGATCCTAGGGGGAGCCACATCACCAGGAGGCTCTAGATGCTGGACATGGTGGCTCGGGTCAGCTCTGCGGGGGCCTCACCATGAAGCCTGCTCAAGCATCATTTCCTCTCAGGTTCAGTTTCACGGTTGAGAAACCGAGCAGCCACTCGTCAGTGACTTGCAGGAAGAAATGCAAATATGCCACTGATACGACGCATGATCATGGAGCCTAAGGCCCCCAGGCACCCAGAGGCTGCCACGTGGGGACGCTTACATCAGGGTGCCCCGATTCCAGTTTGGGTAGAAAGGGCCTCAGGAGGCTGGAAGGTTGTTTTGTTGGGAGAGCTCGGGGGCGCCTGGTAAGGAATTCTCCTTTCTTCTCCCTGACACCAAGTCTCTCCCAGGCTCCCTATCCGGGGGAGAGGGCGGCAGAGGGGCTGCACTCACGGGAAAGTGGCTGGCCAGGAACTTCCAGTCTTGCTGTCCAAACTGCTTCACCAGGGCCTTCAGCTGCTCGTCCTGCCAAAGCCAGGAAGACAGAGGGCTCAGTTCACACGCGTGCAGAAAGCGGCTGCTCTGGACTGAGACCCACCCTCCCTCCAACAAAGAGAACAGCCTCATTCATCCATTCACGTGATGAAGTGATCATCTAACTGTGCACCAGGCACGCCAGCATCAGAGCTGCTCAACTTTGGGGACTTAAAGTCTAGCGGGAAGCAGACGCTAATCAAAGGCTCCTGCAAACAAAAGGAGGGCCACTCTGTGCTGCAGGGATGGAGAGATGGACAATGAGGCCTATGGGGGACCCAAGGGACAGGCTCCAAGGAACTCTAGTGAGGCTAGGCTGCAGGAAGCAGGAGACAGGGAGGCAAGAGGATTTGGGGGTGGGGGCGGGGGCGGCGGGGATCAGAGCACACGCAGGGTTGACTCAGGCCTCTGCGTCACGCAAGGCCACAGATGCACTGAAGCATCACCACTGACAGGTGGTCACAGTCCAACGTGCTTGTTGTGAACTTCACTTTGGCAGCTGCAGGAGAAAGGGCTGCAGGAGGGCAGAATGGAGGATAGGAGGCCATTACAGGCATCCAGGCCAGAGACGACAGTGACCCAGCCCTGGAGACAGGGAAACGTGGGCACTTGGAATGGAAAAACATATCTGTTAGAACACTCTCCTGAACATAAACTCGTTCTCCTGAATATAAACTATTGATTCATGCAACAACATTAAAATCACAGTATCATTAGGATGAGAAAAAGAAGTCAGACATAAGAAGAGTACACATTGCTTAATTCTGTGCAGAGGAACTTCTAGAAAAGGTAAACAAAGCTATAGGGACAAAAAGATAGTCAGTGGTGTCCATGGTCAGGGTTGGTTGGTGGGTGGAAGAAATGAACAGCAGGGAGCAAGAGATGCCTGGGGTGATGGGAACACCCAGCAAGGTGGTGTTGCTGTGAGTTTCACGGCAGCACATCCACTGAAACTCACTGGATTGTACTTCAACAGTTGTAGCTGTTTGTGTGTAAAATATTCCTAGAGCAAACTGACTGTTTTTACCCCCTGCAACTCGTAGGTTCTCAGTTCCCCCATCAGGGATTGAACTGAGGTCCTCACAGTGAAAGCTTGGGGTCCTAACCACTAGATGGCCAGGGAATCCCCCAAACTTATTTTTTTTAATTTATACATATAAAGAAAATGTAGTATTATCCATACAGTGGAATATTATTCCGCCTCAAAACAAGGAAATTCTGTTACAAGCTACAACCTGGATGAACCTTGAGGACATTATGCTAAGCAAAATAAGCCAGACACAAAAGGACAGAGACAGCCTAAGTCCACTCATATGAAGAATCTAAAGTAGTCAAAAATAAAAACCAGGGACTTCTCTGGTGATCCAGTGGCTAAGACTGTGCTCCCAGTGCAGGGGGCCTGGGTTCAATCCCTGATCAGGAAACTAGATTCCAAATGCTGCAACTAATGATCCTGCATGTGGCACCGAAAAAATGATCCCATGTGCTACAACGAAGACGAGGGCAGCCAAATAAAAAAAGAAATCAAAAACAGAAAGTAAAACAAGGTGGTTGCCAAGGGCTAGGGGGAGGGGATGGGGAAAATTAGTGTTTGATGATTCAGCTTTCTTTGCAAGATGACAGTTCCAAAGATCTGCTGCACAGTGAGAATACGCTTCATGTCCTCAACAGACACTTGAGAACAGTTACAGTGGTTTAACATTCGGTGTTTTTTCACACACTCTCTCTCCCGGGCAGGAGGAAAAAAAAGGCCACCACAGACATCCAGACCCTCAACTGCAGCTTGGCCACAGCCCAGCACCAGCTGGACAAAGTCCCCATAAATCCTGCTGTGGGGCCAGCCCACGTCCACACAGTCAGCTCCAGACACCATACCCTCCCTTGCTGCCCATCCCACCTGGTCAGGCCAACCCTTGCCTTCTGCCCATGTCCCCTGGGTCCATCTCCAGCACCACCATCCTCCCTGACAACGGGGGTGGACAACTCCCCACTCTCCAATTCCTCCTGGGCCCCATGGGCCCCTCCACCTGTCGACTCTTACCTGAACTGCCCTCATCCCGCCACAGCC
This sequence comes from Ovis aries, assembly GCF_016772045.2. Classification (NCBI taxonomy): domain Eukaryota; kingdom Metazoa; phylum Chordata; class Mammalia; order Artiodactyla; family Bovidae; genus Ovis; species Ovis aries. The sequence goes on along the minus strand of NC_056066.1, from coordinate 72,203,951 downwards.
ATCTTCTGTCTGAACAACGCAGCGCCCCTCCCTGCTTGCTCAGCCTCAGGCAGCCCCAGATCTCTTATCCACCCCACATCCAGTAGACCAGCTCCCTGAAGCTACGGTCACATCATTCATCTGCTTTAAAAATCGTCACTGGCTTCTCCCTGCCAGCTGAGCAAGCCTCCGTCTCTGAGCCCAAGCTTCACGGCCTTCCTCCCTGGACTCTGTTCCATCTTTCCCTAAATCAACCTTTTCAAAAACTCTTCAAGGATCCTTCCCTCCAGCCACACCAGGGCCCCTCTACTTGCCTTTTCCCACCTACAACCCCTTTACTGTTCTGACTTACCCACCATTTTGCATACCTCCCTGACCACTGAATTTCCAAATCCTCACCCATGAAGCGTTCCTTAACCTCTCAGACAACAGTAAACTCAACTTCTAAAGGCATTTAAGACAATGACAGGCACCTCTTAGGTCCAGGAGGCTTAGTGTAAGACAGGAGACACCACGGTGGGCATAAAGAACGTCGGTCCTGCCAGCGCTGTGATGGCCACAGCACGTCCACGGGCCTTGCGTGTGGTCTTATTTCTCCATCCCAGGCAGAGAGAGATGCTCTGGGGTAGGGACCCCACCTTGTCTGATCTCCTAAGACCACAAGAGCAGGATATAGACCCTGGTCTACAGCGGGATGAACAGAAAAGGCTGGCCTAGCACTCCTGTGAAGAAAAATCTTTTATGATTTAAGAGTGTTTCACAACTCAAACAGTAAGTTAAGAGGAGGTTGAGGGGGAAGAGACTCACAACTAAACACATCTAGGAAAACAGAGGCAGAGTAAAAAGATAAGGCCAATAGGAGTTTAACATGGTACAGTCAAGTTACAAAAAGACCTGACAGTCTATAAAACTAAACATATACCTACCCCTTAGGGATACATCCCTAAGTATCCCGCCTACAGAAATGAAAACATAATACTCAAAAATACTCAGGCAAGAATTTTCATAGCAGCTCTAGCCTCAATAGGCAAATTCTGTAAACAGCCAAAATGCCCATCAACAAGTGAAACATACCATGGGCTAGCCATACAACGGAATACTATTCAGCAAGAAAAAATGAACAAAGTACTGAATCATGCAACATTACGCTGAACAAAAGAAACCAGAAAGAAAAAGAGTATAGCTCTGTGAATTCATTTACAGTACAGTTGAGAACAGGCAAGAAGATCAGAGACACTGACTGGATGGGCCACTGCCCGGAGCTGGGAAAGATGAATCACAAAGGGAACTTCCAGGAATAATCAAGATGGCACTTATGTAAGTAACACACACTTATTAGAAGTGATGGAACTGTCCACTTTAAAAAGGTGCATTTGACTACATATATATATACACTCCATAAACACAATTAAAGAATAAAAAGAAAATCAATTCAGAGCTTGGTATTACTGACCACAATACAATTATTATTTTTTTAAATGATAATAAAGTAGGGGTTGGCAGATTTAGCTAATCCACCCAGCAGTTACAGGACAAGCGGCACAATTAAAGTTCAGGATGCAGAACACACCAGCTTCCCAGAGACAGCAACTGCTGCTCCTGAGAGACACATCCCTCCCAGAGTCAATACTGACAGGGTATAGGAATGCTGAGAAGCATCAGAGAGAAAGAGGGCCCACTGGTCTCCTTCAACAGTGCCTCCCCTTCATCATACTGGTGGGGCAGACACACCCCAGGTTCAGTTCCATCTGCCCCCACCCCCGCCGCCGCCCCCACAGCTTCCATCACTTCCATCCCCCGCAACTGCCCCTCAGTGTCACTTACCTCCTCCTGGGTCCATTTGACCTTGCACTTGCTGTCTCTCTGCTCTGGCACATCTGAATCTGTGTCCTGGTAGTGCAGCTCATCCAGCTCCTCACTGCAGGGGAAAAAAGCCAAAGGTCAAGGATATGTGTCTCTAAGGGCTACCACCTGATGGACAGAGTGTGGACAGAGGCCAGTGACCTTGAGGGAAAGGTTTCAGGGAGGTGGGCTTCTACTGTAGGCACAAATGTGGGTGCTTCCACCCTCCCCCTTTCTAAAAAGTTTTTGATGAAATGGGGTTATGGGGATTTCCCTGGTGGTCCAGTGTCTAAGATTCTGAGCTCCCAATGCAGGTGGCCCAGGTTCGATCCTTTATCAGGGAACTAAATCCTACGTGTGGCAACTAAGACCAACCACAGCCAAGGAAATAAACTAAAATAAATATTAAAAGAAGAAATAGAGTTATGGTCTATTTTTTTCTTTATTCTTGTCTTTTCACTAACACCCTTATGATTTCAAAAGCTAAAAGAAAAAAGATTTCACCAAGAATATTAGGATATTCAACACCAGACACCCACTTCATGTTTCCTTTTCAGTAATAAAACTTTAACTTGCATGGGTATTTTAAGGATTAAAGTCAAAGATGTATGTAATCATTATGCACCAGGATTTTAAGAAATATTGGTTATCTGAGAAAACCATTTAAAATACATTATCTCAGGGACTGCCTTGGTCGTCCAGTGGCTAAGGCTCCATGTTCTCAATGCAGTGAGTCTGGTTCGAGCCCTGGTCAGGGAACTAGATCTCACATACTCCAAGTGAGAGTTCCTAGAGATTCCGCATGCCACAACCAAGACCCAGCATAGCCAAATAAACATATATTAAAAAAGAAAATATATTACCTCAGTAACTATGTGCATTTTTGCATACCCCTTCTCAATCTTTGCCTTCACACAGGCCTAATTTATGGAGCAAAAAATCAGAGTACAAGCAACTTTGAATTCTGAATGTTTTTATTTTCTAATAAGTAATTTTCTAAGTCACTCCAACATCTTCCTATTTACGTGGTATAATGTTTACAAAAATGAAGATCACGCTATCCACGCCCAGGGATGTCTGGGACTCACTGGAGCACCCTCCCAACTCAGGTGGACCTGTCAGGGACATTCCTCAGGCATGCATTTTTACGCAGGAAAAGTCTATGAGTCTCCAAGCACAGGTCAGGTATCAAAAGAAGGAAGAGGACTTCCTTCTGCAGCCACCCTCCTTTCCCCTTCTCAGCATCTCCCTAGTCACTCCCACACTCCCCAGAGCGCCTTGGAAATCCTCCTGTCTCATAACATAGGCCCTTAGGTTGCAAATGCCTATCTCCTTGACAACCGGGACAGAGGTCACCTTCACCTCCGTATCTGCCTTTGGAGGATGGCACCAAAATGCCTTAAGAAATGTTTGCTCTGGAAATGGCCAGATACAGGAATGAATGACTGATAAACATGCAAAGCTGCTGCCTCTTAGTTGATCAGAAATGCTAACATAAGTCAACTTTTAGAATGAGGTAAGGAAGGGACAGATGCTGTCTAAACCCACCAACACCTGTCATGAGAGCTGGAATTCAACCTTGTCTCGTCATTCCCAACCCAATTCATGGAGTACTCCACCATTTCAAAATAGGAGATTCTACAAGATACTAATAACAGAAAGAAGTGGCTTTAACATCAACTGACCCCGGCCTCTGTTCTAACAGAAACTATCTTTGGTTCTCTGACACCCAGCTTCTAACAGAAGCTCAGCAAATGTTCCTTCAAGGACAAAGTGATTTCTGTGTGAACACCCTCTGGAGCTTGAATACTCTATTTAATGCGGACAGTACTGCGGCTGGGACAATTCCGTGAGGTTTAATATACTTATACCGCCATCACAGTAATGATTGTCTGCTTCACAGGCATTCTCATTATCCCCATTTAATAGATGTGAAAACTGAGCTCCCAGGTGGCACTAGCAGTAAAGAACCCGCCTGCCAATGCAGGAAACATAAAAGACACAGGTTCAATCCTTGGGTCAGGCAGATCCTCTGGAGGGCACGGCAACCCTCTCCAGTATTCCTGCCTGGAAAATCTCATGGACAAAGGGATCTGGCAGGCTACAGCCCATAAGGTTGCAAAGAGTCAGACATAACTGAAGCGACTTAGCACGCACACACGAAGCTCGCAGGGGTTAACCTGCACCTGTAGGTCCTCATCTGATAATCCCAGCAGGAAAAGCAGAGGCTAAGTCAGTAGTGCAACCACGTGGAGGTCTCACACACCCTTTCTATGCCCTTCCATGTGCTGGGCTCTGCTCCAGTTGGGGTGAGTCAGAAGCTGAGCAGGAAGTAGGACACTGTGCAGAAGAGAGTTACAGCAAGTGGCCAAGAATCAAACTGAATGCTGTGGGGTTCCAGGATGCAGAACCCATCCCTCACCTGGGAGCTGGGATTCTTCCACTGAGCCCCAGGGCATAGATGGTAGAAGACCTGGGGGTTTTCAGGGGCTTTGGGTTTGTTGCCTGGAGTGAACACTTCCTGAACCAGAAATTCAGGGCCTGACCAGCGCCTGCCCAGAAAATAACTCCTGGGAATTGGAGCTGCTCTGAGAAACCATGGCCTGAGGAAGACACACCCTGTGCCTGATGACTTCCCAGGGATCAGATGTTTCCTTGCTGAGAAGCCTGTGAAGGCAAACATCACCTGAAGCGAGATATTTCAGGCTATTTGGTATGGATACAGGAATCCTGGGAGGGAACAGGTCAGAACCCCCTGTGGTTCTGTAGTGTGACTCCCAGACTGGTTGAAAAGCCTAGAACTCAGACACTCAAGGAACAGGTGTAAGACAGGAACATGGAACCCACAGACCTGATTTCTGGCTTGTCTCTGCCATTCAAACTCTGGGGGATAAGTAAAATGGAGACTGCAGTTCTTGCCTCCGCCCCAGGGGTTGCTGGCACAGATCAGTCTCTCTTCCCCTTGCATTCAACCCCAGCTGCCCCAACCCCCGCGCGTAGGACAGGAAGAAGGTCTCCGGAGCGAGACCGACCTAAGGCCCCGAGCCCAGGTGGTGAGGGACCAAAAAGTCCCTCCCGGCCCCAGCAACCCTCCTAGGTCAGGGGAGAGAGCCGGGAGTGCTCCGTGCTTCCCCGAATGTTAAGAAATGCCCACCGGCAAAACCAGACCCCCCAAAAGGCTCCAAAGACAAGCGTCTTCCAGGCTTTCGCCTCCCACTCACCGCGACTTCGAAAATAATTTTTCTTCTCCAGGGGTCGCCTCCCTCCCCGGTAAAGGCCCTTCCAGCTGACACCACCGTCCCACCCCCACCCCGCAATTAGGCGGGAGACAAAATGACATCATACAAGGCTTGGCCCGGGTCCCAGGAGACCCGCTCGCCCCAGCTCCGAGGCCCAGCAGGCCCGGGGGTGCCGAGCGAGGAGCCCCCGAGAGCTCCCCGGCTTCGCGCGCACCCTCGACGCCTCCCCGCGTCAGGCGACGCGGGACACCTGAGTTTTCCGCCGACCCCAACCGCGCCGGGCCGGGATCGGAAAAGCCCCGGCGAGGGTGGCGGTGCGGGGAGGGGGTCGGGGCTGAGGAGGATGGCGCCTGGGGAGGGGGGAAGGGCCCTCCGCCGGCCGGCTCCGCTCACCCGCGCGTCCGCCGCGACATCCCCCCGGCCCGGGCCGCGCCGCGCTCGCCCGCCCGCCGGCCGAGCCCGGAGCGGGAGCCGGGCCGGGGTCAGGGTGCGAGCTGCTCCGGCCGCTCCGGGCCCCGGGGCCGCGTGGCGAGGCGTCAGCGTGACCACAGGTCCGGCCGCTGCTCACGGGGACTGCGGCCGCCGCCGGCGCTCACAGAAACACTTTTCTATCTCCCGCCAAGCGCGCCGGCGCCGCCCGGGCCAGGCGCGCGGGCGGGCTGGTGCGCGGGGCGGGGCCAGCGAGCGACGCGGGGCGGGGCCAGCGGGAGGGCCGTGCTCGGGGCGGGGCCAGCGAGCCGCGCGGGGCGGGGCCTGAAGGCCCGAGGGCACAGCACCGAAGCTCCCAGGGCAGGGAGCTCGTGGGCGCGGCTTTGACCCCGCAACCTGGTGACTGAGGCAAGGCCCGGCCGAGAGCCTTGGGGCAGGCCTGGAGGAGGGAAGACTGAGAAAAGGGAATGAGCCGCAAGGGTGGGAGAGTGAGGCCGAGGGAAACTACCTGTGCTAAGAGCCCAGCGCTAGTCCAAGCAGCTCCTATGTCCCTACACCCTCACCCCCACCCCAAAGCGGCCTCCTCACCTACACCTAGGCCAGGGCTGAGACTTGGAAACCACTCCCTTCTTCCTTTCCAGCCTTGAACTCAAGTGGCTCCAGCTCCTCAGCTGGACTCCTGGCAGCCCAAAGCAAGCCTCCTAAAAAGCAAACCTGATGTTGCCTCTCCAGAACTTAAAGTCTCTGTCCTCTCCCTCAGGGTAAAATATTCTGCAATCAGGTTTATAGCAGTCTGCCAGACCACCACCCCGCCCCTAGCGGGAGGAAACTCTTCAGCCTCCTGGCCGTTGCTGGGGCGGATACACTTCCCACTTCTCCCACCGGAACTAGTTCCTATTGCTCCTTTAAGAGCCCACAGCCCACAGTCTACTTGCTGACTTATGCATGTCCTGATTTGAACTATGGGCTTGCTAAAGTTCAAAGTGAGTGAAGTCACTCAGTCGTGTCCGACTCTTTGCGACCCCATGGACTGTAGCCTACCAGGCTCCTCTGTCCCTGGGATTCTCCAAGCAGGAATACTGGAGTGGGTTGCCATTTCCTTCTCCAGGAGATCTTCCTAACCCAGGGATCGAACCTGGGTCTCCCGTATTGCAGGCAGACGCTTTACCATCTGAGACACCAGGGAAGTCAAGTTCAAGGGGCCCCTCAATTCACAGCAGTATCCCCAAGGCCCAGAATTCATTGGTTGCATTAAATTCGTTTCAGTTCAGTTCAGTCGCTCAGTCGTATCCGACTCTCCGAGACCCCATGAATCGCAGCACACCAGGCCTCCCCGTCCATCACCAACTCCTGGAGTTCACTCAAACTCACGTCCATCGAGTCGGTGATGCCATCCAGCCATCTCATCCTGTGTCGTCCCCTTCTCCTCCTGCCCTCAATCCCTCCCAGCATCAGAGCCTTTTCCAGTGAGTCAACTCTTCGCATGAGGTGCCCAAAGTACTGGATTTCAGCTTTAGTATCATTCCTTCCAAAGAACACCCAGGTTTACCACATGCTTAAACTCCTAGGGTCTTAGCAATGATTTTCCATTTTAAGTTGCCATTTTACCATGAGTTTCATGCCACATCCTGGAAGGAGTGCAGGGAGAAAAGTAAATGAATTATGAGATGGGAGCCTGGGGACACAGGGCTGAACCTCAGCCTCTTAGCCCCTGCTTATGCCTCAGATCACTCTCCAGAAACTTCTGGCCACCTGGGGACAGTCCAGCCAGCTGCTGCAAACTTCACTTAACACAACACAGGAAACACTGACATGTTTCATGCTGGAAGCTTCCCCAGCAATTATCTCAGGGCTTCCCCCACCTACTTCCCTCATAAAGTAACTCATGAGGACATCCCCTCTTCATTGCTAGAGCAGAGTATTTAAGCCAGACTGCCCAGGATTTGATTCCCGACTCCGTGTTTACTAGTTGTGGGATCACAGGAAAGTAGCCTTTCTGTGCCTGTTTTCTCATCTATAAAAGTGATATATTTTATCAGGTCTTGATAGACAGCTTTTACTATGTGCTCGCCACTGGTTTGTGCCTCCCTCAGTTCAGTTGGTAAAGAATCCACCTGCAATGCAGGAGACCTGGGTTTGATCCCTGGGTTGGGAAGATCCCCTGGAGAAGGGAAAGGCTACCCATTCCAGTATTCTGGCCTGAAGAATTCCATGGACTGTATAGTCCATGGGGTCCCAAAGAGTTGGGCATGACTGAATGACTTTCACCTTCAGCCACTGGTTATTTCTTTCTAAGACTCTTTGGACAGCAAGATCAAACCAGTCAATCCTAAAGGAAATCAACTCTGAATATTCAATTGGAAGGACTGATGCTGAAGCCAAAGCTCCAATACTTTTGGCCCACTTACTGGAAAAGACCCTGATGCTGGGAAAGATTGAGGGCAGGAGGAGAAGGGGGCGACAGAGAATGAGATGGTTGAATGGCATCACCAAATCAATGGACATGAGTTTGAGTAAACTCTAGGAGATGGTGAAGGACAGGGAAGCCTAGTGTGCTGCAGTCCATGGGGTTACAAAAGAGTCAGATGTGACTTAGCAAGTAAACAACAATGGATTTTAATTCATTTATTCCTATGAGCTAGTAATAGTAGTCTCTTCTTTTGGCAGATGGGGACACTGAGACACAGGCCTCCCCCAGGTCACACTGCTAGTAAATAGCAAAGCAGGGAGTCAAACCTGGGCTGTCTAGTTCTAGAGTCTATGCTCTTGATCACTACACTGGTTAGCTACTTTGTGAGGTGGTTGTAGGACTAAATAAATTGATATTTGTAAACCTCTGAGAACAATCCCTGGCACGTGATAAGCTCTTCATTACTTGTTGTTATTGTATTGTTATTATTATTATTACTCTTCAGCTGCTCTCATGCTTGTCCTTTCAGGTCTAGGAAGCTGTACTGCACACAGCACATACTCTCACATGGCTAATTAATCTCATTTTAGGAAAAAGACAGAAGCCGGTGTTCTCGGTTAAAGTTCTTTGTCTCAAGAGAATTTAGAAGGCTGGCTCTGAGGGGTAACAAATGAAAGGGTGGAAGATTCTCTGGGGAAGGAGGAGTATGGGGGTCATATTCCCGGATTTTCATCCCAGCTCCATTTTCCAAAGGGGAAGAGGGATTTTTGTCCTTATTTAGCTTAGATCCGAAGAGTCATGGCGTTGGTGCGTGATGGCAACATTTTATCTGCCAACTTAGTAAAGCTAATTTTATTGTAACGAGAGCTTAATGAGCAACAGGTTACATTCCGACCCAGGAGATTCCCGCCTTTAGTCACCTTTCTTTGTCTGCATCCAGGACACATATCACTTAAAATGTGTGGTTTCCTGTCAGTCTGGAGGTTCCTGCTTTTGTCTGTCCATGGAACCCCGCTGTTTACAAGGTGTGCGATTTCCTGCCACTTGGCCCCTGCCCCCGTTTCTCTGCACTTACCTACCTGCTATAACACTGGCACCTTGGGCAAGGTATTTGCCCAATGCCAGAGACAGGAAGCAGCTGTCTCCAGTTGCCAGTTGACCAATACATTTACTGAATGAAAAAAACATGTACAACCTAAAAGTTGAGAATCACAATTTATTCAGAGGACTTACTGAGGACTTAAGACTGGCATACAGCCTCTCGGATAGCTCCGAGGGGACTGTTCTGAAGAAGTAAGGGAGGAGCCAAGAAATTGTTCGTTTTTTGTTTTTGGCCACTCTTCGTGGCTTGAGGAATCTTATTTCTCCACCGAGGATTGAACCAGGGCCATGGCAGTGAAAGTGCCAACTTCTAACCACTGGACTGCCAGGCAATTTCCTATACAGGAGTTTTTATAAAACAAAAAATAAAAACAAGGGGTCAGAACATCAAATGATTATTGCTAATAAAAGAAAACATCTCAAGTTAATGAATTTAGCACTTTCTACGTACAGTAAGATCCCAGGGTCTAGGTGTATTGAAATTATTCATCTGATTTGCTCCTTAACTATCTAGAGCCAGTATCCTATTTTTCTCCACCCTGAATCTTCTCAGAGTACTCTGTCAGGGGCGGCTGCAGTGGCTGACGGACACAACATCCTTTGTTTACTGAAGTGACTCAGGTGACTTTGTCTACACCAGAGCCTAAGAAGCTTGGAGTCAGTGAGCAGGGAGGTCACTCTGGTACCAGATGGAATCTGGTTATCTGCACAAGTGTGTCTACTCCAGTTATCATCATGCCAACAGACACCCCTGGAGAGAGGACTCCGAGTGTCCTGGGTGCAGCCACAGCTGGGAGTGGTCCCTGGGCCCAGGACTGATAACATACAGATTACACTCTACCAGGAAACGTTTTCTGCACATGCCTCTTTGGACAGGGAGGCTTCAGTCATTTGGTCATTTCACAATCTGCCCCACCTCAGGCTCCAGACCCAGAGCTTGCCCCTGCTTGGGAAGACAGCATCAAAACTACTTACTAAATGCTCCGGGTGCAGCATCAGGCTAGACACAAATCAAACACTGATTGATAGCAAGTCAGTGATAAGTGGGCTTCCCTGGTGCCTTAGATGGTAAAGAATCTGCCTGCAGTGCAGGAGACCTGGGTTTGATCTCTGAGTCAGAAAGAGCCTCTGAAAACTCACTTCAGTATTCTTGCCTGGAGAATTCCATGGTTGGAGGAACCTGGCGGGCTACAGTCCACAGGGTCACAAATGGTAAGTAGGATCACAGTCCCTTTGCCAGCCATCTCCCCTCCATCTACTATAAGATGAGGTAAGGTGAAGTCGCTCAGTCGTGTCCGACTCTTTGCAACCCCGTGGACTGTAACCTACTAGGCTTCTCCGTCCATGGGATTCTCCAGGCAAGAACACTGGAGTGGATTGCCATTTCCTTCTCCAGGGGATCTTCCCGACCCAGGGATTGAACCCGGGTCTTCCGCATTGGAGGCAGATGCTTTAACCTCTGAGCCACCACACATCTACTATGTGCGTGCTAAATCGCCTCAGTCGTGTCGGACTCTTTGCGATCCTACGGACTATTCAGGTAGCACCTCCTTATCATCCTTGTCCTCCCAACCCATACTTCTTCTGCCCATGATTTTACTGCTCTCCTAAGATCAGGGAATAGCAACCCACTCCATTATCCTTGCCTGGAAAATTCCATGGATAGAGGAGCCTGGTGAGCTATAGTCCATGGGGTCACAAAGAGTCAGACATGACTGAGCAACTTCACTAAGATCAGGGACAACCCCACATTCACATTTTTTTTGGCTGCAGAGCAAAGCATGCCTGTGCAATCTTAGTTCCCGGACCAGGGATCAAATGTGCACCCTCTGCAGTGGAAGCTCAGTCTTAACCACTGGCCACTGGGGAAGTTCCTGCATTCACTTTTTTAGCTTCGGAGGTTGACCATAATGTTTGGCTCTTGGCAACTCACAGAAGGGCTTTTACACATTCTTAATTGAATGAATGAATGAAATATTAAAGCTAACATTCGGGCTAGAGAGTTGTTAGCAAGGCACAGAACAGAATTGGGATAACTGGAATGTTAGAGTTTGAATTGTGTCTTATAAGGACCATCAAAAGAGATTTGAAACAAAGGTATGGTTTTCAGATGAATTAGATTCTGCTCACAGAATTCCCTGACCGTGTCCAGTGGATAGGACTCTGTGCTCTCAAGGCCAAGGATCAGTGTTCAATCCCTGGTCAGGAAAGTAAGATCTCAAAAGCCTTGCGGTATGGCTAAAAAAAAAAAAACAAAAAAACTTCTGCCTCACCCACAAGGGTATCACTGTAGATCATGGCAACAGGTGGCCAGAGGCATGAGAGGTCCAGGACCAGCACTGGAAATGGGAAACTTTCCCATTTCAAGGCAGGGAAGCAATTCAATTATCTGATTCAACAAATCAGACTTCAACAGTGAAATTTCCCCATCCGCTTTTCAAATTATTGAGATTTTATGGATAACTATTTGTAAAGCATGTATATTTGAGAATATAGATGCCCACCAGTCCTCTAGCAAGGGACTGGCAAAATATTCAGGTCAGAAAATAATAGCTAGATTTTACTGGCAAAGACACCATGGGCCAGGCAACATAGTAAAGGGTTTGCATTCATTCTGCATTTAATGCTCACTTCTCACTGTGAGAAGCAGGTATCAATCAGCAGGTCCTCATTTTAAAGATGAGGAAATTGAGGCACACAGATGTTAAGCTGCCATGATCACACAGCTTGATGCAGATAACTTGAAGCAAAGCACCCATACTTTGAAATGCAAATTTGAAGAGTAGAGTTTGTGAAAATATGCCAAAATGATTGAGCTAGGCTACACCAGGGGCTAGTCATCTGGAGACAAGCCAACCATCCATCTTCTCCAGAAACTCACCAACTGACAGGGGAGACAATGAGTAAACAGAAAATTAGATCTCTAAGGGTGAAAATAAAGGCAAAGGCTGTGGGTACCAAACGAACATGTCACTGAAGACTCTTCAAAGTTGGGTGATTTAGGAATTTGCAAGGTGGTCTGAAGGAACAGCCAGTGCATGTTAGGGACAGAACTATTAGGAAGTACTCAGGGACTGACCAGAGTTGAAGATATTTTTGACTCTTCTCTCACCTCACTTATCTGATCTACCTGCAAATCCTATTGGCTTTCCCCTCCTACTTCACCTTCAAAATATATGAAATGGCAAAGCACATGCAAAGATGCTCAATACTATTTCATGAAGGAAATGCAAATTAAGACTACAACGAGATTTACACACCTATTAGAATTGCTGACTGAGAAGACTAATCACGTCAAATGTTGATGAAAATGGGGAGTCATCAGACATCTCAAATACTGCTGGTGGAATATGAAATTGTACAATCACTTTAGAAACAGCTAAGCAGTTTCTTAAAAATATACACACCTGTTAATGCCATATGGACCCAAGAAAAGTGAATGCACAGGCCCACACAGAGCCTTTTACACAGTTTTATTTGTAATAGCCCAAACTGGAGGCAACCTCAACATCCACCAACAGGTAACTGGGTAAACAAATTACAGATATAAAACAAATATATCCACTCTGGCAATAAATAGGGATTACTTATTCAATATCAATCTCAAAATAACTATGCTGAAAGAAGACAAAGAGTACACACTGTCTGATTCCATTTACACACAATTCTAGAAATTGCAAACCAATCAGTAGTGACAGAATCAATCTAACGTGACAACGGTGGCAGAAAAGGGATAACAAAGGGACACGAATAAGTTTTGGGGGAGGGATGGATATGTTCCTTCGGCGTGACTTTAGTGGTCCCTCTTCAATCACTGGGAGAAGTGTGGAGTCACTACCACAGAACATAGCAATCAATCTTGCCTGGGTTTGTCCAGGTTCATGCCAGCCCTAGCTGTGTCCTCATTTATGCAACTGCAAAGGGTAAGAATTTGTTATTTTAAAAACACTTTTTGTATTGGGGTATAGCTGATCAGCTAACAATGTTGGGGCAGTTTCACGTTAACAGCTAATGGACTCACCCACACATATATACAGGCATCCATTCTCCCCCAAACTCCCCTCCCATCCAAGCTGCTACATAACATTGAGCAGAGTTCCAAGTGCTATACAGTAGGTCCAAACGATGAGAATTTGGTCTCTTAGAAACCATCTACTGCACATCTCTTGGATGCCTGATGAGGAGGATGAGATTGAGACGAGTGCCAGGACCTGGGCTGCTTTTATACACAAAGTCCAGCCCACACCTCTGATCTCTTACCCTGCGCCTTCTGGGGCATCAGCTTTCGCAAACACTTAGTTCTTCCTTTTGTAACGTGGCCACTTGCAGTTCAGCAATCAAGCAGGAAGAAGTCACGAACTACGGAGCTAGACCACACAGTCAGGGAGGGAACGGACGACGAACACCAAGGCCTCGTCCAGAGGCACCGGCTAGCCCTGCCAGGATCCGGGGCCGCACTTGGAGGCAACATCGCTCTTCTCTGTGAAGACAGGGAAAATCAGGCCTCGGAGTCCACCTGGCAGTCCCTGGCCTCTCCGAGTGACAGGGAATTAGAAACGTCACCTGTTTTGAAGCGGCCCACCTAGGAAACAAAGGCGGAAGGCACCAGGCAGCGTAAATCTCACAGCCTGCGCCTGAGTCTCAGCCCGCCCACTTTCAGGCGCGCGCCCCCGTTCCGGCGCACTCGAGGCATGGCGGGAGTCGCGCCGCCTGACGTCACTAAAGGGCGCGGGCTCTCAGGGTGAGCTCGGGGTCCGGCTGCTGAGTTGTGGGTCGCTCGCATCTTTTCCCTGTTTCCCCTTGTCGCCCGCCGATCCTTCCGGTCCTGCCCCTTCCAGAGCCGTGCTCGCTGGGAGCCTGCTGTTTCACATCGTGGGAGGACGATGACAGAAATGCTCAAGAGGGAGCAGGAGCAAGGCAGGTACATCGCCGGCCCCCGATGCTGTGGCGGTCATGGCCGGGAGCCCAGTTGACCCCCTTCTGTGGCTCAGCAAGCAGCCCTGAACGAGCTCCTAACGCTGCAAATTTCCTTCGTGCTGTTTGTCACCGTTTGCCACGTAAGAGATTAATTCCTTTCACCGTTTACATGGTGAGCTACAGGAGCACAGCCCTAGGATGAAACGTTAGTAGAGTTCAGTTCAGTTCAGTCAGTCATGTCCGACCCTTTGCGACCCCGTGAATCGCAGCACGCCAGGCCTCCCTGTCCATCATCAACTCCCGGAGTTCACTCAAACTCATGTCCATCGAGTCGGTGATGCCATCCAGCCATCTTATCCTCTGTCGTCCCTTCTCCTCCTGCCCCCAATCCCTCCCAGCATCAGGGTCTTTTCCAGTGAGTCAACTCCTTGCATCAGGTGGCCAAAGTATTGGAGTTTCAGCTTCAACATCAGTCCTTCCAATGAACACTCAGGACTGATCTCCTTTAGCATGGACTGGTTGGATCTCCTTGCAGTTCAAGGGACTCTCAAGAGTCTTCTCCAACACCACAGTTCAAAAGCATCAATTCTTCGGTGCTCAGCTTTCTTCACAGTCCAAGTCTCACATCCATACATGACCACTGAAAAAATCATAGCCTTGACTAGACGGACCTTTGTTGGCAAAGTAATCTCTCTGCTTTTGAATATGCTGTCTAGGTTGGTCATAACTTTTCTTCCAAGGAGTAAGTGTCTTTTAATTTCATGGCTGCAGTCACCATCCGCAGTGATTTTGGAGCTCCCCAAAATAAAGTCTGACACTGTTTCCACTGTTTCCCCATCTATTTCCCATGAAGTGATGGGACCAGATGCCATGATCTTCGTTTTCTGAATGCTGAGCTTTAAGCCAACTTTTTCACTCTCCTCTTTCACTTTCATCGAGAGGCTTTTTAGTTCCTCTTCACTTTCTGCCATAAGGGTGGTGTCATCTGCATGTTAAAATTTGGTATGAGCAAGATTTATTATTCTTTTTAAAGTGTATATATTTCTTCCTGTCTCTTGAAGGCAGCGGAAGAAATTAATAGCCTTGGTTGCAGAAAGGGGAACTGAATGGCTGAAGAGGTTGAAACTCTCTCCAGCATCCTTCAGTTTCCTTGAGGCATAAGTAGTGTTCTAGGACTTTCTACTGAAGAGTTTGAAAAGCCGTCTTACTTGATTTTATAAGTAAACAGTAACTTAGCGAAAGCCACATAGTAGATCTATGATCTGTCATGCTGCTGGTGCTGCTGCTAAGTCGCTTCAGTTGTGTCTCCCCCGTCCCTGGGATTCTCCTGGCAAGAACACTGGAGTGGATTGCCATTTCCTTCTCCAGTGCATGAAAGTGAAAAGTGAAAGTGAAGTCACTCAGTTGTGTCCAACTCTTAGCGACCCTGTGGACTGTAGCCTACCAGGCTCCTCCGTCCATGGGATTTTCCAGGCAAGAATACTGGAGTGGGGTGCCATTGCCTTCGCCTGATCTGTCATAAGATAGCACAAATTTTAATTTTCTGCCTTGCTCTTTGGGAGGGAGAGAACTTTTGTCACCCATGGGTAACTCTTTCTATGTTAAGTCCTTTTTCTTTTGACACAAACATTTCTCTTATCAGAGATGTATTTGAGTTCACTAAATAAAATCTCCAACAATTTTTTGTTGTTGTTGCTATTACCTACTAGGCCAAGTTCCATCACTTTTTTGTGGTTGCTTTGTTGTTTTTTTAAGTGTGAAACTGAAACAACATTTATTCAAGTTAAGTTTTTCATCTCAAGTGCCTTATGTGCCAGAAAAAGTTTGTGTACATAAGTGAACAGCAGTGGGGATAAAGGGCTCGTGTTTGCTGGGTCATATGGTAGCCTCTTGAGAAACCTATATGCAGGTCAGGAAGCAACAGTTAGAACTGGACATGGAACAACAGACTGGTTCCAAATAGGAAAAGGAGTACGTCAAGGCTGTATATTGTCACCCTGCTTATTTAACCTCTATGCAGAGTACATCATGAGAAATGTTGGGCTGGAAGAAGCACAGGCTGGAATCAGGATTGCCAGGAGAAATATCAATAACCTCAGATATGCAGATGACACCACCCTTATGGCAGAAAGTGAAGAGGAGCTAAAGAGCCTCTTGATGAAAGAGGAGAGTGAAAAAGTTGGCTTAAAGCTCAGCATTCAGAAAACGAAGATCATGGAATCTGGTCCCATCACTTCATGGGAAATAGATGGGGAAACAGTGGAAACAGTGTCAGACTTTATTTTTGGGGGCTCCAAAATCACTGCGGATGGTGATTGCAGCCATGAAATTAAAAAACACTTACTCCTTGGAAGAAAAGTTATGACCAACCTAGACAGCATATTCAAAAGCAGAGAGATTACTTTGCCAATAAAGGTCCATCTAGTCAAGGCTATGGTTTTTCCAGTGGTCATGTATGGATGTGAGACTTGGACTGTGAAGAAAGCTGAGCACCGAAGAATTGATGCTTTTGAACTGTGGTGTTGGAGAAGACTCTTGAGAGTCCCTTGGACTGCAAGGAGATCCAACCAGTCCATGCTAAAGGAGATCAGTCCTGAGTGTTCATTGGAAGGACTGATGTTGAAGCTGAAACTCCAATACTTTGGCCACCTGATGCAAGGAGTTGACTCATTGGAAAAGACCCTGATGCTGGGAGGGATTGGGGGCAGGAGGAGAAGGGGACGACAGAGGATGAGATGGCTGGATGGCATCACCGACTCGATGGACATGAGTTTGAGTGAACTCCGGGAGTTGGTGATGGACAAGGAGGCCTGGCATGCTGCAATTCATGGGGCCGCAAAGAGTTGGACATGAGTGAGAGACTGAACTGAACTGAACTGACGGTAGTTTTATTCCTAATTTTTAAATGTATCTCCATACTGTTTTCCACAGTGGCTATAACAATTTGCATTCACACCAACAGTGCAAGGGAGCTCCCTTTTCTCCACATCCTTTCCAGCATTTGTAGAGTTTTTTGATGGCGGCCATTCTAACTGCTGTTAAGATGATAACCTCATTTGTAGCTTTGATTTGCCTTTTCTCTAACTCTTTTCATGTGTTTAAGAGCTCATGTTTCAGTTTTAAAACTCCTACTCATACTCATTCTCTTAACCAGTTGATTAAACTTAATTTCACTAATAGGGGACCTGACATTATACCTAGCATCACCTGTGAAATAGTCTCACCAAAAAAGTTTCGTTCAAAGCTAACCTCTGTGCCTAACTTCCAGCTTGCAGGAAATAAAGAAGATTAAGGGACAATAGACACCATGATGAAACCATCAGAATTCTAGAATGTGTGACATCTAGTTTAGTCTCTTCAAAAATTCAATGTGGGGGCAACACTGACCACTTCTGTTGGTTGGGGAAGTTCCATACGCTGTTAGGCGTGCCCCCCCCCCCCAAAAAATCAATGTCACTTAAAGAAAAAAGGGAAAGAAAAAGGAACACAAAGAGGTAGGGAGAGATTTTGAGAGACTAGAGACAATAAAATCCAATATGTGAAATTTGACTGGATCCTAGCTTGAAAAGATATAAAACACATTTGGGGGACTAATGGGGAACATTTGAATAAGTATTAAATACTCAGTTCAGTCAGTTCAGTTCAGTCGCTCAGTCGTGTCCAAATCCTTGTGACCCCATGGACTGCAGCACGCCAGGCCTCTCTGTCCATCACCAACTCCCAGAGTTTACTCAAACTCACGTCCATTGAGTCAGTGATGCCATCTAGCCATCTTATCCTCTGTCGTCCCTTTTTCTCCTGCCTTCAATCTTTCCCAGCATCAGGGTCTTTCCAAATGAGTCAGTTGTTCATTTTAGGTAGCCAAAGTATTGGTTTCAGCTTCAGCATCAGTCCTTCCAATGAATATTCAGGACTGATTTCCTTTAGGATGGACTGGTTGGATCTTCTTAAGTATTAAATACTAGATATGATAATGGTATACTGTAGTTACACAGTCATGTATATTAAGGGGTAAAGTGTTAGATTGAAATTTAATTTCAGATGTTCAGTAAGAAAAATTATACACACATACATTTAGTATATATGGCAATGTGTTAACTTTAGGAAAGTAGGTTTATTGTACTTCTCTTTGCACTTTTCTGTTTCACATTTTTCTTAAGAAGTTGGGGAAAAGCAAAAATTATTGCCACAAGTCATCCACAGATTAAGGGGAAAAGCCAGCTCATGGCAAGACAGGCCTTGCCTCTTCCAAGGAAACTTCTTGAGTCAGGAGTGTGATGGGAAAAGCTCCAGGTTAGCAGGCAGGCAGGTAGTCTCCTCTGCCCCTCGGTCTACAAGGCCCCCATGTCTCCGCTGGAAAGTGAACTTGGATTAGATCCAAAAAGTTCCTTCTGAAACTGTAGATATGAGCATATAGGTACAAAGCAGTGGTTACCAGAGAGAGAGGGCCCAGGGGCAGCGGGGGAAACGCTGTAGGAAATACAGAAGTAGAAATGCACACACAAAACTTACACACCAAGGTCACCTCAAAAAATGAAATTGGAGTTATCTGTTGCTGCATAACAAATCACTCCAAATCAGTGGCTTAAACCACTATTTTGTTACGTTTATAGATTGTATGGGTCAGGAATTCAGAAAGGTCAGAGCAGGGACAGTTTGCTCCATAGCGTCTGGGACTTCAGCTAGGACAACTAGAAGGCTCTGGTGACTTCATGTCGGGGGCAGGAAGCATTTGGAGGCCTCTTCACTCACGAGTTTAGCAGGCGATGCTCATACAGGCTGGCTGTTGGCCAGAACATCTATTCGTGGCCTATCCACATAGCCATCCAGGTAACCTCATGCTTCTTGCATGGAGGCTTGTGGCTCTAAAGATGAGTGTCCCAAGAGAACCAGGCAGAAGCTGTATAGCCTTTTATGACCTAGCCTCAGAAGTCACAGTGTCACTTCCATAGTGCCAGATTCAGAGGCATGGATCACAGACCTCACCTCTCAGTGGCAGGAGCACCAGACCCAGAGTGTAAGAGCACATGGGTTGGGAGGTAATTTTTGAGCACATTTTTGGAATTCCAAATATATTTCCACAACACTCTATGCTGTTCCAAAGCTGCTTGTCCCCAGGAGGCCCCCAGATTCTGCCCTTTCATCAAAGTGGTCTCCCCCGTCCCCAACACAGTGCTCTGGCTGGGTCACTCAAGGAAGCCCTACACAAGGGCTTGAGTGTGTGAGAGAACGGAAGCCCACAAACACAGCTTTAACATGAATAAATAAGTCTTTTGAAATTCAGGATGTGACTTGAGTCTTTCATCCCAAGGTTTTAAATTAAAAAAAGTTCATTCCTTGACAGCATATTCTGGCTTCAGTGATCAACTCCATGTGAAAAACTAAGGTGTTGAGACTGGACATCTTTTCCAAGCCTCATTTAGGGACTTCTAGCGATTGACTGGTTATTTACCACTTCCATGAATTGCCATTGTCTCAGCTGGTTCTTAAGAGTCCAAACAAGCTCACCCTTTAGAATCCCCATCTTCCATTAGCTTCACCACTGTTCCAGGCAATGAGGCTCAAGATGTTGCCAACCTGACCTTCAACACCCAGACCAAATCTATTTCAGAATGCCAGCTTTCTTACATCATCATCTTAGGAATCTTTTTTTTGGCTGTACCACAAAGGCCTGTGGGATCTTAGCTTACTGACCAGGGATCAAACCTGTGCCTCCTGCATTCGAAGTGCCGAGTCTTAATCACTGGACTGCCGGGGAAGTCCCTACAACAGCATCCTAAATCCCTGCCCTTGTTATTTCCTCTTGGAGTTATACGACGCCCCCTAAGGGGCTTCCTTCCACGCTTCCTACCTTTACAGAACCCACCAGCTAAGCTACTCCCATTGAACCACATCCCTTATAAACATGGTGGTGGGTGGATCTGCAATCTTTGTCTTTCAGGCTTTCCCTAAAGTTGGTTCCTAGTTTATCTAGTACATTGTGCATTTCCATATTGACTGTCATGCTCAAGCAAGTACAATCTCTCCCATTGTCCTTGGGACAGATGATCACCTTTTGTCCTACATTCTAACCTAAAATGATGAAACTGAGTGGTTCAGGAGCTCAGAGGAGGGGGACAAACTGTGGGCTAAGACAACCGCTTCCAAATGGTTGAGCCTGTGGGCAGCTGGGAGGTGAAGGAGTGAGTGATCTATGCAAGGAAGATACCTACCAACTATTTTACCTTCCACTAGTGCCACCTGGGAGGCCTATTCATAGGTATAGTGGGACAAACAGACGGTGGGTTAAGTTTATTTTCTATCCTTTTAAACTAGAAAAGCTGTAGAGTACTCATAAGTTTGAGAATTATTTATGCTTTTGATAAAATCACATCTAGAACTGGAAAGATTTCAATGAAAGACTGATGCATCAATTATCAAAGTACAGATTCAAACATTTAATTTAAAAAATGGAACATATCTTACATAAGAAATGTCCCTCTCTGAGCACTACAGAAGATGCACAGACCTTCCCACAGGTCAGAGAGGAAAGACTGTATAGACAGTTTTCATAAAAAACTGAGGGATAATTCAAAAAGTTTATGAAGAATCGGGAGGCAGAAAATGCTTCAAGAGGCTTGGTCCGCAGAGGCTGTTCTGGAATGCCGTGTGTCAATGTCATGTTCCTGGAGGAGGGAATAAGGCAGAAAGCTAGTATTTCAGTTCAAAACCTAAACTGTGAACTCTTGGTTGTTTTGGACTTTGATGAGCGATTCTGATTGGGACACAGGTAATCTCTGGCTTTAACGCTACATCCAAGCCAAGGATCAAGTTTTCATGACCAGATAGGGCTCTGACCACAACCCACCACCCACCATGAGTGGGGAGCAAATACAGTTGAAGGTACTGATGGAAACACCACACCAGACTTCTTACCTTGGCCCTGGGGGTTAAGTATTGCTGGGAATTTACTTGCTCCCCCTACCCCGCCCCACGTTGTCAGTGCTGAGCAGGTTATCAACACCTTGCCTCTGAGGTGCCTTCCTGGCACTTATCTGAAGAGCACTGTAAATGCCCGTATATTCCTGCCTTGCCCACTGCATGGAGCTCAGACAGCAAGGACTGCATTCCCCGCCATAACCCTGACATCCAGCACCATGCTAGCACACATGAGGCCTCCAGTATGAATACTCAGCAGGCCAGTGCCCACCAGCAGTGGCTCAGATCCCAATCAGTCTTTCTATTCAGCATCTAGAATCTGTGTGTGTGTGGAAAATGGACTCTTCATACTGGTTTATAGGCCTTTCCCCCATCCCACTGCTGTATCATGAATGTCTTCCCAAGTGCTTGAACATCCTACTAAACATTCTTACCCTTATGCATGTACCCAGGTACTTAACTAGTTCCCTACTGATGGTTTTCTTCTATGAAAACAATGCTTCGCTGAGCATTCTGACTGGTAAATCTACACATATTCAGAATTATATTATTTTTTTATTTTTATTTTTTGGCTGTGTGGTGTGGTACTTGGGATGTTAGTTCCCGACCAGGGATTGAACGTGTGCCCCCTGCACTGGAAATGTGGCGTCTTAACCACTGAACTGCCAGGGAAGTCCCAGGATTGTATTATTGAGACAAATTCTGAGGATTAAAATTGCTGGGTCAGAGGTATCCATGTATTTCAGGGCTTCTGAATATCTTTAAAAATATCTCCATAAAAATGGAACCAGCTTATTCTCCAATCAGTAGTATATAAATGAATATCCATTTACCAGCAGTGGTTGGGCATTTAATTTTAGAAATCCTGTCCAGGGACAGATAAGATAAAGGCCTGGCATAATACATTTTAAGTCCTTAGTCCAGGGCAAGATGATTTCTGTCCTCACATCTTGCTGCTCTGTCCTCGGCTGAGTTCCCGTCTGCCACATAAGCATCACTGCTGTTCCTCAAACGAGCCAAGCAGAGTCCCCGGGACACTCATCTCCCAGCTATCTCCATGGCCAGCCCCTGAACACCTTCAAGTCCTGGCTCCCATGCCAGCTCTAGAGTGTATGTGGCCCACCCTGCCCACCCCTGAATCTTGCCACCTTCAGTACACTGATGACCCTGCTCTGTTTTTATACCACGTTTCATCTCCTGGCATCCTCTGAGATTTAATACTTAAGATACTACATTGTTTGTTTACTGTCTGTCTCCTCCAGCTAGAATATACATTCCATAAGCGCAGGAATCGTCATCTGTTTTGTCCACCTAGTAGACAGTGGAATACCGACAGAATGAATGAATGGCATAGAACATGAGAAGTCCAGTTTATGGACGATATCCCCACTTGACCACTTGAGTGGGCCTTCTGGGCTCTGTACCTGGTTCAACTTCTTGAACTCCACCACTTGGAAGAAGATGTGCTCAAGGATATGTTTGGCATCTTGCCGGTCCTTTGGGAGTTTATTGGTGACTCCAAGGATGTCGCCACACTTCCTGACATAGAATTCCAGGTCTTCTTCAGTACCTGAGCACAGTTGGGGTGGTTAGATTCATCCTTGATTCTGCCCTGCCCCAAGTACAGACTTACTGTGGTCTGGGTATCCCTGTAGGGTTCCTATATCTCTCAAGATCACTCACCTCTCCCTTGAGTAATGTGACCAAAGGACTCAAACAGTGATAGACTGTACAGATCTCTGATGTGCTGTTTTTGTAAATTAGTAGGCCAGAAGTGTGACCCTCCTAGACGGAATAAAGCTGCACTGGTTCTGGCTCACTATGCCCAGATCCAGCATTCCTACATTACAAAGAGGAGGAGCACCCAGCAGGAAATGAAATTACCATTCTCTGAATGCTGCAGGGACCATTATGAGAAGGATATATGGGTATTTTAAAGAACATTTATTATAGCAATCTTATAGAAAAGGAATGAAAGAAAAAAATCACCCATAATTCTCTGAAACGATTTCCGGCTGTATATCAAGAATGGACAGTCATTACTGCCCTTCTTACACTGGACTGTAACTTCTTTCTTTTTCCCCTCTGACTTGCATTTTTAAAGCTATGGTAGAAATGATATCTCACTCTAACCCCCACCAATACTATCTAGGATAAATACTGCTATGTGTGCCTGCATATCTACATGTGTAAAAAACTCCCTCCAAGTGTAAGGATCAGACTACAATAGTTCTGTAAACTGTCTTTATCTTTTTTTTTAACAAGTCTTCCTATTGATAGGCTGTTAGACTTGTCAAATTTTTGAATGATACAATTAATAGCTCTATAGCTATACCTTTTTTGTTATTCATTTCTACAAGAAATTCTGAAGATAGACTGCTAGAATCAGAAATGCTGGGTCAAAGCATCTAATCCTTCACAGGTCTGTTATTCCTACAGGGTACTTACTGGGTCTTACTAATATCTGATTGCCCAGCACCTACCACAACATCTGGAACGAACAGAAATGCAATGTCTGACATTGAACTATGTTCATTTTTGCATCCTCCTTTCTGGTCTCTGAGCATATATAGATGTTTGCATAGTTGAGATCCTACCACAAGTGCAGTTTTATATTTTGCTCTCTTCATTTAGGAATCTCCAATTCACTCAGTGTCACCCCCCGGGCTTTGTAAAGCTCTTTTATAATGACTATGTTTTATCCCACTGACTGAATATGGCACCGTTTATTACCATTCCCCTATGACTGAAAACTAAGGCTATTCCCAACTGTATTTTATTTATTAAATAAACAATGTAGTAGTCTCATCTGTATGCCTTCATTTGTCTCCCTAGGTTAGATTCCCAGGAGTGGGGTCACTGCCTCAAAATGGACGGTTACTTTTATGTCTCTGAGCACACGTGTGCAGGCCCACGTGCTGTGCAGGAGGCAGGGCACGTCAGGAGGAGCCCTGGGCTGAGAGTCAGGAGCACCACTCACTGAGCAGCTGTGTAGCCCAGGGCCTTTCCTCACCCATGGGTCAGGGTGGGCACACTGGACTCTAGCATCCCTTCCAGTCTGAAGTCTCTGTAATTCTCTTGACCCTAACTGAATCTTCTTAGTCAAGTGCTCCTATGACCACTGGCCACGATTTGCTATGTGGCAGCCAAGGTCAGGATTCATCCTGGGGTCACTCAACAGGTCAGAGATAAAGATGCACAGGAATTAAAGCTGAGAGTCTGGCCTCCTCTTGGCACCGCCCTCTAACTCACTGAGCTAACTGGCTCTTACAGTCAACATCATTTACATGAGATAACCAACACTGTCATTTTATAAACTCCCATTCCTATTTTCTTCTCCCTAAACAAACTGTAAACTTCTCTCATGGCAAATCTCACAAATTCACAATTTAGTAAAACTCACAAAAGAAAAAAAAAAAATTTGACTAAACTCACACTTATTGGTAATCTGAGCAAGCCGGGCCTTCTCAGAGGAGAACGTCTCATCTAAGTCAAACAGCTCCAGCGGAGGAGGTGGTAATTCCCTGAAACTAGGAGGGAAAACCTAAAAGGCAATGAGGTCTTTTATGAAAGAGTGTATCCAGAGCTGCAACTAACAGGAATGAGACAGAAGGAAAACAAGAGGATGAAACGCCCAGCACCTGTCACCCCTCCACCCTAACCCACGAGGCCGTAGCAAGCAAGACGGCGGCCCACTGGAAGCACCCCAGCAGAACCAGCTCCAACCACACCACTGAACTGATGATGCTGGGATTCCCAGCACCCATTAACTTGTTCAAGGACACAAAGCTTGGCGCTTCTCAGGCTTTTGTGTTGACCTTTTGACTGTTTCTCATCTAATCGTGACAGAGATTGGGGGAACAGATGTAGATTAATATACGAAGAGCTGAACTTAGAGCCAGAGTTCACAGGTGAACCAGTAGTGTGCTGCTAAATGCTGAGCTATCACTTAGAACAAGAGGCCTGATCTGCAGAGTCTGTCATTTTCTGCTCTATAAGCACCTCCACCATGGCCGATTTTCAAGCTACCAAGCCGTAGCCAGTTAACTGCCTTGTAACATTCCAGAATGTAGGAGGCTAAGACAAATTTTTAAAATATTCATTTATTTATTTATTTAGCTGCACTGGGTGTTGGTTGTGGGATCTTTATTTGCAGCATGTGAGATCTAGTTCCCTGACCAGGAATCAAACCTGGGCCCCCTGCATTGGGAGCATGGAGTCTTAGCCACTAGACCACCAGGGAAAAGTCCAGCATAAGACAGTTCCAAAGGCAAGTGGAGCTCCTGTTGAACTAGAATGTTGAAAAATACCATGGGGTTGGCCCCTGGGCTATGAGAACTGTGCTGTGAATCTCAGTGCCTGCTGCCTGGAAAGCTCAAAGCTTTCTAGCACAAAGCTCTTCCTCCTCTTCACCCAGCAGTTCTCATATATGCCCTCCAACCCAACAGGATGGGAAATGTTTAATAGCCAGGGAGGTCCACGCCCTTGATTTCTCAGCTGAGAACCACATCAAGTGGAAGTCCCTGTAGAATACTAACAGGCTTGGTCTCTATGCATATTTAGAGCCAGAGACACGTGACCCCATGAGGAGGCCTGTTTTGCAAGAGGCCCGCTGGCAAGGGAAGGGCAGACATCCAGGCTCTGCAGCCAGATGCTTCACGCCCACCTACTCACTGCTGGCTGAAGAGCTGGCAGTGGCGTCTCAAACTGAGGCTGGATGAGCTGGAGAGGTTCATGTTTCACGTTGAGCTGTTCATAAGCCCTGGGTAGAGAAGAAGATAAAAACGTAGGAATCAGGATGAGACACCAAGGCAGAGCACGTCTAATTAATCACACGGTGCTCTTTTCCACAGAATCAGGCCGCGTAGCATCTTGGCAAAAGAAATTAAAATCACACAAAACGCGCTGTTACATGCAATGGAACGAGCCTTTCAGACATCTCCTCCATTGTAGTAGACAGTGCAACTTTATTGAGAATTGAGAGGGAAAGTTCTGTCGTTTCCTATCAGGCTTCTCCTGAATAGGCTTCTAATTTTTACCCACCGGACACTGTGAACTCTGCAACTCATTGTGTTTGCTTAGTTGTTTTCACCGTTAAGAGACAGGAGTCAAACCGGAAGGAAGTCTCAACAGAGCCGCAGGATATGCGCTTCTGCGTGTTCATTCACTCCATAAACATTTACTGAACACCTTCTGTGTGCCAGAGAGTTTTATCCGCCAGGAGTCCAGCAGCAGGGGGAAAAAAGAGACCAAGGCAGGCCCTCATGGGACTGACATTCTAGCGGAAGAGAGACACCCAATAAACAAAAGCTATGATGCCGGGGATTAATAAGCATTAGGAAGAAAAGCAGGTCAGGAGAGAGGGACAGAGACAGGGCAGGGGTGGGAGTGCAGCTGGTCAGAGCCGCCTGAGTGGAGGCAGGGCCTGGGCGTGCAGCCGCCCTCAGCGGTGCCCCGAGCAGAGGTCAGGAAGGGGAAGGGGGAAGGGGGCGAGACACTTTCAGAGAACCGCAGGGCAGCCAGCGAGGCTGCAGTGCAAGGAGCGGGAGGAAGGGGTTTATGGAGTCGCGTGCTGACCTTCCCCCCACCCCTGCCCCGAGATCATTTTTTTTTACCGCACTTCCCCTTTCCCTCCCTTCTCTCGAACATTCAGTTGACCTTTTGCATCATGTATAGGCTGCCAACTGGCTGACCTCCTCTGGAAATGAGGCAAATTAAAATATACTCAACCAACTGAAACTGTATGCTCGTGTGTGGCCTTTCAAAATTCATCTGAACAAGCAAACGCCAACAAGTGCGGACAAAGTTCATGCCTGTTTCTCTGCACGGGTGCTTGCTGAAAGGACACCGATCTGTGACTGCAGAAAGGAGCTTAGCTGAGCTTACTGCTGTCACCTCCTCTACTAGTCCTGGGTGTTCGGGGAGCCTCTTTCCTAGCAGTGAGCAGAAGAGCCCCACAGAGAGAAGACAAATAAGGATTCTCGAGCATCTACCGCATACCATGTACTGTGCCTGACCCTGGGTGAGGCACTGATTTCCCTGAATCCTCAATCCTGGGCAGTGGGTGTAATCTCATAGGAAGAGGAAACAGAGGTACAGAGAAGAAGTAGCTTCCCAAGGTCACAAGATTAAGAAGCCTCAGAGGCAAGATTAGAACTCAGATCTGGCTAATCAGAACCCTGCTAATCAGAAGCTCCATGACTGTCTACCCAGAAGGCAACATGAAAGGCAGCTCTAAGATAAAAGTCCTACTATCCACACACAAAGAACCCTGCTACCAGTCCTCGCCTTGGTCATAAGCTAAGCTAAGTCACTTCAGTCGTGTCCAACTCTGCGACCCCATAGACGGCAGCCCACCAGGCTCCCCCGTCCCTGGGATTCTCCAGGCAAGAACATTGGAGTGGGTTGCCATTTCCTTCTCCATGAAAATATTCCATAAATGAATTTCAGTAACTCTTAAACGTTCCACAAAATTTCCTAAGAACCTGTGAGAGTATAATACCTGGCAATCCTCTCTAAAACAGAAATTCACCTATCTGCTACATTACTGCTGATGATCTGAAATGTACATGGTCATCCTAGCCATGATATTCTGTTTTCTGTCCCCAGACAGAGCTGACTACTGAAGCCCTGTATTACTAATAAAACAAGTTCCACTAAGTCTTCCCTTTCTCCACTAAGCTCACCACCTGCCCAAATCTTCCTCCTAAGATGAACCAACATGTACTGGTCGGGGTGGGGTGGGGGGGCGGCTGTGACTGGTAGAGAAGCTCATCTTAAAACCAAGCAAAACCTAGTTCAGAAAGATGATCAGGACTTCCCTAGTGGTCCAGTGTCTGAGACTCCAAGCTCCTCATGCAGGGGGCCCAGGTTCCAGACCCCACAGGCCTGCAACTAAAGATCTTGTGTGCCACAACTAAGACCTGGTACCACCAAAAACATTTTTTTAAAAAGAGAAAGATGATCAGTGTGGGAAAAGGGGAAGAATATATGCCACTACTATACACAAATCTGCGGAAAGGGGCTGCTCCATATTCCAGAATACTCTGGTCTGACCTTTGCATTTTCACCACCCTCGTCTCACTCCCCACCCCACCATGAACAGTGAGGGCAGGCAGGCCCTTACCTCATTTAGGCCCTTATCTCTTAGGCAGGCCCTTATCTCTCACCTCACACCCCACAGGCATCAATAAAGACCAGAAGGACATAGAGAGATGAATGGATAAAGAAGCTGTGGTACATATATACAATGGAATACTACTCAGCTACAAAAAGGAATGCATGTGAATCCATTCTAATGAGGTGGGTGAAACTAGAGCCTATTATATAGAGTGAAGTAAGTCAGAAAGAGAAATATAAATATTGTATACTGACACACATATATGGAATCTAAAGAGACAGCACTGTTGAATTTATTTTCAGGGCAGCAATGGAGAAACAGACAAGAGAACAGACCTATGGACATGGTGGGAGAGGAGGGAGAAGGGGAGATGTATGGACAGAGTAACACAGACATTTATATCCCCATATGGAAAAGAGATAGCCAATGGGAGTTTGCTGTATGACTCAGGGAACTCAAACAGGGGCTCTGTGACAGGCTGAAGTGTGGGATGGGGAGGGAGGTGGGAGGGAGGGGACCTGGGTGTACCTATAGCTGATTCTTGTCGATGTATGACAGAAAACCACAAAATTCTGTATCCTTCAATTAAAAAATTTTTTTAAAAAAGGAATAATCTAAAACAAAGACCAGAAGGACAAATGAAGTCACCTCAGAGCAATACCTACAGTTGACTTAAATATTTAACAACTAATAGAACTGTTACTCAAAAAGAGAAGCTGCATTCAAAAGTTGTTATGTGCAAATGAAAATAATGCATGTACTCCACAGAGAAACCGTAAACCAGGAACGCCTGCCCTCTGCTGTGGTATGACAGACAAACAGTGAAAAGAGCCTTCCAGGCCTCTGAAACACCCACCACCTGACCCTGCAGACACGAAAACTGCAGATGGTTCCAGTGAACCCCTCACGCCACACTGAAGAGTGGTTATAATGGCCCAGTCCTCTCCGCATCGGGAAAAAAGCAGGTCAAACCTGCAGAAGCTGGCTGGACTGCAAGCAGCTAGTGAAGCAGGCTGACAAACTTCTTCAGAGAGAAGCCCTGAGTGGGAGAGCAAACGCTGGAGCTCAAAACCAAGCCAGTGAAGAGCCAGATGTGCAGCCAGATGTCCGGGCTGGCCGTCAGCTGCGGGGGGCGAGGGGTGCCAGAGAGGCCCGGGCATCTCTGGGGACGCTGGTGCTGGGTGTTGGTGCTGCTGTTTGGTTTAGTTTTGGTCGCACTGCATGGCGTGTGGGATCTTAGTTCCCGACCAGGGATTGAACCCATGCCCTCTGCAGTGGAAGTGCAGTCTTAAGCACTGGATGACTGTTCTGCTTTTTGAGAAACAATCTAATCTCCTATGCTAACAAATCCCCAGATAATTTCTTCCTGGGTTCAGTGTTAAGATTGGCTGGATTCAAATTCAGGCCCCACTGAAAACTAGCTGTGTGACCTTAGGCAAACCTCTTAACTTCTCTGTGCCTCAGTGTCCTCACAGTGTACAACAAGGAGAATGAACCATATTCTGATTTTACGTGATAAAGGAATGTACACAGGAAACTTAACATGATACTTGTTAGAAGTCAAGGCTAAATGCAGTTCAAACAGCAACTAAGGATAAGCTTGCTTGCCTGAACACACCCTGCCTTTGCTCATAGTGACCTCCCTGCAGAAGGCTCTCTTCCAGCTCCCCCAACCCTCTCCTGAAATCCTCTCACCCCGTAAAATGCAGCATCCAGCAGAGGGCCAAGCAGACCCAGGTCACCAAGAAATGTTTTTGGAAATCATCAACGGCTGGCTCAAAGAGCCCCTCTTTCTTAAAGCCTTCCTGGCAACCCCAGTCACAATGGAATTCTCTTTCCTCATTGCACCACAGCCTCTAGTCTTACATTTCATACTTTGCCTTAGATTGATAACCTTGCATCACAGCTTCTGTCCGTCTCCTCCATAAAACCCTACACTTTAGGTACAATGCTCAGCACAGTCAGAGCTTTAGGAGTACTTGGTGACCTTGTACATAAGTACAGGGGACAGGACATTAGACAGGCATCTGTAGCTATGCCTTCAGCCTTTGGTTTATTATTAGAGAATGTATTGATAGATCCTGTGCCAGGCCCAAGATGCGCAAAAATGTTAGTCCCTGCCTCTGTCCTTAGGGATCCAACAAAGAAGGCAAAAAGCAACAATAGAGCAGGTAATGATTTGGGGTCCAGCACTGGCCTGAAGGTCACTCAGGCCTGGCTTGAAATCCCTGCTCCCCGCGTGGGAGCATCCTTCCCCAAGAAACCTCTGACTCCTCGACCAAAAATGAGGCAGGTAACTCAGAGGACCACCGAAAGCATTAAAAGAAGGCACAACGCAGCGTGCTTACAGGGTGACTAACCATCTTGATTCACTGAGCGGGTCCCTGGGACATGGGGCTCTCTGCGCAGGAAAGTCTCGGGCAAACCAGGCCAAGCTGGTTCCTCTAAATGCCTGATACAGAGCCTGGAACACAGCAGAGGCTAATAACTGAGGGCAGTTTCCCCTGCATCAAGTCCCGCCCCAATCCCCCGGCTGTCCAGGCTGACCTCATCACAGGTCTGAGAACACGTTTTGTACACCACACTTATTGTGACCCTATCTCCTGTCCCCAGGCTCGTGTTTGCAGACTGAATACTCAGAACGGAGTGCACAGCAGTGGAGAGCCGCAGTACTGACTTGATGACCTTCGGGAGGGAGGTAGTATCCAGCTGGTAAAGGGACAGGTCGAAGAGGCTGGTGAAGTCCCGCGGGTTCTCATCGCCCTCCTGGAGACACACTCG
Organism: Ovis aries; assembly: GCF_016772045.2. Classification (NCBI taxonomy): domain Eukaryota; kingdom Metazoa; phylum Chordata; class Mammalia; order Artiodactyla; family Bovidae; genus Ovis; species Ovis aries. The sequence continues at coordinate 72,173,215 of NC_056066.1, read as the reverse complement.
CAGCCGCTCGGACAGGGCGGCTGTGTCGGGCAGCATCATGTAGTCGGAAATCTGCAAGTGACAAGACGGTTCCTTTCAGCAGAGCAGGGGCTAGGATTTACTGTCTGGTCTCCAGCGCCTCTGGTCTGAATCTGCAATATTTCTCTTCTCTTGCTAAGACAGCTTGCTGATTGCGCTTGCTGACAGCCAACCCTTAAACACGCCCATCTCTGTGGAAAGAAGGGCCAAGGTCACCCGGGTAACCCCAGCGCTGGAGAAATTCATGGTGCAGGCTGGCGCACACACAGCTGGCCACGGCTGGAGAAACGCGTGACCCTGCTGGTGGCTCTCCTCCTTTCTGTGATCTGGAGGGCTCAGTCATCAACCCAAAGCTCAAGTTCATTCCCTGTTCCCATTCTCCTAGGCAGTTCTGTCTGCCACTTTAACCAACTAAAATGATTTTCCCTTCCTTAATTTTAGTTGGTGACCTTATTTTCTAGTTCAGTGAGAAATCAGAAGCAACCATAAAAGAAAATCCACAAGCTCCCATTTCAAAGTCTATCCTCTCTCCAGCCACCAGCATCTGGGCCATATCCTCTGCTTTCCCTCCTGTACTATGTGTGAACCACGTGTGACCCCGGCACAGACAACCCCTCCCTGGACACTAGACCCTAATTCTTCTCACCTAGCTGCGGACATGCCTGCAGCCCTGCTGAGAACCTTGAATGATGACACCTTGGTTACAGCAGAAGACCAGGAAAACCTATGTCCCTCAATAGGTGCAACACAGTCAGTACACCGCAGCACAAACAATGGACAATACAGCCTCCAAAAAACAATCCAAAGAAAGCTTCTTAGGAACAATATGGAAAGATCTCCCAGAAATAATATTTAAAAAGTGAGGTGCTAGGCAGTATATATACATACCATACATATAGCACCATCTGGGTAAAACAAGGGGGAAGGAGAGTACACACACACACACATTTGCTTATCTCTGTATAAACTATCTCTGGAATAACATATGAGCAACTGCTAAGATTGTTGTCACTGGGGAGGAGAACCAGGTGGCTGGGCAAAGGCAGAAGGGAGAGGCTTCAGTGTGCCTGCTCTTGAATTCGAAATGATGGGAAGACATTACCTAGCCAGGCAATAAATTTAAGTTTAAATGAATGCATGCTGGCAACCAGAAGTTTGTGTGTTCTAATTTCCCTTTGAACTGCGTTTAACCTGGACTTCTAACAAGGCTAACTTGGTAACAGTTTGAAAAACTGATCTCTGAACTCACTCACAACAAATGGCTACACATTCTCCACTGCCAGGGCTTGGGGAGATGTGTCTTGAGCTTGATTTGATGACAGTGAGACTCTAAGTCAAACAGGAGCACTTTTTTCTATATCCCAAGCATCATAAACAACTTTTTAGATCAGAAACAAGGGAGAAGCATCAATAAATAAACACCCTTCCTGGCCTGATCTGGCTGATGCAGAGGCTTCAACCCTCTACCAGGGGAGAGATGGTGAGAGCAGGACACGTACGAGCGCCCGGGGCGGGGAGGAGTGCAGGCCAAGCCGCCCCAAAGGTCGTTCAGTGGTGCCCCACTCTGCAGCCCCACGGACCGCAGCCCGCCAGGCTCCTCTGGCCATGGGATTCTCAGGCAAGAATACTGGAGTGAGGTGCTGTGCCCTCTTCCAGGGGATCTTCCCAGGGATTGAGCCCGTGTTTCTTATGGCCCGCGAGTTCTTTACCACTACCGCCACCTGGAAGATTTTCAGTATTTCTCACTGTGTCACGTTACTGCATTCAGCGTCTTGCTTTTCAAAGCCTTACAAAACAAAGGACACTTTCCACCAGGTCTCCCACCTGGAAGGTATGTGAAACTGCACCGTTTTAGTGCCGGGAAGGCCTTAACAACACTCCCCTCCTCTGGCTTTGTAACCTCTGACACTTTGCTTTGGAACCAGCCCAGTGTCTCACACGATAGGGAGAGAACAGAGCAGCAGCAAAGGCACAGGCTCTGGAATTAGCCTGAAGGGGGCACTAACCGTGGCTTAACCAAGTGTTAGTCGCTCAGTCGTGTCTGACTCTGTGACTCCATGGACTGTAGCCCTCCAGGCTCCTCTGTCCATGGGATTCTCCAGGCAAGAATACTGGAATGGGTAGCCATTCCCTTCTCCAGGGGACCTTCCCAACCCAGGAACAATGGCTCGGCCAGGGATTAATCTAAGTGGGAACCTTGAAGAATTTACTTACTTCCGTTTCCTCGGTTAGAAAACAGTAATGACAGAAACTGAGCAAGAGCAAGGTGGCCACGCAGAACTGGAGCAGACACAGCACCTCTTAGCACCACTTGCCTCGGCACACAGCACTCTAACTAGAGCTGGCGGCTGCCAGACACATCATCCACTCAGAGCTGGGTCCTCTGAAACCCAAAAAGCCCATTCCTGGTTGTACCCCAATTCTTTGGTTTGGGGGCTTACATCACTTTTCGGGAGAAATTTAAGCACAACAGCCCCACACTTCATGTTCCCATGTGAAGGGATATTTTACACGGGAGGCTCTCATGTTTCCAAACCTGAGTCAGTCCGAGGTTCCCCAGCCAAGTCAGTCCTCAGCCGAGGGCACAGGCCGTCGGTGATGGTCTCTGGCTACCTTGTGCTGCCTGCCAAGTCGCTTCAGTCGTGTCCGACCCTGTGTGACCCCATAGACAGCAGCCCACCAGGCTCCCCAGCCCCTGGGACTCTCCAGGCAAGAACACTGGAATGGGTTGCCACTTCCTTCTCCGATACATGAAAGAGAAAAGTGAAAGTGAAGTCGCTCAGTCGTGTCCAACTCCCAGTGACCCCATGGACTGCACCCCACCAGGCTCCCCCGTCCATGGGATTTTCCAGGCAAGAGTACTGGAGTGGGGTGCCATTACCTTCTCCGGCTACCTTGTGCTACCTATAGCCAAAAAATCATTCTCCTGACAGGTCAGCAGTTAACACAGAGGTAAACGAAGGAGCAGACTTCTGAGTCAGGAGCCCTGGGTTTGGTTTCCGGCTCTGTAACTGCTGGTTCTTTGGGCATACTGCAGTCTTGCAGAATTTCAGTTTCATTGATAAAAAGAGAATAAGACCATCTACTCTCCAGAGCTGTAGTGCGGTTTAAACAGAATGATTTATGTGGAAGTATATGATATATAGGGCCTGGTATTAATCTATAACAAATACAAGAGGTTTTTTTAAAAAGTCTTGATAGATGTATAGCCCTTTTATACACTTTAGTTTAACAAGTAAATTTACATTGATTCACTTATTATTATGATTCTCATAATTACCCTGTGAGAAAGGTACTAGCAGCCCCAAAAATAATGAGAAAATGAAGATGATAAAAGGTCAGAAATGGCCTGCTTAAGGTTTCGAGGCTCATGGTGGAGCGGGACCGAGAATGTAGCTACTGGCTCCCAGTCCAGTGCTGGCCTTTTATATATTTTTTTAATATTCAAATGGCTCCACTGGGTCTTAGTTCCACACGAGGAAACTTCATTTGCGGCATGTGGGGTCTAGTTCCCCGACCGTGGGCTGAATCCAGGCCCCCTGCGATGCGAGCACAGAGTCTTAGCCACCAGACTACTAGGGAAGTCCCTCCAGTGCTGGTCTTTCCACTCTCCCATGTCTGATCAAGTATTATCATAATGCCTTTAGGATTGTTCTTCCTAAAGGCAACCAAATTGGAGTTTAAAACTTAAATTCTGATGATCTTTGTTTCTTTATGAAAAAGTACTTTTATATCCTTCATAGTTGTGAAGACATATTTCTCTACAGATACTGTTTCTGAAAGTTTCAGCCAGAGAGCGTATGTTAAGTTCCAGTTACTACATATACAGACAGAGGCTCCCACCCCACTGAATTCTATGACTAATAATTTACTGATTTTTTTTTTTAACAGCATAGGCTTCGTCTTGCCAAAAAGCATCATTTCTTGCTATCTGTCTTACAGATAAGGTAAGAGATAGATATGTTTTTGGAACTGTTAGAAGTGGTGCTGAGAAGCTGGAGCCATTTTTCATTTCAAAGTTTTTAAGTAATCTACAACCTCCTACCTCTGGGTCCTCGGCATCAATCTGGTTTAGGTGGATGTCTTCTGTTGTTAGCCACCGGAAAACAACATCCTAAATTTTAAAAAATAAACACAGAATTACACACTGTGTATCTGAGAAAGCTGTAGGCAGGACTAGAGAATTTAACAATCAAGGAAAATGATGACGGGAAAGAGACTATACAGCAGTGACTTGAAAAAGGGCAGTCACCCCTGTCTTGGTGAAATCATATAAAAACTTAAGTCTTTCTCACTCTAGTGCCATTTTTATTCTTAGAAACTTACCATTTATCTTAGGGCACTCAAGCCTTTAACCACAAGCCCAAATCTATTAAAACGTGTTCACAATTCTGAAACAATCCCTGTATAATGTGCTGATGACGTCTGGACTTAAAAAGTAGAATACAGCAAAGATGCCCCCAGAATGTGACTAAAGACAGTGGAACTTCACGTGGATTCCACAGAAACAAGATCTTCCATCAATCTCTCAACACAACAACAATCCTTAAGGCTGAAGGAACATCTTTCATTAATGAGAAAGTTCAGAGGGACCTTCTCCCTCTGGTGAGTGAGTCACCAGCATCACGCCAAAGTCCAGCTCTGACCAGCACCCTGCCATGCCTCCCAGGACGCGTTCCCTTCATACCTGCCATGCCTTTCCCTCATTTCCCACCTCGGTCAGCAGCCAGCCCCATCACAGTCTCCTTGTGCTTCCAGTCCCTCCCCCACTCACCCCTTCCCTGCCTTCATTCAGGTCCTTGTCCCTCCTTGCCCATATGTGTCCCTCTCCTGTCCCTCTTCCACACCCAAAGACCTGACTATGCCCAAAGCTGCTGGACACTCTACAAGGGCTCGCTGTGGCTTTTCAAGAGAGTTTGAGTTCCAAGGCTCTATGCACAAGGCCCTGGCTGGGCTTGCTCCTCCCTGCTTCCCCAGGGAGGCTCCCAGCCCGGGCGGCAAGTTTAGAGACACGCACCACATCCCTCTGCACTGACCTCTCTCATCTGTCACCGTCTCTCTCAATGTCCTGTACACTTCTGCAGAGCAGAGACTGCCTGACTCACCTTTGTGTCCTTAGTGCCTGGAATATAATGGGCTCTGAAGAGCTGGTTTTAAAAGAATAGATGAACTCAGCAGTACATTTTTTAAATGACATGAAAATCATATACAATATTCATTAGTATGACAAAAGAAAAGAGCTTACCATGATTTTGCTGTTTTCTTCTTTATCCAAATATTGGTCACTGAACATGTGACATGAGCCAAGCACTGCCAGTTTCCCACCTTGGTTCTGTTGATGACAAAGCAGGGTCAGCGATTCAGATCCCCAAATGGACCACGTGCATCCTAGTCACCAAACACTTATCATCACAACATGCGAGCAAATGTCTTCTACACTAACATGTGTCAATTTACATGGGTATTTTAGTGGTCTAGAAATGTCAATTATGACAACAACTATATTCCAACCTGCCTCTCAATTTAGACACCACTTCTGTACCCTTCTATCTGACTTTAACAGAAAGTAATGTAAATTTGTTCAATAGTATTTTCCCACTGTTAGTGAAATTATAAATGAAAATCATAATCTTTTTTTTTTTTAAATTATTTATTTGGCTGCACTGGGTCTTAACTGCAGCATATGGGATCTAGTTCCCTGAGCAAGGACTGAACCTTGGCCCTCTGCATTGGGCCTACAGTCTTAACCACTAGACCACCAGGGAAGTCCCCGAAAATCATAATCTTAAAGGGAAATAAAAAAGACAAATTGAAAAACAATCTGTAAAGATTTAGACATTTTATGAATACCAAAAAAAGTGTTTAAGAGACAGAAAACTAACCCACAAGCATGAAAAATTCACAAAAGAAATGACTAGCTAATAATAAAAAACTTTAAGATTAGTAATTTTAAAAAAACAAAGTGTTTTTCCTGATAAGATTAATAAGTGAGAAAAAGTGACTCTAAGCCATTGGCCAGGTTTCAGTGAGTCTCTGACATGGTGCTGAAACTGCCAACAAAAGCAGCATAAATACACCAGACGCTCTGCACACCTTTACACTAATAACCACAGAAGACTAGAAATAAATCCAAACATTCACCCAGAAATACGGTTAAGAACAATGGAACCTCCCAGTTGTTAAGTTATATATTAGCAAGCATTTTCACTAACTTGGGAAAATGCTTCTGCCATAACATTAGGTTAGAAAAAAACAGTACACCATCAGTTGTAGAGAGTTTAAAGCCTGTGAGGCAAACAAAAATGCAGCACCAGCCGAAGTGGGAGAAAACGACCACGACGCCCACCTGGCCCGCCTCCGAACAGCGCGAGAGGCAGCATGTTTCCCTCCATCTCTGTGTGTATCTTGTGGCTGCGCTCGGCCTTCCGTGTGGCGCATGAGCTCTGGATCAGGCGGGCTTCACTGCCCCATAGCATGTGGGATATTAGTTCCCTCACCAGGGATCAAACCCACATCCCTTGCACTGGAGGGCAGATTCTTAACCACTGAACCACCAGGAAAATCCTTCCATAGCTGTATTTTAAAATACCGAGTATATATTATTTTGTCATAAGAAAAAGAGTACAGAATTAAAAATATAAAATGAAATCAGACTTGCTAGCAAAGTCACATACAGGGAAGCCACAGTTGTGATGGTACTGAAAAAGAATGGCAGCTAAGCCACAGCTGTTGGGAGACAAATACACAAATTCTTTAAATAAAACAAAAATTGCAAAACAAACTCTAAAAAGTCCCACATGAAAAGCAAATGCTTCATAGGAAAAATGATTTCTACACCATAACCACTGCAAACAGATCGGTTACTGAGAATAGGAAATTAATTGGGTGGAATTCTACAGAAAGAATGGGGAAATGACTGGATGAACTGGCTTGTGATTTGAATCCCCACAGGCTAAGTAAATACATAAACCTCCATTCACAGATTTATCTTTTCCTTATATACAGTTGACCTTTGAATGAACATGGGTTTCAACTGCATGGTTTCACTTACAAGTGAACTTTTTCAACAGTAAATACTACTGTACAACGCAGCCCATGGTCGACTGAATTCACAGCAGACTGCACAGATGGAGGCCTGGCTCTATCACACAAACTTTCCACCGTGCAGACGATCGGCGCCTCTAACCCCCACACTGTTCATGGGTCCACTGTATTTTCTTTTTCCTACTTCATTTATTTCAAATAGACTGTAGATTGTTCTTTAATGCTTTTATTCTGTCCTGACAGATTATACCATTGTCTTCAGTGGCCTTTTCCAGCATCTGTCTATAACTTGTTCCAATTAAACAGGCATATGTTTACTCAAGGACCATTTGCTCCCTCAGTGTTAATGAGTCTGTCCCAGTAAACTGAAGACCTAGAAAGTCTTGTGATGAGCCCAGTGAAGGCAACGGCCCTGGGCAAGGAGGCAGAACCCTCCAGTACTGGCCTGACCCTGCTCATGGGTCCAGGTGGAGCTCCTCCCTAGGATCACTGCCTCATCTCACCAACAAGAGTGACAGGCAGCAACCTCTCTGAAAGACTGTGTTTACAAGGCAGGACTGAAAGCCTATTAGGAGGAGAAAATGGGCTTTAAATAGCTAGGCAATGAACAGATGAGAATCTCATGAGTTCCAGAGGAAACGCCACACTTGGCACAGAACAGTATACACACCAGATACTCCATACAAGTCCACTGATTAAGCCAGGTAACATCTCTGTGCCTGGTTAAAAAAAATCAAAGCTCTGGTATTACATATAATACCAGGGGCTCCTTAAGATGGTGTCTCATGACTTTTGTGTCTCTGAATAGACATTTCATGTAAACTGGTCATTTCCGCATCTTGAAACATTTAATAACACTTTAATTCTAAAACAATATTTCCCTCTGCTTAGGAGAGACTGCCATGACAGCTATACCAATTTTGTCTAAATATCATCTTTCAAGCACAGCATAGACATTTATTTACTTCCTAATAAAATGATGTCACAAATTTGAAGTATGAGAAGGAAAAGTAATACCTAGGTCCCATAAAGAAAAATAGGATCCTGCTACACTACAGACATGTGGGTCTCTGGACAAAAACTGGGAGGTCACTGGTGAATTCCATGTCTTGGTAGACAGATGAAGGTGGGTTCAACAGACATGAATTAAAAGGCAGTGGACACATGGGGTGATGAGGACGACGATGATGCCCTCTCGAGCCACCTGAACCCGTAACTTGCAGGAACCCTAGGATGAGAACGGAACAACTAGTCTCCCGGAATGTTTTCCTGGGATGCACTAAAATGCAAGCAGCACAATGCTTTGGTGTAGTCTGCGAAATCAGCCTTCCTCTAAGTGGATTCTCCTGCACTGAGGGTGAGAGCTGGCAGTCAGAGGCAGCTGTGCTACAGGCGGTCTCATGCTGCACTGGAAGAGCTCTGGACTCACAGTAAGAGCTAGGCTTAGGTCTTGGCTCCATCACTGACCACTGTTTCCCCATAAGTAAAATGTAATTCAGTGAAATTCTCCTTCACAGGACTATTGTGAAGAGCAGTGAGAAAATATAGGCATTTCCTGGTGGACCAGAGTTAGGACTCTACTGCAGAGGCATGGGTTCAATCCCTGGTTGGGGAGCTCAGATCCCGCATAGTGGTGCAGCGCTCCCCCCCCCGCCACGCCCCTAAAAAGAGACAGACAATATATGAAACCCCTATAGAAGCAGTAAAGTAGTGTTCACAATTTCAGTAACAAAAATTACATATGCACCCATATCTAAGAAAGGCTGTACCTTCGAGTGATAGAAAGCCAGGATGGGTCTGTTAAGCGGGAAACAGACAGAGCCTGTGGACAGAACAGCCACGGCGGGTTTCGTGACACTCAACGTGGCACCAAAAGGATAGACAAAGGTGAGAGCCCTGAAAGAAAGAAACGTTCAAGGTATTTAGTAAAAAAGTTTTTCAAGATAATCTCAGTGTTTCTTGAGAAAGTTATGACCAAATTTTTCTATAAGCTTTGGTTTGTTAACTCAAAATCAGTATAACTCTAGCTCTAAGTTTAATGAAACATTTTAAGAAATGTGAATATAAATTAAAAATGTACAATCATATGTGTGAAAGTGAAGTCGCTCAGTCGTGTCTGACTCTTTGCGACCCCATGGACGCCAGGCTCCTCCATCCATGGGATTTTCTAGGCAAGAGTACTGGAGTGGGTTGCCATTTCCTTCTCCATGGAATCTTCCCAGTATGTGTAAATGATTATAACAGAAAGAAATAAAGTAGTCCCTATGGAAGAAGTGGAAGAAGAGGAGGCTTCACCTAAGAAGTGAACCAGAACTGCACATGAGCCTGCTCTGGGGAACCATGTCTCAGACACAGTTTTCTCCCCACTCAGAAACCTGACTGGTGTTATCGCCAGGTACGGATGTCTGCCACTGGAGGGGTGTGGAGGGGCTGAGGGCTTATACGAATACAGGCGTATATTTATCCCACGTTGGACACTTCTACACAGACCAGTCTCGGAGTACCCCCTCTACTCTACACTGTTCTAGCAAAGACTATGAGTACCCAGAGTGAATCAGTAGTTGGGCAATGCACTCCTGGCAAAGGTGTGGGACTGAGGGGCTAAGGGTGTGGTGCACACCTGGGTGAGGCCAGGCCCTGAAGGAGGAGCTAGGGCTTCAGTGAAAGAAAAATGGAGGGATCTCCCTGGTGGTCCAGAGGTTAAAATTCTGCGCTTCCAATTCAGGGTGCGGGTTCCATCTCTGGTTGGGGAACTAGGATCTTGCATGCTATGTGGCCAAGAAAACAAAAGGAGCTTCACAGCCACAAAAGAAAAAGGAGCTCTCAAAGTATTTGTTTGAAAGAAGCGTTCTCAGAATGGAGAGAAACGGGAATCTTAAAAGCAAAGCATATAATTAGAAACTGGGGCAGGAGGTGGGAGAAACGGGCAGAGGGAATACCCAGGAAGAGCTGCCTATGAAGATTCTAACTTTTCTTTCCTTTAGACCATTCTTTTTAGCTTTTCAGTTATTTCCGTCTTGTGTCACTTTTCCCTGTTCCTTCAGTAAAGTCTCATATACAGCTATGAGTTCTGTGTCTCATCGAGGTTGAGAAGAGGTGCCTGCCCCACGCTGTCCATTCTCTTCCTTCTACCCCTACCCTAGCAGTATCCCAGTAAGGGGGCTGCAGCCCAGGAGTTCCAGAGCAGGAGCGGAAGGAAGTAAGCGGTTGCCAAGGAGGAAGAAAAGGGAGAAACAGCTGTGCGTACATCAGGGTCCATCCTTCCCCAGTTTCCCAAGTGCACTCGAGGGAGATAATTCTTAAGAAAGCAAAGAGAATGGTCGGTTATAAGATGAAAACTGTCAAGCTATTTATATGCCTCTATTTCTTTTATTATTACTAAGAAATCAATCAGACTGACATTTTGATGAGACTTTAAGTGTTAAAACTAAACACCAACCCCCAAAACTAATACAGGACTTCTCCTAACATGTGTGAATGAGTAAGATTAACTGGGAAAGTGTATTCCTGGAAGAGGAAGCAGATATGTAAAGGTCCTAAGGTGAGAGAGAGCTCAGCATACTTAAGGAATTCAAGCAAAGTCAGCGTGACTAGAGCAGAGTAAGAGAAGGAAAACGACAAGGGATAAAATACACAGGGCTAAAGGACAGCCTGAGACTCCAACAGCTACGAGATTTCAAAGCACGAAGCAGGGCTACTTATCCACACCTCAGAGCCTCTCAAGACACAGCTCTGCTTCCGAGGTAACCCAGGAACAACCTGCCATCTGCCCTTCACTACGACGACTGACAAAGTGAGACTGGGACAGCAGTGAAGGTGCAAGCCTCACACCTCACAAGCACGCCCGCAGGTAGGCCTCGCTGGGGTTTCCCAACAGCTCTCTCAGATTCATATCGTCCCCATTACGCAAATATAGCAACTAACGCTAAGAGTTACTTTGCCCTGGGCCACCCTGCAAGGAAGGCATGAAATTGGAAACTTCTAAATCCTTCTAAATCCAAGTCCACAGTTCTTTCACTTCTTTACCAAGAATCAGATTGTGATTCTTAAATGTCCAAAAATGTTAACTTATATGTTGCTACTTATTTTTACCCTTTATGACTTTACTGTGGTTTCATACTAAGAAAGGGTTTTTTTTTTTTCCTCTAAGATTATAAAACATTCACTTCCAGTTTCTTTCAGTACTGCTGTGGTCTGATGTTTAATATTTAAAAATTAAACCCATCTGAAATACATTTTGAGATGTAGCATGAAAACAGAAATGCTTTTTCAAGTGAAAAACATTTTAGCTAAAATTATACATTCATTCCCCAATAATCTGAAATGTCACTTTTACTATAAAATAACCCTTATCTTCCATATATTTTGGGTCTAATTTTTTATTTTTCACTAGTTTGGAATTAGTATCATAGTATTTTAACTACTAGAGGTTTGTAATATGCATTAATGATATAAAAACATTCAACTTTTATGGGGCAAAATATCTCAAAGTAACATAATAAACTGGGAAAAATACTTACAACACATGGAGGTCTTGTAAATGAACATCAACATAAAAACAGACCAAAAGCAGTGAATAGGAAATTCACAGGATAAACACAACCAGTCAATAAACTTTAAAAGCCATTCCATTCATAATCAAAGAACTACAACTGAAAATAAAGTGGTATCATTTCTCAGTAGAATATTCTGTGCTGGCAAGAGAGGAAAGGGGCATGTTCGTAGGGACCGTAAACGCTACACGTGCCTGGAGGGTGACTTGGCAATGCACCACATTTGGCAATGCATCAGCTGGAAGATCTGTGACCCTGAAATTTAAACGCCAAGAATCTGGCCTACTAAGATACTAGCATAAGTGCTCAAAAACTGTACCTACAAAGATGTTCACTTTGTGCTTTGTTATTTATGACAATTAATATAATGGTGGAGGACAGGGAAGCCTGGCATGCTGCAGTCCATGGGGTCACAAAAGGTTGGACACGACTTGGCGGCTGAACATCATCATCAAACTGTGTATAATAAAAATAAGGAAAAGAAGTTAAGAGTCTGCCTCGGAGCAGACTGCCTAGCACCGAAACTCAGTTCCGACACTAGTCAAGTGAGCCTGGGCACCTACACCGTCTGTTAACTCATCAATAACCTTAGAGGCTGCTGTGAAGATTAACTGAAGTAATAATACATGCCAGGCCTACGACATAGTAAGTGCTCATTAAATGTTAGGTGGCATTTTTAATGCAAAATATTATAAAATTACTTAAATGTCCAGTAAGAGGAGACTTGTTAGATTAGGATACATCCAACTTAATCTAGTCATTATTAAAAGGATAAAGTACCTATCCCTATTTTTATATATAAAAAAATTTTTTTTAATCTAAATGTTGTTTAGAAGCATTATCTTTGGGGAGAAGGTCATGGATTTAGAGTGGAGGACTTCTATTTTCTTCCTTTTGAACTGATCAAACTGGTTTTTTGATGGAACTACTTTTGTAATCAAGAACGAAAACGTTTTCATTTTGAAAAAGGAAACTCTTCAAGTGACAACTCTGCCCTCTTCAGGTGGCCTCAGGGAACACACTCACTGGGCGTTGTTTCCACTGCTCTCCTCATCAAGAATCCCAGGCACGGCCTTCCCTGCAGCTCGGCTAATCTCCCTTGAAGAAAAACGAATTAAAATCTAGTAAACAACAAGAACAAAATTTAGGGATTTCACACTCCATTCATTAATATAACTTGGTTACAAGAACTGTGCAGTCAAAATGCAATCCTTAAAAAAATTAAAGGTACTCCTATACACTTCCATACCTTCTGAGAAGCTTGCAAAAGTTAGTATGAAAATGTAAGAGTTAGTTGCTCTTTTTTGAGTCCTGAGGAAAGGGCTCAAATATGTGTTAGACCCACATTCTTGCCTTGTATTCTAGACTCTGGATCTTCAGACCCTACGTACCTGGCAAGTTGAAGTGTAGCATTGTTCCGGATATGGGGACCAGAGGGTCCTTGATGTTGCCCCTCATGCACTCAGTTCCTGCTTTCTCAAAGCTCTTACGGTTTAGGATTCAATGGATGAGAAAAAAACGAGTTTCATCTTTGGTTCCAGGGGTGAATATGACCCAGGGCCTTCGATGCCCTCTGCCACAGTGACCCGTTCGTGATGAGCCCGCGGCATAGGTCAGCTCAAAGAGACCACACCTCAGGTCTACTCTTGCTAAGCAGGTTGGAACCAAGGCCTGCACTCTTGCCCTAGCTCATGTAGCATAAAGATGCCAATATGGGAACTGTTAGAAGGATTCAGTCCACACACACAGGAGAGCAGAGCCAAGAGAACTGCCGAGAGATGGGGCTGGAGTCCTGATGACGTCATGAGTCTTTCTCGCGGTCCATATCCAAAGCCTGCCCCAACTTCTCAGCTTTTCAATTAAATGAATCAATAAAATCTTCCTGTTGTTTAATCCCATTTGAACAGAGTTTTCTGTTACTTGAAATTGAATATATTCTGTCAAAAGGTGATGTGAAGTCAGGTTTCAAAAGATGGGAGTAATATCATTTGATGGGTGAGAAGTGATATAATACAATAAACTATCATTTAATAAAATAAAACAAAAAGGCAAGAAAGGAAAAGGGCTGGAGAAAACAATGTGTGAGAAGATGTAAGGGAAGAGTCACAGAGGAAAGAGGAGAATCATTGGCAAAGTCATTTCCACTTTTGATATGCTTACCTATTCAAGACTCCATTGGAAACTAGAGCTTCTTTAGGATGGAAATACTTATAATACACATTTCTAACCACAGCATCTTTAGGGAGAAAAGAGAAGGTGGTGCATCTTAGAAGTAAGTTTGATATTACAGACACGTACAAATTTTGACCTGAAAGGAATCCTGGAACTGTATTCCAATCACTCTCATTTCATACATGGAAGAAGCTAAGCACCAAAAAAGTGAGACTGCTGAGGAGGTCAGAATGCAAGGCCATGCACCCTCACAGTCAAGGGCTTTCTCCATTGTACTATTAGGCCCAGAGGACTACGATATAAATAATAAATAGGAAGTTACTGCCTCTAATAAAGTAGTAATAATAATTACCATTATTAACCATGATTCCATATTCTTCTAGGAGAAAGTTAATGTTGGTTTCAAATCTGGATTCCCCACCCTCTCCTAGCATCACAAGGATGTCTCCACCACCATCAAGGTATTTCTTTAGGATTTCAAACTACACAAAGAAAAAAAAAAAAAACAATCTATAAATTTATGCCAAAGACCTTTGTCAAAAACACTAAGATCTTAACTAGCTGAAAAAGAAACACTTCCAATCTGCAAAGGCACTTAAAGTTTATATTAAGAAAACATAAAACTTACTATCTATGTATCAATAGGATTTCCATATTTGTCATTAGCATAAAGCTCCAAAATACTCAAACTGAAACGACATTTTCACAGCTGACTATCTGGACAGCAAAAGTAGAAAACTACTAGCTAAAGGCAGATCACAAGTCACTGTCATATAGATCCCATATTGTTAATCCATTCAACTGTTGGCGGACACCTGGGTTGCTTCTGCCTTTTGGCTGCCGGGAACAGTGCTCTCGATGAACGTGGGCGTACAAACACCTCTTTGAGATCCTGCTTTCAATTCTCTGCATGTATCCCAGAAGCAGGATTGCTGAATCACAGAATTCTGTTTGTCATTTTTTTAGGAACCACCATCCCGTTTTCCATAGTGGCTGCACCACTTCACCTCTCCACCAATGGTATACAAGGGGTCCAATTTCTTTACATCTTCACTTGTCATTTATGTTTGGGTTTCACATTTCTCATTCTTTGTCTAGCCATGAAACAGAGTTTTAAAATAGCTTAAAGAAATAGTTTAATTTTAAATGGAATTTCCTATTTTTAAAGCAAAAATATGGCAAAGAGGTATGGCTGATACTGAACTCCCCTGCACTGTGTGTCTGGCACTTTTCATGCAAAAACTCAGCCACACCACAGCCACACCATACCATAGCTGTTGTGGTGCATGAATCATCGCAACAACTCCACGATGAAGAGAGAAATGAAGTGACCACCTTGAGGCCTCACAGGTAAGTGGTGAAGAGGAATTTAGGTTCAAGATTTCAGAGCCCATTCTCCTAGCTATCTCACTACCAGTCTTCTTTACAAATATTTCTTACCTCAGCTGCAGTAAATTTTTCCCTCGGCCCAGCTGTAATCCATAGTTTCACCCCAATGAGCTTCTCAGGTGTGATTTCATCTTTTAAACTAGAAATATGATTTCAAAAGCAAGTGTCAGATCCATGATTTACACCAATTTATGAGTTATTTTAGCATCTAAACTGTATGGAATCAGAGGCTACAGAGGCCCAGAGATGAAGGATTTAGAGGTACCTAGTCTAGCTTCTCTCTCAAAAGTGAGACTCCTCTCTAATAGGCCTGCCCCAAAGTCATCAGCCTCTGTTCAAATATACCTATAAGCCAAGATTATAGGTATATTAGATTAGATTAGACCACACTAGAGCATAAAGAAGTCCCCCAACTACTAATTCAATCAGCTCGACCATTAGCTCACATGACTACATATCCTTACCCATTAAGAAAAACCATACATACACACTCAGAGATATTTTTGGTTTTTCCTTTCCCTAAACTGAAGTACTGACCTGAGTTAAAATATGGAGAAAGCGTTTAACCTCTGAAAAACGCATATATGTGTAATTAGAATAAGGTTTTGACTTGTAATTTGGGGGGACAACTTAATAATATGCTAATTGCCAATTTTCAAGAGAGATGGTTTAATAATTCTGAACAATGTTTAGTGGAACCCCTCCCACCTCAAAAGCCATTCTTATATAAGATGGATACTTCCCAGTATTACCAGCAAGCTGCTTTTACTGCTTAGAAGGGAAAACAATATACTTGGTCACCTCTGAATTTTCCAATGACTGCGAAGTCTTTTCTGCATAGATTTATAGCCGTTGCTGGTGGTGAAGACTTCCTTTTTGTACGCGTTGAAAAGAATGGTGCTCCGAAGCTCTTTTTCCATGGTCACCTCCTTATGGGAAAAAGAAGGGACAGAAAAAGGGAAACAATAAACAATATTCAAAAAGAAAGATCCTAAAGGAATAAATGTCTATTTCCTATAATTCATTAAGAAAAGGAGTACAGCTGCAGCTTACCTACAGTTCCCAAAGGCTGAAAGTGAAACAAATAATCATGGCTGCAGAAACCCAAGGCAAAAACCCTGGGTTTCCTACCAGCTCTCTCTCATGGCCCTGCCCGGCCATCACCTTGCCACATGGGGAACCATGTTTCCAACCTGATTCCTCACCCTTAACTACTGTTAAACGTGGGGTATAGTTTTCTAAATTCTTTTTACACATACAGTTACTTACAGTTTTATTTACAAAATAGAACCATATGCAGTATTCTGCAACACACTTCTTTCATCTAACCTGTATCTTTCACATCTTTCCATGTCACTATATACCACTTTTTTTTTTTTAAGGGCTGCACAGTATTCCATTTTATGGATGTACCAAAATGTATGGCATCAGTCATATACCAATGGACATCTGTTTTTTTCCCCAATTTTTTGCTAGTAAAACAGTACTAAGAACATCATTGAACAGGACATTTTGGCGCACTTTGCATATCTTCAGAATAAATTCCTGTTGAATGGCTACGTAAATTATTTCTAAATTACCCTACAAAAAACTACTAATTTTTACTTTCACTAACACTAATACATTTCTGTTTCCACACCACTCTTTTTAACTTTTTCATCTTTGCAAATAAGACAGGCAAAAAAAAAAAAACAACTTATTGTTTTATTCTGGACTCTGAAATTAGTAAGAAGACCATCTTTCACTGTGTGTATTAGCCACTTGTATTTCTTCTGATTTTCTTGTTCACATACGTGGATCATTTTTCTATTAGGTTTAATACTTTTTAGTTGATCATGAAACAAATATTTTCAGAAGTTTGTTTTTAGACTTAGTTACTGGTAGTTTTTTTGGTTTCGCTTGGATGAATTTTGCAGGCTATAGGGACAGTTT
Source organism: Ovis aries (assembly GCF_016772045.2). Classification (NCBI taxonomy): domain Eukaryota; kingdom Metazoa; phylum Chordata; class Mammalia; order Artiodactyla; family Bovidae; genus Ovis; species Ovis aries. The sequence continues at coordinate 72,156,107 of NC_056066.1, read as the reverse complement.
TAAATTTAATAGAATCAAAAGTATTAACATTTTCCTTTTTGGCTTCTGAATTGCACGGTGTATTTAGAAGAGTTTTTGCCATGCTAAGGTTATAAATACATCTCACAATGCTTTCTTCTAGTACTTTTATGATGTTATAATTTTTAAGATTTAAACTTTAGTCCATTTGGAATTTATTTTTGTGTTTAAAATTACTTTTGTTATTGTTTTAATTACTAAAAAGCTGCCTGACACTATCTTTTCAATGCTGATTTAAAATACCACCTTGCCTATATAATAAATCCCTAAAAATTGAATTTCATTATATATTCTATATAATTTATCTGCCTGTAAGTTCCTGCTCAGTCTCATCTATTTTAATCACTATAGTTTTATAATAGGTATGTTGTAATATTTGGTGCGGCTGATAAAAGCTAGTCCCTCTATTACTCAGAATTTTTAGAATTTTCCTGGCTAGTCCCACATCTTCATTCTTCAAGCTGAACTTTAATTTTGACAGGTTAAAAAAACAATCCCCCCATGATCTTTTCATGTTCTATTTATCCACGCCCATGCTTATTTTCAGTGTGTACAAACATTATATCCTGCCTTCTGATTACCTTAGTGGTTGCATACTCAATATTCATAAGCATCTATTTCTGGCCTAGTGCAATTTACATATTTCTGCTTCTGTCACTATTTTTGTCCTAGGACAAATTCCTAAGAGAAGGATTCCTGGGAAAAGGGGATGGGACTAGGATGTTACGGTTTCATGTCAATGCTCCTTCCCACTTAGTAGGATGACCAAAAACCTTCCAGCAGGAGGCGAGTCAGATTTGAGCCCCGTCTGAGGTCTGGGATCCGGGCCTCTATCTGCGCTCCTTGTTTATTTTACCTTGCTGCTGCTGCTAAGTCGCTTCAGCCGTGCCCGACTCTGTGCGACCCCATAGACGGCAGCCCACCAGGCTCCCCTGTCCCTGGAATTCTCCAGGCAAGAACACTGGAGTGGGTTGCCATTTTCTTCTCCAATGCATGAAAGTGAAAAGTGAAAGTGAAGTCGTTCAGTCGTGTCCCACTCTTCGCGACCCCATGGACTGCAGCCTACCAGGCTCCTCCGCCCATGGGATTTTCCAGGCAAGAGTACTCGCCAACTCCCAGGCCGCCTCAGCGCCCTGGCCGGCCCACCGCAGCAGGAATCCGCCTTACCTGAGGCCCGGTGACCACCGTCTGCAACCGCCGCCACCCAGCACCGCGCGGCCAGGTAACGGCCGCTTAGCAACGGCGGTTGGGAAACTGCCCGCTGGGAAGGCGTGGCCCCAGCTCCGGAGCGACGTGCCAACAACCTGGCGGAAGACGCCGCTGCGACTAACTCTTCTAGGAGGCAGAGTGCGGCTGGGCAGGGGTGGGGCTTCTGTGGGACTGTACCATTATTTTGGATAGCGGGTAAATCCAGACAGAATGTGGATTAACTTTAGGCCAAAGACAAACTCATTGGATTTTCTCCGTTAATATCTAATTTCAATAAGGGCTTATAAAATGACTTAGATAATGGCATCTGGTTCCATCACTTCATGGCAAATAGATGGGGAAACAGTAGAAACAATCACAGACTTTATTTGTGGGGGCTCCAAAATCACTGCAGATGGTGACTGCAGCCATGAAATTAAAAGACGCTTGCTCCTTGGAAGGAAAATTATGACCAACCTAGACAGCATATTAAAAAGCAGAGACATCACTTTGCCAACAAAGGTCCGTCTAGTCAAAGCTATGGTTTTTCCAGTAGTCACGTATGGCTGTGACTGAAAGTTAGACCATAAAGGAAGCTGAGCGCCGAAGAATTGATGCTTTTGAACTGTGGTGGTGAAGAAGACTCTTTGAGAGTCCCTTGGACTGCAAGGAGATCCAACCAGTCCATCCTAAAGGAAAGCCGTCCTGAATGTTCACTGGAAGGACTGATGCTGAAGCTGAAACTCCAATATGCTGGCCACCTGATGCAAAGAACTGACTCGTTTGAAAAGACCCTGATGCTGGGAAAGATCGAAAGGGGACGACAGAGGATGAGATGGTTGGATGGCATCACCGACTCAATGGACACGAATTTGAGTAAACTTCGGGAGTTGGTAATGGACAGGGAGGCCTGGCATGCTGCAGTCCCTGGGGTTGCAAAGAGTCGGACACGACTGAGCGACCGAACTGAACTGAAAAATGAAGAGACCCCCGCCCTCTCACCAAGGGCCGAAACTTCGCTCCACCCGGAGGGACGAGTCTAGTGGAGTCTTCCGGCGGGGAGTGCGGAAAGCCTAGCCCTGATCCCAAGGGCGCAGGCGCAGAGCGGCGGCCGGCCGGAGGGCGGAGGTTTGTTCTAGCGATCTTCAGTAAGGGTCGCGGTACTGGGAACGCGGGACTGGAGGGTCGGCGCTGTTTTATAGGAGAGTTTCGGCCTCCTGGGAGACTGGAGAGGACATCCAGGTGCAGGGCGGGCAGGTTTAATGGTGAGAACGGGAATACGACTTAGTTCTTTCTGTTTGATAAGCCCCGCATCTATGAGCGCCACAGTGCCAGGCTCAGGATGGGGCGGTGATCCTTTAGGGACGTTGGACCTTGTCAATCCAACCAAAAAAATAAAAATATAGGGCTTCTCTAGTGATCCATTAGTTAAGAATCCTCCTTGCAAAGGAGGGGAGGCAGGTTTGATCCCTGATAGGGGAGCTAAGTTCGCACATGCCAGGCAGCAACTGAGCCTGCAAGCCGTAATTAAAGATCCCCATTGGCGGAAACTAAGACCCTCTGCAGCCAGAACAACTGTAAAAATAAAAAATATAGACCTTTTTGAGGGAGCTGTGAGGGGCTGAAGCTGGGTAGACAGGCATCCTCGTTGAGCAGAGAAGAGAAAAAAGAATAGATCATTAAGGCCAGGGCTGGAGAAGAGCTTTTGAGTAGAAAGAATTGCGTTTGGAAAGAGCCGTCGCGAAAATGAGAAACTAGAGGGCGGTAACCACGGACGGGCCAGGCTTCTCCCCAGGGGAGCACTTCGTGGCTGCCTTGAGGGAGCATGGAAGCGTGTGTAATGCACCTGTCTCGCTGGCTCAAACTGATGAATGCAGACTTTTGTTACAGTCTTCAGCAGGTACAGAGTTTTAGGGTTTTAAAACACACACACACTCTCTTGTTGCCTTTTCACAGCTACTGTCCCTGCAAAGAGTAGAGAAGAGGGTGCTTGAGATTTCTCTTCCTGAGGATGCTGTCTTTTGGTACAAAACTGTGTAAATCCTGTTTGCAGTCAGTGTTTGCTAGAAAACCAAAAAAATACCTGCCCAAAGAACTGCACCCACTACTGGAGACTGTAGAGAGAGCAAGGGCCTGAGAATCAGCTGCTACCAAGTTCAGTTCCTGGCTGTCCCTTGTACAGCTAGGTGACCTTGGGCAAGTCGCTTACGATCTCTGAGTGAGTGTTTATCTGTAAAGTGAGATCAATAATTTCTAAATGCTGATGTAATGCATATGGTAGATAATGCATATGAAGCTCTGAATGTGCGCAATAAACAGGTGTGAACAAATCTGATATTAAACAGATATTCATTTTTAATGAATATTCATAATTTTTCATTTTTATTTTCTCTCCTGTGAACATTTTGTGATTTTACAGTCTTAGAACAGATAGAACCTTTGTGTGTTTCACAACTCATAGCAAGTTGTGTACTTTGACAGTACTATTTCCATTTCTGATGATTAGCGCTCTCGCTTTTTGCTCTGGGAAGTTGGGGGAATTTTGCCCTCTCTCTCATCACGTTCCACACTTGTCTCTTAGCAGACACTATTAAGATGGAAATCAAATCAGAATGTTTCTTTCAGAATTCTCAGCACATGTCAAAGGGTAACTAGCTCTCCTTGACCCAGATTTGATCCCCAGTAGGTCATTGTGGTGTCATCGATGTTTTCCATGGTCTTCCAGCTTCATCCTCCATAATTCCTGGGGCAGGGCGCTGGGTAAACAAAAATGTAAGGCAAAGAGTGGGACTGAGTTAAAAGGAAAAGCCAATAAAATCACTAGCACACACTGATGTTGAAAAGAATGAAAAGTCTCCTCTTTTCCCCGGCTAATAAGACCACCCTGAAGCAGGTGATGAACTATGGTGAAAAGATTTCTTCACGAAAATAAGGCAGTATAAAATCCATCAAACAAGTGTGGGGTGTCCTGGACTCATGTGTGTTACATGCTCACATTTTGTCCGGTCAGAATTGCTTTTAGAAATGGCTAATCACTAGGTCTGTACAGACCCTGCCTGGGCTCCCTATGGCCCTAGACTTGACAAGCATACAGAGATATATGAGGCAGAGTTGTGTAAAAAGTGTTAGGTGCTCCGTCCTGCCTGACTCTCTGCAACCCCATGGACTGTACCCGCTAGGCTCCTCTGTCCATGGAATTCTCCAGGCAAGAATACTGGAGTGGGTAGCCGTTCCCTTCTCCAGGGGATCTTGCCAAACCAGGGATCAAACCCAGATCTGCATTGCAGGCGGATTCTTTTCCATCTGAGACAGAAAAGGGAACAGAGAATTAACTTGGCATCCAGGCTCAGACCGTGAGCATCCAACTGAATGCCTCCTCTTGGAAGACCCCGTTTCCCATTGCCTGGCTTCTTCCAGCCAGTTCCTGGCTTGGCTCTGCTTAGAGATTTTGACAGTTACTCTGTTTGCACCTCAGAGAAGGCAATGGCAACCCACTCCAGTACTCTTGCCTGGAAATTCATACGGACGGAGGAGCCTCGTAGGCTGCAGTCCATGGGGTCGCAAAGAGTCGGACACAACTGAGCAACTTCACTTTCACTTCTCACTTTCATGCATTGGAGAAGGAAATGGCTGCCCACTCCAGTGTTCTTGCCTGGAGAATCCCAGGGACGAGGGAGCCTGGTGGGCTGCCGTCTATGGGGTTGCAGAGTTGGACACGACTGGAGCGACTTAGCAGCAGCAGCAGCTGCTTGGACCTACAGCCAGAGTGAGAGGCAGACCAGCACAAAGGTTACATGTGAGAGCCCCAGAGTCAGTTTATATGGCTCCAAGTCCCAACTCTGGCCCTTGTTAGCTTTGTGACCTCTAGGAAAGGTACAGCTTCTCTTGTTTCTTCATGGGTAAAAAGGAGATTCCTACCTTAGGGTTGTTTGGATGAAAACTGGTAACAGACATGAAAAAGTCTAGCACAGAAACTGGATCAGAGTAGGCAGGTGTTCTGAAGCTGACTTTGACCAGTTAACTCTATTGACCACAGGATTTTTGCAGAAACTAACACCTGTGGCTGGCGATTTGTTTTGTAACTGATACTGATACATCTCCTGTTAATAACACGCAGGTGACAAAAGATATACCAACACGTCTCTGGTCAAAAATGGGTTAAGCAAAAAAAGGAGTGATTAACAGTATCAGAAGCTCTCAAAATCATTGGGAAAACTAGAGAGGGAGAACCCAGGATCCCCAGGGATGACACTGCAGCACGGATGTGATAGGGAAACCGTTGCTGCCAATAAGAGCATCGTTGCCACTTCTACACCAGGAACTCAGTTTTGTGGGTTTTGTTATCACAGCAACCACATGAAAGAGAGCTCCCAGTTCCTTCCTTGAGCCAAAAATTTGATAACAGGTGCATCCTGAGGCCACATGCCTGGCCCGAGCTCCAGGGGAGGCTGGGAAAGTTAGTGTCTAGCATTTTCAGCTACAGATAACTGGAGGAAGTGAATTGCCTCCCGTCATGGCTCATAAAATAGGAGATTCCCTGACTATAGGCCGGGGTTAAGATGCCAGGCAGACAAATCTAATAAATGTGCGATACCACCCACCCAAAGAAAGACATCATTGACATAGGAAAAAAAGTGGATGTTGGGTGACACCTTATAGGCTTGTTACACCTTGGTCATTTTACACATTGAGATCAAAATCCAAACACCAAGAGATCCCCTGGTTAAGAGGCGCTGGTTGCCTACCCAACATTTTCCCTTCTCCCTTAGTGTCAGAACCCCTGCGTTATTGTGGGGAGTCATGTGCCCAGTTAACTGGACATATATCCCATCCTCCAATGCAGGTAAGGTGGCTGGCTAGTGAGATGCAAGCAGAAGTCACTGGGTGGGGCTTCTTGGAAAACTCTGTAAAGGTGCCCTTTTGCTCTTTCCTCCTTTTTTTTCCTGCCCAGGACCCAGAAACAGTGGCTAGAGCTCCAGTACCATCTTAGGATAATATAATAATCCTAATAGTAGAAGCCACTTTCCAAGAATGACAGCGGAAATACAGAAAGCCTCTGATGACCTGTCGTACCAGCCCTGGATCACCTAACACCATCCTTCATTTATGTGCTGGGCGGGGAGGGCGGAAATCTTATTTAAGCCATTGTAACTTTGGGCTTCTGTGACTAACAGCTGAAGGTAATTCCTTACAGATTTCAAGCTGGCTTTGATGGTTTCACGGGAGCTTCTCTTCTAGCAATCCAAGATGGCATCATCCTCCGGCGCATAGGAGAATCCCAGGAAGGCACTCGAGGCCCCAGAGCTGCTCGCCATGGTGTCAGGAGTGCAGCCAATGGACTTTGACACAGCTTCCTGAGTGAACTCTGGGTCAAAGTGTTTCAAGTCAGCAGGTCCTGCCTGTGAATATAAGCCAATGATGAGGACGGAACACTGGGTCAGAGCTGCCAAAGGAGCCCAGAGCCCTGAGAGAGCTGTTAGATCTCCCCTCTGAGTGCCCCAGGGTCATCCTTCTTTAACTGTCATTTTTTTCATGTCTTTACACCAGTCATCATATTCCACAAGGTCCATTAACCATTTACCAATTCCCCTACCTGCCTGGTCCCCTGCCTGCTCTACATCAACCCTCCATACGCTGCTGGTAGATTGTGACATGAAGAGAGTATGAATCAAGAACCCAAAAATGTGCACAACAGATTCAGAGAACAAATGAGTGGTTACGGGGGCGGGGAGGAAGGGCAAAACAGGTGAAGGGGGTTAAGACGTACAAACCACTAGGTATCAAGTTACAAGGATGTAATGGACAGCACAGGGAACATGGTGAATAGTTTATAGTAACTCTGTATGGAGTATCATATGTACAGATATCGAGTTACTATGCTGTACACCTGAAAATAATACTGTAAGTCGACTAACTGTGGTTGTGGTGGTGGTTTAGTCGCCAAGTTGTGTCCAACTCTTGTGACCCCATGGACTGTAGCCCGCCAGGCTCGTCTGTCCATGGGATTCTCCAGACAAGAATACTGGAGTGGGTTGCCATTTCCTTCTCCAGAGGATCTTCCCAACCCAGGGATCGAACCTAGGATTCCTGCATTGCAGGCAGATTCTTTACCGACCAAGCTATGAGGGAAGCCCCAACTAGCTATACCTCAACAATAAAAAAGAAAATATATTCACATTCTTTGACTTGGTAATTCCCCATCTGGAATCCATCTTGAAATACTCAGAACTCTGGACAATTTGCAGCAACATGGATGGACCTAGAGATTGTCATACTGAGTGAAGTCAGACAGACAAATATGTGATACCACTTATATGTGGAATCTAAAATAAGATAGAAATGAACTTATTTACAAAACAGAAATCGACTCACAGACATAGAAAACAAACTTCTGGTTACCAGGGGGAACGGGGAGGGATAAATTAGGAGACTGGGACATATACATACTATTATATGAAAAATAACTAATAAGAAAGTGAAAGTGAAGTTGCTCAGTCGTGTCCGACTCTTTGCGACCCCATGGACACCAGGCTCCTTCGTCCGTGGGATTTTCTAGGCAACAGTACTAGAGTGGGTTGCCATTTCCTTCTCCAGGGATTCTTCGAGACCCAGGGATCGAACCCAGGTCTCCCGCATTGTAGACAGACACTTTACTGTCTGAGAAGTCCACTAATAAGAATCTACTGTATAGCCCAAGGGACTTTATTCAGTGCTCTGCAATAACCTATATGGGAGTGGAGTCTAGAAGAGAGTGGATCTATGTATATGTATGACTGTTTCACTTTACAGCAGAAACTAGCCTAACATTGTAAATCAACTATACTCCAATTAAAAATTTAATTAAAAAATAACTGGACAAAGACATGAACTTAAAGATATTCATTAATCCATTATGATAAAGAAAAAGTGGTAATCACCTAAAGTTCACCATTAGGAACATGGTAGAATAAATTACGTTACCCACATAGGGTTGAAATATACAGCCACTTAAAATCATAGTCTCATGTGACTTAGGAAAATAATGACATAGTTTTAGCAAAAACAAGGAGGAGACGAGATCTATCTATACATGAATTATGATCTATGTTGGGGGAGATGATATCTGTATCTGTGTATGAACTATGACCTACATAAAAAACAGAAAGATCTGAAAGAAACATGCCAGTGATGCGTGCTTTCTCTTGGGTGGTGAGATAATACGCTTTTTCTCCTTAATGCTTTAAATTTATTTTATTTCTTGGTCGTGCTGTGCAGCACGCAGGATCTTAAGTTCCCTGACCAGGGATCAGACCTGTGCCTGCTGCAGTGGAAGCTCAAAGTCTTAACCAGTGGACTGCCAAGGAAGTCCCTCTCCATGACGATTTAAATGTCTCTGTTTTACACACTTTCTACAGTAAATAAATGTCATTTTTATTACTGGGAAGAAAGCTAAACATAAGGAAAAAAATCGTCACAGGACTCGGCTCTGTCTGGGTGTGCTCCGTGACACAGAACACTTTAAAAGCTGTAAAGTGCTTTGTGATGAGGGTTATTGGTATTGAAAGTAAAGGGAGGCAACCTGGCTCCTCATACAGAGCTGAACTGGCAGTCAGGACTTCCAGGTTCCGGACCCAATTCTGCCTCTGGCTTACAGGGTAGGCTTGAACAAATCACTGAGCTTCTTGGACTCTCAGTTCTCCCATCTATAGGAAGAGCCCAGGCCAGGATATCCTCCCCAGGTAGCCTTCAAGCTTCCACCAATCCTGGGAACCCAGAAGCCAGAACGTGATGGCCTCTTACCACATTTGGGTTGAAGGGTGGAGTCAGCCTCTTGTGGTACAAGTCATCCCAGTTTATGGGGCTGAAGAATACATGGCTCTTTATCTCAAGCTGTGGGAAGAAGGTGATCAGTAGCAGTCCTCTCCATTGGCACTCCCACCCCACCCCACATGCCTCAGATCCAACTCTATTGGCAACCGGTTTTCCAGCCCTAAAATCTTTACTAGGAAGGTAACTTGCCATTATGGCTGGTTTCCTGGAACGAAGGAGTGTCTGCAATAAGACCTCGCCCCTTAGCCGTTATCTCAAGCCCAGATCTTTTCCATGTAGCATCTGTTTATTCCACAGCTATTTATTGAGCACCTACCCTGTACCATACTAGGCTGTAGAGGTTTGTCAGTGAACAAGACATCAGAAACTGCTGTTGGAGGGTCCTGGGGAATCTTACTCCACTCTCTCAGTGCATCCTGACTCTTCCAGAATTTTTTTTTTTTAATACACTCTTTTAAAAAAAAGTCTCTATTGAATTTATTACAATATTACTTCTGTTTTATGTTTTGGTTTTTTTGGCTGCAAGGCATGTGGGATGTCAGCTCCCCAGCCAGAGACTGAGCTCACATTCCCTGCATTGGAAGAGGAAGTCCCAACCATTGGGCCACCAGGGAGATTCCTCTTCCAGAATTCTAGACAGAGAAATAGACCAAATCAACTCACTCAAGGAAGATTTGAGAAGTAAAGCCCCAAGAAAAGCTGCAGTTTCGTAAAGATCCAGAATTAAGGATTCAGCCTTGGGCATGATTCATCGCTTCTTTCCTAATCCAAACTAATGTTGACAAAAACTTCGCCTTTTCCAGCAGAGCCCTCCCTCTCTCTATGTCTCTCAAAGAATGATTCTCTAACTCTGTGTATCTAAATCCCCTGGGGAATTGTTAACAAGCCAGATCCAAACTATTTTTAGAAGAATACCCACAAAACTGGTAACACTTGTTGCCTCAAAATTTTAAAAACTAGGCAGCTGAAGGGACTTTTTCTGAATATCCTTTGAATCTTGATCTATGGGAAAGTATATCTTATTTTAAAAGTCACATTTTTTAAAGATGCAAATTTCCTCTGGGAAGGAGGGACCTGTCTTCATGAAAGCCTTTTCTTTAAAATGTCCAGGGATGGGTAGGCAAAAGCCTTAAATGTTAAACTTCATGGTATCTGGCATATAGGATAGTTTGTATGCTTAAAAAGCACTTTCTACATGGCAGGTATTAGCCTAAGTGTTTGCTTATGTTATTTGACCTTCATAAGAGCTACAGACTCCGTGTTGTTGTTATAGATGGGAAGAAGAAGGCAGGGGCTTCCCAGGGGGCTCAAACAGTAAAGAATCTGCCTGCCAAGAAGGAGACGTGAGAGATCCTCTGGAGAAGGGAATGGCAACCCACTCCAGTATTCTTGCTTGGTAAATTCCAAGACAGAGGAGACGTGAGAGATCCTCTGGAGAAGGGAATGGCAACCCACTCCAGTATTCTTGCTTGGTAAATTCCAAGACAGAGGAGACGTGAGAGATCCTCTGGAGAAGGGAATGGCAACCCACTCCAGTATTCTTGCTTGGTAAATTCCAAGACAGAGGAAGCCTGGCAGGCTACGTTCTCTGGGGTTGCAGAAGACTTGAATGTGACTTATCAACTAAACAACAGCAAAGAGAAGTTAAGCCATTTATCCTGCACCTACCAGTCCATTCTGAAGGAGATCAGCCCTGGGATTTCTTTGGAAGGAATGATGCTAAAGCTGAAACTCCAGTCCTTTGGCCACCTCATGAGAATAGTTGACTCATTGGAAAAGACTGATGCTGGGAGGGATTGGGGGCAGGAGGAGAAGGGGACGACAGAGGATGAGATGGCTGGATGGCATCACTGACTCGATGGACGTGAGTCTGAGTGAACTCCGGGAGTTGGTGATGGACAGGGAGGCCTGGCGTGCTGCGATTCATGGGGTCGCAGAGTCCAACACGACTGAGCGACTGAACTGAACTGAACAGAACTGAGTGCTTGGTGGAGAAAGGATCTGAATCCAGGCAGTCTGTCTCACAGTTCATGAAATCGCAACTACTATGCTAGAAGAACAAACTTCTATGGAGAAAAGCACTGTGATCTTCTTATAAATCCAAACGACCTTTTGTTGAGTAGAGAATGTACGATTATTTTTAAAATTTTGCTCTATTTTTTTTTTTTAAAGCCATGAACTTATTTGGAGAACAGACTGTGAATTCTTCATCTCTCTATTCAGATGTCCAGCCTGGGTCCTGGCAAGGAGGAAGTGCTCAGATATTTGTGAAAAGCAATTTAGTTTGCTCTCTGTACAGAAGCCAGAGGAATTTGTCAAAACTTAACCTGGGGCCTCCACTCTCCTGCTCAGCATATACTGATTAATCAATCATCTAATTATCTCTCCCTGCCTTGCTCCTCCTGCAGGACTTTTGCACACGCTGTGCCCTGTGTCTGGGTTGCCTCCTCCCAGTTCTTTCCCGTCCTTCAAATCTCAGCTCAATTATCACCTCCTCATAGAGGTCCTCCCTGACCACGCCAGTGTGAATTTCCCCCATTATTGTCTATCTCTGCTCATTGTTCATGTCTTTCTGGAACAGGCTGGAACCTGGGATCCTTTACCAGAGTGTTTGTACTTGCACTTAGACAAACACCCAGAGAAACGTCTCATCCAGCAACAGAATACAAAGAAGCTATAAGGGATGAAAAAGAACTGCACACGTGCAGTTGAGACAAATTAGGAGTTGTAAGATACAAAAAAGCCAAAAACCAACTGCCCCTTCTCGGGTGCTGGGAGAAAAGGCAGGGTACCGTGCATAAACCCTGCGTGCAACACCACCAAGGGGGTGGGCAGATTACCTAAGCCATTTCTCCTGCCTGACCCCCAGATCTGCCCTTACCCTCACCCCATATAATGAATCAGTCCGCCCTCCTTGGAGAGCCAACAGGGGCATGTATTACTTATTTCTGCTCCCTCATCCTACCGCACAAGTCCCAGTAAAGCCTTGCCTGAATTCTTGTCTGGCCTCTTAGCATAGTCACACTGTAATAATTTATGTTTGTGTGTCTGTCTTTACCTCATAAACTTAAGGGCAGAGACCTAGTCTAACAAATCCCTAGCATTTAGCTCACAGCCCAGCACATAATAGGTGCTCCATAAATATTGGTTGACTAGAAGTGTTAGATTGAAGGAAATAAACAGCACCAGCTGTGAATCTCTGAACAGGTGAATTGGCAGTGCCTGGCTCTAGGGAACTGCTGGATGCGAGACACTGCTTCTGGGCTGCCTCAGCAGGAGGCTGAGAGCCCAGCGCTCTGCTGGCAGGTCACCTACAAAGTCTGTTTTGGAGCCCAGCCGCTGCCTCTGGTCTTTGTGGAGCAGGGCTTGCAGGAGGTCGCAGGCGGCCACCGTCCGGCCCCCGGGAATCCGTAGCGGCTGGTGCAGAATGTTCTCGTACATCTGGGATACGTCTCGGCTGTAGAAGGGCGGCTGGTGAGAGAGAGGCAGAGGGATGGGAAGGTCATCCATGCTGAAGTGGGCACAGTTCTCAGAGACACTTGGAGCAAAGCGGGGGTGCAGCTGGAAGGATTCGGCCAGACTTGTGTCTTGTGCCATGGCTCACGTGGCAGAGTGGAGAGAGACAGAGGCCTCTGGGCATCCAGCACAGCGGAGAGGCTGCTGGGAAGGCCGAGAAGTCTCTCCCCTCCAGCGTGAGGCTTGTGGACCTCTCCCGGTGCCCCCTCTATCCCACGGCTCTTAATCAAGCTTGTGCACCGACTTCGCACTTTCCAAAGTTAACAGTTTCTCATCATCGTTTTATTCCAGCCTCATATGATGGTTATGAGACATGTTGTCATTCTTCAGACGAGAAGCACAGGCAGTCTAGGATTGGATCCAGGGGCTAGTTCTACCACCTCCCAGGACTGTGACCTCTTTGAGCCTCAGTTTCCCTCTCAGGGGCTTCCCTTGTAGCTCAGTCGGTAAAGCATCTGCCTGCAGTGCAGGAGACCCGGGTTCAATCCCTGGGTTGGGAAGATCCCCTGGAGAAGGAAATGGCAACCCACTCCAGTATCCTTGCCTGGAAAATCTCATGGACAGAGGAAACTGGTGGATTGCAGTCCATGGGGTCGCAAAGAGTTGGGCACGACTGAGCGACTAACACACACAAAATAAGAACAACCCCATTTCCTGCAGTGCCCGCGTCCAAAGGCTGTTTTGAGGCACGAAAGGAGTAATACATGAGATAGTATATTATAAAGTGTGGAACTGACTTTATTGAAAAAAATATACTTTATCCTTGTATCCATGTTTGCATCACCCTTTTTGAGCTTGTAGAGAAGAGGTGGCTCATTCAACTCCTTGAGGAGCCTGAGGAGGCCACACAAGGGAGAGATCCACCCCCCATCTCTTCCAGAATCAGCTCTACCCGACTCACCAGGCCATGTAGCATCTCGTAGAGCACCGCTCCCAAGCACCACCAATCCACTGCCCGATCGTAAGGCTCCTTACGGAGCACTTCTGGAGCCAAGTACTGTTGAGAGAAAACACACTTATTTGAAAGACACTCAGCTTCCATCTCCCCATTTGTAAGCAAGGCACTTGGAGGAAAAGATCACCAGAAGCTGATTCTTCTGTGATATTTACTTAGCTGTGCATGTGTTCATTCAGCGTCAGTTCACCAAAGACCTGCTTTGTGCAGGACCCTTTGCCAGTGTGCTGAGGACGTGGAGGAAATCTGGTTGGACTGCCCTGTACAAACGTATATGTTGTGCGCCACACAAAAGCACCAGCCAAAGGGGTAAAGGGGGTTGCAAGCCTGACTGTGACCAACTCACCAAACCGCAACCCTAGTACAAGACTGTATCTGGCAACTTGTGTGCATGTGTGCTAAGTTGATTCAGTCATATCTGACTCTTTGCGACCCTATGGACTGTAGCCCTCCAGGCTCCTCTGTTCATGGGATTCTCCAGGCAAGAATACTGGAGTGTGTTACCATGCCCTCCTCCAGGAGATCTTCCTGACCGAGGGATCAAACCACATCTCTTATGTCTCCTGCATTGGCAGGCAGGTTCTTTACCACTAGCTGCACTTAGGAATCCCCATCCAGAAACTCACATATGTTTAAAGGGAAAACTTGGGGCTTCCCTGGTGATCCAGTGATTAAGAATTCACCTGCCAGTGCAGAGGACACAGGTTCAATCCCTGGTCCAGGAACTAAGATCCTACATGCTACAGGGCAACTAAGACTGTATGCCACAACTACTGAGCCCATGTGCCCTAGGGCCAGGGCTCTGCAACAAGAGAAGTCACCCCAATGAGAAGCCCAAGCACCACGACGAAGAGTAGCCCCTGCTTGCTGCAACTAGAGAAAGCCCATGCGCAGTGATGAGCAGCAACCACAAATAAAATAAAATACAAAATAAATAAACGGGAAACGTTTTCTAATTAGTCTGCCCAAAGGGAGTGCCTTTAATTTGGTCAAAAGCATCCAAGTGATGTCTTGGAACTAGGAAAGCCCTGGGGATACTCACAGGGCAGTTGGAAGACTCACCGATGAAGTATAAGTCGGTGTGGCCCATATTTGCACAGGTAACCTTAGTAATGGAGGGATGGAAAGGAGTCAGGAAAGAGGAGGTGGCATTTGAGCTCCTACTGACAGCTGAATACATGCTATGTATCTGCACCTCACACAAGTAGAGAACCTTAGGTAGAATTGTGCTTCCTGCAGACCCAAGGGCTTGGGAACCTCTTAGGCTGGGGTCTCTACCACCAAGGAAAGAGGCCTCAGCAACAGAGCAAGCCACGCTGAGAGACTCCATGGGTGTGGAGAGGGACAGGGAGTTACCCAGACCTAGTCCCATGAAATTAAAAGACGCTTACTCCTTTGAAGGAAAATCATGACTAACCTAGACACCATATTAAAAAGCAGAGACATCACTTTGCCAACAAAGGTCCGTCTAGTCAAGGCTATGGTTTTTCCAGTGGTCATGTATGGATGCGAGAGTTGGACTATAAAGAAAGCTGAGCGCCGAAGAATTTGAACTGTGGTGTTGAAGAAGACTCTTGAGAGTCCCTTGGACTGCAAGGAGATCCAACCAGTCCATCCTAAAGGAGATCAGTCCTGGGTATTCATTGGAAGGACTGTTGAAGGTGAAACTCCAGTACTTTGGCCACCTGACACGAAGAGCTGACTCATTTGAAAAGACCCTGATACTGGGAAAGATTGAGGGCAGAAGGAGAAGGGGATGACAGAGGGTGAGATGGTTGGATGGCATCACTGACTCGATGGACATGAGTTTGGGTGGACTCCGGGAGTTGGTGATGGACAGGGAGGCCTGGCATGCTGCAGTTCATGGGGCTGCAGAGTCGGACATGACTGAGCGACTGAATTGAACTCAACTGAACTGAGTCCCACTGAATGTGATCCCAAGAAGGTCGTTGAACCTCCAAGAATTTTGGTGTCCTTATCCCACATAATGGAACTGCAGAATCTCTCCCTAAGGGCTGTGTTAAGGACACAGGCGAGGAACTTTCTTGATGGTCCAGTGGCTAAGAGTTCTCCTTCCAATGCAGAGGACATGGGTTCGATCCCTGGTGGGGGAACTAAGATCCTACATGCTGCAGGGCAACTGAGCCTGCACACTGCCGCAAGAGAAGCCCCCTCACTGCAACTAGACAAAGCCCATATGCTGCAACAAAGAACCAGCGCAGCCACACACACATAAAAAAGACACCTGCTAATATACGTGTTGGCCCTTAAACAACTGTGAACAACTGAGCAACTGTGGTATCTCTTGTCTATGCTCCCTGGCACCATGGCAGTGCCTGAGTCATGGAAGAGATGACCTGTTAGAGCCACATGTCTCCTACATGATCCATCTGCTCCTGGCAGTAGCCAAGGAAGGGATGGTTGGGCTGGCAGGGCTTTGGGAGGCCAGCTCTGTCCAGCGAACACCCTCCCAGACCCAAACACAGAAAACTACTCCTGGTTAGAGAGGTCATCTGTCCACCGGCTCTCCTAAAACCAAACAGAGGAGGCTCAGCTGAAATCTGAGACCCAGATGCTTAAGCATATGGAAAAAAACACAAAAGTTAAAGTCTTGAGCCATGCCAGCTCGAGAGGACACGCCAGCCCTGCAGCCTCAGACCCCCACCCCCGACCCAGACATCTGTCCAAGCAGCTGGAAACCCCTTTGGGATCAAGGTCCAAGGTTCAATGCTGGTATAAGTTTAAGGAGTGGCTTTTAACCCCAAAGTTGCAGGGAGGCCTTGGCAGGACAAAGAGACAAGTATGAATGATTGCTGAGATTCACAAATTTTAACCCCCCAGGCTCTTAGTGGCTGGAAGAAGGAGGGAGATCGGTATCTTTACACTTGATCTTAACTGTCAGGTCAGGCCAGGGCCTCCTATTGCACACGGACTTCACCCTGCAGGGCAGTGCTATCTAACACAGTAACTACCAGCCACGTGTGACTACCAAACATTTGAAATGTGGCTGAGCTAAGCTGAGAGGGACAGTAAGTGTAAGGCGCACACCGGATCAAAGACTTAGAAAAAATAAAACAAAGTATTTCAACAATTTTATATTGACTGTATATTGACATGATACTATTTTGTATTGCTGTTGTTTAGTCACTAAGTCATGTCTGACATTTTTTTTTACGTGCTGCTTTTTTTTTTTTTTTTTGGCTGCATTGGGTCTTAGTTCCCTAAGGGATCTAGTTCCCTAACCAGGGATCGAACCGATGCCCACTGTTTGGGAGCCCAGAGTCTCAGCCACTGGACCACTAGGGAAGTCTTGCATGCTGTTTGTGTGTGTGTGTGTGTGTGTGTGTGTGTGTGTGTGTGTGTGTGGTGTTTTTAAAAATAATCAAAGATTACAATTGTACAATATTGAGAAGTATAGAACAAAATGCAATTATTGGAGGACAATTTCTCTACAATATCGTGTCTGACTCTTGCTATCCCACGGACTGTAGCCCACCAGGCTCCTCTGTCCATGGGATTTTCCAGGCAAGAATACTGGAGTGGGTTTCCACTTCCTCCTCCAGGGGATCTTCCGGACCCAGGGTTCGAACCCGTGTCTCCTGCATTGGCAGGTGGATTCTTTACCAATAAGCCCCCTGGGAAACCCACTCTTTTGTATATGTTGGGTTAAATAAAATACATCATTAAAATTGATTTCATCTGTTTCTTTTTGAGTGTGGCTTGCTGGAAATTTAAAAACTGCGTATATGGTTTGCATTTCTGTTCCTATTTCTGTTAGACAGCACTGTTGCAGGGGTTCACAAGCCAGGTCCCAGAAGCCCCCAGAGCTGGTCCGCCCATGACACAGATGAGGAAACCAAGGCTCTGTGTGCAGTCAGCTCAGGGGAAGTGCTTGGGGGAAGGAGTGAGCCCCTCTGCTGTAACCTGGGGTCTCTAGTCAGGCGCTGTGGCCTCTCCCACTTCCTGCCTCCGCCCTCCCAGGAGGTTCAGCTTACCTCAGGGGTACCACAGAACGTGGATGTGGTCTCCTCGGGCTCCACACCCTCCTTGCAGAGGCCGAAGTCTGTCAGCACCACGTGTCCCTGTGGAGGAGGGAGGGCAGGCGTGGGAGGTGATCTGAGCTAAAGGGATGACCAGGTCTAACCCTAAAGCCCAGATGCCACACCCGGGGCATGGCCATGCGGTCTGTGTCCCTGGCACAAGCCCGAGCTGGAGGCTCCACTCACTCTGTGCTTCTAACCTCGACGCCAACAACAGCATAGGGGTGGGGAGATGGCATCGCACTGTCTGCCCCCAGCTCATCACAGACTCACGTCCACACCCAGCAGTTCCAGAATGTCCCTGCTGGAGGGGCCTGGTGGCAGCAGCCCCCTTAACAGAGGACAGGGGACTGAGAGAGCAAACACACTTTGTGGCTGGGTGAGAGGGTAGCTGGTGGAGGTCGTGATGTGAGTGGATACTGCCAGGCTCTGCCCAGATCCCCTCTTTAGGAGCTGTCCTGCCCATCCTCCATGCTGGACCATTGCCCTCATCCAAAGTCATGCCCCTCTCAAGGGGCAGTCCTCATCTGATGACTGGCCAGGACAGTGGTGCAGACGCCCGCATCCTTGCCTCAGTTTGGAAGAGTTCTAGAGAGCCATCCCAGCTGGGGTGCACCCCCCCTTGGAAGACCAGCTGAGGTCTCACTTGCAACCGCAGAGCAGGCGAGAGCAGTGCAGGTGCGCTGCTTCCTCTGCCCAAACCTGCCCCTCACCCCTTAAATGTGAAGCTCTTGAGAGGGTTCCCGAATAACCTTTTGCACCTTACACTCCAGTTCAGAGTCTATTTCCAGGGAACTCAGTCTAAGCATGGAAGGACTGCAAAACCCTCGAGCCTCTGTGTAACAGTACCCCTGCCCCACCACAGGCCTCATACACACACTCATGAACACACGAGTACGTGTACACCCATGAACACACAACAAACATTTACATGCATATACACTCGCACACATACACCTGAATGCGTCCCTAGCCATATGCACGCGTGCACAATGCATGCACATATACATATACTCATGGGCACACTGCATACATGTGCAACTATGTGTGCGCACGCACGCACACACACACACACATACACACACACCAACCTGGCAGTCCAAGAGAATGTTTTCCGGTTTCAGGTCCCTGCAGACATTGAAAGGAAAGGGCGCTGTGATGTCGAAGCCACGCTGGCCCTCCTCCTCGGGCAGAGGAAGGACCAAGTTCACTGGGATTTCACTGGGATCCAGGGATCCACACACCCCCGGCTGTGGGGGCGGAAGGGCCAGGCCTGGCTCTGAGCCACAGGCAGGCCTCACCTGTAAATGATGTTGAGGGAGTGCAGGTAGCCAATGGCGCTGGCCACCTCGGCAGCGTAGAACCGGGCCCGGGGCTCTAGGAACCGGCGCTCCCGCTGCAGGTGGAAGAAGAGCTGGAGGGGGAGGAGGCATGTGAGCAGGTTCCTGGGGGGCTCCAGCTCCTCAGATGCAGGGTTGGAGGCAGATGGGCAAGTCACCCCCTCTCTAAGCTGCAACAACCTCATACAAGAAAGGGTATGCAGGCCCCTGCCCTACAGAGCTGGCAAAGTGTCAGCAGGAAAGGTGAATTAACAAGAATGGAGCCCCTACTCTGTGCCAGGCTCCAGCCGCACCCTAATACATCTCTTGCTCACTTGCTTGCTAGCTAAGTTGCTTCAGTCGTGTCCGACTCTGTGAGACCCCATAGACGCCAGCCCACCAGGCTCTGTCGTCCCTGGGATTCTCCAGGCAAGAACACTGGAGTGGGTTGCCATTTTCCTCTCCAATGCATGATAGTGAAAAGTGAAAGTGAAGTCGCTCAGTCATGTCCAACTCTTCGCAACCCCATGGACTGCAGCCTACCAGGCTCCTCCGTCCATGGGATTTTCCAGGCAAGAGTACTGGAGTGGGGTGCCATCGCCTTCTCCGAATACATCTCTACTTTTCTTTTATCCTCCTGACTACCTTCCAGGTTTCAAGTAGGAGGCCAGTTTCGTGGAAAAGGAAACTGGAAGTGTCAGAGCAGCCAGGTGACTTGCCCAAGGTCATGGACTATAATTGGCAGAGCTGTGATTTTAACCTGGGTGGGTCAGACATGTGCTTTTCCTCTAACCCACATGATAAAATGATTACGATGGTCAAACTGAGCCCAGGTTAGACCTGCCCCTGGGCCAGTTGCTTTGGTATATTTTACTGGCAAAGAAAAGTCCTTCACACCTCCACCAGGGAATTTAGGGATGGAGGACACAAAACTTCCCTCTGGGCATCAGGCTAGAGAGCATGAGGTCACATAGGTTAAATCTGGGGTCACTCAGAAGGGCCATCTTGCTCAGAGAGACAGAGGAGGGAGCCCAGCATTTCCCAGCTGTGCTTCTGGGTCACCAGGTGGCCCCAGATCACAACCACAAGGACTGCTCACTCCCATGCAGTGGTCTGTGGTGTAAAATGGGTAAAATTAGAACTACTGACCACAGAGGTCCTCTGACTTTGCCCTTTCCCAGGTCCACTGAAGGGATTCTGGACAGCTTTGCATGGGAGTCAAGAAATGAAAATGGCTGGGAGTCAGACAGACCTGCCTTCAAATCCTGGCTCTGCCAAGTGCATGCAGGGTAGCCTTGAGCCAGTGAGTTACCTCCCTGAGCCTCGGGCTTTTCAGCTGCAAAATGGGTCTGTGGTAAGGATGAGGGGAGATCATTCCAGAAGCTGGTGCACCATGGGCACATGGGATGGAGAGCTCCGGGTCACCCACCTCTCCCCCGTTGACGTAGTCCAGCACGAAGTAGAGCTTCTCGGGTGTCTGGAAGGAGTAGCGCAGGCCCACGAGGAAGGGGTGGCGCACGTTCTTCAGGAGCACGCTGCGCTCTGCCATGATGTGGTTCTGCTGCGGAGTTACCAACACACACACACACGCATGCACACACACATGCGCATGCGCGCGCACACACACACGGGTCGCGTTACCACCCACGTGCCCACCCTGCTCAAATTCCCACCATGGCTCCTCACTGCCCTCAGAGCCAAGCCCGGGGGGCCTTGCCTAGCATTCAGGGCTCTGTGTGGTCCACCTCATCCCCCGCCAGTGCAGCTGGGTGCAGCTCCAGCCCTGGGTCCAGCTCCAGCCCTGGGTCCAAATTCCCTGCCCCCCTCACCCAGTGAAAGTGTTAGTTGCTCAGTCTCGTCCGATTCTTTCACCAAACCCCATGGACTGTAGTCCCCTCGGGCGCCTCTGTCCATGGAATTCTCCAGGCAAGAATACCGGAGTGGGTTGCCATTCCCTTCTCCAGGGGATCTTCCCAACCCAGGCATTGAACCCGGGCTCCTACGTTGCAGGCAGATTCTTTACCATCTCAGCCACCAGGGAAGCCTCAACAAAGCTGCAAGATGACTGAATAGGTGAGTTCCAAGGACAAGCTCTCAGAGAAAAGAAGGCAGGCGCTGTGCACATCCAGGCCTCTGTTCCTGTTCCCCTGCGGGGACGCCCTCTTTTCAGATCATCAAAAGCCTATGTTCAAGGCCGCCTCCCTCAGCAAGACCTGACCCGTGAGCTCCTTTTTAACCTTAGTTCCCTCTGCTGAGTCCTCTGACTTGACATTCCATCCTTCCTCAGGGCCTGCCGTCCTTCTTATGGAGTTGGTGTTAAAGAGACTCAAGTCAGTGGAAGCATCTAGAACTCCTGGAAGGCTGTGGCCTGAAGGGCCCTTGGTGAGGCTGAAGTGTGACACCCCCCCCATTGCACAGGTGGGGAGGCTGGCACTGACAGGGCTGAAGACTGGTTCGCCATGGAGCCCTGGATCCTCAGGGGAAGGCAGAGGGCCAGGACGGGGCCACCTGCAGGCCCTCCAGGTGAGGCGGTTAGCCTGCCTTCCTGGAGAGGGGCCAGCATCCCACCCAGCCCCCCTGCACTCGATCACCTCTATGCTCAGAGTTGGACCTATCATTGGAGGCCACCTGAGACTGGGGGTCAAGAGGCAGGAGAGGAGATGCCTGGGCCCAAGCCTTGGTACCTCTTTCTTCTTTAAGATAGACTTTTTCTGCAGCACCTTCACTGCGTAGAACATCCCATCAGACTTGTGCTTGGCCAGTAGGACCTGAGCAGGAGGACAAATGCAGAACCCGCAGGTGACTACTCCTCTGGGCTTTGGGTTTCTTGATGGTGGTGCAGACCTCTAGTTCCAGCCGTGTGCCCACAATTCTGCAGGTTGTAAGCTCCCACTTTGCACACGTGAGTGACAGCAGGGGGTGGAAGGGGCTGGAAAGGGGGGAAACCCAGGTCTCCCATGCTCACAGGTCACTCACCTTTCCATAGTTTCCTTTGCCAATGACTTTGAGGAAGTCAAAGTCCGTGGGCCGGGCACTGGGGTAAGAGGAAGGAACACAGGTCAGCATTTGCCAGCTTGGGAAACAGAGTACATTAGCTCAAATCAGGGCTTCTCTTTAACTTTGAAGCTGGAGAAGGCCATGTTTTTCCAGCCAAGAGGGTCTTCTCAGACTGGCCTCTGCCTCTGGGGATCTCACAATGGAGTAAACAACAGGCAAGAAGTGGAAAAAACCAAATACAACTGCATAGAAGACAAGGACTCTGGCCTCTAAAGACAGAGAAGCACCTGGAGGGTGGGGGGCTGCTAATAATGCAGGCTTTGGGGGGATATTCCAGCCACAGGGCTCAGCATGAGAAGAGGCTGGGGAATTAGTGGGAGATAAAGCTGGGGACTGGTCCTGGGCTCAGATGGCAGAGGATCTTGATGCTGAATCAGAGAACTTGGGTTGTATTGCCAAGGCGAGGGGAGCCAGGGAAGAAAGGGATTGAGAGACTGGAACTCACTTTGGGTTGGCAGAAGGCCCCAGGTTGATATTCCCATTGGCCCTCGGGGGCTAAAGATATTTAAAGAAAGAGGTGATTAAGATCAGAGGGTCCCGATTCCTCGGCCTCCTCCCTTCCCCCTGGCCCAAGCCCTGCTCCCTTTTCCAACATCTCTGCTAGCCTGCCTGCCTTCTTTCCTGTGTCCCTTTCTCCCTTCCTTCTTTCCATCCATCTACCAACCCACCCAACCATCCACATCTCACCTGCTTCTCACGATAGCCGTGGGAGGCCGCTGACTGTTGTACCAAATGTGAAGGTGAGAAAACTGAGACCCAGAAAAGAGCCGTCGGAGGACTTAGAGGCAGCCCCGCCGACACAAGAATACAGGTGACCTCGGGGCCAATCTCATAATTTTTCCACCTCACTTACTTCTTGAAGCTCTTGCCCAAGTGTCTTTTCTCTTTACCCTGCAAATGGCCTGATTCCATGAGCTCACAGTTATCCCAGTGGGTGCCCCAGTCCTGGGACCATTCACCTGGCTGATGAGGACCTCCCTGGGTTTCCTTGGCCTTGGGAGGAAGGGAGCCCCCTGGTGGTGACTGGGAGAACCAAGACCCACCTACCTTCGGACTGGGGGTCCCAGCTGGGCTTGAGTCCATGGTGTAGCAATGATCAGGCACGCTCTGGGGACGCAAGGAGGAGCAAGACGAGGGAGGTGCTGCTGGGGAATTAGTGTCGTCTGTCTAGGGTGCTCTGTCCTCCCCTGCCTGACTCCCTGCACCTGCTCTAGGCCAGCAATCCCTGCCTGGGACAAGAAATGATGTCCTCTGGGCCCAGCCTCTCCAGTCAGACATCTCAGGAGGGAAGGAGGGAGAATGGTCAGGGGTGGCCCTTCCCAGGCTGAATCTTTTCAAGCACTGGGGATGGCCAGGGCAGCTCCGATGTCTGGAAAGGCCAAGGCTGGAAGGACTCCTGCAGGGCATAAAGTCTGGACTCTTCCTCCCATTTCAGAGGTGGGGAGCCTGAGGCCTTGAAAGGGACTTGCCTAGGGTCCCACAGCTTGTGAGGGGCAAGCTGAGCACCCCTGGACCCCATACAGGCATGTTGCCACCCTGGATAGCTAGAGAGAGCCCTGGGTTGGGCGCTGTGTTGACTATCATGTCTCAGCCACAAGGACTTCCGCCTAATGTCCCTGGAGGGGCAGCTGCCCTGGGGACCTTGGGCCAGAATCATGAACAGACCCACGAGCAAGTGAGCTAAGACACTTCAGTCGTGTCCAGCTCTCTGCGACCCTATGGACTGTATGTAGCCCTCCAGGCTCCTCTGTCCATGGAACTCTCCAGGCAAGAATACTGGAGTGGGTTGCTATGCCCTCCTCCAGGGGATCTTCCTGACCCGGGGATCGAACTCACATCTCTCACATCTCCTGCATTGGCAGGCAGGTTCTTTACCACTAATGCCAGCTGGGAAGCCCCTGGCTGTGTCTGTTTGAGATGAAACAATGGGGAGTATGAATAGCGGTCTGTGCAGCCAGGAGCAGGTGGAGGACGCTTACATGTCCAGGGCCTGGCTCGGCAGGCCCAGGACCCCACAGCCCCACCCTAGACTGGAAAGTCAAGAGCAGAAACTGAGATTGCTCTTGTGGACTGCTGGGTACTGCGCCTCCTGAGATAACAGCTTTGGTCTGCAGTGGGGCCCAGGCTGCCGTAGAGACCACCCATCTTTACAAGGGGGCCCTGGGGCAACCACCCCCTGGTCTTCTCGGGAGCTGAGAAAGTGACCACAGGGGAAGCGAGGGAATTTTCCCTGTCTAGGCTGCTCTGGGAGGCCCAGCCGCATGGAGCCCTGAGAAGGTGAGCCACAGAGCCAAATACGGAGCGCAGCCTGGCTTCAGCCAGTGCCCCGAGTCCGCGCTCCTGCAGCTCACACCCCTCCCGGCCAGGCCCTGACAGCCCCTCTGCCAGGCCCTTGCCTCCCCGGCCCCACGTACCTGCACAGCCTGCGGAGAGGCCGCTGGGAGAAGCTGCGGTGGGAGCCGGAGGGTGGACAGTGGACAAGAAGCCCTCTCTGTTCTCCCAACAAGGGCCGAAGTGTCTGTGCCTGGCGCCGGCCCGGCCCCGGCACCCAGCTTGGAACTCCAGGCCGCGCGGCGAGGGAGCTGTTGATGTCACGCGGGAGCCAGCAGGGCTTAAGAAGGGACCGAAGTCCTCTGTTCCCTCGGGGACATCGCCTCCCCCTGGGGGGTGTGGGTAGAAGGGCATGAGCGACAGCTGCAGGAGAGCCGGGGCGATGCTGGGGATTGTTGGAATGCACATGACTGTGCGGGGTGCGGGTGTGTGTGCAGGCGTTTCATGCAGAGATGTGTGTCTATCTGGTGTATCAGTGTGTCCCTGCATGTCAAGGTATTTGTGCATCAGTGTGATTGTGTGATTTTGTCGGTGCGTCTGTACATTGGTGACTGGTCTGTGTGTCGATGTGCTTCAATGAGTCTCTGTGTAGTGCAGTGTGTGGACACGGCAGTGTGTACCTCTATACATGTTAACGTGTTGTGTGCATGTGTGTGTGTCTATGAATACATATGTGTGACAGTGGTCTTTGTGGATCTGTGTTCATATTGGTGTTTATCAGTGAGTCTGCATGTGTGGGTGAGTCTGTGTGTGTGTGTGTGTGTCTGTGTGTGTGTGTAGGGGGCCTGTCTGGAAGGATACATGTTCCCTGGGGCCTACCCAGGCCCGCTGCAGACCATCTGGGGCTGAAGATGAAGTTCAGAGACCTGGGAGCTCTTTGGCTCCCAAGAACCTGCAGGTGCTTCAGGGCCTGGGTGTCTGGTTCAGTCAGCCTGGCCTTGGTCTTTGTTGAACGCTTGGACTTAGGGGTCCTTCCCCATGGCCCTCCAGGTTCTGACTGCTGTCTCCAGAGCAGGACTGGGACCTGGCACTCTTTTCTGCAGTGCTGCAATCCTTGCACCTGGACACACCTCTCCTCTAGCAGCAAAATACAAAGAAACTGTATGGGGCTAAAAATAACTGTGTGCATGGGCAGATGGGGCAAATTTCTGAACCCAAACGATATAAAGAGACCAAAAAATCCAACTGCCACTTTTGAGGAGCCTGGAGCAAAAGCAGGGTACTGTGCATGCCTCCTTCACTCAATACCACTTAAGGGTGGGGGCAAGATACCTAAAGCTACTCTTTCAGCACGACCCTTGCACACACCCCTGTGCTGTGCTTAGTCGCCCTGTTACATCTGATTCTTTGCAACTCCATGGACAATAGCCCACCAGGCTCCTCTGTTCATGGGGATTCTCCAGGCAAGAATACTGGAGTGGGTTGCCGTGCCCTCCTCCAGGGGATCTTCCCAACCCAGGGTTCAAATCCAGGTTTCCCGCATTGCAAGCGGATTCTTTACTGTCTGAGCCACCAGGGAAGCCCAAGAATACTGCAGTGGGTAGCCCATCCCTTCTTCAGGGGATCTGGCCAACCCAAGAATCGAATTGGGGTCTCCTGCATTGCAGGCGTATTCTTTACCAGCTGAGCTACCACGAAAGCCCTGGACACACCCCTACTCTCACCCATACAGGGAACAAGCTTGTCCCCCACTCAGGGAGTGAGCAAGCAAGAGGATCTATTGTTTGTTCTTGCTCCCCCTGCTGCAACAGGGGCCCCTGTCTGAATTTCTTGCCTGGTCTCTGGTCAATTTCTATTAATTGTGAAGGTCAAGAACCCTGGTCGGTATCACCAGGAAGCAGGGTCCCAGTGGCACCCTGGTGCATGATGGCCTGGTGCAATAATCAGGCACTCACAGGGTATCTTCCTCTCTCCAGGAGGTTATATGGGGTGTTCTGGGGAATGAAGGAGTTGACAGGGCCTGACACGGCCCCTGCTCTTCTGGAACTTTCTGTGTGGCTACCACATGCCACACTCAGGCCTCTGTAATTCACCACAGTGTGGGGATCTGTGGAGCTGGGGCCAAGGGGGCTCATCAGAAAGGGACCTGAGCCCAATGGCCTTGGGGTGGGGGGGGTCTTCTGTGAGCTTTGATGTAGGTGGGGGGAGTCATCCAAGAAAAACCCAAGTGAACAGTATCAGAGCCTTTCATTTTTTAAGAAAATGGAAATGTTGAACCAACACACAGATGGGCAGGATATTATGTTGACAAAACATAACGCCCAGAACAAGGTCATTTCTTTTCAATGACAAGACCCTGATGCAGCCTTCATTTAGGAGCACTGCTTAGAACAGGAAAACAATAATGAAAATAATAGTAACCTCAAGGTCCAAGCGTAGGGCACATCAGAATACTCACTGACTGTAGTAGTTCCCTCTCTGGGACTTACATCCTGAGAGACTGTCCCATTTCCATGTTCCCTTTGCAGTTAGACTCCTTGGAATTGTTGTCTGGACTCAGTTCCTACTCCTTCCTCCTTTCCTCTCTTGGAGCTGTTCCAAAGAGGCTGTTATCCCAACAGGCCCCCGAAAGAATAGACCAGTAACGTCCACGTGCCAGAGCCAGTGATGAATTCTTCGTTCTCATGTCATTCAGCGTCCTGAGGATATGACCCCCTTTTCCCACTTGGCGTTAGGATCTGCTGGTTTTCCTCCTATTTCACCATCTGCTTTTTTCTCAATCTTTTCTACTGCATTCCCTCTTTTTTACCCTGAAACACTGGCCCGGCCTTTCTCTATACTTGTTCCCCAGTTGACAGCAACCAGTTTAACGGATTTAAGTGTCGACTAAACTCCACAATTCCCAAACTCATCTGTCTAGTTCTGATACACTCCTGACTCTCGATTCTCTGACACTTCACCAGTTAGAGGTCTAGAGGCACCTCAGTTTTAACACGTCCAAAACGGAAGTCCTGACTTTCATTCTTTCTACTCTCCCCAGCCTGCTCCTCCATTGACGTCTATCTCCGTAACGGTACTTCCACCTACTCAAAGGTTCGAACCAGCAACTAGAAATTCATCCCAGAAACTTTGCACCTTCCCCCTGAATCCACCACTACACCATAACATCACCTTAGACTTTACCTTCAAAATCCCACATATATGTGGGATCTAGAAAAATGATAGAGATGAGCCTATTCGCAGAGCAGGACTAGAGACACAGATGTAGAAAGTGGACCTGTGGACGCAGTAGAGGAAGGGGAGGGTGAGAGGAACTGGAAGATTGGGATGACATATATACACTACCATGCGTAACACAGAAAACTAGTGGGCATGGGCTATAAAAAAGCACGGGAAGCTCAGCTTGCAGCTCTGTGATGACTCAGATGGGTGGGATGGGGGTAGCAGGAGGGAGGTCCAGGGGGAGGGGGTGTATGTACGCATATGGCTGATTCACTTCATCACACAGCAGAAACTAACACAACCCTGCAAAGCAAATGTATGCTAAACAAACAAATAAACGAAACGAAGTATATCCAGACGCCACTGCTGCACCCACCTGGCCCTGAGCCGCCATCGTCACTTGCATGGATTATCGCACTCACTTTCCCAATGTGTTCCTGTTTCTAACTTGAGCCTCTACCATCTTTCTTCACCAAAAACCGGAGTGACTCTTTAAGTCAGATCATGTGACTCTGTTGCTCAAAAACTCCAGTGTACTTGCCACCAAACTTAGGATTAAAATCCAGTCTTTACCGCAGTCTACGAGATTCCACGTGACCTGGCTCCCACCTCCCTCTCCTCCTTGGTCTCCAGGAGCTCCCTTTCACTATGCTCCAGCCTGGCTTCTTTGCTGTCCCTCAGACACACGGAGCACCCTCTGACCTCCTGCCCCTTGCCCTTACATTTCCCTGTGCTTAGAATACCCTTCCTCCAGACGTCCGCATGATCGCCTCCCACTCATATCACAGAGGTCTCTGCTCAGACATCACCTCTCAGAGGCCCTTTGTCCTGGTTAGGGGTTTCCCAGGATGTGAGACTTTCAGTGTTTCAACCAGGACAATCCTGGGCAAACCAGAATGGTTGAACACTCTGCAATACCAGTCCCACCAGTTCCCCATCCACATTTTTTTGCTTTATATTTTACTTTATAACACATCACTCTCTGAAACCTTATCTTACAATGCTTTGTTTATTTTTTGTCTTGAACTTGAACATTGGCTCTGCAAGGGCAAAGACTACTCTTATTCACTCTGAATCTCCGTCATCCAGATCAGAGTCTGGGATAGGATTGGAGCCCAGTACATATGTGACTAATAAGTCAAGGAATGAATTGATAAGATAAACTAGAGTATATCTATAATTTGGAAAATTAACCAGTTAAAAAATGACATATTGGCCTATGTAAATGGCAATGGGAACATATATGTGATACAATGTCAAGGCAAAAAAGCAGGTTTCCAAATGGTAGGTGAACAATGGTAGGTGACTTTGTTAAGAAAATAAAGACACAATGCACATGACCACCAAAAAAGGGCTGGAGGGACATGACCCAAGGTGACAGTGGGGTTAGGTTATCTTAGTTATCTTTTTATCTTTGTACCATTATGTAAAAATTCTGAAGATGTTGCTGTTTATTTACTATGTAGGTACTAAGTCCTGGTGGGAACTTTCACAGGCTCATTGCCCACCACCACACTGTGCCATCACCTTGACTGTGACGCCTACACCTAAGCAGTTCTCAGCATCTTTCTCTCCTGCAGCATTGCCTTCTGATTTCCTGGCCAGAGGTTGAATGAGCATCAGCATTTTCTCCCAGCTCTTTAGACCTACAGAGACCCCTGCAAACTCTCGGGAGGTGCTCCAAGTTCCTCTGAGAGTCCTCAAGCCTGTTTCTTCCTCTAACTTGCCCCAGCCGAGACGTGCACCCTTCTGCCCCATCACTCCATGTCCCTGCCCTCGTCTCCCTGGACCTGTTGGATGCAGGGGGAATGGGGGTGGTGGTCACACAGTTCCCTCTTTTTGGAACACTCTCTCAACCAACCAATCAGGTCTGCTCCGCTAACCCTTTGCATCTGTCCTCACCAGCCTTTCCCATAAGCTTCACCGGACCACCCCCAACCTGATGACCCCTAGCCCCCTCCCTTTTGCCCCCTTCTGTCACTACACTGTCTCCACTCTACTGTCATTTATTCATTTATAAGCCTGCTTGCCAGTGCCTTGCAATGACCTGCCAGTGACATTACATACCACTTTGGTCTTATTTTGTTTCTGCAGTGCCATGGGTTAAGAACTATCCTCGTTCTTGTTTTGAAAAGGAGGAAACAGGCACATAGAAGTGAAGTGATGTGACTCAGACATCTAGGCAGCAAATGATATAACGGGGATTTGAACCCAGCCAGTCTGACGCCAAAGCCCACGGTCTGGAATTTCAGGGAGAAGTTAGGAATTTAGAAAAGGAAGGGGGACTTTCCTGGTGGCCCAGTGGTTAAGACTTTGCACTTCCAAAGCAGGGGGTCCAAGTTCAAGCTCTGGCTGGGGAACCAAGTTCCCACATACTGCATGGCACCGCCAAGAAATTAAAATAAACAAACATTTAAAAAAATTTTTTTAATTAAAAAAAGGAAGGAATGAAGTTAGTTGGAAGAAAGCAAGGATGAAATGGATTCGTTAGGAAGGAAGAAAATTAGGCAGCACAGGTAGAGAATTAGTTGAGACGGAAGGAAGGAAAGAAGGGAAGAAGGAAGGGAGGGAAGTGATAGGAAGGAAAAATGAAGGAAAGGAGTTAGGGAGGAGGGTGTCAGAAGGGAAAGGAAGTCAAAACGATAGTTAGGAAGGAAATTAGCTAGGTAACTAGTTTCCCGTTTTGGCAGACGAACACATTAGCAGGGAGGTGTCCGGATCACGGCGGAGTCACTCACCTGAAAAAAACTAGGTCCCAGCTCAGGTCCTGGGCTCCAGCCCCGTACCCAGCAATGCGTTCCAGTCTCTCTGCATGGTCCCTCTGACCCACAACCCAATCCTGACTGCTCGAACAACCTTCCCGGGCAGGAGCGACCTGTCACCCACTCCCTCGGGCTCCCAAACCAGCTGAAGTTCAACCTTCAGCCCTGCTGGCTGGGCACTGGCTACCGGGCTTTCCGGTTACTAATTAACCACTGGACCTGAATCACAATGCTGGCGGTGCCCACTGGCTCCTCCACCGGGCCCTGCCCTGGGGACCGTCTTTTGAAAGGTACAGCACAACTCACGTTGTGTGACCTTGGGCAAGTGACTCCAGCTCCCGGAACCTTGTGTGAATGTGTGATGTTGCCCAACATGGAGGAGCTCTGAAGTACCTTTAACATTTCATTCATTAAGTCCCTGTCCCATTTCATTCTCTGAAATCTTGCCCGCACCAACCCCACCTGAAGCCCTGCTGAAATGCGGGCTCTTTCTACGCAGCCTTCCCTGATTCCATTAGCAGAGTCACTGTCCCTTGTGCTTAGAGCCTGAGAAATCGACCAAGGAAGGTGCTTGTTTTGCACCGTTCTCACTAATGGGCACCACCAACCTCTTTGATTAGCTCAATCGTGGATCCATCTGGGGAGGAGCAGCTCATTTGCCCACTGTGCCAGCCCAACAACCTGATACTCCTGGCACTCTCTTGTGTTGAGCCAAATCCTGGGCCCAGAGCTCACCTGCCCCAGCACTGCCTGGGCACCGACCTGGGAGGAGCACCCTGTCTGAATGGAGACCCGTGCCCCACCTTGCCCTTTGGAGAACTGAGACTCAGGAACCAGGGCTCAGCTCACCCCAGGCTTTGTCCTGTTTGATCTGTAGCTGCCCAGACCGAGGGTTCTAACTCAGGGCAGGGGTGGAGCCTGGATTGCTGGACAGGTGAGCAAAGTTTTGCCCCGTGTCCCCCTTCTTAGCAGGGAACTCAGAGTCTGACTACCATGCTGCCTCCTTTGCTGCCTTTTTTTTTTTTTTTTAATTAAAATGTCAACAGGCCTTTCCTGGTGGCACAGTGGTTAAGAATCTGCCTGCCAATGCAGGGGACATTGGTTTGATTCCTGGTCTGGGATGATCCCATATGCTTTGGAGCAACTGAGTCCTTTGCCACAACTACTGAGCCCAAATGCCTAGAGCCTGTGCTCCACAGCAAGAGAAACCCATGCACAACAACAAAGACCCAGGGCAGCCAAAAATAAATTTTTAAAAATGTCAACAACTTCCCAGTCATTCCAGTGCCTTAGAAACTGGTGAATGAAAAAAAAAAAAAAGAAAGAAAGAAACTGGTGAATGTGCTCTCGACAGCTCTGCAGGCCTCACTCCTCTGCCAGCACACACAGCAGCAGTTGCCTGGCTTTGGCCCAGAGAGGGGCAGCAGCTGGCCCTAGGGCACCGAGCAAATCAGGGCAGAGCCCAGAGTCCTGCCCCTTTCCTTGGCTGAGCTGCTCCTCCTCTGAAACCTCCTCTCTTCCAGCCAGTTTGAAAAATACCCCACAAGATGGTATTGCATAATCAGTATGGAAGCATTCCAACACACTGAAGACCTTGAAATAAAAAGTGAAAACTTCTCCAGCCTATCTTCAATCTCATTTCCAGAGATAACTGCTATTAACTCAAAGGTGACATTTCTTCCAGACTTTTGCCTACACCTTCATCTGCATATCTCATCCATCTCCCCGCCCCCCAAAATGCACCATACTCTACATATTGTTCAGCAGCTCACTTTTTCCCCTCACACACAGCTCTCTGTGTCAACACATATGTGCATGCTGCCTGCTAAGTCACTTCAGTCATGTCCAATTCTGTGCGACCCCATGGACTGCAGCCTGCCAGGCTTCTCTGTCCATGGGATTCCCCAGGAAAGAATACTGGAGTGGGTTGCCATGCCCTTCTCCAGGAAACCTTCACCCACCCAGGGATGGAACTCTCTACCTGCATTGGCAGGTGGGTTCTTACCACTAGCACCACCTGGGAAGCCCGTGTCAACACATACAGCATTTTAAAAACATCTGTATTAGGGACTCCACACTTCTCCTGCAGGGAGCACGGGTTTGTCGGGGAACTAAAGATCCTGCATGCCTCGCTGTATCACACTTCTAAATGTGGGATTAATTTCCCCACTACTATTTTCCATCCTCTGTTCCTTTGCTGATGGACAGTCAGACTGTTGACCAAAATCACAGTAATTTTAAGGAGGCTGCAGAGAATATCTCTGTTAATATCGTGTGACCTTGGCATGTGTTTCTTTCTGGTAAACTCATGAAAGTGGGAGTTCTGGGTTCATTTTGACGTACCTACCAAGTTACTCTAAAAAGCTGTACCCACTGACATGCTATCAGCGGTGGGGTTTAAACTTGCCCTTTCCTCTCAAAGATGCTGCAGAAAATGGCCAAGGCCACTCCTGCCCAGAAGGCATTCCCCTGTCCCCCCTTCATTCTCCTTTTCCTTTTCCTTCCTAATCTCCCTGTATCCTCTCTTTCAGCTGGCTGGCTTCTGTAGCTTGGATGTGACGGTCAAAATTTGTTCTCAGGGATGAGAAGGGGAAACAAGAGTCTGAACCAGTGGGAATCCAGTGGGAATACTCCCTCCACCTTGGCATCCCTCGGCCCACTTTTCCCTGCTTTATCTGTCCCGCCCCATCCCTACTCCCACCAATAACCCCACCTACACACACCCTCTCACACCTGCAGATTCATCCATAGGCAGAGGGGAATCAGGGGTCAGAACTGAGAAGCCTGTTATCCGTGTGGATTGAGTGCAAGACCCTTGCGTCAACAGAGTTCACACACAGGCTAGAGATGAGGCCCCCCTGCTCCCGCCCCACTTACTTTTCTTTTAGAAGAAAAAGATTTTCAGAACGTGATAAATGTACAGAATTTTTAAAATGGAGCTGGACTATGAGGCAGATAATGAGAAAGGTCTGTTCCCCATCTCCTTCCTCATGGACAAGGAATGCACTTACGCTGTTTCCTTTGGTATTTTTTTTTAATGTATTTATTTTTAATTGAAGGATAATTGCTTTACAATATTGTGTTGGTTTCTGCCACACATCAACATGAATCAGCCATAGGTATACATATGTCCCCTCCCTCTTGAACCTCCCTCCTACCTCCCACCCCATCTCACCCCTCTAGGTTGTCACAGAGCTTCCTTTGCTATTTATTAATACGTCCATGTGTCTAAATAGCATGATTATACTGAGAGTCCCTCCATCTGTCATTTTTTAGAAATTCTCAAGTGGTTTCCTTACAATATTTCCATCTCGCCCATTCAAACATTCACCTCTGCTTTTCCTAAAATTAGTTGGTCATTGTCTCATCTGATTGTTTGAAATACTCAGTGTATACCTCTGCATATATTTTACACCTGTACAAACACACATGCAAATAATTCTTAAACTCTTTGATAGAGCTGAAAAGAGCCTCCTAATACAGTAATATTGGGTTAGCCTAAAAAATTCAATTGAGTTTTTCTGTAATATCTTAGGGAAAAACCTGAGTGAACTTTTCGGCCAATTTCATTGGGTTTGTTTGGTTGTGTGTTTTTTTTTTTTTTTTCCCTCATCCTTCCTGGAGATTTTTATCCTTCTCTTTTCATCTGGACAACAGTTCAGTTGCCAGCCTGGCCCTTTTTCCATCACTCTGGAAATCCCCTCTGTCTTTCTCCTTTAAAACATTTTGTTTAATTTTTTTTTTTTTTTGAGTGTGCCATGTGGCATGCAGAATCTTAATACTTCCACGTGCCTAAATAGCATGGTTTAGATGAACCCATGCCCCCTGCAGGGGAAATGTGGAATCTTAAACCACTGAACCATCAGAGAAGCCCTTTCTTTGTCCCTCTCCTTGTTGGATGTCCTATTTCCTGGATCCTATGGGTGTCCTCTTTCAAAACAGTGGTTAAATCTATGTAAATAAAAGTTGCCATTTTAATCATTAAGAAGTGGACAATTGAGTGTCAAGTACTTTCACAGTGTTGTGCAATCATCATCAGTATCTCTTTCCAAAACTTTTTCATCACCCCTAGGAACAGCTCTGTGGCCATTAAGCAATAACTCCCAATTCCCTCTTCACCCAGCCCCTGGTAACCTCCAGTCTACTCTCTGTCTCTATAAACTTGCCTATTCTAGATATTTCATGTAAGTGGAATCACACAGTATTTGTCTTTTTGTACCTGGCTTATTTCACCTAGTGTAATATTTTCAAGATTCATCCATGTTGCTTAGTCCATTTAACGGTTGAATAATATTCCAGTGTATGGATAGATATACCACATTTTGTCTATCTACTCGAGGATTCCCAGGTGGTGCCAGTCAATGCAGGAGACATAGGAGATGTGGGTTCAATCCCTGGGCAGGGAAGATCCCCTGGAAGAGGGCATGGCAACCCATTCCAGTAGTCTTGCCTGGAGAATCCCCACGGGCAGAGGAGCCTGGAGAGCTAGAGTTCATAGGGTCGAAAAGAGTCAGACACGAATAAAGTGGCTTAGCATGCATGCATGTCTATTTATTCATCTATATTTTGTCTACCTGTTCATCTATTAATGGACTTTTGGGTTGCTTCCACCTTTTGAACACGGTGAATAATGCGTCAATGAACACTGGCATATAAATAATCTGTTTCCAAATCCTTTAGATGAATGAAAAGTGAAAGTGAAGTCGTGTCCGACTCTTTGTGACCCCACGGATTGTAGCCTACGAGGCTCCTCCACCCATGGAATTTTCCAGGCAAGAGTACTGGAGTAGGTTGCCATTTCCTTCTCCATTTTAGATACATACTTAGGAGTAAAATTGAAAACTGTGGTGTTGGAGAAGACTCTTGAGAGTCCCTTGGACTGCAAGGAGATCCAACCAGTCCATTCTAAAGGAGATCAGTCCTGGGTGTTCATTGGAAGGACTGATGCTAAAGCTGAAACTCCAATACTCTGGCCACCTCATGTGAAGAGTTGACTCACTGGAAAAGACCCTGATGCTGGGAGGGATTGGGGGCAGGAGGAGAAGGGGGCGACAGAGGATGAGATGGCTGGATGGCATCACCGACTCGATGGACATGAGTTTGAGTAAACTCCGGGAGTTGATGATGGACAGGGAGGCCTGGCATGCTGCGATTCATGGGGTTGCAAAGAGTCAGACACGACTGAGCAACTGAACTGAACTGAACTGATGTGCTGTGTGTGTGTACTAATTCGTTTCAGTCATGTCCGGCTCTTTGTGACCCCATGAACTATAGCTGGCCAGAGAGCATGTAGCTGTCCATGGGGTTCTCCAGGCAAGAGTACTGGAGTGGGCTGCCATGCCCTCCTCCAGGGGATCTTCCTGACCCAGGGATCCAAGCCCCTGTCTCTCTTAGGTCTCGTGCATTGGCAGGCGGGTTCTTTACCACTAGCGCCACCTGAAAAGTCCACTGGGTAGTACAGTAACTCTATATTTAGCTTTTTGAGGAGCCAAACTGTGCCAAACTTTTCGCAGTGGCTGCACCATTTTACATTCCAACCAGCAGATTCTTCACATCCTTTCCAACAATTATTATTTTCCTTTATTTTATTATAGTGATCCTGGTAGGTGTGACATGGTAGCCCATTGTGGTTTTGATTTGCATTTTTCTAATACTAATGATGTTGAACATCTCTGTGTGTGTTAGCCATTTGTCTATCTTTGGAGAAATGTTCAGTCAAGTCCTCTGCGATTCTTTATTTGGATTGTCTTTCTGTTGTTTAGTTTTAGGAATTATTTATATATTTTAGATAGTGAACTCTCATCAGATATGTAATTTGCACATATTCTTTCCCATTCTGTAGGCTGTTGTTTCAACTTTTTCATTCAATGTCCAAAAGGTTTTAGTTTTGATGAAGTACAACTTGTCTGATTTTTCTTTTGTTGCTTGCACTTTTGGTGTCCCCTCTGGAAAGCACTGTCAATTCCAAGGTCATAAAAATTTACCTCTATGTTTCCTTATAAGGGGTTTATGGTTTTAGCGCTGCTATTTGGGTCATCGATCCATTTGGAGTTCATTTTCTATAGAGTATAAGATACGCATCCAACCTCACTTTTTCACAAGTGGAAATCTCAGTGTCCTGTTCCTTCCCCATTGAATGGGCTTGACATTCATCAAAAATCAATTGGCTTTAAACAAAAATTTAAGAAAATCATTTGGCTGCTGGGATGTCCCTGGAGGTTCAGTGGTTAAGGTGCCATACTTCCAATACAGCAGGCACCAGTTCCACCAATTGCTGGTATAGGGGAAATAGGATCCCACATGCCGAGCTGTACTGCTAAAGATTAAAAAAAAAGTCAATTGGCCATGAACGTACGGATTTATTTCTGGACTCTCAGTTCTATTTAGTTGTTCTTTATGCCTGCCCCTATGCCAGTATCATCCATTTTGATTACATTACCTTTGTAGTAAGTTTTGAAACCAGAAAGTCTGAGTCCTCCAACTTTGTTCTTTAAGATTTTGTTACTTGCAATTTCATACAAATATGAGAATCAGCTTACATATTCCTGCAAAAACGTCCACTGGAATTTTGATAGAGTTTACACTGACTCTATAGATCACTGCAGGCAAGTATTGATGTTTTAACAATGTTAAGTCTTCCTACCCATGAGTATTGTCTTGCCCGTTATTTGTCATGTTGAGGAAGTTTCCTCCTATTTCTAGTTTTCTGACAGTTTTTATTGTGAAAAGGTGTTGGATTTTTGTCAAATGCCTTTTCTGTTAATACATCAATCGAGGTGATCACATGCTTTCCCATTCATTCCAGTAATGTGGAATATTATATAGATTGATTTTCTTATGTTGAAAAGACATATCTTCGAATTCCTGGGATTTTTCTCTTTTTTGATTTACTCTTTTCATTTTGATGGAACACATTCTCCAGTGGCTTTCTGAGGAAAGGTACATGGGAGGTAAAAGTTTGAAGCCTTGAATGTTTGAAAATGTTCTGCTTTCATATTTGATTGACAGCTTGACTGGGCACAGAATTTTTCTTTGAAGTTGTGAAGACATTCCTCTCTTTCCTCTTGCTTCCAGCATAGCTATTGAGAAGGTCAGTGCTATCGTACTTCATGTTCCTTTGGATGTGACCTGTTTTATTCCTCTGGGAGCTTTTAGCTCTCCTCTTTGTTCTCATTATTCTGACATCTCACAATAATATAGCTTGGTGTCATTCCTTTTACATCCACTGGCCTGGGCATGTAGTGGGATCTTTCCGTTTGTCTCTCTGTGAAATTTCCTTTTTTAAGTTCCTTTTTATTATAATTTATCTGTTCTCTCTTAATGGCATTTCTATTAGTCGTATATTGGATTTCTAGTTAGTCCTCCAGAGAAGGCAATGGCACCCCACTCCAGTACTCTTGCCTGGAAAATCCCATGGATGGAGGAGCCTGGTAGGCTGCAGTCCATGGGGTCGCGAAGAGTCGGACACGACTGAGCGACTTCCCGTTCACTTTTCACTTTCATGCATTGGAGAAGGAAATGGCAACCCACTCCAGTGTTCTTGCCTGGAGAATCCCAGGGATGGGGGAGCCTGGTGGGCTTCTGTCTATGGGGTTGCACAGAGTCGGACATGACTGAAGTGACTTTGCAGCAGCAGCAGCAGCAGTTAGTCTTCTAATTTTCTTCAGTTCAGTTCAGTTCAGTCTCTGTCTCTCTGTGACCCCATGGACTGCAGCACGCCAGGCTTTCCTGTCCATCACCAACTCCCAGAGCTTGCTCAAACTCATGTCTATCGAATCGGTAATGCCATTCAACCATCTCATCCTCTGTCATCCCCTTCTCCTCCTAATTTTCTTACTCTTCCCCATTTTCATCTCTTTTTTTATTCTACTTTTGGGACAATATGAACTTAGTCTTTCATCCCTTGTGCTGAATTATCTCTGCAATCACATTTGAAATTTCCAAAAGTCCTTATTTGTCTTTCAATACCACTTCTTTTCCTTTTATAGCAGACATGGCTGGCAGATGGTTAACTTCAGACAAAGGGAAGCATCAGTTCTTCCACTGTGATAGGTAGGAAAGGAGGAAGGATGGATGCAGGTAAGAGGGGACTGTCATATAAGGTGGCAGGAAGGTGGGGTATTCCTTCTGATGACCTCCGTTTTCTCTGTGACATAGATGGTGAGGACATTTACTGAGACAAAGTGAAAGGTAATGGGGTAGGAGGTTTGAGGAGCAAGGTAAAGGGAAGTCAATGTTAATCCACCCCTGCCCCAAATTCCAGTTGCTTCCTGGGCAGCCCTAAGGGTTGAAGCCAAAGAACATCAGCCCACCATGGTTCCAACCTGCTCAGTAAGATAAATTCCTGGCTAAAGTGTGGGAAAGATGGGCTCTTAGGCAGCTCCATGGCTGGCACTCTTCTAGCCAAGCAGTCTGGAAGAGTAGCGGAAACAAGGAATTAAGGATGTTGCTGGCGTGATGTGATGGACTATTTCTGCCACTTCCGCATCTGCTCACACCATTTCTGGGAACTTTAACAAATTCTAACTGTTCATCTTGACATTTCCCCATCCCTCAATTTGAGGTCATTTAAAAAAACTGGAGGGACTTCTCTGGTGGTACAGTGGATGAGAATCTGCCCCCAGTGCAGGGTACACACACCAATCACTGGTCTGGGAGGATTCCACAAGCTGCGGAGAGACTAAATTTTGAGCCACAACCACAGAAGCCCGTGCGCTCCAGGGCCCGTGGTCTCCAACAGGAGGGGCCACTGCGACGAGAACCCCATGTGCCACAGCTAGCGAGTAGCCCCTGCTCGCTGCAATTAGAGAAAGCCCACGCAGAGCAACGAAGACCCAGCGCAGCAACAAAAGCAAAACAAAAAGCAAAAACAAAAACAAAAACAAAACCCAGAAAACCTGGAGGCTTTATTGAATTTTCCACTCTTGACCATTTATAAACTGTCAAGGATCAGGTCATTTTCACACTATTCTCAGGGGGTTCCCATTTTCACATTATGTTGACTAATACAGCCATCTATCTTTATCCTTCATTTCTTTAAAATAGAATAAAAATCAGATGCTTTAGGACCTCTAACAGCTTTATTATATTACAATAAAGAATGCTTTATTCTCTCCATTAATGGAACAGTAATTCATTTTGTGCTTTCTGGATCTCTGACCATGAAAACAGAAACAGACTCTGGCAGCAAACCATCCTGTTCTTCAAGTTTATTTATGTTGTTTCAATACACTGACAAAATACACCACATTTTATTTGTAAATTTTTCTCTCTCAAGAGTGACTTTATCTTTAACCAGAAGATTCTCTTAAAGAACACGCACGTGTGCGTGCATGCACCAACACACACACACACACACACACACACAGGCACACTCTCACGAGGCAAGTACAAAAAAAACATAACTCCACCAAAGTGTGTGTGAATGAAAGTGCAAACAGGCTTCATTTTCCAACTCTAGGATCATTCTCTCCGCTTCAGAAATTAAACAGAAAGCGTCTGGCTGTCCTAAGCCAGGGCAAGGGCTAGGAGAGGCTGCCAGGGCCAAAGTATGGTGGTTTTTTCCGCTGGAGAGCAGGTCGGAGGGCACAGGACAGGGGTGCCAACTCCTTCCCTTCACCCCTCACTGTGTGCCCAGGTCATGGTGTAATGACTTCATTTGGGGAAGGGAGGGGGTGAAGAACCTGGGTGGACAGAAGGCAGATTTCTTATCCCCCTCCTTTTTTTTTTTATGATTTGGTTTCTTTCCAGAGTTTGATGTTGGTGTAAGACAGTGCTGAGGCTCAAAGTTTGGGGGCCTGGGGGCCCTTTTCTCCAAGGCCTCTGGTCCATCTTGTCTTTCCCATAGACAAGGGTTAGGACAGCGGAGGGCAGACCCATGTGGCTCAGCTGTCCCAGCTGTGCTCCTACTTAGAAGTGGAGAGGCCCCACAGCATGGCTGTGTGTACTTGCTGTCTTCTTATGCCAGAGTCAGCGAGCTCTCTGCAGTCTCACGGAGGAGCAGACAAGGCCATGCAGCTGGTGGGTTTCAATGCCACCTGAGCAACCAGGACAGAGAGGCTCAGACAGGCTCCTCCTTACTCCTGGGCAAGGGGATGCCCATGCAACCTTGGTAAACCCAGCCCCCTGCCCAGGGCAGGGCAGGGCCAAGCCTTCCCGGGAAGGTGGTTTCTCTGAGGTCCGTCCGCACCCCTGCGGCAGTGCAGCAGGGGCTGAATGGCTGCCCTGGTCCAGCTACCCAGGTTTCCGTGAGAGAGGGTCCTCTCTTGGGCCGGGGCAGGAAATCAACAGAGCTTTGGGTTTTCCAAAGATAAAGCTTCATATGTTCATAATAGCCCTTGACATTTTCCCACACCAAGCCTCATGTCTGCACCCTGACAAGCACATCTGAGAATGCCCGACATACACTTGCACATGTGTATCACGTGGCAGAGATGAGGGGTCCAGGGGAGGCCCCTGGCTCCACAAGAGCCTGGCAGTGGCACCTCATCTCCATGGGTGTGGCCGGGTCCTCCAGGGCCTCTGCCCCCTGCCCCTGCAGGCTGGGAGGCAGGTTTGGCAGGGACTCAGTGGAGGCCACACTTGGACAGAAAGGTCAAAATCCCAGAGCCATGGCAGGTACCTGGCTGGCAATGCAAGATGGAGGGTGGTAAGAGAAGCTTAAGGGACATGGAGAATTCAAAGCTAGAGGAATTCACCTTCTTCCCAACTCCCACCTTTTATGAGACTTTGTGAGATTTTCCCAAAACCAAGACATCTAAGAGGCAGGCTGAATGTGACTCCATGGGGGGAGGTGCATGCCAGGCAGAGCACGTACCAGGCAGGCATCCCCACGGCAAAAGGCCTGGCAGGCATGGGGCCCTTACCTCCTGGGCAATACTCTGGCTGAGACCCACGGCGGCAGGGAAGGATGCTCTGCTCTGCTTTGAGAGCCTCCATGTCTGCCGACCACTCTGCAGGCCATGGCCCGGGACTGTCTGATGTACCCAGGGGGTTGGCCTCGGCTACCAAGCCGGCCAGCCTGTTTCCTCTCCACAGTTGACACAGCGGGTGTGTGGGAACATCTGGGGAACCTCAGCCTCTGCTGCAGAAGCCAAACAGGTTCTAACCACCCACTCGGCTGGAAACCAGACAGGGCATAGGGGACACTCAAATACCGAGTGGTCCAGAACTGGGCACGCCGAAGAAGGCATCCTGGCTCAGAATCCCCACTGCTGGGCAAGAGACAGAAAGGCACCCACAGCCCTCAGTGATGCTATGAAGACACACCTCTGGGAATGTCTGGGAAAACCAGACAGCAGAATGAGGGCAACAAAACCAGCAGACAGAAACAAAGGTGCTGCTTTGAATCAATGTGTTTGCGGCAGGGTGGCTTCCTGGAGGGAGGAAAGGAGACGGCAGGGTGGGGAGGGGGAAGCATAGAGAGATGCCGGAGAGGGAAGGGCCTCAGGCTGAAGGACTCTCGTTCTACCAGACTCTTTTTTAACTGCTGAGAGAAAGACCCTTCGGTGATGAAACAGGTCGCTGGAGAGGTGGGGCCGTCATGGGTGGGGCACCTTCAACCTTCGCCACCAGTAACGCTCCAGCGGCCGGCTCACACCCTCACTGGTGTGCCTGGTGGTGGATGAGCTCCAGGACTCCATCCTCCCCAGGGCTCTTCTGCTCCCCTGTACCTTGCAGGAAGTGGCCCCAGAGAGAAGGACCACCCCGGTTAAGGGCCAGAGGGTGGGGGGGGGGGCCACAGGTGGGATGGTAGGAACTCAAGTTGGGAAGGAAGCATCAGCTGCAGGGGGAGGCCCAGCCCTGCGCCAGTCACTTTAAGGTGTCGTCGGCGGTTTTGAACATGAGAATGGCGTTGTAGATCTTCAAGGCTGGGCCCAGCTTGACGCTCATGATCTTCACAATGTCCGCCTGTGTCAGCAAAAGGAAGGCCTCGCCGTCAATCATCTGAGGGGTCGCGGGAGGGAGGTGGAAAGCGGAGAGGGGAACGAGGAGGGTGGGGGGTATGCGTGGGGGGTGGGAGGGAGAAAGAAGATGGGCGTGAAGGACAGGCGTGGGGAGGGGCGGTGGAAGGCGGGAGAGGAAGGAAAAAGGAGAAAAGACAAGGAAGGGAGGGAGGAAAAAAGGAAGACAGCGATGGGGACAGAGAAGGAAAGAAAGACATCCACTGGCCTCCCCGTGTCCACATACACACAGTCTCTCTCTCTCTTCCGGCTGGCTGGTCTGGATTTCAGAGTGTATTTGCAAAACACTCTGTGTCCTCACTGACAGGGGCTTCTAAGAACCCGTTGTTGCTGTCCTCATATAAACCCACAAGTCTATTTCAGTGCTGTGAATAGTAAACCAGCAGACACGGCTGGCAATCCCATGTGATGTGGGCTAAGCTCTACCTTGTTACCTGTGAGCTCTTTTTGAGAAGGAAGGGCAGGGTGGGGAAGGAAGAGAGGAAAAGAGAGAGAGATTTAACTTGAATCTAACCAAGCCTCTGCACCCGATGTCCAGTTTATAAGAAACACAGGGGAGAGTGGAATTAGTTAAATGACACCTCGAGGAAGCAACGAGACAAGTCTAGAAGTTCACGTTCACCAAGACTGTTTATAGTGTTGTGAAAAAAGAAACAAACAGAGGGCAACTA
Source organism: Ovis aries (assembly GCF_016772045.2). Taxonomy (NCBI): domain Eukaryota; kingdom Metazoa; phylum Chordata; class Mammalia; order Artiodactyla; family Bovidae; genus Ovis; species Ovis aries. The sequence goes on along the minus strand of NC_056066.1, from coordinate 72,113,316 downwards.
CTCTAGAACAGAAGATACTTAAGAGACGTGATGATCCAGATCAACCATGTGAACCTTGCTTGGGTCCTGGCTCAAAAACACCAACTGCAAAAGATATTCCAGTCACGAGCAGGGAAATCTGAATTCAGCAGAGTACAAGTGATATAAAGCAGCTATTGCCCATTTGTTCAGTGGGATGACAAGGTGGCGGTTATGCAGAGAAAGACTTTAGTTTTTAAGAGATGCGTGCTGAAGGGCTCAGGGCTGAAAGGTCATGATGTCCACTATTTACTTAAAGCTACTTCACCTAAAAATAGGCAAAGCAAATACGAAAGTGGTTGATAATTGTTAATTCTCCAGGATGGGGTTACAGGTAGAGACAGGGAAGGGAGAAGTCTGTTAAGGAGGAGGGGAGGACTTGAAGAGAGCCAGAGCGGGAGGGAGGGAGGTGGGGCAAGAAGTGGGGATGGTGAGCACAAGGGCTTTGCCTCTTGGCAGGTGGGCTGGGCTGGGCTGGGCAGCCTCTGGGCAGGAGGGCCACAGGGCTCCTGGTCCCACCACTGGCTTGAAGAACTCCTTCCTCTGAGGCTAGGACCCCTCTATCGAAGAGGCACCATGCCTCCTATGGTTCCTCCCTAAGCATCACGGCAAATACAACATGACTAGGGTGTTCCTTATGAGCCCAGCACTCTTCTTAAACACTTCTGGTGCATTAACTGATTCAATAATCCTCACAACACTTCTCAGAAGCAGTACCAGTATTACCCCCTTGTTACCCCCTTAGAAAAGGAGACTAAGGCAGAAAGACTAAGGAATCAGCCCTCAATCATTTTACGCCGGGCCAGGCACATAACAGATATCAATAATTATTTGGTGAACAAATATGCAATCGCTACCATGAAGGGGACAAAGAGAGGACTGGGCAGACTTTCCCTAGGACCACCGGTGCTGATCACCAGACTGGACAGGCAACCCATCATTGGAGCAGATCCAGTTTCTCACTCATGAAGCATTCCTCTAATGACTGGTCTGTCCTGACTGGAATAATCCTCCCTCATGTCCCACAAAGCATCAGTTCAGCCAGAGAAAGCCCATTCCTTGGAGCAGCGTCCTCCTTGGGGATGACAGATGATGTAGACCAGACCTGGGGAAGGCAGCCCTCAGACCTTGCAGAGGTCCCCGTCTACCCTGAGTGGACTCTCCTGGATGCCGGCGGGCTACCAGCACACTGCCCCCCTTTGGCGTTGCTTTTCTGCATCACAGATCACGCTGAACTGAAATACCCAGCAGATGCTCAAGGGCGAGACCACTCCTCCTAAAAAGGGGAGAAAGCCCAAGGCCCCGGGTGATTCTGTGCCTGGCTAAGCTCCTGAACTCAAAGAGCACTGATTTACAACCTGTCGTCACCCAAAGGAAGACCTCTAGTGGGTGCCACATCTTCCGCTCTGTCTCATTAAACACGTGCACAGAAGACCTGGTGGAAGACAGAAGGCTTAGCACAAGCTGTACAAGGATAGGAAGCCTTGTTAATATTAGACATGACAGAGTAATGAGACTATGAAACCAGCAAGAGATCACTTAATAGGGATACACGTAAAGTTTTACATTAAGGCTAATACAAAAAAGAAAACCCTCCAGCAGTACAAGTAACACACTGGAAGATTTGGTTAGACTATAGCAGACAACTGACAGAAGGGGAAACTTGGGGACTTTCACGAACTCCAAGCTGGTATGACGTGGCTATAATAAAGCTCGCGTGAACTTTTGCCAACAAAAATATAGGGTTCAAATCTGGAGAAGAAGAAAACTACCCAAATGCCCATTAACAGGAGAACTGTGGGATATTCATAAAACAGAGCACTGCTCAGGATAAAAAGGAGCTGACTACTAGTTACACACAATGCAGATGAACCTCCAAAACATTACACTGGAAAGAGACAAACGCAGAAGAGTATGTGCTGTATGATTCCATTAACATGAAGTTCAAGAACAGATAAAACTCATCTATGGAGCTAGAAATCAGAACAGCGGTTGTCTATGAGAGCTGACAACAGGGGTCAAGAAAGAACTTTCTGGTATGATGGATGTTTCACATCTTGACCGACATATTGGGTTCAGGGTATATACATTTCACAAAACCTGTAGAATTATACTTTTGAGAAGGATAATTAAATATGTGTGTGTACATCTCACTCCATGCATATTTTACCTCCATTAAAAAAACCGAGGTGTCGGCTCATCAGGTGTAACCACTCTCTTGGGGACCACTCTCATGGGGAATGCTGATAATGGGGCAGGGGGTACATGGGAACTCTCTGCACCTTCCTCTCAATTTTGCTGTGAACCTAAAGCCGCTCTAAAAACATACAAAGTCTTTTTAAAAACAAAAGGAATGAACACCCAGAGGATCAGTAGCCCAGGGTGTTCTGTGTTGATCAGAGGGCAGCTAAAACATAGGGCACAGCTCTGAACACACACAGTCCAATAAGAAGATCATGAACCAAGAAGGCGAGCACCCAGATGGAGAGGCACTTGGGAGGGCCACCGTCCAAGGGTCGATGAAGAAACTGGCCGTGCTGGGCCTGGATAAAGAGATGCTTCCTGGGAAAGAGGAGACTTCTTTCTCTCAGGCACCTCACCTGGAGGCGGCATCTTTGGGGAGCTGAGACTACACTCTCTTAGGTGAAGGGGGTACGTGTAGTCTTTGGAAGGAATTCCTAAATAAACTCAGAAGGTCTCTTCGGATTTCAAACTCTACAAATTAGGAGAGTCATGATAAAGCTCTTTATGAAGGACAACTACACAGTGAAAGCCACAACCACCACTGACTGAGCCCTCCCTATATCAGGCCTGTGGCTATAGAGACACTAGCGACATAGTCACACTAGATATTCTGGTACGAGGACCCACTCATCAATTCCAGCGCTCACACGGCCCTGCAAGGTAATCATACCCATTTTCTCTCTAGTTTACAGGTGAGGAGATGCAGACTCAAAAGACCTCTAACCTGCAGAACCAAGATTCACACCCACCTGCCCACGAAGCTGGGCCTTTCGCCTACAACTCACTGCTTCTCATCTTTGGTAAGCTTTTGGGTCTTAATTTTAAGTGTGTGTTAGCATCCTTGCAGTAAATAGCAATAGTCGTGTCAGTCAAAATACATTTTAATTGGCTGCCACTAGGGAAGCTAAGTTTGGACAGAGAGCAAAGCAGTGAATGGAATCGTGTTTCCGGGATGGTTTCCCTTCCTTCTGACGGTCTGAACACAGAGGGCTGGGTTCCCAAGCCAGGCCGTGGTCATCCGTACCAGATTTTCCCCAAAGACGTGGGTCACTGTGACTGGTCCCCTCTGACCTCAGGTGGGACAAGAGAGGCCCTCCCCAGCTGGGGGCAGTGCTGGGGAGAGTGCCCACGCCCTGCCATCTCAAGGACAATGACGCTGCTTGGTCCCCACCCTGCACCGAGCACCCACCTCATCCTTGAAGAGCCGCGCTTGGTCCTCACAACCTGTCAGGGTCTGAACGAAGCCAAAGACCTTGGAAACCAAAGGAGACGTGTTGCCAAGGGCACAGGGCTCAGGAGAGGAGGTGGCCCTGCCTGGCGTTGGTGCCTCCTGGGCTCTGACATGTAATTTATCTTAGCAGCCCCAGAGGATCCTGACTCTCTGTGCCGCTGGGGGTCTAAGGTGAGGCCCCTTGCTCCCAAGGCCCTGGGCTGAGCCGGTCTCTCCTGCTGGATTAGAGGCACGCCCCCCTCTCCACCCCGCAGGATGGGCCTATCAAATGGTGCTCAGGCAGCCCCAATGGGCAGCTGGGAGAGGCTGTAGATGGAAGGATGATGAGTCAGGAGTGGTATGGGGCTCCACCTGATGGGGCCCTTTCCTGATCCCTCCCGCCAGGGCGCGGTGAGGGCAAAGGAGGGGCAGAGGAAGGGGACGGGTCCCTGCCCCTCACCTCATCGATGGTCCACTTGGCGACTGTTGAGGCCGAGATGCCTGCCACGCCGGGCAGGAGCTTGCAGTGCTGCTCCCAGCACACGGACAGTGACCGGTCGGGGTGGGCTGACAGGGCCGACATGAAGAGGGACTGGTGCGTGACGTCGGTGGTCAGCGCTGCAAGGCAGAGGCAGAGGCTGGCGGCCAGGGCTGAGGACGAACCTGTCTTCCTCCAAAGCCCGCTCATCCCCAGGCCACATGGGAGACTGGCTGGCAGAGGGTGCCAGACCATGACCCCTTTCAGACAGCCCTGCAGAGCCAAGGGGGTGAGCCAGATCCCCCAGCTCCTCACCCAGAGCTTGTCCCTCATGTTACAGACCATGTAGGAAGATCCCACCCTCCCCCGAGGCTGTAGCACCTGGGCCCTGCAAGGATGCTCTTTTCTCCTGGAGCTGCAGCAGCATCCTGGAAACAGCACTCTCTGGAGACTCTGCATCCACACAGCCCCTGATATCCAAGCCATCTCAGCATGCTGTGTGCTCAGTCGCTTCAGTCATGTCCAACTCTTTGTGACCCTATGGCCTGGAGCCCGCCAGGCTCCTTTGTCCATGGGATTCTCCGGGGGATTATCCTGGAGTGGGTTGCAATACCCTCAGCCTGGACATCAAATGCCCATCCTGTTTGCCCTCCGTTTGCTAAGTCCTTCTGGGCCCTGACTGTTGCAGCCTCGGGGATTCTGTTTGAGAAGCAGTCAGTCTTTCCAGGGGACTTCCCTGGCTGTCCAGTGGCTAAGACGCCACACTTCCACAAGAGGAGGCATAGGTTTGATCCCTGGTCAGGGCACTAAGATCCCCACATGCCATGGCAGGGTGGTGGTGGTGGTGGGGAGAACCAGCCTACCCTGTCTGAAGCGAACCCCCCAGCCGATGCCACTGCCTTAAGCTCCTCTCCTCCCACTACGTCCCCAGCTGGGTCTGGTTCATTCCCTCCATGCCAGCCCCCCGCCTACTCTGGCACCTCCAGGGTGATCCCTGATCCACTCGCCCACCCACACTGCCTGTCCCTCTGCTTCGTCTGCTCCTGGAACCCCTGGCTCCCAGCCTCCAGCCTCCAAGTGGCTCTACCTTTCGGTGAGCAACCCTGCTCTACCTGGCTTCCTCCTTGGCTGGGCTTGGCAGCTGTGTACTTCGTCTACTTCTGGGGACTCTGGCAAACCTGCCTTCTGCCTACCTAATCTGCCTTGGCTGGCCTTGGGCCATGTGGCCACTGTTCCAGGGGGCTTGCCCTGCCTCTGCCCAGAGTCCAAGAGAGCCGGCTCTATCCTATTCACTTGGTGCTAATTCCAGACTCTCAAGCATGTGGCCCCCTGCTGCCCTCTTCTCCAAGGCCCACCTTGCTCATCACTGTCTCCTTCCGTCCCTCCCCTTCACTTCAGTCTTTTGCCCTGACTCCTTGGACCTCACAGTCATCCTCAGAGCCTCTGGGATCCTGGTTCCAGCCTCACTGATTGTTCTCTAACTGCCCACCTGCTGTCTCTCTGCTCATTGGCCCAAACCCAGGCTCCCATCCACACTCTGAAGAGCCCCAGCCTTCAGGACAACCCCAGAGCTTGCAACTGCTGCACAGCCCAATCAGCCCCTGCAGAGGACCCATTTAGGGTACAGCCTGGATCTCCCGTGACAGCTGCTGCCATCAGCACTTGGCCTCCTGTCCCCACAGTGTCCCTCTTCGAAGTCCGCTATCTGGTGCTCCATGCATCCTGGCGAGGAGTCTGGGGACTGAGCTCCTTATCTTTCTTCCCCAGAGCATAGGACAGAAGCATTTGTAGGTAGCCCATAGTATCTTATCTAACTGCAAAACATCTATTGTGTGTGTGTGTGTGTGTGTGTGTGTGTGTGTGTGAGTGTGTGTTAGTTGCTCAGTCTTATCTGACTTTCTGAGACCTTATGGACTATAGCCCGCCAGACCTCTAGTCCATGGGATTTTCCAGGGACCCACTGGAGTGGGTTGCCATTCCTTTTTCCAGGGATTGAACCTGGGTCTCCCACACTGCAGGCATATTCTTCACCATTTGAGCCACCAGGGTGGTATCCTATCTAACTGCTAAACATCTATTATAGCTCCTCTTTTTTTTTTTTTTTTTTTCTTTTGCTTAAAAACAACAGAAATGTGTTTCTCATAGTTCTAGAAGCTGAAAGTCTCAGATCAAGGCACCAGCAGACTGGGTATGTAGTGAAGGCCCACTTCCTGACCCCCCGGCTGCCATCTCCTCACTGCGTCCTCCCATGGCAGAAGGGGTAAGGGGTCTCTTAGGAGGGCACTAATCCCATTCATGAGGGGTCCATCCTCATGACCTAATCACCTCCCAAAGGCCCCACTCCAAACATCCTGACATTGAGGATTAAGTGTCAACATATGCATTTTGGGGGTTACAAACATTCAGTCCAGAGCATTACTATTAGAAGTTAGCAACTACGTGCCGAATAGACACCATGGGAAGGTAAGGGCAGGGAAGAGGGGGGATGCAGTATAATAGAAACCACAAATTGGACTTGGAATCAGTTCCTTACTGCTTGTGGTTTTAATGCTGGGCACCTCACTTAACATGGGCCTCAGTTTCCCAACTTGAAAACGAACTGGTTGAGGGGACCTCTCTGATGGTCCAGGGGTTAAGACTCTGAGCTCTCAGTGCAGGAGGCCTGAGTTCGATTCCTGGTCAGGGAACTAGATCCCACAGGCCACAGCTGAGAGTTCACATGCTGTGACTAAGACCCGGTCCAGCCAAATAAATTTTAAAAAGAAATAAAAAGGAGATGAAGCGGTTGTGTAAGGAAATCATGGTGGTTTCCTTGTTCTTTCCAAGAGCTGACACTCACGGGTCCTGGAGGGCCCCATGAGCACCATGAGCACAGCCAAGTCCTGAGCTCTCCAGGCAGGCAGCTTTCCCCAGGGAGCTGTTTTCCAGCAGACCCACACTGAGGAGGCCTACCCATGGACGCATGAGAAGTCTCCGGAACAAAATCCAGAGGGACCAGTGTCCCCTCTGTGAGAGCCAGCCAGCTGATGGAATAGGGGAGCCCTGCCCAGAGGTCAAAGGCCTGGGGGCTGTCCCCCGCCCTGTCCCTGAAGTGTCTCAGGACTCAGGTGAGTCCTTCCCAGTCTAATCCGGAACACAGCCTTGTCCATGGAAAGATTTCCCAAGTTCTCAGGATAATTCTGGAATGAACACAGCAGGCAAGCACCCTCTGGTAGTCAGAACACGGCCTTACAATGGAAGCTGACCAGGTGTACGACATCTATGTTGCAGACCACTTGTGAGTGTCAGCGAGATGGTAAAGATAAAGCACCTGAAACGGTGCTTGGCCTACAGGAGGTGCTTGATAGTGTAGTAGGCACTATTATTTCAGGTAACTGACACCTGAGAGGCAGGTATTATTCATGTTTTCAAATAAGAAAACTGAAGCTCAGAGCTGTGACTTGCTCAAGGTCACACAGCTAGCAAGTAATGGCCGTGACTTCCCTCCCAGGAAGCCAAGACTGAGAAAAGCAGAGCTGGGGGCATCATCCCGCCTCACAGGGGGTGACCAGGAGCCCAGAGAGGCTCTGCATCTTGCCGGCAGACTCACAGCAAAGCCTGAGGTAGAAAGGGGCTAGCATATAGGCCGTTCAAGGCCCCATGCTGTGTCTTGGCACTGCTCTCTATCTCCAAGTATATCGACACCTGCCTCCCAGCCTCTCCCACTCTGTGTACCCCTGGTGACTCCTCCCACCAATAGCTAAGCTGTCACGGGGAACACGATGGAGGACACAGGGAACAAATAAACCAGGACTCACTCGGAAAATCTTCCTGTGGGATCTTCTGGTACTTTGGAGGGCGCCCGATCCTGGAGAGAGAGGAGCCGGGCCCATGGCAGGGACTCAGCGCCTGGTCTGGCCTTGGAGGACTTGAGGCCCCGCACCCTTGCCCTCCGCACCGGCCGTGATGGCGAGGCTTCTTCCTTAGGGAGAAGCCCGAGAGGTTCCTCTTACGGGCCGAGGCCTCCGTGTCCGACAGCTCTGCCTTCAGCCGGCTCTGGTTCCTCTCGGCCAGGGGGCAACCCGAGAGGCAGTGGTGAGCTGTGAACTTGCCAGTGACGTGGCCAGAGCCATCACAACCAGGAGTGGGGCACTTCCTGGAGAAGAAGAAGGTTTGAGACGGAGCTGCTTGGTCCCACTTGGCTCTTCCCAAGCCTGGCCCCACTGAGAGAGCAGACAAGTGGACCCTGGTTGGCCACCCATGGTGGATACAAGACAGATCCCCTCTGAACAGTGCCTGAGGGTCCCTGAGCAGGAGGCCTTCACTTACCGGTGGTGAAAGCTGTACTTGGAGGTCCTGGTGTGTGGCAGGCTCCGATAGCTGAGAGGGGGGCAGCCCGTGGGGGAGGCAGCACTAGGCTCTCTGGGTTCTGGAGGGGAGAAAAGCGTCAGCATGGGGTCTGGGGGGTGGAGGTGGGCCTGGGGGAAGGGACATGGAAGGTAGGGAAGGTCAGCAGTAGGAACCAGTTCCCAGGTACAGGGGTCCTGAGCCTGGCTGGGATGCCACTTCCTGCTAATGGACATCAGTCCCTGGGAATGGAGGCTTGGCTCTCATATACACTGTGGAAACTTACAGGCCATACCCTCTGTCTCTGGAAAGAGGAGCACCCTCGATCAGCTCGGGGCTGGTGTGGACACAGCTGCACCCAGAAGCTACATCAGGCAGACTCGTGTTATTCTTGTTTCTCAGTTTCAACCCCAAGACTTTGGGGACTGTTTTTTCAGTCTCTGCCTATGCTTGGAGAACAGCTGACAAGGATCCATGCCCAGTATGAAACAGATGCGGGTGACCTCCAAGCCCTGGCGGCAGCGGGGAGCAGGATCTGATGCAGGGAGCCGTGGTGCCTTAGCAAGCACCGCGCATGCTCTACGTGGCTCTGCGGGACGCTGAGAGGACTTCTTAGGGCACAACTACCTCTGAAGCATCTGCTCCCAAGTGAGCTTCGCCCTTCACACCTCCAGGTCCCCCACCCAGCAAATGGGGAGGCCAGAAGCACTGCTCAGTGTGGCAGAGACCCTCCCCAGGGTGGGGAGGATGAGGGACCCCACAGTTTACTGTGGGCATACTATAGAAGCGGGGTGGTGCCAGAGCTCGGGGGCAGGCTCAGACATCAGGAGGAAAGGGTCAGAGTGCCCCAGGGGTACACACGGAGAGGAGGCTGCAGGGGATGTCCCGTCTTGGAGCACCAGCCCGCTGGGTGGATATCAGGGTGGTCAGCATCAATCCAGAAGTCATAGGCGTGACTCCAGCCATCAAAGTGGAGCTGGGGAGGAAAGAAGGGCCCGGGAGGTCAGGTGTTCCTCGTGGAGCCCAGCTCGGCCGAGAGGTCCTCCAGGCTCCAGGAGGCTCTCACCATCCCTGGGGCCTGTCAGAAGCAAGATTCTGAATTGGAAGGACAAAGGGTCCAACCTCACAGTAATCCATCTCGACCACCACACTTCCCAAAGGTTCCACCTATGAAGTTACTGGCATGCATGCATGCCAAGTTGATTCAGTCATGTCCAACTCTTTGGGACTCCATGAACTGTAGCCTACCAATCAGGCTTCTCCGTCTATGGGGATTCTTCAGGCAAGAATACTGGAGTGGGTTGCTGTGCCCTCCTCCAGGGGATCTTCCCAACCCAGGGATCGAACCCGTGTCTCCTGTGGCTCCTGCACTGCACGTGAAATCTTTATTGCTGAGCCACCAGGGAAGCCCCGAAGTTACTGGCATCTCCCATCAGTCCTTGGGTAGGAAAAGGATTCGTGGGCCCATCTGATAGGCTCAGAGAAGGGACGGGGCTTGTCCTGACTCAAAGGTTAAGTCGCAGATGAGACCTGACTGAGACCCAAGATCTTCGGCCTCAAGTTTGGAGCTCCCTTCCCTGCAACATGCAGCTTCCCTGCAGTCTGGCTCATGCCATGCCCTTGACCTCAGCCCCGTCTACGGAAGTCCTGCCCCCTCGGCCTGTCCACTCCCCCAGCCCGAGGGGCCCAGAGGCACCTTTATCCGATGATCCTCCACGTCCTCCACGCTGGCCACACGAATGAGGGCTGGGTTCCTGCGGTCCACGGCCTCCAGCTTCATGTTGACCAGGAAGCTGTGTGGGGGTCGCTACAGGGGGAGAGCGGTCTTCAGGCCAAGGCCCTGCTCAGCAGAGCTGAGGCCCCAAGAGGGACGCCCAGGTGCTGGGCTTGGGGAAACCGTGGTCAAAGCGGGAGGCCGGGGCCCTGCCCTGCCTGACCGAGGGCTCTGCACTTTCCTGAACTCAGCTCTGGGGGCAGCAGAGAAAGCCAACTCACCACCTTGAAGGCCCAGGCAGGCACAGCGGAGGCCCTGGTTTCTTCCAGATATTTCTCCCAACAAAAGCTGTCAGGGTCTGGGTAGTCTGGAGGAGAGGATGAGGGCAATGTCTAGGCGGGTGTAGCGGGGAGCTCCTCCCCTCCAAGCAGGGCCAGGGGCGTGGAAAGGACAGAAGCCCGTGGACAGAAATCCCCGTGTCACAGCCTGCTCCTTGCAGGGGGCTCCTGAAGGGGAGGCATGCCGGGCAGAAGCAAGCCATTTAGTTGGTTATCTAGCAACCCTGGTTCCCAGCCCTCTCCTTGGCTCTGTTGCCTCACTCCAGCCCCAGTCCCATCTGAACCCCTAATGTATGCTCTGAGTGCTAAGTCGCTTCAGTCGTGGTCCAGCTCTTTGCATCCTATGGACAGAAGCCCATCAGGCTTCTCTGTCCATGGAATTCTCCAGGCAAGAATAGTGGAGTGGGTTGCTATGCCTTCCTCCAGATCTTCCTGACTCAGGGATCAAACTTGCGTCTCTGACGTCTCCTGCACTGGCAAGGGGGGCTCCTTACCACTAGTGCCAGTATAATACCCTGACAGGGAAGGATACGCTTTCTTCACTCTAGATTCCTGTTCCCTTACTGAGAGGGCTCATCTAACTTTCGTTTTGGTGTGTTTTTTTTTTTTTTTTGGCTGTGGGATCTTAGTTCCCTGGCCAGGGATTGAACCCATGTCCTTGGCAGTGAAAGGGCAGAGTCCTAACCCCTGGACCAGGAATTTCCCTTCAGCCTCAACAGAGACAGGGTTTAACAGGACTCTCCTAAGATCAAAGGCAGCTCTCAGGCAAAGAAGCTAAGGCTCCAGGCTATGCGTGTGCCCTTGGCCTGCCCTTAGAGACCCAGCTAATGAGGTACTGGTAAGGGACCAGGGAGAGAGGGGTGGCTCAGGTTGCAGGGTCACCTTGTGGAGGGGTGAGGGGCTTTCCTTGCTTCTGGCACCAGCCCACCGGGTGGATGTAGGGGCTGCTGGAATCACACCTGAAACCCAAGAATTCTTCACTGTCTCAGGTGAGACTTCAAGGCCCAGAGCCCGCTGTCCTGTGACATCATGGCGACAGGGCCCACCCTCATGTTACTTCTGAGGGAGAGTCAGACTGGTGACTGGTGAGGGAGTCAGAAAATTCCAACAGTAACTAAAAACTCTAATACCGCCTTACTATCTCAGAGAAAGTCATGGGTCACAGGGGTCTGCTTGTTTTAACCTTGGTACTTTTAGATGAAACATTTAATTGGCATCATAATTACTAAATGATGCAGATCAGGGGTCCCCAGCCTCCGGGATCTAACGCCTAGTGATCTGAGGCGGGGCTGCTGTAATAATAACAGAAATAAAGTGCACAATAAACGTAATGTGCTTGAATCATCCCCAAACCACCCCCGGCCCCGGTCCTTGAAAATATTGTTTTCCACGAAACTGGTCCCTGGTGCCAAAAAGGCTGGGCCCCTGTAGCTGAGATCCACAGGGCAGTCAACTGTCCCCTGAGCAATACGAATACCAGGGCTGAGCCGGGCTGCCTGGCTCACCCCACGCCCGCATCCCCCGCCCGCCCCTTTCCCCCGCCCCAGGGCCCAGTCTGGGCCCTCCCACTACCAGTAGTCGTAAGTGTCATCCCAGGCGTCAAAGTGCACCAGGAAGCGGCCGTCCACCACGTCGGTCACACTGGCCACGCAGACGAGGGACGGGTTCATGCGGTCCACAGCCTCCAGCTTCATGCCCACCTGGAAGCCCTGGGCTGGGGGACTCTGGGGGCAAGAAGAGGGGCTGCCACGGCCAGGCCCAGGCTGGCTTGTGCTGGCCCAGGACCCACTGGCAAAGGAAGAGGAACAGGTTCCCTGGGGGTTGTGTTTCTGCTGGGTGGGCACGGGTGGGGAGGGTGGGAGAAAGAGGCTGAGGAAGAGGGTCTCTCCAGGGCAGAATCATACCCCCCAAGCCCTGAGCCCTCAGGCACTTCTGGCCTCCGAGGAATGCTCAGAGGAAGCCTCACTGACAGGAGGCCACTCACTCACCCAAAGAGCCTGCCAGGCTGAGCACAAGCCTCCCCTCCCCAGACAAGCCTGGCTCAGCTTGAGCTGAGGGAGCTGGGTGCACCACGGGGTGGCGGGGAAAGATGAGCTGACATGTGAGGCAGGAGGTGGGGAGAGGGGGCAGGGAGGCACCTGCCATGTGTCAGACATAAACTCCAAAAGCCATCACCTCCCTCAGTCTTTACAACAACCCTAGGGAGATGGGTATCACTGTCTCCATTTGTATAAGTTAAGTGACTTGCCCAGGACCACAAAGTTGGTCAATGGTGGAGCTGGGACTTGAACAGTTTGACTTAAAATCTGCATCCCCTGTCACACAGAGCTGGTAGAAGCCCACCAGTCCACCTGTAAGTATGGTGTCTGGGGCAGGACCGGGGTGGGTGGTACTGTCCATGCCTGAACAATATAGGGCAGTCCCTGGCCCACGGGGACCCAGGACTTTCCAGATGGTAACATGTTTACCAGGCTTCCCTGGTGGCTCAGTGGTAAAAGAATCCACCTGCCAAGTGCAGGAGACACAGGAGACTTGGGCTCGATCCCTGGGTCAGGACGGTCCACTGGAGAAAGAAATGGCAACCCACCCCAGTATTCTTGCCTGGGAAATCCCATGGACATAGGAGCCTGGTGGGCTACAGTCTATGCAGTAGCAAAGAGTCAGACATGACTTAGTGACAACAATAACATGTTTACTGTGAGTTCCCTAGATCCCTCAGGCCTCTGGTTTGGGATTAGGAGATGCTTTAACTGTGGGATAAAGTTGCCAGTGGCCTCGAACAGAGAGAAGGACAAGAGGTGAGCACTGGGACCACATGGGAGAGCCTCAGTGTTGGTCAAAAGGATGCAAAAAGCCACTCCCAGAATAAAGGTTTGGACCTGACGACAAGAATTGCAGGGAAACCCAAGCAAAAAAGAAGGACACCTCAGTGCCCAGGCTTAGAGGGGATGTGTGGAGGAGAGGATTTCAGCAGTAGGGAGGAGGGGGGGAAACTGGAGGAAACCCCAAATTGCTTTCCTCTCTGGCCCTGGAGCTACTCAGGGAGGCCCTCCCGTTCGGTGAGGACCAGAACTGAGCTGAGAGCACCCATAAGTGAGCGCTCGTCTGCTGACTCAGATACCCTGGCCAGCTGCAGTGACTGTCCTGGGGGCACTCACGTGGCTCTGGCTCACAAACAGGTGCTTGGGGGCAGCCTGGGCTCTTGTGCTGCGCAGGTACTGGCTCCAGCTGAACTCCTCCTCCTTGTAACCTAGGCCCCTCGGGGGGGACGAACAGAGCGCCGTGCAGACAGAGGCTGGGCTGTGGCGAGGGCACCCCACACGGAAGCAGCAGAATCAGGCAGGCCTGAGGACCCCACAACCCTCAGGAACCTGCCCAGGGACCCCCCTGCCAAAGCAGGACGCAGCCTGGGTGGACTTCTCTCAAAGGGCAAGGGCAGAGCAGAAGCTCTGAGGCCGAGCCATAGCAGGATGGGACGCAGAAAGGCTGGTTGTACGACGGGAACAGGGAAGGGGGAAACCACAGGGAAGGGGAGAGGGAGGGTCTGGGGGCTCACTGCCTCACTGGGACCAACCCAGCCAGGCCTTACCTTTGGGGGGCTGCAGCTTGTGCCCCGTCTTCTCAAACCAGCCAGCCGGATGAATGTCAGGGGAATTGGCATTGATCCAAAAGTCATGGCACTCGGAATACCCATCAAAGTGCAGACGTAGGCGGTAGCCACACACCTGACCCCATAAGGGGGAAGCACAGGGACTCAATGCCAGCAGACACCATTTCCCTTCCCTTACTGCTCCTCATCCAGCCTGGTAGTCTCAGGGGTCTGTTGCTGGAAGGTTACCCCCTTCACCCCTCCTGACTCCCAGATTTCCCTGCATCCTGAACTTTGCCATACACCCTCCCATCCTACCAGGAGCACAGCTCATGTGCTAATGAGCCCTGAGCTCTGGGCACAAGACAGGAGATTCTAAGACAACCTCTGGCCGCTTTGAGCCCTGGACAGATCCCAAAGGCACTGACCAAAGCTCAGGGCCCTCAAGGACCCTTCCTTCAGCTTCCGCCTCTCACTGCTCAGACCTGAGCCTGCTAATGGCAGTTCCTTGAACATGGAACCCTTGAACGTGTTGTTCGATGGCCCAGTGCCTTTTTCTCACTTTGCCTCTTGTGCCTGGGACATCGTACTCACCTCTCGAGACTCAGCAATGGAGGCTCTCCCCCTCTGAAGCCATTCCTGCCCCTTCAGTGCCCCCTTGCATACAACTGTCATCACCCCTGAGGGGTATCACTGTTTATCTGGCTGATGCCCACACAACTGTGAGCTCCTAAGGGGATAAGGGCCTTGTTGGACTCATGCCACCATCCCTGCCCTTGGGAGTGCTGCTCCTCAGTAACCTCACCATCTCAACCCTTCTCTTGCTTTTTGTTTACATTTTAGTTTTCTGCATATTCTGCCTCAACCCCCTATTAGGTCGGGTGCTGTCTGAATCCAGGCCCTCCATGCCCTTGGCTGACTCCTTCAGTCCATCCCGAGGGGAGTCATCAGGATGGGGGTGCCAGCCTCAGCTCACCTCGGTCACAGTGAGGATGAAGTACATGCTCGGGTGCTGAGGGTCGATGCCTTCCAACTTCATGCCCGGTCTGAAGCCATTCTTGTTATGAGTGACTGTCTGGTACTGTTAACGCACAGATGGGAGAGGATCCAGCTCCCCTCTGGCATTATCCTAGCCTAGTGGGCTGGGCGTGGAGAAACTACCATAGGGGCCCACCTGCTTAGCACTACCAAAGAGGTAACTTATTTGGGGAACTTTAGTGCAGGGATCCAAAGCAGGATAGACTAGCTTCCAGGTCCCTTGAAAAGTAGACTTCAGGGCTCCGTCTTACCCAAGTCAGTGTGTAGAATTAAGTAAAAGGCAACAGAATTCAAAAGTCTGCAGGCCCAGTGATGGGTAAGCCTGAGTCCCACCTCCTATTTCTTCCCACCCAGGAAGTCCCTTATAGTGAGCCCTTTTCTACTCTAGGTCCCTAATCAGTCTGTCCCCCTCCCATCCTGCCAGTCCTTTGAGGAATGTCAGACACAGAAAGCAGCAGAAGGCCTGAGTTTGGAGGTGAGTCCCTGGACTGGGAGACAAGCTCTTTCTAACACAGAAGTATCCAACTCACGTCCTGGAAGAGGCTGATGGGGGCAGCGATGGCCTTCTGCTCCTCAAGGTAGGATTCCCACGACCAGCCTGGTTTCTTCTCCTCTGAGGCTGTGTGGAGGAGACAGACAGGCTGACCCTTCAGGTGGTGGTTGGCTAAGTCCTATCCTGACTGTTGCAACCTCATGGACTGCAGCCCACCAGGCTCCTCTGTCCCTGGAATTCTCCAGGCAAGAATACTGGAGTGGGTTGCCATTTCCTCTTCCAGGGGGTCTTCCCGACCCAGGGATCGAACCCACGTCTCCTGCATTGTAGGCAGATTCTTTACCAATAGAGTCACCAGGAAAGTCCTAGGCTGCTTCTTAAATACAACCTTCCTCAGTTCCCCCAACCCAACTCTACCTTAACCTCCAAAACAAACCTCTGTCTGTGATCACATGCTGCCCTCTGATTCCACTCAGCCATGAGGGTGCCAGGCACACAGGACCCAGGCGAGACTCAGCCATGAGGGTGCCAGACACACAGGGCCCAGGTGAGACTCAGCCTCAGGTGAGGCTGCACCAAATTCTGCCTGCGCTGCCCGGCCCCCACCCCTAGGCCATTGTCGGCAAAGGCACTCTGGATTATGGGCCCACTAACAGAGGTTAGTTATGACCAACCTAGATAGCATATTGAAAAGCAGAGACATTACTTTCCCAACAAAGGTCCATCTAGTCAAGGCTATGGTTTTTCCACTGGTCATGTATGGATGTGAGAGTTGGACTGTGAAGAAGGCTGAGCTCCGAAGAATTGATGCTTTTGAACTGTGGTGTTGGAGAAGACTCTTGAGAGTCCCTTGGACTGCAAGGAGATCCAACCAGTCCATTCTGAAGGAGATCAGCCCTGGGATTTCTTTGGAAGGAATGATGCTAAAGCTGAAACTCCAGTACTTTGGCCACCTCACTGGAAAAGACTCTGATGCTGGGAGGGATTGGGGGCAGGAGGAAAAGGGGACAACAGAGGATGAGATGGCTGGATGGCATCACTGACTCGATGGACGTGAGTCTGAGTGAACTCTGGAGTTGGTGATGGACAGGGAGGCCTGGCGTCCTGCGATTCACGGGGTCGCAAAGAGTCGGACACGACTGAGCGATTGAACTGAACAGAGGTTACAAAGTCTCAACCACAGAGGGCCAAAGCTGTGTGACAAGTCCTGAGCCAGAGGACCGAATCACAGCACCACCTAAGCTCACTGGGAAAGAAGAGGAAAAAGAGGAAAAAAAGAGAGGAAAACATGCGAGGAGGAAGAACAGAAGAGACCACACAGAGGGTTTCCCTGGTGGCGTAGTGGTTAAGAATCCACCTGCCAATGCAGGGGACACAGGTTAGATTCCTGATCTGGTGAGATTCCACACATCCTAGAGCAACTAAGCGCGTGGGCCACAACTACTGAAGCCTATACTCTCTAGAGCTAGAAAGCTGCAATTACTGAAGTCTTAGTGCCCACAGCCTGTGCTCTGAAGCAAGAAACCACTGCAATGAGAAGCCCAGGCCGTGCAAAGAAGAGTAGCCCCTGCTTGCAGCAACCAAAGAAAGCCAACAGACCCAGCACAGCCAAAAAACCACCTCAATGAGCTATCACTTCATACCCACTGCTGCTGCCGCTAAGTCGCTTCAGTCGTGTCTGACTCTGTGCGACCCCACAGACGGCAACCCACCAGGCTCTCCCGTCCCTGGGATTCTCCAGACAAGAATACTGGAGTGGGTTGCCATTTCCTTCTCCAATGCATGAAAGTGAAAAGTGAAAGTGAAGTCACTCAGTCGTGTCCGACTCTTAGAGACCTCACGGACTGCAGCCCACCAGGCTCCTCTGTCCATGTCCATGGGATTTTCCAGGCAAGAGTGCTGGAGTGGGGTGTCGCTGCCTTCTCCTCATACCCACTAGGATGGTTATAATACAACAGACAGAGGGACTTCTCTGGTGGTCCAGGGGCTAAGACTCTGTGCTCCCAATGCAGGGCACCTGGGTTCGATCCCTGGATGGGGAATTAGATCCCATATGCTGCAATTAAAAGTTAGGACAACTAAATAAATCCTTTAAAAAAATAAAAAAGACAAATTATAACAAGTCTTGGTGAGAATGTGGATAAACTTGAACTTTCATACGCTACTGGTGGGAATACACGGTGGTTTGGCCACTTTGGAAAACATTCTAGCAATTCCTTAAGAGGCTAAACATATGGTTACCATAGCACCCAGCAATTCCACTCCTATGTATATACCCAAAAGAAATGAACACTTATGGCCGGACAAAATTTGTGCACCGATGCTCATATCAGCATTGTTCATAACAGCCCCAAAATGGAAAAGAACACACATACCCATCAGTTGATAAAGTGTGATATTTCCTACAATGGAATATTATTCAGCAATAAAAATGGATGAAATACTGATACATGGTACAACATGCATAAACTATGAAAACACTGTGCTAAGTGCAAGAAGCCAGTCACAAAGGACTGCATGGTATATGATCTTATTTATAAGAAATGTCTAAAACAGGCAAATCCATGTATACAGAAAGTAGACTGGTGGTTGACTAAGGCTGGAGGGGAATTCGTGGTTTGGGCGGAATGTCAGTTAATAGGTATAGGGTTTCTTTTTAGAGTGATGAAAATGTTCTAAAATTGATTGTGGTTATGTTTATCCAATTCCATGAATAGACCAAAACCCACTGAATTGTATACCTCAAATCAGTAGATTGCATGTTTTGTGAATTATAACTCAATAAAGCTATTAGAAAGCTATTTCTTACAAAAACATGTATAAAGCATTAACTGTAGAAAAAAATGGATACGTTAGACACAGATTCTCTGCACACATAGGACACACGAGCAGCCCTGCTGTGCCATTCCTACTCCCAGATTCTTCTGCCAAAAGATCCCCAAAATGAGTGGAAAAAGGTTTTAGCCATAAGAGCAAACTTCTGTCTACTGACAAGGTTTCTTCCGTTGAAAAAAGGCAGAAAGGAGAAAATATCCAGAAACTAATGCCACACTTTAATGTTCATAGTTGGATGGTGAAATGTACAAATCAAAGATAACTTCAACCTGGTCAACAGGACCCAGCAAAAAAAAATGCTAGTTTAAGAATGTACTTTCTTAAGAAAGACAGAACAGTGGAGCCAATATATCTAATATCTATAGTTAGATATATATAATATAGTTAGATATATTAACTCCTGCCTCTATTTAAGACTTAAGAGGACATAAACCAGAACTTTCCTGGTGGTCCAGTGGCTAAGACTCCATGCTCCCAAAGCAGGGGGCCCAGGTTTGATCCCTGAGGAGGGAACTAGATCCCATACACCTTAACTAAGAATTCACACGCCTCAACTAAAGAACCCACATGCCACAATGAAGAATAAAGATCTTTCGTGCCACAACGAAGACCTGGTACAGCCAATTAATTAATTAAAAGAGGACAAAAACTAATGAGAGCTAAGACTTTAGCTTCTGATGTGACAGCTTGTGTGAGAGAGAGAGCCATGAAAATATGGTTTGGCTAAGACAAGCAGAATATAGAATACTATGGAGTTTGAAGCCCTGGACACAGATCGGGCTCCTCTGACTGGGAATGGGTTCATCAAGGGAGAAAGAGGTCCTAAAACTGACCTCACTCTCTGGCTCTCTAAGGAACAGGAAAGACAGTGACTCATGCAACTAAGCCATGGTCCAAGAGGAAACACCAACATACAACTCATTTATTCATCCACTAAACAAACATTTATTGAGAGTATACTCCACACCAGCCTCTGGGCTAAGGACCAGGGATATAATGACTAGTAGAAGAGATTCAGTTTTGAGGAAGGCAGACAGACATTGCTACACAGTCTCTGGGTGATTGTGTGATAAACTCTACTCGGCTCCAATTGGCTGCTGTCATGCAAAGTGGAGATGGTAATGCAGAAGGTCCGAGGGCCACAGCTGGCTATTAATGATCTTTGTTCCATTTTTCTTAGAACCAAAGGATTAGAATGGAGGCCCAAATAGCAAGGTCAGACCAGTGACCAGTACAGACTTGCCCACACCACCACAGGGAAGCAATACCATGTGGTGCCATTAACGTCTGCTCAAGTCTTTGGATATTATGAGGCCTACTCATACCTGGCTGCTAAGTTGCTGCTAAGTCGCGGATAACAGAGGATAAACAAACACATGATATTAGCCTCAAGAAGATACATATACCATGGCACAAACCAAAAACACACTCTCTCTGTCACACATGCACACATACATGCTAACTTATGGGCATCTATATATGTACAATACACCATCACAATGGTAACCTGCACTCCCAGCCTCACATCTCCAAAGGCGTATACACATGGCTCATGAATATATATACACAGGCCATCATACCAGGCTGGCTGCTGTTCCATTCCTCACTTTCTGGGGTGTTAGTGGTAGGTTGTCCCTCTGGATCCTTTCCTTCTTCTTGCTTCTCCTGGAGAGGGCAACAGATCCCAGCTTCCTGTCTTTGTGAGTCGGCCTGAAGCCCCTATCTCTATTCCTGGCCCAGGCCTGGCTCTCTGGTCACAGGGTGTTCCACTCCCAATGGGTGGATATTCTTCTAGGCTACCAGCAGGAACCCTTTACCACATGGGCACAGTCTCATACCCCCTGGTTTACACAGCCTGATTACAGTTCTCATTCCCAGGTGGGGAAACTGAGGACACGAATACCTGCCCTGTGCTCCATGGCCTCTAGCCCAGAGATGGGGCCCCAGTGAGGAATCCTTCCATCTGCCTGCACACCTACTTGGGTGCTGGTTCATATCAAGGTGACAGCCCTGCCATTAGACTGAGGTGGGGGCTCTAGAAAAACAGGAAAGTGGTTTATTTATTTCCCTGCAACCAAGTACAGGATCTGACTCCAGACAGGACCCCAAAATATGATGAGTGAGTTATTATGTGTCTTCTGTGGCCCAGCCCCACCATCTGGATTAATGGAGGGGCTGGTGAGAATTGAGGTACAGCCTCCCCCTGCCCTCCCAGCTGTCCGCTTCCTACCATGGCCTCTGGCTCAGATTCCTCCTCGGATGGGCTCTGATATTCCCTGTGCTTCCTCTTCTTCACGGGTTTGAGGAGCTCAGAAGCGCTGGTGCAGTTGTTCTGGCCTGAGGAGTTCTCCACTATGACTGACCTGAGGGACGGGGAGCCTGAGGGAAGGAACCACCCACCCTGCACCATCCACCTACCCTCAAAGATCGGAACAGGAGAGGGGCCTTGGGGCCGGAGAAGCCCCAAAGGGGCTTTGGGACCGGAAAGGCAGAGAAGTGGGGCTTAATTCCCTCTGGCTTACCGCTCCTGGAAGCGCTGAGGGCAGCCATCATTGGAGGAACTAGGATCTGGACCAGCGCCTTGCTGAGGCCCACAAGCCTGGCACGGGCAGGTGCCATCATCCTCTGGTGGGTCTTGAGGCGGACCTTCCAGAGGGTCCTGGGAGAGGTCCGCTGGGGGAGACCAAAGGGACCTCAGGCCGCCTACCCAACAGGTCCACACTCAGGCTCCGCCCACCTCGGAGCCCACACTGGGCCTCCATCTCGGTCCCATTCCCTACTTCCCCCACTGGACAGCCCTGTCTTCCTCGCCAGAGCCTTCACCCCAAGACCAACCCGCCGGCGGGGGCACACCCGCCGGGACCCGGGCCACGCCCCCTCGGGCCACGCCTCTGGCTTCGGCTCTCCTGCGAGTTCGGGGCTCTCCCAGCCTCCGCAGGGGCCCAGCTCCGGGCCTGGGGCTCCTACCCGGCTGTTGGGGGTCCGCGCCGCCACCCCCCGCCGGGGCCTCGCCATCTTCGTACTCGGCCACGCCTTCTCGCCGCAGCTCTGGGCTTGGGGGTTGCTCTGCTCCCACCATGTTCGGCGGCGCGTACTCGCTTATCCGGAACTGTAGCGCGGAAGGGTCAGAGGGGCACGACTCCTGGACTGGCCCTTGACCCACCCCCAGTCAGCATGGTGCCCCCGCCCGCCGCCTCCCTGCAAGCCACGCCTCCAAGGCTCATTCACCGTAAGACAGGCCCTAGAAACCCCCCCAGCTGTCTCGTCTTGGGAGCGCAGCACTTCAAGCCCCGCCCCCAGAGTCCCTCACCTTAAGCCCCGCCCCCAGAACCCTCCCTCTCGGCCAGCTTCCCCACCTTCCGCCTCTGGCCCCGCCTCCGGGCCCGCAGGCCCCGCCTACAGCGGCGGCTCGCTGGACCCCGCCAATCCCCACAGCTACTGACCCGCAGGCCACACCCCGAAGGCGGGGCCGCGGCCTCGGTCCACTCCAGGAGCCGCACTGTGCTGGCGCTGGCGCTGGCGCTGGCGCTGGCCGCTGGCCCCGTGCTCAACTGCGGCAGAACCGTGGCTGTGACAGGTACGCTGCCGGCCGGTCGCTCCGGGGTGCCCACGTGGATCGGCTCCCGCGGAAAGCAGGACACATCCAGGGCACTGCTGGGCAGACCCAGGGCGGCCGAGCTGGCTGCGAACAGATACATGGACAGACAGACACGACACAGGCGAGCGTGACGACCCTGCCCCAACCCTGCCATGCAAGTGCGGAGGCAGGTGAAAAGTATCGTCTCCTCCCCAGGACCCACATCTGCCTGGGCATGGATGCGGATTCTCCTGTTCCCCCAGACCCCTGGCTTGGCCCACCTGGAATGATAAAGGCAGCAGTGGGCAGGTGAGAGCCAGAGCCCGGGCTATCTCCGGCCACCAGGTGCACGCTGACCTCCCCTGTGGAGGGTCCCTTCAGTGTCCTCAGCATCTCCATTTCAGCATGCCCCTCCATCCTGGTAGGCCTACAAATGGAACACAGCCCCCAAGGGGATCAGGCAGGTAGGGGGCCTCCATGAGGAGGAGTTGCCCACCCTCAAAGAAAAGCCTCAGCCATGAGGGGAGTAAGGTGTTTTAGGAGCCCAGCATAAAGTTTGGCTCCTGGCTCTATCCAGGTCACCCAGGTGAGAGCTGTGGCCAGACCCTGCATTTCCCCCCGTCCCTGTAAGACGGGCACGTGTGAAGATGTTTTGTAAATTGCTGTGCACACTCTAGGGAGTCTCAGAGAGTGTGTCTCGGGCCAAGGTTCTGTCCGGTCAGCTATCTCATGGCACAGCCCAGGCCAAGTCCAAACTCCCCTCTTTCTCAACCTCTACCTCCACCCCCAGTAGAATCATTCCCTTCTCCCTCTGGGTATTCAGAACCCTCAAGTACCAGATTCTCCTTCACTCATACAGGTCATTTTCCTGGGAGATGATCTTTCCTGATGGTGTTCTTTTATGCCTCCTGCCCACCACTCCCTCCAATCCCAAGCAAAGAGTGGGCACTCAGACATCTTTTGAGGGGACTTCTCTGGTTGCCCAGTGGTTAGGACTCCAAGTTTCCACTGCAAGGGGCACAGGTTTGATCCTTGGTTGGGGAACTAAGATCCCACATGTAAAAAACAAACAAACAAAAAACCAAACAAACACACACATACAAAAACAAAAAACATAAAAACCCCATCATCTGAAGAGCAAAGAAGTAATGTATGAGAACGCAGGCAGTGCAAGCTTTTGCTTTAATAAAGCAAAGGCAGTAGAGACATTTAGTAAAGGGTCGAACATGTAAATATATGGGAAAAAAAGACCTAGTGACATAACAAATATGCTTAATACCTATCATTTACTTAACTCCTTAAATGTGCCGGCACGCAGCAGGTGCTGTGTTGGATTTCACTAATTTGAACTTGTTAATAAAAAGCAGTATAGGGAATTCCCTGTGCTTCCACTGCTGGGGACTTGTGTTCGATCCCTGGTTGGGGAACTAAGATTCTGCACGCCGTGAGGCATAGTCAAAAAAAAAAGCAGTGTATGAGTAAGTGATATTTGGTTGCTTTAAGGTGTCAGCAGGGCTTGACAATGGCATATAGGTTAAAGGAAAGAACGTAGATGCAGGCTTAAGTTAGCCTTAAGTCAGTTTGAATCTCAGATCCCACCCCCCCTTAAATGTCTGTGATTCTGAGTAAGTAGCTTTCTTTCCTTGAGCCTCAGTTTCCTCATGTGTAAAATTTACGGGATAATGGTATTTATCTCAAAGGGCTCTGATGAAGATTAAATGGAAAAAAATATGTAAAGTCTTGATACTAGCAGGCCTTCAACAAAAACCAACTCACTCCCTCTGAACAGAAATTTTGAGGAGCTTGGCAGCTCCAGTAAAAATGGGAAAATTAGCTTGTAGTGGCTGCTGTCTTTCCCACCTCCACTCCTCCCTCCTCCTGTTCTTGTGCACTGATATATCTTCCAGCTTTTCCTCCCTAAAATACACAGGACACCCTATATAGTATATAGAGAGTGAATATTCAAGTAGGCAAAGGCTTAGAGATATAACCTGATTAATTAAGGCAACATTCAGACCAAAGTTTGGGGACTTCCCTGGCGGTCCAGCGGTTAGAACTCGGTGATTTCACTGCCACGGGCCCAGGTTCAATCTCTGGTCGGGGAACTAAGATCCACAAGCTGCTCAGCGTGGCAAAAACAAAAACCCGAGGTTTGTTCCCCCTTCTCAAGTGGTTCAAGTGGTAAAGTATCTGCTTGCCAATGGAGGAGAAACAGGCAGAAGACGTGGGTTCAATTCCTGGGTCAGGAAGATCCCCTGGAGTAGGAAACGGCAATCCACTCCAGTATTTTTGCCTGGGAAATCCCATGGACAGAGGAGCCTGGTGGGCTGCAGTCTGTGGGGTCCCAAAGAGTTGGACACCATTGAGTGCATCACACACATGCACACACACACACATGGTTTGTTCCCCCTACTACTTCCCCTTTAAAAAAATTACAAAATAGCATTCTCTAAACCCAAATTATTTTGCTTTGCACAGCTGACATAGTTGTACCATTTTAAGTCCTTTTAAATAATCTTTTTATTCAAAAGATTGGCAGTCATTAGGAATGAATGTAGTTACTCGTGAAAGAATTCCATTCTGTCTCAAGGTCTATTAAGGGAGGTGGTTGAGAGAACTTCCCTTCTGTTCAAGTTTCTGTCCTTTTCCCAGCAGACACTAGTGGACCAACTGGGAGTCAGCATCCTCCTTTTGTGCCTTGGGAATAGTCTCAAACAAGAGAAAGTGAAGCCTACATTCTAGAAGTAAGGGATGAAGTGGAGGCTGGAGATGTAAATTTAAAAACCATCCTGTACAGATGGCAGGGAATAAAGAAAAAGGTGGGAGCCTTGGAGCTCATCAAAATAGGTTGGGAAGAGGAAGACGATCTAGCCAGAGACTGAGAAAGAGCCTGCAATGAGATGAAAGAATATCCAGAAGCATCTGAGCTTCTGGAGGAAAGTTTCTAGAAAGTGGGACTGCTCAATGGTGTTAATACCACTAGCAGATCAAGTCAGATAAGGGCTGAGAGCTGACCATTTTAGCAGTAAGGAGATCATGAGAAATCTTGACAAGCACCATTTCAGAGGAGCTGTGGACATAAAAACCTGATAAGAATGGGTTCCAGAAAGAAATCATCAATTAGTTCAGTATTTATTGAGCATCTAGTATGTATCAGGCACTTTTCTATGCAATTTGTAGTGAGCAGAAGACAAAAAGGCCTCTGTTATAGAGTCTACATGCTAGTGGGGAAACTGACAGAAGAACTGGTCCTTGTCGGGGGATGGGAGAAAAGGAAGTGGAGACTAACAGCTCTTTCAAGGAGTTGTGATACAAAGAACCCTGATGTGGGGGATAATATTTGGAGAGTGATGAGTTCTCAAGGAAGGGATGTTGGTTTTGTTTCTTATTTATTTATTTTAAAATTTTATTTACTATTTATTCCTGGGCTTGGCCTTTGTTGCTGCGGACTTTTCTCTAGTTATGGTGAGTGGGAGCTACTCTAGGTGCAGAGTCCAGGCTTCTCACTGCAGTGTTGGGGGTCTGCACTGCCACTTCCCTTCTCTTACTGCAGAGCACAGACTCTAGTTCTGGGAGCTTCCGTAGTTGTGGCTTTGGGGCTCCAGAGCACTGACTCAGTAGCTGTGGTGCACAGGTTTAGTTGCCCTGGAGCATGTGGGATCTTTCCAGACCAGGGACCAAACCTTTGTCTTCTGCATTGGCAGGCAGATTCTTTACCATTGAGCCACCAGGGAAGCCCTGTTGTGCTTTTTAATACTTATTTATTTAGTTGCAGCATGTGGGATCTAGTTCCCTGACCAGAGATGGAACCTAGGTCCCCTGCATTGGGACCACCAGGGAAGTCTCCATTTTGCTTTTTTAAGACTATTTAAAAATTTTTTTAATTAATTAATTTATTTGACTGTGCCAGGTCTAAGTTGTGGCATGCAGGCTCTTTAGTCTTAGTTGCAGCATGTGGGATCTAGTTCCCTGACCAGGGATCGAACCCAGGTCCCTTGCATTGGGAGCTCAGAGTCTTACCCACTGGACTACCAGGGAAGTCCCCCATTTTGCTTTTTTAAATAGAAGATGCTATACAACTTGTTTGTAACTGATGGAAACAAGCCTATAGAGGGAGAAACTGACAGAGCAGGGGAAAGAGAATAATTCTAGAAGACAAGTCCTTGCCAACGCAGGAGGGGAGAGGCTCTAGAGCACCTGTGATGTTTGAGACCCACTGCATGTGGCTGTGGGTTCCTGGCTAGCAATACCAACTGTGTTTTTCCCCAGCTAGACAGTTAGTTTTTTCTGAGACCTGGGAACTACTTTCTCTGATTTGAATGCACTTCTCTACCACTGCTGCTGCTGCTGCTGCTAAGTCGCTTCAGTTGTGTCTGACTCTGTGCAACCCCATAGACGACAGCTCACCAGGCTCCCCCGTCCCTGGGATTCTCCCACTACCAACCCCCAAATCTGCAGCTCACACAGCATTTTCATAAGCTTTGTCTCACTAGGTCCACAAAGCAGCACCACCAATCTAACATGGCTCCCAGGCCTGAGCCAGATACCAGGAATCCAACCACTCCCCCCGCTGCAGTCTGGTCACACCTTCAGAGCACCACTTTTGTGGCCTCTGCAGGTGCTGATTCTTCTGCTTGGTCCATTTCCACATCCCTTATGTCTGGAAAATTCTTGATCATCCTTCAAGACCCAGCTTGAGTGATATCTCTTTTCTGAAAGGCCCAGAACCCATGTCCCCCACCCAAAGTTAACACACAGCTCTCTCTGCTGTGCTCTACTCCACCACAG
This sequence comes from Ovis aries, assembly GCF_016772045.2. Classification (NCBI taxonomy): domain Eukaryota; kingdom Metazoa; phylum Chordata; class Mammalia; order Artiodactyla; family Bovidae; genus Ovis; species Ovis aries. The sequence goes on along the minus strand of NC_056066.1, from coordinate 72,086,668 downwards.
TCTATCTATGCATTAACTTGTCTCTTTTCCATGAGACAGAACAAAGCATTAAAGAGCCTGATCCAGAGACTGCACTGACAAATAGTGAATGAATGAATGAGAGATGTGGGGACCTCCCTGGTGGCCCAGTGGCTAAGACTCCATGCTCCCAATGCAGGAGGCCCAGGTTCGAACACTGGTCAGGGAACTAGATCCCACACAGCTGCAACTAATGAGTTCACATGCCCCAGCTAAAGACCCCGCGTGCCATGACTAAAACCTGGTGAAACCGAAAAAATAAATATTTCTAAAAAGAAAGAGAGGTGGGAATAAAGAGTGGTCAATAACATAAGAAACACAGATTTCGGAATCCCATAAATGGTTTAGACATTCTTGCCCTAGGGGCTAGAGTACTGTTTCCTCCTTCTGTGTCTCTCAGAGGCTGGAAGAGGAGGGGATACAGTGAAGGTTGTCACTGGCAGCCCTCAGCTGTCATCTCCTCTCTGAACTGCCCTCAACCAGGGGAGCTGCCTCGCCCAAGTGCCCTCTCCTGGACCCGAGGTATAAAGGCCTTGCCCCCTTGCCTCCGTCTAGGGTATCTCAGCAGAGCCATCTCCCCTCCAGAACTTCCTTTGGGACAGGTGGAGGCCTCTGTTAAGACTACATCAGCAGTTCAACGTGCTCCGCCCAACCGCCCTGCTGTCTTCCCTCTCCTACAGGTGATAACACCAAGGGCACCCTAATACATCTCCGCTCAAACCTTCTCAGAGTCTTGTTTCCAGGGAACGCAGCCTAAAACAATTGTGGATCCCCAACCCAAATTGGTGTCTGGCACATAGCAGATGCTCAATAAATACTGAGTGACTGTGTCCATGTTTATTTTCTCTTGGTCTGTCTGCCAAGACTTCCCCTACCCCTTACCCATCAAGGCCTCGTATACAACAGACGCTCAATAAATGCTCTCACTCTAGGTGTGGAGAGTGGGGCGCTATCGCCCCAGACAGATAACCCCCGACACACACTCAGAGCCCCAGCAAAACTGGGCGCCTCAAACTTGGGGTCTCGGCCCCGCCCCCCCGCTGCAGCTGCGGCTGGAACGCGGGAAGGATGGACGCGGTGTCCAGGGTTGGGACCGCCGCCGCCTTCCGAGTCCTCCGGGGACTGGTGTAGATGGCGGCGGGCGGGGCGGTCACCGATCCGCCAGCCCCGCAGAACGGTACTTTTTAAAACGCCAAAATGGCGGAATTCTTTTTTATTCTTTCCCTTTATGGCAAAATAATAATAATGCAATTTTCCGTTATAAAAATTGGAAATTAACGGTAGGAAAGAGAAAGTTTGCCAAATGACCCATTTCCTAAGAAAACCAAACCCCCGCCCTCCACGTCCTCTCTTTTATTAATGAACAACTCTTAATTGATTGCATTTCTCTAAAAACCAAGCCGCCTCCCTCCCCACCCTCTGGATCGCCTCTAACAGCAGCACGGCGGACTCGCTCGCCTCGCCTTCGAACCCCGCGACCGCCCAGATCCCCTTGCACGCCGGCTCCCCGAGCCTCCTCCCGGGCCGGTGCACCCCGCCTCTCGCTCGGGAGGAGCAACGCCCCGGGGCCCCAGGCCCCAGCACTGCCTTGCGGGGCGGGGCCGGGCGCCGCGGCGCCTCGTACTCTGGGGTCCCTACCTGCAAGGCCCGCGTGCGGCCGCCCAGCGCCGAGCTGCGGTCCGAGCTCCGCGCGGCGCGCGCCTGCGCGCACAGGGGGGCGGGCCCGCCTTCCCGCAGGACGCGGGGCGCAAACCGCGCACAGAGCAGGTTTGGGGAGCTCGGGCCGGGGGCCCTCCTGCCAGGCCACGGCTGCATGGGCCTAGTGTCCTTTAGCCCCGGCGCTAGACTGCTGCGCGGGCGAGGCGGGTCGAGATTCTCCCGGTCCCCAACTCCTTACCTCACAGCTAGCAGCACGCAATGGGGACCACGGAGCCGGGAGAGGCTGGTGGGCCCCTGAACTGAGTGGTCAGTGACAAAAAGCGAGGTTGCGCTCCCCGCGCGCACCCCTGCTGGGTCGCTTCGCTGTCCAACGCCTTCCCTCGGCTCCTGCTCCTCACCTGAGATAGGCGAGCCAGAGAACATCGGAAAACCATCTCAGGGAGGGTGAAGGGAGGGCCGTGCCACCAGAAGGAGCCCCCTGCGAGGTGCAGTTCCGTTCCTGGCCCTCATAGCCTAAAGGAAAGCATCAGCGGCGCCAGAGTTTGGATGACCTGACCCCATTGCTATTGGCTGGTGGTGTGACCTGGGGCGCGTCACTTAATCCTCCTGGTCCTCCATTTTTATATTTGTGAAGACTATCACCTACTTCACCGCAAAGGGTTTTTGTTTGTTGTTTTTTGAATGGGTTACTGTGATGGTGTCGTCTTGCGCAAATCGTTGCTTCTTTGTGCTTCAGCTTCCTTAGCTCATCAAACTAATCAAATCTGTTATTGGTTTTTGCCTGGAAAGTCCCATGGATGGAGGAGCCTGGTGGGCTGCAGTACATGGGGTGGCGAAGAGTCGGACACGAACGGAGCTACTTCACTTTCACTTTCACGCATTGGAGAAGGAAATGGCAATCCACTCCAGTGTTCTTGCGTGGAGAATCCCAGGGACGGGGGAGACTGGAGGGCTGCCGTCTATGGGGTCGCACAGAGTCGGACACGACTGAAGTGACTTAGCAGCAGCAGCAGCAGCAGCAGCACAAATCACCTCTTAAACATATGGCAGCTCTGACTTCATGTACATTTGTGTAATTGAGAGGTTAAGAGATTGCAAGCTCTAAAAGGGAAGGAAACGCGATAACCTAGGTGTATCCCTAACCTGGTACAAAGTTGGACACTCAGTGGGTGCTCAGTAAATGTCTGTTGACTGACTGATGGACTGCATGCCGAGGAAAACAAGGATCCTGGTTCAGTCTGGAGTTGTATCCACTTCCTCACAGTGACTTAATCTCTTACTTTACAGAACAGGATATTGAGGTCCATCTGGCCTAAGGTCACAGCCAAACGTCAGGCTACCAGGTTCAACCTCCAGTGCAGACGAGAAAAGGGTTCCTAATTAATTGTAGGCAAATTCCACAAATTGTTGTGATCCTCAGGTTTAAATTTATGCAGACTTTATTCCGGTTGCTACACCAACGCATTACATGTGTTCTTCCTCACTGCAGTGTCAAATTTTAATTAAAACTCATATTATTGGGAACAGAATTGCATCAGTTGAAGATGCTGGTTGCCATAACAATGGAAGTCTCTTTATACACACCAACATACAACCCCATCCACTCATTTTTTTTTCTTTCATCTTTACCCAGACTGTGCTTGTTCTAGATTCCAAAAGGTTTATTTTAGGTATTCAGAAGTTTAAAAGAAAGTGATGGGACCACACAAACACATAGCTTCTCAATAAGGAATGTATCTTTTAGACTAGTGGAATCTGAACCAGTGGGATGTAGGAATAAATAAAGAATGCAGGTCTGAGTTGACAATATATTTTCTGCTCCTTAACAGTATTTTGGTGGTCTTGATACTTTTGGTGGTCTTGCTTCCTTGAACACATTCAGGGATGGAGAGTTCTTCCAAGTAGATGTTTGGGGAAGGTTCTACCTCTAATGTAACCATAGCTTGCTCTGCTGGTCCAGTCTGCCCTCAAGAGAAAGTGATGAAGTCCTATTCTTCCCTCAAGTGACAACCCCATATTCTGCAAGTTTTAATAGCCTTCACTATTTCCAAGTTAACTCACTACTCAAGAGTGGACTGTTGTTCAGTTGCTAAGTCATCTATGACTCTTTGTGACCCCACGGACTGCAGCACGCCAAGTTTCCCTGTCCTTATCTATCTTCTGGAGTTTGCTCAAACTCATGTCTGTTGAGTTGGTGATGCCATCCATTTCATCCTCCATCACCCTCTTCTCCCTCTTGCCCTCAATCTTTCCCAGCATTAGTGTCTTTTTCAGTGTTGGCTCTTTTCATCAGATGGCAAAAGTATTGGAGCTCCAGCATCAGTCCTTCCAGTGAATATTTAGGGTTAAAATCTGTAGTCAAGAGTGGATGGATCTCGAATTTTTTGAAATATTGGTGAACAGAAGCAGAGAGAAAACTATTGCTAGTGAGCAGCCCACAACTTTCTGTTCCTACAGATTTTAATTCACCGTTGGGACAGTGCACTTATTTTAGGAAAATGCACCCTTTTTATAAATAGGAAAACACTTGGTTCCAACGGTATGGCACATTTTGCTAATAGGGAACACTTCTAGCATAAACACACCCAAATCCTGGATAAAATATTACAAGCAGAAGGACCAAGCAAGCCAAGAAGGAAAAAAGAGTAAATTTACGGCTGAATTTGCAAGAAGACAAATCAGCAGGAGCCAGAAACAACTATGGAAACAGAGGAACCAGGGGATGGCCTGACATCTCTCGTCCTGGAGGTAGTTATTGGACAGGGATTTGGGTTTCATCACACACACCTTGACTGGAGATGGGATCTTGGGTCCATGCAGTACTGGGGAGTTTAAACTGAATTCCTGGTATAAAGACTGGACACCCCTGACTGCCAGACTATATAGTTGGGGGTCCCACAGTGGAAAAGGCAGGGGAGGTCCAAGTTTCCAAATATAATTGAGTCCTTCTTTCCTTCAGGTCCTACTTTCCCCCTGGACATAATGTGTATGGGTGTATGCTTTCCAAAGAATCGAGACTGACAAAATTTCATTTTAGCTTTTAACTGAAGCTTGTATTTGCAAGCACTAGGAAAATTGATCTCTGTGTGGGCCAGAGCCTCAGCTATTTCTGTTACTCCAACCCTGCTAAATATCTTTTGTTCTCCACACATTTGGTAGAGTTCATGTCTCATGCTGCTGCTGAAAACCCAATGGGGGAAAAGAACCTCTGAATTAAGCCTACTAGTTTTTAACTGCTGCAGAATCACCACCACAAAGTGGCTTAAAATACAAACTTATCCTTTTGTCCTGGAAGTCAGAAATCCAAAATGGTGATGCTGAACTTTTATCTTTTGCTTATCCCTAAAACTCTTTTATCTTCCCTTCAAATTTCCTGTTTAGTTGTAATTTTTGGTTGTGCTAGGTCGTCACTGCTGCCTGTGGGACGTCTCTGGTTGTACCGAGTGGGGGCTACTGTCCAGTGTGGTGCGCAGGCTTCTTACCGCAGTGGCTTCTCTTGTTGCAGTGTGCTGGCTTAGCCGCCTTACAGCATGTGGAACCTTCTTGGACCTGAGACTGAACCTGTGTCCCTTGCGTTGGCAGGCGGGTTCTTACCACTGGACAACCAGAAGTCTCTCTCCTTCAATTTAAATGATCCCTCGGTGGGTATTCCTGGTTGTAGGATTTTTCATCAACTGGCAGTGAAAGGACAGAATCCTAACCACTGTTGGTTGAGCTGGGCTTCTAATTTTGACTTGTGGGTCCCGTGGCCTGTGGGATCCTAGTTCCCTGACCAAGGATAAAACCCACGTCTCCCGCATTGGAAGATGGATTTTCAATCACTGGACCCCCAGCAAAGTCCCTGTAATGTTTTACAATAAAAGCAGCTACTATTTCACAAGTGATTGTGCCAAATGCTCTGAAAGTTGCATGTACTACCTACAGTATTAGAAGACACTTCATAGCTGAGGACACAGCTTGCTTTCTATTGCATCTTCCTCTCATGTAAGTTACCTCCAGCTCCTTCTGGCCCTTGGCCAGAAAAACCACTGTCCTACTTCCACAGCTACTAAGCACAAACTGGTGTAGTTCAAGCGCTCTTCAGCAGCTTTCTCGACTCCAAGATGATTCCATTTCCTCTTAAAAACCAAACACCCTTTCTTTTCTCCTGACCTTTAAGGCTACCCCACACAGAAAGCACCACCTTAGTGAAATGCCAATGAACAGAACTTAGAAAACCAACAAATGTTAACAGTGGGTGACAGTTTGAAAGGAACTGGATACTTAATAGGCTCTAGTTACCTCCCACAAATTACTGATTATAAAGGGAAAAAGTGACTTTATATAAGTGACTCAGGTTATTATTACAAGGTGCCACTAGATACGATATACTGAAAATGCAATCCTGAGGAGACATCAGACAAACCCCAAATTGAGAAAACTATGAAATAATCATCCTTTACTCTTCAAAAATGACAAGGTCAAGAAAGGTTGAGGACCTGTTCCAGTTTAAAGTCATGACAACAAAAAGGAGCAAAGGATCCTAGGCCAGTAGAAATATATAAAAAGGACCTTATTGGACAACTGACAAAACATAGTGGAAAAGACAAGATTATATTGAGGCTAATTTCCTGGTTTTGATAAGTAGACACTATAGTTAATATGAGAACATCCCTGGAAATACACAAAGTTTCCAGAATAAAACAGATGTCTCTAACTTACCTTTCAGATGGCTCAGGAACAGTGTTAAGTAAAATGAAGTATTATTGGTAAACGGCAAAGGGAATATAATTTCCTTGTACTGTAGTGCAAATTTTCCCTAAGTTTGAAACTTTGTCAAAACAACTGTAAAAGAAGCCTGCTCATTCAGGCTTCTTCTGTGCTTTTTCACTAAGAGGAACTAAATATCTGAAATAGGCTTTAAAAAAACAACAACAAAAAAAACATTTTAGGGCTGTTAGGAACTGAAGGATTTAAATCCTGCCTGTTAACAAATTCCCTTACAAATACCATAATTTCCACAGTAATGATCTCAAAATAGTAATCCTGACTTCCTTCAAGGGGTCAAGGATGGAACTCACTGTTTATCACCCATTTGTATTCACTTTCTGATTCCGGAACCATTTCTTTCTATTCACTTTAAGCTAATCACTCTACTAATTACTACACCGGGGCCCATGTGTGAAGTTGTTTTATAACAGGCAAATCTTTAAGCAAGTTACTTAGGATCTATAAGACCAACTACAAAACACAACCGCACCTACTCATCCTTTCAATTAATGGAAGCATACATGGTTTTAGGGACACAAAGTTCAAGACGTGGTTGCTGCTTCAGAAAGCTCAAAATTTAGAGACTCCCCAGGCAGTTCAGTGGTTAGGACTCCATACTTTTAATGCCAAGGGTTTGGGTTTTATCCCTGGCTGGGGAACTGAGATCAAGCTGCACAGCTTTACCAAAAAAGAAAAACTGTAGTGTAAACTGGTAATTATTTTCTGAAGGACTATTGGTTATATAAACCAAAAAATTACTTCCTTAAAAAAGCTGGCATTGAAAAACATTCTTACATATCCATTCCATGGTAGTGCACCATTTAGAGTGGCAGATCTCTGTACTACTCTAAGTGAGCTGCAGAACACACTCATAGTACAAATTGCTTATTGAAGCACATAGGCATTACCAATGGATTAGCCTGGGTAAATAGTGTTAGAAGTAGCTACCTTAGTGCATGCATGCTAAGTTGCTTCAGTTGTATCTGACTTTGTGTGACCCTACAGTCTGTAGCCCACCAGGCTCCTCTGTTCAAGGGATTCTCCAGGGAAATATACTGGAGTGGATAGCCATGCCCTACTCCAGGGGATCTTCCTGACCCAGGGATCAAACCCTTGTTTCTCATGCCTCCTGCATTGACAGGCAGGCTCTTTACCACTTGTGCCACTTGGGAGGCTACCTTAGTAAGTGGACACTAAGAGAGAGATACTTTACAAAACATAAAATTGCATATAATCACAAAAACTGAAGTCAGAAAACATTTTCTGAAAGCAAGGTAAATAAAAGTGAAATTACATTGAGGACTTGGGAAAAGATGATTGAGTTTCCTAGTTTATCTGGGTAATTATCACAGAAAATGTTCAAACTGCTACAAGATAAGAGGTAAATTTTGTGTGAAATCTAAAGACTTAGTTGAATACAAAAGACTTAGCATGTTTAGTCCTTTGTAACAGCAATTATTTATTATGGTGCTAATCTAAGTACTTTTCATGTATTAAACTTTCATCTTCACAACCCATGAGGGGTTATCCCTACCACCGTGGATGACACTGAAGCATGAAGGTTAATGGCTTGCCCCAGATATGACGATGATGATCAAAGTCGCTCAGTAGTGTCCAACTCTTTGCGACCTCATGGACTATGCAATCCATGGACTTCTCCAGGCCAGAATACTGGAGTGGGTAGCCTTTCCCTTCTCCAGGGGATCTTCCCAACCCAGGGATCAAACCCAGGTCTCCTGCATTGCAGGCGGATTCTCTTTACCAGCTAAGCCACAAGGGAAGCCCATGATAAACCATCTATTAATATTATGTTGGTCCTAACCTCATGTTTCTGAGGAGCTGGGAAGTCCTTTTCTCATATTCAAGTAAGGAAAGAAAGAAACTTGATAATGGCAACTCCGATTCAAAAAAACCAAATATCAGATATTTGGCAAATATTTGATACTAAGTGGGAATACACAATAAACTCAAATCAAGCCTTTCCCTCAGTGAACATTTTATTGAGGCAATAAAGCACAAAATAGGTTAACAAAGTGGGAGAAAGATACCAAGAGAAAAGATGGTAACAACACAGGAGTGGAACATTAAGTCACAGGGCAGGAAAGACTTGAACTGGCCATAAAGGCACTATGGCATGTTAACACACTATCAGGTAAAAGAAAGCGGGATCCAGATTACCACACTTCTATTCTGCTCTCTACCAGTTTAACACTCCCGTCTAGCCACAGGTAAAGGTGTGGCAAGCTGCAGAGACTCAGATTCTACTAAGTTAGCAAGGAACTAAACATTTTATTGGTCAACTCTAAGTAGGCCAGTGTTTATATATAAAAGTGGTTTGGTATGTCCAATGATGGGGGTCCACAGGCGTGGAATAGGAACTAGAGTTTTAATAAACTGGTCTTTGCTATTAAATTCTTATGGGTGTAGGCATTTACCTATACAATTACCCATCTGCGAGGGTGGCAGCTAAGAGGGTAGACAAACCTGCCTATTACCATGTGATGTCATAACATAAGAAAGCCCAGTTGAAGGATGCTGCATACTTTTAGAAAGTCAAATTGTATATTGTAGTATTCCCCCCTCCTTCACTTTAAAAGGCTGTGGTTTTAAAAGCTTTTGTTCTTTCCCTGAAAACAAGAGAACTTTGGTCAAAGCCAATTCTTAAAAGTAACTTGTCCTTAAACACATTTTGAAAGGCAGTGCAGACTTGCCTCTTTATGCAACAGTCACTACTTTTTTCTTCAAACAGGTAAAACAATGAACTATAGTTACAGATACCAGTTTTTTCTTTCAAAATCCAAGGTCTATATCGGAAAACAAACCGTATTTCTTATGAATATCTTTAAAAATATCAAAAGCATCGAAGAAAATAAGGTCGTCAAAGAAGCATCAACCTTTTGGGGCACTATGTTTCTAAGATTAGACTCTTTAAGATTTCGTAACAGGAAGCCCAGAAATTTCTCAAAATGACAGTATCCATCACACCCTACCCTAACACTACCCAGCCATTGACATCTTATACACTGACAGTTCCCAGAAAGATGTTAAAGCTGAGCCAAACAACCTACAGCCCATTTTCAGACTAAGACTAATGAATGGTTTTTAAAATGAAATTACCTTAACGAACCAAACAGAGATATAAGGTAATTCATTTCTCAAACTGCAAATTCAGCTAACTAGGCTTATGGACATAAGGACTAATTGTAACCCAGTAACTCCTACAAATTTGCCGATTATAATTTGGTTTCCACAGAATTTATTACACTTTATGATGAAGTACTAGGGTTTATCCCATTTAAGTTTTTTCCAAGCCAACCACATAAAGTTCGTAAGGATGACCTAACCAATTATCACAGAACCCCACTAACTACAAAAGGATGACTGTTAGGTAGAATTTTGCTTTAAATGGTAACTGATTTACCAAATGATCTGTTAAGTGCCTATTAATATTAAGGGTTTTCCAGTAGAAAACACAGTATTTGCTTTTCCATTTTGAATAACATACTAAATTTCTGATCAAAGAAAGGTTACTTCTATTTTTACATAACAAACAGTAAAGATCACGGAACCTTACTCTTACAAAACACTAATTACAACGATCACTTTCAGAAAGTGGGATTACCAGGCTAGATGAGATCCCAAGTATTAGAACTACTTTTTTGAGTTACCAATTTAAGTTTAAAGAACATTTAAAAAAGCTATTAACTTAGGCAAAACTGTTTTAACAGGTCCACTACAAAATCTTTTTATTTTTAACTTAAACCTGTTTAAGGGGCCAAAGTGATTTTGGCAAATTTGATTAACAGCACAAAGTAACGTATCCAAACTTATTGCATCTGAGACTTGCCTTGTTTTACACGTAAGTAGAATTTACATCGTTTCCACAGATAGATCATCAGTATCTCAAGGAATTTAAGAGTGACCTATTCAAGTAAGGCAATCATCTTGGTAGCAAACTTTTATTGAAATCTTACATAACTCAAGCTTTATAAAAAGCCAACATAATTGAAAATTGGGTTCTCCCTCTAAAGCCTTAAGTATTCAAAGCCTGAAAAGGTTAATTTAAAATTAAGCAAACAAATATAACAATAACAAAACCCCTTCAGCAGATCCTGCTGAAATACTTAAAAAAAAAAAAAAAAATCTAAATGAGCTTAATCTTTACAAAAGTTATTTTAGCTCAAAAGCTATAAAATCAAAGTTATCTTAATTCTACAAAGAAGGGAGAGGATCTTTGACTTCATGCCATTTCTTTAGAACCTCATCTTTTTCATCAAATTTGGCTACAAATCCAATTTCTGTGTGCCCATTTTGGGAGGTTTCTTCTTGCAGAAGAGGCCAAGTAGAAACATGAAAGAGTAACTGACTAAGCAAGTAGGAAAGTGTTCCGTAATAGTGTGCAAAGAATGGAGAGTTCTGGGTTAATCTCTGGAACTTGATCTGGATCGTGACCTTGACTTTGAACGAGATCTAGAACGGGATCTTGAAGCTCTTTTTGGTGGAGGGGACACAGAACGGGCCTTTGAGGGTGGAGCAGGTAGGGGTGAATTGGAACGGGACTGGCTCCTTGATCTAGATTTGGACTTTATATCACCTTTTCCATTTTCTTTGGGGGAACGAGATCGAGAACGAGACCTGCTTCGAGATTTCTCATACTCATCCTTCGATCTGCTCCGAGAACGCGAACGGGAGCCCCGATCAGACTTGGGTTTAGATTTGCTTTTTGATCTAGATTTCCTGCCTTTGGAACGAGACCGTGACCGACCTTTGCTCCGAGACCTGGATCTAGACAAGAAAAGCCAGATATTTTTTTCAGTACCTTGCCAGAACACACAAGCACTCTATAGACAAAGTAAGTTATTCAGAAAAACACTCAAGAATCCACTTACCGGGAGCGACTTTTTGAGATACTTCGAGATCTACTGCGGCTGCTCCTACGACTTCTACTTCGTGACCTTCTTCTAGATCGTGACCTGTAACAAGAAATGTGGTAATAAATTTTCATCTCAAGACACCTCAACACAAATGAATAATTTATACAAACAAGCCAACAATAAAACTCCTTAATTGCTCACTACAAATTAAATCTAGTATCAAAATATTTTAAAAAGAACCCAACAATGCCAATAACAAAAGAAACTAGAAACTGACCTAACTTCAATTCAGCAGTAGTTGAAATCCTGCTGTTTGAATTTTATTTTGTTTGTAGCAAATGTTGTCTGCCCCCACACCCTTCAATAAATTACCTAGATCTGCTTCCAGAATAAGACCGCCTATGGCTTGTTCGTGGCTTATCTTCAATGAGTCTAATATTTCTCCCATTGATTTCTGTACCATCCAGTTTATCCAAAGCACGCTTCATGTCAGAGTAGGAGCGAAACTCAATGACACCTTCATTTGTGCGTTCTTTGTGAGCATCTGCATAGGTTACTTCACCTGCTTGTCTCATGAAATCCTAAAAGAGCAATATGACTGGTCATTCCCAGAAATCTAAAGAAAAAAGATTTGCTGTATTTGATTCTCAGATATAAAAACATTTTTTAAACTTTAAGTCAAATCCTTTTTATCCCAATTATATAGCACTTACCTTTAAATCTTGCCAACTGCAACGACTAGAAAGATTTTCTACAATTAGTCTGAATTCTGTGCGTACAGGTGGTCCATATTTGTCTCTGCCAGAGGTTCTCCGACTGCTGTATCCACCTCCACCACCTTTATCATGTGAAGAGAACAATTAGACGCTTTGCAATGATAGGCATGCATAATGTTTGAAAGTTAGTACAAACATAACAACTTTTATTTACTGGAGTAGGACTTTGCTATTATACTGCTAAACCTTCGATACAGTTATGATTTGCCATAAATTAAATTAAGGGCAAGTCAAAACAGACTAAAACCAACTAAACTTCTCCTACATTCTGTTAGAGAGTGACTGCTCCTTTATTCAATTTACCTCGCTAAGTTTTATTTTACAGAACATTGTAAAATATAAAACTTAACTGATTACATGCATTTCTACATTTTACAAAAATGTTTACTAGTTACACTAAGTACTTACATCACAGTGTGAGGTTTTTGGTGGTGGTTTGGCCACAAAACACGCAAGGTAACAGTCACCTAGTTCAGATTAACCAGTTTTGTCTAACCCTTGGAATCCTCACCATCACCCTGCGTCTAATGGCAAAAGGCTGCTGTCGTCATGGCTTCCGGTAAGGTCAGCCAAAGGGTCATAGGGCAAGGGTCACACAATGTATGGAAAAGCCAAGGCCAATCAGGAAAGGCAGTCATCTTAGCCTCAGTGGACACAGCCTCAGCCCCATTGGTCACTTTCAAATTGAAACATCAAGGACTTGTTAAAAAGTTTGAATTCAACATGCAACAATTTCAACATCAAACATTTAACATAACCAACCCCCTCCCACCTCCTCCCAATAACATGCCCCAACTAGTGCATATACAGCATAAAGCTCATTTAGATCTCCTGTGGTGTAAAACCACATTACTTATATATTTTATTTGGCCCCCGTCAATTTTCGTAAAGCTAAAACCTACGCTTAAAACCCCACCTCATTCCCCGCCCCGCCCCCACCTCCACCCCAACCAGTCCCAAACTTCTACGCTCAGTCATTCACATTGCTAGCTAATGCACTGACAGGCCAAGTTGAGGGGACACAACAAATACAGCCACCCCTCACTTCCTCCGTAGGTACAGCCCACGACAGTGCTGACAGGGGCCCAACAAGTCACTCCCTCCCGACTTGGCAATCCCCGCCCCCAAACACCCAAACCCTGCCTAGGCAAAACCCACCACCCAGTCCCCGCGCTCCGGCGTCCCGTGTCTTCCCCGGGCAGGTGTGAAGGCAGCGAGCCCCGGGAGCACCCGAGTCAAACAGCCGCGGCCACCTCGCCTGCCCGGCTGGGAGGCTCCACCCCGCCCCGCCTAAACCTGCGCCCACCCCCCGGGGTCCCAAGGACGCGGAGCGCGCGGGGGTGGAACTCACTGCGGCTTCCGTAGCTGTAGCCGTCGCGATCCCGGCGCGGGCCGCGGGCGTGCTCCACGATCACGCGCTCGCCGCACAGCTCCTTGCCGTTCAGCTCGTAAACGGCGTCGTCGGCGTCGCGGGAGTCCTCGAACTCCACGAAGCCGTACCTGGGGGGCGGTGCGAGGGCCGGAGGCCGACGGGCGTCGTTAGGCCGAGGGCGCGCACGGGCGCGCGCCCTCCCGGTCCCCGCGCGCTCCCGCGGCTCCGCGCCGCCGCCATCTTGGCGGCCCTGCCACGCGGCGCCGCGGCCTTGACCGTCTTCTCCCTCAGATGGGCCCTGCCGCCGCAGGCTCGAGGCGCTGCGGGCGGACGCGGGCTCCCGGGGTCCGACTCACCCATTTTTAAGGTCTATTTCGAGAAGGCGGCCATAGCCACTGAAAAAGCGCTGGATGTCCTTCTCCCGGACGTTGTAGCTCAGGCGTCCTATGTAGACGCGCGGCATGTCCGCAGCGGGCAAGGGGCCCGAGGGCTGGCGGTCGAACGGCGGACCGCACGGCAGTAGCCGCGGTGCGGGTGCGGTGACGGCGAGAGCCCGGACACGCACCTCACACCACAGCGGCGGCCGAGTCCAGCCACACAATGGTGCGCGCGCGCCTGGGCTACGCTATAAGGGCGGGCGGTAGGGGGCGGTGCCCGACGTGTGACGTCAGCGCGCTGCACGTACTCTCCCGCTCTGGATCGCGGAGCGCGGCGCTTGAGGGTGACTTGATGTTCCTCAGCCCGCCAAGTTTCAGGGAAGTGAGGCTTTACCCGCTCACCGAATTTTTTTCCGCACATTTTTGTCAACATCATATTCTGTTTCCAGCCAAGGACTTGTTTTTTAATTTGTGCTTTAAAAAAAAAACTTTCTTCATGCTAGCTCTTCAGGACGGGCTCCCGGGAGGCTGTCCCGGAGAATCCCCTGTTTTCATTGGTTCTGGAGGTTGTCATACTAGGCCTCCACGATCTCTGATTGGCCTGTCAAAACGAGGCTCGAATTTTCTTCGCGGATCGTCGGGCTCACGCTGCGCTGGTGTGTAAGGCGCCTGCCTAGTCAGTGGGTTAGGTGCCCTTTCCGCAGCGTCCGAAGTTTCTGCTCCGAGGTCGTGTGGACCCGGACCGGGGTTCACAGCCCTGCTGGCTTCTGTCCTTCGGGGCCCCACAGCCGCCATTGCGGTCTCACTTCACTGCCTCCCTGTATATCCAACTGTCCTTCCAGGAGTCTTTTAGAGCACTGACTCCTGCAGTCGCCTGTAGATTGAAATATACATGGCAAACCCACGATCGCTGTGCGTCCTAAGTTGCTTCAGTCGTGTCCGACTCTCTGCAACCCTATGGACTGTATGTAGCCTGCCAGGCTCCTCGGTCCATGGGATTCTCCAGGCAGCAATACTGGAGTGGTTTGCCATGCCCTCCTCCAGGGGATCTTCCCGACCCAGGGATGCATTGGCAGGCGGGTTCTCTACCACTAGCACCACCTGGGAAGCCCACTTGCTGTAGTGCTGACAAAGGAAGCAGAGCCAAGACCTCTGGCCCAACAAAGTTGAGCAAGACCTGACAGCCCTCCCACAGAGGTGCGCTCATTTCCTTCCCTCAGTGGAGCGTCCGTTGTCCCAACGTGATCCCTCCCCGCCCCCACCCGTTGGTTTGAAGGCTATCTTATCTATGTGGCAGAAACGCACATTTTGGAGTTTACCACTAGAAATACTATTTAAACCCCAGAGGAGTAAGTTTAAGTGGAGATCAGAAGACCCTGGAGTTCTCTGAAACAAGTGCAGGAAAAGATGCTGGTAAGAAGTAACTAGTAAAATGGGAAGAAGGGTCGGAGGGCAAGGTGTAACATAAGCTGAGGGAAAAGGGCATCATGGGGTTAATACTGGCGGTTAAGGTATTTTCGTGTATTCCACCGGGGCAACCTTGATCTGCAGTTTCTGGTTTAAAGGCAATGATTTTTCCCTCTCCCTCCCCCCACGGGAGCATTTGGCAAAGTCTGAGAGTCAGTCCGTTGTCACGACTGGGGCAGGGGGAGTGTTAATAACTGGCATCTGATGGTAGAGGCTACATTGTGCTTAAAGTTCGATAAATAAAATATATAGGTGGATCGTAAAAATTTTGTGTGTGTTTGTGGAATATAGTAATCGGGAAAAAGAATTAATGGGATAACTTTTTTCACTCATTGAATTGTCAGCATTTTGAAGTTTGTTGAAATTCATTGTTGGCTGGGAATCCCCTGGAAGTCGAGTGGTTAGGACTCCACACTTTCACTGCCTTAAGGCCCAGGTTCAATCCCTGGTCCGGGAACTAATGTCCCATAAGCCGTCCAAAAGTTCATTATTGGCAAGAGGCAACACTCCACTCTGAGCTAAGATGCATATGGGAAGTAGGGTGTCACCTCCTGTCTCCTTGCAGTTCATTTGTGCAGAGAAAGATGCAACTGACGTGTCCTCCTCTCCCTCACCTCTTTTTCTCCAGAGCCCGGGGGCTACTGTTTTTTTTTTTTTTTGGCCACACCGGGACTTGCAGGATCTTAGTTACCTAACCAGGTGATGATCTTGGTGAGGCAGCAGTGAGCTATAGCATGAAATGAGATCTTAATTCCCTGCCCAGGAATTGAACCTGGGTAGCTGCGACTTCATTTCACTTTTCACTTTCATGCATTGGAGAAGGAAATGGCAACCCACTCCAGTGTTCTTGCCTGGAGAATCCCAGGGACGGGGGAGCCTGGAGGGCTGCCATCTTTGGGGTCACACAGAGTCGGACACGACTGAAGCGATTTAGCAGTAGCAGCAGCAGGGATGAAAACCAGAAATCCTAGCCACCAGAACAGTGAGGGCTAGGGGCTAGAAGCTATTTCCCCCCTGGATCTTTGCCCCAGTGTGAAAAGCATTTATCACCCAGAGGCAGAAACTGTAGATGCGGGTACAGAGTTTATTATTAGAGACAGTGCAATGAGTAGGAGAGGACCTAGAAAATGGTTTGTTTAGTTAAGACAGAAGCAAGGCAGAGATGCACACCTGGAGAGAAAGGGTGTGGGTGTCCTCCCTAGTGAGGAGGAGTGCAGTGAAGAGGCAGTTAAGGCATTTGTATAGGGCAGTTCTTCCGGGCCTTTGCTTTCCTTCAGGCCAATTACCTGTTTCTTTTTCCACACCTGACCTACCCTGGGACCCTCCCTTGGGTGCACACATATCCGCCAGCCAACATGAATCTCGGAAGTAAAGGCTTCTGGGAGGTTGGTCTGTCATTATCTCCTGACTTTTGACCCACAAGGAGCCTTTCTGTGCTGTGCAGTGTCTCCCTTGTCCCTAAAGAAGGGGAGACGGGAGACCAGTTAATCCTTTTTTTAAAAAAAATTTATTTATTTTTCAATTTTTGGCTGTGCCGTGGATCTTTGTTGCTGAGCAGGCTTTTCTATAGCTGTGGCGATCGAAGGCTACTCTATTTTCAGTACACAGGCTTCTCATTGCAGTGGCTTCTCTTGACTCATGGGCTCAGTTGCCCCCCAGCATGTGGAATCTTCCCAGATGAGGGATCAAACCCCTGTCTCCCACATTGACAAGTGGATTCTTTACCACCAGCCACCAGGGAAGCCCGATTGTTATTCTGTACTCAAATAGGGTTTTGCCCCTCTTTGTCCCTGCCATGACTATTACCGTAAGGTGTTGGCAAGAGACAAACACTGTCTATTTGCCCTGTTTCTGTTGTTACTTCCATTTCGGAGGGCAAACAGGAGACTGATTGTAAATGCCTTAACTGGAGCCCACCTAGCTCTTGTCTGATCGTTGTTTTCACTGACTCGGTGAGTTGGGGTGGGGTGGGCGGTGAGCCCAAAGGGATTCTCACTTCTGGCGTCAAGGGACAATGCCAGGTGGGGAGTTTGACTGGGGCGGCGGTACACCTGTCAAACGGTAACACAGGTGTCCTGAGGCGAGCTTAGGGAGGACAGAAACCTCTTGTGGGGCAGAAAGGCTAAAGCTCTCTTGATCTTGATTTTCAGTATTAACGCAGACTATGAAAGGGGGGCCTCACAATCCTTCTGATCTTTGGGGTTTTAAGCAGGAAGTGTCAGAAAAGTTACCACAGGGATAACTGGCTTGTGGCAGCCAAGTGTTCACAGCGACGACGTTGTGTTTTGATCCTTCAATGTCAGCTCTTCCTATCATTGTGAAGCCGAATTCGCCAAGTGTTGAATTGTTCGCCCACTAATAGGGAATGTGAGCTCTTGCCTCAGGAAAGGCTGTTGTAGTATCCTACCTGAAGCCCATGTCTTCCTGCCCTATGAAAAGTAAGTAGGAGGCCAGCTGTGGTCTATAATATGGAGCCCATCTATCTCCTACATAACAGGGATTGATTGCCCCTTGCAATGGAAGCACAGAGTCCTAACCACTGGACTATCAGGGAATTCCTCCCCAGTGGTTACTCTTAACGAAAAATTTAAATTTCCTAAGAGGAAATGGTCCCAAATATCACTGAAGGGAGTGTTGGGCCAGCAGCTTTCTGTGGAGTCTTGCTGATAATCTGACTGACTTCGGTTGATGTTTTGAAAGAACAACTCAAAGGAGAAATGATGGATGTACAGCATTTGACAATGTCTGAAGTGTCTATAATCATGGTGGCAGATAAAGATCACTGCTCATTTAAAAGTTGTGGAGTGCCTCTCAGCAAGAGAGGGAATCTGTCAGCAAGAGAGGGAGGGAGGAGCCACAGTCTGATCCAGAAGAGAGTTAATAACTTCAAATCCATGATTGTTGTTTTCAGTCACCAAGTCGTATCCCACTCTTCGCGACCCCGTGGACTGCAGCACGCCAGGCTTCCCTGTCCATCACCAGCTCCAGGAATTTGCCCAAGTTCATGTCCATTTGAATTGGTAATGCCATCCAATCATCTCATCCTCTGTCACTCTCTTCTCCTGCCTTCACTCTTTCCTAGGATCAGGGTCTTTCCAATGAGTCAGCTGTTCATATCAGGTGGCCAAAGTATTGGAGCTTCAACTTCAGCATCAGTCCTTCCAAAGTGTATTCAGGGTTGATTTCATTTAGGATTGACTGCTTTGATCTCCTTGCTGTCCAAGGGACTCTCAAGAGTCTTCTCCAACACCACGGTTTGAAAGCATCAATTCTTTGGTGCTCTGCCTTCTTTACGGTCCAACTCTCTCATCTGTACATGACTACTGGAAAGACCATGGTGCTTTAGTCGCTAAGTTGTGTCTGACTCTTGCCACCCCATGTAGGAGCCTGTAGGCTGCCAGGAGCCTGTAGGCTGCCAGGCTCCTCTGTCCATTGAATTCTTCTGGCAAGGATACTGGCGTGGGTTGCCATTTCCTTCTCCTGACCCGGGAATTGAACCCAGATCTCCTGCATTGCAGGCAGACTCTTTACTGACTGAGCTACAAGGGAAGTTGGATGGAAAGACCATAGAATTGACTATATGGACCTTTGTTGGCAAAGTGATATCTTTGCTTTTTAACACACTGTCTAGATTTGTCATAGCTTTCCTGCCAACAACCAACGGTCTTCTAATTTCATGGCTGCAGTCACCATCCACAGTGATTATGGAAATTGTAAAGTACAATCTGGAGTACGGCATAGTTGTCGTTCTTTTAAATCCCATGGGAATTCTTAACATACTTAGCTGGAAACCAAAAGTATTTCCCAAGCATCCATGTGATTCAAAGTGATATAAGCTGGTTTCTGACAGGTCTTGCTATCTTTTGTTTGAAAATTTTATATACCGGAGGCTGTACTTTTGAATGGATTTTGACAAGAGGGTGAAGTGGAGTGAGTGTCTGTGGAAAACTATGGCCCCAGGCCCAAGCAGGCCTGCCGTTGAGTTTTGTAAATAAAGTTCTTTTGAAGCATAGCAACACCCACTTACCTATTGTCTGCTCTTAGAAGATCAGCCCTGGGATTTCTTCAGAGGGAATGATGCTGAAGCTGAAACTCCAGTACTTTGGCCACCTCATGCGAAAAGTTGACTCACTGGAAAAAGACTCTGATGCTGGGAGGGATTGGGGGCAGGAGGAAAAGGGGATGACAGAGGATGAGATGGCTGGATGGCATCACGGACTCGATGGACGTGAGTCTAAGTGAACTCCGGGAGTTGGTGATGGACAAGGAGGCCTGGCGTGCTGCGATTCTTGGGGTCGCAAAGAGTGGGACACAACTGAGTGACTGAACTGAACTGAAGTCACAACAGCAGTATTGAATAGCCGAGACTGCCCAGAAAGCCTACTTGCTGGTTCTTCATGGAAAGTCTGCCTACCTCTGACCCCAATTAGGTATTTGTAAAGATGCCTCGATCCTATATATGAACATACATGTCTGTAACGGTTGGGTTTGTAGTTGTCTTTGGTCATTCTCGGAGGTGGGTCCTACCCAATCATTTCCCTCCTAATGCTTTCCTACCATTCCTTACTCTTCCTCCTACTTGCTTCTTCCTGTGCCTTGAATGTACCAGGTACCCACCCACCACGTGGGCCTTCGCATTGACCATCTCCCAGCTGTGGGGGCTCTCTTTTCTGACGGTTCCCTCACTTTCTGTGTCTGCTCAAAATCACTGTCACTTCTCTAACCACTCATATTATTTTTTCCCAGTTTTATGGAGACAGTATTGACATATAACATGTACGTTTAAAATGTACAGTGTGATGATTTGATACATGTATATACTGCAAAATAGTTACCACGATAAGGTTAGTTAACAGCCCTCACCTCCATTCCGCTCACATAATAACCATTTTTGGAATGTGTGTGTGGTGATGATTTTTAAGATCTACTCCCTTGACACTTTCAAGTTGTTAATACAGTATTATTAATATAGTCACCATGTTGTATATGAGACTCCCCGGAGCTTATTCATCTTACAGCTGGGAGTTTGTACTTTTTGACCTACATCTTCCAATTTCTCCTACTCCCCAGCCCCAGGCAACCGCTCTTCCATTCTGTTTTCATGAGTTCAACTTTCTTGGATTCTGTGTGTAAGTAAGAACATTTGTCTTTCTCTATCTCACATTTCACTTAGTATAGTGCCCTCAAGGGCCACTGGTGTTGTAGCAAAGGCAGGGTTTTCTTTTTTATGGCTGAATAGCATATCATATCCCCCACATGTTTTTTATCCATTCCTTTGTTGACATACATTTAAGTTGTTTCCAAGTGTCAGCTACTGTGAATAATGCTGCAATGAACACGTGAGTACAGATATCCTTTGAGATAGCTTCCTCTTTTCTTTCGGATACACTGTGTACCTTGAAGTGGAATTGCTGGATTATACAATAGCAATATTTTTAATATTTTGGAGAACCTCTACATTGTTTTCCATAGTGGCTGCGCCAATTTACACTCCCGCCAACAGTGCCCGAGGGTTCCCTTCTCCCCACATCTTCACATTTTGATCATAGCCATTTTAACAGGTGTGGTGTGCTGCAGTCCATGGGGTCACAAAGTGAGACACGGCTTAGTGACCGAACAACAGTTTTAACAGATGTGAGGTGATGCTGTGATCACCCACTTTAAAACAGCATCCTGGGACTTCCCTGCTTGTTCAGTGGTTAAGAATCACCCCTGCAATGCAGGGGACATGGATTGGAGCCCTGGTGAGGGGAACTGATATCTGCTCTGCTGGGAAGCAACTGATTCCACATGCCACCAAGCAACTAAGCCCGAGGGCCACAACTAGAGAGTCCATGTAAGAAAAAGAAAGTGAAGTCGCTCAGTCATGACTGACTCTTTGCTACCCCATGGACTGTAGCCTACCAGGTTCCTCCGTCCATGGGATTTTCCAGACAAGAACACTGGAGTGGGTTGCCATTTCCTTCTCCAGGAGATCTTCCCAACCCAGGGACTGAACCCTGGTCTCCCAGATTGTAGGCAGATGTTTTACCGTCTGAGGCACCGGGGAAGTCCAGAGAGTCCATGAACTGATAAACGAAAGATCCTGCATGACACAATGAAGATCCCGGTGCCACAACTAAGATCCAACATAGCCAAATAGATGGATAAATAAATAAATATATATATAAAACAGCATCCCTTCCTGTACACTATATTTTCTTACCTTTTATTTTTCTTGGATTAAACACAGTGGTAAAGAATCTGCCTGCAGTGAAGGAGACTCGAGTTCGATCCCTGGTTTGGGAAGATCCCCTGGAGAGGGAAATGGCAACCCCCTCTAGTTTTCTTGCCTGGGAAATCCCATGGACAGAGGAGCCTGGTGGGCTACAGTCTATGGAGTCGAAAAGAACTGGACATGACTTAGCGACTCAACAACAATATTAAACTTTCACCACGTGACATGTATTTATTTACTCTCTCCCCACCCCCAAGAGAGCATATGTGTCATTAGAGTGGGGATGTTGTCTGTCTCTTCACTGCTGTATCCCCAGCATCAAGGAAGGTGCCAGGCCCACAGTAAGTGCTTAGTCTGGTAATTGTTCAGAGCCTGTGAAGGGAGGCTCTTCATTCAGCAGACACCTATGCTCTGAAGGGCTCATCAGGACATGCTAGTGGGATGGAATCTTCCTCCTCCTGGCTCGTGCTCACCCATTCATGCTGCCCAGACACTCACTAGCATCTGAGGGTAAGAGGTGTGTTGTCCTTATTGTTTGGTCACTAAATCATGTCTGAACTCTGCAGCCCCATGGACTACAGCACACCAGGCTCCTCTGTCCTCTACTGTCTCTCAGAGTTTGCTGAAATTCATGCCCAGTGAGTCGATGATGCTGTCTAACCATCTCATCCTCTGCCACCCACTTCTTTTGCCTTCAATCTTTCCCAGCATCAGGGGCTTTGAGCTGGCAATGAAGGGGCAATAAGTCGGCTGTTTGCCTCAGGTGGCCAAATTATTGGAGCTTCAGCAACAGTCCTTACAGTGATTATTTAGGGTTGATTTCCTTTAGGATTAACTGATTTGATCTCCTTGCTTTCCAAGGGACTCACAAGAGTCTTCTGCAGCACGACAATTTGAAAGCATCAATTCTTCGGTGCTCAGCCTTATGGTCCAACTCTCACATGACTACTAGAAAAACTATAGCAAAGTAATGTCTGTGCTTTTTAATATGTTGTCTCAGTTTTTTATAGCTATAAGTATCCTACACTTCCTCCACCCAAACTTATCTAGACAGAGAAAGAAGGCTGGGGTGGCTATGGAGCTACCAAAATTCTCATATGTTGTTGGTAGGAATGCAAATTAATACTGTTGCTTTGGAAAAACTGGTTGATAGTGTCTACTAAAGGTGAAAGCTGCTAGTGTTTACCCCATGACCTTAACAATTATATACTCAACAGAACCTTATATGCTCTCCTTAGGGAATGTGCTAGAAATTCATAGCAGCATAACATGTAGTAGCCCGCAAATAAGAAATCACTCAGATACCATCAACTGGGGAATGAACAAATCAATTGTGGTTTATTCGCGCTACAGAGCATACTACTATATTCATACTACACAGCAATGAGAAAGGAATCACAACCACACACAGCAAAATCAGCGGCTCTCACAACGATGTAACCCTCTAAGATTCCACTGGAATCCACACTGTATGATTTAATGTATGTGAGACCGAGAAACAAAACTAGGCTATGGTGTTAGAAATCAGGTATGGGGTCTGTAGGAGTGACTAGACAGGCTTCTGGGGCTCTGGCCATATTTTTTCCTTGATTTAGGTGCTAGTTATAAGGGTGTGCTCTATTGGTGAAAATTCATTGCTCTGTATGCTTATGATTTGTGTACCTTGCTGTCTGTGTGTAGTACTACAGTGGAAAATTAAAAAAAAGAAAGATTACCTCTCTCAAAAAAGATTATAACTAACTTCCTTGACCTAGAGCCCCCAGGTCCTACTGGGGACCACAGATCTACTGTGGATTTGATTCATAGATTTTGCCCATAAATGTCAATTTGAATCAGTCTGTTTGCTTCCAATTAAGTTTCTGTAAGTTACTGAAGTGCTCCTTGAAAGTGAAAGTGAAAGTGAAGTCGCTCAGTCGTATCCGACTGTTTGCACCCCGTGGACTGTAGCCCACCAAGCCTTTCCGTCCATGGGATTCTCTAGGCAAGAATACCGGAGTGGGTTGCCATTTCCTTCTCCAATTAAGTTTCTGTAAGTTACTGAAGTGCTCCTTGGCTGGGACAATGTGGCTCTGTCGCCACCTAGTGGCTATTTGCTATTACAGTATTAGATAAATTCCACCTGCTGCTTCATCCGTGCCTCATGAAGCTCAGTGATAGATCTTTAAAGGTCTCTGAACCCAAACCTTCTAATTGTCAAGCCCTTCTTACCCAGAGGTTTTCTGGCCCTGACTTGAACACCTCTCCTGATGGAGAGTTCACTGCCTAACCAGGCAGCTAAGTCCATTCTAGGGCATCTCACACTGTGATTAAATTCTTTACAGATAGTGAAAAAAAAGCTCTCTTGAATTGTCTACCTTCTGGTCCTGAGTGTGCCCCTGAGGCTGTTCAGTAGCCACATCTGTTTCCCACGCGTAGGTCTTTCAGATATTTGGGGGCAGCACGCAGACCCTTTTCCTGTTCACATCCTCTCTTTTGGCTAACTGTCTACAGTTTCCCCCAAAACTTTCCTGGGGCTACTTTCAAGTCCGTTTGTCACCTTGGCTGCTGAATGTTCGTGTGTTGAGAGTCATTTGTGACCCTCTTCAGGCATTGCCCTCAGATTCAAGCTCACCCTCCGGGTTTGTCTGGACCTTCCTATTGCTGCTGCAGCCACAGTGTTCTCTGGGCCAGTTAAGAGCTGTGGCCCCTATTGGCACAGATGGTGGCTGCTGTCTGATTCCTCACTCAGCCCTGCCTCGCCTTCTGCATGGAACCAGACTGGCATCGAGAAGCTCCTGGAACAGCCCGCTGTGGCAATCAGTGCTCGCGAATGGAAGCAGCCAGGGTGGCAGGATGGAAATCCAGGGCTTCTCGGCAGGTGGACGCAGAATCAGCGCTCCAATTCCTGACAACCGGGAGACAGAAGTGCTGATGAGGAAGATCCGAGTTGGCCATGTGTCAGGTGAAGAGCACAAGGCTGGGGAGGAAATCTGAGAGGAATCACTACAGAAGCCAGCAGACTTCAGCCAGTGCCGTGGGCTCCAAGCCTGTCAGAGTCCCATGAGAGGCAAAGGTGGGTCCCCTCGCAGAGGTTCCCTGAGGCTGCTGCATGAAGGTTTCTGTTCTTCCACCTGGCACTGAGCTCAGTTTGCAGACATTTTCCCCATCATTAGTTCCCCTGTTGCTGTTATTTGGACAAATTTAAACTGAAGTTTATTCCTGAATGCCTTGTCAGTGCTCATGCTTGTCACTACAGCTCTTATCCTGGCAGCAAAAGCTGCGTCACATGATGGCCTTCTAATGATGTAGGGCAGAAAAGCTGAGTGGAACCTGTTGGAAAGCATCCAGGGGTGTGCCCAGGGCATGAAACCCACCTCCTAGTAGAGGGAGGGGAAATAAGTCTCTTCAAAGGCATTTTGCATGGTCCTGGCGCAACCCACTCCAGTACTCTTGCCTGGAAAATCCCATGGATGAAGGAGCCTGGTAGGCTACAGCCCATGGGTCGCTAAGAGTCGGGCATGACTGAGTGACTTCACTTTCCCTTTTCACTTTCATGCAGTGGAGAAGGAAATGGCAACCCACTCCAGTGTTCTTGCCTGGAGAATCCCAGGGACAGCGGAGCCTGGTGGGCTGCCGTCTATGGGCTCACACAGAGTCGGACACGACTAAAGCGACTTAGCAGCAGCAGCAGCAGCAGCAGGCGACATAAGCAGAGTCAAGACAGATCCAGTCAGGCCCTCCAAAAACCAGTCCCAAAGCAGTGATCTTTGGACACTGGTGAGCATAATTTCAACTCAAAAGCTATGCAGGCTCTATCCTCAGAGATGGGGTCAGTTGGGGAGGGGCAGGGCCTGGGAATCTGCAGTTTTAAACATCCTCCTGCATGATTATAAAGCACATGGTCAAGTGACCATGTCTGGGAAATACTGGCCTGGGGTCTTACTACTCAAAGTGTGGTCTGTGGACCTCCCTCCCATCAGCATTCCCCAAGAGCTTGTTAGACATGCAGAATCTCAGACTCCACCCCAGACCTACTGAATCATAACAGGCATTTTAATAAGATTCCTCAGCAGATTTGTGTGCATGTTCAAGGATGAGAAGCATTGCCAGGGCAAGGTGCCAGGGAGTCCTTCTTTTGACTCTACTTATTATTTTGATAAAAGGAAGAGTGTATTCATATGTTATTTGGTAATTAAATAAACAAAAGTCTTTGCAAAAGCCAGGAAAATCTTGTACTTATATGTAAACAGCAACTCTATCCATAATAGCCCCAAACTACAAACAGCCCAGGTGAATGGGTAAACAGATTCACGAAATAGAATATTACTCAGCAATAAAAAGGAACAACGTGGATTAATGTGTCATACTTTTTGGAAGGAGCCAGACTCAAACATCTATATGCTGTGTGAGTTCACTTATGTGGTATTGTGGAAAAGGCAGAACTAAAGGGACAGGAAGCAGATTAGTGGTTGTAGGGAGCTGGTGTTTGAAGTTGAGGATTGACCGCAGAGGGGTAGGAAGGAACTTTTTGGAGTGAGTTCTGTGTCATGATTATGGTGGTATGAACACAAACGTATACATTTACCAAACTCATTGAAGTGGATGCTTAAAATGGGTGTATTTGATTGTATATAAATTGCATGTCAATAATAGGGCTTCCCTGGTGGATCTGATTGTAAAGAATCTTCCTTCAATGCCAGAGACCTGAGTTCAATCCCTGGGTTGGGAAGATTCCCTAGAAAGGAGAATGGCAACCCATTCTGGTATTCTTGCTTGGAAAATCCCTTGGACAGAAGAACCTGATGGGCTATAGGCCATGGGGTCAGAGTCGGACATCTGAGCAACTAACACACATACGCACACACACACACACACACACATACACACACACATATATCAATAAAAATGATTAAAAAAAAAAGACATAGAACAAGACCAAGACCATCCGGCGCTTTCGACCGTCTGTATTGTTTCCAGAGAGCCTAGGTTAAGCCTCCCCTCATTGCCTTGCACCTCACTCTACATACCTGAACTTTCTATTCATTCTGCCAAAAATGAGCCCTGGCCCTCCAGGCCTGATGGGGGCGCTGTCTCTTGTGGTGTCTCCCTTTAATAGGCCATTAGGAGAAATTCACTTTCTGCTACAGGCAGAGTGTAATGAAGAGAGTGTGAAATTAATTAAGCAAGGAACACTGTCAGGCTGAAGTGGCTCTAACTCTTTGGTGCCCTATGTAAGCAAACCAAAACCTAAGCAGGTATATATGTCTAGAGGTTAAGAAATGGAAATGTAAGGATAACCCATCACAACCAACTAGGCTGTAAGTTGCAGCCTTTCTTTTCCTCCCCCCTTCTTTGTATAAGTCTTTCCAGTGATCCTGTGGGAGAGAGCGTTTTTTGGTTTGTTGCTGCCTAATTTGGATCCATTTTTCTCATATAAACTCTTTAATGTGCCTCCATTTATCTTTCAACAAGTATTAAAAGCATATCATGGGAGCCAGATTACTTGGTTTATGGTCAGCCACTCAAGGTGGCTATTTTCTTGCTCTCTGTGTTCTCCTGCTGGACCAGTGCTTCATCTGTACCCTGCTCACATGACTGACCTTGCTACATACTTGCCCCAGGCCCAGCTAGCAACTGAGTTCTTATGAAAGGGGCAGTGAGGTATGTGCCAATCTGCTAGTTTCCCTGGTAACCAAGAAGCCAAGCTGATGTGGATCTGTCCCCTACCCCACCCCAAGTACAGACTGCACGCAGTGGGGTGTCACTTCAGGACCTTGCTTCAGACATGTAAGATTCTTCATCCGTAAAAGCACTGATGTCTCTGTTGCTGTCTCTGTTGCTGACTCCGAGTTCTTTCTCCAGTTTTGAAGTTGGGCAAGCACAAGCCTTACATGCCTGTGGAGTGTAGCCCACCACTTGGCTTCTGTTTCCAGCTCTATCATCTGCTGGGATGTGAATATGGACACATTTCTTAACCTCTTTGTGCCTCAGCTTCCTTGTCTATAAAATGGAGAGAAGAATAGCACCTGTCACAAAGAGTAAAAATTTTTAAAAAGTTATTATATGGTAAAGCATTTAGAACAGTGCCTAGCACATCAGTTCAGTTCAGTTCAGTCGCTCAGTTGTGTCCGACTCTTTGCGACCCCATGAATCACAGCAGGCCAGGCCTCCCTGTCCATCACCAACTCCTGGATTTCACTCAAACTCACATCCATCGAGTCAGTGATGCCATCCAGCCATCTCATCCTCTGTCATCCCCTTCTCCTCCTGCCTCCAATGTCAACTCTTCGCATGAGGTGGCCAAAGTACTGGAGTTTCAGCTTTAGCATCATTCCTTCCAAAGAAATCCCAGGGCTGATCTCCTTTAGAATGGACTGGTTGGATCTCCTTGCAGTCCAAGGGACTCTCAAGAGTCTTCTCCAACACTACAGTTCAAAAGCATCAATTCTTTGGCACTCAGCTTTCTTCACAGTCCAACTCTCACATCCACACATGACCACTGGAAAAACCATAGGCTTGACTAGATGGACCTTTGTTGGCAAAGTAATGTCTCTGCTTTTCAATATGCTATCTAGGTTGGTCATAACTTTCCTTCCAAGGAGTAAGCATCTTTTAATTTCATGGCTGCAGTCACCATCTGCAGTGATTTTAGAGCCCCCCAAAATAAAGTCTGACACTGTTTCCATTGTTTCCCGATCTATTTGCCATGAAGTGATGAGACCAGATGCCATGATCTTCATTTTCTGAATGTTGAGCTTTAAGCCAACCTTTTCACTCTCCTCTTTCACTTTCATCAAGAGACTTTTTAGTTCCTCTCCACTTTCTGCCATAATAGGCACTAAATACATGTTGGTTATTATCATTTAGTAAATGCAGATTTCATCCATCCCATTTTTTCCCTATGGACTTTCTGCAAGCTGAGAACTCTTGGTTCTTCATGGTTTATGATAGGCTGATTCTAGAAGCAGTCTCCATCCCATTTCAGCTGTCTTCACTGATGGAGGGCTCCAAGGGGATGGCTGCTTGGAGGTGGGAGTAGTAGCTGGAGCAGAGTGAGTGCAGCTGGGTCTGGGACAGTTTTGACCTGTGCTCAAGAAGACAAGCGCCAATCCCATCTCCCTGGAAGCCTTTCTTGAGCACTCTCTAGACTTTGCTGATGATGCCTGTCAGGTTGGCGTTCTGATTACTTAACCTCTCTGAGTTCTTCAGTTTCCACGTCTGGAAAGTGGGATGATTCCAACTCCCAGGGCTGTGGTGAGATTAGATGAGATGGCTTGTGACATTCTTGGTGCTTATTTGAGTTTGGAGTCCTCTGGAAGGAGGCCCTGAGACAACACGCGAGTGCAAATAGTTTATGTGGGAGGTGATACCAGGAAACAGTGGAAGGAGAGAGAAGATATGGGACAAGGAAGGGAAGAAAGCCAGAAGGGGTGTGTTCCTGGGCTGATGACATAGTGAGCCACTGGGCCCTAATGCCCCTGGGGATGCTGGGAGCCAGTGCAGAACACACCTCAAACTAGCGAAGAGAATGTTTTTTTTTTCCACAGCTGAGGGGTAGGAAGCTGGGGAATCTGTACATCAGCTGGCTAGCTGTGTTGAGGGAGGGCTACTTCCAGCTGCCCTAGTAGCTGAGTGTCTCTTGCAGCCAGAAATCAAGCTCTGGGGCAGGGAGGCACAGGTGTTCCCAGCACTCTGACCTTGGCTGTGCAGGTGAGTGTTGAGAAGATGAAGCCGCTGGCTCAGCATCTGCCATGGGCAGGTTGACCAACTTTCCTCCCCTTGCAACTCTGTTTTCAGGGCGTATTCCCCTGCTAAGAATGGATTGATGTCGGTTTCTTGTGAACTGATCTAGGGCACTTTTGTCACGTAGAACACTCAAGTCCCCCACCCCCCCAACCGTTGCCTTCACCAGCCCCACCCTGACATGCCAACACCAGTGATTGTCCCTCTGTCCTTCCCATAAATATTCAATAATAAAACCAACAGGAGTAATTAATTGGGGCCTCACATTTTGTATTAGCACATAAATGTATGTTTATCACATGAAAGACCTTTTGATACCAGCTGGAGAAAAGCATGATACAGGGTTGGAGACCAGATGGACTTCAGCTCTAAGAGCAGCCTGGCAGATGTCTGGAGATGGGGAGGTTAGAGACCAGGGCTGACCCCATGGCCCACTCCTGGTGGGGATTTTGGGCTGTTTCAAGAGTGAATGTCAGTGTTTCAAAACTTTGACCATCAATGTTTTGGATGTGACTTGGAGGGGTGCCTGGGAGGAAAGGGTGGAGGGCTTGGGAATTACCCAACTCTTCAACTTTATGCCAGTGTTGCCAAGTCCTCTCATGACTCTGAGCCTTATTCCTCATCTGTAAAATGGACATGTTTATAGGATAAGGTCATCGAGTTGAGTTGAGAAGTGACTAAGTTGGTGCATCACTTCTCAACTCAACTCGATGACCTTATCCTGCCCAGTAGACCAGATGTTAGTTTTCTGTAAAGGGTGAGGCGATGCATACTTTGGCTTTGTGGGTTAAATCTCTGTTGTGTTTACTCCAATCTACCCTTGTAAGGCTCAAGCCCCCATAGAGTATATGTAAATGTCTTAAAAACAAGTTCTATACTTTCCTGGTGGTCCAGTGGTTAAGAATCTGCCTGCCATTGCAGGGTTCCCTCCCTGGTCTGGGAAGATTCCATATGCCACAAGGCAAATAAGCCTGTGTGCCATGACTGCTGAAGACTGTGAGCCCTAGAGCCCATGTTCCACAACGAGAAGCCACCTCAATGAGAAATCCATGCACCACAACTAGACAGTAGCCCTTGCTCCCAACTTGAGAAAGCCTGCATGCAGCAATGAAGACCCAGCACAGCCAAAAAAAAAAAAAAAAAGAGAAGCTCTGCCCCTAGGATTGAAAATGGGCAGAATGGGGAGGTTTTTTATTTCTCTCTCTTAGAGGGAGGCAATGTTTCCTACTCATCTTTGTCCTCCTTTGGGCTCAGCATAGGGCCTGGTGCATAGCAGATGCTCAGGAAGTATTTACTGAAGGAAGAAAAACAGCATATGACACTGGGAAGAGGATGGTCTTTGGAATCAAGCAGAGCAGGGTCCAAATCCTGTGACCTGTGATGAAGAAAAAAAAGTATTCACCACACTTGTTAAAAAAAAGAAAAAAACTGGGAAAGCAGACTCAATTCATGGGGAACATTGAAATAAGTATAGGGACTACTGGGCTTCCCAGGTGCCACTAGTGATAAAGAACCTGCTTGCCAATGCAGGAGATGAAAGAGATGCCAGTTAGATCCCTGGGTCAGGAAGATCCCCTGGAGGAGGAGATGGCAACCCACTCCTGTATTCCTGCCTGGAGAATCCCATGGACACAGGAGTCTGGTGGGCTACCATCCATAAGATCGCAAAGAGTCAGACATGGCTGAAGTGACTTAGCATGCACACAACCAC
The DNA here is from genome assembly GCF_016772045.2 of Ovis aries. NCBI lineage: Eukaryota > Metazoa > Chordata > Mammalia > Artiodactyla > Bovidae > Ovis > Ovis aries. The sequence continues at coordinate 72,055,726 of NC_056066.1, read as the reverse complement.
GTAAGGACTACTGCAGTGGGGTTTTGTTGCAGGGAGTGAGATTCAGCTCAACTCAGAATACAGTAAGGAAAACAAGTAATTTATAGCCAAAGAGCCTGATGTATCAGGTTGACAAGTGGAAAGTTATGGAGCGGTAACATCAGGAGTAAGGGAGAAATTCTGGTTAAACCAACCTAACAGGATTCTTGTTGAAGGCAGGCCAGGGTGATTAGTCATCACCTGGGAGATGGTAGAAGATGAGGGAACCTGACCAAATATTGAATGTGATCAGATATCTAGGGTGGGGAGCTCTAGCTAAACCAACTTGCAGGATTCTTACAACAATTGTATATGTTAGCAGAAATGAACACAGACGCTTCAAAATCAGGCCCTAGCTGGGAAGAGAGTTCAGAGAAACTTGATTCAAGTTTAGTCAAAGAGAGTCTCTTTGTTATCTAAGCTAACATGTTTGCTTTCTCTGAGCCTCTTCATCTGTAGAGTGGGTGTGATAATCATACCTTGCGCATATGGTTGTTGCAAGTGTTAATGGAGATCATGGGGAAAAGTGTGAATGTGGAAAATTTTTTCCTAAAAAGGAAGCATAAACTCTCCACCATCCATGATTTTTGACTCAATCCCTTAGTCTAGTGATGGAGGGCCATTTCCTGCCTTCAGTCTGCACCAACAGCTTTCTCTGGTCCCTCTTGGGCTCTGGGAGTGGATGGAAGATGGCACCAGGGCAGAGGCATGGTTGTTTATAAAGAGAATGAGGGGGAGAGTCACAATTCCTGTTCTGAATTCAGGGCCATGCTGGCAGTAACAGCAGACAATCAGCTTTTGCCCCAAGGGCTCAGTGTTGGTTGTGAAGAATTAATGGCTGAGAAAGGTATCTGCCAATTATTTTTCCACTCAGGGTGCAGAGATTACAGAAACACAGCAGAGAGCATTTCAGATCCAGGCCTCTCAGCACTGGCTGGCAATTACCCCCTACTGACTTCCCTCCCAGGAGAGTGCACGGAGGTCAGGGGTCTCTCAGGGCATGCTCAGAATTCCAAGTATGTGCAGAACATTCCATGTTCCTGTAGAGATGAGGGTAAGGGAAAGAAGGACATGTGTGGATCTTGGTTTGGTTGTCCTAGAAGTAGGCTCTGAGACAAGGATGTGAGTCCATGGGGTTTAGTTGGGAGGCAATCCTCGGAAACACCAGTAGGAGGGAAGGGAAGTGAGATGGGGAAGGGACAGAGCTTAAAGGTGTATCATCAAGCCAATTACATTGTTCATGTTGGAGTTTAATCTCACCTGGGGACTCTGGAACATATATACTTTGAAGTTACGCCATCAGAGGTTGAGAGAGTGGGGCTATTTGTACTCTTATAGATCACTGGTTGAGGGCTGCTGCAGCGGAGGTTAATTAGCCAGTAGTTCTAGCCTATTGCACTTGGTGGCTAAGACAGTGCTCAGGCAGAAAATGCAGATTTTGGCAGCTGGCAGGCCCTGAAGTGGTAAGGCCTGGTGAATTTGCACCAGGCACCCATAGAGACTTGCTCTGGTCCAGGCATGTAACATCTGCCCTTTCATTTAATCTCTGTATATATCCAAGACTGCATCTCAGTTTACTTCCTCTTCTCAGTCCTTCTTAGAGCTGGGACTAGGGTGAAGTGAGTGAGGCCTTCGTACCAGGTACAACATTTAAGGGGGCATTTAAAAACTCAGCCACCAAAAATAGTTTAATGCAATATTTTGAAAAAATGGAGCAAATGCAAAAAAAAAATCCACAATGAACAAAATACCAGAATTTTAAATATAGACAGATCAGTAATGGTGCCAAGCCACATTGAAGCCAGAGGCAAAGAAAAAATCAGTAATAGTGATCTTGTTAATCATGGATTTGGGGGGGGGGCATTCTTTTTGATTAAAAAATTTTGCACTGGAACATTATTTGTCTTGATTATCGAGTTTTTGGCACACCCTTGTATCTGGTGCCCGAGGCGATACCTCACCCATCTCCCCCCTGTTCTGGTCCTGCCGCAGCCTCTTCATCGTCCCCATCTTGGTAGGTTGCACTCAATCTGCTCGGAACTCAAGCCAGAAATCTGGGATCCTCTGTGGCTCCTCTCCTTCCCTTTACTCATCTTTCACGCCCACCTCAAAGCATCTCTCAAGACTGTCCTCTTTTTTCCATCTTCTTTGCCACAGTGAGGCTCTCTCCGTGGGCTCCCTTTAGCAGACAGGAACGGCTTCTTGGATTTCCCTGCAAGCTCTGCTCTGTGCTACAACACACGCCAGTGTGTGCCGCAGACGCCATAGCGCCTGTTTCTCTGCCCCACCTCACTTCCTTCCCTTCTCTTTCCCAAGTCCTCCCACATCTGTGTAAGTTCTTCCAATATGAAACATCTTGTTCCCATAGCACTTGCAGAAGCTCCAATTCTGTGATGAAATCCCGATGGCTACTTTATCTTTCTCCACCCTCTTAGCTGCTCCAGGTGGGCATGGAGGTATCCTGAGGCAGTCTCCTTTTATTTTATTTTTAAAGACTTTTTGATGTGGACCATTTTAAAGTCTTTATTGAATTTGTTATAATATTGCTTCAGTTCATGTTTTGATTTTTTGGCTGTGAGGCATGTGGGATTTTAGCTCCCTGACCAGGGATCAAACCTGTACCCCCTGCATTGGAAGGCAGAGTCTTAACCACTGGACTGCCAGGGAAGTCCCACAGTCTCCTTTTAGAGCATCAACAAAGCAAAACTCCCTCTGATATAGCCTTATCCCCTTGCCTACTGGAATTGCTATTTTCTTACCTTCTCATTTTGGGCTGAGAGAGGTAAGGGCACCCGATCCTTGAGCCCAGTCAATGTCTTTGTCCTATTCACATTCTTGCCAAGTCTCCCTCCTTCCTTGGGTCCACCTCCAGATATGAAAGAGATCACTTGCCTCCAGTGGGGTGGTAACTTCCCTGACTTCTTTTCCTGAATCCCTTCTCCCGATCACTTATGATAAACTCCAGGTTTAGACTTTTCCCTTGATATGTAAAAGGAAGATTCTGGAATTAACAAACTTTTTTTTCCCCCTCCATAGCCAGGTTTTAAGACTACTGTCTCTAGAAAGACTCAAACTATGACCTCTATTTCAGGTGGTGTCTGCACTCCTCTTAAGATAATAAATGTTCTTGATTCAATGGGGAAGGAAGTGGGTGGTTGGGATGAAAGCTTCACATACCAGCTGGCACAGATTGAGTGTTCCCTGGATATCTGTTTCCTTTCCTCGTCTAACTCCCTGCCTCCCCAACTTCCTGCTGTCACCTGCCCTCTGAGCTGAACCACCCTGTTCCAGAATTCTGGACTTCCGTGTGCAGAGCTTAGTACTGGTTTTTTAAACTGCTCAGCAAAGCTAATCCAGCCCATCCCACTGCTGTTCGGATTAGGCATAAGTGGGCTGCAGCTCCCCAAATGACTAAGTATTAATGCAGCTTTCTAAGGAAAGAGGTGTGTGGGTTCCCCAGATATGAATGATTTTGGAGCTGAAGATTTCTGCAATACCATTTGCTTATTTGATCATTGTCGTTACTGTACACACACATACACACACTCATGTGTTTTGGGCCCTGGGTGTGGCATCTGGGGATCTTGGTTCAGCAGAAGTGTTCGGTTATGGAGGTGGGTTTGGGAGCAGAAGAGGGTCCAGGTGTCTGTCGATGTGCTTACAGTCCCTTCCCACCCCTAGGTCTTATTAGTCCCCCCAGCCTGGAGTTCACTTTGTGTCACACTTGTTCTGTGTGTTGTGCACACAAAGGTGCATGGGACAGAGTCTTATAACACCCAGTGTGGAACTGGCCCCCGCTGACCTCTTAGGTCCCGAATTTCTCCTCTCCTCTGTCCTCCAGTCACAAAGCGACCTCCTTTTGATGACTGGAATGTATCCAACTCTTGCCCTCCTTGGACCCCATCACCTGCCCTGCTGGTCTCTCCTGGTTTTCCTCTTTCTACCCTCTATTCCCATGACTGGCGTTTCAACCTTCAGGTCTTAGCTCACGTGTGACCTCTTTTTTTTTCAATGGTAATTGACCACCTAGGCCTTTCGTTTATTCATTTATTTAGGCTGCACTGGGTCTTTGTTGCAGCATGCGGGCTTTCTAGTTTGCGGCACACAGGTTTAGTTGCTTCTCTTCATGTGAGAGCTTAGTTTCCCGATCAGGGGTCAAACCCAAGTCCTCTGCATTGGAAGGCAGACCACCAATCTTAACTAGTGACTAGTTAAGACCACTAATCTTAACTACTAGACCACCATCGAAGTCCCACATGTCACCTCTTTAGGAAAGTCCTCCTTGACCATCCTATCAAAGAAAGTCCCCCTAAATTTATTTTTCACAGTGTCTCACTTGCTTCCCTCACAGCATCCATTTTAATTATTTTAACCCGTTTTTAATTTGCTTTCCTGTCCCCTCTACCAGATTGTATACTTTATGGGAACCATTTTTATTTTGTTTCCTACACTATCCCCAGCACCTAGATAGTGCTGACACATAATAGATGCTTAATAAATATTTGTGGAAGAGCATCCCTCACTTCCCCTTTCCATTTTATTTTCTTAAATATATTTTGCAGCCAGCACAGTGGGCCATTTGGCTGACCCACTCTGGGAATCATTTCTGGGGCCAAGTCTCCTCATTCTTTGCAAGTGGCTGAGGTTGGAGTCTCCAAAATGTAATGACCAAGCTCCATCTCCAGGATTAACCCCAGCAGGCTGCTTTCTTTTCAGTAAGCTCCTTTCCCTACATCTGGTAAGGGGAACTCAGGGGGTAGGAACTAGTCTTCACTGAGAACTTACTATATGATAGCTCTGTCAACTTGGGCAAGTTAATATCTATGGGTTGCAGTTTTCCCATCTCTAAAATGGGACTCAAAGTAATACAGGATTTCTCAACCTCAGCATTATTGATATCTGTAGCTAGATGATTCTTTGTTGAGTAATGTGTGTATCCTGTGCATTGTAGAATATTTAGCAGCATCTACCCACTAGATGCCAGTAGCAAACTCAGTTATGACAGGGAAGAATATCTCCAGATATGACTGAATGTATCTAGTGTGTAAAAATCTCCCCTACCCCCACCCCACTGAGAACCATTCCAATAATATCTGCCTTATAAGACCCAAGGAATGGAATATTTCCTGCGATAGCAGTAAATATCCAGTCATCAGCAATTGCAGCTGCCATGGAGGGTGAACTGGTGAGCCCTGAGGGAACTCAGGTAGGAAAGAACACCTGCCATCAAGCAGCCATCAGACTGCAGCCACTCCCCATGGGGAGTCCTGAAGAAACTCAAAGATGTGAAAATGCAGGATACTGGCCCCAGATAGACGAAACATATATATCAAAGGAATGATTTCAGTGAACCCAAGTTCTTGCATCTTTCCCAAACATAGAAAAGAGCTACACTCCTTAACTTGACATATCTGGTTTCTTTAATTAGCAGTAATCTGGAAATGGCAACCCACTCCAGTATTCTTGCCTGGAGAATCCCATGGACGGAGGAGTCTTGTGGGCTACAGTCCATGGGGTCGCAAAGAGTTGGACATGACTGAGTGACTTCACTTCACTTTCACTTTGGTGTTTCTTTACTACCTGTCCTCTGTTGCAAAACTTCCATATATCCTAGGTCTCCCCCTACCTCCTGGGAGCAGTTTCTCAAAGCTATCTCAGAGCTGTCTCTTTACCTGCAGTCCTCACTTTGCCCCAGATAAAACTTAACTCACATGCAACTTTTACATTGTATGAAGTTTTTCAACAGATCATTGCTAGGTTAAATGATATGTCATGTTAAGTGCTTATGAACGTGCCTGGCACAGAGAAAGGATTTAATATATGTGCTTAAAATCTATTGTTGTCATTAACATCATACTGTAGGCCACAGGGGTTTCAGGAAAGAGAGATGCATACAGGCAAGGAGGCAGGCAGGTCCAGGAAAATCTGCTTCTGTGCCAAGGGTGTGCTGAAACCATCTTGTCCCTACTTCTAATTGTTAAATTTTCAGGAAATTTGCAACCCAATCATTGAACATAGCCATCCTTGAAACTGGTAATGGTGGGAGTGTTTATACCACATGAATCAGCAAATGCTGCATAGAGCTTTTTTTTGGAGGAGACACCTGGCTACCACGGTGCTTCTTTATTAACACATTAAATTACAAGATCTTGTCATAGGCCCAAATAACTGCTGACATTTTGAAATAGTGGTGACCATAAATGACATTTTGAGATATCAGCAACAATAGTAGGATATGAAAATATCTATAACTTCTGTTGGTGACAGTTACAGGTACTGATTTGTTGCCCACATTCAGTTTATAAGGAAGTATTAAATTGCAATTAGAAGTAGGAGAAAATAAAAATGTCAGTCTTTTTTAGCCATGACCCCCCTCCGCCCCATATCCCTGCCCCCAAATTCTATCCGTTGACCTCAGTTAAGAACCTTGCTCTGGTGAACACATTCTGCAGTAAAGTAAGAATGAACCTGGGGGGCAGAATTAGACAGGCCTGAGCTTGCATCCTAAGCCGGACAGTTACTTAATAGGACTTGTCTTAGTGTCTTCAATCTCTAAATGGGCATCAGACCCACAGAGGTTGTGGAAATCTAATACAAGGATGTATTAAAGTGCTCTGAGAGGAGCCTGGCACCCAGTAGAGTGTGTGTGTATATGCGTGTTGGGTAGGAGGACTTTACCACATGCCTCACATGCCCTGAGGGTCTGCACAGACCTCCAAGTTTGAGCAGCAGAGGTTTCACCCCAGATGGCGCTCCTGGTTCATCCGTATTTTTAGTTTCTATCTGGGTGAAAATTTTGCGATGTGAACACCGGGCAGAACAAATAGAATTATGACTTGCTTTTCACAAATTGTGTAGTGGATTTCACATACTTTCATGCTTGATTTTCCACCATGTTTCAAACCGTTATAAAAACATTTTTTTTCCCTTCCTTTGGGACAGTGGGGCAGGTGTCCCAGTGGGGAGGGGTCATCACATTTCCCCCCATCCATCCCTCCTTGGCTTTCCCATGGCACAGAGAGGGGAAGAACCATGCCTTCTTCCTTCCCCAGCCTGGGAGCTTCATTATTCCTCCGCTCAAGACCATTTTTCCAGCTCATTAGAACCTGGAGCTAAGATAAAGGAGGGCAGAGCCATTAGGTAGCAATTTATATGTAAATGTGGAAGTTTCCAAAGAAAGTGGGCTAGCATTCTTTAGGAAGCATTCAAGTTGGGACTTTTCTGGAAAGCACACACACACAAGTCCTGTAATCTCCACCTCCCCTCTGTCAGGCTCAGGGTATGAGGCCAAGGTCACGCAGCGAGTGACTGGCAAGGCCAGCTCTAAAAGCGTAGGTGGACGGTGAAGGTAGTATGTGGCACTTTATGGGGGTACCTCTAAGGTCAGGCTTGTGGCTTCCTTTGTGGCTTAGCTGGTAAATAATCTGTCTGCAATGCGGGAGACCTGGGTTCGATCCCTGGGTTGGGAAGATCCCCTGGAGAAGGGAAACACTTACCCATGCCAGTATTCTGGCCTGGAGAATTCTGTGGGCTGTATAGTCCATGGGGTCGCAAAGAGTCGGACACAACTGAGTGGCTTTCACTTCACTCCAAGGGCAGGAAGCCCCTCTGACTACCCTGTGGCCTTCCTGTTTCCTCACTTCAGTTTTTCCAACCTATTCAGGCTCATCTTTTGGCTGGGGAGCTTGGGGCTGTCTACTGAAAAAAAAATGTAAGAATTATGCTTTATTGGGCGGACAAAACTGAGGAATTAAACCCAGAAGACAGTCTCTCAGATAGCTCTGAGGGACTGCTCCAAAGAGGCAAGGGAGGAGCCAGGATTTATACGTGTTTTGCAACAAAAACCAGGTAGTTAGAACATCTAAAGATGACTGTTAATTAATGCAAACCAGACATCTCAAGTTAATGAATTTAGAGCTTTTCTGTATATGAGAAGATGCAAGACCCTGGGCTCACTGAAATTATTCCTTTGATGTGCATCTTAACTATCTAGGGCCAGAATTCTGCTTTTCCCCATCCCGAATCCCATCAGGGCGCACAGTCAGGGGTGGCTGCAGTGGCTGCTGGCTTGATGGCTACAACATCCTTTGTTTACTGATGTGACAGGTGACATTTTTCATCCACAGAGTTGAGGGGACAGGTGTACTGCACCACGAATAAGGTTAAATTAAACAGTTGTTGTGCCCAGCACCATGCTGTGTATATGCAGAGGATGGTCAGTAGCAAATGATCCCTCTGGGTTTGGGTCCAAGCTCTGACATTCTAGTGTTAGGAATTAACATGGAGGACATTCAGAAGGTCAGAGCAGAAGCTTTTCCTTAAAGCCAGAGAAAAGCGGGTTCATCCCCACTCCAGCTATTCTTCCTTGTGGTCAGTAGCCTCCAACCAGCCCACTGCCCAACTTCTTCACAGTGTCAGAGGAACAAATGAAAAAGGGCAGGCTGTTCCTCTAGGAGAAGCAACCTCCACCCTCTTCCCCCTTCATCCACCTGACAGGTAGTCACCTCCGCCACATGTTCAGTTCTTCAATCTGTGCCCTAGACTGGCTTAGCATCCTAGACCTTGAGCCTGGCCCCCACAGCATATTCTCCGTTCTTAGGTGTGGGGTGAAGATGGAAGAAAGGGGCTGGAGGTGATGTGTGTTGGGGGAGGCTGAGCATATCCTTAAACCAAGGGGTCATGATTAAAGAATTTGATCTTGGTTTTAAGAGCAATGGGAAAACCTCAAGAAAGTGAGGTGATGAGATTTGTGGTTTAGAAAGGTCTCTCTGGTTTCGTGGGAATTGAGTGAGAGGCAGTGGGGAGAAAGATGAGTTACCAGGCTGTTTCAGTCATCTAGAAGAGATACGGTGCCCGAACCAAGGCAGTGGTAGTGGAGGGGCCAACAAGAGGATGGATTTGAGAGAGACCCAGGAGGACTTCCCTGGTGGCTCAGATGGTAAAGTGTCTGCCTACAATGCAGAAGACCCTGGTTCAATCCCTGGGTCAGAAAGATCTGGAGAAGGAAATGGCAACCCACTCTAGTATTCTTACCTGGAAAATCCCATGGATGGAGGAGCCTGGTAGGCTACAGTCCATGGGGTCACAAAGAGTCGGGCACGACTGAGCAACTTCACTTTCAGGAGGTAGAATTGATAGCACTGGGTGACTTGATGCGGGGGTGAGAACAAGTGAGGGATGATACTCAAGCTGATGGCTTGAGCAGCTGGGTGGAAAGTGATGTCTACAGTGTCCAGAGCCTGGATTTGCAGGAGGAGAAGCAGTAGGTATGGGGGGAGATACAATAAAGTTAGTTTTGGCCATGCTGAGTCTGATGAGCTTGTGGGATATCCAAATAGAGATGTCTGGTTGGAGCAACAAGAGAAGCTTGGGAGATGGTTGCAGATAGACGGTAATTATTATAAATTGAGAAAAAGAAAGGTCTCAGGACAAAGTCCAGAGAGAAATGGTGGGAAGGATGGGCAGAGGAAGGACAAAATCCAGAGAGAAATGGTGGGAAGGATGGGGAGAGGAAGAGGATTTCGCAAACCTGATGGGAGAAGTGAAGGCCAGAGAGGCAGGGGCGGGGATCAGGATGTTGTGGTAGTTGGTGGGAAAGAATATTTCAGGGAGACAGGATCAACAAGTGAAATACTGGAGAGTCACATGGGTTGAGGGGTGAATTGGGAGGTGAGGATGAGGAAAGTGTGAAAGCCTCCTTCCTCCCCGCCCTCCATTCCTTCCAACAAAAGGAAGGAAATAAGAGTTGCCTAAGAATTCTACAACCCTGGGATGACTGACATTATCCACATCTTGGCTCCCATCCTTCTGTATACCTCTTCAGGTACCACTCATGGTATACGTGTAGACACTTTAGCTTAAGTGGGATGATACATTTTTTTTTTTTTTTCGGCCTTGTACCAAGGCATGGAGGATCTTAGTTCCCCAGTTCCGCTGACCAAGGATCAAACCCATGCTCCCTGCAGTGGAAGTTCCAAGTCCTAACCATTGGACTACCAAGGAATTCCCTAATATTATTTTGATCAAAGATCCCCCCCCTTAACCCTGCAGCAGCACTCAACATCTTATCTTAGCCTCTCCCTATGTTAACAATTTAATACATGTTCTTCAATATTTTTCTTGTTACTTATTCAATCCCATACAGTGTGTGTGATTGGTTTTTTGAAAAATAGGATCATATTCACACTTTTCTTCCTTGACAATATTTCAGTGAAATTCCTTTTAACTGTCTAGAGGAGTTCTGATTCATCTTTTTAATGTCCACATAGTGGCCCATGGCATGGTTATGCCGCATTTGATTCAGATGAACTTACTGATGGATATTCACTTTGCTTCTAGTTCTTGGTCACTAAGAACATTGCAACAAATGTTTTTATACATCTGTTCTTATAGACTAGTGCATTCACTGCTATAGGATAGATTCCCAGGAGTGAAATTGTTGGGTCAGAGATGCTATGGCTTTTTTTCACTAAATTTTTTTTCTATAAAATGTAAAATATATAGATAAATTGAAAGAATTATGCAATTAACATTGATACACCCATCAACTATATTTGCAGTGAAATTCTGCAGTATTTGCCCATTGACCAGCTGCTCATTTGTTTTTTATCGATCCATTTTATTTTTAGTGCATTTCAAGATTGCAGACTTCAGTATTCTTTACCTCCACACACTTTAGTGTCACATTACTAATTTTTGTTCAGTATTTATTTACAGGCTTTTTTTCAGGTACAATTTATATAAAATGAATTGTTTGAATCTCAAGTGTACCTTTCAACAAGTTTTGACAAATGTGTGTACTTCTGTATTCCAAATCCCAAGTACGTTATAGGACATTACCATCAATCCCAGAAAGTTCTCTTATGACCCTTCCCAATCAATCCCATTCCATGCCCCCAGGAGAAAAACCCACTGTTCTGATCTCTTCATGACAATAATTTTTCATGATTTTTTTCTGTTCTAGAATTTCATTTAAATGAAATATAGCATAAACACTTTTTAGTAAAGCTTCTTTCACTCTTCATAATATTTTGAGATTTATTTATATTGTTTGTCCCTTTCCATTGCTCAGTAGTATCCTATTTTTTTAAATTAAATTTATTTATTTATGGGTTGAACTGGGTTCCCCATTGCTTTGCTTGTGTTTTCTCTAATTAAGGGGAGAGGGGACTACTTTTCCTTGTGGTGATGGGGCTTCTCATTATGTTGGCTTCTTATTGCAGAGCACAAGTTCTATGCATTTGGGCTTCAGCAGTTTTGTGGTATGTGAGTTCAGCAGTTGCAGCTCACGGGCTGTAGAGCTAGGGCTCAGTATTTGTGGTGCACTGACTTAGCTGTTTCACGGCATGTGGGATCTTCCCTGACCAGGGATTGAACTCATATCCCCTGAATTGGCAGGCAGATTCTTAACCACTGCACCACTAGGGAAGTCCCAGTAGTATCCTATTTTACGACTGCATCATAGTGTGTTCATCCATTCTTCTGAGCTGTTTTCATTTTCTGTTGATTATGAATTAAGCTGCTATGAACATTTGTATGAAAGTCTTTTTGTAGACATGTGCTTTCTTTCTCTTGTGTAAATAGCTAGGAGTGAGATGGCTGGTCATGGGGTAGGTACATGTTTACTTTCATGAAATACTGATGGATCTTTCCCCCAAAATACCATTTTCCACTCCCCTCAACAGGCGGTGAGTCCTGATCATGCCACATTCTTAACATAGATTAAATATATTCATTTTGGTAAATATGTAAAGGGATCTCACTGTGATTTTAATTTGCTTTTCCCTGATGACTGAAGATGTTGAACGTGTTTTCATGTGCATATGAGCCACTCATATTTTTTCTTATGAAGCGCTTGTTAAATCAGTTAAAAGTTCTTACCATTTTAAAGTAGACTTCAAAATTTAGTATTGTTGGTTGCAGGAAGATTTTAAAAAATATACTGTGACTACTCTGGCTGTTTGTCAGCTATATATATTTTGTGCATTTTTTTCCATTCTGAGAGCTGTGTATTCATTTTCTTAAAGGTGTCTTTTGATGAGTGGAAACGTTACATTTTGATAAGTCTAATTTATAATTTTTTCTTTTATGATTTTTTTAAATGATTATTGCTTTCTAAGTCTTCCCTAAAAAACCTGCCAAAGAAGCCTAGTCCCTAGTTGAGAAGATAGTTTACATTTTCTTCTAGAAATTTTATAGTTTTAGCTTTTATGTTTAGGTCAGTGAGTCATCTTCATGTAACTTTTGTACAAGGTGTGAGGAGGTAAGGGTTGATGGTCACTATTTTTCCATACTGGATATCCAGCTGTCTCAGGAAAATACACTGAAAGCATCTTCCTTTGTTGGATTTTTTTTTTTTTTGGTCAAAAATAAAATGACCCATACTGTTCATGGTGTTCTCATTGGAGGAGGGGACGACAGAGGATGAGATGGTTGGATGGCATTACCAGTTCGATGGACATGAGTTTGAGCAAGCTTCAGGAGTTGGTGATGGACAGGGAAGCCTGGCATACTGCAGTTCATGGGGTCACAAAGAGTCGGACACGACTGAGGGACTGGACTGAACTGAAATGACCCAGGGACTTCCCAGGCCATTCAGTGGTTAAGGCTCTGAGCTCCTGATGTAGGGAGAATAGTTTGATTCCTGGTTGGGGAACTAAGATCCCACATACCTAGTGGGGGGGCCAAAAAATCAAATGAACCTATAAATAAGGGTATATTTCCGAGCTCTCTACTCTGTTCCACTGAGCTATTTGTTTGTCCTTATGACATTTATTTTCTTGGGCTCCAAAATCACTGAGGACAGTGACTGAAACCATGAAATTAAAAGACGCTTGCTCCTTGGAAGAAAAGCTATGACAAACCTAGATACTGTATTAGAAAGAAGAGACTACTTTGCTGACAAAGGTCTGTGTAGTCAAAGCTATGGTTTTCCAGTAGTCATGTACAGATATGAGAGTTGGACCATAAGGAAGGCTAGTGCTGAAGAATTTGATGGCTTTGAATTGTGGTAATGGAGAAGACTCTTGAGAGTTCCTTGGACTGCAAGGAGATCAAACCAGTCAATCCTAAAGACATCAACCCTGAATATTCACTGGAAGGATTGATGCTGAAGCTGAAGCTCCAATACTTTGGCCACCTGATGTGAACAGCTGACTCATTAGAAAAGACCGTGATGCTGGGAAACATTGAAGGCAGGAGGAGAAAGGGATGACAGAGGATGAGATGGATGGATGGCATCACTGACTCAATGGACATGAATTTGAGCAAACTCTGGGAGATGGTGAAAAACAGGAAAGCCTGTCAATCCCAGTCTCCCAATTCACTGCCTCCCCTTTCCTCTCTCGGTGTCTATACATTTGTTCTCTACATCTGTGTCTCTATTTCTGCTTTGCAAATACAGTTCATCTGTATCATTTTTTAGACTCCACATATAAATGCTATTATCCAGTATTTGTTTTTCTCTTTCTGGATTTCTTTACTCTGTATGACAGCCTCCAGGTCCACCTAGGTCTCTGTAGATGGCACACTTTCATTACTTTTAATGGCTAACATTCCATCGTATATATGTATCACATCTTTCTCCACTCCTCCATTTAAGTTGCATCCATGTCCTGGCTATTGTAAATAGTGCATGGATATTTTGAATTATGATTTTCTCTAGGTATATGCCCAGGAATGCGATTGCTGCGTCATATGACAGTCCTGTTTTTAGTTTTCTAAGGAACCTCCATTGTGTTCTCCAAAGTGGCTGTATCTTAACATTCCCACCAATGGTGCAAGAGAGTTCCCTTTTCTCCACACCCTCTCCAGCATTCATTGTTTGTAGATTTTTTGATGATGGCTATGGGGTCGCAAAGAGTCGGACACGACTGAGCGACTGACCTGAACTGATTCTGACTACGTGAGATACCTTACTGTTGTTTTGATTTGCATTTCTCTGATAATCAGTGATCTTTTCTTGTATTTGTTGGTCGTCTGTCTGTCTTCTTTGGAGAAACGTCTATTTAGTTCTTCCCCCATTTTTTGATTGAGGGTTTTTTTTTTTTTTAAATATTAAATTGCATGAGCTGTTTGTATGAGTGAGTGAGTGAAGTCGCTCAGTCATCTCTGACTCTTTGCCACCCCATTGACTGTAGCCTACGAGGCTCTTCCATCCATGGGATTTTCCAGGCAAGAGTACTGGAGTGGGTTGCCATTTCCTTCTCCAGGGGATCTTCCCAACCCAGGACTCGAACCCACGTCTCCTGCATTGGCAGGCAGATTCTTTACCGACTGAGCTGTGAGGGAAGCACACTTGAATTTTTTTTTTTTTTTTGTATTAAATTACATGAACTGTTTGTATGTTTTGGACATTAATTCCTTGTCAGTTGCAAATATTTTCTCCTATTCTGAGGGTTGGCTTTTTGTCTTGTTTATGATTTCTTTTGCTTTGCAAAAGCTTTTAAGTTTAATTAGTTTCCATTGTTTATTTTTGTTTTTATTTTCGTTACTCTAGGAGGTAGGTCAAAAAAGATCTTGCTGTGATTTAAGTCAAAAAGTGTTATATTTTCCTTTAAGAGTTTTATAGTATGTCTGACCTTAAATTTAGGTCTTTAATCCATTTTGTGTTTATTTTTGTCTACGGTGTTAGTGAAGTGAAGTGAAGTGAAAGTCGCTCAGTCGTATCTGACTCTTTGCGACCCCATGGACTATACTCCCCATGGAGTCCATGGAATTCTCCAGGCCAGAATACTGGAGTGGGTAGCCTTTTTCTTCTCCAGGGGAGCTTCCCAACCCAGAGATTGAACCCAGGTCTCCCACATTGCAGGCGGATTCTTTACCAGCTGAGCCACAAGGGAAGGTGTTAGGGAGTGTTCTAATTTCATTCTTTTACCTGTAGCTGTCCACTTTTCACAGCACCACTTATTGAAGAGACTGTCTAGTGTAATTTTAATATAGTTTTGATGTAGAGGTTTTTAATGTAGAGGTAATGTCCTTTGTTAAATTTATTCCTGAGTATTTAATATTTTTTGACAGAGTAAATGAAACTGCTTTTCTCATTTCACTTTCCAATGTTTCATTGCTGAAATATAAAAAGACAATTGATTTTTGTATGTCCTTGTATCTACATGTTTGCTAATTTATTTATTAGTCCTAGATGTTTTGCAGATTTCTTAGGGTTTCCTATGTAAACAGTCATTCATTTGTGAACAAAGACAGTTTTACATCTTTCTTCAATTTGTATTGATACATCTTTTACTTCTTTTTCTTGTCTTACTTCACTGGCTAGACCCTCTGATACAGTGTGAAATAGAAGTGGAGAAAATGGATATCCTAGCCTTATCCTTAATCTTAGGAGGAATATTCATTCAATATTTAAGTAAAATGTTAACAGAGGGTTTTTGAAGATGCCATTTATCAGACTGAAAGTTCCTTTTAATTCTGGTTTGCTGGGAGATATTTTTCCTAAATGAATGGCTGTTGATTAATTTTTTCAAATGGTTTTCCTGAATCTATTTGAGTAAGTTTGTTTTTTCTTTTTATTCTGTTAATATGGTTAATTACATTGATTGGCATTGGATATGTTAAACCAAGCTGAGAGTCCAAGGATACACCCAGTATGTCATGATGCATTTTGTTTTTTATATTGTTGGATTCTATTTGCTAATAGTCTGTTGAGAATTGTATCTGTGTTCATAAAAGACATAGGTTTGGAATGAAAAGATTTCTTTGCTGGGTTTGTTATCGAGGTTATGTTAGTCTCATAAAATGAGTTGGAAAGTGTTCTTTTCCATTTTCTGATTTTTAGTATGATAAAAGTTAATTCTTTCTTAATAAAATTCACAATGAGAAGTTTGCTTTGTGGGAAGGTTTTTTATGTGGATGTATTGGAAGATTTTTAATTATTGATTTGATTTCTTATTAGGTATGTGGCTATTTAGTTTTTCTATTTCATTTTATATCAATTTTGGTAAATTGTATTTTTCAAGGCATTTGTGTGTTTGATCTAGATTGTCTAAATAATTTTTAGCATAATGTTATCTGTAATATTCTATTATTATTCTTTTACTGTCTATAATATTTGAAAGGCTGTCTCTTCTTTCCTTCCTGAAAGAAGATTCAGGATATTCCTGAATCAGAAGATTCAGAAGATTCAGGATATTCCTGAATCAGAAGATTCAGAAGATTCCTGATATTGGTAATTTGTATTTTATCTCTTCTTTGTCAATCAAGCTAGGGGACTATTAATTTTATCGATCTTTTCAAAGAACCAGCTTTTGGCTTTGTTAATTTTCTTTATATTCTATCTTGAAAATTTCTGCTCTGAAATAAAAACCATTTCTACTAACTTTGGGTTTGCTTTGTGCTTATTTTTCTGGTTTCTTGAGGTGGAAACTTAATTTATTTTATGTCTATTTGATTTTGTAATATAAATATTTATATTATGATGTTCCCACTAAACATTGCTTTAGCTGCATCCCACAAATTTAGATTATTGTATTTTTTACTAATCATATAAAAATGTTGAAAAAATTTCCTTATGATTACTTCATTGACTCAATGATTATAAGTTTATTGCTTAATATTCAGAGATTTATTTTTTCTATATGTCTAAATGCTATCAATTTAAAATTTAATTCCATCATGGACAGAAAATGTACTCTGTATTACTTCAATTTAATTTTATTGAGACTTGTTTTATGGCCCAGGATACATTTCATCTTGGTGAACAGTAGTACCATGAGTGTTTGAAAAAAACATGTATTCTGCTATTTTTGGTTATGTGTTCTATAAATATAAATCAGGTCCAGGTGGTTTATGACATTGTTCAAATCTTTTGAATTTTTAATGATTTAAAGATCTAGTTGTTCCATCAGTTTCCGAGTGGAGTGACTGATTTTGTCAATTTTTTTCATGTATTTTGAAGCTCTATCATTAGATGTAATTATGATTTTTATATCCTGATAAAAATGGACCATTTTACTCTCATGAAATGTCCCTTTTAAACTCTTATATTGTCCTTTGTCTTGAAGTCTCCTCCTTTTTGCGCCCTGATTGTATGCTGTGTAATATATCTTTTGTCATTCATTTCCTTTCATCTACCTGTATTATTATAGTTAAAGTCTGTCTTGTAGTCAGAATATAGCCTGTTCTTCTGTTTTTCTTTTTTAATCCATTCTGACCTTATCTGCTAACTTTTTTCTAAAGATTTTTTTTTTTTTTTAATGTGGACCGTTTTAAAAGTCTTTATTGAATTTGTTACAATATTGCTTCTACTTTATGTTTTGGTTTTTTGGCCACAAGGCATGTGGGATCTTATCTTCATGACTAGGGCCTGAACTCACACCTCCTATATTGGAAGGTGAAGTCTTAACCACTGGACCACCAGGGAAATCCCCCTTATCTGCTAACTTTTAATGGGAACATTTAGTCTTTTAAGATACTGTAATTATAGATATGATAATTTACAGTTTTATTACTTGTCTTTCTTAGCTTCTGTATTCCACTTTTTCTATCTTCTTTTGGGTCATGTAAATAATTTTTAAAGCTCCATTTTAATTCATTAATCAACTTTTTAGCTATACATTATTCGTTTTTTAAAGCAGTTGCTTAGTAACTACACAATCTGAACTTTGGCCACATTTAGATTTTACACAAAATTTATTTATTTATTTTACCATTTCACACAAAATTAACAGTTTACTGCTCCCTCAACTTTTATGCTATATTTATCACAATATTACATTATAAACCTACAATACAGTGGTATAATTTTTACCTTAAATGTTCAGCTGCCTTCTTCTAAGAAATTAAGAAGAATATAATATTTTAACATTATATTTAATATATTTAATAGTTCCAGGGATTTTCATTCCTTCTTGAAGATATGAAGTTCCATCGATGTCATTTCGTTTCACCTGATGAACTGCATTTAGTAATAGAATTCCTTGTAATGGGCTTCCCTGGTGGCTCAGGCAGTAAGGAACCTGCCTGCAATGCAGGAGACCAGGCTTCCACCCCTGGGTCAGAAAGACCCCCTCAAGAAGGGAGTGGCAGCCCTCTACAGTATTCTTGCCTGGAGAGTTCCACGGACAGAGGAGCCTAGTGGGTTATAGTCCATGAGACTGCAAAAAGTCGGACATGACTGACTCACACACATTCTGTTCCTTAGCTCAGTTGGTAAAGAATCTGCCCAGAATGCGGGAGACCTGGGTTCGATCCCTTGGTCAGGAAGAACACCTGGAGAAGGGGTAGGCTACCCATACCAGTATTCTTGGGCTTCCCTTGTGGCTCAGCTGGTAAAGAATCCTCGGGCAATGCAGGAGACTTGAGTTCAATCCCTGGGTTGGGAAGATCCCCTGGAGAAGGAAAAGGCTACCCACTCCAGTATTTTGGCCTGGGGTCACAAAGAGTCGGACTGACTTAGCCACTTTCACTTTTCTTGTAATGGAGGTCTGCCGGCAATGATTATGTTAGTTTTTAATTTCCCATTCATTGTGGTGGACAGACCCTGAGATGACTCTCAGGAAGCCCCACCTTCTGGCATTCCTGTGTTTATAGACTCCCTCCCTGTGAGTGTGGATGGGACGTGTGATTCTCAGCAGAAGAACGTGGCAAAAGTGACAGGCTGCCACTCCCATGATTATGTTATATTATAAAAGACTGTTTTGTCAGCTGACTCTAGACTTTCTCATTCACTTGCTGGCCCTGAGCAAGCAAGCTGCCAGGGCAAGAAATTGTAGGTGGCAGGCATCTAGCTGCTGAGGATGGCCTCATTATACAGACTCTAAGAAATGAATTTTGCCACCAACCTAAGTGAGTTTGGAAGAGGATTCATTGTGGTTAGTCAAGCTTCTAGATGAGGACTGAGCCCTGGTTGACACCTTGATGGCACCTTACAGAGGACCCAGCTGAGCCATCCTCTGATTTCTGACCCACTGTGAGGTAGTAAATGTGTATTGTTTTAAAGCTACTAGTTTGCAGTAATGTCTTGTGCAGCAATATATTTATTTTTGAAGTATATTTTAGTGGGTTTAGGATTCTGGGTTGATGGTTTTTTCTTCATCACTATACAGATTATTCTTTTTAAAAATACTTATTTTACTTATTTATTTTGACTCTGTTGGGTCTTAGTGATGGCATGTGTAATCTCCACTGTGGATCTTTTGTAGCTGAGGGCGGGCTTAGTTCCCCTGCAGCATGTGGGATCCTCGTTCCTCAACCAGGGCTTGAATTTGCATCTCCTGCATTGCAAGGCAGATTCTTAACCACTGGGCTGCCAGGGAAGTCCCACCAATTCAGTTGTCTTTTGCCCTCCGTTACATCTGATGTGAAGTCAGAAGTCATTCAAATCACTGCTGATAGCCGTGTGCAATTTTTCTCTGGCTGGCTTTAATGATGTTTTCTTTGTCTCTGATTTTCAGAAGTTTGGTGTGAAATATCCATCCACATGTGGGTTTTTGTTTTTTTTTTTTTTGTATTTTTTCCTGCTTGGGGCTTGAGCTTGACTCTGTCAATTTATAACTGTCACCTAAATGGGAAAAATTTGGCCATTCTTTCTTTTTAAAAAAATGTTTATTTGGCTGCATCAGGTCTTAGTTGCATCATCCGGGACCTTTCGTTGTGATGCATGGGCTTCCTTCAAGTTGTGACGCGTGGGCTCCGGAGTGCGTGAGCTCTAGAGTTGCAGCTTGCCAGTGTTCCAGGTGTGGTGCTCAGGCTTGGTTGCCCTGCAGCACGTGAAATCCTAGTTCCTTACCAGGACTCAAACCTGCGTCCCCTGCATTGGAAGGTGGATTCTTAACTACTGGACCACCAGTCAAGTTCCCGGCCATTATTTCTTTTAAAAACTTTTTTTTGGGTCCCCTTTTCTCCTTGTTTTCTGGGACCCCACTTTTAGTATTGCTCCACAGATCCCTGAGGCTCTTAAAACTTTTTTTGGCCTTTTTCTTTCTACTCTTCAGATTGGATAACTTCTACGTAACTTCAAGTATATTGACTCTGTCACCTTCAATCTTGTTAAAGCCAGCCAGTGAACTTTAAAAAAAATCCAGCTATGGTAATTTTTAGTTCTAGAATGTTCATTTGGTACTGTTCTGTAATGTCTATTCATCTGTTGAAATTCTCTATTTGTTCATTTTTTTCAGAAACATATTTTCTTTTGAGTCCTTGAGCATAATTATAATAGCTGCTTTAACAGTGTTCTATGCGGGTTGGAATTTCTGAGATGCAGATGCAGAGACAGATTTATGGTGTTGTAACACCTGTGAAAGGAAATGGGAGGAAGCAGGCTTGGGCAGGGAAACCATCGTGTCATGATGTACAACTAATACTGTCTCTGGCAGCCTGACAGGGGAGCTCTGAGATAACAGTTGCCCAGGAAAGGAATCCCACATAGGACAGAAGCGGCTAAGCCGTTGTACCACTGCCTTGCTCAGCTTAACCAGAAGCCACTCAGTGAAAATGGAGCTAAGGGTATCTGTCTAGCTCTTTCAGCCTTGGCTGGTTGTAGTGACTTTGAAATATGTGAACTTGGCTAGGCTGAACTACATTTTACAGACTCTCTTACCTATATATTTCTTGTTACTGCGGGCCACAAGAGAGATTCTTGTGGGAGATTTTGAGGGCAGAGGTGAAACAGCAGCTATTTTTGTGGCTCATATACATTGTCATCTGTCTACTGGCTCACCACAGCGACGGTGAGTTCTTGCTTATCCTTACGCATCTTTCTTCTACCCGGTCATGTGAATAATTTAAAAAAATTGTTGCTAATTGGAGGGCAGTTGTTTTACAGGGTTGTGCTGGTTTCTGCCGTATATCAACATGAATCAGTCATAGGTATACTTACGTCCCCTCCTTCTTGAACCTCCCTCCCACCCCATGCCACCCCTCTAGGTTGTCACAGAGCACTGGGTTGAGCTCCCTGCATCATACAGAAATTCCCGCTGGCTATCTGTTTTACATGTAGTGAAATATATGTTTCAATGCCACTCTCTCAATTCATCCCACCCTCTCTTCCCCCCACGCCGCTGTATCCATAAGTCTCTTCTCTATGTCTGTGTCTCTATTGCTGCCTTGCAAATAGGTTCGTCAGTACCATTTTTCTAGATTTGCTATATATGGTTAATATATCATATTCATTTTTCTCTTTCTGACTTACTTCACTCTGTAGAACAGGCTCTAGGTTCACCCACCTCACTAGAACTGACTCAAATACTTTCCTTTTTATGGCCGAGTAACATTCCATTGTATATATTATATGTACCACAGTTTCTTTATCCATTAATCTGTTGATGGGCATTTAGGTTGCTTCCATGTCTTGTCTATTGTAAATAGTGCAGCAATAAACATTGTGGTACCTGTGTCTTTTAGAATTATGGGTTTCTCAGGGTATGTGCCCAATAGTGGGATTGCTGGGTCATTTGCTGGGTCATATGGTAGTTTTATTCCTAGTTTTTAAAGAAATCTCCAGTGTTCTCCATACTGGCTGTATCAATCTATGTTCTTACCAACAGTGCAAGAGGGTTCCATGTTCCCCTTTCTCCATATCCTCTCCAGTATATGTTGTTTGTTGATTTTTTGCTGATGGCCATTCTGACTGGTGTGAGGTGATACCTCATTGTTGTTTTGATTTTCATTTCTCTAAATAATAAGCAATGTTGAGCATTTATTCATGTATTTATTAGGCATCTGTGCATCTTCTTTGGAGAAATGTCTGTTTGGGTCTGATGCCCATTTTTTGAATGGGTTATTTGTTTTTCCGGTATTGAGCTATGTGAGCTGTTTGTATATTTTGGAGAGTAATCCTTTGTCAGTGGCTTCATTTGCAATTATCTTCTTCCATCCTATCACGCGAATAATTTCTTAGCCAGCAGTGCTTTTGTTTCCGTGGAGTGTACAGGCTATCTAGATCTTTCCTCAGTTCAGGGAAATCTTCTTCTGGTCTGAGTTTGATATTTGCCTCTTTTCCTACTCCTATTTTGTCTCCATCTGGAACCTGTGTCTTTGCATGTTAGGATTCCTGGATCTTTCCCCTAAATCTTTTATCTTTTCCCTCATGACTTTTATCTAGTTTTCTTTTTTCTCTAAGCTTTAAGATGTTTCTTATACTTGATCTTCCAGGTTTCTGATTCAGGGCTCAAAAATGACATCTTTTCCTTTAATTCATCCGTCTGTGTGTGCACATTTTCTTTTTTTAAGCTCAAAGTTTTTGTTTTTAAGTTCTAATTGTGTGTGTGTGTGTGTGTGTGTGTGTGTGTGATAGGTTCTTGTTTCTTCTTACTGCCTGCTATCACTTTTAAAATTCAGGTGTTAGTTGGTCTCTTACAGCTGCAGTTCTGTTCAGCAACCATGTGGTCTGATGCTTCTACCTCACCCTCCTCTGAAGTCCCTCTGTTCTCTTCTGCTGTCTAGTTTAGATCTGGCTGAGATGTGTCTTTAAAGATGGGCAGGGGAAAAGGGTCTCTGGCCCTGAGGACCTGTGGTCCATGGGAGACTTTTGGCTCCCTCTAAGACATCCAAATGAAGCGTCTCTGTTCCCTGGTCTCTCTGAACTCTCAAATTTGAGGGTGGGTAAGTCAACCCACATCAGCAGCTTCTGGGTGCTTTAAAGGTCAGGAAGGCTCAGCAGCTCACGCAGTCTGTAGATCCTGAAAGCCCAGTTTTTCCCTGGAGCAGCCACTTTTGGCTCTTGCTCCTGCAGTGCTCTGGGCTTCCTCGATGCACAGTGGTAAAGAATCTGCCTGCGACGCAGGAGACGCAAATGACTCTGGTTTGATCCCTGGTTTGGGAAGATCCCCTGGAGGAGGAAATGGCCACCAACTCCAGTACGCTTGCCTGAAAAACCCCATGGGCAGAGGAGTCTGGCGGGCTGTGGTTCAAAGAGTCACAAAGAGTTGGACACAAGTAAGTGACTGAGCATGCCTGGCCTGCATTGCTCACCAGTTAACTGTCCAGGAGGGAGGGAGGCTCACGGAGTCATGGGGAGGTGATCTCCTTAAGAACCAGCCTGTACTCAGAAAAGGCAACAGCCAGGAGTGGGGATGGGGGAGAAAAAGGAGTCCTTTCAGCCTCCTTTATCTTCAGAATCCCCATTCAAAGTATAATTTCCAAAATTTCCATAACTCTCCATAAAGTGAGCATGTGTCAAAAATTTAACTCCTTGAAACGAGGGGAACCTTCAAGATGGTAAGGAGAGTTCAAAAAAGTATGAGGCAGAAATATTTATAGTCACTTGAAAGAAAGAATGTTGGAATAAGGTTGCTAAAGTACATGTAAGAGATCTGTAAACTTTGGGTTATTGTCTTTTCATTTACTTCGCTACAGGATAAAATTCACTGGTCATCGTTGGTTTTCTAGGATTAACGTCTATGCTTTCAGAGTGAAGTAGCCTAATCAGTAGTAAATACAGAACTTCCTTGGCGGTCCAGTGGTTAAGAACACAAGTTTGATCCCTGTTCCAAGAAGACTCCACATGTCATGGGGTAACTAGACCTGTGTGCGGCAACTACTGAGCTTGTGCTCGAGAGCTCATGAACCACAACTATGAGCCCACTCGCAGGAACTACTGAAGCCCACTCACAGGAACTACTGAAGCCCAGGTGCATAGAACCTGTGTTCTGCAACCAGAGAAGTCACCACACACCCCCAGCTAGAGAGTAGCCCCTGCTCGCTGCAGATAGGGAAGCCGGCACGCAGCAACGAAGACGCTGCTGCTGCTGCTAAGTTGCTTCAGTCGTATCCGACTCTGTGCGACCCCGTAGATGGCAGCCCACCAGGCTCCCCTGTCCCTGGGATTCTCCAGGCAGGAACACTGGAGTGGGTTGCCATTTCCTTCTCCAATGCATAAAAGTGAAAAGTGAAAGTGAAGTTGCTCAGTCGTGTCCGACTCTTAGCGACCCCATGGACTGCAGCCTACCAGGCTCCTCGGTCCATGGGATTTTCCAGGCAAGAGTACTGGAGTGGGGTACCATTGCTTTCTCCAAACGAAGACGCAGTGCAGCCAAAAATATAAAATAAATAAATAAGTTAAATTAAAAAAATAGTAAATACAAAAAAATAGTAAATACAGTAAACACTGCTAAAGCATTGTTGTCCAAAGGAAATACAGTGTGAGCCCCCAAAGCAAGCCACACATGCAATTACTCGTCTTATTTACTTCAACTCAATGTGTTCACCCTAGCATCATTTAAATGTGCTGTGATTGGATTATGGATAAAAGAGAAAAGCAAAGCACAGAAAGGTTAGGTCATTTGCTCAAAGGTCACACAGCTGGTAAGTGACAGAAGCAAGATGTGAATCTTAGCCATCTCTCACAGTTTTGTGACAAAGACTCCTTCCTCATCTAAATGTGAGAGGCCTTCGCTTCTACCAGAGGTTTCTTTGGGGTCATGGGGTCAGTCTCAAGGAGATGGGATAAGGTGATTTTTCAAAAGCCCTAAAGATAATTTTTTGTTTTGTTGAGTCAAGCCTAAACTTTCTGATGTCACAGTGTCTAAATGTCACGTACGCACACGGAGGATCTGGGGAGTTTGCTTTGTGCTCCAGGCTCAGATTCAGACCTGAGTGGCCTAGGGGACTGGAAGGTGAGGTCAGAGAGAGACACTCATCTTCTTTCATTAGCTGGGGAGGGAAGAAGGGGCTGAGGGAGTTTAGACTTTGAGAGCTGAGGGAGTTTAGACTGTGTGTAGAGCCCTTCATCCGAGAGAAACCATTTTTCCATTTTCATTATTTTTTAATTTCAGAAAACATGCCCCAAACAGCTTTATAATAATCTCAGTATTCGTTTTATAAAACGCAACATTTCCACTGACGCTACCAGCAGAATCACGGCTGTCAGCTCCCGGCCTTGTAAAAGGAACGAATGTATTTTCTGTGCCCATAATCACCCCTCTATGGGAATGAGGTCTATTTCAATGACTATCTAATAAAGGAATAACTCAGCATTAAAGAAAAAAAAAGTCAGAATCCCTAGGCACCCTAGAGGCAAAAAGGCAAAGGAAATTTGATCTGATGAAAATTGGAATCTTTTTTTAAAGGAAAGCTTTATTATTTTTTTTTTCCAAAAAAACTTCATTTTAAAAACAGTAGGTTGGTTTATCAACAAATCTCTATTTAAGGAATTGAATAAGGAACTGATTATACAGCTGGCAAAACCTCACGATTCCAACACATTCTGAGATGGTCTAATTTAGTGAAAGGTCTGAATCAGTTTGAAGCATGTGGTTTTGTAGCTCTGACGGTCTTAATTACCTTCAACTCAGACTAAGCCTAGCAACTCATTCTTTCAGATTGTGGCCTTCGGAGCCTGGGGGAATTTGCAGCAACAAGCTGATAAAGATGGTTCATAATTAGCATCTCAATTGTGCAATATTAATCGCCTCCTTCCTGTTGTTATTGTTGTTCAGTCACTCAGTTATGTCTCTTTGAGACCCCATGGACTGCAGCACACCAGGCTCCTCTGCCCTTTGCTATCTCTTGGAGTTTGCTCAAATTCTTGTCCATTAAGTCCCTGATACTATATGACCATCTCATCCTCTGCTGCACCCTTTTCCTTTTGCCTTCAATCTTTCCCGGCATCAGGATCTTTTCCAGTAAGTTGGCTGTTTGCATCAGGTGGCCAGAATATTAGAGCTTCAGCTTCAGCATCAGTCCTTCCAGTGAATATTCAGGGTTGATTTCATTTAGGATTGACTGGTTTGACCTCTACAGAATGTATATCTCTTATCTCTCTAAATAAATCCACTTCTTATCTATCACTTTGTCTCTCACTGAGTTCTTTTCTGCAACTAGACTTAGAGAACCTGTGCTTCATTAAGTCCTGAGACCAGGTGTGTGATTTCAGTTAAAACATAAAGGGTTCAGGTCCTAACCTGGGTTTAGGCTGGATTCTAGTCTCAGCACATGGATTCTAGTCCCGGCACATGGATTCAAGTCCCATCTGAGGTGCCTCAGTTAATCTTATCAACAACCTTATTATTTATTATTGTTATCCCTCAGTTTATATTTAGGGAAACTGAGGTCCAGAGAAATGATATTAAAATGCCTAAAACATGTTCCCATATTTTCCAATAATCCTTAGTATCTCAGTATTTTTCCATGATATCCAAAGGCCAAAAGAAATACCTACTAGTTCTGTTTATTAAGTTGTTAGGTCCAAACAACTACTTATAAATATTTATGTCCTAACAGCTCAGTAGTTACTGGAAAAAATAATTCATGTAAGTTGAGAGAAAAAAATTATTCCATCTTAAATAAGCAGAATTACATAGTAATGGGATGTGTGTGCCTGCTGGGCACTACACATCTAAAAACTTAGAATCAGGTGGGATGTTGCCATCTTCTTTTCTTGTTCTACATTGGTTTTCACATGATATTTGCTTTTTATTATAAACACTGAAAACCCAGCTTTGCAAGGATCTGATGTCATCAGAATGAATGTAGCACAAATGAGCTGTAGTTTGTGGATGTCTGATAGATATGATTGTGTTCCCCTTGAGCATTTCAGATAACAAGTGCAGGGGGTGGGGGGGGACTTCCCTGGGGGTCCAGGGGTTAAGACTTCCTGCTACCAGTCCAGAGGGTGTGGGTTCAATCCCTGATCCGGGAAACTCCTTCCAATTTGCCCTGCAGCCAAAACCAACCAACCAACCAACCAACAACCTTTTAGGGAATTCTCTGCTGGTCCAGTGGTTAGAACTCTACACTCTCACAGCCAAGGGCCCAGGTTTTCAATCCCTGGTCAGGGAACTAAGATCCCATAATTCATGCGGTGTGGTCAAAAAGTGGCAGCGGTACCCGTGTGTGTTTGCTGAAGTGCCCAGGGGTATCTTGGAACACAGTTTGGGAACTGTGGGTCTGTGAAGGTGGGGTAGTGAGAACAGGGCCTTGAACCTAAGCATTCTTGTTCCTGAGCCCATATGTTCTGTGCTAGGCTGTTTCGTTTAGTGTGTCCCGTCCCATAGCCTGTACTCATAAAGGAGACAGACATTCATTCGGCAGATACTTTACGAGCTGCTACTCTATCCCAGACCTTGGGGTGGGGTTGGGGAGGGGACAAAGATTCATTGGCTCTAGGGCTTGTTTTTTCAATCATTTTGTCATGTCGGAAAAGAATTGCAATTCAGCTACAATGGAAGGACGTACAAAATACCACCTTATCGAGAGAGGGGATCCTGGAGGTGATGTGGGGGTGGGACTGATGTAACTGCCATGACAGCTTGTTCAGGCTACACTGAAACAGATTTGGATTTGGGGATGAAGCAAGTGCTGCCCTTTTCATTCTGTGCAGATCACTCCAGAATTATGTTCAGGCTGGAGAAGAGACAAATCAAGGGTTTCAGTAGGCATCTTGTCACCTCTGCACGGTGCCATGGACTGAAGCAGGAGGCCTGAACCAATAATAAGCCTGTGATGAAGAACTTTGAGTAGAGAAGATGCTGAGCACCCTGTCACTGGAGCTAGGTAAGGAAGGGTGTGTGGCAGAGTCCTTCTTCACAGGGGGCTGGGCCAGCTGGCCTTCAAGGTCCTCTCCAACTCTGAAAAAGGCTGATTTTGTGAAGCTGTCTTCTCACTGTCCACACTTGTCTCCTTTTGTCACTGACTCTGAGAAGCCAACACGTCTGTCACTGACCTTGAAACAGCATTGCCGTTGTCTCAGACATGAAAACTGACATTGGAAATTGACTTCCCTTGGTTCATTTGAGGTGCATTTGCCTTGGAATCCCAGCAACACCTCCTGCCTGAGGTTGGGGTGAGGGGAGGAGAGTGGAAAGACTGCTTCCTGACATCTCTTAGAGGCTGGTGGCACTGACTGCTTGCTGGAGATGGAAGGTGGGCACCTGATTCCCCTCAATGCTGCCAAAGTGATCCTGAAAAACACACAACTCACCTTGGCTCCCTCCTGCTCATGTTTCTGCAGGGGCTTCCCACTGTTGGCTGGATAAAGTCCAAACTTCCATATTTGGCACTGAGGCCCCCTTAAGGCAAGGCCTCTGCCTAACTTACCAGCCTCATCTTTCCCGGAAGCACTGTGATCTCGTCATACTGGGTGACTCATAATTCTCTGGAAACAGGGTTCCCTGTTCCTTTGCTGATGTTGTTCCCTCTGCCTGATTTACTCTTCCTGGTTTGTCTACTTGGTAAATTTTACTCATTCTTATAGGTCTGGCTCAGTCCTATCCTTTGTTATGGATAATTTAAAGTAATTTAGTTTCTAATTTTATGGTTTGGCATTCTGGGCTAGGCTCAGCTGGATGGTTCTTCTGGACCAGCCTGGGATCACTAGTTGGTCTGCAGTATGCCAGTGGGTCTCCTGGGACTGGCTGGCTTATGATGGGCTCACTGGGACTTCTGAGATGATGAGCAGGAGGGTCTCTCTCTGCATAACCCCACGTGGTCCTCATCCTCTAGGAGGGTAGCCCAAGTTTCTTCACATTGAGATTTCCAAGAACTGCGAAAGAGGACAAGCCCCATTTCCCAAGAACTTTTCAAATCTTTGCTTGCATCATGTTTGCTAGCATCCTATTGGCCAGAACACGTCACCTGACTGAGCCCAGCATCAGAGTGGAAGGGCACTCAAAGTAACATAGCAATAAGGTGCACATATGGGGTGTGGAGGGGATTTGGTACCATTTTTGCAATCTTCCACAGCTAGACAGCTTGCAGGCCAAGAGGATCTGTTTGAGCTCACTGGGATGTGAGCTCCTGGAGGCCTTAGTTTGAGATGCCTTAAATCCCCCAGAGGCCTGGCATAGAGCAGGTACTTGGTAATTACTGACTTCTCCCTTCAATATCCACATGGCCAACTTGAGCCTTTGACTCAAAAGAATGGTCAGAGACCCCAAGGTGAAATTAGTTTCAGGAAGAGGGAAGGAAAGACAGACAATCTTTTACACAATTTTGCTCAGCAGCTCAGTGTTGTAATTTGTCCCAGAGAATGATTTGATCTGATTCAGCCACAGTCTGGTCTTCACCTTTAAATGTTGGGAACTGCATAAATCAGCACATTTCCCCCAAAGCAGAGTCTATATACAGCACTAACAGGCTGCTCACCATAATTAGGCCTCTAGCAATGATTGTTTTTGCTCCCTGAGTTTTATTACCAGCCTCCTCAGGGAAGGAAAGGAGAATGATCAGTGTTATGATGTTTGTGTGCACCTTCAGTGCTTGAGAGGTCTGGGGTAGGTGTACAAATAGAGGCTCTGGTCTGCAATCCATCATCTCCTCTTCTAGCCTCAGCTTTTTTGTCCTGCACCATCCTCATGGGGTCTCCCTGTGTGCATGTGGTCACCCCGCTCTGCATTTCCCATTCCTTTCCACTTCCTTCATCCCCATTCAGTTAACCTCCTCTTGGCCCTTTGAGACTAAGAATGCATACACTGGGCATGGTCCACTCTTGGAAGGAAAGACCCAGAGAAGAATTGATGCAGGTGCTAGAAGCAGACTCACGACATTTAGGCCTGGAACTCTGGTGATTTGGGGAACTGCAGTGTGGTCTTGCCTGGAAAATCTCATGGACGGAGGAGCCTGGTAGGCTGCAGTCCGTGGGGTCGCTAAGAATCGGACACGACTGAGTGACTTCACTTTCACTTTACACTTTCATGCATTGGAAAAGGAAATGGCAACCCACTCCAGTGTTCTTGCCTGGAGAATCCCACGGACGGGGGAGCCTGGTGGGCTGCCGTATATGGGGTCGCACAGTCGGACACAACTGAAGCGACTTAGCAGCAGCAGCAGCAGTGTGGTCTAGGAATGCGGAGGGGCTATTGGTGAGCACAGTCTTTTGGACCTCCAGATTCCTTACCCTGTGGGCAGGAGCGCTGATTATTAGAAGATCAGAGAAGGACCCTTCAAAGTAGGGTCCTCAAGGCATTTCAAACCAAGTGACAAGGCAGGAGGCCCTGGTCACTGGAATCTAAGGGTGATTCTTTGGGTGTGTGCAAAGCTAGAGAGGCTTGGGGGTCCCAAAATCTGATGCAGTCCCACTGCTAGCAGGACTAGGCCTCCAGAGTTCTAGGTATCACTTGAGCAGAGCCCAGATTATTTGAATTTCTGGAAGCAGCTGCCATGACCCCTCTTATTTGCACCTCCCTCTGCTGAAATGAAAAGCTTTAGCATCTGTTTCTATTTGGCTCTCACTAAAGACCTGTGGGGTCACAGGAAAGGGAGTCTTGCCCCCACTGAACAGATGAGGAAGCTGAGGCTCAGGGAGGTAATGTGATTTGCCACAGGTCACACACCTGTCAGTGGTGGAGCTAGGCTTGAGTCCCAGTGCTGGGCTCATGTTCAGTACCCCTGCTACCACACCTATTGCATCTACTGAATTTTAAAATAGGTCTTTTTTTTCTCTTTAGAATAGATCCTTTTTGGGGGTGGGGGCTGTGCTGGGTATTCATTGTCGCATGTGGGCTCAGTATTTGCATGGTGAGGGCTTAGTTGCCCCTCAGGATGTAGGATCTTAGTTCCCCAACCAGGGACTGAGTCCATGTCCCCTGCATTGGAAGGCAAATTCTTAATCACTGGACAACTAGGAAAGTCCCTGGAATAGATCTTAAATGCCTGTTTACATCACTCATACCTGTGATTGCATGAACACGCTTTTAATGATGGCAGCTGATGCTGTGCTCAGGCTTTCACTGTTATGAACGACGTGGCGGTGAATATCCTTGTGCTGTCAATGCAACGCTTGAGGTCTGGGATGGAATTCCACCACTGTCCTGTTGTGGACAAACTTATTAAAGCTCACTTTCCCCTTTGATATACCAGGAGTAACAACGCCATCTGTGCGAGATGTTGAATAAATAAACGAATGGATGATTAAAATGATATCAATAGTGAAGATGAAGGTGGCAATGATGATGATGGTGACATCTGGTCTACCTGACAGTTATATTCCTTGTTGGGTATTTTGGTTTACACACCAGGTGAGTTTTATTGGTCTGAGGCAGCATCTCTGTACCTAATATAGCCTGGGGCTCCCAACAAGACTTCGCCAGTTTAAGTTCAGAATTGGGGCTCTGATGAGTTCACCTAGGTCTATCACTAGGTGATAGTGATATCACTATAGTGATAGTGACTATCACTTTCTATCACTTTAAATACCACCTATATGCTGATGACTGCCAGGTATATATTTCTAGTTTATACCCTTTCCACTGAGTTCCAGAAATATCTATCCATCCGGTTGACTCAGTCTTCAAAAAAATCCCTAATTTTTCACCATTTCCCCTACTTTAGTTCACAATGTCATCATCTCTCTTGCTCTCTTCCAACTTCTTTATTGAAGGTTTAAGCTTGTTTGCACTAACTCTCTTGAGTTTTATGATAAATACTTTTAAAACTATATATTTTCCTCCAGGTATTGCTTTACCCTGTTGTCCCATATTTTGACAAGTAGTACTTAGTTGCTTAGTTATTATACTTACTTTATTATTTCATAGATTATTTAGTAGCATATATTTAGTTCTCCTGTTCATTTCTTCCTTCTAGAATGCAAGCTCCATGAGGACAGGGGCACTGCCTAGTTTGTTCACTACTGTATTCTCTGAACAGTGCTCGACACATAGGTGGAGCTCAATAATCTTTGGGAGAGTTCATGAATCGCTGAGGCAACTAGAGGCTAGACCAGCGCTAGTAGCGGTGTCAGTCACTCAGTTGTGTCCGACTCTTTGCGACCTCATGGATTGTGGCCCACCAGGCTCCTCTGTCCGTGGGATCCTCCAGGCAATAATCCTGAAGCGGGTTGCCATTCCCATCTCCAGGGGATCTTCCCAACCCAGGGATCGAACCTGGGTCTCCTGCATTGCAGGCAGATTCTTTACCATCTGAGCCACAGCTCTAGCCAACATAAATAGAATAAAAGCTGCAAATGTGAGCTGCATGTATAATTTAAAAATTTCCAGTAGCCACACTTCAAAAGGAAAAAGGAACAGGTGTCATTAATTTTAATAATACATTTTATTTAATCAGTATTTTAAAATATTATTTCAACATGCAAATGATAAAAAAAATTAATAAAGATATTTCACAGTTCTTTTCCATATCAACTCTTGGAAATTGGAAATGTACTCTATATTTACAGCATATCTCAAATTCCAATTGGCCAATATTCAGGTGTTAGTGGCCACATGTGGGTATTCTTGTTGGACAACACAGTTCTGGAAAAGGAAGGAGACGTTTCAGGGTCCAGAAGAAGCTTTTCTCCCACAGGCCATTTTTGTTGCAGGAAGGAATTCTGAATCAATAATAAACCTTAGATTTAAGACTAAACAGCTGTGATAGAATATCAGCATTTTGAGATCCCCAGTGAAACAGTGGATGTAGGTCGTGATGGTCAGTGGTTGGTGGCATCGCAAGAAGGGAGACCAGTTGGAATCACTAGCTCCTGCCAGGACATGGCAGCCCCTCTGAAGTAGACTTGGCCAAAGATCAAAAAGGAATCTGAACAAGTCTCTAGATTCAACCCCAAGTGACAGAATTTGCAACTCAGAAATTCAAGGAACGTGTTAAATGATACCACAGGGATGAAACAAGCAAAATTCAGACTGTGGAAAATGTCAGAACGAATGACCAATTTCTTTCAACAAATGAATTGTAAAAAAAAAATAAAAGAAAAGAAACCCCAAATGAAAACCCCAAACGCAACAACAAATGAAAACTATAGATTAAAAAAAGACTCAAAATACTTTAAGCCAGTTGTAACTTGTAGACTTTATCAAGAGCCTGATTAATAAATTATAGAAAACATGAATTCATGAGACGATGACTTGACACATACTTGATGACATTAAGGAATTCTATTCTTTTTTGCAGAGATAATGGTGTTATGGTTATCTTGTAAAAATACTTATTTTAGGGATATATACAAAAACATTTAGGTTGAAATGATAAGATGCCTGGGATTTCCTTTGAAATAATTTGGAAGGGGGCAGTGGGGGGTGGGTAAAGAAATAAGATCAGCGGTAAACTAACTGGAGAAGAGGAATAATAGGCATGAGTACACTTCTCACTGTTTTTGTTTATGTTTGAAGCTTTCCATGATAGCATGTAGAAAAAGGAAAAGTGAACAGCTGATCCGCTCTTTTGAAACCCCAGCCTCCTGATCCCTGACCACCTAAGCGAAGGCTGAGGCCGGCTGGACGTGGGTTGTACTCCCCGAAGGCACCAGGAGGTGGCAGCACTGGCACTTTTCTGCCGGCTGCGGCCTGAGGCCCGGGCAGAGGTGGCGTGGGGTGGGCGGTGGGCTTCCAGGCGCTAAGAAGTCTCGCAGCCCCCCTCTCCTGGGCTACTACTCTTCCACTCAAGGCCGGCTTCGGGCTTCGGGGAGAGGGAACAGGGGTCCAGCAGGGATTTGTCCTTTCGGGTGTGTGTTCCAGGGACGCTTCTGACCGCCATCCTGCAGGGCTGTGGCCACGCGTGATGCACCCGGGATGGCTGAGGGAGGGGTCTTGTCCCGGCCTTCCGCTGCGACTCCCTGATCCCAGTCTACACTCCTGAGCTCCACCGTGATTTTGGGGTTCCTATCTCATTTCCTCTGTCCTCCTCCCGCATACCTAGAGGCTGCACTCCTGCCTCCACTCTGATCCAGGGTAGCCGCTGGCGGCCCCACATGCCTGCTGCTGTCTGTCCTCCATCTCCTCTTCCCAAACTCCCCTTTGCATGCTGGCCAGATGTTCCCTCTTTCTGGACCTCCAGGCACAGGGTGTCTCTTTGGAGGCAGAACCACATCTCTGGGCTTGGCTGTGGTACTGAGCCGTGGACTAGCAATGGGCCGGAAGTCAGTAAACCGAGGTCCTAACAAAGCTTCCCTTGAGTAAGTCATGCCCCCTCTAAATAATGCTGTGGTTGAGACTGTAGAACAGTGGGTTTATAGCTTTTTAGGATGGAATTCCATTTCCAAAACCCCAATGTGTAAAACCAGTCGAGTGGAGAGCCCTGGTTCGACATGGGGTATGTTTAGTCCTCTGACCCTGACACCCACCCCAGGGTGAAAACCACTGGGCCTCCTCACCCTGGATTCCTTGTCTTTTTCACTGGTTGTCAGCCCAAGAGTTCCAAGAGTTGGTCTGAGACTAAGCCCCAGCATTTCATTCGGCCATCCATCCATCCATTCATCCATCCAACATTTACCAACCTTGAACTCTCTGCTGAACCTCCAGTGAGAAACACTGACCAGGTTGGGGATTCTGTCCTTAAGGATCCACAGCCTGGTGAGCAGACCGCACAGTCTGGAGCATATGCCGTACAAGCAAGTGGTCCCAAGTTCAGGAAACAGAGAGGAGAGAGTGACTGCCAGGTGAGGGAGCCAAGGCAGATTTCTTGGAGGAGGCGACAGTT
Organism: Ovis aries; assembly: GCF_016772045.2. NCBI lineage: Eukaryota > Metazoa > Chordata > Mammalia > Artiodactyla > Bovidae > Ovis > Ovis aries. The sequence continues at coordinate 72,021,391 of NC_056066.1, read as the reverse complement.
GAGTGATTTTGAGGAAAGTCATGTAGAGAATGAGTTGGAAGTGAGCAGGAGAGTCTGGAAGACAGCGAGACTCTTTCTTAATGCATTTAGAGGGGAGCCCCCCAAATGCCAGAAGAGAGCAATTTCTGCAGACTGTGGTTTGGGTGGAGACTGTAGATACCCCATTTGATGATTTGGATGAGCATTTATCCATTGGGCCACCCACAAGGAGGAAGCAGCGAGCCGCCTCTCCTTAAGTGCCACTACAGCATGTCTGGAAGGAAATCCACTTCCCTCACAGAGTGAAATTGCCAATAATTGGTGTTGCTGAGAACACGAATAGCTTCACGGGCCCCCGATGCAACACTGAATCCTGAGTGTTCCTTCCAAGTGCTGGGGGTGCTTTGGAAAGAAGGTGCCAAGATTTTAAAGCCCACCCCCTCCCCCTTCTTAGGCAGAATGCCTCTCCATCCACAAATAGAAACTTGCTGAGATTTTAATTAAGAACAGTGTACATAAAACTCACTGTTCCTAAGTAAACAAATATTAAGCAAGATGCTTTGCTTTCGTGCTATGGGCTCTTAAGAGATGGGAAAATCAGGACAGAAGAGGTGGGTGGAAGATATTGAGGGGGTAGAGGAAGAAAGACTCCGACTGAGAAGAAAATAGATTCCAGGTCAGGGAGAGAGAGAAGGCAGGATGGCAGACACACAGGCTTCGAAAGGAAGAGAGGAGGAGAGGCAGATGGAGGGTTCTAGCTGCTCCTCTGCCCAGAACTTGCTTTTGTCTCACTTCCTGGCTTAGATTTATATTCGGTTCTGATACCTATTAGTGGGAGACAAGTGCTTTTGTCAACTTCATTTTCCCTTGGGCTTTGTAGCACTGTTGATTTGCTCACCCCCATCTGGCAGTCACCACCCCGACTCTGCCGAAGGTCTCCTGCAGACACCACTCCATAGTCTCCATTCAAGGGCTATCCCTCAGCCCTGGGCGTGCGGGCAGGCTGCAAATGTGCACAGGCGCATGAAGGTTGCTTCAGTCATGTCCAACTCTCTGTAGCTCTATGGACTGTGGCCCGCCAGGCTCCTCTGTCCATGGGATTCTCCGGGCAAGAATACTGGAGTGGGTTGCCATGCCCTTCTCCAAGGGATCTTTCCAACTCAGGAATCAAACCCACATCTCTTACGTCCCCTGCATTGGAGGCAGTTTCTTTACCACCACCAAGTTAATGCCTTGGGAGCATGCTTGGCAAATGGGAGTTGGAGAAAACTGCCCCTGGGTGCCCAGCTCCCTTTCAGTTCAGAGGTGAGTCTACACTGTCTCTCAGAGTTCCCAGTAAGATCAAGATTTAGTTGTCCACAGTGCTAATTGGATGGGTAACAGACTAATTGGTAACACACTAATTGGATGAGTAATACACCAATTAACTAATTGGTTAATTGGTTTGTATCTCTTCTCTATCTTTAAAATAATTTACTTTTATTTATCTGGTTGCACCAGGTCTTAATTGCAGTTTGTGGGATCTAGTTCCCTGACCAGGGATTGAACCCAGGCCCTCTGCATTGGGAACCCAGAGTTTTAACACCTGGACCACCAGGGAAGTCCCTCTTCTCTTTCTTCCCTCTTTCCCTGCTGGTTCTTCCTGGAGTCACCTCCCAAATGAACTGCTTGTACTTGAACCCCTGTGTCAAGGTTTGTTTCTGGCAGAACCTGACACTAAAAAGCCTTTATATATTAAACATTGATTTTGAGAATCTCATTATCCCTCCAGAATCAAGCCAAGCCTGTGTGCAATGTGGAGTGACTAATGTTCTTTTATTGTCAAGGTTTAAATTGGAGGTTTATTTTCTTATTGCATTTTAGAGTTCTGTTGTCTCAGAAGAACAGTCTAAAAAGTTACTTTGAAACTGTTTAGTCCATTTGGGCTACTGTAACATGGTACCTTAGGCTGAGTGGCTTGTACATAACAGAAATTTATTTCTCATGGTTCCAGGAAGCTGGGATTCTGAGACTGGGCTGCCAGCACGTTGGGTTCTGGTGAGGATCCTCTTCCAGGTGGCAAACTGCTCTCTTCTTCTTGTGTCTTCACATAGTGGACAAAGAACAAGCTGGCAATCTGGCTCCTTCTTACAAGGGCACTAATCCTATTGGTGAGAGCTCCACCCTTATGACCTCCTTACCTCTCAAAGGTCCCACCTCCTAATACCATCACTTTGGGGTGAAGGTTTCAGTACTTGGATTTGGGGGCAGGGACACAGACATTCAGTCCATAACAGCAACCTTAGAGTCAATGGTCAATCTACTAGAAAATACCTGAAGTTTCCATTTCCCCAGATTATATCTGGAAGCAACCCTCAAGGTCATCTGGGAAGAGGTTCAATAAATAAGTGTGTAAATGCCCAACTGCTTTGCTCATGCACTCATGCTTTAGTTCATGAAGTGAATTTTTGTTGAGTGAGCGTGTGCCATGTGCCAGGCATCCCTGCCCATGAACTTGATGTTCTGGGTAGCTTGAAATTGGATTTCCGATGGGGTTTCAGTTCATGAGACTGTTCCTCCATGTGTCTGGCACTGTGCTAGGTCCTGGGCAAACAGAAATGAGCAAGATAGGGACAGTATCCCTGGAGTCTTAGAAGCTAGAAGGCTGAGATGAACATATACACAGTGGCAGGAATGTTTCTGTGATAGAAACATCTACAGAGTCATTCAGGGCATAAAGGAGAGGTGTGTTTATTCTACTTTGGGGCCTGGGAAGGGTCAGGAAGTCTTCCTGGAGGAGGAGACTCTTAGGAGAGCCTGGAGCATTTTGGGGAGAGCAAAGGGTAGAGACGCGTGGTGGCACTACCTGTGAACTGCTAATGGTGTAGTGAGGCTGTAGCCTGAGTGGAGAGAGTATGGGGCCAGTTTGTTGAGGGTCCAAGAGTCTTTGGGTTTAAGGGATCTGGGTTGTGCTGGGAAGCAGTGCCGCCCAGAGGTTAGGGCACAAGCTTTGCCTGTGGATAGGCCAAAACATTCCCATCTCAGCTCAGCCACTTGCTTACCCAGTGGCCTTGGGCACGTGAGCTGGCTCTCAGAGCCTCAGTTTACTCCTCAATATTACATTGAGAATAGATGACCTGCAGCATAGAGTCGGTGTGAGGATTAAATGAAACACACTTGGCGCAGCTCCAAGGAAATAATGAGTGCTAATAAACGGAGATTTTTTGCTAATGTTTTGCACCAAGATGTCCTGGCTGGGTTTAAGAGGGTTTTATTTTTGTTTGTTTGTTTGTTTTAATTTTTTGGCTGATTTTTAGTTCCCCAACCAAGGGATAGAACCTTGCTCCCTGCAGTGGAAGTGTGGAGTCCTAACCACTGGACTCCCAGGAAAGTCCCAAGAGGAATTTGTCTATAGAATTGAGAGCCCCTCATTTTCATCAGCTGATGACATGGGACTGAGTAACATCTTTGTAAAAGAGACTTGACAGTGCCCTGGGCAGCGGGGAGCAGAAAGGAGAGTAAAAGGGGTACTCCTGAGACAAAGAGGTACCCATAAATGTGGCCCTCTATGCCCCCCTAGGTGGGAGAGTTGCCTCTTTTCTGACATCAGCATCATCCCAATGGTTCCACGAATTTTATCCTTCAACACATCTGGTAGAATCCCTGTCATATCACAGTGGAGGGCTGCCCCTCCACTGGGGAGTCATTAGCACTTTGCATTTGGGGGACGGTGTCTGTCTGGTGGGCGTGGGGACAGGCAGGACCAAGTGGCAGCGCTCCAAGCTTCTCACTCGCTGCAAGGCCCACGTCGCACCCTTTTCAGAAGCATCTGCAGAGATGTTCTTGGAGAAGTTGGAGACCTCCCAACTGCCCACCAGTCCTGGTGTCGCTCTGCAAACAAGCCTGGCAGATGGTCGGGGAGACCTGCTCTGCAGAGGGCCTGGAACATAGCTCTGCTCTAGCAGCCTGGGGACACCCCAAGCCCATGAAGATTTCTTGAATCTGGAAGATGGAAGGGACTGGAGAGGGGGAGAGCTAGGACAGCCATAGTTTGCATAGATGGAGGACAGGCTCAGAGAGGCAAAGGGAGAAGCTCAGAGTCTCACAGCAAGTCAGTGGAGGATCAGGCTTTTGTCTCTATGCCCGTTATGGCCGATTGTCCTCCTCACCTAAAAGATCTGCCGGCCATAATGCCAGGATCAACCAGAAGCCCTGTCACTCACCTCAGCTGCGTGCTCCTGGCTCTGCCTCCAGAGAACAGCTGCCTCGTTCAGCATTTGTTTGTCCCTCCCTCCCTCCATCCATCCATTTATTCATCCCTCCATCTAGTGAAAAAGAGCAATGATGCTGTCTCTGCCTTATTGCTGTTGGCTATACAAAGGTGAATATTGAGGGGGCCAGTGATTCTGGGCTCCCCATTAAAAGACGCTTGCTCCTTGGAAGAAAAGCTATGACAAACCTAGACAGTGGATTAAAAAGCAGAGATATCGCTTTGCTGACAAAGGTCCATATAGTCAAAGCTGTGGTTTTTCCAGTGGTCATGTTCGGATGTGAGAGTTGTACCATAAAGAAGGCTGAGTGAGGAAGGCTTGATGTCATTGAACTGTGGTGTTGGAGAAGACTCTTGAGAGTCCCTTGGCCAGCAAGGAGATCAAAGCAGTCCATCCTAAAGGAAATCAACCCTGAATATTCATGAGAAGGACTGATGCTGAAGCCAAAGCTCCAATACTTTGGCTACCTGTTACAAAGAGCCGACTCATTAGAAAAGACCCTGATGCTGGGAAGGATTGAAGGCAGGAGGAGAAGGGGACAAAAGAGGACCAGATGGTTGGATGGCATCCCCGACTCAGTGAACATGAGTTTGAGCAAGCTGCGGGAGATGGTGAAGGACAGGGAAGCCTGGCGTGCTGCAGTCCACGGGGTCGCAAAGAGTTGGACACGACTGAGCGACTGAACAGCAGCGACAAATGTGGGATCTTAGCTCCCCCACCAGGGATTGAACCCCGTACCCTGCATTGGGAGGCAGATTCTCAACCAATGAACCACCAGGAAGTCCTGAAATATCATAGTTTCAACTACTAGAGAAGGACAAATTCAATTCTCAGTTTGTCCCAAGTCTAAAATCCCAGGGAAGGGTTCAACTTTGGTCAAGCACCCATTCCAAGCCAACTGGCTGTGGCTGGGGAAGCGAGGTCATGGTATATGACATGGCTGCTTCTGTAGTTACCCATGGAGTGGTGGTTCCTAGAAAGAGGGCATCTGGGTTGGTAAAATATTTTTTCAATAAAGGGTTGTTCAGAATGCTCATTTGGGAGCAAGGTGCTCAGCGTGACCTCAGTGTACCTGGCATTTATGAAGCCTCTCCAGGCTCTTATACTTATCATGACCTCAGCCCCTAAAGGGCCGCAGTGACCACACAGAGGCCTGGGCTTTGTGGCGCTGACAGTCTTGGAGGGACATGCTGTGTCGCAGCCCAGATTTCCCTCATCCCCATGCCTGTCTTCAATAAGACATGATAGAGCAGAAAGCCTCTGCTGTCGCACCAAGTCAGGTTCAAGTCCCAGCTCTGCTGTTGCTAAATTAGAGTTTGGGCAAAGCATGTGACCTCTTGAGCCTCAGTTTCCTTAACCATGAAATGGGGATAAAAAGTATTCACCCGCGAGGTTATGAGACGGTCGACACCGCTGATTTCAAACTTGAAGGTATAGCAGGGTCACCTGGAGGTTTTATTGTTGGGATCCACCCCTGAGAGTTTCTGATTCAATGGGTCTAGAGTGGGGGGCCCCCCAGATCTGCCCTTTTAGCAGACTTCCAGTGAAGCTGATGCTGCTGGTCTGGGGAATCACACTTTGGGAATCTCAGGTCTGTATTTACAGTGGTTCTCAATTGAAGACAATTCTGCCTTCCTTTCCTCCCATCCTCACTCCCACCAGGGGACATTTGGCGATGTCTGGAGATATTTTAAAATTATTTTATTTTTCTTAGTGTCATTTTGCTTACTTTTATGTTTTGGCTGTGCTATGTACTATGTGGGATCTTAGTTCTCTGACCAGGGATCGAGCCCCTTGAATTGGAAACATGAAGTCCTAACCACTGGACCACAGGGAAGTTCCTCTGGAGATATTTTTGATCGTCTTGACTGGGTGAGAGGCTGCTTTTGACATGTAGTTGGTAGAGAGCCAAAGATGCTAAACACCTCACAATGAACAAAAAATTTCCCGCAACAAAGGATTATCCAGTCTCAAACGGCAGTAGTTCAAAGATTGGGAAACCCTGTTTTAGTATAAGGCTCTGGTCCTGGCTGTCCTTTGCAGCCGTGCTACCCTGGCAAAGTCGCTTCACTTTTCTGAGCCTCAGGGTCATGCAGAATTAGTTCCCAGAACCTTTATAGCTCTAACATTCAACCACTTTGGTCAACAAACATTTGTTATGGACCAGCTACTTGCAAGACACGGTGCATTTCCACGCAAAGTATCCCTCCTATGGGAGATGCCACACTTGGCAAACACTTCGAAAATATGGTTGGGTTTTACATCGTAATGTGTAACGATTGCTTTTACATCCTGACATAAATAGTACTGTGTTTCCTTCCCTGCCCTTGGCAGACTTTAGAAAAACGATGCCACAGCACCATAGCTTTTAATTTTTGTTTATATGTCATAAATACATGCACTAATGAGGGCTTTTGGGGCACAAGCTTGCTAATTGGCGATGGTAACTGTGGGCTTATGTGCAAACCACAGTAATCAAATTTTTCACACTTGGTTAATTGAAGGCAACCTTTTGTTTGAAAATTAATAAAATATTTATTGCAATTAGTTCTGGGCTACAATATAGCATTATTAACAGTGGCTCTTAGTGACTAGCTGGTTGAGGAAGAAAGAGCTAGAGGAACCTGCGGGAATAGAGCAGGCAAGAGTCTTCTAGGGCAAAAGTTTAGCTGTTGTCCTTGGTTTCTAAGCAGTTTTTAAAATTTTTTCATTGCAGTATATTGACTTATTATTTTTTATGGTGTTTAATTGCTTAACAATATTGTGTTAGTTACTTCTGTACAACAATGTGAACCAGTTATGTGTGTACGTATATCCCCTCTCTCTTGAACCTCCCTCCCACCCAATGCCACCCCACCCCTCTACATCATCACGGAGCACTGAGCTGAGCTCCCTGTATTATACAGCCACTTTCAAGCAGTTGTTTTGCAAAAACTGTCATCTAAACTTCAATGACCAACTCATCCCAGTTTGCTTGGGATTTTCCTGGTTTTGGTGCTGGGAGTTCTGTGTCCCTGGAAGCCTCTTGTCCCTGGGAAATCCATAACAATTGTCTAAAGACCCAAATTCCTTGCCATGAAGACCTGTTTGTAGGGCACCTCTCAACAAGGCAGCTGGCCTCTCTCAAAGCCAGCAAGGGAGAAAGTGAGAGAGAAAGCCAGCAAGTTGAAAGTCTCAGTCATTTTATTATCTAACTCAGAAGTGATATCCCAGCTCATGTACTACATTAGGACTGAGTCCCTAAATTCAACCCGCTCTCCAGGGGAGGGCATTTCACACAAGGACATGAATACCAGGAAGTGGAGCCGTCTGGGGCCATCTCGGCTGCCTATCACACCCACCACAGCACAAGGTTGCTAGCTTTCCCCACAAGATCCCATTTCTACTGATTAAAAGCTGCTTCTGGGGGCTGTCCTGGTTTTAGTCCTGAAAGTTCTACCTCTTGGGGAAGGCCTGAGTCCCAGGAAAACCAGGACAGTTGGTCACCCCAGCATGAGCAAAGTCTGCTACCTTGGCACAGTTGATTCAAGAAACAGTGATGTGCTAAGACCTCATGAGATGTTATGAGATTGTATTGTGGTGGTTTAGCCATTAAGTTGTGTCTGACTCTTGCGACCCCATGGACTGTATCCCACCAGGCTCTTCTGTCTTTGGGATTTCCCAGGCAAGAATACTGGAGTGGGATGCCATTTCCTTCTCAGGGGATCTTCCTCACCCAGGGATTGAACCCACATCTCCTGCATTGCAGGCAGTCTCCTGCATTGCAAATGAATTCTTTACTGCTGAGTCACCTGGGTCCAAAATACTGACAGCTGAGATGCAAGAGGGAGATGAGGTGACTCAGCATCACTTGTGGGAAATAAATCAGGGGCTTTAGTTTATCCTGAGCTCAATTAGTGTCAATGGTTTGATGTGGCCCTTTATAGAGAGAGAACGCAACAGAGGCATTAATGAAAGTATAGCTAAGGGAACAAAATTACAGAAGTCGATAAAAGCTAGGGCCATCAGATGATCAGTTGTCAAAATCTGGAAGGACTTTGCACTGATTTGAAAGGATAAAGCAGGATTAGACAAAAATAAATTCTCAGTATGTGGAAGGAAACAGCAAAGGGATGATACAAGTTGTCACAGGCAGGCGGAAGGGACAAAGGACACAGGAGTCTAATTTTATATACACATTCTTCAGTTTATTAGGAAAAAATGTCCTTGGGGTGAATATCTGAGACCCACCAGGAGCATCCATGTTGCTATGGTGATGCAGTTGGTCTACCAGAGGGAGGATAAAGGTTACTCTCTGCAGTCGTCTCCTGAAGGGGTTCCTGGGACAGAGAGGGACACAGACCTTTTAGTGTTTTGTTTTTTTCTGGTGTGACTTTTTCCAGATGTTAGTGCTTTGGGAGTGAAAATGAAAATCACTCATTCGTGTCTGACTCTTTGTGACCCCATGGACTGGAGCCCGCCAGGTTCCTCTGTCCATGGAATTCTACTGGAGTGGGTTGCCATGCCCTTCTCCAGGGGATCTTCCCCACCCAGGGATCGAACCCAGGTCTCCCGCATTGCAGGTGGGTTCTTTACCATCTGAGCCATAGAGAAGTGCATCTCAGATCTGAGTGTGCACAAGAATCTGCTGGAAAACTTGTCAGAACAGATAGCTGGGCTCCGTGCCCAGAGTTTCTGATTTAGCAGGTCAAGGGTGAGGCCAAAGAAAGGGTACTTCTAATGATACTAGGCAACGCTGATGCTGCTGGTCCAGGATCCACTGCCCTATGGTGCTGACACTCAAAGCAAACTTGGCAGTTCTTTAAAGGAAACTGAAACTTACCTTGTCAACTCACATTCATAACTTTTTCCTAATCCTGTCTTCTCCACTGAAAAACCAATGGATGTGTATGTGTGTGGCCCTCTGAGTTTATTTCTATCCCGATATTGGGAAGAGGGCCCCTATTAAAGTCACCTAACTTGTCAGGCTTCTCTCACCAGCCTTGTATTCTAATGCTGACATGGTGATGGTGGTTTAGTCGCTAAGTCGTGTCCAGCTCTTTGTGACCCCATGATCTGTAGCCTGCCAGGCTCCTCTGTCCATGGGATTTCCCAGGCAAGAATACTAGAGTAGGTTGCCAGTTCCTTCTCTGGGGGCTCTTCCTTACCTAGGGCTCGAACCCGCGTCTCCTGCATTGCAGAGCTTCCTTTGCCACTGAGCCACCTGGGAAGCCCAGTGTTGACATAATGTAAGACGTTTTTGCTTCCCTATGACGTCTGGCACCTCTTCATCAGAACTCCGTAATAGGAGAAATATGCATGATGGGTCTTTCCTCTCCCTAAACCCTGGCCGCACACTACAACTCCTTGGGATTTAAAAATTCCAAAGTTGACCCCTGACTCAAATGAATAAATTCAGGGCCTCTCAAGGAGAAGGGAAGGGTATCACCCGTTTAAAAACAGCCTTCTTAGGTGACTATCATGATACTAAAAAACCAGAGCTGTGAATGCAGCCTCAGGCAGAGAGTGCATCCTTGGTGCAGTAACAAGTGCCATGCAGAAATACTTCTAGGCCAGTGGCCCTCAGCCTTGCCTACACTTAGAATCACCTGGGGAGCTTTTACAACTCACAATTCAGGTCTCACTCCAGACCACTCAACTCAGGCTCTCAAGGGAGGGTATCCATTCACCAGTACCTTTTAATATTTCCCAGGTGATTACAATGTGAAGCCAAGGCTGGGAACCACTGGCCTAGAAGTATCTATGCATAGGCCCTGTCACTGTTCCAGGTTTTTGCACGGGATGTTACACTTGGCTTAAAGCACAGGAACTATTAGATCTTGGCCCAGCATCAAGCGCAGACAAGCAGTGCCTGCTCCTTAGAAGTCTGTTTTTCAGCCTTCTGGAGCCCTTCCTCCTAGCTTCTAAGTTTTATTGGTACCAGCTTCGTCCCTTGTTTCTCCAGTCCTCGTGACGGTAGCTGCTCCCTGGTGTTGCTACTTCTAGAATATCCTAGTTTTCTCTTTTTGCCTTTTCAGTGCCTAGTTAACCCAGATGACAGTTATTCGCATTAAGTTATTTCTATTAAAATAACTGTTTCTTTGTCTCCCGACCAGAGCCCGACTGATACACTGAGATCTGGAGCAGAAGGAAATCTGGAACTGATGTAGGGATAATTTGTGTTCTAGGATAGTAAGAAAGAGAACAAATGTAACAGAAACAGTATTCAAAGAGGAACTAGGAGAAAACATTCCCAAAGTGAAGGGAGACAGTCAAACGGGGTTATCAAGTGAATTTAACGGGAATACAAAAAACTAATAGCGAGACAGATGCTCTGATGAAGCCGTTATATTTCAAGGATAAGGAATAACTCTGATGAAAATTCAGGCAGAAGAATCAGGTTGTCCTCAAAGGACATAAAAATCAGATGGCTTCAGCTTTTCAACTCTGGCATTAGATTCTAGAGGAAAATGAGGCAATGAAGACAATCAAAGGAAAAAGGACGAGATCCAGAATTTCATGCCCAAAGTTGATATGTGACTCCAACAAGCAAGCATTCACTAAGTATTTCATATATTCTTGTGGGAAAGGGAGTGGTAAGGAGATACCTGAAGATGTGCTTCAGTCAACCAAGAGATGAGTCAAAACAAAGAATTCATGAGAAAAGTATCTAGTATTTATGGAAAGGAAGGCTGTGTGGTGGGCTTCCCACGTGGTGCTAGTGGTAAAGAATCCACCTGCCAATGCAGGAGATGCCAGAGATGCGGGTTTGATCCCTAGATTAGGAAGATCTGTTGGAGTTGGAAACGGCAGCCCACTCCAGTATTCTTGCCTGGAAAGTCCCACGGACAGAAGACCCTAGCAGGCTATAGTCCATGGGGTTTCAAAGAGTTAGACACGACTGAGTACCCGTGCATATAAGTTGTATGGTGGTGTGCTCCGTAACAATTTATACATAAAAATAAAATTAAATAACCATGAAAATTATAAAACAGAATGGAGCTATTTTAATTCTTAAAAATATACATAACAAAATGATCTTATAATTTATCACAGTATACCATTGGAAACTAGAGGATAGGGGTGAGGAGAGAGTGAGGAAGTATAAGAGAACTGATTTTCATGAGAGGAGTCAACTGCTACTTTTTAATTTCTGAATTTGATAACTTCAGAGATGTAAATGGAAGCATCTTATTTAACAATATGAAAATAATCACCAGAACTGAAAATACTTTGTTAATGAAATTTGCAGAATGTAGGAAAAATTAGAAAAATCAATGTCTTATTTATTTTTAAATGTCTGCTTTGACTGCCATAACAAAACGTAATACCACGGACTGAATGACTGTGAAACCAGTTCTCACAGTTCTGGAGGCTGGAAGTTCAAGACAAGGGTGACAGCAAGGGTTCTGGTGAGGCCCTCTTCTGGGTCACAGGCTCCTTACTTCTCCTTGTGTCCTCAGTGAGGTGGAAGGGGTTAGTGAGGTCTCTGCGATCTCTTTTATAAGAGCACTGATCCCACCATGAACGCTCCACCCTCAGGAACTAAGCACCTCCCGAAGGCCCCACTTACTAGTACTATTTAGGAATTTCAACCTATGCATCTTGGGCAAACACAAACATTCATACCGTATCAAACTAAAAACATTCTGTTTACCAAATTAGCAAGGTAGGAAAAATGAGAAAATGAGAGATAGGAGCATATAAAACATAATACAAGAAAGTGGAATTGAGACCTGCTATGGAAAAGATACCTGCTATGAAAGTATATATACGTTTTTTTAAAAAAAAACACCTACTAAAACAAACTGACTTTTCAATTAGGACAAATTAGGACACCCCTAAAATAAAATTATTAAGGCAGATACACAGCCAAATGTAAACAGAAAGAAGGTGGGGATCACAAAGCTGCTGTCAGAAGGGGAGGGAGAATTCCAAGTGGATATTATTAAGACTAAGGTCCCTTAACAAACTGAGGTCATTTAATCCACCACCTTAATATAATAATTGTGAATATAATGTAACTTACAAATATATGTAGAAGAAATTGCGCATGCAATGAAAAAATCCACAGAAAAGCAATTAAGAAACTTGAAAGTATTCTTTTAATTCTTGACAGATCATATTGACACAAATATAAATTAGACTTAAGAGATTATTTAAACAACAGAATCACTTCAGTGATGTACATGAAGACCAAAGTCCTATCTCCCTCAGGTTCTGGAAGGAGGATTCAAGGGTCTTCCTCCCAGATTCTGAGTTGCATTTTGTAAACTTGGTCTTGGGGTGAAACAGGAAGATCAACAGGCGGTGGGAAAAGCGGGGTTTGGAATCCCTCAGACCTGGACTTCAGACTTAGCACCATGACTGATGACTGGACAACCTTAGACCAGACTCTTCACTGCTCTAAGCCTAAGTCTCTTTAGCTAAAAAAATCTGTAGTATTCCCCCCTCTTGTAGAATTCTGGTATCAATAAAAATTAAATGAAGCCCCCTCTAGAGAGCAAACAGCGCTTGGCCATATCGGATAAGCAATACATGTGGCCTTGCAGGCTGATCAACAGATAGTGTAGAATGAACTTGATTATGTAATTGCCACATCCGTGTGTATATGGTGGGATTTCTCAGCCTCAACGTTACTAACACTCGGGCTGGATCATTTGTTGTGAGTGGGGGCTGTCCTATGCCACCTGTAGGATATTTAATAGCATTTCTGGCTTTTATCCACTAAATGCCAGTAGCACCCCCTCCCATTTGTGACAACCAAATATGTCTCTCCAGACATTGCCAAATGTCCCCAGCAAGACAAAGTCATCCCAGTTAAGAATCACTGGAAAAGAGAGAGATGTGGAGTGCCCTGCAAAAGTGGGTGATTTTAGTCCTTGGGGGGTGAGATTTGCGGGAACTGTTTTCATTAGCTTGTGCTGTGTTATTGAATGCAGAATCTACGGAGTGAACCCAGTAAGGTAATGAATAAAATGCATGTTCAGTGTTTTATTGCTTTTACTTGGTGAAACCAGAGGCCAAGCAGCACCCACCTCTGTTCTCTCCCATGGTCCCTGGACTGCCAGGAGATAGTCAGACCTCCGATGGATGTGACCAGTTGGCGTGTAGTGAGAGTGCAATCAGTGTGGGTTATCTGTCTCTCCTTCAGCTCTTTGCTCTCAGAAAGAAGAGATGATTAGAGCAAAGTATCCTTCCTAAGGGCCAACAGAATGGAACAGTCTTTGTGCAGAGGCCTTAACAACTTCATGATTTTATTTCAAACAAGCAGACATGTCATTTGTTGACAAAAATCCACCAAAGAAGCAAGCTTTAGGCAGTAATCCACCTGAGCTGCTGTGTTTGTGGCAAAAATCTCAAAGACCCCAAAAGCGTAGCATCATCATGTTTACGTCACAGCCCTGAAATGAACATGAAATGTGCTATTGAGACTGATTTCTCCATTATCCTGTTGCGTTCTGATTTTTAAAAGAGATCAAAATTCCATTTTTCCTGAAGAAAGGGAGCACAGATTCACAGATTTCATTACCAACTTAAAACAAATTGAGCAAAAAATTAGGGGGAATGTTTTTTACATACACAGCAAGGCCTCCTTTTAAAGCCAGCAAACATCTGTGCACTTAAGTACCTTCTGTTAGGGTCTAAGGAAGTCAGTTTCTGGAATATGTGTGAGTTCATTGACTTGCCTCACTTTCAAAAACTGAATAAGAGATGAAGAAATCATTTTTTATTTTTTAAAAAGGTGGGAAAAATGATACATCTGCCAAGACAGTTTGGATGGGGCATTCATTCATCTTATAATAAACAGATGAAGAACGCAGTCCTGGGCTGGAACTGGGCCAGATGCTGGGGCAGCTTTTGGGTTTTCTGTTCTGAGTTTTCATGTATGAATTAAAAAAAATCACATCTTGTGCTCTTTTTCTAAGTATAAAAAATATTTGTTCCCACTAGAGCTCTGCTCACAAATAACAGTAGCCACTCGGCACATGAGACTATTTCAATTTCAATTTCAATTAATAAAATCAAATAAAAAATTCAGGTCCTAAGTCATATCACGCATGACACATTTCAACTGTCAGTAGCTGCTCACTACCATACTGGACAGTGCTACGCTAGAAAATTTTAAAATAAAGACATGCATAAAAGAGAAAGGATAAAGGGAACTTATCCTGAAATGTGGTGGATTGCCTCTTGATCTTTTTTCTGATATTTCCATATGAAATTTAAAAAGTTGTTTTAATTGGGCTATTATATACACACACATATATATGTATGGTAGCAAATTCTTTGTATAGCTCACTCACTTTAACATTTCATCATATGTCATCCATCGAAAAATATATTCTTTAAAAATTAATTAATTAATTTGGCTGTGTTGGTTCTTGGGGGATCTCTCTTGCATCACGTGTGATCCTTCCTGGCTGGCGTGGACTTTCTCTAGTGGCGGCACCGGCTTCAGTAGTTTTGGCAAGAGGGCTTAATTGCTCCTCGGCATGTGGGATCTCAGTTCCCCAACTAGGGATTGAACCTGAGTCCCCTGCATTCCAAGGAGGATTCTTAACCACTGGACCACCACAGAAGTCCCTGTTAAAAACATTTTTTGAACAAACGTGACTTCTAAAACTTTCAGCTTAGAAAGATAATTCTTATTGTAGGAAATTGAAGTAAAAGAGAAAGCAAAATTTCTCCTGAAATCTCCCCACTCTGAGAGAAAAATCTTCAACTTTTTGGTGAACATTTCTTTTCAGGTATTTCTTTGCACATACATATACAGATGGGTATATAAGCAGTCAGCTTTATTAGGGATATTTCCATGTCAGTGAAAACAGAGATACATTATCCCTTTTATTGGCTACAGATTATATCAAGGCACAGATGTTATGTTTGATCCTTGTTGCTTTATCTGATAAAATAGCTCCCCTTTTCTGCAGCTTTCTCCTCTTTCTTCTGAAAAAAATTTTTCCTTCTTTTTCATTCCTTCCTTCCTTTCTTTTCTCCTTTCTGCTCCTCTCTCCTTCCGTCTCTGTTTTCTGTTCCAGGCCCTCTTCTAGTGTAAGGGATAGAACAATGAAGAAAATAAGGTTCCTGTTTTCATGGAGTTTGTGTCCTAGTGAAGGAGGCAGAAAAGACAGTGGACACAGGAAAGAAACATGAATAAATAACAGTTCAGTTACAGGTTAAGGAAAGTGCTCTGAGGGGAGCAACCTGGCTGATGGAAGCTTGGGCCTGAGTCATTCTGGAAGGATTCAATTCTCTTGCTTCTACCTGGTTCCTGGGTGGCCCTGGGAAGTGGAGAAGGTAGGTGGCTGCCCCCGGAGAGGCAGGAAGCAGAGTGAAGTGATGCTCGCTGGGGCTGGAGCGGTCCAGACCCCTGAACCTTGTTCAGAGGCTGACATTGCTCTAGTGGTTCCCGCTCGGGGATGATCTTGGTCCCCTGGAGGACAACGGACAGTGTGGAGACATTTTTGGTTGTCACTGCTCAGGGGGAGTGTGGTATTGGCATTTAGCGGGTGGCGGCCAGAGATGCTGCTGAACACGCTACAATGTAAAGGCAGTCATCACCGTAAGAACTACCTGGCTTAAAACGTCAGTGGTGCTGAGGTTGAGAAACCCTGTTCTAGAAGGTGCCAGTGTTACCGACCCAGATCCTTCGACTCTTTAGTCAATAGAAATTGATAGGAAAGTCAGGCAAGGCTTAATTAGGACTCACACTGCAGCACGAGAGAGCAAAAACAAGAAACAGGGGCCCTTGCTCGTTCTCTGAGGCGGACGGGCTGGCTGGCCAATGGGATAGGGGTAGGGGCAGATTTGTGGGTTGGGCTGGAGGGGGTCTGCTTAGGTGGTCTGCTCGACCCCTTAGTGTTGCTGTGGGCTCATATGCAATACCCTGCTTTTTGCTCCCAGCTCCTCAGAAGTGGCAGTTGGTGTGTGGCCTTTTTGTATCTGACTGTTCTTAATTGCCCTGACTGCAGTTCAGTTTTTGGTCTCGTTCACAGTATCACTTACGCTGCAGGTTGGCGGGGACTTACATCCCCGGCTGAGCCTGGCCGACATGGATGCACGTGTCAGAGATGCTGCATGGGTGCCTTGGTGCTGATGTCCGGTTTTGTAGCAAAGCCTGTCTGGGGAGGCCTTGCTCAGGGAGGGGACCTAGAGGAGCTGCTCTGGAATCCTGGCCCCTCTGGCTGGACTGCGTGTCTGTGGGAGGCAAGTGGGTGCCGTGATTTCAAGCCCTGGTCCAAGGCCTAGCCCAGCTCTTATCTGGTGGAGGGCTGAGAGGAATGGTTGTCTTGCTTCATTTCTGTTTACATCACTAATATTTGTGTAAAAGGTGAGGCTTCTGAGCCAGGCAGCTGTGGGTTCAAATCCTCACTCTGCCACAAGCCCACTGGGTGACCTTGGGCAGTTGGTTTGACTTTCTGAGGATTTATTTCTTCCTTGTCAGGATGGTTGGGAGGCATGCGTAAGACTAGGCATGTGACAGTTCAGTTCAGTCACTCAGTCAGTTGTGTCTGACTCTTGCGACCCCATAGACTGCAGCGTATCAGGCTTCCCTTTCCTTCACCAACTCTCGGAGCTTGCTCAAACTCATGTCCATTGCCTTGGCGATGCCATCCAACCATCTCATCCTTTGTCATCCCCTTCTCCTCCTGCCTTCAATCTTTCCCAGCATCAGGGTCTTTTCCACTGAGTCAGTTCTTCACATCAGGTGGCCGAAGTATTGGAGTTTCAGCTTCAGCATCAGTCCTTCCAGTGAATATTCAGGACTGATTTCCTTTATTGACTGGTTGGATCTCCCTGTAGTACAAGGGACTCTTAAGAGTCTTCTCCAACACCACAGTTCAAAAGCATCAATTCTTCGGCGCTCAGCTTTCTTTATAGTCCAACTCTCACATCCATACATGACTACTGGAAAAACCATAGCTTTGACTAGAAGGACCATTTTTGGCAAAGTAATGTCTCTGCTTTTGAATATGCTATCTAGGTTGGTCATAGCTTTTCTTCCAAGGAGCAAGTGTCTTTTAATTTCATGGCAGCAGTCACCATCTGCAGTGATTTGGAGCCCAAGAAAATAAAGTCTGACAGTTTCCACTGTTTCCCCATCTATTTGCCATGAAGTGCTGGGACCAGATGCCATGATCTTCATTTTCTGAATGTTGTTTTAAGCCAACATTTTCACTCTCCTCTTTCACTTTCACCAAGACGCTCTTTAGTTGTTTGCTTTCTGCCATAAGGGTGGTGTCATCTGAGTATCTGAGGTTATTGATATTTCTCCCAGCTATCTTGATTCCAGCTTGTGCTTCATCCAGCCCAGCATTTCACATGATGTACTCTACATATAAGTCAAATAAGCAGAGTGACAATATACAGCCTTGATGTACTCCTTTTCCTATTTGGAACCAGTCTGTTGTTCCATGTCCAGTTCTAACTGGTACTTCCTGACCTGCATCCAGATTTCTCAAGAGGCCGGTCAGGTGGTCTGGTATTCCCATCTCTTTCAGAATTTTCCACAGCTTGTGATCCACACAGTCAAAGGCTTTGGCATAGTCAGTGAAGAAGAAGTAGATGTTTTTCTGGAACTCTCTTGCTTTTTCAATGATCCAACAGATGTTGGCAATTTGATCTCTGGTTCCTGTGCCTTTTCTAAATCCAGCTTGAACATCTGGAAGTTCATGGTTCATGTACTGTTGAAGCCTAGCTTGGAGAATTTTGAGCATTACTTTACTAGCATGTGAGATGAGTACAATTGTGCGGTAGTTTGAGCATTCTTTGGCATTGCCTTTCTTTGGGATTGGAATGAAAACTGACCTTTTCCAGTCCTGTGGCCACTGCTGAGTTTTCCAAATTTGCTGGCATATTGAGTGCAGCACTTTCACAGCATCACCTTTCAGGGTTTGAAATAGCTCAACTGGAATTCCATCACCTCCACTAGCTTTGTTCATAGTGATGCTTCCTAAGGCCGACTTAACTTTTCATTCCAGGGTGTCTGGCTCTAGGTAAGTGATCACACCATCATGGTCATCTGGGTCATGAAGATCTTTTTTGTACAGTTCTTCTCTGTATTCTTGCCACCTCTTCTTAATATCTTCTGCTTCTGTTAGGTCCATACTGTTTCTGTCCTTTATTGAGCCCATCTTTGCATGAAATGTTCCCTTGGTATCTCTGATTTTCTTTTAGAGATCTCTAGTCTTTCCCATTCTATTGTTTTCCTTTGTTTCTTTGCATTGATCACTTAGAAAGGCTTTCTTCTCTCTCCTTGCTATTGTTTAGAACTCTGCATTCAGACAGGTATATCTTTCCTTTTCTCCTTTGTCTTTACCTTCTCATTTCTCAGGTATTTGTAAGGCCTCCTCAGACAATCATTTTGCCTTTCTGCGTTTCTTTTTCTTGGGGATGGTCTTGATCGCTGCCTCCTATACAATGTCACGAACCTCTGTCCGTATTTCTTCAGGCACTCTGTCTATCAGATCTAATCTCTTGAATCTATTTGTCACTTCCACTGTATAATCATAAGGGATTTGATGTAGGTCATGCCTGAATGGTCTAATGGTTTTCCCTACTTTCTTCAATTCAGTTCAAATAAAGTGACAAAATGAGGTCCACTGGAGAAGGGAATGACAAACCACTTCAGTATTCTTGCCTTGAAAACCCTAGGAACAGTATGAAAAATGGTGTGACCGTGCTTTATAAACTGTAAAATACTATGCCCATGTGAAGTGGAATCAATAAGCACCCTTGAAAAGGAGACAGAAATTCCCTAGGAAGTTTCGGAGCCATGGATGGTGACCAGACACAGCCTGGGAGGGGGCGTGAAAGATGCTCTGAATTTGAAATGTCACCAGAACAGGCTCTGTCTGTGATATTTCTACACTGACTGCCCAAGGACAAGTCACAAAGAGAACAGCTGGCAGGACTCAGGGCCTTCACACTTCTACTCCCAGCGCTCTGCAGAAGGGCAGCAAAAATTAGGGGGGTGGAATTTGAAGGAAGAGTCCTGCAGAGCAGTTTTTTCTCTCACAGGTGGTTCCCTCTGTACCACTCAGATCCCAAGGGCTGGAGGGTCGGGATTGGCCCAGTGACCAGGAGCTGTCCACCTGGGAGCCAGGCTCTTTACTCATATGATCTCCTTTAATGTTCTCCACAATCTTGAGGGTGGGCATGTTTATCCCCATTTCACGGATGACAATGCTGAGACCCACTGGGAGAATTACTGCCCCCAGGTCACATGGCTCATCAGTGGTTCTACTCAGATTTAAATTCAGACCATTTAACTCTATCCCAAGAAAGATTCTCTTTCTCTTATATCTCCCAGGCTTCCTCAGAAATTGGCTGCTGGAGGAGGGGTTAGGATTTCTAGATAGGAGTAGCATAAGAGCTGTTCAGGACCCTGGCCTCTTACTGCAGATCACGGGCTCTCGGGCGCACAGGCTCCAGGAACTGTGGCACATGGGCTTAGTTGTTCTGCATCATGTGGAATCTTCCCAGACTAGGAATTGAACCTATGTCCCCTGCATTGGCAGGTGGATTCTCCACCACTGGGCCCCCAGGAGAGTCCAGGACCCTAGCCTCAAGACCCAGTGATTGTGAAACAGTGGCCCAGAGGTGGCCTGTGGGGCTGGTGGTAGCCAGATGGCTGCTGAGCTAGAATCAAAGCACTGATGTGAACAGGGGAGCCTCCTCCCTTTTGTTCAGTTTCAACTGGAGAATTTGTAGTTTGCACATGGGAAAAGATTGCCTGCTTTTCCATCTAAACAAAAATCCATTTGCTTAGGTGTTAGTAGTTTCATCAGAGCAGGGCAGTCTTCTCAATGTTCCCTTTTGGTTTCTCAGGCCATGGGTCAGACAAGTCTTTGTTTCCAGAAGACACTGCAGAAGCTGGGCCTCCTAATCCAATGACAGGACACTTGCTGTGTGCACAGATCTGTGCTCTGAGGGTTGGCACATGTCCCCAAATCTGAGCTGCTTGCAGGCCACTCAGGGAAGTGGGGGATGGACTGCAGAGTTGGTGACCGTGCTTCATGCTTTTGCTGGGTTTTGCACTGTGCTCTGTCTCTGCGTTGACCATGTACAGGTCAATTGCATCTTTCTGTGTCTGTCTACCCACCAGCCTGGGAACAACCATCTCCCCCATCTCTATAGCCCTAGGCTGTTGCACAAACTCTGAACACAGACATGTTTAAGGGAACGCATATACCCTCCCATATAAGGCAGTTTGCTTTAACTGCCCCATGATTGGTTATGGCTGGAGGAATCCAGAGCAAATGAAAGCCTCAAGGATTTGGGAGAAGGGATTAAGGGGAGCTTCCAGGCAGAGACAGGTTCCAAATGGGGCTTTTAGGAAAACCTGCATTATCCCGTTGGATCCACACCACAATCCTGTGAGGGCAATACTTTATTTATTTTTATACTTTTATTTATTTATTTTTGACTGCACTGGGTCTTTGTTGCTGTGCAACCCCACTTGTGGTACGCGGGCTCTCAGTGGGTCGCTTTCCTTGAAGTGGAGTACCAGTTCTGGGACACGCGGGCTCAGTGATTGCGATTCAAGAGCTCTAGCTCAGCAGTTGTGGCGCAGGGGCTCGGTTGCTCCTAGGCATGTGGGATCTTCCCAGACTAGGGATCAAACCCGTGTCTCCAGCACTGGCAGGCGGTTTCTTAACCACTGGACCACCAGGGAAGTCCTGATCAAGACTTTTATAACCATTTTACAAATGGGTAAGTTGTGTCTCAGAAAGGAAGAAAGATTTGCCTAAATAGTTTCTCCCACTCTGATGCAGAGCCAAGGTAGGAGCCTCGTTTTAGAGCTGCTTCTAGTGCTGGTCACGTATCCATTTAGCAGATATTTGTTGAAAGTCTGGTGCGATGGTTCTTGAAGTACAGACCCTGGGTCAGCAGCGTCAACTTCCCTGGGGAACTTGTTAGAAATGCTGCTTCTCAGGCCGCACCTGTAGCATCAGCAAGCTGGGAGTGGTGCCCAGACCTCCCACTGTAACAAGTTCTCCAGGTGATTGTGTTGCGGGCTAAGGTTTGACAGCTTCTGATTTTATTAAGGTGGCTGACATGTTCTGGTGTGTCTGGGGCTTTTCTGGGTTTAGCACTGAACGTCCTAGGAAGTCCCTCTGTTCCACGTAAACTGGGACAGTTGGTCACCCCTGCTAAGCATGTGCTCCATCTCGGCCCCTTTTTCTGCTTCCCACAACCCAGGGCCTCTAAGAAACAGTACTCTGGTCCCCCAGTCGCCACTCTTCCTTGGGACTGGTGTTCCTGGTTCTCCTGACCCCAATACCATTAGACACCAACGGCACTCAGCTTTTATTTGTAAGACAGATGCTGAAGCAGAAATTGAAGGTGGCAGCTGACAATGGAGGATGTAGAGACTTGATACTCAAAGTGTGGTCTATGGGCCAACCCCCACCAACATCTGGGATCTTGATAGAAATCCCAGCATTGTCCCCAGACTACGGAATCAGGATCTGCACTCTAACAGGATCGCCATGTGACTGGTGTACACATTAGGGTTTCCTCTCTCCCATTTATGGGGACCATGTCCCCCTTAATGTCCTTGAGCTTGGAAGAACCCGTCAGCTCAAATTGACCAGCGAGTGGTCATAGAGAGTTGCTGCTTAACTCAGAGCCCATGCCTATGGAAGGTTCTTCATCTCATCCTGCTACGCTTCTGATAAATTATTGATCCGGTGGGGAGTTCCCTTCCACCTCTCTAATGTAGATTGGGAGAATCAGCCAGTGCATTAAACCCTCTCCCTCTTCATTCAAAGCCAAGGTCATCTCTAGTCAGGAAGGAGGGAGGGAGATTTTAGCCTGGACTGGATGCGTTCCTCCATCCTCCCTTAAAGCTGGAGCCTTTCCCGCGCTCACACCCCCGCTCAGGTGATAAATTATTGAAGCCTGAGAAATGTGTATTTGGTCAGTCACGTAGGCCTGGGGGGACCCTGGAGAGCAGCGCCTCGGAATAGCAGCTTTGTCTTTCTTTGAGAAGTTAGAACAAAAGAAAAATACAGAAGTAATGAATTGGAATGATCGCCGCTGGGATGATAACATTGAACATCTTGTTATATTTACTTCAAGTGTATCGTGAACAAAAGACATTTTATTTTAACATTTTAAACTTTACCCCTTTCCCAGAATCAACCACGATTGTGACTTTTGTGAATAGCTGTGTTTCCTTCTGGGCAAGCCTTTCAAAATAAATTGTCTTGAAACCTTTGTATTTTTATATACGTATGTGATGTATTATAAATAATGGAGACATGATATTTTTTTGTGGGAATGACTTTTGTTGTTTACATAAAGTTGCCCCGGGTCCCTTTGCACCTTGCTTTTCACACGAGGTCACTTTTGACCTCTGTTCTTGGTGGCAGGTTTGGCTCTACTCCATTTGTTCTAGCTGCTGAAAGGTCTTCTGTCACGTGGATAAAGCATGTTTTGTTTCTCATCTGCTTCTTGTTGCATATTCAGATTGTTTCCAGTTTTTCACCATAACAGACAAAGCTGCTGCAAGCATCCTCACCCCAGATCTCACGGGGCATGGGTGAGAGTGTTTCCTTGGGGGCAGGCCCCAAGGACTGGGGGTCATTTTGTTGTATAGTATTCACTCTCTCAATTTTCCTAGATATTGCCAGTTTTCTCCACAGCCACTCAGGTGATTTACATCCCCAACAGCAGCACAGAAGAGTGTGATTTTCTCCACATCCTCTCCAGTCGTTGCTATTGTCAGGATTTTCCACTGTTGTTAGCTCCATGGGAGAAAATGGGTATGTCTCTGTGATTTTCATTTGCCGGTATAAGTTCGCTTTTGGTTGGAAGAGGTTTTGGCAGAGGGAGAGGGATGAGGTGTGAACTAAGGTCAGTAAACTTAGATCTCTTATCCAGCTCTACTGTCAACTTGAATTAAAGCTTGGGCAAGTCCCTTCCTCTCTCTGGTTGGGCTGGGCGGTCTCTAAGAGGGACATCGGAAAGCGGGTAGGACTCTTCTGATGCATGGTAAAACGACAAGACTTGCACAGGAAGGTTCTTCTGTCGCTTAGGAACTGTTCTAGATCCTGGAAGTCACCTCTCAGTAAATGACTCTTGCATTAGTAAAAAGCCTGCATAAGCACGGGAATCAGAGGAAGCTGCTTTAAGTCTGGCCCTAACATTTAGCTATGAAATAGGTGTGGATGGATGACCAGGTATTAACAGTCTGATAGGGCTCGGACATAAAGGTCTATCTGCTTCAAGGTAAGGAGGCATGTGCCCAAGGGGCCCGGGTGGTAGGTCATCTCCCTAACAACAGTCAAGCCCTGGGCTAGCTTTAAGACCCAGACTCCAAGTACAAATCTGGCAAGTGTATTTCCTAAGGCTGACTCTGTTCTTGGCTTTGACTTGAATGAGGAAGTATTGCGTTGGCCAAAAAGTTCGCTCGGAGTTTCCCCATAGCATCTTATGGAAATAACTTCACCTGGATGCTTCAGGATTAGTAGGAATTTGGCTCAAGCACCTGGAGACCTAATGGGTAGGAGTGCAGAGCTGCCAGATTTGTCAAATAAAACTAACTATGCTTGAATGGGACTTACTGACTAAAAAGTTATCTGTTGTTTATCAGAAATTGGGATTTAACTAGATACCCTGTGTTTTATTTGGCAACCATAAGTAGGAGGTGACAAGTCAATCAATATAAGAAATAACTGAAGGTGGGGTAGTCTAACTTGACAAGTATCGGCCGTCTTGTTGCTGGAAATATGTAAGCAGGGGTTAAGGCACCAGTGGAGCTGCTTTGTGTGATTCAGTCTGGTACCCTCAGCCTCCATGGCTCCAAGGTGCTCCGTGCTGCTTGAAACAGCTTGTGAACATCTTGGGTGGTGAGAAAAGGCAGGGTATTGCCCAAGTCTTCCTTGCCTCTCCTGTCCCCATATGCAAGCCATGCTGGTGGCCGGGAACATCCTTCAAGCACTGCGCCACCATGGTTCTCGAAGTGTGGTCCCTGGACCATCCATATCACCTCGGAACTTGCTAGAGGTACAAGCTCTTGAGTCCCACCTCAGACCCCTTGAATTAGAAACTGTGTCTATTTTTTTGAAGTTTTTAAATATTCAGTTCAGTTCAGTCACTCAGTTGTGTCTGACTCTTTGTGACCCCATGGGCTGCAGCAGGCCAGGCCTCCCTGTCCATCATCAACTCCTGGAGCCTACTCAAACTCATGTCCATCGAGTCGGTGATGCCATCCAACCATCTCATCCTCTGTCATCCCCTTCTCCTCCTGCCTTCAATCTTTCCCAGGATCAGGGTCTTTTCCAACGAGTTGGTTCTTCCCATCAGGTGGCCAAAGTATTGGAGTTTCAGCTTCAGCATCAGTCCTTCCAAAGAATATTCAGGACTGATTTCCTTTAGGATGGAATGATTGGATCTCCTTGCAGTCCAAGAGACTCTCAAGAGTCTTCTCCAACACCACAGTTCAAAACCATCAGTTCTTCGGCACTCAGCTTTCTTTAAAAATAGTCCAACTCTCACATCCATACGTGACTGCTGGAAAAACCATAGCTTTGACTAGATGGACCTTTGTTGGTAAAGTAATGTCTCTCCTTTTTAATATGCTGTCTTGGTTGTTCATAGCTTTTCTTCCAAGGAGCAAGCGTCTTTTAATTCCATGGCAGCAGTCACCATCTGCAGTGATTTTAAGTTCAGTTCAATTCAGTTGCTCAGTCGTGTCCGACTCTTTGCGACCCCATGAATCGCAGCACGCCAGGCCTCCCTGTCCATCACCAACTCCCAGAGTTCACTCAGACTCGTGTCCATCGAGTCAGTGATGCCATCCAGCCATCTTATCCTCTGTCGTCCCCTTCTCCTCCTGCCCCAATCCCTCCCAGCATCAGAGTCTTTTCCAATGAGTCAACTCTTCGCATGAGGTGGCCAAAGTACTGGAGTTTCAGCTTTAGCATCATTCCTTCCAAAGAAATCCCAGGGCTGATCTCCTTCAGAATGGACTGGTTGAATCTCCTTGCAGTCCAAGGGACTCTCAAGAGTCTTCTCCAACACCACAGTTCAAAAGCATTAATTCTTCGGCGCTCAGCCTTCTTCACAGTCCAACTCTCAGCCCCACAAAATAAAGTCTGTCACTGTTTCCATTGTTCCCCCATCTATTTGCCATGAAGTGATGGGACCGGATGCCATGATCGTCGTTTTCTGAATGTTGAGTTTTAAGCCAACGTTTTCACTTTCCTCTTTCACTTTCATCAAGAGGCTTTTTAGTTGTTCTTCGCTTTTTGCTATTAGGGTGGTGTCATCTGCATATCTGAGGTTATTGATATTCTCCCGGCAATCTTGATTCCAGCTTGTGCTTCATCCAGCCTGACATTTCACATTATATACTCTGCATATAAGTTAAATAAGCAGGGTGACAATATACAGCCTTGATGTACTCATTTCCTGATTTGGAACCAGTCTGTTGTTCCATGTCCAGTTCTAACTGTTGCTTCTTGACCTGCATACAGATTTCTCAGGAGGCAGGTCAGGTGGTCTGGTATTCCTTTCTCTTGAAGAATTTTCCAGAGTTTGTTGTGATCCACACAAATGTTTTGGTATAGTCAATGAAGAAGAAGTAGATGTTTTTCTGGAATTCTCTTTGCTTTTCTGATGATCCAGCAGATGTGCTGGGTCTTTGTTGCTGCACTGATTTTTCTCTAGTTGTGGCCACTGGGGGCTGCTCTCTGGTTGCAGTAGTTTCTCATTCTGGCGGCTTCTCTTGTGGGGCAAGGGCGTTTGGGTGCAGGGACTTCAGTAGCTGCAGCATGCGGGCTCCGTAGTTGCAGCTCCTGGGTTGCAGAGTACAGGCTCAATAGTTGTGGTGAATAGGCTTAGTTGCTCCATGACATACGGGATCTTCCTGGATCAAGGATCAAACCCACGTCTCCTGCATTGGCAGATGGATTCCTTAGCACTGAGCCACCAGGGATGTCCTGAAACCCTGTGTCTTAACAAGCCTTCCAGAGGATGCTCACACCTGATTGAGCTTGAGAACCATGGGGACAGAAGATTGGATCGGAAAAGCTGATCTGAGATCTCTAAACCATTGCTTTGAATTTTCCTTTCTTAGGGCTTGGAGTGAAGCTGGGAATCACATTTAGAGGGTGTGGGAGGAGAGGGGTGGCTGATGATCTGGCCCTCTGTATAGCACAGAAGGGAGGGTCTTCTTCATGATTTCCTCACATGGGACAGGGAGGGAGGGAGAAAGAGAGAGAGAGAGAAAGTGGTGGGGGAACGGGGAGAGCAGAGGGAGCTTGGAGATTGTTGTTAGAGAATTACATTTTTTTTGTGTGTGTGAAGAAACAACACCCATTTATTTAAAGAATTGCATTAAAAAAGAAAAACCCAACACCTATTTTTTTTTTTATGGCCTCGAAGCTTGTGGGATCTTAGGTCCCTGCCAGGGGTTGAACCCTAGCCACTGGACTGCCAGGGAATTACCAAACTGCATTTTTTTTAAACAAAAGTATTTTAAAGCATTTCGGGGATTCGGTATCAAGAAGGAAACTCAGTTAAGGCCTTCAAGGAGCATACAGTCAAATAGGGGAGACAGATCATTATATTAATAAAACGGGCTGAATGAAACACAGGCAGCTGTGTGTGCTGTGTGAACAAGGGCTGGGTGACATGGAGGGGTGGATTAATTTTGACTGGGGAAGATGGATCATGGTGGGTAGCATGGTGGTTCATGGAAGGTCTTTGAAAGACTGTCCCAGCCATAGGCGTGGCCTGCGTGTAGTGACGGGGCAGTGTGGAGTGCTTGGGCAATAGGCTGCTTTAGCTCACTGTCTGAGATGTCTACAGTTGTTTCAGGCAGCAGGGTGTGCCCTGTCCTTAGAGGTGACTTCCCTGGTGGCTCAGACGGTAAAGAGTCTACCTGCAGTGCAGGAGACCTGGGTTCAATCCTTGGGTTGGGAAGACCCCCCTGGAGAAGGAAATGGCAACCCACTCCAGTATTCTTGCCTGGAGAATCCCCACTATAGGTGGCCCATGTGGTGGGGACACCACTGCCTTCTTGCAAGATGGTTCTCAAGCTGAAGGGAAGGGTGGCCTGCTGGCCTTCCAGGGAGGGGCCCTTCTGGGTTGTCAGGTTGCTCTCAGGGTCAATGGTGGGTAATCTGGGGTTTCTAGCTCTGGTCCCCTTTGTGAGCATTCCAGTTCTCTCTGTACTCCATTCCAGCTAACTAACTGTTCAACTACACATGACTGATTAGTGGGCAGAAAAGAGTGGCTTTATGAGGCATGCATTAAATAAATGCAAACTAGCAAAGGAAAAGATGGAAACTTCCAGACCGAGCTCTGGGTGTTCACTAAAAGCGCTTTTGTTAAGAGCGGCTTGCTTCTGTGTTATCTGCCTCTACTGAGGGGTTCATGGATTGCCCAGATCTCCTCATCTCACCCACAGGTTGAGGTGGGCATGCCTGCAGGCAGCTGTGTGGTTCCTTGCCTCTCTCTGTTCTCCCCTGTGAGTACGCTAGAGTCCACAGTCTTGTGTGACCTGGCTCTGGGCAGGGGCTGGCGGCTGCTGGTTTCCAGGGGACTGTGAGCACCGAGGCCATTTCTCTACACCCACGCACTTGCTGCAACTGTGAGCTGGACCGCGTCTCTGGCAGCTGGCTGCTTGGCACCGGGGACTCTGGTCACACCGTCTGGCCATCTTCACGGGCTCCATTTTGGGAACAGAATGTTGGCGCCGTTGGCTCTGGCTGTGGTATTCTGTCCAGGTTGGTAACAGCCTCATAAACATCTACCCTTCTTTTTCTCCCTGGTATTTCTGGTCCATTGTCATCACCAGATATGTGAAAGCTTCGCTGTTATGACTGCCAACTTAGAAATATTTGTCCTACACTTAACAGTGTACAAAGCACTTCCACATACAACATCTAAGCCTTTGAACGCATCAGTTTCTCATCTGTAAAATGGAAGTAAGGACAGTTAACCACCGGTGTAGATGTGTACTGAGAATTAAATGAGCTAATACATCTGAAGCTCTTAGAGTAACGGCAGACAATCAGTGTGAACTATTTTCACTTTTTGAAGCAATAATGATTTTTCCCAAAGAACAGAAGGGGTTCCAGTCCCTAGTAGTGAGCGAGGATGGGACACTTGCCTGGGTGCTGGGAACAATGGGGCGTGTTATCTTAGAGAATGTAGAAACAATAACCAACGAAGCCAGTCTGTGTTAAAATTTTTTGTTGTTGTTGAAGTATAGTTGATTTACAGTGTTATGTTAATTACTGCTATACAGCAAAGTGATTCAGTTATACATATATATACCTTCTTTTTTTTAACATTCATTTCCATTATGGTCTGTTATAGGATATTGAATATAGTTCTCTGTGCTATACAGTAGGACCCTGTTTATCCAGTCTGTTTTTTATCATCATGACATGCTGGCAGTTCTAAACTGTATCAGATACTCCTTCACCCTGAAATATTCAGCTGAACTACGATCTAAGTTGCTCTGGTTACTGTTGAATTTTAATATACATGCAAGCTTCAGACTCACATATTTTAATCACTTTTCCTTTTATAAACATTGTATTTTTACATGGCATTTAATCAAATAAATTCCCGTGTTATACAGTCATCCCTCTAGAGCTATGGGCTCAGCTACATGTGTTCATTGGGAAAGTAAGTTTCTGATGATTCAGAATCATTCAAGTTTCCTTTGGGTCCAAGGCAGGTCTCTAATGCCATTGGTATACATATTCCTGCATTTAAATAGTCAACTCAATAATAACAATGACAGCCCAGGAATTAAATGGTGAAAAACACCAATATGTTACTTTAATTCTATCATTCTATGTGACCACTTGGAGTTTTTATTTGTGCTTAAAATTTAGAACAATGAAATGGGGTATATACTGTGAGCTGGAAAAATTTGTGTTTGGTAAGTAGCAATTTCAGTTCCTACAGTAAATATTTTATTGAATCAGAAGGATATATGTAATGTTGAATTTCTCCTTTATTACTGATAACTGTTAGTGATTTTAAAACTAAATCATGAATTGAGAAAGTAATTATTACTGATTTTTCCATGATTATTACTGGGAATAATTCTGCCATGGGCAATGGGGTTAAAAATGATCCTCTGGTTATGTACTAGACTGACTGTATAAGTGGCTCTGGTGGGTCCTTTATACACAATAGATCTCATTTAATACACAGGGTGACCCGAGAGAGGGGGCTTATTATTCCTGGTTTATGTTTTGAATTGATCTAATTCTAATGATACAGAACTCCAGAACACTGCTTATTCTTACACTCAAATTTGCTTCCATTTTGTTTCTTCCCCATAAAATGTTTTATTGCAAATATGAGCTGGAAGTCTCCCCAGGCTGTGAAATGAGATCACCGATCCCGCCTACAATTGAATTGTTTTGGCATCAGCCCCTTCTGGGGCCTCTTGCTGGTGATGAAGCCCCTCTAAAGTGTCCCTTCAGTTATTTCAGAGGGCTTCTCTGCTGCCATCCTGTGCTGTGTGGGAGGGGTCTGGCAGGACCCTCTGTGATGGTAGCTGCACCGCTAACGACACTAATGAGAAGCCTGGACTGGAGACAGGGATGACCACGCATCCTACTCACAGGCCTCCTGGCATCCACACTCCCTCACTCCCTCGGCTGAGGGTGTGGGGCTGGGGAGTGTCTCCTTTAACCCACAGACCCAGGCACTGTCTCGGAGACCCCAGGAGCTCCTGGTTGGGCTCCACAGGGCAGAATCAGCTCAGCCCCAGCAGCTGGTGCCTCCAGGCATCCAGAAGGTTTGGAATCCCAGCCAAGTGTCCTCCTAGGCCTGCGAGGAAGAGGACATTCTTTGGTTGCCCAGCCTGAGATGTCCTGGGATCATGGCAGAAACATGTATGCCCTTTAGCAGAAACCCTTTCTCCACCCATAGGGGTTCCTCTGGTCCTCAGCTCTGATGACAGCCCCCAAAGTACTCAGCATGTTCCCCCAAGTCTGGTTTGTTCCATCTTAAATATTATGTCACACACGAGGTGGAAGACCTGTGGACTCTCAGCCACGGCCAGCCCCTCCCGCCTGGTCTCTCCCCCAGGCGGTCGTGTTCCTCTCACACACTTGTTTGTGTCCTGCAAGAACACAGGCTCGTGGACACCCAAACCAGGCAGGTATCTTGTTTCTGCTCCTCCTACTCAGGTCATGTCCTGTCTGTTCTCTCAGGCAATGAACTCAGACTTGGGGTTGGGGGAGGGACGAGAAGAAAGCAATAGAGTGGACTGTGAGGGGGGGGAGTGGTGGGGAAATAACATGTCAGCTCATAGCTCAGAAATGCTCTTCCGGTCATCCCATTCCTCTCAGCCCGCAGGCGAATCCCATTTTTCCAAAAATCTATACGTATCCAAAGTGAAAGGGAAAGTGAAGACGCTCAGTCAAGTCCGACTCTTTGTGACCCCATGGACTGTAGCCCACCAGACTCCTCCTTCCATGGGATTCTCCAGGCAAGAGTACTGGAGTGGGTTGCCATTTCCTTCTCCAGGGGATCTTCCTGACACAGGGATCGAACCTGGGTCTCCTGCATTCCAGGCAGACGCTTTAACCTCTGAGCCACCAGGTTTGTATAAATTAACTCAAACTCAGCAGCTGTAAACAACGCAAATTTATTCTCTTTACAGTTCTGGAGGTCGGAAGTCTGCAGTGGGTCTCCCTGGGCTAAAATCAAGGTGTCAGCAGGGCTGTGTTCCTTCTGGAGGTTCTAGGGGAGAACCCATTCCAGCTGCTAGAGGCTCCTGCATTCTTTGGCTCATGGCTCCTTCCTCCAGCTTCAGAGCCAGCAGGATAGTATCTTTCTCTCTCTGCCACTGTGACCTCCTGACCCTCCAGCCTCCCTTTTCCCCTAATAAGGATCTTTGGGATTATATCGGACCTACCTGGACAATCCGGGCTTATCTTCCCATTGCATGATTCTTAACTTAATCACACCTGTAGAGTCCCTTCTGCCATATAAGGTCATGTATTCATAGGTTCTGGGGATTAGGATGTGGACATCTTTGGACCCTGGGATGTTATTCCTCCCAACACATGCTCCATATCTCACAGGGGCATTGGAAGGATGTGTGTGTTGGGAGGGCGTGTTCATGTGGACACACAGCTGGCACATCTTAATGTGAGTTTCCTTTCCTACTTGAGGGGCTGGTTCTGAGGATGAGCCTTCTTCTTAATGGGAACCCCCAAGGAAAACAGTCAGGTAGAGCGGAAGGTGGCCCAGATCCAATTTGAGCCATCCTGTGGCACTCAGTGCTGTCGGTGCCCGCCTCCCTCCTCCAACCCTCTCCCCAGCAAAGGTCAGGTCATCTGCATTTCAGGCTCACTGGGCAGTTCTCATCTTCAGTGATGGCTTCCTACTGCAAGAACAGGTCTTTTTCGGGCTCAGCCTTTGGTGGTGCAGCCTGGCAATGCCAGGGGGCTGACCTCAGGAATAACCCATAACCAAGGAGGGATGGGCCTTGGTGGATGTATCCATGTTCTGTGGCTGCTGTAACAAAATTCTGTAAACTGGGCGGCATGAGACAACAGAAATGTCATGAGCCATAAGCCAGTTCTTGAGGCCAGAAGTCTGGAATCAGGATGTGGGAAGGGACTGGCTCCCTCCAAAGGTTCTAGGGGAGAGTCATTTCTGACTCTTCCAGCTTCTGGCTGCTCCTAGGGTTTCTTGGCCTGTGGTTGCTTCACTCCAGTCTCTGCCTTTCATCTCACTTGGCCTTTTCCCATTTTTACTGTGTATCTAAGGTCATTGGATTTAGGTCTCATCTGGATAGTCTGGGGCGCTCCTATCTCAAGATCCTTAATTATACTGACAGGTACCTTTGTTCTCAGTTAAGGTCATATTCACAGGTCCTGGAAATTAGGATATGGACATCTTTTTGAAAATGATCATTCAGCTACTCCAGTGAATGAACAGCTGGCTTCCTTGCCCTTGGGGACACTTCTCAGGTGTGTGCTGTATAGTCTTCCTAGAGAGTTCTGGGTGGGGTTGAGCTCCACCAGCCCCGAGACCAACCTGCTAATTAATGAGTAGTTTATTGTCTTCCCTCCCCGTCTCACTCCCTACTTCTTTACTGTGCTTCCCTGGAACACCTCCCAAATTCACTGCCTGCACCCAAATCTTTGTCTCTGGGTCTGCTTTTGAGGAAACCCAAATTAAGACATAACCCCCACCTCCCAGCTTCTAAGGCTCTTGCAAGCAGCTGGAAGTCACATCTCTGCTGGTTCTCAGGCATGATTTGTCCAGGGTCACATTGTGCTGCCCACTCCTGGTTGATCTTTCTTTCTTTAAATATTGATCTATTTTTATTTATTTGGCTGCGTTGGAGCCTAGTTGCAGCACAGAGCTTAGTTGCCCTGTGGCATATGGGATCTTATTTTCCTAACCAACCACGGATAGAACCCACATGCCCTGAATTGGAAGGCAGAGTCTTAACCACCAGACCATCAGGGAAGTCCCCTGGTACTTTCTTTCAGGTACTCCCTGGTCGGTCCTCAAGTCTTTCTGGTCTTTCCCCTCCCCCATCACATTGCCTTTGTGGTTCCACAACCTCATCTCTATCTCCTGGAGACCCTTGGCTGACATGCAGCCTCAGCAGAGAGGAAGTAATTGCAAAGAAACCTGCTGCCTTAGATAGTGGAGAAAGGATCACAGTCAGCATGTGGCTTAATTGAATTAAAGAAAAAAAAAGCCCTGCTCCACCTCCACGGTAACTCATCGCCCTTGACAGGATGCAGATAGAACTCATCACAGAAGCAAGAGTCAAGGCCAAGAGGGCTGCTGGGCTGCAGCCTTCTCTCCAGGAAGCTCCTGACTCTGCCAGGGGAAGAGTTGAGTGCTTGGGCCCCTGCTCAGAGGTCGAAGCAGTCTCCTGACCTAGGGGTGAAAAAAGGAGGGTGTTTTGTGTTTTTTTTGTGCGGATAAAGAGACAAGGGCTTTGGCCCTGAGGGGTAAAGCATGACCCAGGAGGAAGGTCTGACTGAGACGATCCTGTGCTTGGGGCCAGCAGTCAAGAGAGCTGGAAAAGACTGGTCAGAGGTGATGGGAAGGTGCTCTTGTTTCTCCCCAGGAGAAGCTGACCATCAGAGAGGTCACAGTCAAGGACAGTGATGGGGTCTCGGGAGCTGTGTGCAAGGCTGCAGTGGGCTGTGGGTGTCAACCACGCCTTCCTTCCTGAGGAGGTGCTCGCAGGCCAGCAGGCCCTCCCTTGCCAGCTGCTGTCACTGGAGCTTTAAGGGTGGCAGAGGCTCCATGGGTCATGGGTCTAAGCTCTCTGCTCCAGTCTTAGGACCTTGGGTTTCTGGCTGTGTGGACTGGGCGTGAGCCAGCTCATCACAGGAGAACATGGCATTTCCTGTTCAAGTCTGTTTCAGTTCTGTGTATTTCATCTCTATGAACTGACTCTCAGTGCTATGAATACTAGTCATTCATATGTCCTAGGCTGTCTTCCATTTGCTTCTGTAGGAAGCTCCCTCCTCTGTCATACCCTAGAAAGCACTGGGACAGTTCCTGTTCATACAGTTGGAGAGATGAAAGGATTAGATTAGCCACAATCTTGACCCAAGGTTTAGGAAGTTAAGAGCTATGGACTTTTCAGGGGATGCTTGGGTTCCATGGAAAGTTATTGAGCTGAGGGAGCAGACAGAGTTGAGCTTTGATCCATGAAAGAAAAGATACATGTGTAAATATGACAGGAATTATATGGAGACAAGGGCTTAATATATCTGAAGCTGACTATTTGACCTAAAGGCCTTTGTGTGTGCTATCCCTCAGCCTAGAATAGAAAGATGCTTGTCCCAGTTTAAACATCACTCCTTATGAGTTCTTCCTTCTCATGTAGATGTGTTTTCCTTGTTACACCCCCTCATAGCTTCCTCTGGTTTTCTTTCCTAGCATTTACTACAGTTTTGAAAATTTTCGTTTGTCTTCCTATCAGACTTTGCATTCTTTGGGGACAGGATCCATGTTTTATTCACTTCTGTATGATGCCAAAGAGAAAATTGCCCTCAACAGAGGTAAATAGGGAAGAAAGACTTTACTGAAGACTATTGCAATATGGGAGAGAGACTGAATTCAACTCCACTGAAAGAAAAGGCAGGAGGGTTTTTAAACTCTGGGTGTAGGGTAATGGAAAAATAGAGGAAGCCACATCAGTCTGTGTGATTAGGCAACCTGTGCCTGCTAACTGGTGCTTCTCAAAGCAAGGCTCTTACCTTCCTGCAGAGACTCAGAAATGGGCACTGCTTTTCTTCATGATTATATTTCTAAGGGATGGCTCCATGTCCTTGAAAAGGACATTTCTGGGTTGTAAAACTGGTAAGAGGCTGGGAGACAATTTACATCTCAAGGGGGCAGAGAAAGAATGTACAATGATGGATTTTCTAAAGTAAGTGCGCTAAGAAGAGGGAGTTCAGGGGCCTAGAGTCAGGAGGAGACTGTCTAAAGTTCGGTCAAGCTGAGAGAAATTCAAAGGCCACCTTTGGTAATTACCTCCCGCTCTACGCCACATTCTTTGCCTATAGGCACAGGCAAGAATACAGCAAGTAATAGGTATGTTTAATTTTTTTTTTTTTTTTGGTGCACCATGTGGGTTGCAGGATCATAATTTTATTTACTTTAATTTTTTTCTTTTTTTTTTTGGCTGTACTGTGCGGCCTGCAGGATCTTAGTTCCCCCACTAGGGATGGAACCCAGGCCCTGATAGTGAAAGAGCAGTGTTTCAGCCACTGGAGTGTCAGGGAATTTCCGGTGTGTTTCATTTAAAATGAACGCTTGTATGTCTGTTTGGTTCACGTCCATTTCCCTGTGTAGGTTATGAGCTCCATGAGGGTAGGGATGGTGCTTGTCTTGTTCATTAGTATAAACCCAACACCACCCACTTGCTTCTCCTAGGTGCTCAATAAGTGCTTGTGGAGAGAACAAGTGAATGGATGGATGGAGGAAGACAGAGAAGCACAAAGGATAACGTCCAGTTTTTTAGCATGGGAGGAAGAAGGTCATGGGGTCAGGAGTGGCTGGTATGCGCAAGTGACAATGATGGGTTCTGTGTGTGTGTGTGTGTGTGTGTGTGTGTGTGTGTGTGTGTGTGTGCGTGCATGCTAAATCACTTTAGTTGTGTCTGACTCTGCGATGCTTCGAACCATAGGACCCTAGGCACCTCTGTCCATGGGATTCTCCAGGCATAAATACTGAAGTGGGTTGCCATTTCCTCCTCCAGGGCATCTTCTCGACCCAGGGATTAAACCCATGTCTCTTACATCTCCTGCACTGGCAGGCAGGTTCTTTACCTCTAATGCCACCTGGGAAGCCCAGTGACGGGCTGAGGGCAGAGCAGTCATTTGATCCCAGCCTGTCCTGCTGACTTTGCCTGGAGTAGGGGGCTAACAATGTTTGGTGTCTGAGATGGAGATGATTAAGGCAGCACAGCTGAGCCTGGGGAGATGGTAACATGTGCAGATTACACCTCCTACTTGCCCTCGGTTTGATTTTTAACAAGTGGCAACGATCCTGGGGGAAGAGACAATGTTTGTTCTTCTGAGTTTATTTAGAAGATAGAGCTGCATCAAGGTGAGGACCCCCTTCCGGGCCACCCTGCAGGCAGATGGATGCTGGTGCATGTAATTACTTTCAGGGTCAAAGCAGTGCAATCAGCTCCTTTGTCAGCGGCGTTCATTGAATAGTTTTATCGAGCGCCTGAGGGTGATTTGTTCCAGCTCTGGAGTAATTGTCCAGTCAGCCGCAGGTCCCAGGGGGCAGGTGGTTTGAAGGGAATTTCCTGAACATTTGTGATTAAGCCTGGATGGCTTCATTAATTAACTCAACAAACATTCTCTGAGCACCTACTGTGTGTTGGATCCTGTGCCAGACCTGTGGGAGGTAGAGGAGAGTGCTTGCTCTAAAGAACCCATGGATGGTAAAGGGGGATGAATAGAACCATCCTTAGTCTCGTGCTCATCCCAAGTGTTCCTATGAGCACCCTGGGGAGGAATGGCTTCCTCTTAATGGAGGAGGTTTTGGAGCAGGGCCTTGAAAGATGACGGGTAGGACTGGAGTGAATAAGAAGGTCTGGCACTGACAGACATTCAAAGTCAGTGATGAAGATTCTCTCCTTGACCAAACTAGCCAGCCTTCTCTGAGCCCTCTTCTTGGTAGGACTCGACTTCAGCCTATACATACTTTGTGTGTGCTTAGTTGCTCAGTTGTGTCTGACTCTTTGAAACCTAGGGAAGAATACTGGAGTGGGTTGCCATTTCCTCTTCCAGAGGATCCTCCTGGGCCAGGGATCGAATCCATGTTTCTTAGTCTCCTGCATTGGTGGGGGGGTTCTTTACCACTAGCACCACCTGAGAAGTGAACACTAACATAGCTTCTCACAGCTCAATGCTACATTCCTAAGATGACCTTAGTGCCCTCAAAATTCCTACGTGAAAAAACTCAAGGCTGCCAAATGAATTAATTCACTGTTTATTCCAGACGACACCTGAAGATAGGGCCCATCTCCCAATCTCTGTGGAAGGGTAGGAGCTTAACTTCAATAGGTGCCAGTTAACAAACCCACATGGGTTGCATATGGACCAACCAGCCTTTCCCACTTTTTGTAACTTTTCAGTTTCCTGGCTCTGTTCAAACTCTTCCCGATCCTCCCTCTCCCTGTCATTCTTCCTTGAAAATGTCCAGTCACCTCTGCACACATCAGAATGGGGCTCCGCACTTTCCCCCACTGTCAGTGGTTACCGGGTAAAATCTGTTTTCACTGCTTTAGCTGATGTCTGGCTGTGTTCATCTTTGAGATCAGTTCTCCATGAAGAAATAAGAGCAGAAAACTGATGCACACAATTGTCCAAAAAGAGACCCTTTGGTTTTCAATCCAGCGGGGGAAATAGTAAGAGAAAGAGCTGTGGAGAAAAGGGGGGGTGCGTATCATGCAGGGCTTTGGTGGGCTCAAGCAAAGAGTTGGGGATTTTATTTTCGGTGCCTTAAGGAAGTGGAAGTTTTTTAAGTGGGGAGTCTGAGCAATGCCCAGCACAAAGTAAGCGTTCACTAAGTGCTCACTGTTGCTATGATCATTTGCAGTTCCAAAGAAGGATTTCTCTGGCTGTGGTCCTGAGAGAGGATTGATCGCAGGGACAATAATGGGACAGTAGTTAGGAGACATGGCAATGGTTAAGGCCGAGATGGTGCTGGTCTTGCTTGGCTCAGTGGTTTTGGGGATGGAAAGAAGTGATTGATTTCATGAGAGACGTAGGATCAAATTATCAGGACATGGTAAATGAATGGCTAGAGGTGGTGGAGGGAAGAGGAGGGAAAGGGATAAATGGAAATCGGTGTCCAGGTTTCTGGTTTGTGAGAATGAGATGGTGATGGAGCTGTTCCCAGGTGTACGTGGGGCATGTGGGGAGATCATTTTTTCAGGCTGAATGAAAGAACATGTGGGATTGCAGTGTGCTGTTGGGAATATGGGGCTTGGCACTCTGCAGAGGCGGCCTTTAGGGAATGGGGATGATTTTTACTCCCACCTTATATTTGGTTTGATCTTGAGCCTCAGGCACAGCCCTACGAACCTGGCATGTGTGTGACTCAGTTTGAGTTGTAGAGGAGGAAAAATTCTTCTCTATCCTCTTAAGCTGGACCTAAGGATTAAAACTGACATAAGATGAATTAACAGGAGAAAAGCAAACACATTTTATTACATTTTTACAGGCACATGGGACTTTCGTAAGAGAACGCAGGCCCAAGGAAGTGATCAAAGCAGAAAATTTTATACCTTGTAGACAAAGAAATGATAAGTTTGTGAAGAAATGACAAAACACAGGGGTTTAGACCAGAGACAGTAAATTATGGGAAAATGACTAGGAGATCTACTGGAGGCGGAGACTAGTGGAAGATAGGGAGAGGGTGGGATGATTTGGGAGAATGACATTCTAACATGTATACTATCATGTAAGAATTGAATCGCCAGTCTATGTCTGACGCAGGATGCAGCATGCTTGGGGCTGGTGCATGGGGATGACCCAGAGAGATGTTATGGGGAGGGAGGTGGGAGGGGGGTTCATGTTTGGGAACGCATGTAAGAATTAAAGATTTTAAAATTTAAAAAATAAAAAAATAAAATAAAAATAAAAGCACATTAAAAAAAATAAAGACTATTTTAGCTAGTTTGTTAGTATAGAACAATTTTCAGTGTTTATTCCAAATCTGTGGTGATAAAGATATTCTTATCTTCCCTATATAGAGAGGGCACCTTTCTCATAAGAAATTTTTTGGCCTGTTTTCAGGTAGAAAAGGAGAGGTCAGAGAACCCTTCCTGCCTCTGGAGCATCATACTTTAGGGTGGCACGCCCTGAACTCCTTCAGAGTTTTCCTGGACTCCAAGAAACAAGATTCGAGTGAAGGGACTTTATTTGGGAAGTGGAGGTCACTCAAGTGGGGAAGTGAAACAGGGAAGGAAAGGAGCCAGCAAAGTGTATGTGGGGAAACACATGCCTCAGAATGACCCCACATAGGAGGTGAGGGAGCTGGGGTATTTATCCACCACAGTTTCTGGAGCCAAAGCTCTTATACACAGAGGTAACACACGTGACAGATGGAAGCTGCTGGGGCACAAAGAGATGTGTGAGGGGTATAAGAGGACATGGACAGCATTGGCTACAAAGTCTAATGATGCAATCTGAATAAACACGTAGACTTTTATCCCATGCTAGATGAAACTGTTCCTCTGTTTTTTAAGGTCATATTGGCAGAGTTAACTGCAACCTGCAACCTTTGGGAGATTGGGATTGACATATATATATATATATATATATATATATATACACACACACACATATATCGGAGAAGGCGCTGCCGACCCACTCCAGTACTCTTGCCTGGAAACTCCCATGGAAGGAGGAGCCTGGTAGGCTGCAGTCCATGGGATCGCTAAGAGACAGACATGACTGAGCGACTCCACTTTCACTTTTCACTTTCATGCATTGGAGAAGGAAATGGCAACCCACTCCAGTGTTCTTGCCTGGGGAATCCCAGGGACGGCGGAGCCTGGTGGGCTGCCGTCTATGGGGTCGCACAGAGTCGGACACGACTGAGGTGACTTAGCAGCAGCATACACACATGTATGTATATACACTACCGTGTGTAAAATAGATAGCTAGTGGGAACCTGCCATGCAGCTTAGGGAGCTCAGCTCAGTGCTCTGTGATGACCTAGAGGGGTGGGATGGGGGTGGGCGGGTGTGAGGTCCAAGAGGGAGGGGATACACATGGGAGGGGATATATGTATTCTTATAGATGATTCACTTCATTGTACAGCAAAAGCTAATGCATAATTGTGAAGCAATTACATGCCAATAAAAAAGTGAACAAAACAGAGTTGAAATTGGAGTCAGTTATATTTGTAGCATGGTGGAGTGGAATAAAATTGTAAACAAAAATTCCACATCTCACCACATGGGGTTCATTAGTTTGTTAGAAAAGAACATTTATTGAGCATGTACTGTGTGCCAGGATTCGTGTGAAATATTTTACACATATTATCTCATTTAATCTTTATAATGAAAAACCCTATGAGATGGGTAGGGTTAGACCCATTTTATAGATAAGGATGGACTCAGTGGCTTGCTCTTGTTGCAACAGTTTGCAGTTGGCAAAACCAAGTTGCAACCTGTTTTCTTTCTTCAGCCTTTTGCTGCTGCTTGGCAGGTAGAAATTACAAGAGCAACCTTTTTGCTCAAGCACTGGGCTTATATTTGTGTTGAGTATTTATTGAAATTCACAGGCCCATCCAGTACTAACTGTTGGGGCTTAATAAGTTCTAAATAATAATGATTTTCCCCTGGATGAGTATAGATGCTTCTGTCAGCTGAGGCTGATTTTCACCTAATTTGCAGGGAATTTGCGTGGCACAATGATGAGCTAAATATTTATGCAGGGAGGATGTATGTACAAATCACATTTCCATAAGAAACACAAGTCAAATGAGAGTTTCCCACAAAAATTTTACTGATAGGAAAAGATGCTTTAGAGGATCTAACATCAGTCAGGATTAGCCAGCATTACCCAAGAGTTAGCCATATTTAGGAAATTTTAGCATTTATGCCAGAGAAGTGTCTTTACTAAAAATTGCCAAGGATTACTAGAGAAGAAATCATTTTTGCTCCTCAAAGTTGAGGGAAAGAACTTGGGAATATGGAATAGCTTTTTCTCCAAATGACCAAACTGTCTTAGTGGATGACCCTGAACAAGTTACTGCTTGTCTCTCTGAGTTTTAGTTTCTCAAGCTGTCATCTACTGGATAGGATTGGCTCTTCCTTAAGACCTTGCCCACTCCGTCTTGTAATTCTGTGTGTTACAAATGTGCCTGTCTTTTTCTCTAAACTGAGGACAGACTGTTGACCTTGGACTACCAGCCTTCCTATGGAAGGAAAGGAGTCAATATTTGGGCTACTCAGGGTGTGCCAGGCACCTGCTGGGTGCTTTATGCCAATCAACTCATTACTCCTCATAGCAGCTCAATGGCTGCTCAATAGGTTTTATTTTCATTGTATAGCCAAAGATGGGTAAGCTCTATACAGTCAGCAAAAACAAGACCTGAAGCTGACTGGGGCTCAGATCATGAACTCCTTATTGCCAAATTTAGACTTAAATTGAAGAAAGTTAGGGAAAACCACTAGACCATTCAGGTATGACCTAAATCAAATCCCTTATGATTATACAGTGGAAGTGAGAAATAGATTCAAGAGATTAGATCTGATAGACAGAGTGCCTGATGAACTATGGACAGAGATTCGTGACACTGTACAGGAGACAGGGATCAAGACCATCCCCATGGAAAAGAAATGCAAAAAAGCAAAATGGCTGTCTGAGGAGGCCTTACAAATAGCTGTGAAAAGAAGAGAAGTGAAAAACAAAGGAGAAAAGGAAAGATATAAGCATCTGAATGCAGAGTTCCAAAAAATAGCAAGAAGAAATAAGAAATCTTTCTTCAGTAATCAATGCAAAGAAATAGAGGAAAACAACAGAATGGGAAAGACTAAAGATCTCTTCAAGAAAATTAGAGATACCAAGGGAACATTTCATGCAAAGATGGGCTCGATAAAGGACAGAAATGGTATGGACCTAACAGAAGCAAAAGATATTAAGAAGAGGTGGCAAGAATACAGAGAAGAACTGTACAAAAAAGATCTTCACGACCCAGATAATCATGATGATGTGATCACTCATCTAGAGCCAGACATTCTGGAATGTGAAGTCAAGTGGGCCTTAGAAAGCATGACTATGAACAAAGCTAGTGGAGGTGATGGAATTCCAGTTGAGCTATTTCAAATCGTGAAAGATGCTGTGAAAGTGCTGCACTCAATATGCCAGCAAGTTTGGAAAACTCAGCAGTGGCCACAGGACTGGAAAAGGTTAGTTTTCATTCCAATCCCAAAGAAAGACAATGCCAAAGAATGCTCAAACTACCACACAATTGCACTCATCTCACATGCTAGTAAAGTAATGCTCAAAATTCTCCAAGCCAAGCTTCAGCAATACGTGAACCGCGAACTTCCTGATGTTCAAGCTGGTTTTAGAAAAGGCAGAGGAACCAAAGATCAAATGGCCAACATCTGCTGGATCATGGAAAAAGCAAGAGAATTCCAGAAAAACATCTATTTCTGCTTTATTGACTATGCCAAAGCTTTTGACTGTGTGGATCACAATAAACTGTGGAAAGTTCTGAAAGAGATGGGAATACCAGACCACCTGACCTGCCTCCCTAGAAACCTATATGCAGGTCAGGAAACAACAGTTAGAACTGGACATGGAACAACAGACTGGTTCCAAATAGGAAAAGGAGTACTTCAAGGCTGTATATTGTCACCCTGCTTATTTAATTTATATGCAGAGTACACCATGAGAAATGCTGGGCTGGATGAAGCACAAGCTGGAATCAAGATTGCTGGGAGAAATATCAGTAACCTCAGATACACAGATGACACCACCCTTATGGCAGAAAATGAAGAGGAACTAAAAAGCCTCTTGATGAAAGTGAAAGAGGAGAGTGAAAATGTTGGCCTAAAGCTCAACATTCAGAAAACAAAGATCATGGCATCTGGTCCCATCACTTCATGGCAGATAGATGGGGAAACAGTGGAAACAGTGGCTGACTTTATTTTTTGGGGCTCCAAAATCACTGCAGATGGTGAATGCAGCCATGAAATTAAAAGACACTTACTCCTTGGAAGGAAAGTTATGACCAACCTAGATAGCATATTCAAAAGCAAAGATATTACTTTGCCAACAAAGGTCCATCTAGTCAAGGCTATGGTTTCTCCAGTGGTCATGTATGGATGTGAGAGGTGGACTGTGGAGAAAGCTGAGTGCTGAAGAATTGATGCTTTTGAACTGCGGTGTTGGAGAAGACTCTTGAGAGTCCCTTGGACTGCAAGGAGATCCAACCAGTCCATTCTAAGGGAGATCAGTCCTGGGTGTTCATTGGAAGGTGAAGGTGAAGTCGCTCAGTCGTGTCTGACTCTTTGCGACCCCGTGGACTGTAGCCTACCAGGCTCCTCCGTCCATGGGATTCTCCAGGCAAGAATACTGGAGTGGGTTGCCATTTCTGTCTCCAGGGGATCTTCCTGGCCCAGGGATCGAACCCAGGTTTCCCGCATTGGAGGCAGACACTTTAACCTCCGAGCCACCAGGGAAGCTGGTTCATTGGAAGGACTGATGCTAAAGCTGAAGCTCC
Source organism: Ovis aries (assembly GCF_016772045.2). Lineage (NCBI taxonomy): Eukaryota > Metazoa > Chordata > Mammalia > Artiodactyla > Bovidae > Ovis > Ovis aries. Next base: position 71,978,435 of record NC_056066.1, on the reverse strand, counting down.
AATACTTTGGCCACCACATGCGAAGAGTTGACTCATTGGAAAAGACCCTGATGCTGGGAGGGACTGGGGGCAAGAGGAGAATGGGACGTTCAGACTGAACTGAACTGACTGATAGCTAAAAACTAATGAATTGCAAGTTTAGGAGCAGCTGCTACTTTGGGGGCCATACTCCAGTCCTCCCCACCCACATCCAAGTTCAACGAAAAAAATTTTAAAGGTAAGTATTTTTATTTGGGGCTGTCTACCAAATGGATTGGCTCCCCAGGTGGCTCAGTGGGTAAAGAATCTGCTTGCAATGCAGGAGATGGAAGAGATGCGAGTTCAACCCGTGGGTTGGGAAGATCCCTTCAGTTCAGTTCAGTTCAGTCGCTCAGTCATGTCCGACTCTTTGCGACCCTATGAATCGCAGCACGCCAGGCCTCCCTGTTCAACACCATCTCCCGGAGTTCACTCAGACCCATGTCCATCGAGTCCGTGATGCCATCCAGCCATCTCATCCTCGGTCATCCCTTTCTCCTACTGCCCCCAATCCCTCCCAGCATCAGAGTCTTTTCCAATGAGTCAACTCTTTGCATGAGGTGGCCAAAGTACTGGAGTTTCAGCTTCAGCATCATTCCCTCCAAAGAAATCCCAGGGCTGATCTCCTTCAGAATGGACTGGTTGGATCTCCTTGCAGTCCAAGGGACTCTCAAGAGTCTTCTCCAACACCACTGTTCAAAAGCATCAATTCTTTGGTGCTCAGCCTTCTTCACAGTCCAACTCTCACATCCATACATGACCACAGGAAAAACCATAGCCTTGACCAGACGGACCTTAGTCAGCAAAGTAATGTCCCTGCTTTGAATATGCTATCTAGGTTGGTCATAACTTTTCTTCCAAGGAGTAAGCGTCTTTTCCCTTAGTGGAGGGCAATGCAACCCACTCCAGTATTCTTGCCTGGAGAATCTCATGAACAGAAGAGCTTGGCAAGCTACAGTCCATGGGGTTATAAAGAGTCAGATACGACTGAAGTGAATGAGCACTCACGTAACAAATGGGTACCAAGCAACAAATAGCATAGGACTTAGAGCTGTACAGACTTGGGTTTGAGTTCTGCCTCCTCCAGGTGCTTAGCTGTATTCCCTGGGTGAGTCACATTACCTCTCCACGTCCTGTTTCCTCCTCCGTGCACTTATTGATCTCCAAGAATAGATTGATTGTGGATTCCATGGGAAACGGACCAGCACCAATCTGATATTGGTTGATCATTCCAGATTTCTCTCCATGGGTTATCTCAGATGGCCCTACTCTCTGCCTCTCTGATGTAAGAAGCAGCTCATTCTTGATCTCTTGAAAGCTTTAGACTGACCCACCCGAGCCCTGACCCTGCCTGACTTCTGCCTGTGTTCATCTTGTATGACTAGAGATGCAGGTCCGAGCTCCAGCAACATCAGCTTCTATTTATGTAATCTGGAGTCACTCATTTGATTTCTCTGAGACTCTCTTTCTTTTCTGTAAAATGGGAATTATTTTATAGACTTTAAGTGTTTTGTAGTTGGTTAAACATCTTGATGTTGAAATTAATTGATGGCATGTGTTTGTCCTCACCTCAGGGATGATCTTAGTCCTTCTAAACGAATTCTTAAAAACACTGAACTATAGTTGGTTTACAATGTTGTTAGTTTCAGGGGTATAGCAAAGTGATTCAGTTTTATATATATATGTATTTTTCAGATTCTTTCCCATTATAGGTTATTATAAGTTATTCAATATAGTTCCCTGTGCTATATAGTAGGACTTTGTTTGTCTATTTTATATATAGAAATGTGTATCTGTTAATCTCATATTCCTAATTTATCTCCACCCTGTGGTGGCTCAGATCATAAAGAATCTGCCTGTAATGCAGGAGACCCAGGTTCGATCCCTGTGTCAGGAAGATTCCCTGGAAAAGGAAATGGTAATCCACTCCAGTATTCTTGCCTGGAGAATTCCATGGACAGAGGAGTTCAGCAGGCTGCAGTCTGTGGGGTCATGAAGAGTCAGACATGACTGAAGGACTAACACTTTCACTTTCCCCTTTGGCAACCATAAGTTTTCTAAGTCTGTGAGTCTGTTTCTGTTTTGTAAATGAACAAATTTGGATTATTAGATAAATTTGTAAATTTAGATTATTAGATGAATTCTTTTTTCCTGCTAGCCATCTTTTTTTTAATTAAACTTTTTATTTTGTATTGAAGCATGGCTGATTAATAACATTTTAATAGTTTCAGATGAATAGCAAAGGGTCTCAGCCATACATATACATGTATCCATTCACCCACAAACTCCCCTCCCATCCAAGCTGCCACCTAACATTGAGCAGAGTTTCTTGTGCTATACAGTAGATCCTACTAAATGAATTCTTTTGCAACCTTAAGAGTTCCTAGATTAAAGAGTCCCTCTGGCTTTGTTCCAGAGGGACGTCTGAACCAGCTGGTTCATTGCTGTGAAGACTTGGGTTCCTCAAAAGGTTGCTCCAGTGCACGAACAACCTCCTCTATCAGATGCTGCGTTTAAGACTGATCTCTGCCTGGCTGAGACAGATTTTCATATAGACATAATCTCATTTAATGCTTTCAAAACCCTGTATCCAGACACAACCTGCCGAGGTCACAGAACCAGCAGGGGGCCGCACTGGGATTCTGATCTGCTTGCACTCTTTCTGGGGAGCCCACTGAAGCTCACAGGCCCAGACTCTGCTTGGAATTCAACGTTACCATCACCAAGACTCACAGCCTGACTTTTAGCTTCACTTGCTTCTGAGGTTGTAACACAGCTTTGAAAAGATATTTCAGGAAAATCAGAAAGTTGTTAAAAAAGAATTGGAGGTCTAGGTTCATAGGGACTTCAGAGACTCTTTCTCTTTCAAATAACAGTTTTGTTGAGATATATAATTTATATATAATAAAATTCACTTTGTAAAATAATAGTTTAATGGTTTTAAAGCATATTCACAGAGCTGTTATATAACTATCACCACTGTCTAATTTTAGAATATGTTTATCACTTCCCAAAGAAACCCCATACCTGTTAACAGTCACTCCTCAAATGTCCCTGGCAATGACTAATTTACTTTCTGTCTCTGTGAGTCTGTTTATTATGGACATTTTTGTAAGTGGAATCATATGCTATGTGGCCTTCTGTGACAGGCTTCTTTTACTTGGCAAAATGTTTTCCAGTTTCATCCATGTCGTTGCCTGTATTAATATTTCATTCCTTTTATGGATGAATAATGTGTGTGTGAGTCACTCAGTCGTGTCCAACTCTTGTGATCCCATGAACTGTAGCCTGTCAGTCTCCTCTGTCCATGGGATTCTCCAGGCAAGAATACTGAAGTGGGTTATCATTTTCTCCTCCAGGGGATTTTCTCAACCCAGGGATAGAACCCAGGTCTCCCACATTGCAGGTGGACTCTTTACCATCTGAGCTACCAGGGAAGCCACCTGGATGAATAATATTCCATTGTATCGATACACCACATGCTGTCTGTTGATCAGTTGAGTTGATAGATGTTTGGGTTGTTTCCTTCTTTTTTGACTATTAGGGATACTGCTGCAATGAACATACATGCACAGTTTTTGTTTTTTTTTCATCTATTATTTTTGGCTGCGCTGGGTCTTGGTTGCTTTGTGCGGGCTTTTCTCCAGTTGCAGCGAGCGGGGAATACTCTCTAGTTGCGGTGTGTGGGCTTCACGTTGCAGCGGCTTCTCCTGCGAAGCACGGGGCTCTAGAGTGTGTGGGCTTTAGTAGTTGCGCTTCCTGGGCTCTAGCACAGGCTCAATAGTGGTGGTGCACAGGCTTAGTTGTTCCTCGGCATGTGTGATTCCAAATCAGGGATTGAACCTGGGTCTCCTGCACTGGCAGGTGGATTCGTTATCACTGAGCCACCAGAGAAGCCTCCTCTTCAGGTTTTTGTATGAATACATATTTTCAATTCTCCTGGGTGTAGACTAAGGGTGGAACTATTGGACGACATGGTAAATGTTCAATATTTTTTTGTGAAACTGCCATCCTGTTTTCTGAAGTGGCCGCACCATTTAACAGCCCCACCTCCAGAAACTCTCTTTTGGTATTTGTTGATTAAAATGAGTTTGCAGATGTTGCCAATTTATTTGAGCTTCAAGCCCAATTTGGCCCAAAGCCTCGGGGGAACACTCATTGCATTGCACAACGGATTTAGCACGGCCAGAAAAGACCACCCTAAATATCCTGTAATAAAATCCAAAATACAGTACAGTCTTGAGTTTGAGTTCTTCTGTAAGAGCTATGATCTAGCTCAAGAAGGACCATTTAGAATAGCAACTGTCTTCCTTTGAGTTCCTTTTGATGCGATGCTGAAGCAAGGATTTGAGGACAAGTTATTCCCTTGGGAGGCTGGTTCCAAATTGGGAAAGGAGTATGTCAAGGCTGTATATTGTCACCCTGCTTATTTAACTTATATGCAGAGTGCACCATGAGAAACGCTGGGCTGAATGAAGCACAAGCTGGAGTCAAGATTGCTGGGAGAAATAGCAATAACCTCAGATACGCAGATGACACCACCCTTATGGCAGAAAGTGAAGAAGAACTAAAGAGCCTCTTGATGAAAGCAAAAGAGGAAAGTGAAAAAGCTGGGTTAAAACTCAACATTCAGAAAACGAAGATCATGGCATCCAGTCCCATCACTTCATGGCAATTAGATGGGGAAATAATGGAAACAGTGACAGACTTTATTTTCTTGGGCTCCAAATCACTGCAGATGGTAACTGCTGCCATGAAGTTAAAAGATGCTTGCTCCTTGGAAGAAAAGCTATGTCCAACCTAGACAGCACATTAAAAAGCAGAGACATTACTTTGCCAACAAAGGTCCATCTAGTCAAAGCTATGGTTTTTCCAGTAGTCATGTATGGATGTGAGAGCTGGACTATAAAGAAAGCTGAGCGCTGAAGAATTGATGCTTTTCAACTGCGGTGTTGGAGAAGACTCTTGAGAGTCCCTTAGACTGCAAGGATATCCAACCAGTCCATCCTCTAGGAAACTGGTCCAAGAAGGGGACGATGGAGGATGAAATGGTTGGATGACATCACCAACTCTATGGACATGAGTTTGAGTAAACTCCTGGAGTTGGTGTTAGACAGGGAAGCCTGGTGTGCTGCAGTCCATGGGATTGCAAAGAGTCAGACACGACTGAGTGACTGAACTGATGTGATGCTGAGACAAGGATTTGAGTACAAGTTATTTCCTTGGGAGGTGATCCCAGGAAACACTGGTGAAGAAACGAGTAAGTGAGAGAGGCAGGAGAAGGAAGCCGATAAGGGAGGTGCTGTCAAGCAAATCACCACGGTAGGCAACCAGAGCTCAAATCAGCTGGGGAACGCTGGAAATCAGTGTAGAATGTATCTTGAAATTATCCCAGTGGGGAAACGAAGAAGAAGCTGGAGCATTTATTTACCATTTTCTGATCTGTCAACTGGTTGAGGGCTGCTTCTGGGGCATTAACTCCGTGGGACTTCTGTTTTGCCCTGCATGCTGACCTGTCCTGTGCTCATACCCACAGGCGATGAACTGCGAGGTTTGCCCTCTGCTGCCTTCACTGTATGGAGCTCCACGGGCAGAGGATAAACAGCATCAGCCATGGGGCCAATCTAAATCAGTATTTGAGTAACCCCATTGATGGCCATCTCTGCTGCGGCTGCTGCTAAGTTGCTTCAGTCGTGTCCGACGCTGTGCGACCCCATAGACAGCAGCCCGCCAGGCTTCTCCATCCATGGGATTCTCCAGGCAAGAGTACTGAAGTGGGGTGCCATTGCCTTCTCCGGATGGCCATCTCTACCTCTGATAAAAAGGCTTGATCAAAATGTTATGTAAGGCTGTCTTTGTTGACTTAAAGGAATCAAAAATAGGAGAAATAAAACCTTCTCCTAAACCCGTCCCTGAGGTTGGAAGCACAAAGCTTCCAGAACACAGGAAACAGCTGATATATTTTGTAAAAAATTGAAGTTGGAGGCTGTTTTTTAAGAAAAGAGTGGGGCAATTGAAAGACACTTGCTGAAGTAATCAGAGTTGAGAGGCAGGAATAGAGATGGAAATCAGAATCTGCCTTGAGATAATTTAGTGAAATAATCACTTGCTAGGAATTGTGCCAGTACCCCCGCCCCCCCAGATCAGAACCACAGGTCTCCGAGCACATGTTTCTGTTTAGGCGGAGCACAAGAAAGGACCGCTGTAGAAGCAGGTTCCAACGCCACCGAAAACCAGAGTCCCCTGGGGCACCTGAGAAAAAGAGGGGTCTAGGGGCTCGCTGCAGAATTTCCAAGGGTGGGGCCCTGAAATCTGTATTTTAAGAAGTACCCCAGGGTGACTGTGAGTCAGACTTGGCGACCTCTGAGAAGAAAGCTGTACATAAAGTTCTGGATGTTTTTGGGAATTGACAGGGAAACAGAGAACCTACCGGGTTCCCTTCTCAGTCTTCCACATGGCCCTCCCCAGATTCCACTGGCTCGTGTTTGCAGCTGGCCCAGGTCTTTTGTCGCCCACCTTCCCAGCCCCATTAAAGTATCTGGTAGGCAGTTCTGTTGGAGTTGGATTTTCACCCCTGGAAATTGGGAATTTTAGACCCATGTGGTCCTCTTTGTAAAGCATGACCTCAGACAGGCAAAGAAAACAATCAGACAGAGTCTAGTCAGCTGAAAACAACACAAGAGAAGTTGCTTTAACTTCTCTCTAAACACACGAAAGGCCATTACACCTTCTCCTCACTCCTCGTTGAACTTGTTTCATCAGTGTTATAGCCGATGCTGTCCCTCTCCCATTCATGTTAAAGTCCTGTCCCCCAGGACCTCAGAAAGTGACCTTATTTGGGACAGGGTCTTGCCCGAGTTCATCCAGTTAAAGTAAGGTCATTAAGGTGGGCTGTAATCTGTGTAACTGGTGTCCTCATGAAGAGGGAGAATTTGGAGATGGATGTGCGTTAAGGGAGCAAGCCATGAGCGTGAAGACAGATGTCTACCAGCCAAGGAGAGAGGCCCCAGAAGAAACCAACCCACCTTGATTTTGAACTTCCAGCCTCTAGAACTGTGAGACGATAAAATTTTGTTGTTTGAAGCACCGGGTCTGTGGTATTGATACTTTATTCCTTAGCAAACTCACAGAGTCAGCTTCCTTGCCGGTGGAGCCTACCTCCCAAACTTCTCTCAGTCTGTCTTTTCCCTCCATCTTCACGGCCTTTACTGTGACACAAACCTCTCTCATCTCCCTGGATTCATGCAGCAGCTTTTAGTGTTACTGAACCAGGTTTGTTTGCCCAATGCGCTGCAGGGCAAACACTGAGATGCTGAGGTTTGCAGCAGAGAAAGAGTTTATTCATGAGGCATTCAAGTGAGGAGATGGAAGAACAGGTCTCAGATCCACTTCCCTGAGAGCAAGAGGCTCAGGATATTTGTATGATCAAGGAGCAGGGTGATCAGAGGTGTGGGGAAAGGTGATGGGAGGCAGGAAAAAGGAGAATTAATCCGTGTTCTGCACAGGTGTAGCTGAGTTACATGCTTCTTCCTGGGATGTGTGTTTAGAAAATGGCAGTGTCAGCATGATCTGAGGGTCAAGTTTTGGGCCCATAAAAAAGTCATTCATTGGACACTCCAACAAGCCCAGCTAAATGGTCAGTGGTCTCGACTGATTTGAACAGGGCAAAATTATGTTCCTAAAAAACAACTTGAGCAATCATTACTATAGTGACTCATATGTCAGAGACGTCATCTGTTGTTGTTAAGTTGCTAAGTTGTAGCTGACTCTTTTGCAACCCCATGGACTGTAGCCTGCCAGACTCCTCTGTCCATAGGATTTCCTAGGCAAGAATACTGGAGTGGGTTTCCATTTCCTTCTCCAGGGGATCTTTAGAACCCAGGGATTGAACCCACCTCTCCTGCATTGGCAGATGGGTTTTTACCATTGAGCCACCGATCTGTGAGGGGCAGTTAGAGGAGTCTTGTACTATATTTTGAATTGGAAGTCTCTCAGTTGTGTCTGACTCTTTGCAACCCCATGGACTATACAGTCCATGGAATTCTCCAGGCCAGAATCCTGGAGTGGGTATTCAGTATTCTATTCAGTATTCAGGATCTATTTCCCTGACAATGGACTGAACCCAGGCCCCCTGTAGGGGAGTGTGGAGCCGTTAGCCCCTGGACCACCAGGGAAGTCCCCAGAATATTATTTATTAGCAGGTTATAGTTTAAGGGATCTAATTGATAATGACCCTTGGTTTTACCAACTTGCCTTTCTGCTTTCACTCTGATGCCTCTGACATTTTTTTTCTTTGCCCAGCCACCAGCAGCATGCTTTATAAACACACTGGGATCGTGTCTCTCCCCTGCTTAAAATTCTTTAGTGGCTCCCTATGACTTTCGGGGTAAAGACCCAGCTCCTTAGTCACAAGTTCCCATTTAGTTGAGCTTTGTGTGTCCTTCAGTTTTATTGCCACTTCCCTTCTTCTCTCCCCGCACTCTGGTCTTTTTTGGGATCTGAATTAACTTTTCTTCCAGCCCTGCGATCTCTACCAGGAATGCTCCTCCTGACCCTGCCCTGCTCTTTGTTGATTGCCCTTCTTCCCTGAGGCCTCCGTTAGTGCAGTTCCTCAGGCGGTGACCAGGTTAGATTTCTTCTGCCATGTGTTTTCTTAATGTCCTGGACTCTCCCATTGTAGCAGCTACCTGTTTATAATTTATAATATGTGCAATGACTTATTTAGTGTCTTATCTAGAGAGTAGACTCCATGGGGGCAGGATTGAAAACAATTGTTTATGTCTTTGGCTGTACCAGGTCTCAGTGGTCACACGCAGGATCTTTGATCTTCCTTGTGGTGCGTGGGATCTTCAGCTGTGGCATGCAGACTTAGTTTTCGGCATGTGGGATCTAGTTCTCTGACCAAGGATCAAACCCTGGTCCCCTGTGTTGGGAGCACCGAGTCTTAACCACTGGACCACCAGGGAAGTCCCAGGGGGCAGGATTTTTGTTCTATTTGTTCACTTCTGTGAACTGACACCGGGAACAGTACCTGGTTGTATAGTGGGGGCTCAGTCCGTGTTGGTTGACGAACAAACGAATGCATGGAATCACCGGAAAGGCCTGGCCCAGGTCTGTCTTGGTCCTTCCTGTTTCTCCAGCACCCAGAGTGGGGCCAGTCACAGAATAAACTCCCTGTGAATATTAGGTGGGAGAGGAGGAAGGGGAGGGAAGGAGGGTCCCTGGTGGGTGAGACTGAATCTCATCAGACAGAGCTTCCCTGGGTTGGACTCCTTCTCAGGGAGCTCTTGGTTCCAGGGGGGCAACCTCTTGCTAGGAGACAGTCTGGCATCACTGTGATGGGGACACACCCACAGGGCTCCTGGAGTCAAGTCAAAAAATGGGGGGGATTCTGGGTAGAAGGCGTGGAAGAATGGGGCTGGTTGAAAAGGTTGGTGGGCAGAGGAGAGGAGGAGGCTGCTGAGGAGACATTGTCTCCAGGCTTCTCTGGTCCTGCTTTCGGGGCCATGTGAGGGCTTAGGGGGAGGCTGCCTGAAAGCTCGCCTACACTCACTCCCCGTGTGAGTTCCCCCACGGCAGGCACTGGGCTGATGGGGCTGCCTGCCTGGTTTTCACCACCGCACATGTGCTGCTGGGGTTCCCCCTTGCTTCCCCAAACTGTGGGCGGGCTTTTCTTGGGGGCTAAAGGATGGAATGTCTGTATGAAGCTTCTATTCTAGAAAACAAATTCCTTCTTCTCTCCCAAGACGTCCAGCTCTTCTGATATCTGGGAAGCTTGAATTTATTCCAGAGGTTCTTCAGCAGATGGGCCCTGTTATTCAGAGAGCCCTCTGTCGGCTCCTCCCAGCAGGCTGGCCTTGCCAAAGGAATCCTTCCTCTGAAACTCTCCGTGCCTCAGCTTCCTGCATTTTAACGCACTTCAGCACGTTGTCAGGCTGTTTGGGTTTGGATGGCAAAGCCGTCAAACGTCTTTAAGAAGAGGGGAAAAGAAACCCCATGCCCAGCCAACCGGAGCCTTCTTGGGAAACATCCACAGGCCTGGCTCGGGCTCCAGATTGGATCTGGAGCTGAGAATCTGCCTGGAGGAGAGTGCTGGCGAGAGACCATGGGTTCTCAGGGCTCCACCTGATGTGGTTCCTCCAGCCAAGAGTCCTTGGGCATCGGGGACCACATCCCTGCTTCCAAGGATGTCTTCAGCTTCTTCTCTCTCCTTCTCCCCCAGCTAAATGGCTTGACGCAGGTACTTTTGATTGAATTAGCAGTTCCTCAAGCACAACATAGATAAGAAAAAATTGGAGGCAAAGTGTAAATGAGGAGATGGAAAGATTGGCTATATTAAAACACTCACTGAGGGTACCACAGAAATATGATGGGATAATTCACTGAGATTGCTTTGTGCTTTGCTGGTGCTGCTATAGTAGAATCAGAGATTGCTTGCAATCTCTTTGGGCTTTTGGTGTTTTTCCTTCTATCCAGCCTCTTTCCAAGTAAGCATCTTCTCATCTCAGGTGGTGAGAACTGGACTCTCGTGTCTCAGGTAAGCCTGCAAGGAAGGAAAGCATGCCGTCCTCACCTTTGCTCCCAGACCCCATCAGCTCTTTGCAGCAGGCTCCCAGCATTCCTAAAGCTTCTCTATGCCTCAGTTTTCTCATCTGTAGAATGAGGTTCACCCTCATGGGGCTGTTGTGAGGATTAAATGAGTTAACATAGGCAAAGTGCCTGGCATGGACTAAGCACTCGATTAATGAATTTTTACCATCACTCATGTATAGAGTTGAGGGTAAAGAACTATTTAACATATGTATAAGTCAGAGTTCTCCAGAGAAACAGGACCAGGAGGGTCTGTGTCTGTATCCACATCATATAAATATCTGTATCTGTATCTAGACCTGTGCTTTATCTATACCTATACTATACCTATACCTCTCTCTCTCCCCCCATATATATATACACACACATATATATAATACATGCATATTTATATATATAATATAATACATGCATGTATACGTGTATATATATAATACACATATATACGTATATATATAATACGCACATACAATTTATTTCAAGGAATTGGCTTACACGACTGTAGGGGCTGGCAAGTCTGAGGTTTGCAGGGCAGGTAGGCAGGCTGGAAACTCAGTCTTGAGGCAGTCTTTGTCCTCCGAGAAGTCTCAGTTTTGCTCTCAAGCCCTTTCGATTGATTGGATGAGGCCCACTCACAACCCTGGAGGATAATCTCCTTTACTTAAAGTCAACTGATTGCAAGTGTTCACTACATCCACAAAAATACCTCACACAATACCTAGATGAGCATTTGATAGAATAAGCTAGGTGCTACAGCCAGGCCAACCTGATGTATAAAGCTGGCCATTGGAGCATGACATTCCTAATCTAGCCAGCTTGCTCCTGTGTATGGAAGACTGCTCGGACCAGCTGCATCTGACCTCCCGGAAGCCTTCCTTTCTGCTCCCACACCTCTGCCTCCCCTGTTAAGGCTGCCCCCACACCTCCATTCCTGACCTCCGACATGGCTACTCTCTTTCTTGTTAATTTCCCCTGTGGGTAGGGGAATTAGGGGGTGACCTTTGGATTCTTGGGGTGGCAGAAGGGAGGAAGACCGAAGAGGGAGTCAGGATACATGGAGACAGATGGCTACTCCTTTCTTCCTGTTGACACTGACTGTTAAAGGAAAGAAGGATCAGACCTCATCCACCGCCAGCGTGAATCTTATGCCAGAGCTCATGCAGCTTTTAGAAACTCATTCAACTGACAGCGTGTCTGTCTCCTCCCCAGTCTTCTTTTTTTAATAGTTTTTTTTTTTTTTAATGTGGACCATTTTTAAAGTCTTTACTGAATTTGTTATAATACTGCTTCTGTTTTATGTTTGGGGATTTTTTTTTTTTTTTTTTGGCTTTGAGGCATGTGGAATCTTAGCTCCCTGACCACGGATGGAACCTGCATCTCCTGCATTGGAAGGTGAAGTCTGAACCACCAAACTGCCAGGGAAATCCCCTGGTCTTGAGTGGTGTTAATAAGCTCCCTTTCCTGTTTCCTGCTCCATCTAGTTTCCTTTCCTTGATCACAATAGACAAGGGAGGAAAGGGCTGCCCTGTCCCAGTGGCTGGTGACTGTCACCCAGCTGGGAGTTTTGATTGGAAGACGAGACCCTGGCGTGTGTTTCTCCATCAGTTATGAAGCATGTCTTCCACTCCTGTCCGCCACGGGCTTATGACTCTTAAAACTCCTTATTACAAACAGCTTGTCACAGTCTCCCCTGGTTGTAAAATTTTATTTTAAAACATTTTATGCTCCAGAATATTTACAGATAAAATTTGTACTGTTTGAGAGTTGCTTCAAAATAGTGCAGGAGGGACAAGAGGGTGGTGTATAGTGGAAACCGGATCAGCTGCAGAGAGAATTGTTGAAGCTGGGTGGTGGGTATACAGGGGCTTAATTGGCTATACCTTTCTGTGTACTAGTGAATGGGGCTTCCCTGGTGGCTCAGTGGTAAAGAATCTGCTGCAATGCAGGAGATGCCAGCTCAATTCCTCTAAGATCCTCTGGAAGAGGAAATGGCAACCCACTCCTGTATTCTTGCCTGGGAAATTCCACGGACAGAGGAGCCTGGCAGGCTACAGTCCATAGGATCACAAAGAGCCTGACACAACTGAAGCGAAATAGCACACACCCACTTACTATTGAATATGTTGACAATTTTCCATACTGAAAACTTTAAAAAGAGAAAAAAAAAAAACCCCATATTCAGTTCAGTTCAGTTCAGTTGCTCAGTCATGTCTGACTCTTTGTGACCCCATGAATTGCAGCACGCCAGGCCTCCCTGTCCATCACCAACTCCTGGAGTTCACTCAAACTCATGTCCATCAAGTAGGTGATACCATCCAGCCATCTCATCCTCTGTCATCCCCTTCTCCTCCTGCCCCCAATCCCTCCCAGCATCAGAGTCTTTTCCAATGAGCCAATTCTTCGCATGAGGTGGCCAAAGTACTGGAGTTTCAGCTTCAGCATCATTCCTTCCAAAGAACACGGAGGGCTGACCTCCTTTAGAATGGATTGGTTGGATCTCCTTGCAGTCCAAGGGACTCTCAAGAGTCTTCTCCAACACCACAGTTCAAAAGCATCAATTCTTCAGCGCTCAGCTTTCTTCACAGTCCAACTCTCACATCCATACATGACCACTGGAAAAACCATAGCCTTGACTAGATGGACCTTTGTTGACAAAGTAATGTCTCTGCTTTTGAATATGCTATCTAAGTTGGTCATAACTTTCCTTCCAAGGAGTAAGCGTCTATTATGAAGTCCTTAAGTATGTTTTCAAATAGTGTTTCTCAAGAATATATTCAAGGTTCCACAGATGTTTGATTAAAATTTCAGCTTTTAATATATTCTTAACTCTTTAAGGATTGGACTGACAGGATGTGGGACTGTAGAGCTGGGACTGACAAAATCTAGAAGGGGCAATACAGTGAACTTTTTTTTTTTTTGTCCGTATCATGAGGCTTACGGGATCTTACTTCCCCAACCAGGGCTTGAACCCAGGTCCACAGCAATGAAGGCACTGAGTGCTAACCACTGGATTGCCAGGGAACTCCCCAGTGAACATTTCTCTTTGCAGGCTATATAGTTATATAGTATAAAAGCAGCCACAGGCAATGTGTAAATGAATGCACATGGCTGTACTCCAATAAAACTTTATTTATGAACATTGACATTTGAATTTCATATAATTTTCACATGTCACTAAATAGTCTTTTGGTTTAAAAAAATCACGGAAAGATATAAAGAGCATTCTAAGCCTGCAGACCTTACAAAAACAAATGGCTGACTGGATTTGACTTGCAGGCCATAGTTTGAAAAGACAATGCCATAGATGATAATTTAACACGCTGAGGATGACTGACCAGGTAATTTGTCCTTCCAGGGCTGAGTTTTGTTTTTGTTTTTTCCTCGAACAACTTGGAGGAATAAAACCTGCTCTGTCATCTCTGCATGTTAACAACAATAGCAACAAAAAGCAAAGCAAAACACCCAAGACAACTTCAGAGTATGCTGATTGAAAAAGAAACAATTAAGGCATTTTCCTTGGGCTCCAGTGGTTAAGATTTTTGCCTTCCAATGCAGTGGTATAGGTTTAACCCCTGGTCGGGGGCTAAGATCCCATATGCCTATGGCCAAAACAAAACAAAATAAAACACAGAACAGAAATAGCATTGAAACAACTCAATAACGACTTTAAAAATGGTCCACTCAAAAAAATCTTTTAAAAAAAGAATCCAGAAATTGAGATGTGACCAAAGTACAGAAGTGAAGTCCCCTTTCTCATTGCCTACCCTCTGGCCCACTACCCAGAGGCAATGGCTGGGACCCTCGGGGATCCTGAAACACACTTGTCCATCCTTCTTCTTCCTCCTCAGAAGGCCAGACTTACATCAATGCTGCCCTAAGGACTAAGCAAAGGACAAAGGTTAGCTGACCACTTCCCCTAATATAAAGAATTATGCACTTTACCTTTGGAGAATCAGTCCACCCCCTGGCAGGTGAACACTTGGAACTGATAAACCATGAGAGAAGGGAAGGATTGTACATCTGACCTGTGTACATGTGTCAGTGTTGATTTAAAGTCCTGTGGTTTATGATACCTGTGAGCTGGACCTCCTAGGGAACCTGGAGCAAATCTTTCTTCCTGCCTCAGCTTTCCCAGTGTGTCTGGCCCCATTGGAATCCCCAGCTTTGGGGAGGTAGGTTATCTGATCAACTTGTGGGTCTGATGTCTCTTGTGGATTTTCTTTTCTTTTTTTTTTTTTTGGTTGTTGTTTCCCCTCTCTTTGCTTTTTCTTTTGATTTTCTGAGAGTGGACGCTAATTTGACTCGCAGCTTCCTTTCTATGCTTTCCTTTGGGAATCAACTGGGTTATTTTTGTTCATGAGATGGTGAAATACACTGAAAGTAGGGAGAAAAAAAGCGTGAGAGAGAATATGCCCGCTGCTTCCTCTGGGATCCTCACTCGCTGCTCCCGAGTTTTCCATGGAAAGCACTTAGATACTCAGAACAAAGTCTAAGTGGTTTGTGGGCTGCATTTCTGTTTCAGAACCAGGAGAGAAGAACCTCAGGGATTAGCTGATCCAAACCCATTTCCATATAGGTGGAGAAACCAAGGCTTATCGAGGTGGATGGCAGGAGAGGGGAGGGGTGTATAAACAGGAGAGAGGTACATATGGGGGAGGTGAGCAGGCCTGGGGCTTGGGGTAGGAGGGGAGGACGTGCTCTAGGTGTGTCAGGGTTGAGAGATGAGCGGGGAGGGGGCCAGGCTGATGCTTCCTCTTGGGGGTTAAAAGGCTACTGGAAGACTTCGGCAGGGGTGTCTTGGGTTCTGTTATGCTTCAGAAACATCTTTCTGTGAAGGAGGGACGTGTGATGTGAAGCTGGAGACTGGACGACTTGGGAGGGGTGAGGAAGGACAGACCGCAGATGTGGAGGTTTGGTGGCAGATGGAAGGAAGGAGAGGAGGTATTGGTTGGGAGCCAGGCAGAACCAAGGCCCGGGGCTTTTGTCCAGGTGGGGAGTCCATCTGAAGGACTGCCCGAAGGAATCTGTGAGGCAGGGGGAGAGACCGAAGATAGGAGAGGGTTGCCACAGTGGGAGGCCTTAGAGGTGGTGACCCTGGGCCAGGTGGTGGAGAAGGGGAGGACTCAGGTGGCAGGTGCTGGCTTTGACAGGTGGGGGACCCAGACTAGAGTTTTAGCCCAGCCACAAAGGGCTGACCTGTGATATCCCTGTCCATGGTCAAGTCCCTGACCACAGGGGCATTGGCCACTGAGAGGACAAGTCAGATGGGTGGGTTCTGGAAACCCCAGGGTCTGTAGCGTCCCCAGCCCCACCTCCAGCCACCAACTCACCCTCCTTACTCTTGGAAGTAGAATCCAGGTGGTGTTGGCTACTGTTTAGAGAAGGTTGATGCAAAAAAGTGGAAAAGGTAATGACCTGAATGAAAACCATTGATTAGACGTCTGGGAGCAACCTCTTAGCATCCATGTGTTCGTGCTGACTTCTTTGGGCAGGTTCCTCACATAATATCAAGTCCCGCTCCAGCCGTGTTTATTTCAGATCCTTTTCAATCTCTGACAATTAGTCTTTTGGCCATTAAACTGGGCTGAAGCAGGGATACTTTAATGTGCTTATTTATATCTCATTGGTTACAGAAGTTCCCTCATAAGTAAGCTCTATGATCCCCCGAAGTGTCTGTGTGAGAGCTTAAATGGACTCATCAATTTCTCAGCTGGTCTTCCTGGAAGGTCACCCTTGAAGTAAATTGCATCTTTGTCACCCCTGATCTCACAGCCCTTTTACCACTTTTGCCTCATTTTTGAGCAGGAGGACCTTAGAATCATAGAGTTACAGGGTTCAGATGAATTTGAGAGAGGAGGTGGGGGCCGTGCAGGGAGGGCCTTCCCAGCTGAGAAGGAGTCTAGATAAATATGTGGAGGGGCCCCACAGAGCTGGGCACCTTCAGAGAACTGGAGCCTGTGCCCAAGGGGCTGAGACCTGGATGATGGGGATGCTGCTGCGTGCTAGTCATGGGAGGATCTTAAAACAGGAGACGGCACCTTCAGGCCTCACCTGCAGAAGATCATTTGGCTACGTGGTGGAGGATGTGTGGAGGGAGGAGAGGCAGGCAAGGGTCCCACTGAGTGTGACCAGCTCCCACACCCTATCAGAGCCAGCTCAAACCAGCTTCATGATTACAGAGCCCAGTGCAAAGTGCAAATGAGAAGCATCTTATTCAAAATATAAGCACAGTGGGGTATTATTCAGCCATATAAAGGAATGAAGTACCAGTCCCTGCTCTAACATGGATGGACCTCAAAAACACGATGCTAAAGGGAAAGGAGCCAGACACAAAAGGCCACAGATATTCTGTGATTCTGTTTTTATGGGATATCCAGAATAAGTAAATTCATAGAGACAGAAAGTACAGTAGTGGTTGCCAGGGGCCTGAGGAAGCAGTGACTATGTAATGGATATGAGGTTTCATCTTGGGATAATGAAATGGTTTTGAAACTGAAGGTGGTGGTTACGTGAGATCATGAATGCACTAAATGACATGGAATAATACGCTTTAAAGTGGTTAGTTTTATGTCATGTGATTTTTTACCTTAATTAAAAAAGCATAGTCTCAGATGCTGGAGATTAGGATGTGGAATTCATTCATTCAAGGGTGGCTACTGCCACCCTTGAATGAATGATGAAACCAGTCCATCCTAAAGGAAATCAGCCCCTGAATATTCATTGGAAGGGCTGATGCTGAAGCTGAAGCTCCAATACTTTGGCCACCTGATGCCAAGGACTGACTCACTGGAAAAGACCCTGATGCTGGGAAAAATTGAAGGCAGGAGGAGAAGGGAATGACAGATGTGGTTGCATGGCATCACCGATTCGATGGACCTGAGTTTGAGCAAGCTCCAGGAGTTGGTGATGGACAGGGAAGCCTGGCATGCTGCAGTCCATGGGGTCGCAAAGAGTCGGACACCACTGAGTGACTGAACAATGACGAGAAGGGTGGCAGGGAGTCATTATTCTGCCTACCACACCTTTCTAGAATGATGTTGGCTTTCTGACCCAATAGATTGCAGAGCTAAATTTTTCTAAAAACCTTAGTTTCTCAACAGAGTTCAGAGGTTCTTTTATAGTTTTTAGATAAACTACCTTCTGCTTCTATATGTATGCATTTATGAAGATCTGTTTATTTACAGTGGTAGCTGCTCTAAATATATGGTAACTTGGACATTTTTGATGGCTGTTATGAATTCCATGCCAGAATTATGTGTCATTAGCTATTCTCTTTACAGTTCATCTAGTCTGCAAGACAGAGGCTGGTAAGTGTTAACAGAAGACTTAAGGACCACAAGGGCAGGCTTTGAGCTAAATTATTTAGTCCAACCCTCTTACCTGATCCATCACATAATTTGAGAATTGCAGGCAAACTCCTCCAAGCACCCTGATGATCTCCAAGCTTGATTGAAAGGCTCTGAGTGAAGGGAACTCACTACCTGTCATGGCAAATTACCCCAAGGTTGAATATTTCAATGCCTGGAATGCTCTTATTTTCCTGCAGTGGAAACATGCCTTCCTTTAGTTTACACCAGCAGGCTCTGGTTCTGTCCTCTGGGGCACACCAGTTATCCTTCTGCTGCTGCTGCTAAGTCGCTTCAGTCGTGTCCGACTCTGTGAGACCCTATAGATGGCAGCCCACCAGGCTCCCCCATCCCTGGGATTTTCCAGGCAAGAGTACTGGAGTGGGGTGCCATTGCCTTCTCCGAGTTATCCTTCTGGAGGGAGATAAAGGCAGAGATCGGATCCCCTCTTTTTATTAATGTATTTATTGGCTGTGCTGGGTCTTTGTGGCTGTGCTGGGCTTTCTCTACTTGTGGCAAGTGGCGGCTACTTGCTAGTTGCTGTGTGTGGGCTTCTCATTGCAGGGGCTTCTTCTCCTGTTGGGAACGCAGCCTCTGGGTGTGCAGGCTCAGAAGCTGTGGCATATGGACTTAGTTGCCCCATGACATGTGAAATCTTCCCAAACCGGGGATGGAACCCATGTTCTCTGCTTTGGCAGGCAGCTTCTTAACCACTGGACCACCAGGGAAGTCCTGGTCCCTTCTTCTTAAATCTAAATGTCCCCTATTATCTTGCAAACTTCTTCAGGGCCTGCCCATCCTCCCTAGGCACAACGAAGTTATTTGAATCACTGTTCAAACCTGTTGACCAGTTCTCCTTACCCCTATCCTAATGGCACTTCTCTCAGGCTCCTTCTCAGGGTGCTGCCCGCTTCTTATTTAGGAATCTCACATAGAAGCCCTTCTGATTCTTTAGTCTCAAGGTGGGGCTTTTTGATCTCCTGAGAAAACAAAGCCTCACTCTAGAGGCACGTTGAGCTTGCTGACTCTCACTAAAAGGGAAGTGGTCTGTTAGTGGCTGGATTGTGTCTCCCTTCAACATTTATATGTTGAAGTTCTAGCACCCAGTACTTCAGAGTGTGGCTGTACTTGGAGATGGAACCTTTTAAGAGGTGATTAAGGAAAAATGAGGTCATATGGGTGGACCCTGTTGTCCTCAAAAGAGATCAGGTCACAGACGAAAGAGCATGCGAGGATACAGGGAGAAGATGGGTATTTACAAACCAAAGACAGAAGCATCCGGAGATGGCAATGCTGCTAATGCCTTGATCTTGAACTTCCAGCCTCCAGAATTGGGAGAAAATACGTTTCTGTGGTTTAAGTCTCCCAGGCTGTCACAGCCCTGGCTAACCAATACAGGGTCCTGGTCAGCAGAACCTCCCAGGCCGCTCCTGCTTTCTCCCTTTCAGAGGGTCAGTCCTTACACAACCTCCACCCTTGGCTAGCCCAGGGTACAGAGAGTGACTTCTGCCTGAAGCAGAAAAAAACTAAAGCCAAAAACATGGTTTCAGTTCATAGAAGGACTCCCCTCTCCTGCAACTTTAACAGCATTCCATGCTTCTCCAGGAAGCTGAGTCCTAATTTTAGTGTCTCGCTGATGAATTATCTCCTCCCCCATTTGGACTGTGGGGTTATTGTCCCAGGTGCCCAAAGTGGCAGCTCTGACTCACGTTTTCATTTCTAATGGAGGGAAAATGGATTTAATAAGGCTACCAGCAGGGACATTCTGGTGAACAGCATGGATTTGGCTGTACTCTAGGAATACTTCTAAATGTTCAAGGTCCAGGGGGTGAGGTGATGGTGCCTAAACATCGCTCATCACAGTGGACAGTGGCCTGAGGATCTGGGTGGGGCCTGATCTCCAGAACGAAGCTGGAAGTGCGCAGCTGAGGAGGGTTTTCCAACTCCAGCAGCTGGAAGTCCTCACCCTAGCAGACTTGCCATACATGGTCTTATGAGCCTTCACGGACAGGATTTTAGACTCATTATTAGTCAAATGCCTGAGTCACAATCAAAGCAGAACAAAGTTCATCTCTTTCTCTGGGTTCAGCCAAGATGGCATCTCAAGGCAGAACTGATGCTAAAAGTTGAGAACGGTCAGAGCAGAAAGCAGACACGACTCTCTGGTTGGCTGAGCTAGGTTACCAGGAGCAAACAAGGTGGAGGACAGGAGGTAGGGGTCTATAAGTGAGGGTCCCAAGATGGATCCTTATCTCTGACAGCCTGCTGTTTTCCATGTTCAGTGCTATAGGCCAAAACAGGTTGTCTTGGTTACAGAGCCTGTTTTCTTATAGGAGCAAAGGGCAGATGTATTAATGTCTGTTTGTGTCAAATGCAGGAGATATGAAGGAAGGTGAGGGATTTAAACAGCTGGGGGTGGGGATCTTTGACCTGGATGAGGCAGCGTGATTTACAAGGAGGAGGAGGAAGTGGTCACGAAGACACAAGTAGCACGGTGCCTCTGTCGTTTGCACCTCTCTGGTTGATGCTCAGCGCTGAGCCCACTCTGGGCAGCACTGAGCACTAATGAGTTGGGTTTTCTGAGGTTCTGGACTCTCTGGGTTGAGCTCCTATACATGCTGAGGCTCCCTGACCTTATGTTGCTGACAATGTTTTGTGTCTCCTAAGGTTATGATCCCTGGGGAAACTTCTGTGGTGTAAGTCTTAAAATTAAGGCACAATTTGATGGGCTGCCATGATTATTTGGTGAAACTTTGGGGCGTTGAATGCCCAGCTGCAAGTGTCTTTCTCCATTCTGTTCCCACAGTTAAGGTCCTCTTACCAAAGAACCCTCCCTCTCAGGGGGACTGGGTGCAGTTCCTGCTTATCCCTCAAGTAGTAGGTTTCTGTTCCCTGCCAGATCATGGAATTACTCCAACAAGACAATCACATCCTCTCTTGGGAACCAGGGGTCAGCCCACCCTTCTGGTGCTATAAAACCTGCCTCCCACAGACTCTGGTCTGTTCTCTGTGCTCTGGAGTACAATGCCTGTGTGGCCTCATGTGACATGCAGTGTTCTCCTCACCCAGACTCTGAGTATATACCATCAATCTGCCCACCATATCTGTTCAGTGACTGGTGAGCAGATTATTTGGGCATTCCCATAACCCTGGAGCAGAAATCCCTCCTTCATCAGCAAAGTGAATGGAGCTGATTAAAATAGACTCTCTTCCCAACCATGCTTGGCGTCTGTCATGTTAGACTTTCTAGAGAATGGAACGGCTGTCTCAGTTTAATTCAATTAGAACTTTGAGTTTCTCAGACCAAATTCCCTTGGGCCAAGAGGGAGGGTCAAGCCTGGGCACCTCCATCCTCCACCTTGGAGGTCATTCTCTGCTCCTTCCTTTGATCCAGTGTATCAGATCCAGCTTCTTAAGAGCTCTGCTAGCAATCCACAAGCCTTTCTCCTCTTTTATCCTTTGAGGCACTGATAAAATAAGACCCCCTGATGACTGTCTTGGTGTGCCAACATTCCCATAGTTCAGATGCTTTCTTTCAAGATGAATGAATGAATGAGCAAGAGGGAGAAATGACTCTGTATAGTACAGGCTTGATGTTCCCCAGGGGTGTGTATTAGTTAAGATAAAAGGCACGGCTGTTTTAACAAAAAAAACCCAAATAATGTGGCTAAAGGACAGAGAAGCTTGTCTCCCATACAGTAGTCAGAGGTGACATCCTAGGTCAGGAGGTAGCTCTGCTCCACAGTTATGCAGGAGCCCAGGCTGAGAGCACCTGTGCCACCTTCACGTGGCTTCCAAGTCACTTTGATTATCACTAGGAGGGCTGTTGTTGTTTGGTTGCTCAGTTGTGTGTGACTCTTCGTGATGCTGTGGACTGTAGCCTCGCCAGACTCCTCTGTCCATGGGATTTTCCAGGCAAGAACACTGGAGTGGGTTGCCATTTCCTTCTTCAGAGGAGGATTAAATCTGCATCTCCTGCACGGACAGGTGGATTCTTTACCACTGAGCCAGCGGGATAGGAGGGGAAAGATATGCAAACCCAGGGCCATCAGTGCCATAAACTCTTAGTAAGCAAGTGAGACAGAAATAGCACATGTCCTGTACACTCATATTCCATCACTGGAATGGGTACATTGCCATCCTTAGCCTCCTAGGAAGCTGGGAAATGCCTTTCCTAGCTGAAGGGCCATGTCCCAATCACAGCAACTAGGGAACAAAGGGAGAATGGATTTGGGTGGACAGCTAGCAGTCTTAAAGAGCATCTTAATGTAGCTGAAGGGACATAGGACTGGGAGTCAGAGGATACTAGTTCAAGTCCTGGCTTCCCCGCTTGTTAGCTACACGCTCTTGGGCAAGCACATTTCCACTGTAACCTCACCTTCTTCATCTGCGAAATGAAGGCCACAATCCTGTTTCCCTCACCGAGTTGTCCTGAGGGTCAAAATGAGATGACATATAAACTCTTAATTGTTGGCATGCATAGGATATGCTGAAGTCCTTGGCTCTTTCTGGCCTTCACATTCTGTGCCCTGGGGCAGGGGGCTCTTGCCTTAGTATCCTGGTCACCTGTGATGCCCATCTTCACTGTACTGGCTGTTTACCAGGAACGAGAGAATCTCTGGGGGCTGAGGAGGGGTTAGCTTCAAGTGCTCAGGGCTCTCTAGCCAGCAGCTTTCTCTGGGAGAGCCTGCCTCCACCTACAGCTTTAGGATTTCCTTTCCTCTTCTGGTGAGAAAACGGAAAGAACTCAGAAAGGAAGATTTGAATCTATGTGGTAGAGAAAAACAGGAATCCAACAGGCAAGCATCAGAACTGGGGCTTTCAGTTTTGGGTCCACAGGCCCATGTCTGGACATGAACTCCTTGGAAAGGCAATACAAAAGTTTGTGAGTATGGTGCATGGTGGTTTTTTTGTTTTTGTTTTTGTTTTTTTTGCTTCCAGGGAAGAGATTCCATAAATTTACTAAAATCTCAAAGGAGTTCCTGATACAGGAAGGCTACGAGGCTTGTGTGAATGAATGACAGACAATTTCAGTCAACACTGTATGAAAAGGACACTGGCCAAATGGGATATGTTGGAGAAGGCAGCTCAGAAGCTGAGGAGACAGGGAGCATGTTTTCTAAGAAGGACATGTAGACAGAAGTTGTGCTGTTCAGTTTGGAGGGGAGAGGTTGGGCCACAGGGACAGGACACACGTGGCTGTCAGATAACCACGGGGCAGGTGCTGTTGGTATTCTCACGGACACTCGGCTCTTGAACTTGCTGATGGCTTCCTACAGCAAGTTCCCCACAACTGTCTGAGAGTTTTCTTTGGCTGCTGAAGCTTGCAGGAACACTGGACAGGTTGAAACGCTCCCCTAGGAGCAACACTCAGCCAATGATGCATGGAAATTGGTGGATAGAGCCACAGCTTCCTCACCTCTTGGGTGGGATAACTCTAAAATATGCTCAATAACAGCACTGAACAATAGAAATATGTGAGCCATAAATGGGAGCCACATAGGTACTTTTATTTTTAAAAAATATTTATTTATGTATTTGGCTGTGCCAGGTCTTAGTTGCAGCACATGGGATCTTTTGTTGTGCATTGCGGGATCTACTTCCCCGACCGGAGTTCAAACCCGGGCCCCCTGCATTGAGAGCATGGAGTGTTAGCCACTGGATCACCAGGGAAGTCCTCACGCAAGTACTTTTAAGTTAAGGTAAAAAGAAACAAGTGAAATCAATTTTAATGCTCTATTTTAACCCAGTATGTCAAAATATTGTCATTTCAATTCATAACTGTTACTGACATATTTTACTTTTTTTTGAAAAACCCAGTGTGTGCTTCATACTTACTCCACATCTCAATTTGGACTAGCTTCACTTAGAATACGCTAAGTATTCCATAGCTCCACATAGCTAGTAGCTGCTGTGTTGGCCAGCATAGTTCTATATAATCTCCCAGAGGTTTCCCAGAGGGATTAAGCTATAATTGTCCACAGTGGTAACATGCTCAATACCCCCCATATTAGTTTTGTTCCATTCCCTGTCTCAGTTCCCATTCACCAACTAGGAGTTCCTCAAAGCACCTCCAAAATCAGTGTCTGCTTTGGGGGTTCCCTTCCTAAGACAGGCAGTCATAAGACCAAGGGTGCTCCAGATGATGACATTAGGACCTTTGGGTGGAAACATCAGGAGCGTTCTTGGAGCAGCACTGCAGCTATTGATTCATTCATTCAAAAATATGCGGTGAGCTCTTGCTATGTGCCATGAATGGCTGGGGAATGGGTACAAAGCTCCCCATCACAGGAGGGGACCAGGAAGGTGCAGACAGACTTCTTGGTGGGGCAGCTCCACAAAGACTTTGTGAATCAGACTAGGATTTTGGTCACGTGCTGTCTGGCATCCTTTGCAGCCTATAGATGCTGCCTTTTGTGATTCATCTGTGCCTCCGTGAAGCTTCTCACGTTGTTAATTGCCTGGCTCCTGTGGCACGTCGCTTCCTAAAGCTGCAAATCAAGGTTTTTGTGACATTTCTTCTCCAGCAGTGACTTGTGATTAGGTTGTTGTTCCTAAAAAAGGTCCATTCCTCATCATCTTTGCAATTTCCCTTTGATTTTCTTGTTTGGCAAATTGCGGTTCTCCAGATAAAGACTGGTTTGGAGTCTACTCACTTTCCCCCTTCATTATTCGGCTAGAAAACACACCTAAAACTCCTGTGACTGGAAGGGACCTCAGAGAATGTCTGATTCAATGCCTTCATTTCAGAGATGGGGATACTGAGGGCTGGTAATGGGGGAAACTGCCAACTTAAATTCACAGGGTAATACAAGGGCTCAGTGGAGGTGGAAAGGAAGTTCCTGCGTCTCTGTAATTTCTTTCCCCAGCCCTTTGCCTCAGCCTGGCTCAGCTCATGCCAAAGCTAACACCATCTGTATACATCACACTGGCTGGGGCGAGAAGCGTGCCCCAGGAAGGAAATGGTTCTTTTTATGATAGGGGAGACTGTTTTCAGTCTTGAATTGTCCTGTGGCTATTAGGGGTGGTCACACAATAGTTAGGGCCTGAATCAGGATTCTGGGTCCTCCTTGAGCAGCTGTGAAACTCTAAATGGGTCTCCTGGCCTCTCTGAGCATCAATTTCCACTTCTAAGTGAAATACCACAATCGTTACATCACTTTGCTCTGGTGTTAAAGGACAAACAAATCCATGTTGCAGCCTCCAAGGGTTGGCCCCCGTTGAACCTGAAGATCCCTTTTATTCCGAGCTGCCCCTTGGTCGCAGTGCTTGAGCTTCTCGGACTTTATTTTTAGCCCCTCAAATATGTTGGGGTTTTCTGCCCCTGGGCCTTTGTCTATGCTGTTTTCCCTGCCAACACTGCTCTTCATACCACCGTTTCTTCTTTGAAAAATACTTATTTGTATTTTGGCACCAGACATGACTGTACCGGCTCTCAGTTGTGGCAGGCAGGATCTTTAGTTGCAGCATGTGGGATCTAGTTCCCTGACCAGGGATCAAGCCCAGGCTCCCTGCATTGGGAATGAGGAGTTCTAGCCACTGGACTGCCAGGGAAGTCCCCCTTCTCTTCATTGCTTATTCACTTAATGCCTGGTCATCTTTCAGATCTTAACTCAGGAATGACACTCTCAGAGAAGTCTTCCTGGGCCCCCACATGAGTCTAGGATTCCAGTTGCATCACCGCGTATCTCTTGTTCAGCGCATCTGTCTCGGTGCTTCGTTGTATTCTCATTGGAGTGATTATCTGATTTTTGTCTGCCTCATGCACTAAACTGTGGTGTAAAGGCATCCACCTTGAGCTTGTTATATGACTTAGCTCAGTTAATATTGAATACTTTTTGCAGGTAAGAAAACTGAACCCCAGAGAAAGGGAAGCGACATTCTCAAAGTCACGTGGAACTGTGGGGGGAGCTGGGATTCCACTCCTGTTAGTCTCATAGGCTTGTGAGGACATAGGTACAAGTCCATTGAAAACTGTAAACTGTTGTGTAAAAGATAAGATTTTAGGGTGTTTTTTCAAAGGTATGGTCTAAGGGGTTGTTCTTTGAACTACTTTCCAAGTCTGAGTTTTTGCCTCGTAGGGACCCATGGGTGGCAGTTGATGGCTATTGCCATTTAGGATGAACGTTGGCTGGCTTTTTCCCCATAAGGGGCCCTTTTGCTCTGAATGCCACATAATCTGAGTGTTTTTGAGTCAGCTAGTCCAACTCTTTCCTAGCCATTCTGTCCTCTGGATCACATGTGAGGCCAGTGGTCACCCAGACTGTAGGAAAACACATTCTGCATTTTCAAACCAGGCTGGAGGTGAGTCAGGCTGCCTAAACTAGACCTCACATTTCCAGCCCTCTGCCTCTCCATACCCAAACCAGCCTCACTCTCAGCTCTCAGGGTAGAGATGCCAGTCCAACTAAAAGCCATTCAAAAGAGTACGGTGCATTCTACACAGAGGAAATAGCTTGAGCAAAGGCATGGAGATATTTGAGTTTTGTCTCAGGGATGATTATGAATGAGCACTTTTAGTTTTCTCCCTGTTTCCCCAAGGAAGAATTCTAGCCTACTTATTCAGTTTCTGGGCTCACCTTTGTTGTATAGAATACAGGTAAAGTATGATATGGAGACAAAGCACTAAAGCTGTGAGAAGATTAAGCTGATTTACCCAATGTAGTCCCTGGGGAATGCTGCAGTCCATGGGGTCTCAAAGAGTCGGACATGACTGAGCGACTGAACTGAACTGACCCAATGAAGAACTAATGTGCAAACATAAGGAGAGGGTGAGAAATAGAAAAGCCTCAAGGTCTGGAGGTTAAAAGTGAGTGAAAGAGAGAGAGAGTTTTAAGAAAATGATATGCATGGGATGTTGAAAGCAACAGTGATAGGGAAGTTTTAAAGATGTTTGTTGAATGTTAACAGTGGATATACTTTTCCCCTTGAAATTCTCTTGGAGGATGAGTAAATATTTGAAGTGTTTTAAATTACTTTTTGGGTGCTGGACTGTTTCTTTCAATATAACACTGTGTTGGGATGGACGACGTAGTCTGCATCCATACTGGGGTGACATGATGTTTGCAATTGAACTTGTCAGCAGTTAGTATCAGTATCATTAGGGGTCATCAGGGTGGAGAATACCAACATGTGAAGCTGTAAAGGATGATGAGAGTCTTCAGAGTAGTGCTAAGCCTATTCATATTTCCTAGGTTACCCGTGTCCTGCTTCTGTGTTCTTCGCCAAGTAAATGTGTGTGGGAGTAATAGTAATAATGTTTGCTCATGTTTACCATGCACTTACCACATGCCTGGAAGATTTCCAAGAGCTTTATTTGTATTATCTCAGTAATCCTAACAACTACCCAGATGAAGTACATATTATTATCATCCTTATTTTGTAGATGAAGAAATTGAGGCATGGAAAGGTTAAGAGATTTACCCAAAGTTACTCCACTTGGAAGCGGTAGAGCCTATATTTGAATCCAGGTAGTCTGACCCTTAATAACTATCATAAGAATCAAAGCAATTGTTTTTAAAGGGAAAAATGACTTTGGCAATCTCTGCAAGGTTTTTCATCTCCTTTTTTCCTTTTTCTTCCTCTCCTCTCACCTCTCTCTTTTGTGAGGGATTTATCATAGCATTATGTGAATATATTGGATTTATAATATAGTTTACAGAGGCAACAGTTTTAGTTAAAGAAAATTGGTTTCCTTTTCAAAATGTCATGTTTCTCATTTTCTCTCAGCATCCCGGGCTTTTTTCAAGCTCCCCTCAGCTCCTAAGTCATTCAGAAGCATGCCTCACAATTAGAATGCTAGAAGTCCTCACCAGCCAATTTGAAATTTGTGGTTTGTTCAAAAGGACACTCAAAATAAACCCTGGAGTTGATTTTGAAGGAGAGGAATGAGTGGGAGCTAGAGGGGAGAGGAAAAGAAGCAAATGTGCAGCAGTTCGACATCCCCAGGGATGAGGGGCTCCATTTATCCATCATGAACCATTCCCCCACCTGTTTATCTGTCCTCCCAATGTATAGACATCCTCATCCATCATCTATCCATTTGGTCATCCACCCAAATCCTTGTACAATCTCCATCCATCTACCTTAGATGTTTTTCTTTCTCTAACATCTCAGTGAAGTGAGGAATTTCTCAGGAATAAGTCTGGAATGGTTGATTTATTACCATTTATTGAACATCCAGATACCTAGATTGCCCTAGAAAATTTGTTAACATCTACAACGGAAATTCCCAAGAACTCTAAAGAAGTGAGGCTCAGAAGAGTTAAATATCCCCTTCTCAAGATCACACAGTTAATAAGCAAAATGGATACAGAGAAGGTGGAGGGAGAGGGTTGGGAACTGGACAGGGTTTGCCCCTGACATGAGCTTGATTCTGGGAGAACTGACCTAGAGAAGATGGGGACATAGAAATTTCAGCCAAGTGGAGCTAACTGCTAGTGTCCAGAGATGATACATCTCTGTATCAGTCAGCTATTGCTGCATAACAAACTATCCCCAAATGCTCACTCCTATCATCTAGGGAATTTCAAAGTTTTAGAGGTCACCCTCACAGGTGCTGGGAACAAAATCTAGGCCTCTCTTTGGGCAAGACTAAATTTTTACTACCCAAAATTAAAGTTTGAGAAGTGTTGATTTAGGAAGAAGGATGGAAGAGAGGTGGAATCTTGTTTTTAAAAACCCTTAAAAATTTTTTTTAATTGATTTGGCTGCAGTGTGTCTTAGTTGCAGCACGTGAACTCCTAGTTGTGACATGCGTGATCATGTTCCCTGACCAGGGATTGAACCCAGGCTTCTTGCACTGGAAACTTGGAGTCTTAGCCAGCCGACCACCAGGGAAGTCCTAAGGAATCTTATTGTTTTGATCCTCCAATACCTTTCCCCCTGGTAAGCTCAGAACAGATGGTGCATTAACAGGTTCTTCATCTTCATCATTATTAAATTTCTTCCTTCTTTTTCTTCGTATGGACCTCTGTTCAAGTGTAAAGTTTTTAAATGCATAACATATACATAGGCTTCCAAAGGAAACCAATTATTTTGAAATATAGTTATTATCCAAATGTTAAGAAAGATATTTGTGAAATTGTGATCTATGTACTTTATTAACACTTTAACTATCAACAGTGGTGACCTTACTAAATAAATATAATTTCAAAGTAGTGCTGAATGTAAATATTTCAAAAAATTTGTTGTCAGGCAGTTGTTAGGCAGTATGAAAACATCCATGGGTTTAACAGGTGAAAGCCCAGGTCCTCCTCCTAATACCACTGTGGTTTGTTTTCTTTATTCATAATGGAAGAAAATTCCAAATTTTAATCAGAGGTTGGTGAATAAAAGATGTAACTTTTTCCTGCCTGACTTCATAGATCACTGAATTCTATCCGCTGACCTGCAGAACCCAGGTTAAGAAGCCCTGCTTTGAAATCTTGCATGATATGTGCTTATTTTTAATTGGATTCTGAGTGAAAATTTGATTTGTTTTGAGAAAATTTTGAGAAGTTTGCAAGAGTCATTGAGATCATTGGAGGCACCCTAGAGTTGCACAGAGCTTGGCCTGGGAACGTGGTGCACTGGTGCCTGATGGATTTATAGATAAGCGGCAGTGAAGCTGTTTATGGCCTGTAATCCTCCCATCTGGAAAAGTTACATTGCGCAACATGGCTCAAAGGTGGGCTTGGTATATCCCATTATTGGTAATAATATTCAAATTTATTCTACCCAAAAGCACTGGCCCAAGGCCAGGGGGAGGATGGAAGAAAAATAAATGAAAAATTTTAGTAAAAGCAACTGTGCATAGCCTTTGGGAAGTCCATTTGCAACCACCACCCAGCATCGACTGGTCCCTCTGAATAAAGCCACAGTTTCCTCACTCTTTAGAACCAAAAAAATTGAATGAGACCCAAGAGCAAGACTAATGTTTTTTTAAAAAAGCATTTCCAGCATGGGCCACAAAGATTTTGATTATGCTCATCATTTTGTGCATAATTTTTACTGGCACTGTTAAACCTTCCACTCACAGAAAGGTTTTCCCCGTGTTCTCTTTTTAGGACTACGAAGGCAGACGTTGACTGTTGGCTGTATGTCAATACTCTTGTCAGACAAGAGCATTTCCTCAGAAATTCAAGGGCCAGACCCTTTTTATATTTCTATGTGACTGGCACCCAGCCCCTGTCCCCCAGCTTCCAACCAGAGACAAACAGGCTCTCAGCTTGGATCCCCTTTGGGATCTAGTTGGGATGAAAGCCTTGTGGTCGGGTTGGGGGCAGATTCTTACCTGGATCTTTTAAACTGTTACATGTTTGACAATGCAAAAGTTGACAATACAGCTTTGCTGGGATTAGACTGACCTGATGCTTCAAAGTCTGCCTGACTGGCCTGCAACTAAGATCTGAGTCAAGCAACCTTCCTGAAAACCCAGGGAATGAAAACTGGGAGCCCTCTGGAGCACACTGTCATGGTGGAGAGCTGAGCCCTCACACAGAGCCCCAGGAATCTATATTATTGGCACTGAAGGCAGAAGTGAAAGGCACATGTTCCCCTTTGAAGGTTGGGGTGCTCCTTAAATGCACTGTGTCCAAGATGGAAGTCAAGGTCTCTCTCTCACCTGGTCCCCTCCCAGGAAGTAGTGACGCCGTGTCTTACATGTGATCTTCCTCCTCAGTCCTCATATCTATTCCATCAGCACATCCTGCTAATTTCATTTCCTAGTTACCTTTGAAATCTATCCATGTTTCTCTGTTTTCACTTCCATCTCTCTAGTCCCAGCCTCTAACATCCTTCTCCAAGATTCTAGGATTCAGACGACAGCAATGGACTCATTGTCAATCTGCAGTCTCACTCTGCACAGTCACACTGATTTCCTGTGAACCTTGATAAGCAAAGGAGAGAAAATGTATTACCTTCGTATCCACTATATTTTAATTATTTAATTAATCAATTCATTTAATAAATATTTATAGAATGTCCATGAATGTCCTATAGCTCGGTTTTAAGCCTGGCAGACTGGGATGTGTAGTTGCCTTATCCCTGGTGCCATGGAGTGTTAAGTGTCTCTGTTCTCAGTAAACAATGATCACTGAGGTTTCTATAGATAGAAAAAACATGTATCAAACTTACCTGTTTTACGTTTTTATTGTAATGAAGGAATATTTCAAACAGAACAAAGAATTTGAAAATAAAGCCAAATACCCACCATCCAAAAATAACATATGTGAACATTTAATCATATTTTCTCATAACACCTCTCTTTTTGCTTTTGTAAATTTTAAAAATTAACATAAGTGATACCATGCTATAAATATTCTGCAACTTGCTTTTTAAAATTCAAGCATTATATTTTATAAATTTATCCATACTGATAATACAGGTCAAGTACGTTCATCTTTTTGAAACATATCTCCTTA
Source organism: Ovis aries (assembly GCF_016772045.2). Lineage (NCBI taxonomy): Eukaryota > Metazoa > Chordata > Mammalia > Artiodactyla > Bovidae > Ovis > Ovis aries. The sequence continues at coordinate 71,947,078 of NC_056066.1, read as the reverse complement.
TTTATTTATTTACTTATGTGGCTGTGCTGGGTGTTAGTTTCAGCACTTGGAATGTTTAGTTGAGGCATGCAGAATCTCTTAGCTGTGGCATGTGGGATCTAGTTCCCTGACCTGGGATTGAACCTGGGCTTCATACATGGGGAGTGTGGAATCTTAGCATCAGTATTAGCCAGGGAAGTCCCAAGTGTGTTCATCTTAACTACTGTATAGTATTCTAGCCTGTGAATTCATCCCCATTTGCCTCTGTTTCTCTATTGAGGGATATTGAAATTGCTGACACTTATTTTTTTATTATCCTGATGACAAATGATGCTGCAATGAACACTTCTATACATCTATCCTTGAGCATGTACCTGGGATATATGCAGATCTTCAGTCTTTAGCAGATACTAACATAGGACTTTTTAAAAAATGTTTATTTATTTGGCTTTTCTGGGTGTTAGTTGCAGCACGTGGGATCTTACATGGCAGCATGTGAACTCTTGGTTGTAGCACGTGGGATCTAGTTCCCTGACCAGGGATTGAACCTGGGCCCCCAGCATGGGGAGCACAGTCTTAGCCACGGGACCACCAGGGAAGTCCCTAACATATGACTTTTTAAAAGAGATTATTTCGTGATGTCTGGGCTTCCCTAATAGCTCAGTTGGTAAAGAATCCGCCTGCAACGCGGGAGACCCCAGTTTTGATTCCTGGGTCGGGAAGATCTGCTGGAGAAGGGAAAGGCTACCCACTCCACTATTCTGGTCTAGACAATTCCATGGATTATACAGTCCATGGGGTCACAAAGAGTCAGACACGACTGAGTGACTTTCACTTTCACTTTCATTTCATGATGTAGCAGGGAAGTCCTACAGTTAGGAGTCAGGTGACCCAGTTCTAGTTTAATTCTGGCACCAGTTGACAAGGTGACCTCTGGCTTCTCCTTGTTTGGCTTGAGTTTCCCTATCTTTAGGATGAAGGTATGGACTAGCAAATTTCTACACTTCCCTTTTGCTGAGCTGATTAAAAAGTTGTTTTGTGGAAAGATCTCTTTTGGAAATAAATCTCCCAGAGGAATGCTTTCTGTAAGTCCTAGAGAAGGGTTTATTGTGGAAGGCAGTTGATACTTTTTGAGCTCCTAACAAGGATTGGGCACTTCAGTTTTTCATTTACTTGGCTTAGGGAGATTAAATGGCTTGCCCAAGACCTCAGCACTAGAAAGTGTCAGAATTGGGATTTGAATCTTTGTCTGAGGGATGGTGGCTCAGACGGTAAAGTGTCTGCCTACCATGTGGGAGACCCGGATTCAATCCCTGGTTTGGGAAGATCTCCTGGAGAAGGAAATGGCAACCCACTGTAGTATTCTTGCCTGGAAAATCCCATGGACAGAGAGCCTGGTGAGCTATAGTCCATGGGGTCTTAAAGAGTTGGACTTGCCTGAGCAACTTCACTTTTCCCTGAGGGATTTCAGAGCCTGAGTTATGTTAACCATATAAACTGCTCTTGCTTTTCCACAGGGCAATTCTTTCCTAACACCCTTCTGTGTTGTTGAAATGGCATTCTCCATGGGCATCTCAATGAACACAAGGCGCCTCCATCATGGGCCCTGTCACAGGAATGCAGAGCTGAACCTTTTAAACATGAGAAGGTACTAAGGAAGATCTCTCTGAAGGAAAGATAGGAAACAAGTGGCACCGAATCAGAAGCTGAGGACATCGTAAAAGTAAACTCTGAAGGCATTTATTGTCTGACCATAGCTAATGAACCAGTGAGGAATCAGCATCAATAAGAAGCAAATTAAACACCAGCTCCAGTTAATTAGTAACCACAGCTGCCTGCTTTCCTACATTCAATTTCAGACTCACATTATGAATTGCCTCCCTGGAGAAACCAGCCCCCTCCTCCCCCAAAAAGCCTTGATCCAATAAACTAACTTTTAATGGAGCAGCATCTTTCAATCGAAGGACGGCAACTTATCTCTGGGTCCTAGCTCTATGGTGACACAAATTCTCTGAGCTGCCCAATCTCACTCAAGGTTAGTAATTAAGGCATAATTGAAATGAAATTAATTGCAATAAATGTGTAATTAGCACAGCCATTGATTAAGGGCATTTGAAATGCGGTCTGTGCATGAGACATTGATTGTCATGCTTTTTTTTTTTTTGATAAGCGTAATTGCAATGATATCTTTTGTTACTCCAGAAGGTCTTTTTTGAGTAATGAATTTCCATGGGAAGGATTGGCCTTGAAGCCATCTAACTTCATGAAAATCAGAGATATAAAGAGAATATTTCAGGCTCCAGCTATGTGAGGTATGGACTCTTTTGTCCAGATTTCATGTAGAGCCTGTTTTAGGGAGGCCCCCTAACCTATAGGCATCTTTGTTCAAATTAGAAAAGACACTCCTTCCTCTGGGCCGTCTCAGCTCATGCCAGGCGCACAGTTTGGTCAGTGGAGTGTGGGTTGGATTTCAACCCACACTGTTCCATCCAGCTGGGCACCTTTGTGTGATGAACTCTTATATCCATACATGGCAAAGCTGGTATCCTTCTCCATACAGAGGGAGGTGACAGAAAGGCAGAGCCAGACCTTTGGGGGTTGAAATATAACTCAGGAGCAAAGCCTGTAGATCCTGGATACGCCCTCCCCACCAGCCACCTTGATTGGGTGGATGTTATGCAGAAATTATAATCTGGAATGTTGAGACTTTAGCAGTAGCCAAGAGGGAAGACAGTGAGACTGGTCTAGATGTGGCTTGGTGAGGTGGGGTCTAAAATGGCTGTAGGACCAAATGGTGGGTAGATGGTAGAGGTGGAGGGGACAGACCATGGTCCTACCACACTATGGAGGAGGTATGGTGACCCCAGGACAATCAGACAGGTGATCTTATGTAAGGGTCAGGTATGGTGGTGAAGGGGTGGTTGGCAGAACCTTCCAGATGAGTTTGTGGGTAGCAGGGATAGGGTTCTCTGGAGTCCCACACTGAGTCTGGGTCAGGAAGGTCCAGCTCTGAGTCAGTGGAGAGGATTTCGTATGTCAGGGCAGCACCATACAGTCCAGGCCCTGCCCTTGGACAGGGCTGAGCCCCAGGCTGGATGACAAGGGGCTGAAGGTCATGTCTGATGCTTCTTGACAATGTTCCTCAGCTTTATGGCTGTTCCTGATTGATCCCGAGACCTTCCCTCTGTGAGTATCTTCTCCTCATACTTAGGAGTTTATTCATTCATCTGCTCATTTATTTTTTCATTCATTCGCTCAGTGACTATTTAAGAGTGCTTTGTGTGCAGGTGCTGTGATAGCTGCAAGAAATAAAATGATGACCTTGTTCCTGCCCTCATGGAGTTCAAGTTTGAATCAGACAGACAGGCTTTGCATAATTTCTCAGGCTTCTGTATTCCTTTAATTACAAGGTGGGACAAGTGCTCTGCGCCTTCTGTTTGTCTCTCCCGGTCCAGCTTCCTCCTTCCTCCACTGTTCTCTGTGCCCTAGGGGATGACCTCTGAGGACTACTTTGAATAGCTCTTCTATTCTCTGCCTTCAGGCTGGACAGAACCAATGGGGAGGCTGGCTGCAGACCAGAAGGAGGGAGGGAAATGCAATTGGGGTATTTACTCCCCTAGATCACTGATCATAGACTGTGTTCTTTTTTTTTTTTTAATTTTAAAATCTTTAATTCTTACATGCGTTCCCAAACATGAACCCCCCTCCCACCTCCCTCCCCATAACATCTCTCTGGGTCATCCCCATGCACCAGCCCCAAGCATGCTGTATCCTGCATCAGACATAGACTGGCTATTCGATTCCTACATGATAGTATACATGTTAGAATGCCATTCTCCCAAATCATCCCACCCTCGCCCTCTCCCTCTGAGTCCAAAAGTCCGTTATACACATCTGTGTCTTTTTTGCTGTCTTGCATACAGGGTCGTCATTGCCATCTTTCTAAATTCCATATATATGTGTTAGTATACTGTATTGGTGTTTTTCTTTCTGGCTTACTTCACTCTGTATAATTGGTTCCAGTTTCATCCATCTCATCAGAGCTGATTCAAATGAATTCTTTTTAATGGCTGAGTAATACTCCATTGTGTATATGTACCACAGCTTTCTTATCCATTCATCTGCTGATGGACATCTAGGTTGTTTCCATGTCCTGGCTATTATAAACAGTGCTGCGATGAACATTGGGGTACATGTGTCTCTTTCAATTCTGGTTTCCTCGGTGTGTATGGCCAGAAGTGGGATTGCTGGGTCATAAGGTAGTTCTATTTGCAATTTTTTAAGGAATCTCCACACTGTTCTCCATAGTGGCTGTACTAGTTTGCATTCCCACCAACAGTGTAGGAGGGTTCCCTTTTCTCCACACCCTCTCCAGCATTTATTGCTTGCAGATTTTTGGATCGCAGCCATTCTGACTGGTGTGAAGTGGTACCTCATTGTGGTTTTGATTTGCATTTCTCTAATAATGAGTGATGTTGAGCATCTTTTCATGTGTTTGTTAGCCATCCGTATGTCTTCTTTGGAGAAATGTCTATTTAGTTCCTTGGCCCATTTTTTGATTGGGTCATTTATTTTTCTGGAATTGAGCTGCATAAGTTGCTTGTATATTTTTGAGATTAGTTGTTTGTCAGTTGCTTCATTTGCTATTATTTTCTCCCATTCAGAAGGCTGTCTTTTCATCTTGCTTATATTTTCCTTTGTTGTGCAGAAGCTTTTAATTTTAACTAGATCCCATTTGTTTATTTTTGCTTTTATTTCCAGAATTCTGGGAGGTGGATCATAGAGGATCCTGCTGTGATTTATGTTGGAGAGTGTTTTGCCTATGTTCTCCTCTAGGAGTTTTATAGTTTCTGGTCTTACATTTAGATCTTTAATCCATTTTGAGTTTATTTTTCAAGCTACCAGCCATATTTTTCACAGAACTAGAACAAATAATTTCAAGATTTGTATGGAAATACAAAAAACCTCGAATTGCCAAAGCAATCTTGAGAAAGAAGAATGGAACTGGAGGAATCAACTTGCCTGACTTCAGGCTCTACTACAAAGCCACAGTCATCAAGACAGTATGGTACTGGCACAAAGACAGACATATAGATCAGTGGAACAAAATAGAAAGCCCAGAGATAAATCCACACACATATGGACACCTTATCTTTGACAAAGGAGGCAAGAATATACAATGGAGGAAAGACAATCTCTTTAACAAGTGGTGCTGGGAAAACTGGTCAACCACTTGTAAAAGAATGAAACTAGATCACTTTCTGACACCGCACACGAAAACAAACTCAAAATGGATTATAGACTGTGTTCTTACTGAAGGCCATCGCACTCCACCCAGCTCTCAGGTTCTGTACAGCTTCGTCCCTGCTGGGCCTCTGGCTGGGCTGTTCATCGTGCCCGCTGTTTCTAGTCCAGAGCACTGCATGAGCCTTTGTGTAAAATGATCCCTCTTTACAACTCCCCTCAGCTACTCAGCCTGACTGTGCTGTGTGTTTCCTCTGGGGACAGAACGGGTTCACAGAAGGAGAGGGGACGATGAGAAGGGATGACAGGGAGCACTGAGTTGATCTGGTGTGTGTGTGTGTGTGTATGCATGTGTGTGCACAGGTGCGTGCATATATGTGCAGGTATGTGTGTGCACAGGTGTGTGCATGTGTGTGTGTGCAGGTATGTGCGTGGGAAGTAATGTTTCTTTGTGGTTAAAGCTGAGATTTGAAGGATGAGTAAGGGTTAAACTAGCATCTGAAAGTGAGAGAAAAGAGAAATTTCCCTGTAGGGGAAAGGCCAGTACAGAGGGCCTGGGGTGGGAGGAGACAGTGAAATGTCCTTGGGGCCTGGGAAGAGCCTGAATCCCTGCTGGCGTTTGCTGTTTCCTCTGGCCCAAAGCAGGAGCAGCTCTGGTCCCTGAAGCTCGCAATAGTGTTCAGCATGATCATACTCCTTCTGTGGGGCCTGGTCCAAGGCCCTGTGATGGTCTGGAGGCTCTTCGGCCATTTCCCCCAGTTAGTGACTCTCCTTTTCTTCAAGTCCACACGTATCTTCTAGCATGCTTCTTGAACAGGAGCTGAGCACTGGATATAAAGAGCAGTAAGCTTTGTGTGGTTGACCTCTTGGGACCATACTTAGGTGTGATCCTACCTGCTCTGGACCTGCTGCAAGGTAGTTACCACCTCGAGTCTCATTTTCTCACCTATAAAATGAGGCTCAGGACTTCAGAGCCCTACTTCCTCTTGGCTAGAACAATCTTCCAGCTGGTCGCTTTGTTTCTCACCTTCAGTTTGGTCCCATCTGATCCACTCTTCCATTTTTCAGCCAGGTTGCTCATTCTGAAATGTCAATTTGACCTCATAATGCCCCTAACTGTGCGTAATTCATAACTCTATCAGTGACTCCCCAGGGCTCCCAGCTGTGGGAACTCAGATACACTTGGAAAGTTTCTAGAAGTCATGTACAGATGTGAGAGTTGGACCATAAAGAAGGGCTGAGAGCCAAAGAATTGATTCTTTTGAACTGTGGTGCTGGAGGAGACTCGAGAGTCCCTTGGACAGCAAGGAGATCCAACCAGTCCATCCTAAAGGAGATCAACCCCAAATATTCATTGGAAGGACTGATGCTGGAGCTGGAACTCCAATACTTTGGCCATCTGATGTGAAGAGCCAAATCACTGGAAAAGACCCTGATGCTGGGTCTTTTGGATTGAGGGCAGGAGGAGTAGGTTACAGAGGGTGAGATGGTTGAATGGCATCACTGGCTCAATGGACATGAGCTTGAGCAAACTCCAGGAGATAGTGAAGAACAGGGAAACCTGGCATGAAACTCCATGGGGTCACAAAGCGTTGGACACGACTTAGCAACTGAACAACAACAACAAAAGCACACAGGGCTTCCCCGGTGGCTCAGAGGTAAAGAATCCACTTGCCAATGGGGAAGATGTGGGTTTGATCCCTGGGTGGGGAAGATCCCCTGGAAAAGGAAATGGCAACCCACTCTAGTGTTTTTGCTTGGAAAATCCCATGGAGAGAGGAACCTGGTGGGCTACAGTCCATGAGGTTGCAAAAGAGTCAGACACAGCATAGTGACTAAACAACAGCAACAAATGCACGTAGCATAGAACTTATCATCTTCACCACTGTTACCATTAATTAAATTCGCATTGTTGAGCAACAAATCTCCAGAACTTTTTCATCTTGCAGAATTGAAACTCTATGTCCATTAAATAATAACTCCCCACTACCCCTCCCCAGGCTCCTTGTAACCATCATTCTTTCGATCCTGATGGTTTTGACCATTCTAGGTCCTTCGTATAAGTGGAATCATATAGTATTTGTCTTTTTGTGACTGGTTTATTTTGCTTAATATAATGTCCTTAAGGTTCATCCATTTTGTAACATGTGTCAGAATTTACTTTCTTTTTAAGGCTGAATAATATTGCATGTGTGTATAGACCACATTTTCTTTATCCATTCATCCATTAGTGGATACTTGGGTTGCTTCTGTCTCTTGGCTGTTGTGAGTAATGATGCTATGAATGTGTGTGTGTGTGTGTGTGTGTGTGTGTGTGTGTGTGTGTAAATACCTCTTTGATACCCTCAGTTCAGTTCAGTTCAGTTCAGTCGCTCAGTAGTGTCCGACTCTTTGCGACCCCATGAATTGCAGCACGCCAGACCTCCCTGTTCATCACCATCTCCCGGAGTTCACTCAGACTCACGTCATCGAGTCAGTGATGCCATCCAGCCTTCTCCTGCCCCCAATCCCTCCCAGCATCAGAGTCTTTTCCAATGAGTCAACTCTTCGCATGAGGTGGCCAAAATACTGGAGCTTCAGCTTTAGCATCATTCCTTCCAAAGAAATCCCAGGGTTGATCTCCTTCAGAATGGACTGGTTGGATCTTCTTGGACTCTCAAGAGTCTCCTCCAACACCGCAGTTCAAAAGCATCAATTCTTCGGCGCTCAGCCTTCTTCACAGTCCAACTCTCACATCCATACATGACCACAGGAAAAACCATAGCCTTGACTAGACGGACCTTAGTCGGCAAAGTAATGTGCTTTCAATAATTTTGAATACATACCCAGAAGTGGAATTGCTGGGTCATATGACAGTTTTGCTTTTAATTTTTTCATGGACCACCATACTGTTGGAAATGTTCGGAGAACTATAGAGGCCTAGGTTTTACCCTGGAAGATACTGACTCCCTAGGTCTGGAGGCGAGGTAGGAAAGCTGAGCATCTCCCCTTTCACCTCCTCCGCAAGCCCCTCCCACACTCCTGGTGACTCTACAGAATTGAGTCTGAATTCTTGAGCCTGGCACACAAATGCCTTGATGACCTACCTCTACTCTGCCTTTCCAGCTTCTCCTCTCCACTGTACCCCTCACCACACTTGTGCTTGAAAAATAACCATCTGCTTGTTTCCTAGGTCTTTCACACTTCCAGGCTTTTGCACATGCTCTATCTCCCATCTACAGCTCCCTACTCCTCTCTTCTGTGCCTGGAAAATCTCAGTTTAAACTGGCAAAATTCAGCTCAGATATTGGTCACCCCCATATGGAAAGTCCTTCTCTTCCTGGTCTTGACTCCTCTTGGCCAGAAGTCAATCTGAGTCCCACTGAAGAAGAACTATCCTGGTCTCTCTCAGGTCCACATAAGGAACCATTTCTTTATCCTCATCAGCAGATTTTGAACAAAGTTTAACTGCACACATGTCATGGTTTCCATGGTTACTGTAAAGGCATTCTAAATGTAGATGATTATATAACCAGCTGGGATGACTCTTTTGGGGAAAAGAAAAGTTTTGACCCTCCTCTTGCAGTGAATGACTCGCTGACTCAAGGAATGTGGGTGGTGACTGTGCATGGGGTCACTGAAAAATAATGCATTTGGACTGCAGGCAGCAGTAAGACTTGCCTTCAAAGAGCAAGTACCCCCATGCCACCATCCAGAACAAAGGTCTCATCCTGCATATGGGAAAGCTGAGGTCACTGAAGTGACTTTCCCTGAGTTCTATAGAGAGCTGGAGCATGAGCCAGGACTAGCTTCAGGTCGCCAGGGGTAGCAAGCCATGGGGGAAAGGAGCCCTGAGTTTGGTGTGGGACTACTTAAATATGAACCTTGGCTCTTGGAGCCTCATCTTTTAAACTTGTGTTATTATTTGTATTAATATTAGTCAGTGTAATCAATGCTATTTACTGTAACAAAGAAGTCCAAAATCTCAGTGACCTTTTCAACAATAAAATTTTCATTTTTTGTGTGTATGAGACAGTGCAATTGGGCATTTGATGGATAACTTTCCATGTGGTGACTTGGCAGTCCAGGCTCCTTTCGCTGCTTGTCTCTGCCATCTCAGAGGATCATGAAGAGCAGATGGCAAAAGGCCTCCTTCTGCTAGGTGGACACACACGGTAACAAGCACGGTGGGTTCATAGGCGGGATCGTGGGAAAAAGCTGTCCTCCCGCTAGGAATGGCTGCTTGTATTGGTTTAGCAAACTTAGCCTAAAAGGTTGGAGGTTCCTTGAAATCAAAGAATTGATCTCCATCTGGGGCACCTATGAAAGTGTTCCACTTCCACATGGCTCCTTCCTCAGCCACCGTGTTGGAATTTCCCTTTCAGGGAGGCCAAAAGATAAAGACCAGAAACTTTAAAGTCATGCAGATTTGGGTTGTATCTTTGTTCCCACGTCTTACTAGCCATGGGATCTTGGGCAAGTCATTTACCTTCTCAGAGTTTCTTTACTGAAAAACGGGATAATTAATAAAGATGGGAAGATGAAATTGGCTATACATAGAACAGTGCTTGCCCATAGTTGGTGCTCAACAAATATGCTCTTTATTACTTTCCTGGTCTGATTTTTAGAACCTGGAACCTAATGGCCCCTCAAAACTGTGACCACTTCTTCCTTCATACACTGTTTTTACCTCCTGTATCGTTGCCTCTTTTTATCCTTGTCCCGGTAGGTGTGCCTGGGGTGTATTTCACAAGCGAGTCTCCACCTTCTTAGCATTTCCCTACCATTCCTAGCTCTGGACCCATCCTAGAATGCTGTCAACCCCAACAGGCCTGAGTCGGATAGGTCGGTGGATAGCTCTTAGGAACCACAGGCCCAAACCATGCAGTCTGTTGGAGGCCTTGAGGTGACAGTATTTTACTCTAAATGCAATGGGAAATCAATAAAGGATGTTATACGATGAGAGAAGAATGACTTAAGTGATATTTTAAAAGAGATGCTCTTTTTTCTCCTGCTCAGTGGGGAATGAATTGTAGAGGTTGGGACTAAGCAGGAAGACCTGTTAGAATGGGAGTAGTTGGGATGGAGAGAAATGGAGAGGCTTAAGAGATTTTCAGGAGGACTAGAGTTCAATCCCTGGTCAGGGAACTCAGATCCCACATGCCAAGTGGTATGGCCAAAAAATTAATTAAAAAAATGAATTTCTATGACTGGGATGTTCTCCCTTTGGGAGAAGGGCTGAAAGTGATTATAAGGAGGGAGGAGAATATTCAGGAGATTTGAAATACAGAACATTGTTCTCAGCAAATATAGAACATTGTTCTCAGCAAAAGAAAACAATAGTACCAGTGCTCGTTGTAGAAGCAGCAGTACCTGAAAGCGTAGTTACAGAAAAGTTGACTGAGCTGAAGACTGGAATCTACAGATGGAAAGTCTTCCCATATAATAAATAAAAAAAAAGAACCATCACATAGTCCCTGCCAGGGAAGATTTAACATCTCAAGGAGGAAGAAACAATCCTGTGAGTCTACCTGAAGGTAAACATTTTTAAAAGAAAGGGAGAAAAATCAGACCAACATGAGAGCAAATTTCTCCACAACATTCAATACAGAAGAAGAAAAGAAACAGAGTCAAAGCTTTGAAGGAAAATTGCCCTCAAATTCTATGCTTAAGCAAGAGGTCATTCCTGTTGGAAGACAATGTAAAAACATCCGCAAGTATGTGGAGACAGTAATTACACCACTTGTTTTTTTTTTTTTTTCTGAAAAAAAAAAAAAGACTGGAAAATGTCAAGATATAAAATAAACATTTTAAGAATGGGGAGTGAAAATTATCAATGGTGGGCAGTCAGAGTTGAAATAGTTTAGAATACATCTAAACACTTTTTAAAAATAGAAAGCAAAAGTCATAATGGAGCTTTTCAGATGGCACAGTGGTAAAGAATCTACTTGTAATGCAAGAGAAACGGGTTCAATCCTTGGGTCAGGAAGATCCCCCAGAAGGAAATGGCAACACACTCTAGTATTCTTGCCTGGGAAATTCCATGGCAGAGAAGCCTGGCAGGTTATAGTCTATGGGGAGGCAAAGAGTCAAACGTGACTGAGCAACTGATCACACGTGCAAATGTCATAAACAGTCCTAGAAAGAATAGAAATAAGAGTGAATGGTTAGTGCGTGAATGGTTATGCTTGACTCTGAATGTTTTACTAAATTGTCATATCTTCATAAGGTGGGCACTGTTAGAACCTATTTAAAAAAAAAACAAGGAAGTGGAATACAGAGAGATTGAGTAATTTCCCCAAGGTTACACACACACACACACACACACACACACACACACACACACACACAGACACACACGAATCTAGGAAATCTGACTCCAGAGCTTGCATGATTATACTCCTTCCTAACCAAATGGGAAGAAGAGGGTAATAAAAATAAAAAATAAATACGGGTGAATCTTACAAACCTGTAAAAATAAAAACTTGTATAGGAGAACTTTCAGGTGGAATTTCAAGATGGATACCTTCCTTCAACAAACACATAAAAATCATGAAAGAAAAAACATTACAAATTTTGTATTATATGACCTTAAACATTCCTAAGAAATAATCAGTAATATACCTACAGGTTTATTTATAAGGATTCTTGACTTTGTTAAATTAATTTATTTTTGGCTGCACTGGGTCTTCATTGCTGGGTGAGGATTCTCTCTACTTGCAGCGAGCAGGGGCCACTCTTCATTTGGGGTTCATGGGCTTCTGTTATATATATATATATATATATATATATATATATATATATATATATATATATATATAAAGCAAACTTTTTGGCCAACCCAATACATATAATTGTATTCTTTTTCAGATTCTTTTCCATTATAGGTTATTGCAAGGCATCAGATATAGTTCCCTGTGCTATATAGTAGGTCCTTTTTGTTTCTTATATATATAGTAGTTTGTATCTGCTAATCCAAAACTGCTAATTTATCCTTCCCATACCTTTTCCCTTTGGTAACTGTTTTCTATACACATGAGTCTATTTCTGTTTTGAAAGCAAGTTCATTTGTATCATTTTTTAAGATTCCACATATAATTGATATCATATACTATTTGTCTTTGACTTACTTACTTCACTCAGTATGACAATCTCTAAGTTCATCTATGTTGCTGCAAATGGCATTATTTCACTCTTTTTTATGGAGGGGTAGTATTACCCCTCCATAGGGGTAATAGGTTGTTGGGAAATGTAGTTTTAAAAATATCATGAACAATCTTACAAGGTTTTGGTGGATTCTGTAACCAAAGGGAGAGTGGGAGAGTGGATGAAAGTGAAAGCCGCTCAGCTGTGACTGACTCTTTTCGACCCCTGTGGACTGTAGCCCACAGGCTCCTCTGTCCATGGAATTCTCCAGGCCAGAATACTGGAGTGGGTAACTGTTCGCTCTTCCAGGGGAATGAATCTTCCAAACCCAGAGATCGAACCCAGGTCTCCTGCATTGCAGGTGGATTCTTTACCATCAGAGCCACCAGGGAAGCCCAAGAATGCTGGAGCGGGTTGCCTATCCCTTCTCCAGAGCATTTTCCCCATCCAGGAACCAAACCGCAGTCCCTCGCATTACAGGCAGATTCTTTACCAGCCGAGTTACTCTTTATGACCCCATGGAGTGTATGTAGCCTGCCAGGCTCCTCTGTCCATGGGGATTTTCCAGGTAAGAATATTGGAGTGGGTTGCCATGCCCTCCTTCAGTGGATCTCCCCAACCCAGGATCGAACCTAGGTCTCCCACATCTCAAGCAGATTCTTTACTGTCTGAACCACCAGGAAAGCCTGGGAGAATGAATACTAGAAAACAAATAGCACTCTGACTTGGAGCAGAACAAATCTTACTACATATTAAGTGGAAAAAGTAGGGGAAAAAAGCAGAATCAATTTTAGACATCTATTTGTAAAGTAGGAAAATGAATTTTACACATCTTTGAGAACCTGTGGGCTTCCCAGGTGACTCAGTAGCCAAGAATACACCTGCCAATGCTGGAGACTCCAGTTCAATCCCTGGGTCGGGATGAGCCCTTGGAGAAGGACATGGCAACACACTCCAGTATTCTCATCTGGAAAATCCCATGGACAGAGGAGCCTGGCTGTGGCCTATGGGGTCACAAAAGAGTTGGACACGACTTAGCAACTAAAAACAACAAAAACGTGTACCTATACGTATAACACTTTTTTTCCCCTCCTCTATAAATAGCGGTGTTCTTTAAGAGTTGGGGTTGGGGATGATTTAAATTTTCTTCTTTGTGCTTTTTTTGGTGTGTTTTCCCAGTTTTCTACAAATTAACGTTTATTTTCCCCTATAATCAGAAAAGTTCACCGTATATTCATTAAAAGAAGATTTAATTTAGGAGAGAGAGCCCTGTGTGTAGTGACTGCAGCTGCCTCTCCTTTCTTCTCTGATTTCCCTCTGCTGGGCTTCTTTTGTTGGTGGATCTCTCATCTCTCACACAAAGGGATGACACTGTCTTTTCTATGTCTCAGATATGAAGCCCCAGAGGGAGTTGTCAGTGAGCTTATTTTGGTGAGAGGCAGAACATTTCCTATCAGGAATACAAGCCAGCCTCAAACATGGCCTCTCCTCCAGGGGGATAATTAAGAGCAGTTCTCTTGTTCTCCTAGGAATGAGGGGCTCTTGCACTGAGATGGGGAGAGAGGGGCTGTTCAGAAAAGGGTGATGCTGGAGGCTGGGGCAGGAACCAGGAAACAGGAAGGGCTTTAAAGAAACTTCGATTCCCAGTCCTTCTGCTTCTTGGAGACTGAGACAGGGAGGGGTCCAGGCAAGACCTGCTTCACCCTGGGGTCTGGCTTCTTAACTGATCTTCCCGAGGGGAGGGACAGTCTTTTCTTCTTTCAGTTTTATTGAGATATAATTGCTATACAGCACTGCATACATTTAAGGAGTACAGCGTGACTTGACTGTTACGTATATTACAAAATGATAATCAATAATTTAACATCCATCAGCTCACATAGATACAAAAAGAGAAAAAAAAGTGGATTTTTTTTCTTGTGACATGAACTTTTAGGACTTACTCTCTTCCCAGTTTTCAAATATACCACACAGCAGCATTAACTACAGTCTTTACGCTGTGTGCTATAGTCCCAGTGCTCATTTATTTTACAAGTAGAAATGTTCACCTTTTGAATACCTTGATTCAGTTCCCCCAACCCCCACCTCTCTCCTCTGCTGACCGCAAATCTGACCTCTGTTTTTATGAGTTTGGGTTCCACGCTCACCCTTTTTTTAGATTCCACATGTAAGTGAAATCTTGTAGTTATCTGTCTTTCTTTGCCTGACACACACTGCCCTCAAGGTCCCTCCATGTTACAAACAGCAGGATTTCCTTTCATACGGCTGAGTAGTATTTTGCTGTACATATGCGCCACATTTTCTGTATCCACTCATCTATCAGTAGGCGCTTAATGTTGTTTCCATGTCTTGGCTGTTGGGAGTAATGCGGCAATGAACATCTGGGTGCAGATATCTCTTTGACATAGCACTTTCATTTTCTTCAGATAAGGACCCAGAAGTGTGATTGCTAGACCATAGGATAGTTCTATTTTAATTTTTTGAGGAAAGTCAGCTCTGACTCCCACTCAAAGCTTTGTTGGATTGGATGTTAGCCTGGCCTTTGGTCTAGTGATGGTGCCTCAAGGCTCCCCAAGGAGTAGATGAGTGTGTCCTGTGTGCCCAGCACTGTTCAGGCTGACAAGGAGTTCAAGGTCCAGCCCTGTCTTACTGTGTGATTGCAGACAGAGTGCTCACCTCCTCTGAGCTTCAGTTTCCTGTCTGTAAACTGGTACTGTACAACCTCTACCCTACAGGATGGATGAAAGTGTTATAGCTCAGTCCTGTCTGGCTCTATGCAACCCCATGGACTATAGCCCTCCAGGCTCCTCTGTCCATGGAATTCTCCAGGCAAAAATACTGGAGTAGGTTACTGTTCTATTCTACAGGGGATCTTCCAGACCCACGGATAAAGCCTGGATCTCTTGCATTGCAGGCAGACTCTACCATCTGAGCCACCAGAGAAGTCCTACAGGATGGGTAGGAAGATCAATTAACCAAGGTCCATGAGTGGGCTTCCCTGGTAGCTCAGCTGGTGAAGAATCCACCTGCAATGCAAGAGACCCTGGTTTGATCCCTGGGTCAAAAAGATCCCCTAGAGAAGGGATAGGCTACCCATGCCAGTATTCTTGGGCTTTCCTGGTGGCTCAGACTGTAAAGAATCTGCCTGCAATGCAAGAGACCCTGGTTTGATCCCTGGGTTGGGAAGATCCCCTGGAGGAGGGCATGGCAACCCACGCCAGTATTCTTGCCTGGAGAATCCCCATGGACAGAAGAGCCTGGTGAGCTACAGTCCATAGGGTAACAAAGAGTCATGACTGAGAAACTAAGCACCCACATGAAGTGTCTAGCATGGTGCCTGGGGGCAGACGGAAAAACACTGGCTTAGCTGCTAGCCATGCATAACCCTTACACTGGGTGGCTTGAACAACAGAAACATTGTCTCAAAGTTCTGGAGGTGGGAAGTCTGAGATCAAGGTGTTGTCAAGGTCTGCGCCTTCTGAAGACTATGAGGGAAGGACCTCCCTCCTTGGCTCGCGGATGGCCATCATTTACCTTTGTCTCTTTACATTGTCTTCCCTTTAGGAAGACTATGCGTCTGTGTCTAAATCTCTCCTTCTTATAAGGACACCAGTCATTTTGGGATCAGACCCACCCTAAAGTCTTCATCATTAACTAGATTACCTCTGTAAAGACTCTGTCTCCAAATAAGGTCACATTCTTAAGTAGTGGGGTTGGGACTTCAACACATGAATTTCCATATGTGGGTGTGGGAGGGGGAGTGTTGGGGGAGGAAACATATTTCAATCCATAACAGGCACCTGTAGCACCCATAGCAGAATATTAGAAATGTTATTATCAGCACGATCCTTGCAGGCTTTTATATGTCATGCTGCCCCAGGCCATCTCAAGTTGCCATGGCACTGGTTTCCTGGAAAGGGGTCAGAAAAGTCTTTCTTGCCTGAGCCACAATGGTGACATTCCTGTCTGTCTCCCAGGGCTTCATCCCAGACAGCTCAATGTGCCAACAGTCTCTGGGGTGCTGGCCAGCTTATGCCCTGTCGGGTCAGGCCTGTTTAACTCCTTCTCTCTCTTGCTGAGAAAGTCTGAGAAATTCAATTATTATATTAATTTATTTGGCATCCACTTCTATTATGCTTACTATGCACCAGGCATTATTCTAAGCACCTTGCACACAATTAACTCATTTAATTCTCGTATCAATCCTATGAGGCAGGTGCTATTTTCACCTCCTATATGATCAAATAGAGGCAAAGAGAGGTTAATTTGCCTAGGATTTCATGATTAGCAAGTGGCTGAGCTGGGGTTTTAACCCAGGCAGAGTTGTTCTGAACAACCACATTATGAAGGGGAAGCAGTGTGGCAGGAATATAAACTTTGACATCAGAGAAATGTGAATTTGGATTTCAGCTAGTGAGCAGAACTGGAAATTTCCATCACTGCCTGCCCCCAAAATAGTTTTTCTAAGAAGAATAAGCCCACCCCCTAGTTCTCCTGGTTGTGTTCCACTATGTCATTCCAGGTCTCAGGTGATTGGACTGAGGTGGCCATGTGACTCAAGGGTGCTCCACCTGTTGGCTGGGACCCAAGGATGGCAAATCAGATTTCACTCTCTGGCATTTGGCTAAGAGGCTTGAGCAGTGAGGATGTGAGCTGAAACGTTTTGGTCCAGAGGCATCATTGAGTTGGAATGGTCATTCTGGGTCAGGTGCAAGTTTGAATGAGAAGGCAGTAGAAGGTGGCATAGCTGTAAAGAATCTGCCTACCGGTACAGGAGGTGCAAGAGATGCAGGTTCCATCCCTGGGCAGGGAAGATCCCCTGGAGGGGGAAATGGCAACCTGCTCCAGTATTCTTACCGGGAAAATTCCATGGACAGTGGAGCTTGACAGGCTACCGTTCATGGGGTTGCAAAGAGTCAGACATGACTGAGGGACAGAGCGCACACACACACACACACACACACACACAGAGAAGATACATGTGGGCCACTGGAGGACTGCTTTCAGCGGTGGGAAGAATGGAGCAGAGCGCAAAGAGAGACAGTGATGCCTCATGCTAGAGCAGAAATTGTTCCCAAGAAGGAAAGACAAGAGGCACACACACTGTTGTGGACCCTCCCCTTCACTGGTGCCCTTATACCTTCAGCTTCTGTGCACGTTGGCTGCTAACACCTTAAAGTTGTTCCTTCCCCAGAGGAAACCCTCAACCTTAGGGCTTCCCAGCCAGGTGGGTTAGTTCCTCTGTCCTCAGCAACCAGCTGCCGAGGACTGACTCACACGAAGTACAGAAGGCTGGCATCCTGACTCAAGATGAAGCCGACTCTGTGCCACTCATACCCTGGAGCTCCCTGTAAGATCAGGCTGGAGCTGGTCTCCACCTGAGGTGACATTCCTGCTTAGATTTCTTCTCTCCCCTTCCCTGCCCTGATTCCTTCCCGCCTTCCTCCTAGGAGCCTCCCTCAATAACCACTTGCACAAGAATTCCCATCTCAAGGGCAAGTTGAATTCCCAAGAAACAAAGACAGGTTGCTGTCCCCTTTAAGGCTCCGGAACATTTGGTCTTGTTGAATTTCCTATCCTAGGATTCCGAGTCACCTATTTTCTTTCTTTCCTTTTTTCCCCAACTGTTGGACTCCACAAGAATCAGAAAGCACTGATGGACAGCAAACCCATTCCCATGGTGCCCTGAGTGAAGACAAGTCAACTTAGATATATGATGGACTAAAATCCCACTACTTAAGGCTCCAAGCAGTGAGAGGAACTGAGTAACCTATTTTCTGTATAAGGACCTCTGATTGAGTTAGATCAAGATGGCCTCTCTGTTTCTCACAGCTGAGCAAGTCCAAATTGAGTGAATTTGGTAAAATTTGTGAATCATTCTTAATCTGACTCCATCTGGAAAATGGGCTCATTATTCCCCTAACTTTAGTGCTTGCTTTAGAGACTTAAGAGAATGTATTTTGTGACAGCTTATAGCATTGTGATTGGTTTAGAGTAGGCACTCTGTTAGTGAGTTTCTAGGCTTTTTGTTTGTTTATTTCATTCTTTTTTTTTTTTCTTTTTAACAATATTCTCTTTCTCCCTTACTCAATTCAGCCTGGGGAAGCATTAAGAGAAAATTCATCAGAGTGCTATATGACTTTCAAAGCACCATGGAAATGTGTGAGTTCAAAGAACTATGAATTTAGAGTCCCAGAGGTCCAACTTCAATTCTCTAGCCCACTGCTTCTCAAACTATAATGATCTTATGAGTCACTCGGGGTTATTGTGAACATGCAGACTCTGATTCAGGAGGTCTGAGTGGAGCCCAGGACACAGCCTTTGAAACAGGGCCCCAGGCAGTGCCAAAGCTGTTGGTCCTCAAAACAGCAAAACGTGGAGTGGTAAAGCTCTAGTCTGTCTTTCGGTTCCAGAGTGATTTTTTTTTTCCCTCACCACACAGTCAACCTGAATGGCAGGCTCTTCCCTTTTCATAGCATTTTGCACCTCCTGTGAGATGTGGTTGCTGCCAATAAGGAGAGCTCAGTGGTTGAGATAGCCAGGAAAGCTGTCGGTTGTAAAGGAAGGTATGCGGTAAGTACAGCAGGGAGGTGGGAGCCTGCTGAGGGGCCTTGCTCCTGGAAAAGGAGTCAGGAAAGTCTCCTTGGTGGGAGGAGCTGTCACACTGCCCAGATATCCCCTGATCCCTACATGCCTGCTCCCATACGCAAGGACCACACACAAGAATCCCGGGACTTCTATGACATCTCACCTCCTGTTTCCTGGACTCTGCTGTTGGTGCCCTGTCTTCTGGACAAGATTATCCACATCTGAACCCACTGTGTTTCTGTGGCCATGGCCTTGAACTTCCCAGCTGCCTGTGTATTAACATTAGAGGTCCTGGCCTGCCTCTTTCTGATCCAGGGTCTGTTTTGACACCATGACTAAAATGAGAGGTTCAAGCGGTTCCAGATATGAGGAGGAAAATGTGTGTTATTTCCACAACATTTAGTGCATTTCCTTTTTTCATTATAATCCTGGCCAAGTCCTTACAAACATTATCCTTTCCAAACCGAGATTGGTTTTCCTTGTTCATGGATGCCAACAGCTGGGGTAGGTTTCCCCCATCTGCTCACTTTCTCCTTTGCCATTCTTCTTTCTTTGCCCCTGTTTTCCCTCAGGGTTCTCAGCATGGAGGCTTTGTCTAGGAAAGGCCACTGTCGGCCTGAGTAGGAGGAGGAGGTCTTCTGCTTTTTGTTAAGCCACCTTCTGTTGGCGTATCTCGGAGTTTCCACTTACAGCCTAGAAGTAGCTGAACAGAGAACAGGCCCTTGATTGATTAATCCTTTCCTAACATATGCTAAGAATTCTGATATGCCAGACACTGCTCTGGGTTCCATGGATACAGCAGTAAACAAACATGGTTCTTGCCATGATAGTCTAGCTAGACATACTATTCTAATCTTATCAATGGGGGCACTTAACATACACACATACATACACCACAGACACACACACACACACACACACACACACACACACACACACACACACACACACATTCTAGTCTTCAACCTCCTGAGAAACCCAATCTCACTATCTACAGGGGAATGGCTTCTGTCCCAGGTCCAAAGAAAACAAAAGAAATTCTTAGAAACGTCTATTTGAATAGCTATTATCAAAAAGACAAGAAATAACAAGCATTGGTAAGCATGTTGGAAAAAGAGAAACCTTGCTTATTGTTGGTGGGGATGTAAATTAGTGTAGCCACTATGGAAAACAGTATGAAGTTCCTACAAAATTTTTTTGTAAAAATAAAAAATAGAACTATCGTAAGATCCAGCAATCCTACTTCTGAGTCTGTTTCCAAAGGAGCTGTAATCAGGATCTTGAAGACATATCTGCACTCCCAGATTCATTGCTTTATTATTCACAATAGCGAAGACATGAAAGCAACCTAAATGTTTGTGGAAGAATTAATGGATAAAGAAGATGGGGCATGGACTGTTATTCAGCTTTAAAAAAGGAGGAAGTCCTATCATTTATGACACATGTCTCAACTTGGAGGACACTATGCTAGGTGACATAAGCTGGAGAGAAAAAGAGAAATACTGTATGATTTTGTAATAGAGTCTGGCAGAGCGAGGCCCTTCGGCAAGTGGCTATTGCTGTGCACAATTACCTCTGCCCACACTCCATGCCACTTCCCACATCCTGTTCCGGGCAACGTTAACCTGGGACTATTAGTCGTCCTGCTTAGCCATTGGCTGGTGCCATAGTGGGCCCCTCCCACAAGTGACCGGCAGTCAGTGAGCAACCGTTAGAGGTCCTGCTCAGCCATTGGCTGGCGCCACAGTGGGCCCCTCCCACAAGTGACGGGCTGTCAGTGAGCAACCGTCAGTGGGTCCGTTAAGCCAACAGTTGTCAGAGTGGTGGGCTTCCAGCAGAGAGTGAGGTAAGAGGTGGATCCCAGCCTTCTCCCAGCTTTGGGCTAGCAGATGAGCTGGGGGTCCCAGGGAATAGGCTGAGGGCTCCAGAGCCCTCACCAAGACCACCCACTGGCCAGGCCCAGTCCTTGAGGCTGAGATGAACCTCTCCCCAACCCTGCCTCTGCAACTTAATGGCAGTGGCTGTCTGCATGGGACACAGTTGGGTGGCCTGAGAGCCTGGGTCCTGGGTGCCTGGCTCCTTCAGTGACGATAACTGCGTCTGGGGACCTGGCTCCAAGGGATCCACCAACTAAGATCTACCTCCTCTTTGCCAGGACCAGGACCTTGCAGAAGGAAAGTCGTGCCTTGAGAACTTGCCCTTTCTTGTCAGAACAGAGAATAACATTGATTTTGGTGGAGGTTTACAGGAGAGACTCAGCTCTATGACCTGACCTCAAGAACAAAGGCTCTGACACCAAGAAGTTTGCAAACTACTCATGCCCCTCCCTCACTGTTCATAGAAAAGGGCTTTGCTAAGAGCTTCCAGGGAGTCAGAGGTTTTTAAGGCATGAGCCACCCATCTCCTTGCATGGCCCTGCAGTAAACCTTTCTTTGCTCCCGACTCTGACGTTTTGGTATTGTCTGGCCTCACTGTGCTTCAAGCACAAGGACTTGGGTTTTGGTAACAGTTTCACTTAAATGTGTAATCTAAAATAGCCAAACTTAGAAGCAAAGAGTGGAATGGTGGTTGTCAAGGGCAGGCAGAGGGGGAAATGGGGAGTTGTTGGTGAAGGGGTATGAAGTTTCATTTATGCAAGATGACTAGATTCTTCAGATTTAATGTAAAACAATATGACTGTAGTTAACAATAGTGTGTTGTACACCTGAGGGTATGTATTGTTAAGAGGGTAGATATTAAGTGTTCAAGTCACACAGGCCAAAAAAGAAAAACGTGGTAAATTTGTGAGACAATGGAGATATTAATTAGCTTGAGTTTGGTGAACCTTGCACAACATATTCGTTTATATGCATACCTTAGTGAAAGTCGCTCAGTCATGTCCGACTCTTTGCGACCTCATGCACTGTATAGTCCATGGAATTCTCCAGGCCAGAATACTGGAGTGGGTAGCCTTTCCGTTCTCCAGGGGATCTTCCCAACCCAGGGATGGAACCCAGGTCTCCCCAGTTGCAGGTGGATTCTTTACCAGCTGAGCCACAAGGGAAGCCCAGGAATACTGGAGTGGGTACCCTATCCCTTCTCCAGAGGATCTTCTCAACCCAGGAATCAAACCGGGGTCTCCTGAATCACAGGCGGATTCTTTACCAACTGAGCTATGAGGGAAGCCCCCATATATATACCTTACATATACACTGACAAATAAAAATTGTGTATATATGTATACCTTACATATACACAATTTTTATTTGTCAGTTATACCTCAATAAGGCTGTTGAAAGTAGAGCTAATGTACTTTGGTCATTTTTTCCTCTAGGGGAATTTTGAGGGCAAATGGAGTGGGAGTCACAGGAAAGGTTTAAAAGTACCATTGATCAAAGGAACCAAATGGCTGGAGACTTGTTTGATGTAGAAGAGGGGACACGAATGCTCTGAAGGGTCTGGCCCCTTGGTGGAGGAGGATGCTCTTGAGGGAAGGCAGTGAGTCATAGCTGGGCCCCGCGTGCTTATGGACAGAATTTCAGATCCAGCAAGGAGAGGCTCTTGCTTGAAAACTGATGGTGAATACAGACAATGCTCCAATCCCTGTGGAAAATGACTGCACTCAGCTCCCTAAATTCTGTGTTTCTCCATATTTATATGTGCTGTTACCCAGTGAATACCTGATTAAGGAATGCAGCTGCCAAATGAATACATTTGTCGCTCATCAAATGGAACCATAAAGCCAGCAATGATGGGGCTTATTATAAACCTTCTTTCACTCAGTGAAAAATCCTCCACACGTCCCAGCCGGTCTCAATATCGCCGCTAATGAAATGGGTAACCAATACACAAAGATATGTATTCAAGAGCAAATTAACTGCCTCAGGAATAGGCATCATAAAGATTGCAGCCTGGAAAATAAATAGACAATGTATTGGGCAAATTGGCCTCGTGTTTAAGTGTTGATGAGTTGGAAATATTGGTTTAGCTTCTTGATGGAAGCTGGCAGTATGGGATGCTGGAAGGCAGACATTAGTATTGAAAAATCAAGCTGGTGAACCTCTTATTTGCTAGAACTGGGAAATGGTGAGAAGGAGTGAGCAATGAGCCCTTCCTGAGCCGTTACTTGGTGCCAGGCCCTGTGTTGTTGCCATGTAATTCTTGTATCACCCAAGAAGCAGAAAGGCACTATGTTTTTAGCCTTACCTACCTATGACCATGTAATCAGATGACACAAAGAGATTTTGTTTTCTTTGTCCAAACCATTAGTGCATTCTTTAAAAAGAGTTAACATCTCTTAAATGAGCTGCCAGATATTTCTGGGCTCCCTTGAGCCCTTGCTCATGATCGGAAAAAAAGAAAGAAAGAAAGAAAGGGAGGGAGGCAGGAACTGAGAGAGGGGAGGAAGGATAAAGGATTTCCATTTGCATCTTCTGTTCCAGATTCTGGTCCTTCTATTCCACACCGACTCTCTGCCTTTATTCTTCTCTGGAAGCTTTCCAGAGCAGAAGGAGGCAGTGACCTGCAGGTTGAATGGCCTTTGCCAGCACCTCAGCTCAGCACCTAACCTCAGGTTAGGTCTACTGGTCTTCCCTCCCTCCTCCTCCCAATCAATACACACGCAGGGTGGGTTTTGAGTCATGTGGGTTTGGGTCTTGTGGTCTCGGGCAGGTCTCCTGACACTCCAGAGTCCCTGCTGCACCTGGAGAGTGAAGATGAGCTCGTCTTCCTCATGAGGCATTGAGAGGAACTGATGAAATAACGCGCAGAAAGTTTCCGGAATGATTCACAAACCTCAGTCCCTCCTAAGTCCTGATCACCTCCATGATTTTCACAGGCCTTCCTTCTTTCAAAAGGAGCCAGTGAAGGGGGTAGTGGAAAGGAAGGTCGCAGCAGCTGTAGGTTCCTCTACAGAGGAAATGAATGGAGCTGATCTAATGTGTAACAAAATCACAAAAAGATAAAAACCCAGCAGCCCCAACCACCTGCTTATGCACCATTTTAATTACTGTTTATTATTTAATTTATTCTTTTTTATTAGTATGTTTAAAATATTGATAGTTACTAGATTTCCTTATTTTTTTTTTTTTAGCCTGATTTACTACAATGATTATTTTTAAAGGAAAGCCAATGAATTGTTTGGGCTTATCTGCTGCCCAATCTAGGCTAAATGACAGTCAATTTCCTTTTGAGGTAAATGGATTCTGAAGGGCAGGAGAGGCTGTGCGCCCCATTTGTATATGGGCACACATCTTAGAAGTAGGCTCCCCAGAAGCAGATAAGGGTGTAAACACCTGTGATTTCCCTAGGAAATGATCTGAGGAAGTGTCTGCAGGGAAGTGGCACAGGGAAGGGAAAATACAGAGTGCCTTAAAGAGCAGGTTAGTGCACTAGCTCCTGGGGAACTCCTGGTAGGCAGCATAGAACCTGCATCACGGTCATCCTGCCTGAGGGGGAGGGAGCTGAGCTGTTCATCCACCAACACAGGTCAGCGGTTTGAATACCGTTCCTGGGGACAACTATTCTTCAGTGTTTCCAGCCTCCATGCAGGGGCTAAGTGGGGGGTTGCAGGTGCTTACAGTAGGAAGCCATCCCCTTGCTGGGACTGGTGAATCCCCAAGAGGATGTGGGTTCAGGCACTGAGGTACAAACTTAAACATCTGGGATCCATAGAACATCTCCCATTTACAATGTTGTTGTTTTCCCCCTCTGGCTTGCTTGCTGCAAGGCCTGCAGGATCTGAGTTTCCCAACCAAGGACTGAGCTCAGGCCCCATCAGTGAAAGTGCCAGTCCTAAGCACTGAGCCACCAGGGAATTCCTGCAATGGTGTGTTTCTGTATGTGTCTTTCTCTCCAGACTATGAGTTCTCCAAGGGCAGGGACATATCTTGTTTTCATGCCCACTGTGCAGCACAAACCTGGCCTAGAACAACCACTCAGCCAACACCTCCTGATGGACTGAATGACTGATGGAAGGAATAGGTGATTGAAGACCTTGTAAATGCGCAGGGTTGAGATTATAAACTCAAATGCTTGCAAAAGCCAGGGAGAGGGTTAAATGAGTAGCACAGTTCAGAAAGAAGAAAAATGAGAAAGTGTGGATTGTGGGAACATGGAGGACATAGGTCCTGTTAATGGCACAGCAGTTATTTAGCTTTGAGTGACTGTCACCTAGTGGGAGTTGGACCCATGGTGGCTGGACCTCTTGACTTTTTAAAAAGAAAATCCAAGACTCTCTATTAGGTAAAATTTCTTGATTTTTAAATATGGCCCATGATGTAAAATGTTTTGAAAACTAGAGACAGATCCTTCAAACATGCCTGGGAGCTGTAACTCATTGCAAGGCGTATGTAGTCATCCAGATACACAGAGCAGAGCACAGCACAGAGTTTGTCCAGAGAGGTAGAGGCCCAGATCGCCAGAGGTCCCCACAGTGAAGTGCCCTTGAATGTCCATGGATTAGATGGATTAGTAACATAAAGAAGGGCCTGATAGTTTCATATAGTTTCTTAGGCAGGAGACTTGTGTTCTAGGGCTGGCTGACTTGGGGTGCGGGAACCCCTCTATTCCCACATCAGTAAAGTAGGCATATTAAGACCCGACCTCTTTTGTGGTGAAGGATAATATGTTGATAAGTGCGACAGTCCAAGCTTGGTTGGTGCCCTTCTCTGCTCCCACTGAAGATTGTGTCCTTGGCTTAGGGTTCTTCTAGGCCCTCTTCCCATCTCTGCCCTAAGCCTTCAGGGTCTGCTGTGGTTTTAAGGCTCATATCTAGTGGTCTTTGTCATGATCTGCCTGTCTTTGCCATGTTCCTGGCAGCCTAGAGGGTGGTGTGCTAAGCTGTGATGTCCACCTCTGGTATGCCACCTTCTGGACCACTCAGCTTGGGTTTGAAGCCTGGAGCTCATGACTCAGAGAGGCAAATATGAATTCAGTTCCTGCTTCAAAGGAGCTCATAGACCAGGGGAGGTGGTCCCTACTCTGCGACAACACAAACATAAGGATCAGTGGCATTCCTCAGTTTACCAAGTCCCATTCCTTTCCTTCCTGGGCTTTCACCTAAACTACATTTCCTGATGTTCAAGCTAGTTTTAGAAAAGGCAGAAGAACCAGAGATCAAATAGCCAACATCCGCTGGATCATGGAAAAAGCAAGAGAGTTCCAGAAAAACATCTATTTCTGTTTTATTGACTATGCCAAAGCCTTTGACTACGTGGATCACAATAAACTGTGGAAAATTCTGAGAGAGATGGGAATACCAGACCAGCTGACCTGCCTCTTGAGAAATCTGTATGCAGGTCAGGAAGCAACAGTTAGAACTGGACATGGAACAACAGACTGGTTCCAAATAGGAAAAGGAGTACTTCAAGGCTGTATATTGTCACCCTGCTTATTTAACTTTTATGCAGAGTACATCATGAGAAACGCTGGACTGGAAGAAACACAAGCTGGAATCAAGATTGCCGGGAGAAATATCAATCACCTCAGATATGCAGATGACACCACCCTTATGGCAGAAAGTGAAGAGGAACTAAAAGCCTCTTGATGAAAGTAAAAGAGGAGAGTGAAAAAGTTGGCTTAAAGCTCAACATTCTGAAAACGAAGATCATGGCATCTGGTCCCATCACTTCATGGGAAATAGATGGGGAAACAGTGGCTGACTTTATTTTTGGGGGGCTCCAAAATCACTGCAGATGGTGATTGCAGCCATGAAATTAAAAGACGCTTACTCCTTGGAAGAAAAGTTATGACAACCTAGATAACATATTCAAAAGCAGAGACATTACTTTGCCGACTAAGGTCCGTCTAGTCAAGGCTATGGTTTTTCCAGTGGTCATGTATGGATGTGAGAGTTGGACTGTGAAGAAGGCTGAGCGCCAAAGAATTGATGCTTTTGAACTGTGGTGTTGGAGAAGACTCTTGAGAGTCCCTTGGACTGCAAGGAGATCCAACCAGTCCATTCTGAAGGAGATCAGCCCTGGGATTTTTTTGGAAGAAATGATGCTAAAGCTGAAACTCCAGTACTTTGGCCACCTCATGTGAAGAGTTGACTCATTGGAAAAGACTCTGATGCTGGGAGGGATTGGGGGCAGGAGGAGAAGGGGACGACAGAGGATGAGATGGGTGGATGGCATCACAGACTCAATGGACGTGAATCTGAGTGAACTCCGGGAGATGGTGATGGACAGGAAGGCCTGGCGTGCTGCAGTTCATGGGGTCACAAAGAGTCGGACACGACTGAGCGACTGAACCAACTGAACTGACATTTCCTAGACTCCCTTGCAGTTAGGTGAGACCGTGTGTCTGAGTTCTGAGCAATGGAATGTGGGCAGAAGCAATGTAGACTGATTCCAGCATGTTATGTTAGTCACTCAGTCATGTCTAACTCTTTGCAACCCCATGGACTGTAGCCCACCAGGCTCCTCTGTTCATGGAATTCTCCAGGCAAAAGAATTCTTGAGTGGAGTTCTCAAGTGGAATTCTAGAGTGGGTTGTCATTCCCTTCTCCAGGGGATCTTTCCAAACCAGAGGTAGAACCTGGTCTCCTGCATTGCAGGCAACTTCTTCACTGTCTGAACCACCATGGTTGCGCAGTTCTCAACATACTCTCTCATTCACCATCCATTGGGTAAATGGAGAGAACTCCAAGCATCAGCAAAGGTCCGAATAGTCAAAGCTATGGTTTTTCCAGTAGTCATATATGGATGTGAGAGTTGGACCATAAAGAAGGTTGAGCGCCAAAGAACTGATGCTTTTGAACTGTGGTGTTGGAGAAGTCTCTTGAGAGTCCCTTGGACAGCAAGGAGATCCAACCAGTCCATCCTAAAGGAAATCAAGCCTGAATATTCATTGGAAGGACTGATGCTGAAGCTGAAGCTCCAATACTTTGGCCACCTGATGTGAAGAGCTGACTCATTAGAAAAGACCCTGATGCTGGGAAAGATTGAAGGCAGGAGGAGAAGGGGGCGACAGAGGATGAGATGGTTGGATGGCATCACTGACTCAATGGATATGAGTTTGAGCAAGCTCTAGGAGATGCTGAAGGTGTGCTGCCGTCCATGGGGTCCCAAAGAGTTGGACACAGCTTGGCTACTGAACAACAACCAAGCACCAAGACAAGTGTGGAGCCACAGTATGAAAGGGCTTGAGTCCCTGAATGGCTGCAGAGAGTAGAAATTTCCACAGCTCCAAGTGACCTGGGTTATGCTGTGATATGAAGGATAAACGTTATTGGGCTATGCTCCTGAGATTTGGGAGTTGTTTCTTTCATCAGTTATCCCACCGTTACTGATACAGTGCCCTGGGGGGAAGTGTCATACAGAATGCCTCGAGAACTCCTGGGCCTCCTGGGGAACCCCTGAGCTCTCAGCTAGGGGATGGGCTGGATTCTGACCCAGCGTTCATTAAGGAATCTGTGGGCTGTCTACCAGGGCCTGGGGAGTGTGGAGCTGGGGCGTTTAGATCTGCTTCCACATACATTAAATTAAACACAGTTAAATGGATTTTGTGAAGCCTCTTGAGGAGGGTAGAAAGAACTTTAGGCAAGAATAATTGTTCCAAATCTGGGAATTCACATCTCAATGGTACAGGATAGACTTTACTCCTTCAGGGATAGCTAAAGACCATGAACTGCTCTTGGCAAGTGGTTCTACTTCCAAGAGGCACTCTTCTTGCTCACTCTGTGAACAGGTGAGAGTAGGACTGAAGATGCTTCTAGCAGGCAAGGATCCTTGAACTTGAAGCTTCACTAGCAACTTCCATCCTGCCCCTTAGGGATCTGGGCCAGAGAGCTTATACATAAGCATGTATCAGTGCATATCTGCTGCAGAGGGCAAGGGGAAACAGTGCAGTCCCACATCATTTGGAGCAAATGTATTCCAGGCATCATCCTCTTTTCTGGATATTTATGCCATCTACACCTTCCCCAAGGGTTGGATTATGAGATTCAAAAACCAGCTCTCTCTACTTCTCACAGAAGGGAGGTTGTTGGAGCCCTGCAGATGGATGGAAGCTGGAGAAAAAGGTATAAGAATCAAGGCAGCTCCTGAGGGTAGGAAGCAGAATAAGGTGGAAATGGGATGGACCCCATATTTTTGCAATTTCTTTGTCTCTCCATTCAAGATTTAAATTTCAGGGAGAGAAGCCATTACGCAAAACATGAGACATGACAAGACGTTCTCAAAGAGATGCACAGGCTTCCAGGGCCCCCAGAGTTTCCCATGGGAATGTTCAGTTTTTGCTGATACCACTGCTGAACAAGATAAGGTGATCTTCGTCGTTCCTATGAGGAATGCCATTCCTATGTTATGCTCTCCAGGTGTGTCCTCCAACCCCCAATGTTCTGAGCTCCACGGTAGCAAACCAGTACAACATAACTGCCGTCAGCAATGACGGTGAAGGCTGAGCGATGACTCCTGGAGGCTCAGAGGTTGAATTTTCTAGACCTAGCATCACTCAGCAGGTTCAAGCATGAAAAGTTGCCTGAGATGGATTCCTGGGGTGGGGATTGACTTAGTTCTATTTGCTTCTTCCTCCCCCCAAAATAGCTAACAGCCCAACCTTCAGGACATTTTAAATTACAGATTATGATAGTTTATTTGGCAAGGTACCTCTGTATTTCTTAAAACTAACAAGTAATCCCAAGGCAGCATTTGAGCCTTGATATGGGAGTGATTGCTCCTGCCTGTGCTGTGAAAGGGGTAGTTGCAGGGACTTGGGACACCAAATGTCTCTGAGAGGAAGCCCCATTTTAAGAGTATGAAGCACAGCAATCGTTGAAGAGTAGTGTCAACCAAACTCTCTGAACAAAGATGCACTGGATTAGACCCTTGAAAACAAATTCTCAAGATCCTAATGATTTTCCAGGACTTTCTGATGCTTCACTGGTCATCTGGGCTGTGGCATCAGGAGGCAGGCTCTTCTCTGTAAACAGACTAATTTCTGCATGTAGGTCAGGGCGGATCTCTCAGAACAGAGAAAATCAAACCAGGGATCATCATGGAGGGAGAAAGAGAAGGTTTAAAAGGGCAATCTTGGTAATATTTTACTGCCTCTTTAAATGAGCACTAGTGTGATAGCCAATAGCTTGTTTATCTCTTAAGGCATTTATAGACTGTTTCCAATGTGTGAGGCATTAGGAAGGATGGATGAAAACACAGAGAAAGTATGATCCCCGTTCTCAAAAGAGTTATAAACTAGGGGTAATGATAATAAGTAATAGTAATAGGAGGCTACCTTGTTTGCAAGGTGTTTGTGTGTGTGTGAATGTTATAGTGCTCCTCATCACAGGTATTATCCATTCAGGATTTTTCCTGAGAGCATCAGGAAATCCAAGCTCAAGGAGGTTAAGCAACTTGACTAAAGTCACACAGCTTATCAGTGAAGAGATTAATTTTTTTTAAGATTTTCTTTTATTTTACATAATACATGTATCTAATCTTTGTTAAATTCTTCTCCCATTTGGGTTATTATAGAATACTGAGCAGCGTTCCCTGTGCTATATATAGTAGGTCCTTGTTGGTTATCTAATTTAAAAATATTTATTTTATTTATTTGGCTGCACTGAGTCAGTTGTGGCACACAGGATCTTCGATCTTCATGGCAGGATGTGGGATCCTTAGTTGCTGTATGCGAACTATTGGTTGCAGCATGCATGTGGGATCCTGTTCTCTGACCAGAGACTGACCCTGGGCCCCTGCATTGGGAGTGCAGAATCTTAGCCATTGGACCACCAGGGAAGTCCTTGTTTGCTCTTATGAAGCTGTGTGTCATCTTGGGAAGGGCACTGTGGGCTAGGAGGCAAGGGACTTGGGATCTAATCTGGTCACAGCCTGGTCACTGGTCTTCTCTGGCTTCATTTCCCATCTATAAGCTCAGGAGGAGGGAGTAGGAGGAAGCAGCTGCTTGTCCCCTGAGTCAGCAGACTGCTGACATCTCCTAACCTCCTTTCCCCTGTCCTGATTCCATTTCAGACAGACATGCCTGGGGCAGGGCAGGAAGAAACACGCACATGGGTTCCCTTGGAACCACCATCTCTGTCAATCTGTTCTGAATATACTGTAATGCTGGGAGCTCAAGTCTATGCTTTTTTTTTTTTTTAATGTATTCATTTATTTATCTGGCTGCTTCGGGTCTTAGTTGCCACATGCAGGATCTTCATTGCTGTGTATGGGTTTCTGTTATTGTGGTGCAGGCTTAGTTGCCCTGTTGAATGTGGGCTCTAGTTCCCAACCAAGGATCAAGCCCATGTCCCCTGCATTGGAAGGTGGATTCTTAACCACTGGACTACCAGGGAAGTCCAAAATATATGCTCTTAATAGCAATTTTCTTTGTAGTTGTTGCCCTGCTGCTGAGCCCAACAGTTTTCTTTCCTACAAAAGGATGTCTTATGAAAAAAAAACACTTAACATAGCTCCAAAATCATGACTATGGTATTCACCTAACTCTGCAGGATCAGAGAAACAGAGGAAACAAAGCTGGACCTTGTCCATGGAGGCAGTGAAGTGCAGTGGGTGTGTGGATCCTTTAACTTGACCTCTTTGAGCCTCTGTTTCCTCTTTTGCACAAAAGGGACAATACCTTTACACCATATTAAATAAGATGACATGTGCCAAGTGCCTGGCACATAGTAGGAGCTCAATAAATGTCAGTGCTCCTTCCCAGGGAGCAGGGAAATGGCTCTCCTCCCCAGACAGCCAACAAGTCCCTCTTTGCCTACAACTCTCTGGGTTTGTTTAGCTTGTGTAGTAATTAGGCACCAGCAGCTGAGAGTATCCAAACCCATAGCCTTATCTTTTCCCCAGGCTGCTTCAGTTGATAGAGGGTTGGGTGGTAGATGAAAGCTTGTTTATCCAGAGAGGCTGTGAAATATTCTGTTGAGCGAACACACAGAAAAGCTCATTTGTCTTGTCTTTTGTCTCTACAACTGCACAGTTCAGAAGGGATGTTCTCCGATCTTACCAACTGCTCGCTCCTCTGAACGTTGTTCACAGACCCTCTCTGCCCACCCGTGGGAATACTGGGGCTGCTCCACCCCCTCCCTCTCACCTTGCTACCCTTGTCAAGAGGGCACCACAAGGGCTCCATTGACCATACCTGGTTTTGGCCGCTCCCCTGAGCTTCACACTGGACACCGCACCTGTGTGTCCATGGACTCCACCCACTCAGCCCATTCAAGATGGAAGCCACCTCCCTTCCCACACTTGCTCCTTCTCTGGATCTCTGGGTCTTGGCCACTGGGAGCACTAACCACCTACTCCTTGGGCCTGAAACCTGGGAGACCGTCCTGGACATCCTGCTTTTTCTCTGTTCCACATCCTAACACCTGTCAGGCCCATGTTCTCTCTCAAATCTCTCTCCTGATTGTCCTCAACTCAGCCCCGGCCACCACCAGCTGGGGTAAGGCACCGGGTCCTTCTGCATGCCTGCAGCCAGGGAATGGTTCTGGAACACACGGCAGACTCTGTCAGGCCCTCCTCCCAGGTCCGCAATCTTGAGGACAGATGCAGAGAAGAATCTCTGATCTTCCCCAGAGGCCATGGGAGGCAGGAGATAAACCCAGGTTTTTGAGAAAAATAAGCCAGTCAACAACAAAAACAGGAAACAAAATAAAAATATCCTGGCCTTCAATTCTGATGCCACCACATATTAGTGGTGCCATTTCTGACACTATTTCAAATCTCTCTGGAGCTCATTCTCTTCATTTTTGGAAAGGGACCAATACTTCATGTCTCCAAAAGGTGCCGTGAAGTTGTTTAGATGAAGCTGTTTATGCAGAAAATGACACAAAATTGATCAGCGTTAGGCTCTTCTCTCTGCCCTTCACTTTGAACAGTGCTACATAGATCGTAGAGCCTTTTCTTAGACCATTCATTCTGCTCATTCATTTCACACCCTTTTGTTGTGGGCCTGCTGTGAGCCGGGGATGATTCTGGGCGCTGGGGTGAACTGGAGAACAAGTCAGACGTAGTCTCATCTCCCCTGGGTTTCCATTTTTGCTGATGTGGAAGAAGAAAGCAAGTGACAAGCAGGTAATATACTATCAGGTAGTGTTAAGTGCCATGATAAAGAATCAAGCAAGATAAGACAGAAGTGTTGGAGAGCAGGAACTCCCTCGAGAAAGCCAGGGAAAGAGTCAATAAACAAGTCTAAGTACTTTGGCCACCTCATGCGAAGAGTTGACTCATTGGAAAAGACTTTGATGCTGGGAGGGATTGGGGGCAGGAGGAGAAGGGGACGACAGAGGATGAGATGGCTGGATGGCATCACTGACTCGATGGACGTGAATCTGAGTGAACTCCGGGAGTTGGTGATGGACAGGGAGGCCTGGCGTCCTGCGATTCATGGGGTCACAAAGAGTCAGACACGACTGAGTGACTGAACTGAACTGAACTGAACTGAAGGATAATTAAAATAATTTCTTGACTCTGGGATATGCTTGTGAAGGAAATAAGTGTGTTTATGTGAAACCACAGGCAGGTGGAGAGGATTAAATATTAAAAATGTATGGGACGTGCCTTGTATGGTGGTAAATACCCTACACCTGGCGACCCATTCTTTTCCCAATTCCTCTCTTTCCTGTGTCTTATTTCTCCCTTCATGGGATCCCTCCCACCAGCATTTACAAGGCCAAGTCTCTTTCTGCTTAGAACACACCTTTCTGCCTCATCCCCACGCCTTCCTCCATCTCCGATCCTACCGTACCCCTTTGAGAAAATTGTTCCACAGAATTGTCTCCACTCCCACAGTTCATCCCTCTACTCATTTCAGTCTGGCTCCTGCCCCCAGAAGCATCCCAGAAACTGCTCCCTCTGAAGTTACCTATGACTTCCACGGCCACTGAATCGTTTGAGTTCTCATATACTGTCTGTGGGCCACATTCAATTCCGTTCTCTCTCCAGTTCCCAATATATCACCATCTCTTCAAGTTTGTTTTTTTTTTTTCCCCCCGAGTAAGTAAGTCTTCTTACTCTTTCTCAGGCTTCTTTGCTGACTTATCTTTCTCTGTGGGTTCCTTAAATTACTGGGGTGTCCCAAAGGTCCACCCTGGGTCCCCGTCGCTTCTCTCCTTGCACGTGATCCTTCAGTGATGGCTCACATTGCCCTAATTTATGTCCTCAGCCCAGTTTGCTCATCTGAACTCCTGGCCCATATTCTCAGCTCATTCTTAGACTCCTCCACTTGGAAGTCCAGGGATATCTTAGACTCAACAGGTCCAGATTAGAGTTCACCATCGTCTTCCTCTCCAGTCCTTCTCTTCTGCTCTTCCCATCCCAGTGGGTTTCACTACCATCCAGCTGTTGTGCAAGCCAGAGCCTTGGATTTCACCAGTTGCCCTTGGCGCCTCCTTGACCCTCATGTCTGCCCATCACTCTCAGATTTGTTTCTCTCCCACTGTTTTCTCTGCCCACTTCTCTAACCCAGCATGTCTTGCCAGAACAACTGCATAGTCTTTTCCCTGTCTCTGCCTTTGTCCCGTCTGATCCATCCTGCTCATACAGAACACAGATCATCCTCCACTGCAAACCCGATGGTGTTCATTCTCCTGTTAAAAACCCTTTAAGACTCTTTGTTGCCTGCAGGATTAAAAACCAGCCTCCTTTGCTTTGCACCCAGGCCCTGCAGGCACTACCTATCTTTCTGCCCTCCTCTCCCACGTATTCTCTCTCACCCAGTGTTCCCAGTCACACCAAACTTGGTCCAGGGGCTCGGATCTGCAAAGCCCTCTCTCTCTTGCCTGGGACATCTTCATCGCTCTTCCTTCTCTAACTGGTGGTTTTTCTGCAGTTGGCGGAACTGAAGGGATCTGGCAGATGAGCCATTCCAGCTCCTTCTTTAGTGGATGAGTCTCCTGAAGCCTAGAGAGGAAGAGTGATTTGCTGAAGGTCACCCAGCATGTTCAGCATGCTTTATACTAAGCAGAATGACCTCACTTGTCTCCCTCCCTCAGCCATGATGACAGGGAAACTTGGCATAAGCTTGGATCTTCCCCCAAAGGTTCTGGCTCTTTTTGCTGCTGAGAGCAGAAAGCTGAGCAAGTGGTAAGTTTTGCTGGGAAGGGGTTGGGATAATGTGGGATCCTTTTGCCTTGGATTTCTGAGGCTGAAGTCCTGGTGACACTGGCTTCTCCTGCCACCAGTCCAAACCTCTTACGGTTATGCCCCAGCTTTTTCTCACCACACCACTGATCCAGACTCTCATCTGCAGACACTCCTGCCTGCTGCTTCTCAGCTGAAGCAACTTGAGTCTCTCAGGCACAACCTGGCTGGGAACAAGTCCAGATGATATTTGAGACCCCAGTGCTCAAGCAAGGTGCCAAATCCTATACCCTGAGCTGAGGTGGGGTTGATGCCTTGGCCATTGAGCTGGTAACCAGGTCATAGACTAGGCCCTGACCCTGTCCACAGACTGAACTCTCATTTTGGTTATAAACTGGTCCTGACTCTAAACCCAGACACAGCTTTGACACTGCTTCCAGACTTAGCCTTGATTCTAGTAATAGACGGAACCTTGATCCTCATCCCAGACTGGGGCCTGACCTTGGCTATGACTGAACTCTGATACTGGCCCCAGGCTGTGCCCTGACCCTACTTCCAGACTGAGCCCTGATCCTCATCCTTGGCTGAGTCCTGACTCTAGCCATGGACTAAGCCCTGATCCTGCTCCAGGCTGTGCCTTGACCATGGACTGACCCCTACACAGCTCACAGATGAGATCTGCAGTGCTGGGCTCAAGAAATCCACTCCTTTAGGGGAGGGGTAGAGAATGTGGTTTCCTGGGGAAAAAAGGAGAAGATCAGCCTCTGGTGTTGTTACACTCATGGATTTTAGGGGTCACCAGCTGCAGAAGGGGCAGGCTCAAAGGACCTCGGCAAAATCACGTCTGGCAGAGCTTCCCAGGCAGTTTAACTTCCAAATAATGGAGAGATTATTCCTGATGATATCCATCAAGCTGAGATTGAGAGCATTTCAGTGAGAAGGTGATTTAATGACTCTTCAAGGATTTGGGGCCTAATGAAGCACACATCAGAGGACGATTTAATCTTTCCCTCATAAAACCCTCACAACAAGGAGATCAACTTCAGAATCCAAATTCATCCTGACATAAAAATGTGAGCTCAAGACAGTCCTGGATCGCTGATAATTGTCTGGGGCTAATTGCTATGGTCTTGGGGGTGTTTTAAGAGCAGCCAAGGGTGGATGGGTGTGGCAGAGGGCATCCAGGGACATGCTCAGCTGTCTCCTGCAAGCCCCTGGAAGGAGTTGACAGTAGTGACGTTGGAGGATAAGCCAAAATAAGGTGAATTTGGGGGCAGTAGAAGGTCTTGCTCAACAATGGCTGGCCCATCCCCTTCAATATGGACCCTTCTTCCCAAATCCCTCTCCAGATGGATTAGTGGTCAGCAGATAGCCGCAGTTATTTGCCTAGTTGGGAGCCTTAAAAGTGCTGAGAAACTCCTGTTCCCAGGCCATAAATGGGACAGTTAGGTCTTATGAGAGCTACTATGGAGAAAGCTAAAAGGAGCTACAGAGCTGATCAAGGTATGTGTGGGGAGGGTCACCATCCTCAGAATGGTTTCTCCAGCTCTCTCAGCATGAATGGGGTCCCCTGATCAGGGGCTCCACATGGGCCTCTCTGCCTTCCATCCACAGCTTGCTGTTAGGTGGGGTCTCCCTGACCACAGAAGTGACATCTCCTTCTCTCAAATGCTGAAGCTTCCTATGTCTTCTATTGCAAAGATGTTTTTTTCTGTTGCATAAAATTGATGATATTGTGTGTATGTGGGGGTGGGGGGAAAGATCATGAACAAATAGAGCCCAGCCACTAATTTCAAAAGGAAACATATTTTGTAATAATTAGCTGGCAAAAAGCTGGAAACGATGAGCTGCAAACTCAATCCAGCCCTGGCTGGTGCATGATATAATCATTTATACTGAATTTATGTCCATAATGTGTTGTGCAGCCAGGGAAGGTATGAGATAAAGTGATGCGACCCTCCTCCCACTTTTTTTTCTTTCTTTCTTTCTATTAAAAGAAGACATTTTTTAAAAAAATTGAAGTTGAGTTGATTTACACTGTTAATTCCTGCTGTACAGCAATGTGACTCAGTTACACGCATATATACATTCTTTTTCTAATATTCTTTTCCATTCTGGTTTATCCCAGGATATTTAATATAATCCCCTGTGCTATAGAGTAGGACCTTGTTGTTTATCCATTCTACAGATAATAGTTTATATTTACCAACCCCAACTCCTCATCCATCCCTTCTCCACTCCCACCCACCTCGTCAAACACAAGTCTGATCTCTACATCTGTGAATCTATTTTCTGTTGTGTAGATAGGTGCGTTTGTGCCATATTTTAGAACTCCACATATAAGATATTCATACGTTTGTCGTTCTCTTTCTGACTTACCTTACATATATGATGGTCTCTAGTTGCATCCATGTTGCTGCAAATGGCATTATTTTTTGTGACGAGGAGTATTCCATTGTATGTGTGCACCACCTCTTCATCCATTCATCTGTTGATGGACACCTAGGTTGTTTCCATGTCTTGGCTACTATGAATAGTGCTGCAATGAACATAAAGGTACAAATATCATTTTGAATTATAGCTTTGTCTGGATATATGCCCAGGAGTGGGATTGCTGGATCATAAAATTCTAGTTTTAGTTTTCTGAGGACACTTCTTACTCTCTTTCATAGTGGTTGCACCAACTCACATTCCCACCAACTGGGTAGGAAGATTCCCATTTCCCCACATCCTTTCTAGCATTTGTTATTTGTGGACTTTTTCATGGTGGCTATTCTAATCAGACGTTGCTTGGGTTATTTACTGTGAACCAGGACTTCCCTGGTGGCTCAGACGGTAAAGCGTCTGCCTACAATGCGGGAGACCTGGGTTCAATCCCTGGGTCGGGAAGATCTCCTGGAGAAGGAAATGGCAACCCACTCCAGTATTCTTGCCTGGAAAATCCCATGGATGGAGGAGCCTGGTGGGCTACAGTTCATGGGGTCACAAAGAGTCGGACACGACTGAGCGACTTCACTCACTTCACTCATTCTAACCAGTGTGAGGTGGTACCTCATTGTAGTTTTGACTTGCATTTCTCTAATAAGGAAGATAACATTCTTGAGTAATGCCGCGGCCAGCACAAGCAAGAGTTGCACCTGCACAGGGAGAGAACGGAGCGTCCCCACTAAGAAAAATAAGAGAGAGACAAAAGATGGGGTTGAGAGGATCAGCCCAAAATGGCTGATACCTTGCTTTATTGTGCTGCAGTATATATAGGGTAAAGTACGTGACTTATGACATTCACAAGGTTGTTTTTAATCTCAAGATACAATCACCAGACCCTTACCATTGTATACAGAACACAATCAGATAATCTATCTTCTATGAAGCATACATAATAAGATAATCTATCTTCTAGGACAGGTTGCAGGAACTGGACATCTTGAAGCCTTAAGGGCTATAAAAATTCTTGAGGGTGGCGGGACAGGGAGCTTAGGAACATGTCCTAGGGCTCGGCATACCTGCCGAGGAGCTCCCAAGACTTAACCCTTCACGGGTCGTCCCCCGCAGAGTAAGACACAGAAGACTTAAAAAGGAAAAAAATGTACAGATTTACTCTAGAAAAAATTTTAAGTTTAAAAGTATACAGTGAAACACAGAGCCAGTGTTAAAGCAAAGACTAATAGAACATACTGACGGCATATGCAACAAGGAGCTGCTACAGTAGACACAAAAGCATTTCTGCAGATGAATAACAAAAGACAAATGTGCACTAGAAAAGCAGGTGGGGCTTCCCTGGTGGCTCAGTGGTAAAGAATCCACCTACCAATGCAGGAGACCTGGGTTTGATCCCTGATCTGGGAAATTCTCACATGCCTTGGAGCAACCAGGCCCATGCACCACAACTGTAGAGCCTGGGCGCCACAACTACTGAAGCCCGTGCACCCGAGAGCCCATGCTCCTCAACAAGGGAAGCCACCTCAGTGAGAGGCATGTACACTGTGACTAGAGAAAAGTCCACGCGGCAACAAAGACCTGGCATGGCCAAAAATATTACTAAAAAGAAAGAAAAATAGGCAAAGAGTGTGGCCAGGTACCTTCTAGGAGAGGAAAGACAACAGCAATGCTGCTCGGCTCTCCTTTCCAAAGAACCTCTTGTGGGGAGACGTGATTGACAGCCTCAGTCTAAAGTATCTTTTGTTCCGTGGTCACTCCAGGCCAAGCTTCCTCCAGCCTGTTTGCAGCCAGCAACCAAGTACACTTGGGTCTTTGAATCAGGACACTCAGAAACTCCCCAGTAGCCTGATGGAGGCTTTCTCAGAACTGTGCTGTGTCTGACAATATTCCTACCTAATTCTTCCTTCCCCTCCTCTGTCACAAAAGTGTCAGACCAGCACTTGGTCCAAAGGCTCTCCTGCCTCTTGCTCCTTCTGCCTTTTATCCTCCAGAGGTATTTCTCCTGGAAGGGGCTTTCTTGTCTCATCCCATCTTGGCATCTGCTTCTCAGAGTCTGTGAACTGACAGAACCCCAGGTCCTCATACAAAGCTATTCAATCTTCCTTGTAATTAAGAAAGTACAAATTAAAATGTCATTCTATCTTCTACAGTCAAATGGACAAACATTTTAAAAAGGTCATTAATACCTTGTTTAGCGAGGGAGGTACAAAATGAATCTCCCATATTGAGCTGATGCCAAGAGTACAAAAGAGACATAATTCACTGAATCAGCATTTTATTTCTGGGAATATATTCTATAAAATATGCACATATATGTACAAAGATATTCACGGCATTATATTAGTAAGAAACTTGAAAATGTTCTAAAGGTGCATTAATAAGGAACATTTACATCAGTTATGGAGTACCCACACTATAATTTGTAGTTGTTTAAAAGAAGGAGGTCAAGCTGTATGATGTGAAAAGATGTTTGTGATGCCAGCGCAGTGCAAATAAGGGCAAAACCAAAGGATATATTGTGTAATGCCTTCGAGTAGGGAAAGTCATCTCTAAATGAGTTTATATGCATACAAATTGGTAAATAAGTACAAACATCTGGAAAGATATTTGCTAAATGGCTAAGATTATTTAGGGGAGGAGATTGAGATTAGGGGTAGCTATTAAAGGGAATTCACACTTTTTACTCTATTTCCTTCTTTATTGTTTAGATATTTGACAGTGAATGTGCATTATTACATTTAAATAAAATGAGCGATAATAACAACAAAGAAAGACCTCTGCAGTATAACGGCTATAAGGGGTATTGGCCTCACTGAGAGTCTGTGTCCATATTCCAATCATCTGTTCAGAGTGTTTGGATTCTCCTGGGAATGGCCTTCAGTGTCAGCTAACGGCATAAGAAGTTTGCTCTTATTCTTGTCTTTAACCTTTAAAATTACTTTTACAAAAACGTTAATAGGAGGTGGCATTGCCCGTGTCAGTCCTTGCCTGACAAACCATCCCTGATTCTGAATTTTTTTATTCTTTTCAAAAATTTACTCCCTGCCCCCAGTCCCCTGACCTGAAGGCGGAACATACTATCACTGAAGATACTATAGAGACACACCCTAGCTCTCTGGCCTCAGTTTCCCTATCTGAGTTGGAAGAGGCTGGATTGTGATTTCAGTGTCCCGTGAATATTTCAAGGACTCTGAGGCCACTGGCATAGAATTGCTGTTCTTGACACAGTCTGGACAGGCAAAGTGCCAGAGAAACCCACCCATAGACCTCAGCCTGATCTTCAATCAGCTCATCCACCTCACCTGGCATGATTGCTCCAAGGTGAGCCACCTGGCTGAGTAAACACACCCCTGGGACATGGCTATGTCCTCCCCCACCCACATGCAAGGTTGACCATGCTTTGTCTCTTACGAGTCTTTCATGATTTCCTCTGACCAACTTTTAACAGTTTGGATTCCCGTTGCATTTTCTTTATTGATCATGTGGTGTGTAGAAGCCCCAGTGGCCACCTTGCCCTGCTTCCCATATGATCAATCACTTCATATACCACATCTGAAAAACCAGACTGAACCAGCACAGCTATAGGTTCATAGCCCTGAGATAAACCCCAAACATCAGGGTCCCCCAAATAATAAATCCTTGGATAACTTTCCTTAATCCTCAACTCCCTAACAAAGATTAGTTTATCTTCGATTGTTGTTATGATTATCTCTGAAGATACCTTTGCAATTTTGAAAATTGTGCGAGAAAGTTTTTTTTTCACTCCATGAGCAGATAAGTGTAAACCTGGCAAGTTTGAAGACTTAGCAATTGTTTTCGCTGAAATAACTGCTGTGTTTTGTGTCTGGGAGTTGGTCCTTCTGAAGCCTGACTCCTTTACACTCTGCAAGTAAAATTTTCTAAGTACTTCTACATCTGAGTCTGCCTTTGACAGATGAGATAACTTAATGTGTTAATTTGTGTGTGCTCCCGTGTTCCCTATGCTAAGTAGAGAGGGGTTTTGTCTTCCCTTGCTAAGCGGGGCTTATACTGTAGGATGGAAAGCAGAAGCTGCCTAAACAGGAGTCTCTTTCTTGGTGTTCCTGAGAACCTGGGCTTCCTAGGTGTGGGAAGGGTAAATCAAAGTGAAGGAGAGAGGACTTTGAGGGATAAAGTGGAACCAAGTGACCAGAATAGGGGAGGGAGAGCATGTTCCCAGAGATCAGGCAGCACAAGTTATTTGGGGTTCTGTTGAGAGAAGGGAATTCCTGGAGATAGTAGGATTCAGAGGATGACTATGAAGGGCTTCTAAGGAGGCTGGGTCCCCAGTATTGGGGCTCCCAGTTGGGCAGTTTCCTGAGCCCAACTTGGCACGGAGACAGTATTACCATCTGCCACCAAGGAACCTGAGGGCTAAGAAACCACCCTCACAAAGGCTACCAGTGTGGACCTACAACCCCTAGATATCTGCAAAGTAGGCTCTTTGTAAGACCACTAGGACAAAAAACACTGAGGATAAACTTCCTGCCCGCTTGGTAAGCTGAGACCTAGGATAGAGTTAGGGAAAACAACACTGTGACCTGTCTTGCCTTTCTGAGCTTAACACTCACTACCATTTCTCCCAGTATTTAGCACCCTCTGTCTTGTCTGGTCCCTTGATTTGTGTTCTACCCATCCCCAGCCTCCTGCCCCTGTCACACCCTGCCATCCTGAAGGATACACTTTTGTTTGTCACATTTTGAACAAAAGGACATATCTTCTTACCAGTTGTCTACCATGGGGCCTTGTACCCAGCAGGTGCTCAGAAAATGTTGGTTGAAATGAAACAAATCGCACTGAACTGTAACCCACATCCCAGCCCAAGCCCTAGCACCAGGCTTTGTTTCTGGTTGATATTAAACACAGGATTGCAAAGTGGAGAAAGGTGAGTGGGGTGTTCCAAGGTGACCACTTTGTGGGAGACAAGATGAACCTGAATGATGAGTAAGTTCACGTGTGTTGTTCAAAAGCACATTAGTGACCTGGTTTAATCACAGGAGACTGGTGAGCAAGGGGCCTGCGCATCTGCGAAACTAGCCATTTTAAGCCAACCCTTGCATAGGAGCTGGTGCCGCTTGATCAATTAACCCCACGCCCTTGTCTTCCATCTGTGCTTGGATGGAGATGCTCGGCTCTGCCATAAGCGCAGAAGGTAATATCCATCCTTTGAATGGGCTGCAAGTGCATGCGTGATTGATGGGTTTCTGTGATCTGGGGAGAGAGGAAGAGATCCAAAATCAATTGCCTGCTGTCTATACACAGTGGCTGGCCCTTCTTGTGGCCTGGGAGGTGAGGGCAGTCAGCTGTGGCCTCTCGCTAGGGACACCAGGGGGCCAGACGGATCAGGCCTGCCAAGGGCTGCTGGGAGGGCTTGTCCTCTGTCTTCAGCCACAGCTCTCCCTCCTGGCGGAGACATGAGTCCTGCTTTGTGCTCAGGGTCACCCGGACACCTGTCGAGTGGTGGAAACAAGCTGTTTTAAAAGGTGATGTCTGGTCAGTGTGAGTACGCTGGCCTCTCTCTGAATCATTTTTTTAAAAATTCGTTTTCAACGTAATTTAAGTGATTGGCTATCTAAGTCTGTCCTAGGAGGATGCATTGTTGAACAGCCCTAAGGGTGGGGTCTAGAATCATGCTGCTTGGGTTCAGAACCTGAGTCCTCTGCTTGTCAACTATGAGCCCTTGGGCTTGCTCAGCCTCTCTGGGACTCTATTTCTTCATCTGTAAGCTGGGATAAAATTGATACTCAACTCATAGACCCTTGTGGAGGGTAAACTGAAATAATCCATGGGACAAGAATCCATGAGATTATCCACAGTGCTGGATACTCTGTCAACAGTGCTCCTGCTGGACCACTGGGTGTGTCGAATGTGTGATTCTGGAAATCAATCATGTTTGATCTGTGATTGACTAGTGTCTGCCTTTTTGCTAGACTATCAGCTCCACGAGGGCTGTGGCTATCTTGTTTACCTCTGGACCCTCAGAACGTGCACTGAGCCTGGCTCTTACAACACACTCAGTAACTATCACTTCAGGGGAAAGAGAAGAAAGGTGATGTGGGCATGAGCCAGGGATCTGGAGGGGCGGGGCAGCCCTGGGGGTCTGGGGTAGGAATTAGGTCCTGGTGTCCAGCCACAGCTACACCATCAGTCCCAACAGGGAACAAGAGTGGAACCCTGGAGCAGGGTTCATGGGCTCAGTCATGGACACTATACAGATGGCTGGTTTAGAGCAGCTTTCTTGCCCTTGGGACTCTGTCTGGTGTGTGGGCACCAGACCCAGGCCAGCTCAGCAGGAGCATCTATTTGGCTGGGCCAGAGTGTTGACATCATTATGGGCAACTGGGCAGATGTGTGGCAGGCAGGAAACAACATCAGCCACAAGATACACTGACTACTAATGTATCCCAGTGGGGGTTTCTGGGAACTCACATGAGCTTTCAGTTTAGCTCAGTTCAGTTCAGTTGCTCAGTCGTGTCCAGCTCTTTGTGACCCCATGAACTATAGCATGCCAGGCTTCCCTGTCCATCACCAACTCCCAGAGCTAGCTCAGACTCATGTCCATCAAGTCAGTGATGCCATCCAACCATC
This sequence comes from Ovis aries, assembly GCF_016772045.2. NCBI lineage: Eukaryota > Metazoa > Chordata > Mammalia > Artiodactyla > Bovidae > Ovis > Ovis aries. The sequence goes on along the minus strand of NC_056066.1, from coordinate 71,903,081 downwards.
CTCTGTCATCCCCTTCTTCTCCTGCCTTCAGTCTTAGCCAGTATCAGGGTCTTTTCCAATGAATCAGTTCTTCACATCAGGTGGCCAAAGTTTTGGAGTCATATGTGCTCTGAGCAAATGATCCAATTCCTAAGCCTCAGTCTCCTCATCCATAAAAGGGGAGACTATATGGCCAGCCTCACAGATCAGTAATTGAACTGAAGACATATACGTAAGATGTCTAGAGCGGTGCATAGTTGACTCTTCATAAACACGGTTGTTCTTCCCCCTCCCATTCAAAAATCATTCAAAAGGCAATATCTCATTTTTTGGTTCCATCTGAAAGAAGCAAAGTACTTTTCAGACATCTTTATTTGGGAGCAGTGAGTTATTGACCCATAAGTTCACAGTGGGAATTCAGTGCTTATTTTCAAATATGTGGAATTCTCAGGTTCCCACAGCTTTCTTGAGTAGAGAGTAAAGCCAGCCCCAGCTTCTGACAGTCCTTGTAATTACCTTTCAATGAGTCAAGCTGAGGTTTATCTTTGTGCTCAAGGTTGGTATGGGTTTTGCTGCCCTCACTCTCCACACCCACTTTTGAAGGTAACAGCTAATTATGATTTATAGCATGGCCTGGTAGAAGCTGGCCTGCTTGTTTGGGGGTAGGGCCTTATAGGTGACCACCTCCCCTTTCAGACAACAGTATGGAGATTCAAAGATGGCATGGTCCCCCATGATCAAAGGGCCCAGCAACTTTTCTATTAAAAAGAAAGTATAGCGATATGTATTAATGCTGGGCGGCTGACAACCTGTAATTCCTGTGGCAGCAGCAAGATGTATTTCTCTCTTAGAGTTTTGTTAAGAGGTGGTTTTCAGTGGTGGGTAGGACTGTGTACACTGAGGCTGTGAATTAAGAGCATGTTTTTGTTTGTTTGTTTGTTTTTTACTCTGTGGAAGCAGAGGAGGGAGCCCAGGCAGATTCTATTAAGAATGGGACTGTGTGTGTCCTGAAGTTGTTAACTCATCCAAGACCTACAGAGAATTGTAAAGATTTACTCCTGGACCTCCAAGATAATCTGTTCATCCATCTATTGAACCACTGATCCATCCATCTGTCTGTCCACCCACCATGACTCCAATAAGCATTTATCAAATGTTTCCCAAGATTCTGGAGATAATAGTAACAAAAATAACAGCATCAGCAATGAAGGATAATACGGTACACTTACTATAAGCCAGTCTCTGGGTTTAAACACTTTATATAATTCATTTGATCTTCACAATAACTCTAGAGAATTAGGGACTATCATCCTTATTTTACAGGCAAGGAAATGGAGGCTCATAGAGGTTGTGACCTACCTAAAATTTCAGTCTGTTGCAGATGAAGAAGTTGAATTCAGTTGACTTCAGAGTCCACACTTTTCCTCCCAGTGTGTCCCTTTGGTTTGGTCCACATCTCATGAGCCAGCATCTGCAGTATGGATTCACAGGTGTTGCCTAGGTTTGTCACTGGAGTCTCTGTCTCTACTTTGGGTTCCTTTTGATCAATTTGATGGGCTTCAGAGAGGGGAGTTTTGTGACTATTGTTTCATTCTGCAATCAGTTTGTAAGTACTGTTACTTCCGAACATCAGTAATAGTAATAGTTGCAGAAATAATAACAGCTAACATGCATTGGGATCCTGTATGTAAGCGCTGGTCTAAATGCCTTATAAGTAGTAACTACTTCAGTCCTCACATCAACCCTATGATGTTACTTCATCAAATTCCCATGACTACTCTTTACAGATGAAGAAACTGAGGAATAGGGAAGTTAAGCAATTTACTATCTTTCTGGAAGTCTTCCTATAATCCATGGGAATCCTGTTATCCAAATAACAGAAAAATCTATCACTTGCTTAAAGAATTCTTAAAAAAAAAACAAGACTCATGTAACAAGAAGTCCAGAGATGGAGCGTCCAGGGCTTTGGTATGGCAGATCCAAGATGCCATCAGGGACTCACCACCGGGCTCATTCCTCGGTGCTTAGTATGGTGGTGCTTTGCTGTTGAGCTTGTTACACTTATGGTTACAAGATGGCTACTCCATTTCCAGTTTTCTCTCTACATTTGTAGGTGAAAGAAGGGGGAGCTAGGAAAGCGGAAGCCTTCTCAGAAATTCTCAGTAGGTTCCCAGCACATTTTACTGGCCAGGAGCGTGTCACAAGTCCACCCTGAGTTGCAAGGGGTTCTATAAGATTGAATACCTGCCCCCACCATCCTTTCTAGCCTTTACAATGCAAAGATAGGAAAGAAAGGGTGGGGATGGGGATTCGGTGACCTAGCATGCAGCGTCCACCACATTCTCTCTCATGTATTTTTGTTGTTGTTGGTTCACTTTATTATTTTTTAATCTACAAGCTTCTCCCTATACTTTTTGATTTTTCATGACCATGAAGTTTTTTTTAAATTTAATTTTTATTTTATATTGGAGTCTAGTTGACTTACACGGCTGTGTTGTTTTCAGGTTTACAGAAAAGTGATTGATATATGTATATACATATATCTATTCTTTTCACATATAGGTTATTCAGAATATTGAATAGCATTCCCTGTGATGTACTGTAGGTCCTTGTTGATTATTTTATGTATAGTATTGTGTATATGTTAATCCCAAACTCTTAAATTATGCCCTCAGCCACATTTCCCCTTTGGTAAACATAAATTTCAAAGTCTGTGAATCTGTTTCTATTTTTTAAATAAGTTCATTTGTATCATTTTTCAAAGATTTTATTTATAAGTGATATATCATATTTGTCTTTCTCTGACTTCACTTAGTATGATAATATTTAGGTCTATCCATGTTGCTGCAAATAGCATTATTTCATTCTTTTTTCATGGCTGAGTAATACTCCATTGTATGTATGTTCCACGTCTTCTTTATCCATTTTGCTGTTGATGGACATTTAGGTTGCTCCATGTCTTGGCTGTTATATATTGTACTGCAGTGGACATTGGAGTGCATATATCTTTTCAAATTATGTTTTTCTCTGGATATATGCCTAGCAATGGGATTTAAAGAGCCCAGACTAGTTGTCTTATAGGACATTTCGGACTGCTTCCTCTAAATTGCTTAAAGTTAAAAAAATTGAGATATAATCCACATACCAAAGAATTCACTGTTTAAAAATGTGTGCTTCAGGAAAACAGTATGATAGTTCCTCAAACAGTTAAACAGACTTTCCATATGATCCAGCAATTTCACTTCTGAGATTATATATCCTTTGAAATCTTTGAATATAGGCTGTGGAACAGATATTTGTACAACAGTGTTCATAGCACCATTCCAATAGGAAAGATGTGGAAACAACCCGAGTGTCCATCTACGGATGAAGAGACAAACAAAACGTGGAGCATCCATTACAGTGGAATATTTTTCAGCCTTAAAAAGGGGAGAAATTCTGACACATGCTATAACATGTACGAACCATGAAGACTTTTATGCTACGTGAAATAAGCAAGATACACAATCATATAAAATATTGTATGATTCTATTTACACAAGGTACCTGCTGCTGTGGCTGTTGCTAAGTCTCTTCAGACGTGTCCAACTCTGTGCAACCCCATAGATGGAAGCCCACCAGGCTCCGCTGTCCCTGGGATTCTCCAGGCAAGAACACTGGAGTGGGTTGCCATTTCCTTCTCCGATGCATGAAAGTGAAAAGTGAAAGTGAAGTCGCTCAGTCATGTCCGACTCTTAGCGACCTCATGGACTGCAGCCTACCAGGCTCCTCCGTCCATGGGATTTTCCAGGCAAGAATACTGGAGTGGGGTGCCATTGCCTTCTCCACACAAGGTACCTAGAGGAGTAAAATTCATAGAAACAGAAAGTAAAATGGTGGTTGCCAGGGGCTAGGAGGAGGGAGGGATTGGAATTTTGTTTTTAACGCATAGGGAGCTCCTTTTGGGGAAGATGAAAAAATTCTGGAGATGGGTGGAAGTGATGTTGCACAACAAAGTGACTGCTTTCAATGCCTGAACTGTACACGTGAAAGTGGCTAAACTTTATCTTATCTTATATGTATTTAATGCTTCTTATTGGTGAAGGAGACAAGCGTAAATGGAGCTATCTGCATTCTTTCTTCAAATCTCCGTTAAAACCACTGTATTTGCCCCCAGGAAGCCACATTGTCTGGGCTTTGGGCGAAACAGAGGAGAAGGTCAGGTGTGGGAATCAAATCAACAGCATGAACCATGGTGAACTTTTTCACCATCTTCAAGGTGATGATGAATCATGACTTTGTAATGTATCAGGAACAGCTTAAAGACCTGAGATCGCTGAGCCAGATGAAAAGAAGACTCCCGGGAAATATTCAAAGGGCTGCCATGGAAGGGAAATATGGCATCAGTGAGAATTTTAGAAGCTCACAGATATGGATTTAAATTCTGGCTCTGCCGCTTACTGGCTAATCTCGGGCATATTTACCTCTCTGAGGGTCAATTTTCTCTTTGGTAAAAGGGAGATAGTTACAGACTTGTAGGGTTGTTGAATTAAATAACTTGTAAAATATATTCTATTCCCCTCTTCTCTGTGTCTGCTAAGGGTAAAGCTGTAACTGTTCATTTACAAGTTATATTTTAAAATCCACGTTGCAAGATTTTTAAATCCACATTGCAAGACAGGACTTCATTAGACATGGGACAGTCATATGGAAGAAGACAGAGAGCCATGCAGTTGGGGATGCAGATAGATGCATAAGTGACTGTGACCCAAGGGGAGGCTTGCTGCTTTGCTAGAAGCATTGAAAGGGCCAAGAGGCCACCGGGAGACTGCAGCTGACACTGAAAGTCCTGGGGATGTTCTCATGGATCATTTAAGCCAGGTCTTTAAAGGTGAGGCTTCCCCGGTGGCTCAGATAATAACGTGTTTGCCTACAATGCGGGAGACCCGGGTTCGATCCCTGGGTTGGGAAGATCCCCTGGAGAAGGCAATGGCATCCCACTCCAGTATTCTTGCCTGGAAAATCCCATGGACGGAGGAACCTGGTAGGCTACAGTCTATGGGGTTGCAAAGAGTCGGACACGACTGAGCGGCACCTACTTTACTTTACATAAAGGTGAGTAGGAGTTCTCCAAAGCAAAAGTATGTAGGTGAGAAAACAGCCCAGTTAAAGGTGAAGAGATGTGAAAACAGTACTTTTAGGGATGGGTGAGAGCTTGAACTTGGCTGTAGAAACCTTGGGGCAGTCATGGCTTAGGAAGGAAACTTGAGTATGAGGCCTTAGAGTATGACCTTCACCTCTCTTGAGAGTCTTGTAAGACTTTCAGGGCATAATATTTGGCAGGACCCTAGAGACACTAATGTATGGGGTCGCACAGAGTCAGACACTACTGAAGCGACTTAGCAGCAGCAGCAGCAGCAGCAGCAGAGACACTAATGAAAGCAGAGGTGCTGGAGGCAGGGAAACCAAATAGGAGCCCGTTCAGAGTTCAGGGGAAGAGAAGAGGTTGGGCTAGTGGTGAAAGATGAAGGCCAAACAGGGAACTTGGAAAAGGTTCAGGGTAGGTTTATGAGGCAAGAACATGTCTGAGAATGGCTTTTCCAAGAACCCACAGTTTGATGGGGACAGAGTTGGGACCAGAACTCAGAAGCTCCACTTTCCTGAGTGGCAAAGTGTAGCTGGGGAGAACTGGATCTAAATTACCACACTGATATTGGTGGTGTGACTTTAGGCAAGTGTTTTTCCTCTTGGATCTCAGTTTCCTCATCTCTAAGCACAAATGACAATATCCACTGTGTTATATGAAGATTAGACAAGATTCCTTAACGCAGTATTTTCAGGTTGAAGGTCTGCTTTTCTGTAAACATCAACACCACATTTAACTTTCAAGAATATTTTTGAGGACTAAGTGTTACAGCTACATCACAGACCAACACAGCTTTAAAACTCTGAGTGTTTAAAATTAAATTATTTGCCAGCTTTTAAAAACCAGGACCTAGCACCAAAAAAGTCTGAATTTCTGGTTTTTCTTTAAAAATTGGAAGATCTAGCCTCTCTGAATCCATGTTCCCATGAGAAACAAGGGGCTAGAGGTGAGTGGTGACTGTTTCCTTTAGACGGAGCACGTACTCTCCAGTTTATTATAGTACCCACCACTCCCTACTGGTTTGGCCCAAGTGTTGAACTATTGAGTATCTTAGTCTGGAAGCATGAAGACCATGTGGGTGGGATATCGTTAAACCCAAGGGCTTGGGCTTGGGTTGAGGCTGTGAGGATGGAGAGGAAAGGACACACACACCTGAAGATGCCAATCATAAAAATCCATCATCTGGAGACCAAATAAACTTCAAAGGATAACACGATGAATGTGAAGTCATTCAAGCTTTCCAGCCTGGATAAGGAGAGTGATGGGGTGGCAGGGGTGGGGGCAGGCATTGGAAGGCAAGGAAACTGGGAGGGTATGAGAAAACATAGTATTGGGACCTAATTCTGCAGACAAGTCAGTGCCGTTTGCATTTCTTCTCTGCCATGTCCTCCTGGGCAGATGCCAAGGGCCTCAGGCGTGGTCTGGGGGCTGGGCTTGGGCGCCTGTCCATGGCACCACTCACTGCAGGTTTTCCTGCCAGCACTCACTCACTTGCCATCCTTGGGAGCTGGTCCATTGCTTACATTTGAGGGAATTTTCCTTCTGTTATTTCCTTCATTATTGCTTCTCCATCTGTCCTGTTTGCTTCTTCTAGAATTCCAAATGGGAGCTTACTGCCTTCAGGATTCATTCTCCATTTCTCCTCTCTTCTCTCATCATATTCATCTTTTCCTCCCTTTCCTCTCAGTTTGAGGCAGTCACTCACTCACACTGATCTTCCAAATGACTAATCTGGATTTTGGCGGTATATAAACCCATTGTTTGGCCTCCACTATGTTTACATCTGTTAATCATCCTGTTTGTTTGACCAGTGAAAGTATTTGCTGATTTCTGAGTGTTTCATTCATAGATGCCATATTTGTTTTGTGTAGTCTTGTCTTGTTTTTATGTCTTACTTTAGGTTGACAGAAAAGGTGCAAAGATATTACAGTGTTTCCATATCCCCTTCATCTAGATTCCCCTAGTGTTAACATCCTGCCATGTGTTCTTGGATCTTATTGCGTTTATTGAGGAGAGATTTCCTAAAGGCTTTTCAACTGTAGATGTAGGAAAAACATCTGCAGAATTGGGCAGTTATTTTCTTATGGTAGGTGATTTTTCTTTATTTTCTTATTCTCTGAGAGATTCATGTTTGTCAAAGACTGAGATGGGTTCTGTCGGATATTGTAAGCATCTCCGCTCAAATGTTCCCCAGAGAGAGAGAGAGAGTCCAGCTTGTGTATGTGTGTGTGTGTGATGGGGTGGTGGAAGCATTTAAAGGGGTACTGCCGCCCCGGCCCCCACCCCCGCAGTGGATTCTTTCCTGTGTTTATATGGGTTTGACATTAGTTAAGACAACAGGCCTCATCCCTCATGGACTCTGCTGACTGCTCTAGGACCCCACTGTGGCAATAACCCCACTAGATTTGATAACCCCCACCCACACCAGAAAGTCTGGGGTTAGCTTCCTGCCCTGTGTGGGTTTCCCTAGATCCTGAGATAAAAATTTAAGGGCAAGTAGTTTACTTGAAAGGTAATTTCGGGACATACCTGATGTGGAGAGTGAAGGAGTGAGTGAGGGAAGGAAAGGCCGCGGTAGAAAGCACAAAACCAAGCTGGTCGCCTCCAGTCACCTGCGCTCATTCCCAGCAGGGAGCTCTGGGAACCGCGGAGAGCACGCGCCTCAGTTATCTTGCCCGAGAGGTGAGGCAGCCGAGGTATTTGTACACCCTGCTTCGAGGGACTTGATCCTTCTGGTCCACCTTACGTGGACAGAGCTGGCTCTGGTGGTCACAGAGTGTCCTCAGACTGAACGCTGCTGGTGCTGGTGTTGGGAGTCAGTGAGGCTGGCATGCAGAGAAATAATTAAGTGCTGAGATGACACTGCCAGGGCTTTAACACCTGTGCTCTGCGCTTCTTGTACACTTGTTCCTGTCCCTACACCCCTTATGGGATTAAAATTTGCCTTTTGCCTAACATCTCACCTTTAGCTCCCAACTCTCTTGTTACTTTCTTATTTTTTTGGTTCAGGGTAAAAGAAGGGATGCTGGTTCTACCAGAGACCTACCCTGCCTGCTTTCTGGATGGATTTTTTTCCTTTTCTTATCTTGCACTGTGAGTGGACCTGTATTTTCTTTGATCTGGTGCTGCCTATGCTGCTGTGTTGTGCTCAGCTGTGTTCAAATCTGCAGCCCTGTGGACTGTAGCCCACCAGACTCCTCTAAGCATAGGATTTTCCAGGCAAGAATACTGGAGTGGGTTGCCATTTCCTCCTTCAGGGGATCTTCCTGACCCAGAGATCAAACCTGTGTCTCTTACATCTCCTGCACGGGCAGGTGGATTCTTTACCACTAGCGCCACCTGGAAAGCCTGCTGTTGAGAACACCATCGTTGTTTTCTAACATGGAGATGGATTCTTCCCCTTTGTCAAATTCCTAGATTTCTTTGTTCATTTTCATTGTTAGATCAGGGGAAAAGGATTTAAATATGTAGGCTCCTAACTGGCATCTCAAAATGCAAGTAGTATGCCTTATTCCCAGAAGGTATCCTCAATGTGTTATCTTAGGGACATTTGAACTCCTATGCATTTAATATAATAACAGTTACAAAAAGTAGCAGAAAGAAGCAGCTGCATTATGCTCTTGGTTCAAAGACCATTTGTGTTTCCCCAACATTAACTTCCTGTACTTAAACTGACAAGCCCCAGATAAATGCAATAATTTCTTCACATTTCACCACAATCAGCTCTTTACTTCTAACAGCAACAATTGTGTTTCTCATTAAGTTGTCCACTGCTGATCCTTGGAGTGTTTGCATCTTAAAAAAATTGTAAGAAACTGTCACAGCTCTTGTAAGAGACTGAAGAAGTAAAGAAATAAGCTATTGTGGTTTTGTCTTAGAGATAAAAGATGCTGCTTGGGTCATGAGTCAGAGTTTTATCATGTCTTCCTCCTGGGCTGTTGTGCTAAATCTTACATGTGCTATTTGTAGGTGATGCTCCTGGGTTTGTGATGCATGCAGTAGGGGAGGCTTTAGTAGGAAGCTTAGAGAAGGATAGGGGATCCAGAAGGTCTGGACTGCAAAGAGGGAAGTTGGCATTTAAAGCCAAGAATTTTAGAATGACTTCATATCACTTTACATGCCTTTAGCATCTTTAACTGAATTCAGATCAGAGCGAGATTCCTAATGTTACTCTAGTTACATATCAGAATGGAAAGTTTCAGCTTCTTGAATTTTACAGACAGTGGCTGGCTGTTGGCCCAGATGGTTCCCTTTTCTTTCTGGGCACATCACTAGATCATGTTTCCCAAGCTCTCTTGCAGTCAGTGTGACCACACAACTTATTCTAGATGATGGAATGTGAATGGAGTGATGGGTACCACTTCCAGGCAAGGCCCATTAAAACCTCCCATCTGTGTCCTCCATGCTCCTTCCATTTATGCCTTGCAGGGGAGCATGATGATTTTGGAAGCTACATGATACAGATTTCTATCCATAGGAGAAAAGGAGCCTGGATCCTTAAATCACCACTTGGAGGAGAGCCATCCTCTGATCCAAAATACCTCTTTTATCTTTCAGTTCAGTTCAGTTCAGTCACTCAGTCGTGTCTGACTCTTTGTGACCCCATGAACAGCAGCATGCCAGGCCTCCCTGTCCATCACCAACTCCCAGAATCTACCCAAACCCATGTCCATTGAGCTGGTGATGCCATCCAATCATCTTATCCTCTGTCGTCCCCTTCTCCTCCTGCCCTCAATCTTTCCCAGCATCAGGGTCTTTTCAAATGAATCAGCTCTTTGCATCAGGTGGCCAAAGTATTGGAGTTTCAGCTTCAACATCAGTCCTTCCAATGAACACCAAGGACTGATCTCCTTTAGGATGGACTGGTTGGATCTCCTTGCAGTCCAGGGACTCTCAAGAGTCTTCTCCAACACCACAGTTCAAAAGCATCATTTCTTTGGCGCTCAGCTTTCTTTATAGTCCAGCTCTCACATCCATCCACGACCACTGGAAAAACCATAGCCTTGACTAGACCTTTGTTGACAAAGTAATGTCTCTGCTTTTTAATATGCTGTCTAGGTTGGTCGTAACTTTCCTTCCAAGGAGTAAGCGTCTTTTAATTTCATGGCTGCACTCACCATCTGCAGTGATTTTGGAGCCCAGAAAAATAAAATCAGCCATTGTTTCCGCTGTTTCCCCATCTATCTGCTGTGAAGTGATGGGACCGGATGCCATGATCTTAGTTTTCTGAATGTTGAGTTTTAAGCCAACTTTTTCACCCTCCTCTTTCACTTTCATCAAGAGGCTTTTTAGTTCCTCTTCACTTTCTGCCATAAGGGTGGTGTCATCTGCATATCTGGGGTTATTGCTATTTCTCCCAGCAATCTTGACTCCAACTTGCGCTTCCTCCAGCCCAGAGTTTCTCATGATGTTCTCTTTACATAAAGAAAAATAAATTTTTAGTGGATTTGAGCTACATGTATAAATATTTGACAGTAGTTAATATATATGATCTTGACTAATCTACCCAGGGTCTGGAGGCAGAGCATGAAAATTAGAGCCTGTGCCCTCATCTCCATCTCAGAACCCACTCCTTGAGACACCTCAACTGGGGCATTTAGTACAAGGAACAGTCTGAGAAAGCAAGTGTAAAGATGCAATCTTGAAGGCGAATCACCTGTTGTCCAGCTGCCAGTGAGGATCGTAGTAGGTGAGGCTCAGAGAGTCTCGGATGTGAGGTAGCAGTGATAAAGTGAAAATTTTCCCCAGTGGTGAGCTGGGATGGTATTTCAAAGAAGGGAAAGCACCAGGTGATGGAAAGTATCAGAAATTTGAGAAACGGGGGCAAAGGGCATCCAGCATCTCAGGGAAATTAGACAACTGCTGCTAAGCTCAGTGGTCACGTTGGAAACAGGTAAGGAATAACTTTGAGTGACTAATAAGCAAATAGAAGCAAAACGTGAAAACCAGAGGCCTTTCTTGGCAACGAGGAGAGGAACTCCCAACTCCTAAACCTGCGGGCAGAGAAAGCCAAGGCCCAGGCCCTCATCATTAGAGCAGCAGAAGACAGACTTTCATCTTGGTCCCATCTGAGTCCCTGACATTGGGAAAGACTGGTACCGTGATACATGGGACAGGACCATTTGAGTTGATGCACCCTGAACTTTTGAACTCTCAAATTCCCCGAAACTATCCAAGTCTGCAAAAGTGACTACTGGCATTGCCCCCCTGCCCCTATTCTGTCTAAAGATAAAGCAGAACCCTCCTTCCTACATGGCCTCTTGTGCTCCTCTCAGAATCTGCTTCCCCTCATGGCCAGGGGCCACAACTAGGGTTAAGTCTCAACCCAGTGGGGATATGCTGTGCCTGAGGATGGAGGAAATAGAATGCAGACAGTCCCCAGTCTACCATCAGACTTTTTTTTTTTTTTTACTCTACAATGGTGTAAAAGTGATACACATTCAGTAGGAACCGTTCTTCAAAATCTGAATTTTGATCCTTCCCATCCCTAGTGATGTGGTGTCTGGTCCTCTCTCCTGATGCTGGGCAGCCGCAGTGGTCACAGTTCCCTGTCTACCATTCTGATCTTCTCTTTCAGTACGACATTCAGTGCATTACCCTATCATAAAATGGCCTTGTGTTAGATAATCTTGCCCAACTTATGTAGGGCTAATATAGGGCTAATATAGGGCTTCCCAGGCGGAACTAATGGTAAAGAATCTGCCTGCCAATTCAGGAGATGCAAGAGACATGGGTTTGATCCCTGAGTCAGGAAGATCCGCTGGAAAAGGGAATGGCAACCCCTTCCAGTATTCTTGCCTGGAAAGAGAAGCCTGGCAGACCACAGTCTCTGGGGCCACAAAGAGTCGGACACGACTGAGCGATTGAGCACACAGGCTAATGTAAGTGTTCTGAGCCTGTGTAAAGAGGGCTAGGCTAGGCTAGAATGTTTGGTAGGTTACATATATTAAATGCATTTTCAACTTAGGATGAGTTTACCTGGATATAACCCCATCAAAAGTCAAGGAAGATCTATATGTCCCCAAAGACACCGCAAGCCCTTGTACACATGTGCCCCAGGGAGCCTGGTAAGTGCGTGTGGAACTGGGTTCTGAGAGCGCTAGGTCAAGGAAGAGAAGTGCAGAGCTGGACCACCGAGGTTTTTGAGTTGGGAGCATTCCCCTGGGACAGGAGATTTAACACCATGGTGAAGACCCTGAGAAATGAGTAGACGTGCTGTTAACACGGCTTCTCAGAACATGCAAAAAGCAACGTGGATGTTTGGGGATGCTCTGCGCTGTCAAGATCCTCAGGACTGAAGGGCTTAGGCCCTGGCTGCTGCGGGTGCTGTAGACTGTCGACCTGGACTGTTGGTCCTCTGCAGAACTGCATCGGCTGAAGACAGTCACCTCCCTGTAGGTCATGCCCTCTGCCCAGGGCAGCCTGTACTGACAAGTGTGAATGGAATCCTCACTGAGGACTACTCTGAAGGACCATCTTGGAAGTCAGCTGAGGCTTTCATTGCGTCCAGCTTCTCTGTCCAGTCCTGCTGCCTTCCTGGGGAGTAATCTGGGCATTTGTTACTCCCTGTCTCAGAGTCTGCTTCCTAGGGAACCCAACCTGCTACAACCTCTTAGGAAGGTCTCTCAGTGTGGACCATTGTAATACCTCTGGGTGAGTCCAGCCAGATGCTCTTCCTTTGGGGCTGGAAGAGGTTACTGGCACAAGGGCCTTGGATGAAGAAGTATGCTTCTTCCAACTCTGGAATCCTCATCCAGGCAGAGAGGTGCCTACACATTGAAAGTCCCAAGGGGACAGAGAACAACTAAGGGAATGGCAAATTCATACCCTCAACTCATATCCATTCTAGAGCTTGTGTTCATTAAGCAGAAGGTGGACAGAGGTGGTCTGAAGCCACACTGAAGCTTATCACAGACGTAGTAATTAATCTTCTATTCATGCATCATGCACCTTCCCATGTATCCATGTGTCCACCATGCTTCCATCCATGCATCTCTTCATTCTAAGCACATGCTGATGAATACAGTGCACGAGCCTCTGTGCTGGCTCAGGGGGATATGAGACGGATATGTCACGTGAGTGTATGTTCCTCGATTCCTTGTCTCGTCACAACAAAGATTTGGAGTGACGGACATTAAAGCCCCGTCGGCGTGTCGCAGCCCTCAGGTCTTGGATAGACCGTGTTATAGCTCTCAGGTCTGGAATGGACCATGTTATAGCTCTTAGACAAATCAGTGTTACAGCTCAGTGTTACAGATAGGACCAAGAGCCTGTCTGGAAGGATCTCACAGTCTGGAAGAGGAGACAGACACATCACAGGTCCAGGGTAGTATGACAGGGGTGACACAGGAGCTCCAAGAGCCTGGAAGACAGAGGGACCACTCTGCTTGTGTTTCCCAGAGAAAGGGATGGCTGAGCCCTGGACTAGAAGGGTGAGTTGGAGTTCTACAGCTGGGAAACAGGAGGTCAGCGGTGTTTCTGTCAAAGGGAATGGCACCTTCAAAGCCAAAGAAGAAAGATGGATTCTTCAGCGTGAGATTAGGACACGGTGAGGCGGAGAGGGAGAGATAGGAGGTTGGGAGGGCTGGCAGGAGAGGGTTACACTGGATTGTTTGGACTATATCCTGCACTGGGTTTGGGCCAGAGGTGACCTTCAGGGCCGTGGGACAAGGATGTGAAGAACAGTATGAAGAAGGGACAATGAGGCAGGGCAAAGAACCAGGCAGGAGGCTACTGGACATGTTGAGGTAAGATATAATTGGGCTGGAAAGTAGGAGGGTAGTAGACGTGCTCAGGAAGTAGAGCAAATGGAACTTGGTTACACAGGTGTGGCAGGTAAGGAGGCAGCCTAGGCCAGGATCCTTCTATTGTTTCTCTCTTGGGAGTCTGAAGATGCTGTCGACTAAAACATATAGTCGCAATCTGAAAGTAGAGAGTTATTCTATTTGGTGGGAATTTTTAGGGCTCTGAGCCTGGGAGACAGCATCTCGGTAGCTCTGAGAAAACTGCTCCAAGGAGGCAGGAGGGGAAGTCAGGTTATATACAAGTTTTCAACAAAGGGAGCAGGCAGTCTGAACTTCAAAGATCAGGTATCAAGGAATTTAGCATTCTCTGGGAAGATGCAAGCCTCTGGGCTCACTGAATTCATTCCTTTCATTTGCATCACCTGTTTCCCTGTTCACCTTGCTTCTTGCATTCCCCCAACTCCTCAGCAATCACCTTTGGAGGGGGCAGTGTGCACTGATCCCAATTTTGGGAGCTCTCGTTCACATTTGGAGGCCAGAGATCACTGATGGCTGTGACATTTCTTGTTTATTGATATGGCAGGAGATATTTTCATTTCACAATGCCATGATGCCAGAAGTTGAGTGCGGATGAAAGGAAATCCAGTGTTGTTTGAGCAGAGAGTAAGGGACTGATCCATCTAGAAAGCTTCCAGTTTGCCTCTCTTAGAAGGGGGTGGAGAGCGCTATTCACAGTACTGCCACTGGCTGTGCACAGTCTGTGGGAGCCCAGCCCTCTCAACTGCCTTGTCCTCACACTAAACTTGTGTTCTTCTGGCCCAGCATAAAATTAAACACGTTCAAGTCACACTGAGAATCCACTTTGTCACACCTCTTCCTTTGATCCATGAACAGTGTTTGAACTGAGTGTGGGATTCGTAGTTTTCCTTTCTGAATTCCATTGTTAGGTTTGGCCCACCACCCCTACCTGGCAAGACCTTCCTGAAACCTGATTCTGTCATTCAGTAAGTGTGGGCGAAAAATAATTGTAATAGTTTGAGGCAGGATCCCAGGATTGTGAGCAATTCTCTAGCCCCTTTTAGAACACTTTGTTCCAGGTCGGGGTGGGTAAGGAGCATGTAGGGGACTGTTGAGGTGAACGAGTTTTCTCTAACAAGCATCTGGAAAGCTTAGAGTGTGTGTGTGTGTGTGTGTGTGTGTGTGTGTGTGTGTGTGTGTGTGACAATATCAAAGCCTAATAAAAGAGAAGGAGAAATGAAGCAGGTAAGATGCCCAACGTCCAGCATTTATTTCAAGTCCGGAGCACATATTCAGGTCAGTTGTCATTTTCCAGGCCAGTTCTGTCATCTCGGCTTCAGTAGGGCCAGGACCCAGTTAATTTGAGCCAATGCTCACTGCATCTCAGAGGCCCTGCGTTTGGCTTTGGGCCTTAAAGACGCATCTGTACACCGCCTGCCCTCTCAGAGCTCTCAGGCTCTGGGAGAGGGCCCCGATGGCTCTCTAGGGGTTCTCCAACTCTTACCCCTGCTGTGTTACGGGAGCCCAGCCCCTAGAGGCAGCCAGGGCCCAAGGCACAAGTTTGGAGAGGTCCAGTACTGCTCTTTTTTTTTTTTTTTTTGAGCCTCAGTTTCACCCTAGTGGCTCAGGTGGTAAAGCATCTGCCTATAATGTGGGAGACCCAGGTTCGATCTCTGGGTCAGGAAGATCCTCTGGAGAAGGAAATGGCAACCCACTCCAGTACTCTTGCCTGGAAAATCCCATGGATGGAGGAGCCTGGCGAGCTACAGTCCATGGGGTGGCAAAGGGCGGACGAGGCTGAGCGACTTCACTTTCACTTTCACCAGCAGTGAAATGGAAAGAGTAATCTGTGCTTCATATGTTCTGTGTGCTGTGCTTAGACTCTCTGCCGTGTTCAACTCTTTGAGGCTGTATGGACTGTAGCCTGCCAGGCTCCTCTGTCCATGGGGATTTTCCAGGCAAGAATACTGGAGTGAGTAGCCATTTCCTTCTCTAGGGGATCTTCCCAACCCAGGGCTTGAACCCAGGTCTCCCACATTGCAGGCGGATTCTTTACTGTCTGAGCTACCAGGGAAGCCAGTGCTTCCTCTAGGCATGAGGATTAAACGATAGACTTGAGCTGAACACATGGAGCCAGCTCCTAGGATTCCAGAAGACGGGGTGGAGGAGGGTGCCAGGGTCCTATCTTCACAAGCCTTCTAGGAGTCCCTGCGGAGATGTGCTTCAGATGCTCAAATCTGGCTTGGAGATGGAGGACCAAACCAGAGAGGAGCTTCTGAGTCCAGCACAGTGTTTGTCACTGAGCAGGACCCCAGCCCCACTTGTGGGCCATTCCTAAGCTTTCTGGAAAGGCCGTTGTAGAAGGTCCACCAGGAAGGCCTGAAGGCTAAGGTGCCTGGAGTCTGCAGATTTTGTGCTGATATCTTGGAGCTGATGCCCTCTGTGCAGACACCAGCTCCCTCCTGACGTCAGAGGTGCCACAGAGGCAGGTGGAGCTTGAGGGTCCCCTGGGCAGGTGCAGATGGCTCCATTGTAGTCAGCCTGGTGCTGGAAGAGAGAATTGGCAGACACCACTGGGCAGCAAAAAACACCCTCTGGGGCTGCTCAGAAATGTCCAGGAGAACTTCAACGTGGGGCATGGGCAGGGACTCAGGGCATGATATGAGAGCTGAAGTTCCTTTGTGATCTATTTCTTTTTTTTTTTTTTTTTTGCTTGGAGGACAATTGCTTTACAATATTGTATTGGCCTCTGCCTCACATCAACATGAATCAGCTGCAGGTATACATATGTCCCCTCCTCCTGAGCCCCCTCCCACCTCCCCATCTCACCCTTCTAGGTTGTTCCAGAGCACTGGGTTGAGCTCCCTATGCCACACAGCAAATTCTCACTATTTTACTCACAGTGATATATATGTTTCCGTGCTGTTCTCTCAGTTTGTCCCACTCTTTCCTCCCCCACTGTGTCCACAATAGCTAGGACACGGAGGCAACCTAGATGTCCATCAACAGAAGAATGGATGCCGAAACCGTGGTGCATATATACAATGGATTATTAGTCAGCTATAAAAAAGAATGCATCTGAGTCAGACTTAATGCAGTGGACGAACCTAGAGCCTATTATACACAATGAAATAAATCAGAAAGAGAAAGACAAATATTGTATATTAACACAGATGCATGGGGTCTAGAAAGATGGTACTGATGCACCTATTTGCAGGGCAACAGTGGAGACACAGACATGGTGACCTATTTCTTTATTGTGGTAAAATACACATAACACAAAATGTATCATTTAAACCATTTACTTTTTTCCTTTATGTTTTAACTGGAGGAAAATTGCTTTCCAGTGGGGTGACGACTTCTGTGGTACAATGCACACCAGCCATAATCATGCGTATATCACTTCCCTCTTGAGTCTCCCTCCCCTCCTGCCATCCCACCCCTCTGGGTCATCACAGATGACTGGCCAGGCTCCCTGTGTTATTCAGCAACTTCTCACCAGCTGTCAGCTTTTCACATGGTAGGATATACATGTCTATGCTACTTTCTCCATTTATTTATCTTAATTGTTTTGGCCACTCCCGGTGCCGTGTGTTTCCCCATGCCTTTAGTTTCCCCACCAGAGAAGGAAGCCACACCCCCCGCAGTGGAAGTGCAGGCTTCTTAGCCACTGGACTGCCAGGAAAGCCCTTCATTTAAACCACTTTCAGGGGTACAATTCTGTGGCATCATGTTCATTCACAGTGTGGTGTAACTATCACCACTGTTTGGTTCCAAAACATTTTCTCATCCCAAAGGGAAACCCCATTAGTAGTCATTTCCTATTTCCCC
Source organism: Ovis aries (assembly GCF_016772045.2). Taxonomy (NCBI): domain Eukaryota; kingdom Metazoa; phylum Chordata; class Mammalia; order Artiodactyla; family Bovidae; genus Ovis; species Ovis aries. The sequence continues at coordinate 71,885,384 of NC_056066.1, read as the reverse complement.
CTCCCCCCAGCCCTGACAACCACTAATCTGCTTTCTGTCTCTAGGGATTTGCCTGTTCTGGACACTTCCTATAAAGGGGATCACACCTACATGAGCTTTTGTGTCTGGCTGCTTTTGCTTGGGGTCATGTCTTTCCGATTTCTCTGTGCTGTAGCGTGCCTCAGTACTGCATTCCTCATTAATCTCTTGTGGCCAGAGCCTGCTCTCCCAGACACACAAAAAATCAATCCCACCTCTTTTCCTTATTCGCAGATTTACTTCCATCTGTTGGCGCTCCAGAGTCGGCTCAGAGTGAAGGGACGTGAAGGGCGGGGCTGGCGCATAGTATGTGCTCAAGAGTCTGGGACGTTTTGTTTCCTGGATGGTGTGTGAAATCCCAAGTTCCCGGCAGCACTAACCCCGAGCGCGGCCAGGGGGCAGCATGTTCCCGCGAGCCTCACGGCCGAGGAGGACCAGACGTATGCTCACGGAGCCGATGGGCTCCGGGCAACGTTCATCGCCTTTCCATCATGCAGTGTTTCAGACAATCTGCTCCAGCCAAACAAATTGTCTGGGCTTAATTTCGGGGAAATCATTGTCAAGAATCGCTGAACCAGTTTAATTCTAAAGCACATATTTATACGGGCTCCAAAACTCACATCCCTACGCACTATTATAAATGGAAGGGAAAGTTTAATCAGGAATGGAATTAGGTCTGAGCCTGGAGGGTGGAGGAGAGGGAGGTGGAGATGGAGCGGGAAGATGTGGCTATCATGAACCCCAATAGAGCAGCGCCCCATGGAACAGAGGCTGAGAGTTGGGACTCTCCTTGGGCTTAGATCCATGGACAAGCTGGTTTGAAAAAATGATGAAAGTGATGTGTAAGCCAGGGGCTGTGTAGCTCATGGGATATAGGGGTTTTGGGGGGTGAAGTGGCCTGTTTGGTGTCTGCTGAGTGGCCCCTGCCTCCAGGAGATGCCAGCTTGCCACTCTCTCCCCCTACCACCCAAGGGGGTACATCCTGCTCCTGTCTCCCTTGCCTCATCCAGGTACCTGCCCTCGCTCAGGTTGAATGGGGCATTTAAGCTAGTCCATGACAGGAGATAGTCAGAGCCCTTACCCAGAAGAAAGAAAACAGAGAAATGCTTGCTAATAGAGGTCTCCTGCCCTCTGTTCCCCTGTGCCAGCTTGTCTTCCTCAGCTGCAAGACAGCGGCAGGAGGTCTGTGCATGCACCACCCTCCAGAGAGGCATCCATATGGCCTGCAGCATGGCCCAGAGGAGACAGATTCAGTGGAGGACATAAGATGAAGGGGAAGAAACCTTAGGCTTAGAGATAGCAGAACTTCTAGCCAGACTTGCTATGTGATCTTGGCAAGTCCCTGCCCCTCTCTGGGCCTCTGTGTCTTCATCTCCAAATGGAGTGTGTTGGACCCATTCAGATTCAGAAACAAACATGAGGGAACAGCATTTATATACCAGACCCTGTGCTAAGATCTTATGTGTTCATGATGCTATTTAATTCTCAGAATGGCCTACCAGGAAGGTATTAAGACCCACGTTTTGCAGATGAGGAAGTGGGGATTTAGGGAGGGATGTCACAGGGGTGGCAGAAATTGTGGGCCCTGAATCCCTGTCTGAGGTCATGATGCTTGGCTCTGATCCCTGCATCTCCAAGGCTATATGACACAGGGGATTCCAAGCAAGCATGCTGCCAGCCACAGGGTGAGCGGATTCCAGCTTTGGAGTCCACTGGCCACTGTGACTTTTAAAAGTTCATCTTAGAAGGAAGTCTTTGCTACAAAAATCAGCTTTATTCACGGTGTCCCATACAAAGTTATCAAACTTTTAAAGCAAATAAAGGCTAAATCCACTTTATACTCTTTGACACATGAGGCAGTATAGCTCCATGAACTAGGCTTTTGGATTCAGACAGGTCTCTGTTCAGATCTCAGCTCTGCCACTTCCTGGCAGTGTGGCCTTAGGCAGGTTGTCTGACTTCTCTGTGCTCAAGTTTTCTCTTTTATAAAATGGGGATGATAATAGTGATTTAACTATTTTATAGGAATGGGGGAGACGTCTCACTAAACCGTACCATGTGGCTTGCAGGACCCTAGTTCCCTGACCAGGGATGGAACCCCTGCCCCTTGCAGTGGAAGTTTGAAGTCCTGACTACTGGACCACCAGGAAACTCCCTAAATTTTAGCTTGAATACACATGCACTGATTGAATGAGAAGTCTCAGCTACACTTCATGTCAACTGAAATCCACAACACAAGTTAAAACCTACATCACTTGCAACAGCCCATCTCAAAGAGATAAGGACTGAAAATGCCGGGGACTGGTGGGTCTGGAGTTAAGGGTGTGTGTAATTTAATTCATTTGAGACTTTTCAAGGCTTTGGCCATAGGAATGAAGAGTGGGCTCTTGTTGTGCTCAGCAACCTTCAAGTTTATTTATTAAACCCTGCTTTGTGTCTAATCTTTCTTTTTGTGGCCATGCAGCAACACACCGTAATTCTCTAATACTGTACAGTGCCAACATCTTAGAGGGTTTCAGGACAGATCCAAATAGCCAGCAGTCTCTGCATTGTAACAGTCGGATGCAAGAATCCTTGAAAGACATGCGACTCTCTAAAGCCGGGAACTGAAGCAGTTTTTCTTTAAACGTTTATTACAAATACAAGCATTATTTGTATTCAGCACAGACCGAAGAAAGACTAAGCAGTTGGTCCTTTTTATTGCAGTTGAAATCTGGCCCGATCTGGCAACCCTTTTTAGAATCAGCCACTGAATAAAGTTCCCAAGACATGTGGGGAGGTGAGACAGTTTCTGTTTGTAGCACAGGGGTGTTGGGTGTGGGGGTGTCTCCTGCGTGGGCTAGACACATGGGTCTCCAGGGGAGCTAGCAGGCTACAGGCTTACCTCACTCTTGGTTGATGATGGTGAAACTGAGAATGAGGAATGCCGCATGACTTTATTTTGCATTAAATTAGGAGCACTCTAAGGTCAAATACAGCTGTCAGAAACTCAGTTCCAACCGGCTTAAGTAAAACAATGAATCTGTGGGTTCTTGGGGCTATGAAGTGCCTGATTCTAGCTTCAGGCATGACTTGATCTAGAGGTCTTAGATTGGATACCTTAGAGACAGAGCTTGCAATGGGGATTCTTGTGCAAGTGAATTATTGAGAAAATGCTCTCAGGAGGAGTTGCAAGGGTTAGGGTTAGGGTTAGGGTTAGCAGGATAGAGTGAAAGAAACAGCCAATGAAGCCTGCTGTTTCAGCTGGAATCTAGCTTCAGCCTGACCCCACAAGGAGCTCTGGAGTGTAGATAACATTACAGAGCTCTCTCACTCTAAGGCAAGAAGCCTGGCCTTTGGTACTTTTGTATTAGTCTGTCATTGACTGTGTGCTGTCTCTGAAATGGAGCACATAACCTCCTGGGACTTTCTGGACAAAGTGACTCTCTTTGGCTAAGGGTGATTCTCTGAAAATTTCAACTGTGAGCTGTTAGCAATCTTCAATTATAGTCAGTTCTTACAGATGGGTGCAGTCTGGTAGCAGGGATCTGGGCAAGGTATCAACCTTGTCTACATCAAGGGGCTCAAGCAATGACCTAGGGTTTCACCTCTCACCCTACTTCTGAGGTTTACTTCTTGGCTCCATTCTCAAATAGCATGGGGACAAGGTGACCACCAAAGGCCCTGAGCTCTCCTTATGTCTCCCATGCAGCTTATATAGAAACCTGATCTCTCCTGGTGTTAAGTACTGAGTTTCCTGGTTTAGCCCCACATGACTTCACGCTCACCTTGCTGTTGGAGAAGGTGGTAGTGTCGGCTATAATTAAACCTCAAGGATGTTTCCCCACAATGGGTTTATATTTCTAAAAGAGGGAGGGATGCTGAATAGGCAAAAAAACAGCAGTGATCCCCTGCTGGGCTCTGAACTCCTATTTTAAGTCAGAAGGCAGGGAATAGCATGTGTGTGGCTGAAGGATGCTAAGTAGCACCAAACCCTTGGGGTAGCAAAAGTGGGCTAGATCCCTGGGAGGAGGAAGTTTGGGAGGGAGCAGATGGGGAAGAATGAGAAATACACAAGGGGTAGCTCGTGGAGGGCCTCATGAACTAAGTTGAGTATCAACTCAATCCTGAAAATTGTGCGTTCAGCTTGAGGTTCTTCAGAGTCTCTACTGTCCTTTGCTTATATCATTCTTCCCTCAAGTGTCTGGTATCAACCCACCAACAAGGCTAGAGATTTGGGGCTCAAACCCAGCCAGTGCCAATATCAAAGGGACCCATTCGAAGGACAGATTCCAAAGGATTCCAGGGATAGAATCTGGTAGCAAGTTTGCTGGGCAGTGGCCCCATGAACTGGAGATGGAGAGGAGTCGGAGGGCATCACCTCTGACGTTTGAGGTCATTGTCCATCTAAAACAGATCTCAGTCGAAAGCTGGGTTGATGGGATGTTGACCAAGTCTGCGTAGTCAGTACTAGATGGATTGGGATCAGAGTCAGCCCCATCTTGAGGGGAATATATTGTTCTTTTTCAGGAAATTAAGATAGAAACCCCGCTATAGGGGTCAGACCAGCTCACAACAGAGAGAAACTGAAGATTACAGTTCTTCTCAGGGAGCAAGTGGGACTCCAACCCTCTCTCCATGGGGAGCTGAAGGTGCGAGGGGTCAGGAAGAGAGAGATATTGGTTCAAGTTACTCTTGCTGCTGTAACAAATAACCTGCATCATTTCAGTACCTTCATATGAGTGTTTTCACCATTTGGATACTTAAGTTCCTTCCCTCGTGTAGGTCCATCATTCCCCAGCATCTGCATCCAGGCAGAAGAAGGGAAGAGGGAGAAAGCGCGCCTGCTTCTTAACCTCTTTGCCTAAGAGAGACACATCACTTTTGCTCATACGCAACTGGGGAGAACCAGTCACATGACTTCACTTAGCTGCAAAGGTAGCTGGGAATTGTAGTTCCTGGCTGGGCTGCAGGCCTCAGGGAGAACTCTTATATCACAGAAGGGGAGCTTGCATTTTGATGAGCAGTGGCCACCCCTGCCCTGGGAGACTAGCAGACACCTCATCAGAAAGAGGCCTCAGTGAGCCCAGCTGAGGGGTGGGATCATGTCTTTGCCCTGCTGACAAGCAGTTCTCCTGTATACAACTCGGCCCCTGAAATTGTCTGAATGGATTTGAGCACTTCCCAACCCAACAGACTGTGGAATTGGGCTAAGGCGATAAGGACTCAGTGAAACGTGGAGCCTTGCAAAGTACACAGGAAAAATAAACGAATGCATGAAATGACAATTTCCTGACAGTGGGACCTGGGTTCTGGGAACAGCTTCTGAGTACACAGGGTTTGCGGTAAATCCGGTTTTTCTCCTGTAGCTTCTGTTTGTGCTCAGGTTGTGTTTGATCAACTCGATTTCTGTTTGGAATCAAGGACCTTCTCCTGCTCACTTATTCCTGGCCTTCTTCTGGAGCCGTAGTGCCTGTGTGTAAGGCTGAATTCATAGCCCGAGGACATTCTCTCAGCAGCTCCTTGTAATGATCTAAATATAGACGCCTCACCTCAGGTGCAGAGCAGGCAGAGGAGAGACTCCTCTGCAGACTCCTTGCTGCGGCATCCTTGGTTGAGGGCTGGAGGACAAGATTCAAGTCTGGGTCTCTCCACTTACTCTGCGATCTTGACAAGTGACAAGGCCTTTAGCCCTGTTCCTTCATCTGTAAAACTGGAACAGCTGCCATGACAAAAATGGATGAGTCCAAAAGAGTGTGTAAAAAGTGCTGTGTCAGCATTAGTGGTCATGGCAGTGTCCATGGGTGGGTTAAAGCACAGACTCTGGAGCCAGCCCTCGAATCCTGATTCGCATCCAGGCTTTGCTGCTTTCTAACTCTGTGACTCAGGTAAGTTACTGCGTGCACGCATCTGCACCTAAGTCCTCATCTATACAATAAGATATTAACAGTGCCTGCCTCATGGGGGTGTTGTGAGATGAGGGGAGCTAAGGTATGGGAAGACCTGAGCACCACCTCTGGCCTTTCATTCCTGCTCAGTAAACCCTGGCAGACATTGCTGCTCCACGCATTCAGGCCTCTTGATTTTCTGCTCATTGTGTCTTGGTTCCCTTGGTCTCATCCCGCTGCAGCGCCTTTTCCCCAGTCTCCATGGGTGTGGTTCCCACTCACCTTTGAGGCTCAGCAACAATGCCCACTCCTCTGGGAAGCCTACCCTGATACCTGAGTGACAGTGTTACCAAACCAGGTTCGTTTTGCCCAACACGAAGCAGACCAAAACACTTAGATGCGGAGGCTTGCAGCAGAGAGAGAGTTTATTCACAGGGCAGCCAGGTGAGGAGATGGAAGAATATGTCTCAGATATGCCTCCCCAAGGGCAAGGGGCTTGGGGTATTTAGGGGATAAGGAATGAAGAAGCATGGGAGCATGGGGAAATTTGATTGAAAAAAGCTGTGGTGATTGTTGTTCTATACAGGTTTAACTAAGCTATCGGCTTCTGCAGGTTCCAAAAGGGAGGCTTAGCGGGATCTCATGGTGCAGTTTTCAGCCCTCTGAGATCCAAAGGTCATGGAGTGGACTCTCATGCATGCCCAGTTGGGGGGATCATGGACTTTATCCAGTCTAAACCAGCTCAGCTCAAACTAGACACAGCTGACTCCAAGTTCCTGGAGAGCAACTCAGGCAAACATCTTATTGTTGAGAGGACCTGCAAGTCCTTGATGAATGAAGGCAGGTGAAATGGATTGACTAATGATGACCCAGGGTTCCAGCAGGTTGCCTGAATCCTAGTTGCTGGTGCCTCTTGCAGGCATGCAAGAGGGCGGAACTGCCTGATATCATCGTGAGACATTTTCATCCAGGGTCTAAAGTTCCTGTAAATCACTCCTCTGCTGGGATGCTTGGGTACATCCCCTCTCTTACCAGACAGGGAACTCTTCAAGGGCAGAGAAGTTATCTTGGGTTATACTTGCTGCTATAACAAACAAGTACCAATATTTTAGTAGTTTAACACTTTCACATTTATTATTCGAGACTGGAACCAGGCTGGTAGGAGTATCACATTATATTTTGAATGAATGAAAGGATGCACAAAGGAATGGTCAAAAGTCTTCTTAGGAAAAAAAGATCTTTCCAGAACTTTGCCCCACTTGAAGAAGAGAGATTTCCCTAGCAGTTCCCATGAACTCAGAGGGGAGGGTGGGAGTGAGTGTAGGAGGACAAGAGGGTCCAGGCTCCCAGTCTAGAAAGGTGGGAGGCAGAAGGAAGATAGCAACTTGCCTGGAGTTATCTAGACCAGGGGTCCCCAACCTCTGGGATCTAATGCCTGATGATCTGAGGTGGAGATGATGTAATAATAATAATAACAGTGCACAATATATGTAAAGCACTTGACATCCCCAAACAACCCTCCCTACTCTGGTCCATGGAAAGTTTCTCTTCCATAAAACCGGTCCCTGGTGCCAAAAATGTTGGGGACTGCGGATAGAGTCCATGCTCTTAACTGCTGTGCTGTGTGGAGCTGGCATTTTAGGCCTGGGCCTATTGTGCTATTTACATATCTGAGAGGAAAGTTGATTTTTCAGGACACTGGGTCATATTTGTGCCTTTGCACAAAATATGATCTGGATACTGATACTGTTTCAGCGTCTCCTGGGTCAAATGCAGGCTCTCAGGCCCAGAGCAGCCCTCCTAAGTCAGAACTTCCGGAGTCCAGTAGTCTGTTTTGACAAGCCCTTCATGTGGTTCCGAGGTGACGCTCTAGTCTCTGACACGTTGCTTCCTTCCAGAGAGCTCCACACGTGCCTGTTCTGGGGCTGGCTCCTGTCTCCCACCCCTCCCTCAGCTGCGTGCTCCATGTTTACTTAGACACTCCACGCCCAATGTCCTACAGAAGACACTTCCTATGAAACAGCATTTTTATGACCACACAGTAGCTGCCCTGCATCCAGTCAATTGTCTGCGCCCCAGTGCTCCTAGTAGACTCTGCCCACCTGGACTGCAGACTTCACAAGGCTCTGAGTGTTCGTCTCGGAAACCAGGCTCCCAGGTCCTCCCAGCTGCCATCTCACACTTCTGTGATTTACACATGCAGGTGTGAGGGGCAGCACCCGTTAGAAATATACACCAGGCGGGTTTTACTTTTGCACCATAAAAATGGATACATCTGCCATCCATAAAGGCTTATTTATTGCTAAGAGTTCATTATATATGCATGAAAAACCAACTAATTTAACTCTCTGGCAGTAACTACTTGCCTGAGGCTGGATACAGGATTGGAATTCAGGGTTAAATGGGGGCAGCTAAGATGAGCTTGAGAGACTTGGACCTACAGCCGGATGCTAAGAGTCGGGAGGTGTAAGGCAGGTTTCCAATCCTGGCCTGGCAAGGCTAGGGGTATGACTGTAGGTAGGTCCAGCCTTGCTCAGCCTCAGTTTCTCACCTGCAAAATAGGGACAATCATATCTACTGCCTGAAATTATTTTAGCAATTAAAATAATACAGTATTTCATCAAATCAAAGCTGCTGACCCCTAAATGTACTATGCACTTTTATGCATCACTAAAAAGGAAAAAAAAGTGCTGCCAACTAAAGTGGATTCTATGCTTTTTAATCGCTTAGAATTTTTATTTTATGCTTATTGAAAGAGTTCTTTTATATTCATTGAGACATAGATTCTGTGAAGGCTGGCGTACTTTAAAAGGAAAATACAAGCAAAATAAATTGGTGAAGGTATACCTAAAACTTTTCTACATAGTTTAATTTCTCTGGATTGAAGTATTTTTCCACATAATCTTGTCTTTTGTGCTGGTGAGAGGGTTCCCAATGCAGCAATTTTTGGAAGAGTGCTCTCAGCTCTGCCCCTAGGATTTTTTTCCAAGCTGCCCATTCTGCAAATTTTGATGCTAGAATTTTTAGAATTTATTAGGAAGCGTTGAGGGAAGGTTTGCAGACAACCAGGACTCATGTTCCTGTATTAAATAGCTCTGTAGAAACAGAAACGAGAAGACACATATTTGAGGGGTACAGAGAGAGAGATACTGATTTATTATAGGAAATGGCCCATTTGGCTATGGAGGTTGAGAGGTCCTATTTGCAAGGTGAAGAATCAGGAATTGTCCAAGTCTGAAGGCTTAAGAATTGGGGGGCTGAGGTCTAAGTCCCAGCCTGAGTCCAAAAGCTCAAGAACCAGGAGCACCCATGTCCCAAGGCAGGAGAAGATGGATTTCACAGCTCAGGGAGGGAGTAAATCCAGTCTCCCTCTGCCTTTTTGGTCTGTTCACACCCTCAGTGTGTTGGGTGATGCCCACCCACATTGAAGGGGATACTCTCTGCTCAGTCTGTTTGTTCTAACTTGAATTTCTACTGGAGATACCCTCACAGACCCACGCAGGAATAATGTGCTTCCGAGTATCTGGGCATCCCTTATCCCAGCCAGATTGTCACATGAAATGAACCATCACAGTCTGGAAATAGTTTGTCGATGGACCATGAGAATCCCCAGCAAGTTCAGTCATGTACAGCCACAACCACGCCTCGATGCCTGCCTTGCCTGGCTGTTGGACACACCCCCATTTCAGAGATGTTAGAGTGGGGCACGAAGGTACATCTAGACTCAGTCAAATGCGATAGATGAACATGCTGCTCAGAGAGGCTGGCATAAGAGAGTGCAGAGGAAACTAACATCTGCTGCATGCCCTCTATGTACCAGATGTATTAGTTAACTCGGGATGCTGTAACAAATACCAGAGAGCAGGTGGCTTACACAGCAGAAACTCACTTTTTCCACAGTTCTAGAGATTAGAAGTCTGAGGTCGGTGTCAGTAGGGCTGGTTTCTTCTGAGGCTTCTCTCCGGCGTGTAGATGGGCAACTGCGGTAACGTCACAGTCTTTCCTCTGTGACACCAGCCGTGTTGGATTAGGGTCCACCCTAATGACCACATTTTAGCTTAATCACCTTCCCTACCACCAAAGGCATTCACACTGGGAGGTCCTGGGGCTTAGGGTTTCAAGGAATTTGGTGTGGGGGACAATCAGCCCCTAACACAGGCCCAGTGTGGCTACTTTGTAAACAGGATCTCCCTTCAGCTATGCGGTGATCAAATTGGTTTTTATCTGCATCTTACTGATTAAGAAACCCAGGCTCTGAAAGATTATCTGTCAAAGATCGCATAGCTGGTACAGGGAAGATTTGACTTTCACAGCCAGGAGAGGCCTATACTATGCCTTTCTTGCAAATTTCTCCTGTCAAGTGGTGCTTTATGGAGCCTAAGGGCATGTCAGGTAGGGCCACCTGCCCACCCCCTGCCCCCCTTGAAGCTGCAGATTGAGAGTGGGATGCCTGACTTAATGCTTGCCCCCACCCCATTATTAATCATAGCTCTTCCAGTATCTTACTGGGCTCCCTTATGAATTTTTATTTGAAGAAAGGGTGGTTGAGCAGAGAAATTTGAACATTCCTATACTATATCATGTATTAGTTTCCCAGGGCTGCTGTAGAAATGGCCACTATTTGGTGGTCTAAGACAACAGAAATTTATTCACTGAGTTTTGGAGGTCAGATGTCTGAAATCAGGCTGTCAGCAGGGCCGTGCTCCCTCTGCAGGCTCCAGGGGCAGATCCTCTCTTGCTTCTTCCCAGCTTCTGGTGGTTACCAGCATCCCTTGGCTTGTGAGTACATCCCCCCCCCCATCTGTCTCCACTGTTATGTGGTCATTTTCCTTTATGTGTATGGGTCTAGGTCAATTCATGTTGAATTTAGGGCCTGTCTTAATCCAGGATGACCTTACTTAAAGACATCTGCAATGGCCCTGTTTTAAAATAAGGTCACATTCACAGGTCACCTGGGGCTAGTACTTCAACATATCTTTGGGGGGAACACATTGTGAATAGTAATATATTGGCCTGGTTAAGGAAGAGAGCATGTGTTAAGAGTGGAAGCTGATGTCACAGATGTGGGACCTGCAGGCAGAGCCTAAGGATGATGCATGAAGCTGTGAGTGGTCACAGGGGTCAGGTTGATGGAGTAGGGTGCAAGGGATAAAATGGGCTGGCTTTGCTCTTTGGGGGCTTCCCTTGTGGCTCAGCTGGTAAAGAATCTGCCTGCAATGTGGGAGACCTAGGTTCAATCCCTGGGTTAGGAAGATCCCCTAGAGAAGGGAAAGGCTACCCTCTCCAGTATTCTGGCCTGGAGAATTCCATAGACTGTACAGTCCATGGGGTCTCAAAGAGTCGGACACAACTGAGCGACTTCCACTCACTCACTCACTCACTCTTGGGAGGAACATATACAACCCACCTGCCATTTAGTGAGCTTGATGGATAGCTGCGCTGTGCTCAATCCTCTGTCCCATTCACTTGCTCCACAACCCCCAAACCCCAACATTTGACAGGGAGATGGCAGGGCGGATGATGGCTGGTAAACACTGGGACCACCCTCTCACTTTTCTTCTTACTGATGAGGCAGAAGTCTTTGAAGACAGCAGGGGGCTCTCCTTTGAATCTGAGGCATCAGAGTTTAATTCTTTTATAATCCTTGGTGGGGAGCTTCCAAAAATACCTTATCCTTAAGCAGTTTTCATTATGGATGTTAGTTGCTCAAACCTTGACTAATTCAGGTTAACTTAGATCCCAGTGGAGTTTTTTTCTTTTTTTTCTCCTGGCATCCTCTGATGTCAGGCCAAACAGAAATTCACCCAGAGGATGTGAGCCCACACTCCTCCCGGCATTTTATCAGAACGGCCCTGGGAGGGTATTAATAGCCCGGAGTCATGGTACGAATGGTTATTTATATGTGTAGATGATGGCTAAAGTACACCCTCCAGTAATTATTCACAATTAACAAGCACTTGAGTAAATGAACAAAATCTGTTCTTAATCCATTGAGGCAGCAATTCTTTATCCGGAACTCATGTACCTGAAACTTCTGGTTAACAAGCCCTCCCACACAGCTCCAGAACAAAGCTAATTAGAGATTAAAATCATGACCTTCAGGCTCTGGAAGGGTACTTGAGTCATCAATAAAACATAATGTGCTCGGTAGCGTTTCAGTTGACAAGCGTAATAGAGTTGAAAGCCGGTGTTCTATACATACCTGTTAACTCTGCTACCTAGAGTGAGAGCAGTTCTTGTACAGCCAGCTCTCACCATGTGAGACTGTATAGTTCTTGGGGTCGCAAAGAGTCGGACACGACTGAGTGACTTTCACTTCACTTCACTTCACAGGGTTCTATGGGGCTCCCCTGTAGCTCAGATGGCAAAGAATCTGCCTGCAATGCAGGAGACCCCGGTTGGATCCCTGAGTTGGGAAGATGCCCTGGAGAAGGGAATGGCTACCCACTCCAGTATTCTTGCCTGGAGAATCCCATGAACAGGGGAGCCTGGCGGGTTACAGTCCATGGGTTCGTAAGAAGTCGGACACGACTGAGTGACTGACACTTTCATTTCACTTTCATGCGGTTCTTCATGGAGGGCATTCCAGCTCTGGGGTGTCCCAGAGTATCTTTGGGCAAATTGTAGGAACCAGGCTCATCTCCCTGCTTGTCTCTTCTAAGTTGTTGCCCCTGACTCAAGTTCCTATAATAATGCAGTTTATGGAGGGTCTGTAATGTCTGAGCTGGAAGAAACCTTCAAGAGAATCCTGCTAAATTATTACGTTTTATATACATGAGCAGGCTGAGCCCAGAGGGACTGAGTGACGTGCTCATCTTTGCCTTTGTCTCCCAGGCCTATGTTCTGGGAGACCCGATCATGGTATACTTTGAATTGGCCAAACTCACTTCCGCCACAGGACCTTTGCACAGGATATTTTCTTCATCTGGAATGTTCTTTCCCCAGGTGGTTTCTTACCTAACTCATTTTATTTATATCTATGTTCAAATATCACCCCTTCAGAGAGGCTTTCCCAGCCATCATGTCTAAAATAAAGCCTCCTTGCTTTCGTTTTGTATTTTTGTGCTGCTTTAGTGTTGTGAAGACCATTTAATAATTCCTTACTATTATTCCTCTGGAATCAGGCTAGGTTCAAATCCTGAGTAATGTCAGATTGAAGAACGCTAAGAAATAAGTAAATGAAATGTTCCTACATTGCATAGGAATGGGATACATGCAGTGAGATGGGATCCTGGACCAGACAAAGGATATTAATGGGAAAATTGGTGAAAATCAAATAAGGTCTGCAGATTATTAAGTTGTATTAGATCAATGTAATTTTTTGGTTCTGATCATTACAGTATGATTTTGTAAGTTCTTAACATAAGGAAAAGCTGTGTAAAGGGTATGCAGAACTAGCCAATTCTATTACTGCAAATTTTTTAAGTCTAAAATCATTTCAAATTAAGAGCTAAAAATAATTTACTATGAGAATAAGATGGGGATATAATAGATTATTCAGTCAATGATGGGAGGACTATTAGCTAGCCATTTGGAGAAACATATAATTTTTAATATATATATAAGATATGTTTTATTTATAAATATATAATTCATACCATAAACCAAAATAAATTCCTTGTGGATTAAATATTCCTAAGCAACCAAGATAGAAAGTTATTTTCTTGAAGACAAAAATACCAGAAATTAAGGTTAGATGAAGCAGTGTTGGAAAATGAATATGTCATTTATGCATAATGATTAGAAATCAATTAATATCTATGGTTACTACTTTAATTAATAGTTAGACTTTAGCATATTTATGTTAATATCTATTTTTGTAAAAATAAGTTGTTATCCATACCTTTCTAATGATCTACTTAGGGATAGCTTGCTCACTTTTCAGGTGAAAAGTCAGAGAGACTTGGTTTCAAATTTAGACTGCACTGCAAACTACTGAGTCTGTATTTAGATATTAATTAAATTAATATGCATTGAGTGACCAGTCATGATGCTAGGATTCCTATTCTGTTTTAGCTTTTAATTAATTCACTTGTAAACTAGAGATTGGGCTTCCCAGGTGGCACTAGTGGTAAAGCATTTGCCCACCAACAAGAGACATAAGAGGCTTGAGTTCAATTGTAGGATTGGGAAGATCCCCTGGAGGAGGACATGGCAACCCACTCCAGTATTTTTGCCTGGAGAATCCCATGAACAAGAAGCCTGGCGGGCTACAGTCCACAGGGTCACACACAGAGCTGGAGACGACTAAAGTGATTTAGCAAGCGAATTCAAGATTACAGTGTCTGTTTCCTAGCATTGTTGAGAGGTAATGAAGATGGCAAACCGAAGATTTTGGATCAAAGCCTGGTATGTTTTAGGTGCTCATTCAGTACTGGTGCTTCCTACATCCATTGGTTAGGCACTACTTCACTTGTAAGTGACCACACACAGTCGCCTGAATTATAAAAATACCATTCAAGAGTATAATGTCTTGGTTAGGAAAACACAGTCCTGGAATAAGACTAGGTTCAAACTGTAGCTCTTCTGCATGTGAGCTCTGTGGCCCTGAACTGGCTACTGAAGTTTTCTGTGCCTCAGTTCCCCATCTATGAATTATGGAAGGAAGAGGATCTACCTAGTAGGGATGTTATGAAGACTAAATGAGTTAAGATTTGAAGTGCGTTTGGAACAATGCCCATAGCAAAGCATAATAAGAACCATATAAAGTTTGTTAAATAGAACATTTTCAAAACAGATCATGGGAGCAAAAATCACTTTCCTCTCTGCACTGAGACTGGAAAAGGGTGCTATCATCTTTAGCTCCGTTATGGCCTGACCAGCTCCTGGGAATCAGTCCAGGCCTTTTGCCTAGGGCCCAGAGATCCAAAGCCTCGTTCACAGCAAAGCAATACGCTTGTGAGGGGAGAGGGCGGGGAGGAAGCTCTGCAATCACATTAAAATTGTAGCAAAGACAAGGAAATGATTTCAGACAGATTTGCTAATGAATTATTAACCTTAACACTTGTGACAGCATATCTGCAGAGTAAATCATGTTGGTCTAAATAATCCAGATTTACTTACAACCAAGAAGGAAATAAGAAACTACTCTTCAGTTGTAGAAAAACAGTTCCCCAGAGATCATGAAGTGTTTCACAAAGATGCTAACAGATTGCTTTCCCATGGAGAAGAGAGATTGCCCAAGAGCAAGAAAGTTCACAGGGAGCTCCAGGGGACACATGTGATCCAGACCCAAGATTGATATTCAGCTGGTTTCCTGGGTACAGCAAACCTCCCGGGGTCTGTTCTGATTGCTCCTGCCCATGCCATATTTGCTGCTTAGTATTCTAAATATCATATTAGTATTTTTAGCATCATTTCTGTTTGGGACTATGGTTACTTGATTATGAGGCTATTTGCATGCACTGGCAGATAATCAGTTGAGATCCAAGAGACACCAAAAGTAAAATTTGTCTGCTTTGTCAGGTTCCCTCCCGAGAGTGCTGGTTGCCAGGTAACCACTCAGTTTCTGAACTTTGACCCAAGTCGGTGGCCATCCCTTAACTTTTTCTTTCTTCTTTGCACAGTTCATTCAGACATGAATACATGTTTAACTGAACTTTGTGAGAAATTCAGATGACTTAGTGCCAGGTCACTTCCCTAAGCAATAAAGATATGATAGTGTCCCTGCCTTTTAAAAAAGTACAGTGGGAAAGATACTAAACCACACACACACAAGATGGGATCATCAAGATTCAGAATTTGGGGAGCACAGAGAAGGCAGTGTGAAAAATAGAGCTGGCTCTCTTTGTAATTATGAAAGGAGAGTGATGGATGGACCAGGAAAAGCAGATCTTTAAAGTGTGGGGGTCTGAAGCAAAGAGAAAGGGCAGAAGTGGCAAAAAAATAAGTCTTTGAAGAATCTTTGCTTTATGAACAGAGAGTGACACCAGGAGACGTGTTAGAGATCTAAGCAACTGTCATCTTCTCAATCTCCCACAAGACATGTTTAAATAAGGCAAGTTTAGATAAAGGAAGTGTTTACAAGGGGAGCATAGAGTTTAGGGAAACTGACAAGAGTGCTGTGGGGACCCCTTCTAACCCCAGGCTGGAAGGAACGAGGGAATGAAGTGATGACCGGAACTTGGAGGGGGTCCAGCTCATGTAGGCTGGGTTTGATTTGACCTTATTTAAAAAAACAAAAACCCATTCTTGAGACTTTCTCTGGTGGTTCAGTGGTTAAGAATCCACCTTGCAATGCTGGGGACTTGAGTTCAATCCCTGGTTGGGGAACTAAGATCCCACATGTGATGGAGCAACTAAGCTCACAAGCCACATCTACGGAGCCTGGGAGCGCTGCCACGAAAGACCCTGCATGCCCCAACTAAGTCCCAATGCAGCAAATAAGTAAATACTAAAGGAAAAAAAAAACAACAACCCACAAACCCATCCTCAGAATTAGTGGCTGATGCTGATTGGTGTATAAATACCCCAGTTCTTTCTCCCCTCAGATGGAATGTTGCTGACATGTGGGTTCCCAGTGGAGCTGGGAGCTTAAATCCACATAGCAGGTGGCTTGGTAGTGTACCCTTTAGTGACAAAAAGGGAAAACAAGGCTTAAATCCTTAGAGAGGGGAGAACACTGGGGAGAACCGCCAGATAGGAGTTGTGGCTTTGAGCCGAAGGATGCAGCCGATTTGCAGTCCCCCAGGAGTGAGGGAGCTGGGGAAATGATGATCGTAATACCCCAGTTGTGTGCCTCAATATTTGAATCTCTTTTCCTGGGGGCACTCTCTGAAGCCAGAGAAGGCAGCTCTGTGAATAGAGTAGGACAAAGCGCCGGGGAATAACCATTGTTCAGGGTGGTCTCCACTTCCTGGAATTCACACCCTTGTATGTTCCCCACTCATTAAATGAGGGCTGGACTTATTGAATTACTTCTAATGATAGAACATGGCAGAAGTGATGGACATCAGTCCTTAAGAGGAGGCTGTAATGCGACTGTCGTGTCCAGCTTGGGAATATTCTTTCTTGCTTTCTCACTCACTCATTCCGAGGGAAGCCAGCTCATGCACGGTCCCAAACAAACAACGCACCCTTGAATCCTTGACTCAAGGTCTATTTCTAGGGGTAGCCCAAACTAAACAAACACAAAGAAACAGAGGCTAGGAGAGAGGAAGGAACTTTCCAGAAGTCCTGCTCTGGTCTCCAACATTTGATTCTGAGTCTGGTGCTTCCCCGTGGCTCAGATGGTAAAGAAACTGCCTGTAGGGACTTCCCTGGTGGTTCAGTGGGTAAGACTCCATGCTTCCAATGCAGGGGTGGGGGTACCCTGGGTTTGATCCCTGGTCTGGGAACTAGATCCCACATGTTGCAGCAAACACCCATTATAGCCAAATTAAAAAAAAATTTTTTTTAAGAAAACTAATTTATAAAAAAAGAGAGAATCTGCCTGTAATGCAGGAGACGGGTTCAATCCCTGGGGTTGGGAAGATCCCCTGGAGAAGGAAATGGAAACACACTCCAGTGTTCTTGCCTGGGAAATCCCATAGACAGAGGAGCCTGGCTGCAGTTCATGAGGTCGCAAAAGAGTCAGACATGACGTAGCGACTGGACAACAACAAACTGGTGCTTACAGGACCACTTCCCACTGAGGGAGTCAGAGACGAGGACCAGGAGGAGCAGCAGGATGAATACTGGACTTGAAGTCAGAGAGTCTGGCCTCAAACGGTCCCTCTGCGCGTTCTCTGGGTGATGAAAGTATTTGATATTTCAGGGACGGTTTTCCCAGCTGAAACACTAATGACTAACTCAATGGCATGAGGAGTAAATGTGCTTAAAGCCAGTGATCAGGGCTTTGGAAACACATGGCTTAGTGCAAATGTGAGACATTACAATAGGCAAAATGGCCACGAGTCCCCAGATCACTACTCATGGGACCGACCATGTGACCCCTGAGTGGCATGGGACTCTGAAGCTACCCACTGCACTTCTGGGCTCAGTGAGCTACTTTTCTTCGCTTGGAATGCAGAGTGCCCTTGGAGAGGAGGCGAAGCAAGCAGCAACCCAGCCCACTCTGCTCTGGCGACTCAGCCGCTCTTTTAAATAGAAGTATTGTGTCCCAAGGTCCTTTTAAAATAACCCTATTTTGAGATGTTTATATACAAACCTGGGAAAGAACAGCAGTAGTATGCCTGTAACAGAAAGTGCTCATAAATAGGAAGGTGCCATTTCTCATTCATTTCCAAGGTTGCTCTGTGGGCTGCTGCCTTTGGAGTGAGGCCTGGGAGAGGCCTGACATGATGGATGGGCTTTTCTTGGGGTCTTTTGGGCTTTGTCCGCCAGCCTTGCTGGGGGAAGGAGCACGCCTCGTCCTGGAGTTCCAGGACTTTCTCTGCTGCACTGCTCATCTGCCTTGTCACTGGGGCCTGTCAACCTCCTCTGGATGGAGGATCCACTTTAGAAAATTCATTTATTCTTTGTAATCAAGGGTTATAAGTGATTCTTCAGAATCACTTGCAATCATTGTAGAGAGCCGTTGGGGGTGGGGGATGGGGTGGGCAGGGATGGGGTTGAATGCAGCGTATGACACATACACGTCATGGGTTACCCTCAATTATTCTCCTCTTGATCTGCTACCAAAACATATTATCTTCAGGCACCCCTGTCCAGCACCTCCCCATGATCACAGCTAGCATGTTATAGGAAAGGCACCCTGAGAGAGGCGAGGAATACGTATGCATGTATTTTGGGATAAATATAAACATGTGTATGTTTTTGGATATATATGTATATGTTTTTAGATATATATGTATATGTTTTTGGATATATATATGTTTTTGGATATATGTATAATTTTTTGAAGTATATATATAGGTGAGACAGAGCACTAAGTCGTGTCTGACTCTTGTGAGCCCATGGACTGCATAGCCCACCAGGCTCCTCTGTCTATGGGATTCTCTAGGCAAGAATACTGGAGTGGGTTGCCATTTCCTTCTCCATATATATATATATACTTATTTATTTATTTGGCTGCATCAGGTCTTAGCTGTAGCACACAGGATCTTCGTGGCGTCCTGTAGGATCTTTCCTTGCAGCTCTGGGACTCTAGCCCTGGCAGGTGGGCTCAGCAGTTGCAGTGTGCAGGCTTAAGCTGCTCCGTGACATGCGGGATCTTAGTTCCCCAACCAGGATTTGAACCTGGGTCCTCTGCATTGCAAGGTGGACTCAACCCCTGGACCACTGGAGAAATCCAGGAATACATATGTCCTTAAGTGTGGATGATGTGCCAGGACCAGTGCTGAGAACTCTCTGTTGTCTCATTTTGTCCCCACAACATCCCCAAGAGGCAAGTACTGTCATGATTTCCATTTCGCAGATGAGAAAACAGAAGCTCAAGGAGATGAAGCTAGTTAAAGTCACACAACAAGTAACTGCTGGAAAAGGGACTCAAACAATGGTTGTTTCATGCTATGATGGTGCCTCCCGTTGATTCAAGAGCTATAGTAAATATTGCTGCAGAAACATATTTACTGCTGCTGCTATTAATATCACCCTACTCCTTGTTCCTCCCCCAGGATACCAATAGCACATGTACAATATACTTCAGAAGGGTGACCACGGTTCAGCAGACATTCGCTTTCTGTATGCTTCCCTGGGAGGCATGCAGTTCTTGGCTCTGATGTTGGGCTTGGCCATGTAATTCGATTTGGCCAATGGAGTGTTCTTGGATGTGATATGGGCCGAGGCTTGAGATGTGCTTGCGGGTGTGCTAGGACCCTTCTGCTGTTCTCTTGATCTCTTGTTACCTGCAGGTTTGTGTACACACCCAAGGCCTCCTTCCTTAAGCACCTGCAACTCTTTCTGCCCCAGAGCTTCTCTGGCCCCAGGAGGGTCCTCAGCCCCGACTTGGGGCATCTACAAGTGCCAGGGAATTAATGTCTCAGGAGTGACTCTCAACTCATGAGGGATGGGAGTTGGTGGATAAAGCTCACATTCAGTGAAAGAATTCTCAAGTGTGTAACACAGAGTTTCCCAAAGTGTTCCCAAAGGGAACCAAGTCCCAGTTGCTTTCAGAGGTGACCCGCTCATTTACTGTGTGTTTTACTGGCTTTCCTCTCTTCCATGTCTCCTTCTCTCACTCTCTCAAAGTGCTTCTGGAATCACCTCCAAAAATAAACTACCTACACCCATATTCTTGACTCAAAGTCTATTTTGAGGGAACCCAATCAACACAGGGGCTTAGCACAAAGCCTGGAATTTAGTAAGTACTCAGCAAGCAGTACTAACTATTGGACTATTATCACCCCTACTGCCACCCTGGCTCTGCCACATCCCTGGGGCATCCAGGGAGTGTCCCTATCCCCTCTCTTGGTCTGGCCCAGCTTTGCAGAGCAAGAGCTCAGGCTTTGAGTTAGAAGACTGCTGGCCCTTTCCCGAGTGTGGCTTCAGCACCTGTCTGTCCAGTCTCAGGCAGCTCAACACTGGCAAGAGTATATCTTTCTTGCTGGACATGACTCAGGTCTGGGAGTAAGAGACTTTTACTCACTGGCTGCTTAAGTGGCTCAGCCTCAGTTTCCTTCTCTGTGCAATGGGTGTAATTAAGAGCCTAGAGCTGTTGTCTTAGTCCGTTCAGGCTGCTGTAACAGAAGACCAAAGATTGGGTGGCTTATAAATAACAGATATTTATTTCTCACAATTCTGGAGACTAGAAATCCAAGATGAGCATTGTACCAGCATGGTCTATTTCTGGTGAAACAGAATGGTCTGTTTCTGGTTTTCCCGGCTGTATTGCAGACTGCTGACTTCTCACCGTGTCCTCACATGGTGGAAGGGCATGAGGTCTCTGCGGGTGGGGGGTCTCCTTTATAAGGTCACAGATCCCATTCATGAGAATTCCACCCTCATGGCCACAGCACCTCTCAAAGACCCCATCTAGTAATTCTGTTACATCGGGGGTTAGGATTTCAACATAAGGATTTGGGTGGCGGGGCGGAGGGTAAACAAGCATGCAGGCCATAGCAGTCCTAGAGATGACTGAAGGAGGGAGTGCCTATGCAAGGTTTCATCCAGTGCCTGGTGCAGGAGGAGGAGCCCAAACAGTGGCTGGAGACTCTCTAGACCAACCCGCCACTGCACGCCTCGAAGAGGCTCGGAGAGTCACCTGTCAGAAGTTTCGAGTATGCAGTCCCACCTGCCATGGGCTGTAGGGGTGGGTGGAGAGGAAGGGTCTGGATAGGGCCTGAATGACAGCAAGCCTCTTCATGGAATTTCTGGCACTGGCAGCATCCACTGATCAAATATTTACCAGACCCTTCTATGTGCCCACAGCACTGTTGCAGAGATGAAAAGGACACACAGCTGGCCCCCAGGAAGCTCACAGCCATGCATCAGGCAGGCACAGTAGAATACGTGTCATGCGAAGGGTGTTTTCAGGGCTGTGGGAGAAGCTGGTTGGGAAAGCTTCGGGTGAAGTCTCTGCCCCCTCTGTGATAGTTCAATAATCATGTTGACCATGAACATTTATTGCCACTTACTCTGAGGCAGGCAAGTGTAGAAGAGTTCATATGAGTTAACTCAGTTGATCCTCTACCAATATGGACCCTGTAAGTGGGGACTGTTATCATCATCCTCATATTAGAGATAAGAAACTGAGTCCCGGAGAGGTCATTGTTGCAGGCTTGCCCCGAGTCACACAGTTGGTAAATGGTGGTGCTGAGATTTGAAGAGTCTGAATCCAGAGTCCTTACATTTCTTTTTTTTTTTACTCTATTTTACTTTACAATACTGTATTGGTTTTGCCGTACATTGACATGAATCCGCCACGGGTGTACGTGAGTTCCCAATCCTGAACCCCCTCCCACCTCCCACCCCATATCATCTCTCTGGATCATCCCCGTGCACCAGCCCCAAGCATCCTGTATCCTGTATCGAACATAGACTGGCGATTCGTTTCTTACATGATAGTATACATGTTTCAATGCCATTCTCCCAAATCATCCCACCCTCTCCCTCTCCCTCAGAGTCCAAAAGTCCATTCTATACATCTGTGTCTCTTTTGCTGTCTCCCATACAGGGTTATCCTTACCATCTTTCTAAATTCCATATATACGTGTTAGTAGCAGCATACTGTATTGGTGTTTTTCTTTCTGGCTTACTTCACTCTGTATAATCGGCTCTAGTTTCATCCATCTCATTAGAACCGATTCAAATGTATTCTTTTTAATGGCTGAGTAATACTCCATTGTGTATGTGTACCACAGCTTTCTTATCCATTCATCTGCTGATGGACATCTAGGTTGTTTCCATGTCCTGGCTATTATAAACAGTGCTGCAATGAACATTGGGGTACATGTGTCTCTTTCAATTCTGGTCTGCTCCACCCAGACTCAGAGGGGACCTATCATCTGGGTCCTCTGTACTTCCAGGGGTCCCTCTGGGGAATTTGTGTGTAATTTTAGTTAATGATGCTCTGGTTAATTTTGGTCCCTTAGGCTCCTTCCTGGACCCTGATAAGTTGCAAGTTCTGAGTTTGGTTTGGATTTGCTGGAAAACTTGGGTCTGTCGAATGTACAAGCATGTCTGGACATCTGCTCTGTCCTGATTCCCTGGAGGCCCCATTCTAGAGTCTAAGTGTGTGGAATCGATCATGGTTTCCAGGACATGACTAGTCACCTGGTCATTTCCCTCCTACAGATGGAGGGTTCTAAAGGTTCCCAGGGTCACCGACTCTGGTAGATCCTGTTCCGATGCCCTGATGCGATCCCTTTTCTTCCCACCCCTCAGCCGCTATGAGGTCAGCAGCTAGCTGCTCACCGTTGCTCGCTTCTTAGGGTTGTCATATTTAGCAAATCAAAATGTTCGTCTTTATCTGGCAGCATTAATGATCAGCATTAACTTACAGGAGTTTCCCATATTTTCCTACTTATAATCCCCTAGTGGGATTAACTACTTAATCATCTGTCTTGTCCTTTCATTCTTTTCCTATCACCTTAGCTCAGTAACTCACAAGATACTGAATCCTTACTCATGCTCTCTTCTGGAGAACCCAGATCCTCTTGAGAATCTGATAAAAACTCTAGACCATCTCCGTATAACACAGATGTACCTACTCACCGACACTGGCACTGAGATCTTGGGACTGACTTTGAAGAGACCCCTCTCACCTCCTCCTGTGTTTCTCAGGCCTTGTCTGCCTCACCCTTTCAGAGTTGAGGGCCAGTGACTGGCAGCATCCACTGATCAAACACACTCAGTGGTAGGGGAATGGAGCTCCACTTCTTGAGAGGAGGAGCATCACAGAATTTGTAGACTTATCTTTAAAATCCCTCAGCCACTTACAGTCGCAGTTTTACCTTTAATTCATGTGATTACTTGATTAATATCTGTCTGGGCTGCCCTAGTAAAGAAAAAATACATTTCTTTTCCTCCCTTTTCTCACCATTATGTCCCAGCACCTAATACATAGTTAGCACTGAATAAATACTTATTTAATAAGTGATAAGCTTACTTATTAACATTTGTATAGTTCAAGAAACATATTTGGCTAAGAAGTCATGATCAAATTTTAGTGGTGTGTCACCAAAATCCGGGATATACGTGACAATCCTTGCAACTGCCCTTTCAATTCCAGTTGGAGGCTGAGGTATAGAGTATGGAGATTTTTTTTCCTTCATCCATTGTGCAAATATTTACTGAGCACTTATTGTATGTGAGAAAGTTCTAGATACTGAGGACATGGAGATTAATAGGACGCACCATGGCTTTATAAATTGAGACATCTACATGCTAATATATAAAGCAGCCCAAAGGTTTCTGAATAATCTTCACATATGAAAGACAATAGGCACTTGTATTAGAAACAGATCCCTTGATACTGAGTTTGCTGAGGATGTTTTAGCAGCCCAGCACGTCACTGATGTGAAGTAGAGTATTTACATTTAATTCCAAAGTGGTTGTGCCAACCTCAGTCCTCTGGTCTTCATACTTTGGGTCACTGTTTGCAAATGTATAAAAGGTTTTGTCAAAGGAGCGGATAAAGATGGAAAGAGAATGACATTATATGCAACTAGTGGGGATCGCGGAGTGGTTGATGCCTAGAAACTGTCAGCTCAGGTCACGGCAGGTGTTCATGGAGAGTGAGGATAATGTGAAGAAATGGAATGGGAGAAAAGAAAATAGCGGCAATAAAGGCGTTGGCCGAGATGAATGCAGTGTGGTAGCAGGGCTGGTGTGTGGCTCAGGAGACCTCAGTTCCGGCCCCTGCTCTGCTGTGGGGAGCCCCACGCTGCCTTTCCTGGGCCTCTTGCTTGTGAGGGGTATGCATTGGATCAGACCAGAGGTCTTAAACTTGTTTTGATTAGCATATCTCTACTATAGCATTTTACCCCACACCCAGGTATATGTAGAACAGGTAAGATCTAAGCCTCTCTGCTTAGAGGAGTAAGAGTGGGGGGCTAAATCCATGCTGTTGGTACCTTTTCCATACTCCCTTGCCCTTAAATTTTCAGTTCATTCCACTGAATTCCAAAGGCCAGCCTGTTTTTTTTTGTTGTTGTTTTTTTTTTTTTTTTTTTTGCCCAGGGGCTTTCTCTAGCTTCCAGCATCCATTTTTCTACCTACTTGGCAGGCTGAAAGTACTAGGGAGTTAACATTCCCCACAAGCAGCACTCAACCAATGACTGATGGGAGCCAGGCTATTTATACCCTCAGGTGGGCCATCCTGAGGCATACGCTATAGACTGGCTCCTAGGGTTCCCAAGAAGCCACAAGTCTTGGGTAGCCCACAGTGGTACTTGCATTGCCGACACATCCTTTACTGGCTCCCTTTTTTCTTTTCTTCCTTTTCTCATTTGCTGACTCTCCAACTGGTGTTTCCTGGGATCCCCTCCCAAACAGATGTGTGCATGCGTGCTCAGTCATGTCCAGCTCTTTGTGACTCCATGGACTGTGGCCTGCGTCTTCTCTATCCTTGGGATTCTCTGGGCAAGAATACAGAGGTGGGTTGCCCTTCCTTCCTCCAGGGGATCTTCCCAATCCAGGGATCAAACCCATGTCTCTTGCATCTCCTGCACTGCAGGTGAATTCCTTACTGCTGGACCATTGGGGAATATATGACTTGCACTTAAACCCTTGTCTCAAGGTCAACTTCCAGAGTGACCCTAACTAAGACAGGCGTTTAGAGCAGAAAACCCTCTCCCTCCCTGATTCCTCACCTCCTGAGAGACCTCTCTGTGGATCTCCTTGGCCCCAGCACAGATTGCAAACCATTGAACTAAAAAAAAAAAAAAGCTTCTATTTCCTTACAGCTGTAGCATTCGAAAATGTCCGCACGTCTCTGCTTTCAGAGAATATGGTATATGAAAAACAACTTTATGTTAGCATTCTTGGGTGAAAAGAATCAGATTCTTTATAAACCCAAAGTCAAATGGTGCTTCGACTTTGGAGATGGGTTATTATGAGCTAGCTTTCTCTTTTGCTCACTTGCTTTATGGAGTGAGGAAATGAGTCCGTGCCAACTAACAGACACGCTGGTCCCTAATAGGTTAGGGACAATGAAGCTCAAATGGTTCCTGGATTGATAAGGCACCCCCCCGCCCCCTCCTTATGACGGGTGAGTCCCTTTCTGACTCTTCTCCTAACCTTCACATGAAGGACAGAAGAAGAACATCCGAGCCTCAGAGGCTTTTGTCCTCCACAGCTGGGAGGAGAAAACACGAAACACAGATGTAGCGCTCTCTGTGGTGTGATGCTCAGATATCCTTGCCCTTACTGCCTCCAGGCACAGCAGCTTGGCTTCCAGCTGCTTGCATCTGCACTTTGTTGCCAGTGGCACGTGGCTAACTTCCAGGGAATTCTTACTCCCTGGGAGCCGCCCTCAAACTGAGATCGAGGGGTGTTGGGATACCAGTACCCCAGCTCCCTAGTCCCTGAAGCAGGAAAACTCAGGTGAGTGCTATACCATGTCCTGAGCGCCCCTGGAATTTGGCTCCAGGCTTCCATAGTGATGATGAGCTTGACAACATGCCCTGAATTGGTTGCCTTGTCTGCCTCACTTCCCCACTCCTGGACTGTTGACCGGTATTTTCTCACACCCCCCAAATAAATCCCAGCTGCTCACATCCTTGTCTCAGATTCTGCTCTTGGTAGGACTCCAATTGAAAGATGCTTCCCAGACAAGTTTTGGGTAGTTTCTGCTCATCCCTTATTTGTCTCTGGAAGCCTGTATCATATGTCAGAGTATCAGTTGATGAGCAGATGTGCATGGGTGCTGTTAAGTGCCTCTGGGATGGGGACCCAGCCTTGGGTTCAAGCCTGAGTCGGAAGCAAACTTGGGGCCACTCACCTGCACACAGCAAAGCCAACGTACTGATCCCAGATTGCAGTGAAGGAAAGTGCAGCGCTTATTGCAAGGCATGAAGTGGGGTCCACAACTGGTCTTCTGGAAAGTCACAGAGGTGGGCTGTTAGAGGCAAAGGCCAGAGGATGAGGCCCCAAAGACCTCAGGGCGCAGTCCCACAAATGAGGTAACAGGGTTAGAGGATTAAACCACACTCTAAGAGTGTCCACTAGCGGGCTCCCCACATGTCTTGTGACTGAAGGAAGTGTGGACACGACACCCCCAAGAGTGGGTCTTCATTGCCTGAAACTCAGCTCATCCGCCACCCAGAAGCCGTCCGCTCCCCACTCTCATTCTTCGTATGTTCTCTGGGTCCTTGGCTTCAACACGTACTCTACCTCCAGGATCACCTTTGGTCTCAGCTCCCACCCTCACAAGTTCACCCTTCATAAATTCACCCCAGCTCTTTCAATCCTCCTTCCAAAATCGTTTTCAAAACTTATTCCCTTTCTTCCATTCTCTTGACCTTGCTGGTGCATCCTCAGAACCCAGGAAGGTTCTCATACGTGCTGACTGAATGAATGAGTGAGTGAATGAATGGATAAGTGGTGGCCAATCAGCTGAAAGAAGTCCAACCACTCGAGCCGGCTGTGTGGTCTCAGCCTCCTGTCTTAGAGCTCATGATGCCTAAATACACACTCTCCTTAATGGAAACACCCACCACTTACTCTTGACATAACACGATCATTCTGACCCGCTCACCTTTGCTCTGCTATGCTTCACACCTTAAAAAGCCTAGTTTTTCATCTTTACTTGTAAAAATTCTGCTCATTTTCTAAAGCCCAGCTCCCCAGCCTTTTTTGAACTTGTGACATTTAGTTGGTTTCTCTCTGAGGGAACAACTAAAAACATGTTTTTGACACCACTATCTTTAAAAGTCAGTGAGCATCTCCATATCGAGTTGTATGCAAGGTTGACTTTAGCCGTTCACCAAATATTTGGGGTTGTCCCCTCTTTTTTTGGGGGGTATCCCCTCTTGTGGACACATAGGAATGTGTCATCCTATCGAACTGAAGGAAGTCATGACCATGTGACTTGCTTTGGCCAATGAAATACGAGCAGGGTGATGGGCATCCCTTTTAAGAGCCAGTGGAGGGTCCTCCACATCCCCTTTCTTGTTTTAGCGATCACGGAAGGGCGGGAATGGATTTCTCTCAGCCTGAGTGAGGACGATGTCCAGCAGAGTAGCACAAGCAAGAAATAAGCTTTTGTTGTTTCAAGTCTCTAAGATTTGGGCGTTGTGGTTACACAGCATAAGCTAGCCCCTGTGAGAAGCAAGCTTGTGTCTTCCTGCTAAAGACAAGGTGTATATGTTGAATGAAGTCACTAAGAAACTCTGTTTCTTCACTGGAGTCACTACCATTCTGTGGCTGAGATGATGGAACAGATAACACCGGTATGCTCTGAATTTAAGGTATTAAAATATTGGATTTACATGAAGTTAAGTGAGGCATTGAGTAACTGTCCATTGCATTTTCATTGTAGATGGCCAATGAGGTGTTTATAGTTTGGAAATGAAAGAATGTCCTCCATGGACTATTTTTTTCCCCTCCTCCCTCCCTCCATTCATCTCTCCCATCTCTTGCCCTTCCTCCATCCCTCCTCCCTCTCTTTCTCTTAAACTTAGTGCTATCTGTTGGTTGAGCCTGAAAAGCTTGTATGAGAAGCAGAAACAAGCCAGCCACATGATTTTTAATTTCTTTAAGGTATGAATAAAGAACAGAAGATCTTGCCATATTGTATTTTGAAAACATTCATCTTTTAGACCAGCAGAGGCAGTTTTTTGATCGGATCTTCCATTCCTCAATTTTTCATCCTCTACATCTCAAATTTCACCCTGGAAGCAAAAAAGGATAAGCTTTTCTAATGACAAAATAAATCTAATATTAAATTTTTGCATCACGCTTGTCTCACTTTCTGAGGTTATTTCCTACCATAATGGTCCAGGTTCTCTGAAATATCTTTAAGAAAAAAAAAAATTGTTTTCATCAGTGCCTGCAACAAATGAATCACACAGACAATTTGCTGCAGTGGCTTTCCTTTCTGTGTGAAGAGCAAGGATTCCTGAGTGACAAAGCTCAGAATTCACCAACCTCCAGGTTTTGAAATTACTCATCCAGACATGAAACAAAATTGAAAAAATCAGAGAGATCTAGTTTGAAAGAAAAAGATGGTTGATGGCCTGGGAACCAAGTAAGCACTCATTTTGCTTTTGTGCTATTGGATGAAGATGCTTGGATCAAAAGAGGACTTGGAAACGTCAAGGAATTGACAGGCAGGTCTAATAGACACAGGCAAAGTGTTTATCATACAAAAAAGCATACATCTGGAGTGTCAGCAGCGACACTCAGCCCAGAGAGCCTCACATCGCCCCTCTTGCCATCACAAACTCATTGACAAGAACTGTCATTGACTCTGCTTTATCTTCCCTGTGCTCCTAAGAGGGTGCGTTTCAAGTGTAACCTACGTAAATGGAGGTTTGCTTCCTGACCTGAGAGATCAATTCTCTGTCAAAGAGAGCTGACTGATGGATCACCAAGTGGCTGCCGCTGCATTGAAAACCACATCAAATACCTTCTCAGACACACCTCTGAATTACATGCCGGATCTCCAAAGAGGAGGTTACAGATGCATCCACGTAGCTTACCCACCTGCCTGTCTCACAAAGCAAATTAAATGAGACTGTTGTTCAGTGGTTTGGACTGTTCTCCCAGCCAGAGGCAACAGGGTGCCGAGGTTGATAGCACAGATTTCAGAGCCTGGTGGCTGGTTTGGAGCCAGGATCTGCCGCTTATCAGCTCTGTAACCTTGGGCAAGTTATTCAGCCTCTCTGTTTTGGTTTCCTCAGCTGCCAAATAAGGATAATAATATGGTACCATCCTTCCTGCCTCTCTCCTTCTGTCCCTTCCTTCCAGGGATTTATCCACCCTTCCTCAATGGCACCCTACTCCAGTACTCTTGCCTGGAAAATCCCATGGACGGAGGAGCCTGGTAGGCTGCAGTCCATGGGGTCGCGAAGAGTTGGACACGACTGAGCGACTTCACTTTCACTTTCCACTTTCACGCATTGGAGAAGGAAATGGCAACCCACTCCAGGGTTCTTGCCTGGAGAATCCCAGGGATGGGGGAGCCTGGTGGGCTGCCGTCTATGGGGTCGCACAGAGTCGGACATGATTGAAGTGACTTAGCAGCCTCTAGTTTTATTGAGGTATAATTGACAAGGGCTTCCTAGGTGGCGCTAGCAGTAAAGAACCCGTCTGCCTATGTGGGAGATGTTAAAAGATGAGGGTTCAATCCCTGGGTCAGGAAGGTCTCCTGAGGAGGGCATGGCCAACCATTCCAGTATTCTTGCCTGGAGAATCCCATGGACAGAGAAACCTGGAGAGCAACAGTCAGTGGGGTCGCAAAGGGTAGGATACGACTGAAGTGACTTGGCACGCACGCACACACACATGCATGCAATTGACATACAACATTGTTTAAGGTGTACAACATAATGATTTAACTTACATGCCTCATGAAGCGATGACCGCAGTAAGTTTAGTGAACAACCACCATCTCATATAGACACAAATTAGAAAAAATTTTTTTCTTGTGATGAGAACCCAGGATTTATTCCCAGGGCTATATCTTAACCTGAAATGAAGTGAAAGTGTTCATCGCTTAGTTGTGTCTGACTCTTTGCAATCCCATAAACCGTAGCCTGCCAGGCTCCTCTGTCCATGGAATTCTCCAGTCAAGAATACTGGAGTGGGTTGCCATGCCCTTCTCCAGGGCATGTTCCTGATGCAGGGATCGAATCCATGTCTCCGGCATTGGCAAATTCTTTACCATCTGAGCCACCAGGGAAGCCCATATCTTAACCTAGGTTCTTCAAAAGCAGACCCTGAGACATGTTTCTAAGACAAGAAATTAATTGGGAGTTAAAGATAGATGAGGGCTGAGGGGAGACGGGAAAGATGTGGCCAGAAAGCAGTGATTCACTGAAGAAGCCACCCTTGGAGGTGACTGGATACAGTCCAGGGAGCTTCAGAAACTGTAACACGTGAACCTCAGAGCAAAGCAGGCACCCGAGGGTTGGAGAAGCTGGGGTGCGCACACACCAACTTCCAGCCATCTCCACGAGGTCTGCACTCATGTGTGAGTGCACTCTGTGTGCACATGCAGAGAAGCGGCATTAATTCCTCGATGCTTCTGACTTGCCTTGTGGGCTGTAAAGTGGGCTCTGTCAGGATGAGAAAGCCCTCAGGCAAAGACACACACGCTGGCAGTTGAAATCCAGCAGTGCCCTCTGGAGAAGTCAGAGTGAAGAGATAGGTGCGGGGTGATGCCAGACGCTTTGAAGATGAAATGAGTTAATTATTGCGCGACACTTAGCAACGTCCCCGCCCAGAGTAAGCGCTCCTCAAAGAGCTTGATTAACACGGAAGCTAGACCGCTGTTCCTTAGGATGATTTAATATTTTTGGATGGATTTTATTTCTGTTTCTCACTTTTCCCTTTGGGATTCTGAATCATGATTAGGGGCTTGTAAGATTGGCCAAGTGCGTTACAGGTTTTCTTCAAGATGAGTGTGCGGGGTTCAAGAACAGGAAGGGGTTTACCGATGGAGTTGTGTCGATCAGAGAGACTCATCACTGTGGCATGGCCTCTGTGACAAATGTCTGTCAGTCTGGCTGTTGGAGGAGCCACATGTCATCAGCACTTATTCAATACTGAAGGTCACTGCCAGCTCGAGAGGCACAATTTTGATTCCTGCTCTGGGAAGATGCTGCGTGTGCCGTGGAGCAGCTAAGCCTGTGCACCACAGCTGTGGAGCCTGTGCTCTAGAGCTCAAGGGCTGCAACTACTGAAGCCCATGTGCCCGGGAGCCCGAGCTCTGCACAAGAGAAGCTATGTCAGTGAGATGCCCGCCCACCGCGACTAGAGACGAGCCTCCACTCTCCCCAACTGGAGAAGAGCCTGCACAGCAACATAGACCCAGCATAGCCAGAGAATAAGAAATGAACAAAAGTATAAAAAGATGCTGGCGGTCACGATCTATTTATGCTTATGCTGCAGTGACAAATAAGCCCAGAATCTTACTGGCTTAACGGGAATTAACACCCATCTAATCTTGTCCCTCTGCTTATCCTGCACTGCAAACTCACTGAAGTGCGCTGAATCTTAGTCACCACGGCATCCTCAGCTCCTAGGACAGGGCACAGCACAAAAAGGGGACAAAGATAAGCGGATGAATGAACAAATCAACCAATGGATTCCATGAGCGTCACGCTTGCAGATTTCCTGTCCTTTGAAATACGGGTCTCTTCCCATTGACCATCTACTCAGCTCCCTGAAGCTTTTCTTGCTCTCCTGAGCCTGTAATAGCCCCTCTCCTCTAACTGCTTGGGCGCTCGATATCTCTCCCTGGGGTATCACCGTCTGCCTTGCATGATGGTAATTTCTGTGCACGTCAGACCTTATCACTCTTCCTTTAAACCCCCAAGGTGGCTTCCAAGTACCGTTAGGATGCTGTCTACATCCTGATCCGTGCTCTAGCCCACAGGTCTCCCCTGGGGATCTTGCCCACCATTTTCTCCTCTCCTTCCACCACAGTGGTCTCATAGCTGTTCCTTGTGTGTGTCATGCACGGTGCTGCCCCAGGCTCTTTGCACCTGCTGTGCCTTATGACATCTCTCTACTTTCTGCCCTCAGATCACTTGTTCTACTGATTCAGATCACTGCTCAAATGTCATCACATTAGAAAGGGCTTCCCTGACCTCTGTGTCTTAAAAACGAGACACACCACCACATTAATCTGCTTTATATAAATATTTTTTAACCAACATATCACACATTTACTTGGTTGTCCTGTTGGCCCCCTTTACCTACAAGGATGACAACTCCGTGAGGACAGTGACCTTCCTTATTTCCTGTGTTATCTTCAGCTCCCACAATGATTGGCACTTGATAGGACCTCAGTAAGTGTTTTTTGAATAAAGACATAACGATTATCATCTCATTTTACACACAGGGTAGCTGAATCCTATAGAACTGAATAAAACCACATAAACTAACATAGCTATTTATCTATCATGTGTCTCACATCTACTATGTGCAGACATTTCACTTTAACTTTTATAATAAGAAGTTTCTTTTACATATAGGGAAACTGAGGCCCAGAGAGGTTATGTGACTTGTCCAAGGTAACACAGCCCAGAAAGCAGTGGAGCAGGGCCTCCAGCTCACTGATGGTCCAGTTCCTGGGCTCACGCTCTTAACCACTGTGCTCTAGGAGGCAGCCAAGAAGGAGTACACTGCGGGTTGTTGGAGGAAGTACCAAGAGACTCAGTTAAAAGCTCCCCATCGATGATTCTACACTGACTGGGAATTTCTCATGTGGGAAACATGATGGGATCTCCAAGACTTAAGCCTGGACAAAAGCTGGCAGTGAGTGTTGGGACTCTGATGGAGGTGAGGCAATTACTCTGTGAAGTGCACAGGGCGCAGGCCTGGGGAGATGATCTCATCCTGGGTCTGTAGAGATGGCTTATACAGAGGCTTAGGGCATGACTCACCACGTCAGCAAATGTGAACAAGGTCTTTGCTTATGTCATCATCCACATCCACTCATCTGTGAGCTATCATCTGAGTAAGGCATCCTTGCCCTGGCAAACTCCTTGAAGGCAGAACCTGTGTCTCTACAGTACCCCACAAAGGCCAGGTATACATGAGGTGTTTAATAAATGCTCAGTGAATGGGGGCTACTTTTTTCCATCCTAAAGCAGACATGAATTTAGGGACACACCCATCCACCCACTGCTCCAAAACCGGTCTCTCCCCACACTTCACGCACAGGTGTCTAACTCTTTTCACAAACCCAAATATGAAAGCCCTTCCATGCTCATTAACTTTCCCTGGATTTTCATTGTCCCAGGAAAAATTCCAAAGTCTAAAAAGGAGTCCTCTAGGATATCAATACTTGACACAATTTCAGAGACCAGCTATGGGGTTCCCTCTATCTTTCCCTTGACTAGTCTTACAGGGTCCTGATAAATAGAGAAGGCGATGGCACCCCACTCCAGTACTCTTGCCTGGGAAAATCCCATGGATGGAGGAGCCTGGTGGGCTGCAGTCCACGGGGTCGCTAAGAGTCAGACATGACTGAGCGACTTCCCTTTCACTTTTCACTTTCATGCATTGGAGAAGGAAACGGCAACCCACTCCAGTGTTCTTGCCTGGAGAATCCCAGGGACAGCGGAGCCTGGTGGGCTGCCGTCTATGGGGTCGCACAGAGTCGGACACGACTGAGGTGACTTAGCAGCAGCAGATAAGCTAAAGGAAACTGACCAAGGATGCTGTGGGCCAGAGGTGGAGACAGGCCTGGAAACCAGGTCACCTAATGCCCAGTCCAGTGGTCTGACCTCTGTGAGTGCTGAAGGGCATAAACATGTAACTCCAAGGTCACAGAGAGCAGCTTTTTGTTTGAAGGCAGCTGAATCCCTCCCTCCTCCGTCATGGTAACCGTTTCCATACAGTTTCATCCCTCTTTGGCCTCTGATCCCTGGGCTAGATAATTAATCAGGCTTTTGAATAATTAAAATTATTTTTAAAATGCCTTTGTAACTGTTAAAATTGCTCCAGTAATTACTGCCTTATCAAGAGACTGCTGCTGCAGACTGGAATCCTTCTCCAACAGATGGGAAGTATTTTCATTTGAGGCTTTGGGATTCAAAAGTTGAGGAAGGCGCGTTTGTTATGTTAGCTAGTCCCTTTGAACATGAATAGTGTCAACTTTTGACTCCAGGATCTCCACAGAACCACCCCCCTCTCATTCTTAGAGTTAGATCTCCTAACGAGATACAGTATATCTCCTTCTTTGCTTTCACAGCCTGCTATCAAGTATGATCATTAATTAAAATACTGGATTGATTCATTTAATCCAATTCTGCACATGGGCCTTTCTGAGCCTGGCTTCCAAATTCAACATTCACTTTTCAATAAGAAAATTCTTAAAAAAAAAAACCCAACCATGTATTTGTTTGGCTGTGCGGTGTCTTAGTTGGGGCATGTGGGATCTAGTTTCCTGACT
Organism: Ovis aries; assembly: GCF_016772045.2. Lineage (NCBI taxonomy): Eukaryota > Metazoa > Chordata > Mammalia > Artiodactyla > Bovidae > Ovis > Ovis aries. Next base: position 71,851,049 of record NC_056066.1, on the reverse strand, counting down.
GGGTATCAAACTGGGGCCCCACGCGCTGGGAGTGTGGAGTCTTAGCCACTGGACTACCACAGAAGTCTGTGAATAAGTAAACTCTTGTGAGAGCAGAGTGAATGATGATGTTTGCTTTTATTAAGTTACTACCTGGCCCTTCCTGACCCAGCCAACACCTGGTGCTGAGCCCTAAGATGAAACATTCTGTCCCCACCACTACTTTGTCATACCTCTGAATGGATTTTTTTGTTTTTGAAATCCAGATCCAGGGTGCTCAGGACTGACAAGTGCATCCTGGATTTAGGGTAATGTGCAGGAATATGGTGGATGATCCCAGGAAATACAACACAGTAGAAGGACCAGCTTCCCAACCAAGGCCCCTTAAATTGATCAAAGACAGGGCTAACCACGACACCTGGGGAGGAAATAATAAGGCAGGTGTAGTCAGGGGGGTGATGTTCATGGGATCTTGTAAGGGAGACACTATTTTATATTGGTTAAGACCGCATGCCCTGGTGTTCACCTGAGTTACAACTTCCCCTGGACACATCTGCCATAGTTCAGGCTTCCATGCCCTTCCACATCCCTGGGCTTCCAGTATCTTTGTCCCTCTATCCTAAGGCTGGGAGGGCTTCTTGCTCTGGTGTATTTCTCAGTTAAACTTCCAGTCCCTTTCTGGGATCTCAGTTACCTCATCACCTTTATAGACAATTTCCAGAATTAAATTTCTTCTGTTGTGAGCACTTTAAGCAGTTTCTGTTTCCCTGATTGGATCTCAACTGATCAACCACTAAGACAAACAGTAAGTCAACACGTGCCCTCTTGGGCTTACATGAATTTGAGATGGGTCACTTACAACCTAGAGAGTCTGGACTTACGTGAGCGTCAACAGGAAAAAAAAGTAGCTAGCAGCTGCCAAGTGCTTACTCTGTCTATACAAGGCACTGTGCTCAGCGCTTTGTTTTCATTATAGAATCTATGAAGTAGGAACCATGATCTCCGTTTTGTAGATGAGGAAGTGGAGATATGATCAATTTAAGCAATTTCATCTCCATCAGGTTTATCTTCTTCACAGGGAAATTCACTCAGAGCCAGCTGCTCCTTTCAATAAGGAAGAGATTCCCTACAGGTACGTCAAGGCTCAGGGGTGGCAAGACAAGCAAGGAGGTAAGAAATGACAAAAGGCAGGTCTATGCGCTATTTCGCGATGTGGTCTAGAAGCTGAACCTGCTTCTCCCAGTCAGGAAGGTGAGGTGTCAAGAGAGGGCCACGTGAACCAGCCACAGGCATCTCTGGTAACTTATTCAAGTCAAGTTCTTGCTGCTAATTGCACACACATTTTGCTAAAGGTAGTAAATAGGAATCACTCACGTGTCCTTAGAGACCGCGGCACCATTCAGTATTCATGGCAAATATGTCACTGAGCTTCATAAGAGACTCATTTTAAAACAAAGCTTGGTCAGCTGTTTAATAATTTACTGATGGTGACAGCAGGGAGAATATCTAATAACCAGCGAGATTGGCTTTCAAATAGAAAATAAATTCATGTTAGAAGTTACAGGAGAAAAAGGAGGAGGGGGGAAGCGTAATTAGCAGTAAGGAAATATTTAACATTTGTCTATTCTTGATGTTTGGAAACCCATCAGAGAGGAGAAACCTGATTATTGAGAGATTGCACAATTCCATACATTTATATTTTAACACATCCATGGGTCTTTAATGTTCTTCTCGCGGGAAACAAGAATTAGAGTTTGTTCTCTGAAAGCAGAAGCCCTGACCCCTAACCAAGCCCTGGGGAGTTTTGTTAATCTGGGGGCTTTTGGGGGGCTATACAGTCTTTGTTATCATATCTCAGTTTTCCTGAGGTAGGTAGTGCCTGAGAAATTTGGGGAGCAAAGCCTCAAAGAAATAAACTCAACCTAAACTATAATACCACATTCTCCTGCTCTGGGGAGAACCTGGCCCAGACCTTATTACAGGGGATCTGACTTCTGGGTAAGCTGAACTTATTTATTTTTGTTTACCAACAAAGCCCTATTGAAATGTCTGTAAAATGAAAAGGGTTTTGCGATGGTTAGGCTTGGAGTTCTCTGCTCATTCCATTATTTTTTTGTCCATGGTTGGGAGATATGATAACAGTGATTGTGAAAGGGCCAGGAGATGCTGAGAAGAAACCTAAAACCAGTAGGCGTCCTGAATCACTGAATTCCTTGCACTTCTGTTTCCTCACCTGTTAATGGGAAATAATAAGAGAATTGTAGGGTGGATGCACGTAAGGTTTTTAGCTGCGGTCCTGGCTCACAGTAAATGCAAGTTCAAGCATTTCAGGAGGGCAGAAGCCAAACCAAAGTGAACAGTCCCCCAGATTATTGATCTTTAAGCTTCAGTGGCAGACGGTGATGAACAGTGTTTCTGAGCAAAGGAGCCTCCCAGCTCCCCCTGCCTTTCAGCCTGCTCCCCAGGGCGCAGGGCACACTCTGTCCTCCAACCAGTCCCTAAATTTGCCACGCCAGAGACAGGTTTCCAGATAAGACAGATGATTTCTGTGTTTCCAGATGGTATTTTCTGTGGTTTTACATTCCGAGATCGTACCCTCCATTCTTCACGTCATTTCAAGAAACTCACCCTCGTTCAGCCTTGAGTTATTAGCATTTATTTTAGCTGGTAGAAATAATGATTTATCAACATTTTATCTGACATGATAATGGCTTAAATAAGCATGCAAAGTCTGGCCTGGGCACCCATGGTACAATCTTGTTGCACTTGAGAGGCCTCTGCCCCCATCCTGCTGGTTTCCAGGCATGAGGAAGGGGATCCTAGGGACTGAAGTCTGTGGCTAACACTTTGGGTGAAATGTTTTTCTCTGTAGTATAGTACAGCAAAATAATATGTCTCAAACAGACCGTTTCCGAAACTGAAGGAACTCGTCTTTATTCCACTGAGTTGCCTGCGGAGTGGCTGACTGGTTGAAAAAGCTTTGGTACAGAGGAAGGGGCAATGGTTATGTAAAAATCACAGTGTCTGTGGTGGGGGGTTGGATAGAGCATCTGATGGAGAGGGGGCTTCCCAGGTGGCTCAGAAGAAAAGAACTGGCCTGCCAATGTAGGAGACACGGGTTTGATCCCTGGATTGGGAAGATCCCCTGGAGAAGGAAATAGCAACCCACTCCAGTATTCTTGCCTGGAGATTTCCATAGACAGAAGAGACTGGTGGGCTACAGCCTGCGGGGTCGCAAAGAATCGGACACGACTTAGTGACTAGACAGCAGCAGCAGCAGCAGACCCTGGGTAAGTGGTCAGGTTTGTAAACCACTTATTAAAAGAGTTCATGAATATTTCATTTCATAGGTGAGGTGAATAGATGTTACTTGACTGCCCAAGATCCTTTGGAGAAAACCTTCTTTTCCCACCCCATTTGACCCTCAGGGGGCTGTCAGTTATGGTGACCGGCCCCCGTACGGAAGGGTGGACAAATGACCGGGGCTGGACAGTTCCAGTGCTGCCCCCCCTACCACTTCCCAGTCCGAATGAATTATTCCAGGAGATGGAATGTCCCCCAGTCCAGCCAATCAGTGTCTTTGCTAGAGTTTGGCAGGGGTGGTGCAGAAGGTCTCATTTTTTACAAAGACGGGTAAGTCATGAGAACTATACATGAAGCTGTCATTGTCCAGTTTCTCTGACTATCCGCAAACTGAGACATGGATGGGGAGGGGGGAGAGAGAGAATGGCATTTGAGTACCTGGATCCAGCTTTGCCTGAAGGTGCCCATGAATTGCTCAGCTAAATAAGCCACTGGATTCCTCTTTTCACTTAAGCTTGTTTGAGCTAGATGTCTGTCATTTGTAAGAAAAAGAATCTTGCCCAAAGTACATCGTGTGTACACATTACAGGCTTAGTGTTCATCCTCTCAGTGCAGAGACGCAATGCTGATGTCCGCATGATGCTGACCTGGCCTCAGCAGACTGAGAGTTGTCCCTGGAGGCTCTTAGCTTCCCTTGTTCCTGATGCCACATCAGGAACAACTTACATATGCCTGAGAATCACCAGTGTCCAAGTTAAAAAATCAAATACCTGAGCCTCAGTCTCTAGGGATTCTGATTTAGTTCCATGCAAAATTAACGAAATTGACAAGCCCCTGATGCTGGGAAAGACTGAAGGCAAAAGGTGAAGAGGGCGGCAGAGATGAGATGGTTGGATAGCATTACTGACTGTGATTCAATGGACATGAACTTGGGCAAACTTCAGAAGACAGTGAGGGACAGGGAGGCCTGGTGTGCTGCAGTCCTTGGGGTCACAAAGAGTTGGATATGACTTAGCAACGGAACAACAAAATTAACCAACACCCTGAGTGGTTCTGGAATAGATGTGTCCTGTGGACCCATGTTGGACATGGACGTACACTTGCCCACCATGCCCTCTCTAGGAACACCTCTCCTTACGTGCAGGGGGTCCCTGAGGTTGGCAAGGGGTGGGGCATCTTTATAAAGGTGTATTTAAGGGTATAGCCCCTACTCCCCCCTCCACCACCAATTCTCAGATGATTCATGTCGCACACACCCAGCAGGAGACTATGAATGGGGAATCTTTTTGCAGGGGTTCTTAGTGGGAATATAAGGTAGATTAAAACAATACTGTTACCAGAAATGAAAGAAAGTGTTAACCGCTCAGTCATGTCTGATTCTTTGCGACCCAGTGCGTGAACTGTACCCCGCCAGGCTCCTCTGTCCATGGGATTCTCCCCGCAAGAATACTGGAGCGGGTTTCCATTCCCTTCTCCAGGGGATCTTCCTGACCCAGGGATCAAACCCAGGTCTCCTGCATTGCAGGCAGAGTCTTTACTGTCTGAGCCACAGGGAAGGTGGATTGACCAGGACTGTTGCCTGGGTCCTCTCCAAATCTCATGATGGCTGTGTGGGATCCTAGGTGGTTCTAATGTGCAACAGGGTTGAACACCACTGCAGCAGAAAGCCAGGCCTGGCTGCCTTGTGAGAGCCCAGAGACAATGCGCTCTCACCCCAGAGGCTCTGTTGCCCACCTAAATTCATCTGTGGAGCGTTCAAAGACTGGCCTGAGTGCTCAGAATTCTGTCACCATCAAGAACACAGGTTTTATCTGTGAGTGGGAGGTCCACTGATACTTCTCAAAATATAATAATAAAGCAACAAGTCAATGAAAAGAAAATGCCAAATCCATATAATCATAAAAAGTAATAAACATAAGTAAATACATAGTGAGAGAGTTATGTAGGGAAATATTATGAAAGTATATTAAGAATCAGGAATTCTGGTGAAGCCGATTCTGTAAACCTGAGGTCTGAAGGAAGTTTTCGGAATTTCTTAAAAAAAAAAAAAAAATGCTGCCGCTGTTGTTTAATCACTAAGATGTGAATGACTCTTTGCCACCCCCTGGACTGTAGCCCACCAGGCTCCTCTGTCCATGGGATTTCCCAGGCAAGAATACTGGAGTGGGTTGCCATTTCCTTCTCCAGGGGATCTTCCACACCCAAGGACTGAACCCAAGTCTTCTGCTTGGCGGGTAGATTCTTCACCACTGAGCCACCTAGGAAGCCCCTCTTAAAAAAAAAAAAAAAAAAAGAGGCATTTGCTTTTAGCCATCATTAAGCTGGCCAGACCACAGACATTGGATGTTAAAGTCCTCCCAGCACTCGACCCTCCCATGAAGTCCCTTATTATGATCTGAGGGGCTTCCCTGCTGGTCCAGTGGCTGAGACTCCTTAATCCCAATGCAGGGGGACTGGGTTTGATCCCTGGTCGGGGAACTAGATCCCACATGCTGCAACTAAGATCGAAGATCCTGAGTGCCGCAACTGAGACCTGGTGTTGTCAAAAGAATAAAAATAAATACATATTCAAAATAATATGATTTGATTCAGCCCCCACCACTCCCACCCCCATCCCCTAAAGAGGCCTTATTTCTGTATCATTTGTTTCATACTTCTTGATCCCATTTTCTCCTCAAAGGTCCAGTGTCCATCGTTCCTGAGACTCAGGCTCCACTTGGAGCAGGCCTGGCACTGGGGGCAGACAGGCTTCTGAAGCCTCCAGGCCTTCTCTCCCGGCTCCTCTCTGGCAGGACAGGCCTTTTCTTCTCGGAGCCTGGGCCGGGCACGGACAGCAATCTGATGACAGTGTGGCCACCGTTGCTCATTTGTTGGCTTGGACAGAGTTTCTCTCCCGGGATCTCCCATGAGACTCCTCAGTGCACAGTCTGATACAAAGGGAATATTACCAGGCTCTGAAGTTTGAGGTTCATCAGTTCTGGGCTGAGTGAGGATTCTGAGTGATCAACAAGAGCTCCTGGGGGATCCCAGGATCAGGGACCGTTGGAAATGTCACCTGACGCATTTCACTCTGAGCACCTGGGAGCCTTGCTCTGATGAGTTGACCTCCCCACAGGTCCTGGCAGAAGGACCGCGTGTGTGGAGGCAGCTCACCCTGATCTCCTATTTGGCCCTGCCAGGCAAATTTGGCCCTCATCCACATATATTGAATGCTTGCTGGATGCACCTGGGCTTGGCGTTGAGGGTATGAGGGTGTGGACACAGTCCTGACCCTGCAGAGGCAGCCACCCTCATGGAGAAGGCAGCTCTGCAGGCGGTCCTATGGGCGTGGGACTGATGGACACTTCTTCATTCCGTCCACCTCAGTCCAGCCCCTGGGTCCTCCCAAAGCTGAGTGCTGAGGATATGGATGCCTAGGTAAGGATAAAGCAGGATGAGGATCTTGAATTTGGCATTGCAGAGACAGAGGAGGCAGTGGAGAGTCACTCACTGTGGCTTGGAGTAAAGAGTGTGTGTAAATAATGTCAGAGGAGAGAGGGAGCCTTTTGGGCATGTCCTAGCTTATGGGAATGAGCAGACCCCTCTGCATCTCTGAGTGTTTGCCTAGCAGTTCCTGCCACGCAAATGCCCTTCTTTCTTCCTCTACCTGGCAAGGAGGATTCCGTGTGGGGGAGTTTAAGGTGAATTAGGGAGGGGACAGGCTTAGAAAGGCTGGCTGGGCTCAGTCATTTGGGGACTTGTTGGCCATATTAAGGATTTGGACTTTCTTCTTCTTTTTTTTTAATCCACGAGGAAACTTATTTTATTATTATTTTTTAAATTGGAGGATAATTGTTTTACAATGTTGTACTGGTTTCTCCTGTACAACAATGCGAATCAGTCATGAGAATATATATATATCCCCCTAGGGTATCCCAGAGTGCCAGGCTGGGCTCTCTGTGTTATAGAGCAGTTTCCCACAAGCTGTTTTGCACATGGTAGCGTATACATGTCCTTATTCTGAGGGCAGTGGGGCATCCGTGAAGGGCTTTAAGCTGGCGAGTGACAGGATCGTGGGCTGAAGGTCTTCTCCATCAAGTGCCCAGGCTGCTGTGCATGGGGTGGGGCTGGGAGGGATGAGACAGGAGGCAGAACAGAGCTGAGGTCTGAGCTCAGCTTGATGCAGGGGGATTCAGAGAAGCAACACATTCAGCCCACCTCAGACAGGTGAGTCCATCTCTTACCTGGGACCCTCCTGAATCTGAGAGTAGAGAGTCAGGGACGAGGAGAGGAGCTGAGTGCCCTGGGGAACCCCAGTGCTCTGAAACACCCGTGTCTAACCACAAGGCCCCAGGCTACCACGGGGACCATGGCTTTTTTCCTGCTTCACCAGAGAAGCACTTTGCTGGAAGCAAGAAGTGAAGGCTGGGGCCATGCCTCAATCACGTTTGATGTCCATTGATTATGTCCATGACTCTAACACCCCCGTGCCCCTGGTGTGCTGTGTGACCTCTCCCTGGGGCTGACCCTGGGCGCCTGTGGATGGGGGTTACCTTACCTTGGCATCCTGGTTGCTCAGCCTGGGGCTGCGCACGTGATAGAGACACAAACAACCATGGTGGGTGCTTGGCACACGTGGCTTAGTTGTGTGTGTATGTCTGTGAGTTTTCATGAAAAGAAACAGCTGTCTGGCAGAACCCACTTAGGCAAAGCAAGATGCTGCCCTAGCATCCCAGCCACTGAGATCTACCTGCCAATGGCCTGGACCATGTGCTGGTGGTTTGGCCCAAGGATGAGGCAGCTGGTGCTCCAGGCTGTGTTGGCATCCAGGTGTCTATGATATTGGCATGGCGTCAAGGCTGGGGTGGTTTGTGAGTCTAAGACTTGGAAGTAGCAGAGGAAGGGAAAGAAGAGACCTCTTGAGTGGGCCAGCCCTGTTCTAGGTGTTCTAACATCTATAACAGCACTGAATTCTTACTCAGCTCAGTCTGGGGGAATAACGGCCCCAGTGGGGAGAAACATCTGCAGAGGAAGAGTGACTAGTTCACGGTCATCATGGTGGTAAAGAGAGGCATAGGGAATGTGAGCAGGTGCAAGGCTTCACCTGGAAGGCCTTTTAATTTTTATTTTATATTGGAGTGTAGTTGATTTACAATGCTGTGTGAGCTTCAGGTGTGCAGCAAAGTGATTCAGTTATACATATATTTATCCTTTTTCAGGTTCTTTTCTCATAAAGCTTATTGTAGAACTCTGGGTGGAGTTCCTTGAGCTATACAGTAGGTCCCTGTTGATTATCTATTTTATATTTAGTAGTATATATATGTTAATCCCAAACTAGAGGAGTGTTACTGAAATAAAGCATGTTCTAGAAGAGGAAACAGATGTTGGCTGTGGGGGTGGCATCTGAAAATCATATAAGAAGAGGCCCAGGAAGGATGCAAAGCAGAAGTCCCCCATCTTTTTGGCACCAGGGGCCGGTTTTGTGGAAGACAGCTTTTCCACAGACCGGGGTGGGAATGGTTTCGGGATGATTCAAGCGCATTTACTGTGTACTTTATTATTATTACATCAGTTTCTGGGGACCGCTGATGTAAGGGATTGAGAAGGCTTACCGAGAGCACACCATCCAAATGAAGCCTGGAAGTGTGTCCAGGCTTTCTGTCTGTTCCCAGAGAGAGAAGCTGACTCTGAAGGGGAGAAATGACAGGAAGGTAGCACTGGTTCAGCATAAGAGAAATCTTTCCAACCACAAAGGCCTCCACCTCAAAGTGATTCCTTTGTAAAGTTTTACTTTTGGATGCAGAAATGTTATTGGATAATGCATGTTTTTACAGAACAAAACAGTTAGATCATCAGCTTATGCTTGAAGTATATGTATGGTTTCTAAGTTGCATTTGAGTTATTTAGATTTGCATATTTCAACAGAAAGCATTAATACATATTAATATTCCTGCTGTAAAAACATTATTTAAGCCAGAACTATGGGCTCTGAAAGAGTCTGTGGTGTGTGCAGAACCACTCTGCTAATAGAAAGGTTAACTTGTATTTTTGAATTATTGATGATTGCTTGTTACTAATTTTTTTTTCTCAGAAAGGAGGAAATTATTAATGAAGAGATCATTGCCAATGTGTCTGACATCTATTAATGGTTTCATCTTGCAACCAGATTAAAAGAGACAGCTGGTCCATGAATTTATGCGTGGAGACAGCTCCAAATGCTCTGACAACTCTGTGGGAGGGCGGGGCCGCCAGGCAGTGGGGCCTGGGCATTGGCACAGGTGGCTGGTAAGAGGTCCCCTCTTGGCTGGCATGGCCTGGTCCAAGGGCTGTCAAAGGCTTTGCTGCAGAGGGACCAGGCAGCGGATGGGCTATCACTCTCCTGACATCTTCTCAACTCTTCTGTTGCCCTGGGAGCCCACTGACACCTTTCTTTGCCAGTCACTTACTGGCATTTTCTCCATGGCTGTTTTAGATCTGTGATTTCTCAACATGAGCCTGCATCTTCTAAACACGCTCACCTGGGAGCATCACCTGGGAGACTGGTGAAAACACATTCTTGGGCCCCACCTCTAGCGTTTCTAATTCAGTAGGTATAGGGTAGGGCCCAAGAATTTGCATTCCTACCACATTCCCAGGTGATACTGATGCCACCAGTCCAAGGACCACATTTTGAGAACCAGTTTTTACCAATGATTGTCAGCTTGCACTGTGACACTGCTCTGGAGAGGGGGCTGGCAACTTCTTCTGTAAAGGGCAAGGAGAGTAAATATTTTCAGTGAAATGGGCCAGATAATCTCTGTCACAGTTACTCAATTCTGCCTCTGCAGTGCCGAGAGCAGCCAAAGGCAACTGTAAACAAATATGCAGGACCGTGTTTCAATAAAACTTTATTTATAAAAACAGGAGGTGGGCTAGATTCCGGCTTATGTGAATAATGTTTTTATGGCAGAAATATTAATAAACACTAGTGCTGTTGTTACTGAACCAAATTTGGGTCTGCTTTGCCACGTGCAGGCGAGCCAATCTACTCACACTGGGTGCTGGTGAAGGACCGTGCAGTGTTTACTGCAGGGAACCAAGCAAGGAGGCCAGGGCAGCTAGTGTTTTAAAGGCCCGAACTCCCTGAAGGCTTTCGGGAGAAGGTTTTTAAAGACAGGATAAGGGATGGGGATTCTGGGGTGTGTGATCAGCTTGTGGACATTCTTCTGATCGGTTGGTGGTGAGGTCATCAGGAGTCAATGTCATCAACCTTCCGGTTCCAACCGGACTGGGGCTACATGCTTGTGGGTGGCATACAGTTAACTTCTTCCACCTGGTGGGGGTTTCAGTATCTGCAAAACAGTGCAAAGGACAGGGCTCAGAATATTATCTATAGCCTCTGAGGAAGGACTAAAAGTCCTTGAATTTGTTTAACGGCTAAGCTATTATTATTTTGTACTGCTTGACTATTTTCCTTTCTTTCTGTATTTTCTCACCTCTCTGAGTAAATGTACTCTTTGGACCTTAGGGAAGCCCAGGAGGCCACAGTTTTTCCACAGACAAGAAGCAGGCAGAGGACCTAGATCAGGGGCTCTTCTGGGAAGTCCCCATAGGATCCTGCTCAGCCACGCTTCCTGTCAAGACGTGCAAATATAAATAACTCAAATGCAACTAAACAACTAAGTATTTTTCAAGTGGAACCTCACGACCCAACCATTTTGTTCTACAAAAACATGCATTATCCAATAATACTGCCACACCCCAAAGCAGGACTTTACAAAGGACCTTACAGGTGGCAGTGTTGCTGAGTTCAAGCTTGTAATGTTTGCTGCAGGACAGGCCAAAAAATCCAGAGACAAGTTGCTGGAGTAGGGAAAAGCAACTTATTTAGAAAGCCAGCCAGACGGAGAAGATGGTAGCATCCCAAAGAACCAGCTTGCCCTCAGTTAAAATTCAGGCTTCTTCTATACTAAGAGGGGAGGGGGTCAACTAAAACATTTTCTGGTTCTGGTCAGACTCCTGAGGGAGTGTGTTAATTTCTTCTTTCCTGCAGCCATTCACAGGTGGTCCTAAACAAAGGCATTTTAGCATAACACTCATCTGGGAGGCAGTTTTCCCAGAAATGGGCCATTATGTATAATTTAAGCTTATAGGCAACATCCCTTTAGTATTAACTCGTAATAGAATACAAAGATTCTTCCCTATTACAGTAGTTTGCTGACCCCTGCTTGAGAGCAGCACTGTCTAATAGAACTTTCTGCTAAAAGCAACCACAGGCAGTACACACATGAATAATAAGCATGGCTGTGTTCCAGTAAAACTTTATTTAAAAAGAAAAAGCAGGCAGTGGGCCAGGTTTGGCCCATAGGCTGTAGTTCGAGCAGTGCTAATAGGTTTTTCTCTGTTAATGAAAATGGTCTATATCTGTGCTGTCCAATATGGCAGCCGCTAACCACATAAAGCCCCTGAGCACTTGAAATGTGGTTAACGTGACTAAAGACTCAATTTCTAAATTCTGTATTTAAATGGCTAGAGGTACCCTGCACAACAGCAAGGAGAGAGAAGGCACCAGTGGAGGGCCGCTCCTCAGCCGCCTCCCTACATAGGGTGAAGCCTCTTTGAGTTTCCTTGTGGATAAGACGGGGATAAAACAGCTACATCACCAGGCTTTCCCCACGGGTAAGTAAGGCATCCTGGCCCAAGGTGTCTTCTCCCTGGTCCTCTGATCCCCACTGTAGAGCTGACCATCGCCGGGGGCAGAGGGAGGGGCTGGGGAGATGAAGGTCACCTCCAGATCTTCAGCTCTCCACTGCAAGCTCCAGGAAGGCAAAGACCAAGTCTACGGTTCAAGCTGCACACCCACAGCCCAGCCATGGCACATGGCAGTCAGCCAACTCCCTCGCTGAAAGAATATGTGTTTCAGGCTGCCCCTCAAACTATGCTTGGGCTGAGAGAGCTGCAGCTGTGTCTGAACATTCCTGTCTTGGCGCCCCCAGAGCTGAAAGGGAAGTCACTGTGTAGACAGGGACATCAGGGCTGAGAGAGGGCTTGCCCTCTGTCCCACGGGATTAAGGAGAAGAGGCCACCTTCTTGAGTGGAATTGAAAGGGGGTAGGGGGCCCTCTGAAGCCATCACAAAGCTCACCCCAGGCCCTGGCCTCCTTGCTTCAGGAGAACACTGAACCCGGCCCTGAGCCAGGAGTGAACATGTGGTCAAGACCCCCTCCCCCACCCCACAGCTTCCCCGACTGATGGGGGCAGATGGGAAAGCAGCCCCTCCTTTCTAATCAGCACTGAAGTTCCCACAAAGGAGGGTGGGAGATGACGCTGTTCCTCTCCACGAAGTCCCTCCTCTGAGAAGCCCATCATCTGAGCCATCCCTCCCTTCAACCTCCCATCAGCTAGCGTCCCTGTCTTAAGTGTCTAGGTGCCCTTTGAGAACTCAGGCTTGTGGAAAAGTCCCAGGAGACAAACCACATCCCCACTGTATGGAAAGCATCACCCCAGCGGCTGTCTCAGGGGGCCTTGGCAACTGGCCGTGGGCAGGAAGTGCCTCTTGGCTAGAGAAGTCATTTAAAGAGCTATTCGGGGAGGTGATACAGGGAAGGGCTTTCCAGGCAGAGAGAACGGCAGGTGCAAAGGCACGGTGGTGGGACCAGAGTCAGAGTCTTACTGGGTGGTGGGTTTGGCTCCTGAAGAAATAGAGGCATCAGTTTCCAGGCGGAGGGCGGCAGGCAAAACACAGAGAGCCCTGGCTTGAACAGGGGCAGGTACAGTCCAGTGACAAGGGCAGGTGATGGTCCTGCTCACCAGCTTGGTGACCTTGGGAGTGGAGCTTTTAAAAAAATATTTATTTGACTGTGCCAGGTCTTAGTTGCACCATGCAGGATCTAGTTCCCTAACCAGGGATTGAATCCAGGCCCCCTGCATTGGGAAAGCAGAGTCTTACCCACTGGACCATCAGGAAAGTCCCTGGAGTGGAGCTTTATTTTGGGGTCACCTGAACCCCACTCAGTAGGTTAGGGCAGCAATATAGCACCTTTAGACTGTGGATATGGGAGGGCTTGTGCTCTGAAGACACTACTGAGACATGCATTTTGTGCTTTTCCAGAAAGTTTGAGAGAGGGCATGAAGAGGAGCCAAAGGGAGCCAGGACAAGTTATAAGAAATCAGAAGCTCCCTAGTGGCTTAGAAATTTCCTGCTTCCCGGGTCAGGCCCTAGGATCAGCCATGTCCAGAGTCACAGGTCATGGGCCTGGGTCAGGCCTTGCTAACAACTCCTCTGCCTGAGACAAACCTTGGATGAGGGTTTGATGGACGCTGTAGCCAGCTGTTTAGCTCTGAGCGGAAGGGATCTTCCCAACCCAGCTGTCCTGAGAGCCAGTCACCTTTGTGCCCCTAGAAATTAGCACAGCAGGGCACATGGCTTAGTGCCCTGTTGAAATCTATAGAATTATAAAGAATCTCTGAAGCAGCTGGTCCACTCCCGGGCCTCCGCCTAGATGAGCACTGGCTAGTCCACTAAGCCCTTCACCGTTTGAAGGTGGTGCGGGAGCCAGACAGGAGTGGCAGGACAGTGCAGTGTGGGGGGAGTTAACGGGTCTCCATCCAAGGCAAGTGTCCCACTGCATCTAGTGGGAACTAGGGTACAGGGGAGAGAGACTGTGTTCTCTGCCATAGCAACTCAATCCAGAGCCCCCGCCATGCCTGACTTTTGTATTTCTCCCCAACAGTCTGTCCAATCCCATCTTTGGAATCCTAACAAAGCTGATGCTGGGGATGGGGTGGGGGTTAGGGGACTGGTCAGGTTCAGAGTGTGAATCCCTTGAGCTTTGCCCAGAGACCCTTCTTCTGGCTTTTATAGCCCAAGCCCCCCAGCCAGGACCAAGGGGCACCTGGTCTCTTCCATGAGATCCCCTGATCCCAGGAGGGCAGAGTCGCTGCCCGTGGGCTGCAAGGGACAGACCGGACTCTGATCGATGGTTTTAGGCTTTCAGCCTCAATCGGGTCTTTGTTCAGACCGGGAAGAAATAGGAAAAAGCTTCAGGGTTCTGGCTCAGGCAAAAGGGGAAGGGCAAAGGCAGCGAGAGGCTGGGATGCCTCACGGCCAGTCTTCGCTCCCCTCCCAAGTTGGGGGTAGCGACAAGAGGGAGGTGTGGGTGAATAAGAGGGGTGCCTGGGAGGCTGATGAGGTGGGTGGGGGACGACTGCGGTGCACCGATGCACCCAGAAGAGAGAGAGTGTGTGTGTGTGTGCGCGCGCGCGTATCTATATGTGTGCCTGTGGTGCGGTGACGACTCTTACATGAAATTGTCATCTTAGGGCGTGCCGGATACCCTCGCTAGTGGACACCTGCTCCTGTTTAGGGCAGAGCCCCCTCCCATCACCCCCATTCACCTGGCTCCCCGTCCCGAGTCCAGACGGCTGCCCTCGGCCTCCCCCCACTAGCACCCGTCCCCCACTCACCTGTTCGCCCACTCCGAGTTCAAACGGCAGCTCCCCCTCTCCCTCCCCGCCATCGCACCCCGATACCTGCGCCCCAGCCAGGCAGACGGTGCACGCGGTGGCTCGGCTCCGGGCGAAGAGGAGAGGACCCCGCGGGCCGCGTGGGTGCGGGGGCGCTGAGTGTAGGCGCGTGACTGTGCGAGAGAGCGGCCCCGAGCCGGCCGGCCGGGCGAGGGTGCGCGGGGAGCCCGCGTGGGCCAGGCGCGGGCGTGTGCGAGGCGCGGGCGTGCGCGCGAGGGTGTGTGCGCGGCCGAGGCGGAGCGCCGGGCGGGCGGGCGGCGGCGGCGGCGTTAGGACTCCGGGGACACCGCCCCCCGCCCCGCGTCCCGCCCCCGCCCAGCCTCCCGCCTCAGTTCGCGCCGCGCCTCGGCTTCGAGCGCAGCGGCGCCGGCTCCCGGAGCCCAGCGGCGCGCACCGCCTGCGGCCGCGCCGGCGATGCGGGGCCGCCCCGCGCCCGCCCCAGTCCCGGCCCCGGCCCCCGCGGGAAGGGGCTGAGCCGCTGCCGCACGGATGGCGAACCTCGCCGCGCTCGCCTTCAGCCTGCTCCTGCGGCTGCAGCTGCCGCCGCTGCCCGGCGCCCGGGCGCAGAGCGCCGCAGGTGAGTGCGCCCCCGACCCCCGCTCCCTCTCCGGCGCGTCCCGGCGTCCGCCGCTGGGTCCCGGGCGGAGAAAGTTGTGCGGGCTCGAGGGGGTTGCCGGAGCCCGGGTCCCCGCCTGCAGCAGCGGGCTGCCGCGTCCAGGCGCGTCCGGGCCAGCGTGCCCGGCTCCCGGCGTCCCTCGGCCGGCCGCGTTCGGTCAAGTGCACCGCTTTACTTTCCTGCCGGTCCCCGGGCTCGAGTAACTTTCTGCGGCCGCGGAGAATATTTCCGCTCGCCGCCTCCCACTTGTCGGAATCTGTCACTCGAGTGTTTGGGGCGGCGAGATGAGAAGCGGCATCGACGCCCGGGGTGGTGGCGGGGGGAGCGTCCTCTCCCCGCAGCTTCCTGGGCAGCACGCGCTTTTCGCGGGGAGGACTGGTTGCTGGCAGGCCGAGGCTGCCAGGGAGGTGGCTTTTCTTTTCACTCGGGAGATCCAGGCGGCTCCAGACTCGCTCTAACCACCTGCGCCCCTGAGCTTGTCCTTACGCCCCTGAAAGCACCGCGGGGGTGTTCGTGTTCAAGGCTGAGGCGGCGAGCCCTCCTTCCTACCCGGTGGTTTCCATCCCAAGTAAACGGGCGCCCCCATTAAGGCCCTTTCGGTGTCGCGGCTTTGACCTGTGAGCGTGTCTGCTCCAGAAAAGTTTGGGGGACTCGTATTTGGGCTTGACCGTGGGAAGGAGGCGAATAGACGTAGTTGCCCTAGTGTGTGTGGGGGATTGCCCTGGCGTGCTCCTAAGGGCAAGTTGACATGTACCGGAGGCCTGCAGGACCCTGGCTGGGTGGGGTCTCACACATCCCAGCCCCCACCGGGGGCAGCTTCCAGCCCTGAACCCCCCAGCGAGTAGGCGGTGGGGGAAGGAGGGAAGGGAGGAAGTGGTGCAGGTATGCCTCCAAGTTTGGAATCATTTTGAAGTTTCCTAGCACCAATGAGCTCAGGTGTGATCACGCAGAGGGGAGACTGCCGGGATCACAGGGGCAGACAGAGATGAGCAGGTGGGACTTAGGATAAGATGCGTTTTGAATTGACTAACAGCGGTGCCCGTCTATTATCACGCTGAAAGCGAGGAGAAAGAGAAAGAAACCGTGGGCAGCGTAATCTCCTTAAATAGGCTGCTTCCGAGGGTAAGAGCCGCTGGAGTGACCTTCCATGGGAAATGCACTGGGGTCTTCCTTACTCCAAAATGGAAACTGATTATGGGACTTACGCGAAGGGGGGCAGCCTGCTTCGTGGCTGGGAAGTTAGGTGACTAGGACACTTCTTTTGAGGTGTGTGGAGCTGAAAGGTTGGCTTAGCCAGTAAGGGAAGAGGGACAGCCACACATCATTCTGAAGATGGTGCGCAGTTCTGTTTTCCTCGTTTCGAATCTGTGTTAGGTGTGCTAGGTCAGGGAAGGAAGGAGGGTGCTTGGGGGCATTACTGGGGACCAAACATCACTCATGACTTACATTTCACTATCCTCCAGGGCCTGGGCGGCCTGCCACCCGTGAGTGATACTCACGTTCCCTCCGCGAGAATCAGTATCAAAAATATTCCTCCACGGGTCTCGCAGCGTTCTTGGGCAGCGTGCGGTAAAAACCGTCCGGGCTTGGGAAGCTGCCGGAGGCTGGAAGCACGCCGCTTCCGGATGCTCCCGCCAGGTGGCGCTCGCCCACAACTGTTAAAATGCAAATCTAGTTGCTTTCATCTTCGGAATAGAACTTCTTTTCAGTTTTTAAATGAGTAATGTGTTTATTCAGCAGCCTTTTGTTAAAACATTTAGAGAAGTGTGAGGAGCAAGCACCTTTTCTTTGTTTGCTCTTCGGAACACTGGGGAAAGAAAAGCAATCCTGGAGTACAGTTTGGGAAGAAATCTGCTCTTAAGGAACCATGTTTCTTTTGATTTTTCCTGAGTAGAGTGGGCTTCACTGCAGGCGCCGTGTAGCATATACTTAGCAAGGGGCTGCGTTTGTTCCAAGGACTCCTTAAACGAGAGGGGATTAGCTTGTGTTGGAGATCTGATGCATTCTGAGCCTCACTCATTTGTAAAAATGGGAATTTTCCGTGGTATCTTGTCTCTCTGGTTTAATGCTAGCTGGTCCATTTAAGTTAATTGTTTTCCCCAGGTTTCTAACAGCTGCACTTGTAGATTCAGGAATGCTGCAAATGTTGACTTTTAAAAACGGACCTCTCTTCATACTTTATTTCTACTTGGAGACATTTTGATATCCAATGTAGCATAAATATGACTCAGTTTGATTTCTTCGAAAGAATCTGACTTAAAACTTTTGGCAAGTTTGCGTAAATGATATGTTTAAAAACCCAATGGTGTGCTCTGCATAGTCTTTTTATCTGGAAAGTCCCAGTCTGAAAACCAATTTCCGTTTGTAAGCTTACATCCAAGCACACAGTTGGGGTGATATGCTTTGCTGTAACATGTTGGGCACGGTGTCCAAAAGTCAGTGGTGAAAGCTTGTCATCAGAAGGCAACTTCCCCTCTTCTTTCTTGTGAGATGTGTTTTATGAGCCAGGATGATGTTTGTAAGGAATGATGGTTAAAAAAAAAAAAAAAGCATTTAAAATCAGCCTCTGAAAACTGTGGCAAAAACATGGTTTGGGATGAGGAAAGAAGGAGACAGTTAAAACAAGTGGATGAGGGCATCATTCATTTATGCACTAGTGGGTTTTGGCATCTGTACGCTGAGAGCAAGAATGGATCTGAGAGGGGCTGACTTGCGATGGCAGTTGTTAGCGATGTAGTCATTTACCTCGATAATCATTACCTCTGGGGAGCTGTTAGCAGTACAGTCAAATTTGACTTTCTCTCCTGGATTGCTTGATTTGTTTCCCAATAAAAGAACAATTAACGCGCAAACCTGGCTTGGATTGTTTCAGCAACAACCGCAAGCATGTTCGTAGCGAAAGCAGACCACCGTCTTGGGCTGCAACCCACTGCCTTTCTCCTGTCCTTTTCTTCTTGCCTAGCCCCAGCACGGCTCCTGCCGGCTGCAGACTGCCGACTGAGACGGCGTCCTCTGTAGTAGTGTTAACTGTCACCTTTCAGAGCCACGGCCACAGGACATTACGGTGTCATTCTTTTGAACACGGGATACTCCCATGACACTCTGGCAGCGTGTTGCTGTGGAAACAAGAGCAGTGCCATATAGGTGGTGGGTCCCTGATACATATTTATTTATGGTGATGAAGAGATGGTAGAATCTCATGGCAACTATGGTGTGTGTGTGAGAAGTTTAACTCAGGAGGCAGCCTGATTGAGCAAAAAAAAAAAAAAGAAAAAAAAAATAAAGAGTATGAGCTTTGGAGTCTTAAGTCCTCAGTTTGAATTCTGCTCCTGCCTCTTTCTAACTGTGCCAGTTGTGGGCAAGTCCTTTATTTACTCCTTGAATCGCCAGCTCCTCATTTGTCGGGTGAAAATGAACATAGCTGCTTTGCTGGATTTTGTCAAGACCAGATAAGACGATACACGCAGGGTGAGTGCATTGTACTGCTTTGTACTGAAGGGGCGCCTTTTCTCTTACTTGCCCTGGCATTGGTGTATGTACACAGGCCAAGGGAATACCGGTGTTAAGCTCAGTTATGAACTGAAAATTAGCTGAGTTTTGGTAATGATTTTTAGTTTTCCTTTTTTTTTTCTTTTTTTTTGCAGGGGGAGGGGGAGGTTCTTGATTCTCTGCAGCCACTTTTAGAAAGAGATTTGGGATGAAACAGGTGTTACTAATACATTTGGCCATTCAAAGATAGGCTTGTTTGTTTCCAAGCACATATCTTGTAAATGAGAACAGATAGAAAACCAAGTAGTTGCACGATGTAACAGGCAAGCAGCTGCCTGTGTCTCCTCTCCCTTCCTACCACCCACCCCCCGCCCTCCCCCCTCACACCGTCTTCCTTGCCTTCGGGCTCTGCCTCCTGATCTATTTCTATCTCTTACCTAACCTAGAAATCAAGTGCTTGGCACTCTGGGGCAGTGGGGAGAAAGATGCTTCGTGCACTTGACAAATAAGCAAAGACTAAGTAAACACACAGAGGGCTGTGGCATTCCAAGAAATAAAAACCTATGAGATTATTGAAAACAAACCATGCCTGACAGGTGTAATAGCATTTGCAGGCACATTACAGAATTGGGGCTGGGAGGCAGTACCCATGTAGATATTAGAAAGCAGTTAGAGTGTCTTGTGAAATCTTATAAAGTGGATTCAAATTGGTTTGGAGAGGAAGAACGCCGCAGGTATTTTATGGATTAAGAGCAATCAGAGGCAGCCAAAGAGACGGGGGATCCCTGGTGGTGTGTGCAGGTCGGACAGGGTGACCAGTGGGGGTGATGGCCTTCAGCCTCGGAGGTGGCCTTGCTGGACACTCTAATTTGCCTGGAAGAGGCAGAAATGACCATGATAAGAATTATTTATTATCTATCAGTAAGAGTTACTGGTGCTAAAAAAGAAAGAGGGATGTAGTAAGGACGCAAAGCATAGATCCCAAGAAACCTGCCAGAAGTCAGCTGTGAAAAATGGGAATTAATGTGTCAAAAAGGCAGAGTGTGAAAAGGTGAGGAGAAATGGTGATCCTTTTGGCTGGTTTTATTTCAAAATATCAGCACTATTTCCCTTGGGGGTATCCTAGGTATTACTGTTTGCCCAGGTGAAGGCTGCTCCGAAGTCCCAACCAGATCTACCATCGATGGGTGACTGATCCATGGAAGTGAGTCCCCAGCATTAGACTTAATTTTTCACCCTGGAGTCAAACTGCCAAAGTCTGTCTGACACACACACACACATTCACTGGTACATGCGGGGAAGAGTTAGAAAGTATTTCCAATTTCTTGAATATTTAGCTTACAATTTTCATTTCAGGCTGGATGGGGTGGGGAGTTGGTAAAAAAAAAAATGGTGACGCCACTTCAGTAAGCAGTTTGGCAGTTTCTTTGAAAAGTTAAACATACACGTGCCATAGGATCCAGCCATTCCGCTTCTAGGAATGTACCCAACAGAGATGAAAACATATGTCAACACAGACACGTACGCGAATGTTCGTAGCAGTGTTCTTCATGGTCGCCAAAAGCTGGGGACATTCCAGATGTCCCTCAACTGGCGAATCCATCCAGTGGGTTACTACTAGCAAGAAAAAGGAGTCAGCTGTTGATACTAGGCTGTAGCATTGGATGAACCTCAGAAAACATTACATTGAACAAAAGAAGCCAGATGCAAAAGATTACATATTATATTAAATATTCAGCAAAGACAACTCTGTGGAGACAGAAGGCAGAACAGTAGTTGCCGGGGGCTGGGCAAGGGAGCGGAGATTTGTCGCGGGTGGGCATGAGAGAGCATTTTAGAGTGATGGAAAGATTTGAAAACTGGGAGGTGCTGATGGCTGAGTGACCCTCAACTCCCAGCTCCTGGCTTGTGATGTGAACTCGGTAAGTTACTGCACTGTTCTGAACCTATCTTTGCGTCTGTGAGTGGGGCCCACTAGTGCCCTGGTGCTGCAAGAGCCAAAGATAACTCCTGTTTATTGTCAAGCTCGGTTCCTGGCGTGAAATAGGCACCTAGTAAATGGCATCACTCTTGCTTGAGCCTTTCACGTGTGTGTGCATGCTAAGTCGCTGCAGTTGTGTCTGAGTCTGTGAGACCCTGTGGGCTGCAGCCCACGAGGCTCCTCTGTCCGTGGGATTCTCCAGGCAAGAAGACTGGAGTGGGTTGCCAAGACTGAAGTGGGTTGCTACGCCCTCCTGACCAGGGGATCTTCCCGACGCAGGGATTGAACCCATGTCTCCTACGTCTCCCGCATTGGCAGGCAGGTTCTTTAGCACTAGCGCCACCTGGGAAGCCTTGCCAGTCTCCAAAACAGTTTGGTGCATTCGTTTTCTGCAAGCCTTTATTTGTGGTTGTTCCCCCCACCTCCTTTAGGCTGTGGATTAATAAATCAGTGAGCTAACTTTTCTTCCCTCTCATCAGTTTGGCAAAAATGAAAAAGTTTAAGACTATCACGTTTTGACAAGGATAGGAACAATTAGGTGGCTTTGTTCACTGTTGAGTAGTGAATATTGACACAGCTTTTCTGAGTGCTCATTTGGCAATGTCTGTTACATTTGAGAATGTGAATGCTTTGGGCCTGGAGTGTTTTGGTAGGCTTTGGATTGGTGGTGGAAGGGGAGGGAATAGACCATTCATCCGTTATCTTTCTCATTAAGCCAAGGATGTAGAAATTGGGAAGCCCCCTGCTCGGGGGCAGATACAACATGGTTTTGGCTTCTTAGTTTCCTAACAGGATGGATAGTTTTTAGGGGTGAGAAAAAGTTCCATCCTTGCATTTTTCTGCCTTTGGGGGATTTCTGTAAACACCCCGGAGAATGTGCCCCCAGCAGACCGTGTGCTGCTCTTAAGGTGTCTATTAACCTCAGACATGCTGGGCAACGTGACTGCATCCAGGGGAATGCCACCCACATTCCCGGCTCCAGCTTCCCAAGACCCTGGAAATCCTGTTCCTCTCAGATCACCCTGACTTTGCTTTACTCCCATTTATCCCAGTGGTTCCAAAGCCAGTCATGAGACGACAAGCGCATTTGTTTTGGTCCTTTTCTAACTCTCAGGGGATGGTTATTATTCATCTGTTTAAGGGTCATGTATTTGTGTCTTTGGAACCAAGCATGAATTCATGGATTCAACATCAGCAGGGAGAATGCTTTAAAGACTGCTTACGGGTTTGATCCTCATGAACGGGCGGCCTTGGATGGTCTGGATTAGCTTTAATGGACTATAATTATGCCTTTCTCTGCTGCTCAGTTGGCATCAAGTAGGTCAATGGGAGCCCCTTTAAACCAATTCCGTTTTCTCCATTTTCAGACATCTTTGACAGCATCCTGACTTTTCTGTGACAACGAGGAACTTCAGGCTCACCTCCAGGTTTTCTGTTTCAAACATCCAATCAGTCATTTCTTCCAAAGAGACCTGGTCCCTTTTGGTGGAGATGTCAGAACCTGAGCTGCCCATTGTGGTGTTTTATTTGTCCACTGGAAGAAAACTGAATAAAACAAGAGCTGTTGCTAATGTTAGGGAGAGAAAAAGAAAGACATTTAAAAAAAAGTTTATTTATTTTAATGGGAGGCTAATTACTTTACAATATTGTAGTGGTTTTTGCCATACATTGACATGAATCAGCCATGGGTGTACATGTGTCCGCCATCCTGAACCCCCCTCCCACCTGCCTCCCCATCCCATTCCCTCAGGGTCATCCCAGTGCACCAGCCCTGAGCACCCTGTCTCATGCATCGAAGCTGGACTGGCAATCTATTTCTCATATGGTAATATAAAAAAATGTTTCAATGCTATTCTCTCAAATCATCCCACCCTTGCCTTCTCCCACAGAGTCCAAAAGTCTGTTCTTTACATCTGTGTCTCTTTTGCTGTCTTGCATATAGGGTCATTGTTACCATTTAAGAAAGACATTTTTAAACAGCATGCCTCTATGACCATTTATCTCTTTGTGTTTTTTTGGTAAGTTGATTAGATCATGCAAATATATTAATTAAAGATAATTTTGGTATTGTCGTAGTATGTGCTTGCCTGTGAGCGTCGCCTGGACACTGATGCCACCGTTTCTTCTTTTCTTAAGCATGTTGGAGTCAGCCCTTAAGGGCGTGGGTCCAGGAGATGCTCACTGTTTGTGTTTTTTGGGCACCAGCTTTCTAAGAGGAAAAACGGAAATCCAGTCTAACCCTAAGTCAGCTTGGTGAGTTGTCTGTTGCTGCGTAATCGGTTATCCCTCGAGACTTAGTGGCTTTATTGTCTCACCGTTTCTCTGAATCAGGACTCTGAGTGGCCCAGCTGGGTGCTCTGGGCCCCAGGCTGCAGTCAGGATAGTGGCTGTGGCTGTCATCACTTCAGTTCAGTTCAGTCGCTCAGTCGTGTCCGATTCTTTGCAACCCCATGAATCACAGCACGCCTGGCCTCCCTGTCCATCACCGTCTCCTGGAGTTCACTCAAACTCATGTTCATCGAGTTAGTGATGCCATCCAGCCATCTCATCCTCTGTCGTCCCCTTCTCCTCCTGCCCCCAATCCCTCGCAGCATCAGAGTCTTTTCCAATGAGTCAACTCTTCGCATGAGGAGGCCAAAGTACTGGAGTTTCAGCTTTAGCATCATTTCTTCCAAAGAACACCCAGGACTGATCTCCTTTAGAATGGACTGGTTGGATCTCCTTTGCAGTCCAAGGGACTCTCAAGAGTCTTCTCCAACACTACAGTTCAAAAGCATCAATTCTTCGGCGCTCAGCTTTCTTCATAGTCCAACTCTCACATCCATACATGACCACAGGAAAAACCATAGCTTTGACTAGACGGACCTTTGTGGGCAAAGTAACATCTCTGCTTTTGAATATGCTATCTAGGTTGGTCATAACTTTCCTTCCAAGGAGTAAGCGTCTTTTAATTTCATGGCTGCAATCACCATCTGCAGTGATTTCAGAGCCCCCAGAATGAAGTCTGACACTGTTTCCACTGTTTCCCCATCTATTTCCCATGAAGTGATGGGACCAGATGCCATGATCTTCTGAATGTTTTCTGAATGTTGAGCTTTAAGCCAACTTTTTCCCTCTCCTCTTTCACTTTCATCAAGAGGCTTTTTAGTTCCTCTTCACTTTCTGCCATAAGGGTGGTGTCATCTGCACATCTGAGGTTATTGACATTTCTCCCAGCAGTCTTCATCACCTGGGCTCAAATGAGGAAGGGTCCGCTCCTGAGATCACTCACAGGGTTGTTTGGAGGATTCAGTTACTCATGGCTCTTGGACTTGAGGGCCTCAGTTCTTCATGAGCTGGAGGGAGACCATCTGGGTTCCTTGCTACATGGACTTCTCCATCACAGCATGGTACCTGCCTTCACCAGAGTGAGATGCTGAGGGGGTGGGGGAGAGTAAGAGCAAGCTGGAAGTCAGTCTTTGCAACCTCATTTCGGAAGTGACATCCATCACTGTTGCCATGTTCAAGTCAAGTCACTGGGTTCAGCTCACCCTCAAGGGGAGGGAACACCTAAGGTCTTGACTCCCAGCAATGGAAGATCTTTCAGAACCACGTTAGGAGCTCAGCCACAGGAACCTCAAATAAATGACCCGTGGTATAGGAAATTTCGGTTCTTGGAGAAAAATACAAACATCACTTTTAAAAGTGTGTTCATATCTTTTCATTCTTTTTATTATTTTGGGTGCCAGTGTCAGTTCAGCGTCAAGGTTTTACTCTCTAAAGGACTTTGAGTAAAGAGATTTATTGTCTCACAATTGACTTAAATCTTAAAAAAATTATGAAAGTCATTATTAAAAATGAATTGATATGAAGATTCATGAGAAAAATTTTCAAACCTTACCCTAAAAGTTGAAGTACTGTGTTTTTGTAAGACTATAAAATGATCACACTAGCATGTAGGCTCCTCAAGACCCAGTTAATAGGAAACAGTAGGTTAGGGTATTAATCAAATTTAGCTGAAGTTTGTTAGTTTTATTGCATACAGATGCTCGGTAAAAAATTTAGTACTTAATATTTTAGGCCTTTTGGACCTATTTTTAGACAGTTTTTTTTTCCTTTTAATTTTCACAGGCTAAAATTGAGAATTAAGTTGGCAGTGATTGAAAAGCTTAATGTAAATATGCAAATTATTATATGGATCAAAACATGTCCTGCCTGAACTTTTAGATTTGGTTGCTGAGGCAGTAGCACAGTCATTACAGAAGAACATTACTCAGTATTTTGGTGATGCTGGTGGTAAAGAACCTGCTTGCCAACGCAGGAGACTTAAGAGACGCAAGCTCGACCCTTGGGTCAGGAAGATCCCCTGGAGGAGGAAATGGCAACCCACTCCTGTGTTCTTGCCTGGAGAATCCCACGGGCAGAGGAGCCTGGTGGGCTAATGTCCATAGCATCAGACTTAGCACTCACACGTGGATGGGGCCCATGAAATCTTCCAGGAAGGATGGTTTTGTGAAATCCGGATGGGCTGACCAGACATTAGAGCTCCTGATGGGGATGTGCTCCAGAAATGTACCTGTTTTCACACATTACCTATTTGCTTGGTGTTGGGAGTGGTGGTTCCAAAGGTCCCCATTGTGCTTGTCTAGGCAGTTGTCTATAAGTAAGTAGGTGGGAGGGTCACCGGTTTACAATGCCCAACTCCAGGCCCTTCTGGACTCACCTCTGCAAGGTGACCTTGAGGAAAGAGGAAACCAAGATGCCTCGAATTTGCCCTTCATCTGCCTTGGGGAACTGCTTGTCTGGCTTCTACTTTCAGGGGCTTGGATTTTTGAGCAGTTTCTCATTTATTCATTGTCATCCTCAGTCCTGCTGAGTCAGACTGTGCAAGGTTAGATGCCAGGCACCCCTCCTGCTGTGAAGGAGGTGGGAGGCACACTCGACTTTGGTGTCTAAGTGAGGCTGCTGCACGTGGCTCTGTGAAACTTGCACAGCTCTACATGCAGGACTGGGTCAAGGATCTTATTCTGCTCCACTAGACCAGCTTTGAGTTCAGAGCTGTTTCCATATCTAGTCTCTCTCCTATTTCCAGATCCAGAGCTCTGATATTTTAACCGTTATTTTTTCTTTCACCTGCCAGATATTTTCTGTTTATCCTCTCTTTACCTTTTACATTATCCTTTTACCTTCTTATTACAGGAAATGTGTACACTGGGTTGGGGTAATGGTTTTTAGCTCGGAAACTTCAGAACAAAGACTTTAAAGATTCTGCTGCTGCTGCTAAGTCGCTTCAGTCGTGTCTGACTCTGTGCGACCCCACAGATGGCAGCCCACCAGGCTCCACCATCACTGGGATTCTTCAAGCAAGAACACTGGAGTGGGTTGCCATTTCCTTCTCCAATGCATGAAAGTGAAAAGTGAAAGTGAAGTCGCTCAGTAAGTGTCCGACTCTTCGTGACCCCATGGACGACAGTCTACCAGGCTCCTCCGTCCATGGAATTTTCCAGGCAAGAGTTCTGGAGTGGGTTGCCATTGCCTTCTCCGAAACATGTCTCAAACCAGGACTGGGGAGGGGTGGAGTGGGAGGAATGATCAGTTATAGTCAGAGTCTAGGAGCATGGCCAGCCTCTTTTCTGTACCTCGGCTGGCTCCAGTTTAGGATAGTTATCTTCCTCTAAACACAATTGTCTAGAACAGAACAGAGGGCAGCTCTCTAACACTTAAGTTGCATTGTCTTGAGGCCCTTTAAATTGAATTTATGGAGGAACTGTGGAACCTCCTGGCAAAAGGAAACTTACAGTTTCCAACTGCTCAGATGCTCAGCTCAAACATGCAAACACCTTAACTGAACTCCATACCACTCTTGCTTCAAACAGAAGTTTAAATACTTTCTTGGAGGATGTACTTATTGTTGCAAAATTTCCATTTCAATTAAGTCTTAAATTTTCTGTACAGAGGACATGTATTCCAAGTAGAACATTACTCCTGGGACTTGACCCCTTGAACACAATTTTTGGTGTTTAGTTAACCTGAACAAATCCCAGAGTTTCAGGGTCATTATTGTGTGTAAAGATGTATGTGTATTTTAAAACAAAATTTTTTTTACCTATGATATTGTTTTTAAAATATTAATCTATTTATTTTAATCGGAGGATAATTACTTTACAATATTGTGATGGTTTTTGCCATACATCAACATGAATCGGCCACAGGTTTACATTAAAACAGAATTTCTTAGTATAACTTGGGACCTCTCTCTGTACTGGTCACTCTTTCAGTGAAGGTGGATGATGTCAGAACTTTCTTACTTTATTATCTTTATGTCTTCTCACCCATAAAATGTTCAGCATACATTTAAATTCACTTGTATGCAGAATCACATTGTTATTACTTTTACTTGAGAATTAATTTAGCAAGTCCTGAAGCATTTCTCAATTCCGTTCTCATTTTCTCTTAACTCCAAAACCTCAGCAGCTATCGTTTGTCCCCCTAGAATTGCTGATGATCTGTTCCACGTGGAGCTCTAGGTATCTTGGTACTTCCCTCATAGCAGCCTATCTTTTCAGATGTCTGAGTGGGGGTCCTCCCTTTGTGATCTGTACGTTTTGGCTCAAATCTGACATTTCCTCCTTTTGGGGTCTGAACTCCCTTTGGAGAAAATTCTTAGTTCTGGCTACTGTTTTGGCTCATACAGAAGCTTCTAGGAATTATGCCTTGAGCTCATTGCTCTTGGCTCAGCCATCTTTTTTTATATGCAAGGTCCCAATGATTGGAGGCAGAAGAACAGTGAATAATTTTCACTTGGCTCAGCTCCTCTCACGAAGACTCTCATGTTTCAGGCATCTTTTACTTACTGTTTCCTACCTTGGCATTCTGATCTGTGACTGAAAGCTGGTCATGACAGTGAGTGAGGCATGCCTGTCCCACTTCTGACACCAATGGCAGAGTCAGAATGGATTAGAGGTTATCTTGCAGAGACCTTGTTTGTGCTCCAAACTTCCATGAATTCCTGATTTGTTTAACCAGAGATGCAGGGTCTCATGGAAGGGAGGTGACCACACAGAGATGAAGCAGATGTAGTGTCTTGGCCTGCCTTTTTCTGGCCTCTTGGTTCCCCTCATGGAGTGCCTGTCTGCTAATGACACCTTCAACACTGGCAGAATCCTGTCTATACACAGAAGCAGGCAGAATTTTGCTGTGCCACTGCATATAAGATCTTGGAAGATTTTATACTAAAAATATGAGCATCTATTAAGAGATATTTACAAATATTTACAGATATGTTCTTCTGGTTCATGAAGCAAACTCAGCATCTGCAAGGCCACATCCTTTTCTGTAGGAAGAAAAAAAAAGAGAGCCTATTTTATGGATGTAACAATTGAATGTTGTATTACTGATAACACCCTGTATGTTTATGTTAGTATAAGAAGCAAAATGGAAGGCTGCCCTTTGCAAAATAAGTATATAGAGAAATGGAATTGAGATGGTTACATAAAGGGCATTTTGGCCTTAATTTGTGATATTCTGTTTCATTTGAAATGGAGAATGCACTTAAAAATTTGTTACAATTGTTTGATAATTCTTGATAGAGAAGAATATAGGTGTTAATTACATTTCTCTTTGTAATGTTTCTGCATTTAAATTATTTCCTTAAAAAGCGATACCCTTGTAATTTAAGATTTGTTGCAAATTATAGGGATTTTTAAATATATGTACTGTTTCTCAATCATTCTTTCAAAACAAATTGAGGTTTTATTTTCTGTATGGAAAGCCTTCTTTCAGAGTCTGTAATGAGGAATCCTACGGGGAAGTCTAAGACCCCAGCCTCTGGTTGGAAGAAACAAGGCAGAGAATTGCGTTGCAGATGCAGGGAGGCCCTGGAGCTTGAGTGATGGGGGCCCCTATGGAGGAGGGCTTCTTAGGTGTCATCATCCGGCCACTTTCCACACCCCCTTCTCTCCCCTGGGAACTCCATGGAGGAATGACAGAGATTCTTGAAGGCTGTGGAAGGCACACTTCACCTAGAGGAATAAGACTGCAGGATCTTTTCAACGTTTAGAAATGCTGTGAACCTGGGCAGCATGACGTCTAAAATGGCCAGATGACGTCTGTGTTTCTTAAGAGCTGGAGTTCTAGTCTTTGACTTTAGGATTTTGATTGTTTCCCCAGAAAATCAAATCATTTGAGATCTTTGATGGAGGTTAAAATATTAAAAATCTACCCTTTCCTGATGAATCAGTTTTGTTATTCGATACCATCCATAGTCTGTTCTGAAGGAAGAAATTGTGAAACCCCCAGGGTCTGGAGGTGAAACAAAAAGAATCAGTTTCCTGGATTGTTCGTTTCAAAGGGCGACTCCATTAGTCCAGATCAGAATATGACAGAGGGAATTTTCACTCTCCTGGGATCAAAATTTCTAAACCCAAAGGAGTGTACAGAGAAGCAGAGCATTTGGCTCATGTTGGAATGGAAAGCAGGAAATACAAGGAGATGACAAGTCATTTGGTGAGATGATGGATGATAGAGGAATAATAATAGGGAGCCAGATTTCAAAGTTATGAAAATCACAGGTGCACTGGGGTATATCTGCAGAGCATGAAGGATTCAAATGGTGCATGGGGATGACCCAGAGAGATGTTATGGGGAGGGAGGTGGGAGGGGGTTCATGTTTGGGAACGCATGTAAGAATTAAAGATTTTAAAATTAAAAAAAAATAATTAAAAAAAAAATAAAACCAAACTGAACCTCAGGGGAACAAATACAAGAGAGGAAATGACTACCAAAAAAGGAAAACTAAATCTGTTGTGTCCTTAAGAACTTAAAATGAACCAGATATTTTTCAAAGGCTTTTTGCTAATTGTCACTTATAGAGTCTTCATAACAGTCCTATGAAGTGGATACAGTTATCACCAAAAATGAGGAACAGAGTGGTTAAGCTACGAAGGTTACACCGTTTTAGTGAGTGGTAGAGCCAAGGCTTGAACTTGAGCAATTTGAGCCTGAAATCTGCCTTCTTAGCCACGGCTTCCTGCTTTCTCTCTGGCTTACATTGTGTTGGGTGCTGTGCTAAATTCATCCTTAGGGGGAAAGTTTAGGTCCCATTTGAAATTCCTGGGTGGAAAGCCTTCCTTCAGAATTTTCAACGAGAATTCCTGTTGGGGAGTTCTAAGACTCCATTGAATTCTCATGATGATCTCATGAAAGCAGGCACAACAATCCCGTATATTAGATAAGAGAATGGTTTTATGGATTAAAGGGTTTGGCCACAGTCACACATGCAGTCATCTCATTTCCAAGTCCCAAGTCCTTAAACACATGATGTTGAATTTTAGAAGACTCTTAGGTCTGTAAATGTGTGGGGAAGAGGGGCTGTGTTCCTAAGAAAGATGCCCCATCTCACCCCCAAGTAAGTCTCCAACCATACCAGTCTCAAAGGAGAGTAATTCATAGGACCCTCACTTGTCCTGGAACAAAAGTTAGGTCCTTTGATGTGGCTGATTGTACACTGGGGGCTCAGCTGCTGAAGGTGCTTGAGCACCCTCAGGCACTTAGATGGGATGAAGGGTTCATCTTCAGCTATGGTCTTTGGACCTCTGGGTCTCCAGCAAACATAGTATTTTAGGAAAACACGTTTTGGTTGGACATAGTTGACTGAATTTATTTAAACCACAGGATAGTCACCCTGTGGATTTAAGACAGAGGCATACAATTTGAATTTTAAAAATGAGTGGCTGAGCCTAGGCTATCAGGTGGGACTGCTATTGAGTTTGCACCAGCAGCTGTCGAATGTCACAGGTTTTGCAGCAAGACTTTGGTTCTAAAATATAATGAAAGTATTAGTTGCTCAGTCATGTCTGGCCCTTTGAGACCCTATGGACTGTAGCCCACTAGGCTCCTCTGTCTGTGGAATTCTCCAGGCAAGAATACTGGATTGGGTAGCCTTTCCCTTCTCCAGGGAATCTTCCTGACCCCAGGATCAAACCTGGGTCTCCTGACAGATTCTTTACTACTGCGCCACCAGTGAAGCCCTCTGAAATATAAAGGTCTGTGTAATTTTATCTCAAATTTTCCAAAAGTACCAAATACCTCCCTATTGAGTTTTTCATTGTGTGACCTGCAATAAAGAATATGTAAATCTCCTCTCAATTTCTACTCTTGTGACTGCAGTTTTGAGCTTACTCCCTAACATGAACTTTGGGTAGTTCTTGGCTGTTTTTCACATGGAATCAGGTCTGAGGCAGGTGGACCCATCTGCTGCGTCATGAAGGGAACAATAGCTGTTAAAAGCGCAGGCTCTGATCTCAGACTATGTGGGGGTCAAGTCAGTGATGTGTTACTTATAGGCTGTATGACCTTGAGCAGGTTATTTGAGCCCTCTGGGCCTCAATTTTATCATCTGTGAAATGAGGGTAATCACAGTAACTTTCTTGTAGGGTAGTTGTGAGAAATCAAGGAGGTGATGTCCCTAATAAAATACTTAGCCAGGCTCATGGAAGTTGCTTGGTAAATGCCAGCTATTCTTGGTGGTGATGCTATTGCTGGAGCTCCGTGGAGCACAGAGTACAGGGCGAGAATGAACAGTTGTCTTGGTTTGTCCAGGAGAGAGGTGTTTCCCAGGATGTGGAATCTTCCGTGCTGAAACCAGGCAAACCAAAATGAGTTGGTCACTCAGATGCCCATCCCATGCCACACAGCTCTGTTCAGAGTGGCCTCATTGCATGTGCTGTGCAGGTTCCTGCAAGTTGCATGCACAATTCTTATTTATGTAGCAGAATAAAATAAGATTATATATTTGACCTGCATTTCATAGATGTTACTATAGGAAGAAATAAAATAGCTTTTGCAAGTTTCTGAAAATAACACCATTAGAGGAGCTGTCTGGGGTCTCCTGGTATACCTTCTGGATCCTGACATGAAACAGAATCCAACTGCTCTGTGTTGTGAGACTTCCAACGAAGGGACTACATGGTTGGGGTAAAGGGAACCCGCAAGGGGTCCTGAGACTTCTGGAGCCTAGGAATGGTGGGAGGTTATTGGTACCTTTTAATTTGCAAAGGAGCAGTGGGAGGGAATTATCTTAATAGAGCCCTTTTGTGTGCTGCTCTGAATTCCTGGAGGGAGAGTCCTTTGCCCTCTGGTTCTGATTGTGTTCAGCAGATGGGGAGCACTGGCAGGGGATTTTGAGGCTGGAGGAGAGGGCTTGGGGTGTTTATCCTCCTCTCTGCCTGCCTCACTGCTCTCTGGTAGGGCTGTAGTCCTCAGTGGCAGTGGTTCTCAAAGTGTGCTCCCTGGACCAGCAACATCACCTGGAAACTTTATAAATGCAAATTTTGGGGACCCACCTCAGACCTGCTAAATCATAAACTCTGGGGTGGGTAATCTGTGCCCTCTAGGTGACTCTGATACATGTGAAAATTTGAGAACTGCTGGTCTAGGGAGCAGAGATATACCATTCATTTTATGTGGGGTCTTTGGCTAGTTAAGTTCCTTCTCTGATTTGGAGTGCAGTTTCCATCTCAGCCAAATGAGAGAGAGTTTTGCCAACTCTGTTCATAGCGCTTGTTCCTTTTAAATAGTCTTTTTACTTATTTATGTGTTTATTTTCTGACTCTCTTTTTTCCACCTGCCTTTTTTTTTTTTGGCTGTGGTGTGTATTCATTGCTGTGCATGCTCTTTCTTTAGCTGCTGAGAGTGGGGGCTACTCTCTAGCTGCTGAACATGGGCTTCTCATTGTGGTGGCTTCTGTTGTGGGACAGGGACTCGAGAGCATGGGCTTAGCTGATCCACAGCATGTGGAATCTTCCTGGTCCAGGGATCTGAACCCGTGTCCCCTGCATTGACAGGCAGATTCTTAACCACTGAACCCCCAGGGACGTCCTGACTCTTTTCTGTTAGAATTATCTCTCCACAAGGGTCAGGACTTTGTTCTTTTCACTACTGATCTCCCATGCCCAGGACAGTTCCTATACATGGCACTCAGTGTTGGTGAATAAATGGATAGGAAGTGGTTTCATAGATCACTTTCAGCAGTTTTAATTTTAATGTGAAGATTCTATGTTCTGTCTTATATAATAATTGCTAGTTTATCTTAAATCTGTCAATTTGAAATCTCAACCTGCAATCCTATTTTTTTTAAAAGGAAAATAATAATTGATGAATTAAAGAAAGAATATTTAAAACACCCTCTGTGTGCCAGGGGAAATCCGTCACACATTCTTTTATTTATCTTCATAAAGACTCTGTGAAGTTGGATCACTATAAAGGAATGCTATCTTAATGAGATTATGTGACATACCCAAAGTCACGTAGCTATTTTTAGTTTTATGGAAGTATAGTTGGTTTACAATAGTGTTAATTTCTGCTATACAGCAAAGTGACTCAGTTATATATATTCTTTTTCATTATGGTTTATCGCAGGATATTGAATATAGTTCTTTATGCTATATACAGTAGGACCTTGTTGTTCACAACGCTGTTAACTGGCCAAACCCAGCTTTCAGTCAAGCTGTGTTCACTTCTAGGCCAGTATTGTTTTAATTTCAGAGCTATAAAAGATTCAAAGAACTCTACTGAATTGCAAAGATTGATTACATTATAAAAGAATTGTTTGCCTTGAAATATGTTTCATCTTGAGTCACTCAACATGGAGAGAGTATAGGCATTTAAGTCAGAAAGACTTGAATTGAAACCTCACCTTTTGCCACTTAAAGGCTGTGTGTCCTTGGGTGAGTAACTGTACCTCTCTGAGCCTAGATTCCCCCATCCATCATCAATAGGATATAATTCTACCCTGACAGGGGCAGCTGTGACCATTTGAGATAATGCATATAAAATACCTGGCAAGTGATAATAGCAGTGGTGGTTTCTAAGAATTTTTTTGAGAATTGGTAATTCCTGTATAAATTGTGATAAATCTCAGTCTAAGGGGTGGATTTTAGAGTTTATTGTTCTTCATTAGGAAAAACTGATCATGGGACTTGAACTCACAGCAATCTTTGGAGATACTCTCAGTCCTGTCTGGATTGGCTATGGGCTCAGACTGCCTGAGATCCTGAGTCATCTTGCTTACTTGCTGTACGTCCTTGGGCAAACTAGTTAGCCTCTCAGAGCCTTAAATATCTTTATCTCAAAATGAGGAACGATAGTACCTATCTCCTTAGACTCTTAGTCTCATATGAAATAACATGTAAAATGGCAAATAAATAATATGAAAATTATTATTGTTAAATGGGAATTTCTTTTGTATATCACATAGCTCCATGGTCTCACTGCTGTTGAAATTTAGACGTGCAGATTCTGTCTGTGCACATAGTGAGAGTTGCTCAGTCGTGTCTGACTCTTTGTGACCCCATGGACTATACAGTCTGTGGAATTCTCCAGGCCAGAATACCAGAGTGGGTAGCCATCCCCTTCTCCAGGGGATCATCCCAACCCAGGGATCGAACCCAGGTCTCCTGCATTGCAGGAGGATTCTTTACCAGCCGAGCCACCAGGGAAGCTATGCACATAGTCGGCATCAAGTGAGGCCCTAAGTATGGTAACCGTACAGCAGGTATTGTGCAAAACTCCTTTCGTCTCTGAAATCCTGTTTAGAAGGCTCATCTTCTAGTATGCAGTCAAGATTTTGGAAAGATGCTAAGACATCTCTGGGCTGCCCAATAGATGCTATACACCCACACAGCTCTGGTCTTTTCTCTAAGGGAACGCCTCCAGGCTGTCATCCGGTGGCTGTAGCTCTTCCTTTACGCACATTCTAGCAAATTTGTATGATTCCGACCCCAGACCGAGAGTTTAGAAGGAAGGAGGCTGGCTGCTGCAGGGTTACATGCTTGCCGTGGCGCTTAGTAGAGGGAATAACGGCCTGATTGCTAGAGAGGAGCAGCAGAACTATAAGGGGCAGCCGTGAGATCGCAATAAACTCAAGCTGGAGCAGTAGCGCGTGGACAGAACATGTTACTCTCTGAAGGCCCCCAAGGCTGTACCTTATGCTTTCCTCAAGATTCTCTGACAGTCATGACCATTATCATGTCAGAAGGAAGAAATAGGCGTGGGTTCTGAACACAATAACTGACCTTTTAACGGCTCACCTTGAGTTATAAGAAGAGGCTAAATTGTTTTCTTTAATCCAAGTGATTCTATGTTTACAATATTTTCAGCAATATTTTCAGGTGTTATCACTCCACTTCAATCTTTGCTCTTAGGTGCAATCACTCTTTTGTAGTGACGAGGTTGAATCTTAGATGCAACAAAGGACCAACCCAAGGTCACACAGGTACTGAAGCCCGGGGCAGGGCTTGAAAACCCCCCGCTGTTTAGATTGTGAACCTGAGGTGTACACCATGGCCCTATTCTCCCACGTGGGAGGGAAGGGAATTTTGTAGAATATTTTTAAAGCCTTTGCAGACACAGCTCTTTAAGTGTCTGCTGTGGTGGTTAGCATGATGCCCTCTGCCTAATGAACCTTGGGTTTCAGCATTTAGTACGTTGAGTTAAAGAGCAAACCTTGAGTGTCTGGAAAGTCTGATATTATAAAGGAACATCTTAGGAGCAGCTGGAATGAAGGCATCATGGGAAGGGATGGAGAAGGGGATGGTCAGGTAGGAGGAAATGCACGAAGAGGATTGGTAAAAAGAGGGAGAGAGGAGGGGCCAAAGGGCCTCTCTTAATAGCATCTGGAGGCCAGGGGCCAGAGGAGCAGGGCATGTGGCGTTTCCTTGGAGGAGTATGCTGCTGCTTTTCCTCTTGACTCCTTTGAATTTGCTTGACCTGACTCTTCAGGGGAGCAAGTTTACAGCCTGAGGCTCTTAGTTAAAAATAACATTTGGTGTAAGAAATTCATGCTAGCTTGAGAAAAGTTGTTATGGACAAGAGGTTTTGATGAAAAACAATGAGACAGTGACCACTGAAGGTATGATACCCCACCTCTGGCTTCCCCTGAGGCCGATTCTATCCAAATGATCCGGGAGGCCTGGGGCTCAGAGCCGTCTCACGCCGTTCCTGATGTGAGGCAGGCCAGGCCGAGTGATGTCATTGGTTCCTCCTAGACCCAGAGGTGGCCATGCCATGGTTTGATTTTCTTCTTTGTCACCGAAGAGGTGGTGGTGGTTGTTGTTCAGTCATTCAGTCTTGTCTGACTCTTTGTGACCCCGTGGATGGCAGCACGCCAGGCTTCCCTGTCCTTCACTGTCTCCTGGAGTTTGCTCAAACTCATGTCCATTGAGTCGGTGATGCTGCCCAACCACCGCATCCTCTGTCTTCCCCTTCTTCTCCTGCCTTCAATCTTTCCCAGCATCGAGGTCTTTTCCAATGAGTAAATGATGTCTCTTTGGAGGAAACAGATCAAGATTTGTTTAATGTAGTGGGTCTTTGAAAGAAATCAGTGTCTAATCTGTTCTTTTAAATTTGAAAGCCTAGCGCAATGCAGTAAGAGGCGTATGAAGAGTCCAAAGCATGTGACTTCTGAATTAGGATGACTTGAAAAATTCAAATTGAAGTGAAACCCTATGTTTAACTATTGCTGCCTAAAAAATTGGCACAAAGTTAGCCACTGAAAACAACACTTACTAAACCACTTCGGCCACTGACAATGACATTGGTTATCTCAGTTTTTGTGGGTCAGGAGTCTCGACATGGCTGGGCTGGGTCCTCTGGCTCAGGGCCTCTCATGAGGCTGCCATCCAGACAGCTAGGGCTGTGATCTCATCTGAAGACTTGACTGTGAAGGATCTCTTTCTAAGCTCATGTAGTTGTTGGCAGCATTCAGTTTTTTTTTAAAAAAATTTTACTGAAGTATAGTTGATACATAATGTTGTGTTAGTTCCTGGTGTGTAGTGGAGTGATTCAGTTATACGTATGTGTAATAGTTTGCATTCGGTAACCCCAAACTCCCAGTCTATCCCCCCTCCACTTGCCCTCCCCGTCAGGGCAACCACAAGTCTTTTCTCTCTGTGAGTCTGTTTCTGTTTATAAATAAGCTCATTTGTGTCATATTTTAGATTCCACATTTAAATGCTATCACGTGCTATTTGTCTGTCTGGCTTCATTTAGTATGATAATCTCCAGGTCCATCCACGTTGCCGCAAATGGCAAGATTTCATTCTTTTTCATGGGTGAGTAGTATTCCACTGTATGTGCACACACACATATCCCGCATCTTCTTTATCTACTCATTTGTCTCTGGATGTTTACCTTGCTTCCATATCTTGGCAGTTGTAGGCAGTGCTGTGATGAACTGTGGGATGCATGCATCTTTTCAAATTAAGAGTTTTCATTCTGGGGGGATATATGCCCAGGAATGGGATTTCTGGATCATACAGTAGGTCTCTATTTTTAGTTTTTAAAGGAAACCCCTTATTGTTTTCCATGGTGGCTGCACCAGTTTACATCCCCACCAACAGTGTAGGAAGGTTCCCTGTTCTCCACACACTCTCCAGTGTTTATTATTTCTTGACTTTTTAATGGTGGCTGTTTGACTGGTGTGAGATGATACCTCACTGTAGTTTTGATTTGCATTTCTCTAATAATTAGCAATAGTGAGCATCTTTTCATGTGCCTATTGACCATCTGTAACAATCATTCAGTTTTTTTAGCAGACTGCCAGACAAGGGTCTTACTTCCTTATGGGCTGTTGGCCAGAGGCTAGTCTTAGTTCCTTGGGACATGGGTCTCTCCAACAAAGTGGTCTGCTTCATCTTCTAGGCAAGGGAGAAGCTCTGCCAGCAAGACAGAGGTCACAGTCTTACCTACTTAATTGCAGCAGTGACATCTCATCACCTTTGCCGTATTGTGTTGGTTAGAAGCTAGTCACCAGTCCTGCCCACACTCAAGGGAAGGGGATTGCATAAAAGCATAAAAACTGGGAAGCGAGGATCATTGGGGACCAGCTTAGAATCTGCTTGCCATAGGCCCACATCTCAAACTCCCCCTACCACCCTGTTTTTTGGTATTCTTAAACGTTTTGCTGCTATGAGTATGGGAGGGATTGAAATTTAAGTGAGAGACTGCAAGAGGGGGATGGAAAAATCTGTTGTGTTTGACCTGGTTATTTGCTTACCTTGATTGCCATGTCAGGGGTCTCGCAGGGGGCTTGAATTCTGTGATTTCCTTTCACCCTCATTGGTAACCCTGAGAAGTAGGCAGGTGACGGAACCAGGATGTAGACACAAGCTTGAATCTTGTCTAAGCTTGTGAGGGTTGAGAGGCCTTGGATTTTGAAGAGGTCAGAAGCGTTAGGAGGAAAGGCTTTGCTGGGGTTGATAACACTGTGTTCTTTCTCTCTGCTGGAGCAGGGTTAGCTGAAGCTAGGCCATGGGCAAAGTTCAATGTCCGGACATGAAGTACAGCCTCCGTACAGATGTGAAGGTCAGGCTTGGAAGGAAATGTTGGAACTCGGGGCTCAGGAAGGGTGGCGCACAGTAAGCACAATGAAGCCGAAAAGGGCCAAGTCTCAGGAGCCTCTCCTTCCGTATAAGGAAGAAGTAGGGGAGAAGCGCTGTGCTCGTCTTCACCATTCGCTCACACCCACCACTGCTGGACTTGGTGAAACTGGATGAAGCCATTGCACTCGTGTCTGCTAGCCACGAAGCCTCTCTTTTCCCCCTGCCGCCTTCGTCTGCACAGCTGGGATTGAGTTTTTTTTTGGTTTTCTCTTATATTATAAAAACGAACAGAAAAATGGAAATGCAGGTAGTCATAGTAGTACATTGAGGCAAAGATGGAGCCTGGTATAAAAACAATCTCGACTGTTTTGCTTTCATTTACTGCTGGTCAGATAGTTCCCATTGTGAAAGAAAATCAGATGAAGCACATGTCTGAATTGATGGGAATATGTCCTCCCTCATTGTGATGCCAAGGCCACGTTTTTGCGATGTAGGAAAATAGGGAAATCTTTAAAATTATGTGAAAATCAACATTAAAGAAGAAAAGCTTCAGTGATTCGAGTACAGAGAGAAATCAACAGATCCACAGAGCTTCTGATGGGAGATGGTTGACTCCAGAATCCTTGATCAAAAGGACAGCGTTGGGCTTCATATTGATGCATTTGTCCAAGAAAGTTGATGACACCGTCAGAATCGCCACACAGCTGCCGAAGTTATGTTTTAAGCCATAAATCAGCCACATCCCTCTTCTCTTTCAAATTGTATCACTTGTATTTAGAATAAAGCCCCCAACCCAAACTGCTGCTTCTTGCCTCCAATATCTGGCTCCTGAGACTGTTTTTAACCGCGTCTCTCACCATTACCACTGCCATTACTGGGTTGAGTCTAGCCTGGCAGCTGAGGGTGAGGTCACCAGTCTTCACCCCATGGGCCAAATCTGGCTTTGCCACCTGTTTGTGTGCGGAGTGTGAACTAAGAATGGTTTTCACGTCTTAATGGTCGACAGCATTTTGTAAGATGTAGTGATGGAATGGAATTCAGATTTCGGTGTCCATAAAAGAGTTATCTTGGGACACAACTTTGTCCATTTGTTTGTAGATTGCCTTTGGCAGCTTTCAGGCTGCAGTGGTGGAGCCGAGTAGTGGCAAGGAGGACTGAAGCCCTGCGGAGGCTAAAGTAATTACCATTTGGCTCTCTATAAAAAAGTTTGGCTGACTTCTGCTCTAGTCACACCGGCCTTTTTTCTTTTCTCGAACAGTCAAAATCTGTGCCCGCCTCAGGGCCTTTGCTCTTGCTGTTCTTTTTACTCATTTTAATTTTTTGGCTATATCGCACAGCATGTAGGACCTTGGTTCCCTGAGCAGGGATTGAACCTGTGCCCTCTGCATCGAAAGGCCAGCATCTTAACCTTCCTGGGCCACCAGGAAGTCTCTGTTTTTTCTACTAGGGATGCTTCTTTGTTTTACCCTTCACACAAGTATCACTCCTGCACTTTCTGTCCCCATTAGCTTAACTCTGTTGATGTGTTAATAACATCTGCTATCTCAAAGTATTTACTTATTCATTTGTTTCTCCCACTTGAATGTAAGCTCTTGGAGGGAACAGTTCTGTCTTACGACTTAGGAAGTGCTTGGCACATCCCAGGTACTCTATAAATGTTTGTTGACAGACTGTGTGAATGAATGGAAATCAGTGCTGAACCTCCAGCCCGATCTTCTCCTGCATCTCTGCCAGGACTTCCTTCTCCCCAACACAAACTCATTTTCTCCTTCGTATGAGATGTCATTTTCAGTAAGCTGAGATAATTGGATTTTAAGATAAGACACCACAACATTAAATTTATTGTTTGTAATTTAATTTATTTTAAAATATTTTAGCTAATCCTGAATAATCAGGAGTATACTATAGACACTTGTGGAGTTAAGAAATGAAGCGTTGACACTACAGTTGAAATTTCAAAGTTTTTTGTAGCTCACTCCCCACAGATACCCACCTCTACTCCACTCTTACAGTGTGTAAAGATCTGTATATTCCAAACTTCCGATTTGCAACTAATTTTTAGGAGCATGTTTTCTCAAAGAGAAAATGTGGAATGAATGTGCTTCTACCTCCTCCTCCTCTTCCCACTCATTGTTACACACACATAAGGAGGCAAAAGTTATGACCTACCTAGATAGCATATTGAAAAGCAGAGACATTACTTTGCTGACTAAGGTCCATCTAGTCAAGGCTATGGTTTTTCCTGTGGTCATGTATGGATGTGAGAGTTGGACTGTGAAGAAGGCTGAGCGCTGAAGAATTGATGCTTTTGAACTGTGGTGTTGGACAAGACTCCTGAGAGTCCCTTGGACTGCAAGGAGATCCAACCAGTCTATTCTGAAGGAGATCAGCCCTGGATTTCTTTGGAAGGAATGATGCTAAAGCTGAAACTCCAGTACTTTGGCCACCTGATGCGAAGAGTTGACTCACTGGAAAAGACTGTGATGCTGGGAGGGATTGGGGGCAGGAGGAGAAGGGGACGACAGAGGATGAGATGGCTAGATGGCATCACGGACTCGATGGACTTGAGTCTGAGTGAACTCAGAGTGAACATTAACACATCGGGAGTTGGTGATGGACAGGGAGGCCTGGCGTGCTGCGATTCATGGGGTCGCAGAGAGTCGGACACGACTGAGCGACTGAACTGAAGGAGGCCCAGGTGAGATGGATGTGCCCAGGATGGATGTCCTTGGATGGCTTTCCCTGAGGACACTAGTCCAGTGGAGGACCATGGAACTGTAACACAGTATGTGAGAAGTAGCCGCTGCCTTGCATGTACAGCCTGTTCTTCACCTCCCGGTGATGGCACGGACCATGAGAACACTTTGATGCAATCGAGGGCAAGTGTGATTTGGGCTTTAGAGCGAACAGCACAAAGCCAGCACACTGTCCAGTTGTTGACCACGGATGTTCGTCTTGGAGATTCAAAAGCTGCTAAGCAGCTGCCGTTCATGAAAAATCTTAGGAGGCCTGTCTCCAGTGCTTGGTAGGTCATCCTTGCTGCTATCAAATGTAGGTCTCTGTTCTCTCCCCAGCCCGTTCCTTTGGTCCACCAGAATTTGCTGATTTCCCTGTCTGGATCACCCACTGGAGCTCCATCAGCAGGGGTAGACACAAAGGACCATTCCTGTGCTCAAGGAGCTTACTGTCTGGTTTGGGGAAACAGATGGGCATGTCTGTGGTCATGGTATAGAGACAGCAGATGTGTTGATAAAGTGCTGCTGCAGTGGGCAACCTGGGGAACAGCTTACTTGGGTGGAGCCAGGGCTGGTTTCTGGTAGACGGTGAGGCTTCCCTATGGGGTAGTGAGGCGGGGGAGGGCATGGGAGAACTGC
Organism: Ovis aries; assembly: GCF_016772045.2. Taxonomy (NCBI): domain Eukaryota; kingdom Metazoa; phylum Chordata; class Mammalia; order Artiodactyla; family Bovidae; genus Ovis; species Ovis aries. The sequence continues at coordinate 71,809,467 of NC_056066.1, read as the reverse complement.
AGCTCACTGAAAAGCCAAGCCCTTTGGCATTGTTGGGGCCATGGAGGCTGAGTTAGTGTGGCAGGAGGGAAAGGGAGGGGCAGGGAGGAGTGTGAGGCAGCCCCTTGACCTGATCCAAAAGGGCTTGACTCCTTTGCTGCTTCTGAGTCCAGGACCATGGAGACCTCTGTCGGTAGGGAGCCAGTGTTATAGTTGCCAGGGGTCACTGAGATGGTTTTGGGCATTGATAGTTGTGTGCTTCAGTGATTCAGAGTAGCTTTTTGCTTCTGCAGAAAACTGTTACTCTTTGCTTTCTGTGCATTTGTTAACAAAAGCTTTAGAGTCAGACACTGGTTTTGCCACTACAACATTTCTGACCCTAGGAAGTTACTGAGTCTAGCTGTGCCTCAGTTTCATCATCTTTTAAAAGGGTATAATCATAAAACCCACTGCATAGGATCATTCTGAGAATTTAATTAGTTACTACATATATAAAGCACATAATAAGCATACATTTAGCAGTCTCTATTACTGCTATTTGTTTTATTGATCCCCCCAAATGTGTACCATGCTTGTTTAATTACATCTCCCTGATTCCTGTCCTCCAGTTTCAAATACAGGAATCACCATATTAGCATGGTAATGCTGCAGTAATAATCCACTGAGTTGATGTAAATAAGGAACATCTGTGCAATATTTATGACCCATAAAACACAGCTATACTCTAAAATGTTGTTCTCATCCCAAGTAGGTCACTGCAGTGGTCCATGATCAGAGGACCCTCCTGGGGCCCTGGGCTGTGTTCACTGAGGTCTGTGCCAGCCAGCCCAGATGGGGACAGGCACTGCCACATGGCAGTTGGCAAAAATTAGACTCCTGAGGGTTTTTTTGCCCATCAGAGCAAAAAATGAGTTATCTTTTTGCAGGAAAAATAGGGTGAAGGTGCTTTTAAATTCAAGAACAGCCAGCTTGCAGTTGCCTGCGTGGGTTTAAATACTTGCTGGACTGTGTAGCGGATATTTAAAATCCCAGTGTGGTTTCCTCACCTTCAGTGCAATTCTGTCATGTGTGTTACCATTTTCTTACCATTTTTACTTGGGTGTCCAGGAAACTCTGAGTCAGATTTGCAGCCCCATCTTAGTCATTATGTATGAGCTCACAATAGGTGATTTTTCTAATACCTCTCTTCCCCTTGATCTTGATTTTCTTCCATTTATTCTTGAGTTCTTATATTCTCTTTGGATTGCATGTGTTTTTTAAAAAGTCAGCTAACCTTTAAATGTTCAAGCTGGTTTTAGGAAAGGCAGAGGAACCAGAGATCAAATTGCCAACATCCTATGGATCATCGAAAAAGCAAGAGAGTTCCAGAAAAACATCTATTTCTGCTTTATTGACTATGCCAAAGCCTTTGACTGTGTGGATCACAATAAACTGTGGAAAATTCTGGAAGAGATAGGAATACCAGACCACCTGACCTGCCTCTTGAGAAACCTGTATGCAGGTCAGGAAGCAACAGTTAGAAGTGGCCATGGAACAACAGACTGGTTTCAAATAGGAAAAGGAGTATGTCAAGGCTGTATATTGTCACCCTGCTTATTTAACTTCTATGCAGAGTACACCATGAGAAACGTTGGACTGGAAGAAACACAAGCTGGCATCAAGATTGCCAGGAGAAATATTAATAATCTCAGATATGCAGATGACACCACCCTTATGGCAGAAAGTGAAGAGGAATTAAAAAGCCTCTTGATGAAAGTGAAAGAGGAGAGGGAAAAAGTTGGCTTAAAGCTCAACATTCAGAAAACGAAGATCATGGCATCTGGTCCCATCACTTCATGGGAAATAGATGGGGAAACAGTAGAAACAGTGTCAGACTTTATTTTTGGGGGGCTCCAAAATCACTGCAGATGGTGATTGCAGCCATGGAATTAAAAGCCATTAAAAACTCCTTGGAAGGAAAGTTATGACCCACCTAGATAGCATATTAAAAAACAGAGACATTACTTTGCCAACAAAGATCCGTCTAGTCAAGGCTGTGGTTTTTCCAGTGATCATGTATGGATGTTAGAGCTGGACTGTGAAGAAAGCTGAGCACTGAAGAATTGATGCTTTTGAACTGTGGTGTTGGAGAAGACTCTTGAGAGTCCCTTGGACTGCAAGGAGATCCAACCAGTCCATCCTAAAGGAAATCACTCCTGGGTATTCATTGGAAGGACTGATGCTAAAGCTAAAACTCCAGTACTTTGGCCACCTGATGCGAAGGGTTGACTTATTGGAAAAGACTCTGATGCTGGGAGGGATTTGGGTCAGGAGGAGAAGGTGCTGACAGAGGATGAGATGGCTGTATGGCATCACCGACTCAATGCGTATGAGTTTGAGTGAACTCCGGGAGTTGGTGATGGACAGGGAGGGCTGGTGTGCTGCAATTCATGCGGTCGCAAAGAGTCGGATACGACTGAGTGACTGAATTGAACTGAACCTTTAAATGCTTTAATGAGCATGTCAGGGTAACACGAGGCTCTTCCTGCTTGTCATTTGATATGTTCATAGAGTCTGCACACTCATTTCCATTATAGGCTAACAAAAACGTAAACAGCAAGACAGATCTGCTAAGTGCCCAAGTCAAGTTCAGTATAGTGTGCACAGGGCTCAGCTAGCTTGTTCTACAAAGGGCCAGAGAAGCAGAGACAGTATGTAACTGAATGGGTCAGCTGTGTTCCAATAAAACTTTATGTACAAAAACAAGCAGCTGGCCCCTAGGTCGTGGTTTTCTGATCCGTGTGTTAGAGTAATGTGCATAGAGTTTGGCCACCTGATGCAAAGAGCTGACTCACTAGAAAAGACCCTGATGCTGGGAAAGATGGAAGTCAGGAGGAGAAGGGGATGACAGATGAGATGGTTGGATGGCATCACTGACTCAATGGACATGAGTTTGAGCAAACTCTGGGAGATGGTGAAGGACAGGGAAGCCTGGCGTGCTGCAGGCCATGGGGTTGCTAAGAGTCGGACACGACTGAGTGACTGAACAACAATACATAGTGTATGTAATTCACTAGTCACTAAGTGTCCACCACAATGAACTGTCATCTCAGGATGATGCTTCCATGAAACCACCCCCGAGGCCAGGAAGTTAGAACAGGGCCAGTGTCTTGAAGTGCCCCACACCTCTTCCCTTGTATCACCTGTCTCTACCACAGAGGTAACCAGTGACTTCTACACATAATAAATAAATTTTCATTACATTAAGTCCCGCATATGAAAGCATCATAGGTTAAAAAAATTACTCTCAAGAGGTAGACCTGATACCTGGTCAACATATATGACTGACTTTAGCATCACACTCAAAAGACCGATAAGCCCTTTGAGTTTCACTTCTTTTACTTGTAAAATGGGGATGTTAGTGCTTATATTAGGGGCTGTACGAAAAATCAACTGGATGCCATACTTGTGGTCTTGAATGCAGTCCTGTGTCCAGAGACCACGTAAGTTAATTTCTCATCAGTGAGATCACCTTTTCCGCACTGGCGGGCACCTCTTTGGGATGGTGCTAACTCTGCATAGAGAGGAATTCTTAGTCAGCTGGACTTATTTGTGAGTCTATCACCAAGCCCGGTCAGCCTCAAGCGTGGTCAGCTTCTTTCAGATTCATTCTGGCTGTTGGATGCCTCCGTGAGGGCTCCGTTGGTGTTTTTCCCAGGACACCAAACAAATGGCCGTTGTGGGGGTTTCCTGGCACCGAGACCTCCCAGCTCATTTGTATTCCGGTGGCTTCTTGTTCACACATGAGCACTTGTCTCCCGGGCCTAAGTCCGGCTTGGCTGTATGGGCTGGTGGGTGGCACCGGGCAGGCCTGCTTCCTGCGGGGGCCCTTTCAAGATTGGTCTTTTTTGGAGGGGAGGGGTGGGCAGAAGGGATTGACTCTTTTTGGGGGACGACTTGCCAGTGCCTGTGTGAGCAGCCCAGCAGTGTACCCAGGACGGTGCTGAATGTAATCAGGTTATGAATGATTCTGTCTTCACTGATTTGCTTTGGAGATAAAAGGTCCTGATGAGGTGGGCGCGACCAACAGCAGCGGCAGAAGTCAAACGTACCTTGGGGACATGAAGGGCCATCTTCACTCTCAAAGCACCTCCACTTCCTCCATCCAGAAAGGGCTATTGAGAGAGATCGTTATCCATGTCGGAGAGTCCATTAAGGGGAAGGAGTGCTTTGTAGCCAGAGAGCAAGGCCATAAAACCGAAAATGCCCTTTTGAAAGGGCCCCTGTGGCCTGCGAGGAAGCAAGCTTTTCCCTTTATGTGAGAAGGGAGTAATGGGGAGAAGACGAAAGAGAGAAACAAAGCTGAAATTCTTTGGGTCAGACGCCGCGCCAGAGGCTTTGACAAACACGGTTTTGTAAAATCCTCAAGCCAACTCCAAGCTGCAGGGATTATTATATAATATAATCTATATAATAGATACACAATGATCTATAATATCTAGATATACAATCAGTTCAGTTCAGTCGCTGAGTCGTGTCCGACTCTTTGCGACCCCATGAATCGCAGCACGCCAGGGATAGAATAGATATACAATAATCTATAATATCTATAGATATATGTATATCATCTATAAAATTCGACCCAGCCCCCCCCCCCCCCCATTTTACAGATGAAAACTAGGCTTGGAGAAGTTGGGTGGACTGCCTGGGTGTCAGCGGCAAAACCTTATTGGATGATGATGCCGGTGTGTGTCCTGCCCACATCCGGTGCCCCAGCCAATTGCAGTGCGTCTCTCTCCAAAGTCAGCCGTCCGTGCCCCGCCCCCACCTGCAGTCAGCCCTCACCCTGATTGACAGGAGTTGGTGGATCAGCATCTCCGCTCCCTCACCCTCTGTTGGGATAGCCCTGTGTTCTACCCGTGGGATTAACTTCCAGCTCCCCGCGGTGGTCACTTACTTGATAACACGTCCTGTGTTGGCTTCTTTCCTTCAATTTCTCGTTCACCAATGTTTCTTAGGATCGCTTTCCAAGTAAACTATTTGTTCTGTGATCCTGGTCACAGGATCTGCCTCTCGGGGACCTCACGCTAAGTCAGATACTACTACTACGACTAATTACAGCTTGATAATTAATTGCTGATGTTTACCGAGCAGTTCCTAAGTCCCAAGTGCTGTGCTAAGCTGTTTCCATGGGTCTTGTCACTAACTCCTCCCTAACAGATCCATGAGGTGAGTGTTATTATCATTTTACCTCTGAACTGAGGTTCAGAGAAGTAGAGTGATTTGCCCAAGGTCACACAGCTAAGGAGTCACACCCTTAACAGAGCTGGGTTCCCTCTTCTCGGTTTTCAGATCATGTGCCCATTGCCCTCCGAATAGGCTGCTTGTTTTTATACTAGTTTTCCTTGATAACATTTGGCTTGTTATGGGATGGAATTGTTTGAGGGGGTACCTATTTGGTATTGTAAAGTGCCTGCTCCTTCCTACGCAGAGAGCAGCTCTGGGTGAACTAACAAGGAGGGTCACTTAGATTTCTTCTCATTTCTTTTTTTCCTTCGTATGTTCCATCAATACAAGGTACTTGCTTCTTGTTTCTTGTCTGTTTCCATCTCCCACCCCCAGTAAGATGTAAACGCAAGAGATCTTTTTTTTTTTTTTAATTGCTGGTCCAATGCCTGGCATTCAAAAATGGATGTTAAATGAAGAGGCAAGTGATTTCTAATAATTGATTCATACCACCCAGCCCACTGCCTTTGCATGATTTCTGGCCACGGAGCTGATCAGAGTGTGTGTTCAGTTCAGTCGCTCAGTCATGTCCGACTCTTTGCGAACCCATGAATCACAGCACGCCGGGCCTCCCTGTCTATCACCAACTCCTGGAGTTCACCCAAACTCATGTGCATCGAGTCAGTGATGCCATCCAGCCATCTCATCCTCTGTCGTCCCCTTCTCCTCCTGCTCCCAATCCCTCCCAGCAACAGGGTCTTTTCCAGTGAGTCAGCTCTTCGCATCAGGTGGCCAAAGTGTTGGAGTTTCAGCCTCAGCATCAGTCCTTCCAATGAACACCCAGGAGTGATCTCCTTTAGGATGGACTGGTTGGATCTCCTTGCAGTCCAAGGGACTCTCAAGAGTCTTCTCCAACACCACAGTTCAACAGCATCAATTCTTCAGCGCTCAGCCTTCTTCACAGTCCAACTCTCACATCCATATATGACCACAGGAGAAACCATAGCCTTGACTAGACGGACCTTAGCAAAGTAATGTCTCTGCTTTTGAATATGCTATCTAGGTGGGTCATAACTTTTCTTCCAAGGAGTAAGCGTCTTTTAATTTCATGGCTGCAATCACCATCTGCAGTGATTTTGGAGCCCCCCCAAAATAAAGTCTGACACTGTTTCCACTGTTTCCCCATCTATTTCCCATGAAGTGATGGGACCAGATGCCATGATCTTCATTTTCTGAATGTTGAGCTTTAAGCCAGCTTTTTCACTCTCCTCTTTCACTTTCGTCAAGAGGCTTTTTAGTTCCTCTTCACTTTCTGCCATAAGGGTGGTGTCATCTGCATATCTGAGGTTATTGATATTTCTCCCAGCAATCTTGATGCCAGCTTGTGCTTCTTCCAGCCCAACGTTTCTCATGGTGTACCCTGCATAGAAGTTAAATAAGCAGGGTGACAATATACAGCCTTGATGTACTCCTTTTCCTATTTGGAACCAGTCTGTTGTTCCATGCCCACTTCTAACTGTTGCTTCCTGACCTGCATACAGATTTCTCAAGAGGCAGGTCAGGTGGTCTGGTATTCCCATCCCTTCCAGAATTTTCCACAGTTTATTGTGATCCACACAGTCAAAGGCTTTGGCATAGTCAATAAAGCAGAAATAGATGTTTTTCTGGAACTCTCTTGCTTTTTCGATGATCCATAGGATGTTGGCAATTTGATCTCTGGTTCCTCTGCCTTTTCTAAAACCAGCTTGAACATCTGGAAGTTCACGGTTCACGTATTGCTGAATCCTGGCCTGGAGAATTTTGAGCATTACTTTACTAGCGTGTGAGATGAGTGCAGTTGTGCAGTAGTTTGAGCATTCTTTGGCATTGCCTTTCTTTGGGATGTGTGGGTACCCCTCCTGTAACCACAGAAGGTTCAACAGAGAGCTCCCATTACAAGTCAGGCAAAGAAACTGCTGTTGTGGGTGTCTCCTAATCATGCTGGACACAACAGTCTAGTTGTGGCACCTTTCCATTGTGTCATCAGGAGCTGATAAGAACCCAGAGCTGATAAGAACATGGCATGGTCATTGTTGCTTGGGAGTAGTGTGGATAGTGTGCCAAGGAGCCAGGTGAAGGGATGAACAGGTTTCAAAGTGGTGGGGGGAAGTTCTCAAAGGAGGAATGCTGGATACAGGGCTTAAGTTTTGTAAAGAGCGCAACTTGATGAGTGACTTAGCCCTTTTCACATAGGTGGAAGGGTCTTATGTACAGGGTTCAGGCTGCTAATTTCTGAAGAGTAAGAAATCAATTTATATTTTTAGAGGGAGTTAAGTAGTTGTGAAAGAAGACCTCTTGCGTAGGAGAGTATTAATGGCTTTAACAGTTTGATGTTTCCTTCCCCCAAAGACCTGAGGATGTAAAAGGTGAGGATCATCCCACTTGGAAGGGACTTGGTGCAGTTCTCTTTCCTGGGGGAGGGATAGAGCCATCTCCAGAAGTTTCTCTATAAGCCACTTAATTCTGAAAGACTGTGCTCCGTCATCTTTCTTGGGGTGGAGTGGTTTCGGGGACCTGGATCTTGAAGTAGGAATAGGAGCTGGCCTTTAAGAAGAGCAAGGGAGTTGGAGGTGAGGGAATTAAATAGAGATACCATGTGTCACCAGTGGTAAAGAACCCACCTGCTAATGTAGGAAATATGGGTTCAATCCCTGGGTTGGGAAGATCCCCTGGAGAAGAACACAGCAACCCACTGCAGTATTCTTGCTGGGAAATCCCATGGATGGAGAAACCTGGCGGGCTACACAGCCCATAGGGTCACAGAGATTTGGGACACGGCTGAGCAGGCACACATGCAATTCCTGAGGCAGCACCGCAGGCTTAGGGAGCTCTGTGAGCTGGCAAGACCGGCGGGAGGACGTGAAGGGGGTGTGGTGGGAGAAAGGGCTGCAGATCCAGGGGGGCCCTCACTACCTGCTAAGACACCAAGGAGTTGCGAGGACAGTGGGAAGCCGCTGACAGGGTCAAAGTAGGAATATGACATAAGTCAGTTTTCTCTTGAAATAATGATTCTCATGGTTGGTAAAAGGATGAATTAGAAAAGACAAGACTAAGGGAGGGGTATCTAGGGTAATTCAGGTTAAGGCTCGTCAATTTGGGATAAAAGCAGCTCTGTGTGTATGCCTGCACACATTGTGATAATTGATGAGGAAATGAATTTGATGTTATCTTATGGAATGAAAGGAGCTCTCTAGGGTATGTCTCCTCAGGACCCTTAATACAGGATATAGATGGTCATAGGAACCCCTTCTGTTCAGCCTACTGAGCATCAGCGCTCCCTTTCTTTCTCCTGATTACACTTAGATTTTTATTCTTTTTCCTTAGGATCTCACTCCTGACAACCTCACCCCCATCCTCCAATCTGTGAGCTGGTCTTAGCCAATCAGAGTTAACTCACCTTTCTTAGGCTCAGTGATTGGCCTAGGCTTGGGTTCTTGAACCAGTTAGCTCATACATATCCTTGGGCACAGCAGTTGGTGAATAAGTGGACGTATTGACCCCATCTGAGCCAATGAGGAGATGGAGGGGATGGCAGTCCTGCCTCTTTCTCTGGATGTGATGTTCACCTTGGGGTTGAGAAACTATTAGTGGCTCTGGCAGCTAAGGGTTTTCATTTAGATGCCTCGAGGCTAAATTTCAGGCCATTTGATTCTGCTCTTGCTTCTCAGTGCATATTTGTTTATAAGTGTTTGTTTAAAACACTGTGTTTTAACATGAAGGCGAAGAACTAAGCTTTATACAGACACACATACTCAACATTCTTTTTTATTTGGAAAACGTAAGTATATAGACACATCTATATGCAAACACACATACATACTTTTTAAACTACGTTTTGGTCATGCTATATACATTGGTCTCCAAACTCAAGGTACTTAGCTTCGTGGAAAGGAATGGTGAGAGGGACAGTTCTCTGTTTATCTTCGACATGCCTCTGCTTCTGTGTTTCTCTTTCCTTTTTTTGCTGTTTTTATGTTGGTCATCTTTTAGCCATACTGCATGGCATGCAGGATCATAGTTCCTGGACCAGGGATTGAACTCATGCCCCTGCATTGACAGTTTGGAATCTTAACCACTGGGCCATCAGGGAAGTCCCTCACGTGTTTCTTTTGTCTTTATATATCAGGCCTGGTGGGCTGCAGTCCATGGGGTCGCACAGAGTCGGACACGACTGAGCGACTTCACTTTCACTTTTCGCTTTCATACATTGGAGAAGGAAATGGCAACCCACCCCAGTGTTCTTGCCTGGAGAATGCCAGGGACGGGGGAGCCTGGTGGGCTGCCGTCTATGGGATCACACAGAGTCGGACACGACTGAAGCGACTTAGCAGCAGCAGCAGCAACTGGCTTCACCATATACTTTGTGTTCACATTTGCCCCTGGGTAAATACCCCTTAGTCTTTGGACAGTGAAGTATTTCAGCGTCCTCTGAACCATCCTCTAAATTTTTTTGGCCAGTACCTGACAGCCTAATAGGGAATGAGGGAGTAGATAAAATCTGGTTGAAGGGTAAAAATGGGGAACAAGTGAGTGAAAAAAATCAGGGAAATGTTTAAGTAATACAATCTCCATTTCAGGTTTTGGAATTGAATGCCAAGTGCAGAATGTTAAATGGGACATTTTCAGAGCTTGGGAGAAGTTTGATATATAGGATGTAATTAAGAGGCTGAGGAGAGTGCCATTTTTTATATCCTCTACTTGTCACTTGTGCAGATTTGATTTCAAATATGATTTTTGAGGTTACAAGGGTAATTAATTGGATGGTCTCTTCCAGGAACTATCATTCACCTGAGTAACATCCTTTAAATTGATAGACCCAGAGAAAGAGTAGGTGAAGGGAAATACAAGAGGGTGTGCGTTTTTTCATTTAACTGCTATTTATTTGGTACCTACTATGTGCTGCGGACCTTGTTGCTGAGGTTAGGAGGTACAGTGGAGATGGCAGAGTGTTGGGGGACCTTGTCTAATTTGACAGGGGACAGAGAAGCAAACGTGTAGGCTGGTTCCACTGGGGTAGGTATCTGGGTCCCAGATCAGGACTGGATAGATGCCTGACTGGGTACCCTTGCTTGAACAAGATGAATTCATTTTATTTTTAATCTAATTATAGATTATTTAAACAAATAAGATCAGCCCATTTAAGAAAGTGACGATACTACAGAACAAAAAGGAGCAAAAAAGGGTTATCTGCTATCTGTTAAGTGATCCTACTACCTAGAAGCAGCCACTTCAGTATTTTGGTAAATTTTCTTTTGATGTTTTTTAAAAAACTGAATTGTAGTTGATTTACAATGTTGTTAGTTTCAGGTACACAGCACAGGGATTCAGCTATACATACGTGTGTGTGTGTGTGTGTGTGTGTGTGTGTGCGTGCGTGCACACACTCAGTTGCTCAGTCATGTCTGACTCTTTGTGACCCTGTGGACTGTAGCCTGCCAGGCTCCTCTGTCCATGAATTTTCTAGGCAAGAATACTGGCATGGTTGCCATTTCCTACTCCACAGGAATATATATGTATATATTTGCACATAATCTTAAGATTCTTTCCCCTTACAGGTTATTGTGAAATAATGAGTATAGTTCCCTGTGCTGTACAGTAGGTCCTGGGCCTACTCTTAAAATGTAATTGTCAGATTATTTATTTAGTCTTTGAGCCTAAACTCAAACTTGAACATGTGACAGAGGCGTCTCCTGAGCAGTTCCCATAGTTGATGGAACTGTTGTTTCTATGATCAGGAATGAATCCAGAATGGAACCTTTGATCTTTGTCTACATGTCAGTGTAAAAGATAGTGTCAGTTCCTTAATACCCTTCCTGGACCCAGAATGTGGCTGGCTCCAGCAGCTGGGTTTGCCAAGGTCATCCTTCTCCATCCTCAGGAGTGTGCTCCATCCATCGTGAGTGTGCCTCCAGTCTCACTAGTCTTCTAGTTCTTGGTGCCTTAACTCTGATGCATCTGTGGATTGAATGGAGTAAGACTTTAATTAGAAAAGTAAGAGTTCGTGAATGTGTTTTATTTATTCAGATTTGGAGACGAATTCCTGGATTCAATTCATAATTCTCAGAGTTATTAGAACTTTTTGAGACTCAGTTTTCTCATTGTTAGAGTCCTTGTGGTTCTTTATTAATGCTCCTTATTGGAAACTTTCTGTTCCTATGCCATTTTTACCCCATTGGAGTGCCAAAATTAAAGAGATACTGTTTAATATTTAGGTGGAGAATCTTCAGGACATCTCAGACCAACTGTGTTCTGTCTGTCCATTTCCTTCGCAAACATGAGGTTAAACATGGAGTTAGACTGTGCCTGTCTTCATCTCTAGGGAGGCAGAACATTCCATTGTGTGGGCTGTAATAATTTTCTTCTAGTGTTTCTTTTCTCCTTGGAGCTGAGAGAGCTTCAGATGTTTGATGGCCATTTGAGGGTTATGACAACAGTTGTGATTGTGGCTTTTGGGAAGGGCAGTTCTGACCATATAAATAGGAACCTCCAGCAGATAAAACAGATCACTGGTTAGGGATATAGACCACAGTATTATTATAGGTCACTTTTGCCTGGTCCTAAGATCCATTTGAGAGTCTCCAAGTTTTCTAGTCCAGGAGTGCTTTAGTTTATGCAAATAATGAACACAGTGGAGAACAGCTGGAGGGCCATATTCCTTGGCTCAACCAGGTGCTGCCATGAAGCACCTTGGGCTTAATCTGCCCAAGCTTGTATTTTCAAGCGAATGTCTAAATCTAACTGTTTGTGGGAAATCTCCTGATTTTAAATATTGGCCACTTTTAAAATAAAATATATTCTATAGTGTGGATCCAACAGAATCAAAGTATGGGCCACTAGTTGGATTAGAATTATCTAGAAATTCCCTTCTGGTCTTTCCAGTTGAGAATTCTGTATTCCCTTCCTCATCCTTTCCTCACTGCAAACTTACAGGGTGTTCACAGTTTCCTCTCCTGGACCCTTAACAATTTTCCTTCTGCTTTGAATGAGTCTAGGTTGTTGCCATTTCACTACTGAAAATATGAGCCCAAGAGACCACAGTGTTACAGAGGCTGTGCAGCACTTGGGATAAACTGTGTTCTTGCAAATCAAAATACAACAGCCGTCAAAGAGGGTTATGATTTATGCTGTTACAGCAAGAGCCCCTACTGCTTGATGTGTGTACTGCCCGACTGAGATTGCATGAGGGCCTTTCACTTACAGTATCTCATTTAATCCTCTTGCTGTACAGGGAGTGAGGTGGTATGACCTCCACTTTATGGAAGCTCTGTGAGGTTTGACCTCTTGCTTAAAGATGCACAGCTGGTAAGGGACAGAGCCTAGCTTCCTGGTCCATCTCTTCCACTCCAGTGTGGGCTGTGCGGCTTCCAGGTCATAGAGGTGTTATTTCCCTCTAGCCGTTACAAAGGCCTCCCTGGAGCATGCCTTGCACATAGTAGGTTCTTTTACCTTTCTTAATAATGATAATATGAAGCTGGCTTTGCCCTAGTGGGTAGAATTAGCCTAGTGGAGACAGTTTTTTCATGGCATAAATGAGCCTTTTAAAACCTGAATGACATGACAAAGTTAATTTTGAGAAAATACAAAAAAAGAGGCAAATATTTACCTATTTTTACTTTATTAAAATGTAATGCACAGAAGCATATTTTTTAGAAGTGATAAATGGATTTGTTCACAAAAGAATCTTGGAGAAAGAAAAGTACCACATTTAAAAATTATATACTGTTCTATAATTGCACAAACCAAATACATGTTTTATTTGTAATTACATTGGTAATATATGTAATTACATGATAAAACAAGCAAAGCAAACTGTGTTCCAAGCGAACATGAATCAACACTTTTTTTCCTTTTCTCCAGTTACGCTGCAACATTAATTTGTCTTGCAGAAGTACGAATATCACACAGACATTGAAAAAAAAAGCATCCCTGACCTACCTCAGGCACTTTAATGATTTCTCAAGCAGGAGATACTGATGTTTTGCAGTCTTGGAGGTGAGAGTGAAACCCATCTTACTCCACTTCTGCTGCCTTTTATTTTTGTCTATGAAAAAGGTAGCAGACGGTTCATTTTTGAGGCATGCTAAAACTATACCACCACTGCACCTGCGCCTCCAGAGTGGTTCTGCTATGGGTAATTTCTTCCTGAAGAAACCAACCCACATATTCTTTATTCCTTCTGAAAAAAAAAAAAAATTAGCTAGGCTGGTTTAGGCATAATGATGCATTGTTTGGAAATGCACTTTCTTTTAAGAAATTCAGGGCTTCTGTGCAATGTAATTCTCAGATTTCTGGGGAGTTATTCATTGAATCATTCCTTCAGACAATTATAGAGCTCCTGCTGTGTGCATCAGCTGCCTTGCTGGGTTCAGGGGTTACAGAGAGGAAATACCCAGTTCCTATTCTATGTAGATATAGTCTGGTCTGGTGAGGGAAAGACACATAAATAAGTATAATGTGGTATGGAAAGTGCTAAGGACCACAGGAGAAGAACTAGGAGACTGAGGAAGAGGAGTCCAGAGGCCTCCCAGGCTGGTGATGAGTTTGGAAGGGCTAGATAGGACTGCAGTGGGTACCTCTTGCCCCAGGGATGAGGTGAAGTGTTGATGAGAATGTGTGCCAAGCAAGGGTGTTGGACGCACCAGGGGATGTGGGTCCCCTGGTTGGGATGTGAATGGTTGAGGCACATTCTAAGAGCTGCCATTTCCGTGGAGTTGAGAGTGAAGGTCAGGTGTGAGGGTGTGACAGGAGATGAGGTTTAAGCATGAAGGGAGATCATACCTCCCAGCCTAGAGATGTGCAAACGTAATCAGAAATCCGTGTTTAGGTCATGAACTTTTTTTTTTGAATTAAAGTATTATTGACTTACAATATTGTGTTTCAGGTGTACAGCAAAGTGATTCAGTTATATACGTATATAAATATGTATTTCCAATGCTTTTCCATTAATAGTTTGTTATAAGATATTGAATATACTTCCCTGTACTATACAGTAAATCCTTGTTGTTATCTGTTTTATATATAGTAGTGTGTATCTGTTAATCCCATACTCCTAATTTATCTCTCCTTGCTTTGGTAATCATAAGTTTTTTTTTTGTACGTCTGTGAGTCTGTCCGTTTTGTAGATAAGTTCGTTTGTAGATCACATATAAGTGATATCACGTGCTACTTGTCTTTCTCTGACTTACTTTACTTCGTGTGATAATCTCTATTTGCATCCATATTGCTGCAAATGGCATTATTTCATTCTTTTTTATGACTGAATAGTATTCCATTGTGCATGTATGTGTATACACATATACATACATATCACGTCTTCTCTATCCGTTTCTCTGTTGACAGGCATTTAGGTTGCTTCCATTTCTTGGCTATTGTGAATAGTGCTGCTATGAACATTGGGGTGCACGTGTCTTTTCCAGTTAGCACACTCATGAACTTTTATTATACCTTCTCTGCAGCTGCTGCCCATAGAGCCTTTGCTTTGCTGGAGGAGATCTTCTGGGGATTTAATCTCTTGTCTTGGATTATAGAGTTATCTGTGATGTCTAATTCCATGGGACAGGTTGCCAAGGGTGGGAGTCCTAACATCTGCTGGCTTTGCCTTTCACCAGGTTCACCTTTAATCTGTGGGCTTCTTGGAGCTCTATCCACAAACAGAGATGGAGGGAAGGCACTGTTCTTGGAGGCGTGTTTTGTAGACACCTAGCAGTTTTGGGCTCTAGAGGCATGAGATGGAGAAGGATGACTCTTGGGAATATGCAGAGGAACAGGATGCAGAGTGGCCTTGCTCCTTGCTCCTCCAGTCTCCTCTCACTTTGCATCAGATTCTCCCTTGTAGACTTAAAATGTCAGCAAGCCAGAGACTGTGGGATGCATTATTGAATCGCACCTGTGTTGGTCAGGATATAAATATTGCTTAATTCCTTCGTGTTCAGCAAACATTTATGGAGTGTCAGGCTCTGTTCAGTCTCACGTCTCTGCCATTAACAGGTCCCTGGCCTTGTGGGGAGGGAGAATGAATTGTTGAGGGATTTCTGACTGTGGGATGTGTAAGACGATGTGATGATGATGAAGATGATGATTTAGGAAGAATATATAGGCAATGTTGCCATGGTTACCTTTTGTCCCAGGGATGGGGAGAGCGGGTGAGAATGCATGCCAGGCAGGGGTGATGGATGTGCTGGCATTTGCTGAGTCTCTATTGTGCACAAAGATTATCCTTGTGTCCATTTTAGGAGAGATGTACTATAGTCCTGCATTTCATTGTTGAGGAAACTGAGGCATGGGGGCAGTTTCTGGTAAGTGGAGGAGGCAGAATTCAGACCCTGGGTGGTTACTGGCTGATGGGCACAGAGGAGGATGTAGTCAGTTGCATCTCAGAGGTGGTGCCCCTTTAGTGAATATCCTGAAGGAGAAATATCCAGAGGGACAACCTGAGGCAAAGTGTGTTTGGCTAAAGGAGAACTGGGATGATTGCCATTGATGTTTCAGCGGCAGGTGAGGGGGAGTGAGGCTGGAGTCGGGGAGATTCTGCGGGACTGCTCTGGGAGCCTCTAGGGTGCTGGCCGTGGGTGCTCCACCTTCCTGTTAGGGGATTCACATGACCTGTGAATGCAGTTGATGCCTTGTGACAACTGGGGCCATCTGCAAAGTCCTGTTTAGAAGCACTTGTGAGGCAGGGTCACCAGGGGCATGTCCAGGAGGTTTTGTAGATGTGTACATGATGGAGGGGACTCTTTAAGAAACAGAACACAACATTTTAAATACAAAGTGGGATTCAGGGCCTTGAAAGGGACGTGTGCACAGAAGGATCCGAAAGTGTCAGCTTTGTTAGCATCATGTAAATCCACCCTAGGCAGTCTTTTCCATCCATATTGTGCTTATTTCTGCACCAGTGCAGAAAAGCAACGATTCATGTTTCAGTTTTGTTTTGTTTTAACCCACAACTGGGGACCAGTCATTTATTTTATCATGACATCCACCATATTCGGAGGGTGGCCTAACCAGCCTCTTTCCAGGATGTCTCCTAGGATCGGCCCCCCAGTTGTGGCTACTCTGAACACAGCGTTGTCTCATGCATTCAAATACGGCCTCCTTGTACATCTCTCTATATATTTTTCATAGCAGAGGGTCTAGAGATGGTTGATATTCAGGGCATAATTCCCCGAGCGTTCCTGCCTTGCTAAATTTCAGTTTGTATGTCTTTCGTCAAATATTTGGCTTAGCTGGGGCTGGTTGGCATATTGTGTTAGCTCAAAGTGATTTATTGTCTCAGTGTCGTCCATTCAGTACAGAGAGGTAATATTTAGTGTGTCAGTGGGGATTATGTTGTAATCTCAAGAAAAATATAGGAAGTTAGGTAGAGAAAAAATCCAGGGAGAAGAACCAAGCGGTTATTAAAATAGACTTTTCTAATATATGTTCATTCGTGGAGAGTTACATCCACAACTTCATTTCTCATCAAAAAGTCTCAAAGAGCCAATTTCCAATAGTTCTTATCCTTCTTTGCAGCTGAATATTTGGGGGTATTTTAAAGCGATATTATAAAATAGATTGAAAATGAAGTCCTATAAATGATCTTTAATCAACAGACTCTGTTGCTTTATGGAACAGAAAACAGTGAACAAAAGACTATGATTTTAATTCAAGGAAAGAGAGCTATTTATTTTAAGTATTTCTGCAGAATGGCAGAAGTAATTTATTCAGTTATAATTAGACATATTGTAAAACGGACGATTGTGAAAAGAGTAATTCTCACTGGCTTCCTTGAGTTGGGGAAGGCTCTTCGGCATGATTCTTTGCTATCTGGTTGTAGATCCTAGTGCCAGAAATTAACCTACGAACCAGGTCAGAACCAGAGAAAAATGGAAGCTGAAACTATTCATGTTCCCCTTTTAATCCTGAAAATGGGTTTACCTTCCTTCTGTCTTGATAAGAAACCTGCTTGGTAAGACTTCCTCTTCCTGGGAACTTGGATTTCAAGAGTGGAACCACCACTCCCTAACTTAAAAGACTGTGACCAAGTGTTTGAACAAACAATGTGGTTTACACTGAGCCCGGCTTTCTTTCTGGAAGTCTGGAATTTTGGAATGTGCTAGGCAGAGGGTGCCTATGTGACCAGCCTCTGGTAAAAGCACTGGGCACTGACTTTGTAATGAATCTTTCTCATGGACAGCACTTTATGTGTGTTCTTGTTGCTGAAAGAATTGTGTCCTTAGTGACTCCACTGGAAGAGGACCCTGGAAGTTTGTGCTTGGCTTCTTCCAGACTTCACCCCATGCACCATTTTCCTTTGCTGATTTTCTTAGTCTCCTTTTGCTCTAATATATCATAGCCATGAACATGGCCGTCTGCTGAATCCTCCAGCTTTGAACTGTCAAACCCAGGGGTGGTCTTGGAGACTCCTGAGACATCTTCCCACCAGCATGTATATATGCTCAGCTAATTCATCTTAGCAAGGGAAGAAATTGCACTCATCTCACACACTAGCAAAGTAATGCTCAAAATTCTCCAGGCTTCAACAGTACATGAACCACGAACTTTCGGATATTCAAGCTGGATTTAGAAAAGGCAGAGGAACCAGAGATCAAATTGCCAACATCCTTTGGCTCATAGAAAAGGCAAGAGAATTCCAGAAAAACATCTACTTCTGCTATATTGACTATACTAACGCCTTTGACTGTGTAGATCACAGCAAACTGTGGAAAACTCTTCAAAAAATGGGAATATGAGACCACCTTACCTGCCTTCTGAGAAATCTGTATGCAGGTCAAGAAGCAACAGTTAGAACCAGACATGGAACAACAGACTGGTTCCAAATTGGGAAAGGAGTATGTCAAGGCTATATATTGTCACTCTGCTTATTTAACTTATAGGCAGAGTACATCATGCGAAATGATGGGCTGGATAAAGCCCAAGCTGGAATCAAGATTGCTGGGAGAAATATCAATAACCTCAGATATGCAGATGACACCACCCTCATGGCAGAAAGCGAAGAGGAACTAAAGAGCCTCTTTTTTTTTTAAAAAAAAATAAATTTCTTTATTTTAATTGGAGGTTAATTACTTTACGATATTGTATTGGTTTTGCCATACATCAACATGAATCTGCCACAGGTATACACGTGTTCCCCATCCTGAACCCCCCTTCCTCCTCCCTCCCCATAGCATCCCTCTGGGTCATCTCAGTGCACCAGCCCCAAGCATCCAGTATCATGCATGGAACCTGGACTGGCGATTCATTTCATATATGATTTTATACATGTTTCAATGCCATTCTCCCAAATCATCCCACCCTCGCCCTCTCCCACAGAGTCCAAAAGACTGTTCTATACAGCTGTGTCTCTTTTGCTGTCTTGCATACAGAGTTATTGTTACCATCTTTCTAAATTCCATATATATGCATTAGTATACTGTATTGGTGCTTTTGTTTCTGGCTTGCTTCACTCTGTATAATAGGCTCCAGTTTCATCCACCTCATTAGAACTGATTCAAATGTATTCTTTTTAATGGCTGAGTAATACTCCATTGTGTTTATGTACCACAGCTTTCTTATCCATTCATCTGCTGATGGGCATCTAGGTTGCTTCCATGTCCTGGCTATTATAAACAGTGCTGCTATGAACATTGGGGTACATGTATCTCTTTCAATTCTGGTTTCCTTGGTGTGTATGCCTAGAAGTGGGATTGCTGGGTCATTAGGCAGTTCTATTTCCAGTTTTTTAAGGAATCTCCACACTGTTCCCTTTAGTGGCTGTACTAGTTTGCATTCCCACCAACAGTGTAAGAGGGTTCCTTTTCTCCATACCCTCTCCAGCATTTATTGCTTGTAGACTTTTGGATCGCAGCCATTCTGACTGGTGTGAAATGGTACCTCATTGTGGTTTTGATTTGCATTTCTCTGATAATGAGTGATGTTGAGCATCTTTTCATGTGTTTGTTAGCCATCTAGATGTCTTCTTTGGAGAAATGTCTATTTAAAGAGCCCCTTGATGAAAGTGAAAGAGGAGAGTGAAAAAGTTGGCTTAAAACTCAACATTCAGAAAACTAAGATCATGGCATTTGGTCTCATCACTTCATGGCAAATAGCTGGGGAAACAATGGAAGTAGTGACAGACTTTATTTTCTTGGGCTCAAAAATCACTGAAGATGGTGGCTGCAGCCATGAAATTAAAAGACACTTGCTCCTTGGAAGAAAGGCTATAACCAACCTAGACAGCATATTAAAAAGCAGAGGCATTGCTTTGCCAACAAAGGTCTGTCTAGTCAAAGCTATGGTTTTTTCAGTAGTCATGTATGGATGTGAGAGTTGAACTACAAAGAAAGCTGAAGGCCAAAGAATTGATGCTTTTGAACTGTGGTGTTGGAGAAGACTCGTGAGAGTCCCTTGGACTGCAAGGAGATCCGACCAGTCCATCCTAAGGAAATCAGTCCTGTATATTCATTGGAAGGATTGATGCTGGAGCTGAAACTCCAGCACTTTGGCCACCTGATGCAAAGGGCTGACTCACTGGAAAACACCCTGATGCCTGGAAAGATTGAAGGCAGGAGGAGAAGGGGATGACAGAGGATGAGGTGGTTGAATGCCATCACTGACTCCATGGACATGAGTTTGAGCGACTCTGGGAGTTGGTGATGGACAGGGAAGCCTGGCACGCTGCAGTCCATGGGGTGGCAAAGAGACCTGACTGAGCGACTGAACTGAACTGAGGTAAAGAAATGAGCACAAAGCCATGTCTCTCCCTTCACACCAGGTCTTCTCCCAGTCACACTCCACAGTACCTGATGCTACTTGCCTGTTGCTCCTCCTCCTCTGGCTTCCTTGTCCTGGGTGGGGGAACTCTGGGAGTTCTTTCCTTTCCAGCCTCCTCTGTGGACTTGTTGTCTCAGGTGCAGTGTGTGTGTGTGGGGTCCTGTCCCAGGTTCTCTCTTTCCTGTTTGCTTTGCACGTGCCACTGGTCCTTGGTGAGCTGAGATGGGGAAACTGCATGGGGGAATCTCTGCAAACTCAAGTGCCTGGTTGGTTCCTGCCTTGGGAGGCAGACAAGAATCTCTTGGGACAGGAGCCTGCACTAAACTTCCCAAGGAGTTCGGGCTAGATTTCGCCTCTCAACTGAGAGCGGTCAGCCTTCGTGATGCCACCCATAGCCAGTACCTTTACATGACAGGTCCCCCCAAATCTGTGCTTCCACCTGAGACCCCTGGTCTGTGATTTGGGCCTGCGCCAGAAGAGGCCCTGCCCACTCTCCCCTATCCCTGTCATCGCCCCTTTGTCCAGGCTGGCACCTCTTGGACTCCACCCCCGTCTCCCCCAGTGGCCTTTCTGGATAGCTGTAATCCCGTCACCCTGCTTCATAAAAGCTCTTGAGCATCTCCTCGGTGCTGTCACTCTGGGCTGGCACTTGGTGGGTCCTTGGCGAGTTTTTGTGGAATGAGTGCGTGAATGCGTGGATGTGTAAGTGTTAAGCTTTATTCAAGTGCTGAGTTAGCAACCCTGTGAGCCCTGTAGGCAGACCAAGAGCCAGAGCTGAGGTTCAGAGCCAGTGAGCTGTTGAATTTATTTGAGATCAATTTGCTGAAGACTTTGGAAAGTCGCTAGGAGGAGGGGGGAGCAGAAATGGGTGTCACTTGTCTTTGTCTAAGAGTCATAGGAAGAGAAAGGTGGAAAATAACTCACAGTGATGGGATGGGGAGGCTTCTGATCCTACTGGGAACCCTTCAGTGGTCCACAGGACCCCCTTCTTAATGGGAGAAGAGGAGTTCTTGCTAAGGCAGAATTTCCCAAAGGTGTGATGCTCCCTGGTTTGAATCTGGCTCTGCCACATGCTGGCTATGGGCTCCCGGACAGATTCTCAGTGCCTCAGTTGACTTATTGTAGGGTGGAGATCATGGTGTCTGCATCCAGGGGTATTCATGGAAGTCTTTGAGAAAACGTGTCTAATAGCTAAAGAAAGTGTGAGCCTTCATAAAGGCTCTGTGCAGTCTTTTGCTGATGGTGTGTGAAGGCAGCGGTGGTAGCGCTAGCTCCTTTAATTGCGCAGGCACCTGACATTTACCATCACTGTGTCTCCACCCCTCAGGTGGAATCTCGTGCGTAATAGGTGCTCAGCAAAAACTACTGAATGGATGCGTGTGGCCTGGGTCCTAATTGTTTAATGTAGGTGGTTGACTGGCACTATCTGCCATGTGGTTGATCTGCAACAAACTGAAGCTACCATTCTTGTTATCTACCCAGAAATACAAAAAGTGGCTGTGATAGGGGTTTATGTTCTTTTGTAAAGCATAAGCAGCAGTGTGATTCCTTCAGGTCTTTAATGGAGCCACACGAATTCCCATGCTTTGCTTTCATCTGGTAGGGCTGTTTTCCTAGCAAGGACACGCCTGGGGACTCATTCTCATTTGGTGAGAGAATGGGGGCCAAGACCTGTCGTGTTTCCATGGAGGGTGTAGAGAGCACAATTCTGCCATCTTCAGAATTTCAAGTCCCGCCTGGGGTGCAGCTCTGTGGCCACACTTGTTTCATTTCCCTTCAGTGCTGGCTTAGAGCCTTGGTCTTCCTTCCAGCCTCCTGCTCACATCTATCATTTTTATTTGGCTGATCAAATCCTTCTAGGACTTTGGGCCTGATTTGCTGTTTCAAGGTCTCCTCCACGCAACACTGGACCCTTCAGGAGCCTGTGGCGTGGGCACAGGTGCTTTTGTTTGAGTACTCCCTTTGAACCTCTCCTGCCATCCCCATTGGCAGAGGAGGGAAGAGATGGTACGAGGATTGAAACAACTTGCTTTGAGAGCTGAGATTAAGCTTGAGGCTTAATCTTACCCTGTGTGGGGTGATCTGCCCTTTGTGCCATGCTTGCCTTGCAGGGAGCCCTTCAGAGTGCACCACAGCCGAGTGCTAACTTCTATTAATAGGATGACTTGGAACCCTTCTGTGGGTACCTGACTATTGGCCTTGGATGTCTCTTCAGTGGTTGCTTTTATGTGGACTTTGTTTCAAGAAACTCTTCTAGGAATGAAGTCAATGCAATTGAAAGCAGCTCTGTGTTGCAAAGCCTTACACAGATACCGAGTTTGTAAATAGTCCATGTGGTCATTTGTAAAGATGTCTGTCTGTTTACCCCTGACCTGCATTGGGGCACTTGCAGTGAGATGCCAGCTTCTCCCATGAAGAGGAGGAGTCTGTTTTTCCGCTCTTTGAAGCTGCTGCTTGGTCATGTGACTTGTTTTGACTAATGAGATGGTGATAAATTGGACACCAGCTGAGGTTTGAAAAGTGCTTGTGCGTTGGAGTGGGTTCCTTTCTGCCCCTGGGATCTCTGCTGCCACCTCTAGGTGAGGAAGTCTGCTGGACATATGACCCAGCTGCCCCCACCACCCCAGCTAGCCTAGAAGCAGAGCTCCCTTAGCTGAGCAGCCACTGATACAGACCCATGATTGAGTCTGACCTGGATCAGCAGAAGAACCACCCCGCTGAGCCTAGATCAGAGTCCTGCCCCACAGACTCATGGGGCAAATAAATGGTGGTGGTTTGAAGCCACTGAATTTTAGGGCTAGTTTGCTACACGGGGAAAGCTAACTATCTAACTGATAGAGTTGACTTAATGGCCACTGATTCTTTTTTCTTAACCGAAAGGATTTAAGGAAAAAAAATTGCAATCCTATTTGCTGCAAGATTTCTTAAAAAGTAACTCTTTTCAGGGCCTGTGAAATACCCACCCAGTTTATCACCCCAGCATTTGTACTTAAATGTTGCAGAACACATGTGGATTTTGAGTATGGATTTCCAAGTTGGAAGAGAACCTTTGGCCAGAGTGGGTCCAAATAAGTGACCACACCAGACACCGGGGTTAGTCTTATCTGAGAATTCATGATCCAAGAAGTAAGAAATTTAGCCAGAAATATCCTGAGCATGGCTCCGGCAGTTGGGAGTAATTGACTGAAAACTACAAACTGCTTGGATTCAGCATTGTAAAAGATAATTTCACACATGGTGGTTCTGTAAGGGTATTAAGGCTCAAAAAAGTAAACTGGATTAAGAAGGCCTAGTGAATATGAAACACTGAATGGAGGCATTAATAACCGAAAGTGTGGATGAAATTGAGGAACAACAGACTCAAAGAGAAGCAGATGAAGTGAAATCGGATGAGTTCAAATTGGCTCTAATATTCTACAACTGGAAGATCTCATCCCATTGTATTAATAATAAAAAAAAAAGACAATCACGTTGTGCACATCACACACACATACACACATGTGCACATAACCCAGAGAAGATTTGCTAACTCCTGTCCATTGCGAAGGAGCTCCGCTTCGAGGAATTCTACCTGACTCACTCTGTGTGTGTGTTGGTGTGCAGGATGTGTATGTAATAGGTTATTTACTACAGCTTTCCTTGTACTTGTAAAAGACTGGACATAATGTAAATGTCCTTTCTATGGAGGACTATTAAAGAGAAAGAACAAGATCTCCCAAGTGTTAATGCAGAACAAGATCCAAGACATATCAATGGAAAAAAGTATGGGACTCTGTCTAGTGGTTTAGCAATTATGTAACGAAAGGACACACACAAAATACACATGTGCACATATTTGTATCTGGTAATATTTCATGGGGAGAAGGCAGTGGCACCCCACTCCAGTACTCTTGCCTGGAAAATCCCAGGGACGGAGGAGCCTGGTAGGCTGCAGTCCATGGGGTCACTAAGAGTCAGATACAACTGAGCGACTTCACTTTCACTTTCATGCATTGGAGAAGGCAATGGCAACCCACTCCAGTGTTCTTGCCTGGAGAATCCCAGGGACGGGGGAGCCTGGTGGGCTGCCGTCTATGGGATCGCAGAGAGTCGGACATGACTGAAGTGACTTAGCAGCAGCAGTAATGCTTCATGGACTTACACGCAGAGCTTACCGCCAGAGGGCAATGCAAGAAAGTGCTAGTCATCAGTGCCTGGGGTAGGAGCCAGGTGGCCGGTGGTCAGTATGTTGCCAGGCAGGGCAGGGGTGGGAGGGAGGTTTCACTGTATGCTCTTTTGTGTTTACTTTTCACTATATTTCTGGATTATTTTCATGAAAGTCATATAAAACGTATTTAAAATATTGCTCCTGTTCTGTATTAAGCCTCTTGAAGGCTTTTGTGTCCTCATTCTGATGAGTTATGGCACTCCGATCCCAGGAGGTGGTGAGGGAAGCACCCACTGTGGGAGAGGAGTGACAAGGCCAGCTTTGGGGTCTTCCTGGGTTCTGGGCCTGGTGTGGCCATTTTCGAACTTGGACCACCTTGAATGCTTTGTCCTTGAATTTGTCATCCATGACCTCGGAGAGGAAGACCACACTCTCCCCTGCTGGGAATAAGCAATGAACGGTGCTCTGAGTCTGGTTCAATCTCAGGCTCCCTGGCACTGCCTGCTGTCAGCCATAGCCGAGTCTTCATGGTGGGGTTGTCCACGCCCATGTGGGCTCAGGTGGGATATTGAGCGAGGCAGTGATGTCTCAATGGGGCCTCTCTGAGCAGCATTGCCTGTCCTATGATTCTAATCCAGGAGAAATCACACAGGCCTGGAATGCAGAAGAGTGCCAAAGAAACACCATGGTTCCATGTAAGCAAAAACAGAGAACATAAAGATTGAAAACTAATTGCATAGAGGAACTTTTCTGGCAGCCCAGTGATTAAGACTCCATGCTTCCAATTCAGGGGGTGTGGGTTCAATACCTAGGTGGGGAACTAAGAGCCCACCTACTGTGTGGCATGGCCAAATTAAAAAAATAGTAATTGCATGGGGAGGGAGACATGAGCAAAAAGGTCAGAGATACAAGGGAGCCAGGATGTTGATGAATTGGTGGGAACTCCGGCTGAATTCCTTAGCAGCATTACTGGAAAGCAACACCTCTTACTGTCCCACTGCATCTCTATTAGACTAAATGGATTTATTTTGGTGGAAACTGTCACTGGCGTTAGTGAAGTACAGTGGGCGACTTCTCTCACGGCTTCCGAGTGGAGCCTCCACAGTGATGCACATGGTGGAAGGGACTTGATGAATAACTCATCTGAGTCATGAGTTTCACAAATGCCTGAGTGTGTGTGCAGAGAGGGTGAGTGGCTCTCCTGTGGTCACACGGGAAGGAAGCGGGGAGCCAGGACTAAGCCTCATCGCCATATCTGCTGCCTGGCCTCTGGTCTTGCGGTTTTGCGTGGCAGTGGCTCCATGTCCCCCCCCAGTGGTGGTCTGGTGTCATGTTGACATAACTCAGGCACATGATAGCAGTGTGGATGGCAAGGTGAGGCTGTGAGGCTGTGTGGGGCTCTGGCTGGGGACAGGGCATGAGATTGGGATGGGAAGGGAAAGAAAGGAGTTCCACTTTGATCCTCCAGTGTGTGGGGGAGCAGGAGAAGGTGCTGGTGCCCCTGTTCCGAGCAAGGGGGTTTTGTGGTCTGGCCAGAAGGTGAAATTGTTACTGAGGTTAACGATGGAAGCAGTGACTCATCTGCGGAGGGACCCTCCCTAAGCTCAGTACTGCGGCTCAGGGATTTATTGTTCGGATGTTGGTCCTCACAGAAGGCTGTGGGGTAAAGGCTATTGTCTGTTTATAGACAAGGAAACAGGCTCTGGGAGACCCCATGGCTTCTGTGTCTCAGGATGAGGGAAGAAAGAGCTCAGGTCGGCTCAGCTCCAGTGCCCACCATGCTCCCAGCTGCCATATCATCCAGCTCTGTCTTCCAGGCCAAATAGGGTGGCCCGTGTGGCCCGTTCTGGTCTCACTCCTCTTTTTGCTTTGCATTTCTGAGTGTTGCCCTTGGAATGGAAGGAGCCTGCTTCAGACCCAGAGCTTCTGAGGCTGTTCTGGACACTGGAACCTTGGCGCACCCAAGTCACATCCAGATGTCCAAGGCAGTCCTCCCAGAGCTGCTCATCAGCACCCGCTTCAACACTTGCCCTGTGGCTGGCACTGAGCTGGAATTCCATACCTGACATTTGAGTCCTTACAGCTATAGGCACTGTCATTTTATTGATGAGAAGCCCTGGGCTCAGAGAAAGTAAATAACTCCAGGTCACCCTGTGGGCGAGAGTTGTAGACAGGACTTGAATCCATGCAGCCTAACCCCTAGAAACCAGGCTGGAGTTCTTTTTTATTTTTAATGAACTGGAAAGAAAGGTGTCCTCCCTGTGGCCATGTCTCTTGCCTCCTGGTCTTTCTTGTGATGTAGAGTTCAGGCCCTTCTCTGTGGCAGCTCATGGTTACTCTTCCAGACCTATGTATGGAGGCCACAGCACACTTGGAACTCTGTGTGTGTGTGTGTGTGTGTGTGTGTGTGTGTGTGTGTGTGTGTGTGTGTGTGTGTGTGTGTGTGTGTGTGTGTGTGTGTGTGTGTGTGTGTGTTGGAGGGGACAGCCAGAGGTGCTTGACATTGTGGGGCTACATCTCTGCAAAGGCATCTGTCAGGATGCCAAGGGTAGTCTGGGTGAAGAGGGGTCAGAGAGATGACTGGTTCTGCTTCAAGAGGGTCTCCCCGTGTAGAGCTGGCCACCTTTGAGGAAACTAGCAAAGTGATCAGCTGACCTTTCATGGGGTGTTTGCACTGGCCTTTTCTTTCCACTTTCCTGTTCTTTTGAACCCTGTAGCAGGGGTCAGTCAACTTTTTCTGTAAATAGTGAGATAGTAAATATTTTAGTCAGGCAGTTCTACAGTCTTTGTCACACCTAGTCAGTTCTGATATTGTAGTGGAAACGACTTATAGACAATATGGAAATGAATGGCAGTGTATGTGTTCCAAAAAAGCATATTGACAAAAATGAGCAGGGGGCCAGATGTAGCCCATAGGGGTTAGTTTGCTGATCCCTGCTCTAGAGAAAGCAAACTGGGCTTTTAGGGGTCAGGAGGCCTTGGACACAGTCCCTGCACTGCCCCTCAGTTACCAGGTTCCCTCTGACCTGCTTCTTCAGAGCCTCGGTTTCCTCTTCTTGGAAGTTGGACTACACCCCTAAAGGGGTGGTTAGGAGAGGATTTGGGGTGACAATATCGGAACCCTGAGTGGGTACTGGTAGAAGACAGGGAAGGGAATTGTTTAGCTGAGAGTTGACTTTGATTCCAGAATCTGATGACATTTCTATGCCAAACACTGGAGTAAATTGAGCAGAGAGTGTCCGCGAGTAACAGAAAAATCCATTGTATGGCTGCTGAGCACCTGGGGAAAGCCAGGGGGCCATGTCTTCAAATAAGTTCAGGAACCTTTGTGGGAGGAATAAAAAAGTCTGCAGCTAGGGGGAATTCAGAAGCAGCTCTCTTGTAGATGTTACATACGCTGCCTCATGAATTTTAACTCTGGAAATTAATTCGTTTTATTAGGAAGACAATGAGATTGAGCACAGACTGAGTGGAGGCACAGCACTGAATGGAAAGTGTTACCAGGGCCCAGGGTGGGAAGGTGTCTGGGGGTGTGGCAGAGTGTTGTGTGTGCGCACATGCGTGTATGAGTGTGTGTCTGTAGTCCAGAGGAGTGCACCCATCTTAACATTTCCATTAAGCCACTGGAACTGGGGGTAAGCAGTATGTTAATGTGGAGGCGGCAATGGCACCCCACTCCAGTACTCTTGCCTGGAAAATCCCATGGACGGAGGAGCCTGGTAGGCTACAGTTCATCGGGTCTCTAAGAGTTGGACACGACTGAGCGACTTCACTTTCACTTTTCACTTTCATGCATTGGAGTAGGAAATGGCAACCCACTCTGGTTTTCTTGCCTGGAGAATCCCAGGGACGGGGGAGCCTGGTGGGCTACCATCTATGGGGTCGCACAGAGTCGGACACGACTGAAATGACTTAGCAGCAGCAGCAGCAGCATGTTAATGACAACCCACTCCAGTATTCTTGTCTGGGAAATGCCATGGACAGAGGAGCCCGGTGGGCTACAGTCCATGGGTTCGCAAAGAGTCGAACGTGACTGAAGCGACTCAGCACATGCAGCACGGCACATTAATGGAATCAGATTGCTGATAATCCAGTCCATTTGGTGGTCTTAGAAATTACTGATGCTCCCTGAAAAGGCCAGAAATCAGGAAAAGGGAGGGGAATGCAATGGAATCATTTTTTCCAGAGATTGTATATTGTGTACCTACAAGGCAGCAATTCCTCTTCCGGGCACCAGCAGTGAAGAAGGCAAAGTCTTTGTCTTTATGCACTCTGCTTTTGAGTGGAATAGAATGACCATGCAGAGGGCTGTGATTGTCCAGCAGGGCAAAAGGGTAAAGTGGGAGGGTCAAGACAGGCATCTGAAAGTTAGGCCAGGTACTGCAGGAGGAATCATAGCACTGAGAGCTCTGGCTTACTGTTAATTACTTGGGCCAAAGTCAGGCTGCAGCCGCTCAGGTGAGCCAAAATAACAGGTGATTGAACAGCAACTAATTTATATTTGGTGATGAAAAGCAGAAGAGCTAAACCTCTGCTACTCAGAACCTTTGAGGTGTGAGTCTCACTTAATAGCTGAGTTTTCTTCCACTGGGCTATGGATTTAAGCATCAACGTGATTATTTTAAAAAACTTTAAACATTTGCCTGGCAGGGAAAGTACCATTCTGTGTTTAGCGAGAAGGCTTTCTAAAAATTTATTCCATGTGACTGTGCCTTCTGAAACAGAGGAGATCAAATGAAATTGAGATGCCCAAGGTCTGTATCAGGAAACACACACACGCATACATACACACACACAGGTGCGACCGTGAGCTTGCTTTAATGCAACATTTCCTTAGGGGGTATGAGATATCTCTGCCCCTGTGTGGAGTGGCTCCCTGATAGTTGTACTTTTTGATATTTCGTGTTTGCTTTGAAGTCTTTTTATTTTTTTCCTTGCCTGCATTGTATCTCTCTGTAGCAGTCCCTTTCTTCTTTATTAGTCTTCATTTTATTTGTTTGCTTACATGGAATCATATGTATATGCTCATGTGGAGAGCTTTGAAAACTACAAATTGGAGGAAGAGAATTATTACCTACAATTCCACCTCCTGGAGACCATTAATGTGAATATTCTGATCCATACTCTCTCTGACTCTCCTTTTTTATGAAAATGGGGTTGCAGTGTACATGTTGCCTGGGGATGTGCTTTTTTTCCCACTTGATATCATGAATATTTGTTAGAAATGTGTTTCTGTAGTAGTACCTTAAGTGTGTGCATGAGTTTTTGCAGAAATCTTGCATCAGAAGTGTTCAAAGGTGCATTAAAGTTGAGGGACTAGAGTAATCCCCTCACTGCTCAGCTGCAGCAGTGGTCACATTCTGCCATTCTAGTGACACCTCACACCACTCCCCATTGTTTTTTTCTGATTAAAAACAGAATACAGGCGTATCACTTCACTTGTAAATCCTTCAGAAGATGTGTTAAGCCAGAAGTTCTCAACTGGGGGCAGTTCTTCCCTCCAGGGGACAAAAGGGAGTTGCTGGAGGCAGTTTGGGTTGTTGCTGCTGGGAATGGTGAAGGTTGCTATTGGCTTCTAGCAGACGGAAGCTAGGGTTACAGCTAAACAACCTGCAATGCGAGGACTGCCCTCCAAAACAAAGCATTATCTGGCCCCAAATGTCAACAGTGTTGAGGCTAAGAAAATCTGGTCTAACAGATCAAGATTTCAAAATTAACATCCAACAAAACTAACAACAGTTCTTTTATGTCACCAAGTTTTCTTTCACTTTTCAGTTTAAAAAAAAAAAAAGTGTAGCTAGTTTGATTCACTTTCCCCAAAGGTCTTTTAATTTCTTTTAATCTCTTGATAATTCCTCCTTTGCTTTTCTCCATGGCAGTTATTTGTTAAAGACTCTGGGTCATTTTTTTTTCTGTAGACTTTCCCATACACTGGATGTGGCTGACCACATCTTTATGGTATAGTGTATCACTCTCTCTCTAATCCCCCATTTCTTTGTAAATTGAAGTTCAGATTAATTAGCAAGTTCAGGCGTTGTGAGCCGGATGTATCCATTTAAAATGTCCCCATCAACCTTTTGTCTAATGCATTGGTGTTCACAGTGTGGTCCGTTAATTAGCACCATCATCACCTAGGAACTTGTGAAAATTCTAATTCTTGCACCCTACCCTGATCTACTGAATCAGAAACTCTGGGGTTAGGACCCAGCAATTTGTGTTTTATCGAGCTCTTCAGTTGTATTGGAGTTCTCCAACATATAAACAGAGAGAGAGAGGAAGGGAGGGAGGGAGAAGGATTGAGACTGAGAGAGAGGAAGAGGGAATGATGTATAATAAGGAATTGGTTCACCCAGTTAGGGAGGCTGGCAAGTCCAGAGTCTGCAGAATAGATTGGTAGCCTTGAGACCCAGAGAGAGCTGATGGCACAGTTACAGTGCCAGAGTCAGTGCTGCAGATGAAGCCCAGAGGCAGTCTGCTTTAGAACCAGGAAGCCCAGCACTACAGAGTTCCTCGTGCTTGCAGGAAGTGCCACGGTGGGGAGGTCAGTCATTTGGTTCTGTTCAGACCTTCAGCTGACTTGATGAGGCCCACCCGCATTATAGAGGCAATCTGCGTTACTCCATCTATGCGCTAAATGTTACTCTCATCCAGAAAACCCTCATGAAGATGTTTAATCAAGTATCTGGGCACCCTGTGGCCAATCAAGTTGACACATAAAATTACTCATTACCCTAAGTGATGCCAATGTGTGCTAGAGTTTGAGAACCACTGTGCTAATTTTTTGTTTTTATTTCCACCATTTGATGAACTCTGTGTGTGCTAATGGTTCTAACAGACATTGACGGATATTTTCTAGAATGGTTTATTTCACTGAAGATTGCAAAATGGTGTTTCAAATTCCTTTGTTTAGCATTTAACTGTAACTTTTGGATGAGGAAGAATTTTCCCTCATTGTCTTTGCTTACCCTGAAGGACGGTATTTGCAGGAAAGACAGGATAAATGCTTGATTTATTCCCTATATTTCTATTTCCTTTTTATAGAGGCATAACTTACACATGATAACATGCACAAATCTTAACTGTACAACTCAATGAATTTTACACATGCATACACCCATGCAGCCATCATCCAAGCCAAGATATAGAACATTTCCAGAATCCCACTCCCCCGTACCTCCTCCTAGTTGGTGCTCACTCCCTGCTTTCCACAGTAAACAGTTGTGCTTTAGCTGTATTTATGATGTCCTTTCCTGCCCAGTTTATTTTGTATATAATCAAAATAGTCATTTGTTTTATACACAGTTTCCGGATTTAGTTTCACGTTAGGAGCGTCATTATACAGTCTAAGATAATAGCATATGTTGCTTCTCCTCTTGTTGTTTCGTTGCTAAGTCATCTCCGACCTTTTGCGACCCCGTGGACGTCGCCTGCCAGGCTCCTCTGGGCATGGGATTTTCCAGGCGAGAATACTGGAGTGGGTTGCCGTTTCCTTCTCCAGGGGACCTTCCCTCCCCAGGGACTGAACCCACATCTGCACTGGCAGGCGGACTCTTTACCACTGAACCACCAGGGGAGGCCCGCCTTTCCTCCAGTCTTAATTGGTGTGTGCATGCAGACACACACGCATGCACACTTTTGAGTCATGTTTTCAGTGACCAGCTAGTTGTCCTAACATCATTTACTGAATCCTGCCTATCTTCCTTACTCATCTGAAATAAAGCCTCTTTTATCTTATATTAAATTTCCAGGTGAACATGAGTCTACATCTGGATATTCTGTTATATCTGTCTTTTCCTGCCATATAGCATTCCAATGTGTTTTACCATCTGGTAGTTCAGGTTATCCCAAATCTTCACAGTTACCACAATTTCAGATTTTTTTCTGACTATTCTTGCTGACTTTATTCTTCCAGATGAATTTCGGGATCATACTGTCAAGATTCATAAATTGGAACTTTTCATTGGAATCACCTCTTCAATTATCACAAAATTGGATATCACAAAGTTTCCAAGAACAACGTATTTGGTGGACTCAGTGGTTCCTTTTTGTCCTCCAGTAAAACCATCTAAAGTTTTGTATGTTTGTGTAAAATCCACTCCTAGATGTTTTGTTTATTCTTATTCTTTTGGGAAGTATCTTTTCTCATTTGTTCTATATAGTTATTAGGGTAGAATACTAAGAATAGTACCCATCTCTCTCACTGAAATCTAGTTTTTTTCTATTAGCTTTGGGCTTTTCAAGTTTATTAATACAATCAGCTACAAAGAAAGATGATTTTACTGTCTCTTTTCCAGTATTTACTACTTCCTTTGCTCCTTGTAAAGTTTTTTGGCTGTTCTGGGTCTGGTGGCGGGAGGGCTGTTCGTTGCAATGCATGGGCTCTCTGGTTGTGGTGAGCAGGCTTAGTTGCCTTGCCATGTGTGGGATCTTAGTTCCCTGATCAGGAATCACACCTGAATTCCCTGCCTTGGCAGGCAGATTCTTAACCACTGGACCACTAGGGAAGTCTCTTATTTTGTTCCTTTCGGTAGCACATAGAGTACAGTGTTAAGTAACGGTGGTGAAAAGGGGCATCTTTTTTTTTTTTTTAACCATCGCCTAATGGAAACACTTATAGGCCACCCTCCTTGAATACTCTGTTGATTATGTTGTGATATGATAATGGTGTTGGTAATAATGGTGTGTGTGTGTGTGCTAGTTTTTTATCAAGTTAAACATGAGTTCTGTTTTAATTTATCAAGAGTTTTCTTTTTTTTTCTCATCGACTCAGGCATAAGTGAAGAATTTGATTAAATGCTTTTTTTAAAACTACTGAATTCACCATAAAATGTTTACTCTTCATTGTATTAACATGGTGATTATTTTTAATGGGTCCTCTTCTTGAGATGAACCCTATTAGGACATGGAGTGTTATTTTTTTTTAAATGTTTTTCTGGTTTCCATTTGATAAGTGCTTAATTAGGATTTTTGCTTATGTTCATAAGTTAGATTTTTTTTTTGAGTTCTTTTTATGGTCTTTCTCAAATTGTTATCAGTATTATACTGGCTGTTTAAAAAAAATAAAGCTTGTCAAAGTAAATCACCTCTGAATCATCCATGTTTAAATGTTTCTTTTAGGGATAGCTCTTTGACAAGAGAGAGGGTATTTTTATTTTACTTTTAATAAGAAACTTTAAAAAACTTAAGTTTAGTGAAGTGAAGTCGCTCAGTCATGTCTGACTCTTTGCGACCCCATGGACTGTAGCCTACCAGGCTCCTCCATCCATGGGATTTTGGTGAAGGGAAGTTGTTTTATTTTTTGTCAAGTTGCTTTTAAAATTAGTTCAGCTTAGTTTTTTTTTTGGCCTAGATTGTTTGCTTTTGTTTTCTGCCTCTCTGTTTCTGTTCTTCTGTGTCCTCTTGATTCTATATCCCAAAATCCCCTCAAAAGAACTCTTTGGAGTTGGGAAGGGGGAATGAAGATGGAGAAGCAGCTGAGCAGCTAAAGGCAGTGTTCGTTTGGTAAGACTGGAAGGGAGGAAGTTGGCAAAGAATCAGTCCTTTTTTCCCATCAGAGTAGAAAGATAATGGGATCAGAAAAGGGCACTGAGGCAGGGCTCAGCCAGCACGTGGTTGCGTACATTAGAAAAAGATGCAGACCCTTGCAGCTGAGTGCATGGAGAGTCGGGGGTTTCAGCTCCCCTGCCCTTCTGCAGGGGGCACCATGCAGAATCAAGGGTGGTGGCCCAGGCATGAGGGCTCAGAGCTCTGCCTTCCCTCCTCACATGGGGAGGGGTGGAGCCCGTTTGAAAGGCTGGGGAAGCCACCTGCGCCTTCAACCTCTCTGCCCTCCCCCTTTTGCCAGAGTCGCTTTCAACCATTCACTGAACTAATTTCTGAATGACCTGGCTAGGCTCAGGGCTAGGCAGAAGGGAGTAAAACAAGCACACAAACAGGACCCTCAGGGAGGACCCTTGTGGAGCTTACATCTGTGTAGGGCAGGTGGACAGAAAGCACAATGCTATGCATATGCAGGTCAAGAAGCAACAGAACCAGACAGGGAACAAGGGACTGGTTCAAATTGGGAAAGGAGTACATCAAGGCTCTACATTGTCACCCTGCTTATTTAACTTATATGCAGAGTACATCATTTGAAATGCCAGGCTGGATGAAGCACAAGCTGGAATCAAGATTGCTGGGAGAAATATCAGTAACCTCAGACAAGCAGTTGACACCACCCTTATGGCAGAAAGCAAAGAAGACCTAAAGAGCCTCTTGATGAAGGTGAAAGAGGAGAGTGAAAAAGCTGGCTTAAAACATCATTCAGAAATCTAAGATCGTGGCATCCGGTCCCATTACTTCATGGCGAATAGATGGGGAAACAATGGAAACAGTGACAGACTTTATTTTTGTGGGCTCCAAAATTACTGCAGATGGTGATTGCAACCATGAAATTAAAAGATGCTTGCTCCTTGGAAGAAAAGCTATGACCAACCTAGACTGCATATTAAAAAGTGGAGACATTACTTTGCTGACAAAGGTCCATCTAGTCAAAGCTATGGTTTTTCCAGTAGTCATGTATGAATGTGAGAGTTGGACTATAAAGCAGGCTGAGCACCGAATTGATCCTTTTGAACTGTGGTGTTGGAGAAGATTCTTGAGAGTCCCTTGGACTGCAAGGAGATCCAACCAGTCCATCCTAAAGGAGATCAGTCCTGAGTGTTCATTGAAAGGACTGATGTTGAAGCTGAAACTCCAACACTTTGGCCACCTGATGCAAAGAGCTGACTCATTTGCAAAGACCCTAATGCTGGGAAGGATTGAAGGAGGGAGGAGAAGGGGCTGACAGAGGATGAGATGGTTGGATGGCATCACAGACTCAATGGACATGAGTGTGGATAAACTCCGGGAGTTGGTGATGGACAGGGAGGCCTGGCATGCTGTGGTTCATGGGGTTGCAAAGAGTCGGACATGACTGAGTAACTGAACTAAACTGAAAAAATATATTTTAGATTGTGATGAAGAGGCTCTTGTGCTGATGTGCTATTGTGATATGCGTAGTTTGAGAATGTCCTGGGGCATCTGTCCCAGGCTTACAGCATGGGAGCTGCAGTCGAAAGATACCAACAGTTCTCTAACTTGGAAGCCCACTGCCCCAGCCAGGTCTGAATTTCAGGTAGACTAGGCTTAGGGCTGGTAGCCTGCAATCTGATTTTTGGTTTTCTTTTAAATGTGCTGCAGGACAGTGTGAAGTGAAGGACTGGGTACTCCTGGAATCTTAAAGCCCAGATCCATTTACTAGGTGCAGTGGTAGAACTGGGAAGTCTCTTGAGGTTCTCCATCCCTTCTCCCACTTCTTGATATTAAAGAAGTCTCTTCTTAATGCTGGAACTTTTTCCTTTGATGCCCTAATCCAGCGAATGTGCTCTTCTGCCTTTTGTCCTTTCCTATTTTGTGACCTCACCCCCCGCACCCAATTTGGTGGTGCTGGGACAGGGTGGAAAGGGTGAGTTGGCCGTCTTAAGATTGTCAAGAGCAGTAAGCCATATGATTTGTTGCTGGAGCTTGAACCTTTCAGATCTCTGCATTTTGTCATCTGTGATAGTCCCAATATAACAGCTGGTCCAAGACAAGACTGTAGACCAGTCAGCAGGTGTCATTCTTTCATCTTCCATTGTTGAAAATTCTCATAACGCTTTTTGAACCTATTTGTCCTTTCTGATGGCTGTCCGCAAAAGTGTGCAGCTGAATACCCCCTCACTGGCCCAGTGGAGGGCCTCAGGTTGTCTTCGCCTGCCTCGAACATGAGTACCTGATACAGATTTGCTTTGTTTCTCGTTATTTGTACAGTCAGTGTCTTTGTCATCTTCATACACATTTCATCTAATTATCATTGCCTTTCTTTGCTCAATGGTTGAAAATACAGTATAATTCTCAAAAGGGTCATGGTCATTACAAAGGAAAGAATGAAACTCTTCCGAAGCTCGTATTGTTCCATGGCAATTGTCAACACAGAAGATCACAGTATTCAGATATGTGGTTGTGGGAAGAAAATTGGGAAAATTAATCAAAGTGAGACCCAGCAGAACCAAGTGAGAAGTGGAGGTTAGCCCAAGTCGGCATGCAAAGAAAAAGTCTCCCCTGCCATCAGAATCTGACCTGGGCCCCAGTCTCTCTCAGCTCAGACCCTATGGAGAAATTCTCTTTGGATTGTCAAATTAGAAAGGGTTTGTGTCCCTCTGCCCTCGTCTCTTGAACCTCTTTCTGAACGTAGCTTGTCAACAGGATGCTACAGTGGTACTCAGTGATGCCTTAGTGTAATGGCCTGGACTTTCTGCTTTATCATCCCCTATGGATGATGCTTGTGGCTGTAATCACATGGCTAGGGAATGGCCTAGGAACTTGCTAGACATGATGGGCCCTCCAGTCTTCTTTGGCTTTGGTACTAGTAGGTGCATTAGGGTGTGGATGTGTCCTGGCCGTGTCTTGTGATAAGCCTTTCTTCTGATGCAATCTTTTTTTTTTTTTTTTCTCATCTAAGGTTAAGGAGGAAGCCAAAGGAGAGAGAAATAGTTCACAGCCATAAGTAATTTTGTGAAACAATGTTTCATTTTTCTGTTGCACAGAAAAGAAATGAAAGTCATAATTATAGGGCTCTTCTTTGTTCTTGCAAAATCCTCACCTGGGCAGCTTTCCTTTAAGGGATGGTTCTGGGACCCAGTTTAGAAGGTGCACTCCAGGGACATTTGTTACTACCAGTAAGCCCCGCTGCTGAATGGGGTATTCCTACTCTTCCTGCTGCTTCTATTACTATTTATTAAACAGCGCCTTTGTCTCCTGCTGAGAGTGGAAGGGAGACTGGGGCTGAAATGGAGGTGTTGGTGTCATTCTTAGAGCACACGTTTATTTTCCACGTTTACATCACATAGTGACTCTAAAATCTCTGCTCTGACTTTTGTAACATCTTTCTGTATTGTTGGGAAGTATTGGCATCTCAGTTGAAAAGGACCAGCTCAAGAAAATGACAGCATTCCAGGAAAATCTTTTTCTTTCTCATGTGTGCTCTTTCATTTATAAAGAGAGAGAGATGCAGGATTGTGCGTTCGGGTATGACTAGACCAGTGGGCGAGCCCATTTTACAAATATAACAACAGTTTCTTTCCTCCACAGTTTCTTTCAGACTTCCCTGGTGGCTCAGATGGTAAAAGCCTCTGCCTGCAATGCAGGAGAGCCGGGTTTGATCCCTGGGCTGGGAAGATCCCCTGGAGAAGGAAATGGCAACCCACTCCAGTACTCTTGTCTAGAAAATCCCATGGACAGAGGAGCCTGGTAGGCTACAGTCCATGGGGTCACAAAGAGTCGGACACGAATGAGCGACTTCACTTTCACTTTCTTTCCTTCATATCTGGTCAGACTCCAAATCTTCAGCTCCTTTCTTTCCATCTTCAAGCAAGACATAAACAAGGACTAGGTACATAGTCTTCAAATGTTTGAGTCTGTTTTTGACAAACCTTCTCCCCAATGCCTTTCACTTTTAAAATCAATTACCCTATCCACAATGCCTCCCTCCTATGTCATTAAATTACCATCTTTCTCTGGCTTTTCTTTTCAACAACATAATTTGCCTTTAATAATTAATATAAAAGAATTCAAAATGTAATCACTGCGCTCACTTAAAAGCTTTCTAATCAGTTACCAGAATCTGTGGGTCTGTGACAGAGGTCTCCCCAAGGGTTTCAGAACCCCATTTTCCCAAGTTTAATTCCAATAGAAA
Source organism: Ovis aries (assembly GCF_016772045.2). Taxonomy (NCBI): domain Eukaryota; kingdom Metazoa; phylum Chordata; class Mammalia; order Artiodactyla; family Bovidae; genus Ovis; species Ovis aries. Next base: position 71,771,596 of record NC_056066.1, on the reverse strand, counting down.
GCAAATTTATAGTGCATTCTCCTGTAGCTGGCCAGTCCTTTGAAGACAAAGAATGGGTTTGAACAATGATCCACACAATTGCTTTAAGGTTCTTTCAGAGTGAAAATAATGCCAGTGTTTATCACATGGAAATTAAAATGGAAATTTTGCCCAGGCCAAGTCTAGATTTAAGCATGGTGATGTGAATGGGTGCCAGTGTCCAGGCTAGCTGTCCAGGCATTCTGTTAATCTTAGCCTTATTTTCTGAGAGAGTCTCTTATTGATGAGGGGGGTATATATTAACAACGATTTCTGTCCTGCAGTCTGTGAGAAATGAGTTCTGAGTTGATTGTGTAGGCTTGGTCATTTATCTGCCCATTCGGTGTGAGGGGTAGGATGAGGGCAGAATTGGGCATCAGGCTGGTCTGAATTCAAACCCCAAATCTAACTTCGTTTCTAATTTTGAGCGAGTTAACTTCTCTTTGAACCCTTATTTATCATTTCCTTAATTACAAAATTAGGATACTACTTAGCTTACAAATTTCTCTTCAGTATGCTGGGCATTTATGACTGCCTAGTACTCTGTGTTAGTTCACATATTTCATATCTTTATTTCTAAAAGTCAGTTGATGTTCAGCCCAGTTTAATTTGCTTATTTATGTTAATTATTATTTATTGTTCACTGCACCTTATTCCCACTCTGCAGGATGGCAGGTGCCTTTGTTTCCTACACTGATGTAGCAGGGTGCCCAGCATACAGTAGGTGCTCAATAATTATATGTTGGATGGGTGAATGCATGAGTGACCATGTCTATTACCCACACATTGTACAGCAACTCTTGGAATTGGGCTGTGAGGTTTTCATTCCTGGTGATTCATCTTCTGAATTGTGTTTTGTGTGAGTGCTCATTAATTCTAATCTTGGCACTGCCTGAGTGATGAGTGAACTGGGATCTAAATTCATGGTCAGGGGAGCTGGTCTGGGATGAATCCCTGGCCTCAGTTACTCCTCAGAAGGGACAAAACCTGTGCGGAGACGTTACCAGATTGTTGTGTGTGCAGAATCTAATTTATAGTTGGCTAGGGTCTCCTGAGAAGAATGTGTATTTATATCATTACTAAACAGTAATTGATTACAAAGCTCGGTTGTGAAATTTACAATTATTGAATTACTCTATGTTAGCACATAAATTTCAAATCTTTATTTCTAAAAGTCAATTGATATTCAGTCCAATAAATATTTAATTTAGATGTAATAATGGTGTTAGAGCAAAATTAAATTCTCATTTGGAAAATAAAGAATGACCTGAATGGGACTGAGAGAGGTGACTTGGCAGAGATGAGCAGAGAAACCGTTGGTCTGATTCAGCTTCCTTCTGCTTAATTAGAAGACGTCTCATACATGAATTTCTCCTATGTCATTTTCTCTTAAAAAAAATTCTTGTGTTTGTAGGAAATGAAAGTCCTTTGTATATTTGTAGGGCTTTAAATTTCATAAAGCTTATTTCAGCGAGGCCTCACGAAAGCCTTTTAAAGTAATTGCAACGTGTGTTTTTCTTCCTGTTTTATAGATGGAGAAACAGAGGTGCAGGGAACTGAAGTGACTTGCTTGGGACATACTGTGAGAGAGGGAGGCTAAACTGGGTCCATGGGTCTTGCAGCTGGCTCATACTGTCTGTTAACATCTATGTACTAGTCAAGATGAAGTGCTGTTGCGTAAAAGAGAAGCCTCAAAGTAACTGGCTTAAACGAGATGAAAGTTGATTCCCACTTCTTGTAAATGCCGTCTTAGAGGAAGCAATCCTGCTTGTCTAGTGGTAATGAAAGGTTAAAAGGGTCATTAGTAGTAGTGTTAGCCACTCAGTCAAGTATGGCTTTTTTTGACCCCATGGACTGTAGCCCACCAGGCTCCTTATTCAGTTCAGTTGCTCAGTTGTGTTTGACTCTTTGAGACCCCATGGACTTCCTGTCCATCACCAACTCTTGGAGGTTACTCAAACTCATGTCCATTGAGTCAGTGATGCCATCCAACCATCTCATCCTCTGTCGTCCCCTTCTCCGCCTGCCCTCAATCTTTCCCAGCATCAGGGTCTTTTCAAATGAGTCAGCTCTTTGCATCAGGTGGCCAAAGTATTGGAGTTTCAGCTCCAGCATCAAGCCTTCCAATGAACACCCAGGACTGATCTCCTTTAGGATGGATTGGTTAGATCTCCTTGCAGTCCAAGGGACTCTCTAGAGTCTTCGCCAGCACTACAGTTCAAAAGCATCAATTCTTCGGTGCTCAGCTTTCTTTATAGTCCAACTCTCACGTTCATATATGACTACTGGAAAAACCATAGCTTTGACTATATGGGCCTTTGTTGGGAAAGTAATGTCTCTGCTTTTTAATATGCTGTCTAGGTCGCTCATAGCTTTTCTTCCAGAGAGCCAGCGTCTTTTAATTTCATGGCTGCAGTCACCATCTGCAGTGATTTTGGAGCCCAAGAAATTAAAGTCTATTACTGTTTCCATTGTTTCCCCATCTATTTGCCATGAAGTGATGGGACCAGATGCCATGATCTTAGTTTTTTGAATGTTGAGTTTTAAGCCAGTGGCTCCTTCCAATTCACCCCTCTATCATTCACATGGTCTATGACCCTGAGCTTCATAGTCCAGGTGGCTGCTTGAGTTGCAGCCTTTGTATTTGAAGTAGCAAAGTGGAGAAAAATACAGAAGGGTATATTCCCTCTCTTTTAAGAAAACTTCCTGGAAGGTCTACCTCTGTTTTTGTGTTCTTGCTTGGAAATTAATCATGTTCATGTGGGTATATCAAAATACAAGGAAGGCTGAAAAATAGCCTTTTACCTGGGTATGGTGTGTGCTAAGTCGCTTCAGTCGTGTCTGACTCTTTGCAACCCTTTGTATGGTAGCCCTTCAGGCTCCTCTGTCCATGGGGATTCTCCAGGCAAGAATACTGAAGTGGGTTGCCATGTCCTCCTCCAGGGGATCTTCCCAACCTAGGGATCGAACCCCTGTCTCTTAGGTCTCCTGTATTGGCAGGTGGGTTCTTCACCACTACTGCCTCCTGGGAAGCCCAGGTACTGTAGTGCTTGGCTAACAACTTGGGTGCTGTTACTTAATGAAGAAAGGAGGAATAGATCTGAGGAGACAGCTGACAGCATCTGCTACAACTAAAAACCCTAGTGTAGAAAGTGCACTGAGCAAGGGTGAGGGCACGTCTGCTTGAATATAGGCAGTCACAGTAGTTTCCGGTTACCAGAACCATTCTGGGTATTGGAGGCACTAGACACACAGAGCAATATGCACCCAGGAAACAGTTTTCCTCTTCCCCCTGTGTTGACTTAGCTACAGACTGGTGGTCTAGTGGCTAAGACTGCATGCTCCTGATGGAGGGGCTTCAGATTTGGTCAATGGTCAGGGAGCTAGCGCCCACATGCTGCAACTAAAAAGATCCTGCATGCTGCGGCCAAGACCTGGCACAGCCAAATAAAGAAACAGGAAAAAAAAAAAAAGAAATGTGGGGGAGCTATGTGGAGTCACTTGCCTCCTTTACATTTGTGGACAGGCCTTTCATGACACTTCACGTGGCCCTCACCAAGTCAGAAGGGTCAGGGGGTTCACTCACATTAGCCTGCAGCATTCCGAGAGCCATGGCTTTCTGTGCCAGCTTGGAGGGCCAAGTGGGGAAAGGAATCATTCAGTAATCACTTTTGTGTCTGGTGTCTGCCAGGCACTGGGCCAGGGCTTTTGGATAATGGAGAAAAGTCAGACGTGATCTCCATCTTCTGGGAGAGGGGTTTTCAAAGTGTGACCCTGCTGGCATCATTTGGGAACTTGTTAGAAATGCGAATTGTCAGGCCCTGCCCTAGCCTTACTGAATCAGGGACTCTAAGGGTAGGACCCAGCAGTCTGTTTTAATAAGCCCTCCAGGGAGTTCTGAGGCATGCTAAAGTTTGGAATCTACTAGAATCTTACAATGATGAGGGATAGCTTGGTGATCAGGAGCACAGGTTTTAGAGCCCCCAGACTAGGTTTGAATTCTGCTTCAGTCACTTGGTAGCTGTGTGGTGTTGGGCAAATTACCCAACCTCTCTGAACTTCAGTTTTCTTGTCTGTAAAAAGGGACAGTGTGTGAGCACTGGCCTCATACAGTATGTTTAAGATTTATGTGAGATGACAAAGGGCTTGATACAAGTAAATGCCTGGTAGATGACAGCTCTCATTATTTTTCTAGCTTCTCTATGGATGACTTTATTGTGAATTCAAAAAGTTCAAAGAAATTCATGTTCAAATGCCAGAATAAAAAGTGAAACCAAAAGACAAATTTAAATGATTTTTTTTAAAGCATTTGCCATTTTGCCTGCCTCCTTTCTGTCTTGGCATGGATACATCATGAATTGCTTCTAAAATATAAAGCAGTCAAAGGACTTGAAGAGGTATCTTACCAGAGAGGATATGGACACTGCTGCTGCTGCTGCTGCTAAGTCGCTTCAGTCGTGTCTGACTCTGCAACCCCAGAGATGGCAGCCCACCAGGGTCCCCCGTCCCTGGGATTCTTCAGGCAAGAACACCAGAGTGGGTTGCCATTTCCTTCTCCAATGCATGAAAGTGAGAAGTGAAAGTGAAGTTGCTCAGTTGTGTCTGACTCCTAGCGACCCCATGGACTGTAGCCCACCAGGCTCCTCGGTCACTAAGCATATACGAAGGTGCTGAATCTCACTAGTCATCCAGATATGCAAATGAAACTGATGAAATTTCACTGCACTCTCACTAGATTCATTACATGATACAGACAAGATGTCGAATGTTGGTGAGTGTGTGAAGCAACTGGAACTCTCCTACACTGCTCCTGGAAGTATAAATTTGGCAGATATAATAAAGCTAATAAATGCAGTTTATGAGATGTCATTTCACTTTTAGGTATATACTTAACAGAAATGGGTCAACATATTTATTCATAGCCAAATACATGAATATTTCCAGCAGCATTATTTGTAAGAACTGAGAAAGACTGGAAACAACCCCAATACTCACTGTAGAGTGAATAAATTGTGATATGTTTATGCAAAGGAATACTTTCTAGCAAAGATAATGAACTGTTTTGTGCAACAAAGTGGGTGAATCTCAGCTGACTTTGGGTATGAGAAGCCAGACACAGATGGTAAAATAGTGTATGATTCCATTATATTTTAAAAACAAGACAAACTAATCTATGGTGATAGAAATCAAATAGTAGTTATCTTGGGGGCACGTCAGGATGTTAATTGAGAAGGATCATGAAGGATGCTTCTGTGATGTTAGTCACATTTTCTTTCTTGGTTTGGTTGGCAGTTATCTAAGAGTGTTGTGAAAGTTTATCAATCAAAATATCTATGATTTGTACACTTTTCTGTATTTATGCCTTATATTAGTACAAAACTGTACTTAAAATAGCTATGCAATAATATGCAACATGTTTAGAAAAGCAAAAAGCATGATTGAAGAAATAGGACTGGCATCACCTAGAAGAATTACCCAGTTACCTCAGTGCTCAGTTGTGTCTGACTCTGTGACCCCCTGGACTAAGCCCACCCAGGCTCCTCTGTGCATGGGATTTTCCAGGCAAGAATACCAGAGTGGGCTGCTATTTCCTTCTGCAGGGGACTTTCCCGGCCCAGGGATTGAACCTGTCTCCTGTGTCTCCTCCATTGGCAGGCGATCTTTACCACTGAACCACCTGGGAAGCCCCACAGATTTGGAGGGGTCCCACCTAGGAGGATATGTCAGTCATTTCACATTCTCTGGACTCCAGTTTATGTGCAGCTGAGTTAAACAAGGATAACCAACACACACACCCCAACAGGCATACCCACAATGACAGAGAGACACACATTCCTGAGCAGGCGTAGCCACAATGACAGACATGCACACACACACACCCCAACAGGCAGATCCATGATGACAGACAGACACACACCCCAACAGGCATACCCACAATGACACCCCCCACATACACATACACACATCCAACAGGCATACCCATGAACACACACACACACCCCAACAGACATACCCATGATGATACACACATACACACACACCCCAACAGGCAGATCCATGATGACAGACACACAAACACCAACAGACATACCCACGATGATGCACACATACACACACACCCCAACAGGCAGATCCATGATGACAGACAGACACACACCCCAACAGGCATACCCACAATGACACTCCCCCACATACACATACACACATCCAACAGGCATACCCATGAACACACACACACCCCAACAGACATACCCACGATGATACACACACACCCCAACAGGCATACCCATGATGACACCCCCTCTACACACATACACTACACACATCCAACAGGCATACCCATGAACACACACACACCCCAACAGACATACCCACGATGATACACACACACACCCCCCAACAGGCATACCCACAATGACACCCCCCACATACACATGCACACATCCAACAGGCATACCCATGAACACACACACACCCCAACAGACATACCCACGATGATACACACATACACACACACCCCAACAGGCAGATCCATGATGACAGACGCACACCCCAACAGACATACCCACAATGACACCCCCCCACATACACATACACACATCCAACAGGCATACCCATGAACACACACACACACCCCCCAACAGACATACCCACGATGATACACACACACACCCCAACAGGCATACCCATGATGACACCCCCTCTACACACATACACTACACACATCCAACAGGCATACCCATGAACACACACACACCCCAACAGACATACCCATGATGACACACACACACACCCCAACAGGCATACCCACAATGACACCCCCCCCACCTACACATACACACATCCAACAGGCATACCCATGAACACACACACACCCCAACAGACATACCCACGATGATACACACATACACACACACCCCAACAGGCAGATCCATGATGACAGACGCACACCCCAACAGACATACCCACAATGACACCCCCCACATACACATACACACATCCAACAGGCATACCCATGAACACACACACACACACACCCCAACAGACATACCCACGATGATACGCACATACACACACACCCCAACAGGCAGGTCCATGATGACAGACAGACACACACCCCAACAGAGATACCCACGATGATACACACACACACACACACACACACACACCCAACAGGCATACCCATGATGACACTCCCCCTACACACATACACTACACACATCCAACAGGCATACCCACTAATACACACATATACACACACCCCAACAGGCATACTTATGATCACACACACACACCCCCCAACAGGCATACCCACAATGACACCCCCCCACATACACATACACACATCCAACAGGCATACCCATAAACACACACACACACACACCAATAGACATACCCATGATGACAGACACACACACACCCCAACAGACATGCCCACAATGACACCCCCCCACATACACATACACGCATCCAACAGGCATACCCATGAACACACACACACACACCCCAACAGACATACCCACGATGATACGCACATACACACACACCCCAACAGGCAGGTCCATGATGACAGACAGACACACACCCCAACAGAGATACCCACGATGATACACACAAACACACACACACACCCCCAACAGGCATACCCACAATGACACCCCCCCACATACACATGCACACATCCAACAGGCATACCCATAAACACACACACACACCCCAACAGACATACCCATGATGACAGACACACACACACACCAACAGACATACCCACGATGATACACACATACACACACACCCCAACAGGCATACCCATAATGACACTCCCCCTACACACATACACTACACACATCCAACAGGCATACCCACTAATACACACACACAGCCAAACAGACATGCCCATGATGATACACACACATACACACCCCAACAGGCATACCCATAATGACAGACAGACAGACAGACAGACAGACACACACACCCCAACAGACATACCCACAATGACACGCACACCCACACACCCATACCCCCCCACCCCCAAACAGGCATACCCACAATGTCTTCTTCCGGTATAGAAGGCAACCAATTTCTTAGAAAACTGTTTTAAAAAACCTGGGTCTGAAAGTGACAGGTAAAGAAAACGTCCCCAGTATTGTCACTGGTAGTAATGGCAGGAACACCATTTAGATACTTAATGTAATTTGTCTCTATTTTCTCATTAGATATTAATAATTCTGTGGTGAGTGCTGAAAGGAAAGTGTGGTTATTATTAGGTTAAGAATGAGGATGCTAAGCTGCTGAGAATTTGGGACTTGCCATGGAACACTCGGCTTTAAGTGACCTTGCTGGGTACTCAAGCCTGGTACTTCTGGACCTAATCTTCTCACACTGCTATTAGATGGTGCCGCTTCTCAATACTTGGAGGAAACTCCTGATTCGTTATGTATCTCTGAGGCAATATTAAAAACCACACCACGCATGTTAGGTATATTGCAAATGGTACTGGGATATTATGCCCATTATTAGTGGTAATTAGTTTTGCCATTAATCTTAGAAAGGATAAATGTTGATGTAGGGTTTCTTTTTACTCAAAAGGGCTTGTCAGTAAGACTGGATTCATGTACATATGTGATTTTGAGGATGGTTCAAAACATTTGAAGGACCACTGCTTCACCCTTTTAAAGACTAGCGATATAAACCCAGGTGTACATTGCAGCCCATTATTAAGGCCTATACACAGGATTCTCTCATGAATATAGAGGATGGAATGGTTGGTTTTCAAATTTTAATTTATGAAAAGCTTTCCCATAAGAAAGAATAAATAGAAGAGAACAATAAAGGAGGAAATAGAAAATCATTAAGGATAAATTGCCTTTTTTCCTTCATTTTTAAAAACTGAAATATAGTTGATTAACAAAGTCACAGCACAGTGGTTCAGTTATACGTGTGTGTGTATATACATATGTATACCTTTCAGATTCTTTTCCCTTATTTGTTGTTGTTGTTGTTAACTTGTGTCCGAATCTTTGTGACTCCATGGACTGTAGCACGTCAGGCTCCCCTGTCCTTCACTGTCTCCTGGAATTTGCTCAAATTCATGTTCCTTGAGTCAGTGACGCTATCTGACCATCTCATCCTCGTCTGCCTTCTCTTTTCACCTCAAGTCTTTCCCAGAATCAGGATTTTTTCTTCCCCTAACAGGTTATTACAAAATATTGAGTATAGTTACTTGTGCTGCCGCTGCTAAGTCGCTTCAGCCGTGTCCGACTCTCTGCGACCCCATAGACGGCAGCCCACCAGGCTCCCCCATCCCTGGGATTCTCCAGGCAGGAACACTGGAGTGGGTTGCCATTTTCTTCTCCAGTGCATGAAAGTGAAAAGTGAAAGTGAAGTCGCTCAGTCGTGTCTGACTCTTCGCAACCCCATGGACTGCAGCCTACCAGGCTCCTCCATCCATGGGATTCTCCAGGCAAGAGCACTATACAATAGTAATCAGTTCAGTTCAGTTCAGTTCAGTCCCTCAGTTGTGTCCGATTCTTTGCAGCCCCGTGAACCACAGCGTGCCAGGCCTCCCTGTCCATCACCAACTCCTGGAGTACACCCAAACCCATGTCCATTGAGATGGTGATGCCATCCAACCATCTCATCCTCTGTCGTCTCCTTCTCCTCCTGCCCTCAATCTTTCCAGGTTATTACAAAATACTGAGTATAGTTATCTGTGCTATACAATAGGTCCTTGCTGGTTGGACCTTGTTGGTTGTTTTACATATAGTAGTGTGTATTTGTTAATCCCAGCCTCTTAATTTATCCCTCCCCCCATCCCACACTTTGGTAACCATAAGTTTGTTTTCTATGTCTGTGAGTCTCTGTTTTGTAAATAAATCCTTTTGTATATATTTTTTTAGATTCCACATATAAGTGCTATCAAATGATATAGCTTTCTTACTCTGATTTACTTCACTTGGAATGATAATGTGTAAGGCCATCCATGTTGCTTCAAGTGGCATTATTTCATTTTTTTTTTGGCTGAGTGATATTCTCTTGTGTGTGAGTGTGTGTGTGTGTGTATCATATCTTCAAAGGATAAATGTCTTTTAAAGACATATTTAACTGATTGATGAAAGTTCAAGATATACATTGAATAGAGTTTGGCAAAACCAAAGAAGTTCAAAGAATAACATAAAATTACCAGTTGTCTCCAAACCACAGAGAGCCAAGTGATAATATGCAATTAAAGTGTTGCTTTCGAGAGTTTTCTGTATAATACACATGCTAAAAATGGGGTCCTGCTTTAGCCACTGTAGCTTTCTAGTTTTCACATAGCATTATTGTGAACATTTTCTAGCATCATTACATATTCTTATGAAAACTATTTTCAATGGTTCCATAGTAATTTGTTCAACTTCCCATTTAATACTGGACATTTAGATTGTTTCCAATTTGGTTGTATTGTAAAAAGAGCTTTAAAGAACACCTTACTTGCAAATTTGAATTCATCACTGATGATTTTCTTAGAATAAAAGTGACATTTTCTGATCATTCTTTATAGCTAACATTTATACCCACTGATACTGGATCATCACCAAACTAAAAGGAACACAGACTTTGGTTGACATCCTGGTCTTACTATACTCTAGTGTGTGATCTTGGGTGGGTCTCTAAACTTTGAGCCTTACTGTTTTCATCTGCAAAACGGGGATATAATTTTCTATCTCACCAACCTGTAAGGAGGATTACATAAATAGCTAGGTGTCTTAAGCGGGAACTGCTTAAATCAGACTCTGCCAAAGAGTGACCTAAATTTTACACATTTTTTTGGGGGGGGGCTTCTTGGAGATATTGACCGATTTTCTAGAAGTTGAGCCAAATATATTCTCATTCTTTTCAATTAAGGGTCAAAAAATATGATACATGGGCCAGAGTCATCTTACCTTCTGTTTTATGAATAACATTTTGTTGGGATACAACCACTCTTATTCACGTATGTTTATAGTCTGTGATAGAGCTGAAAATATTTATTATCTGGCCTTTTACAGAAAAACTTTGCTGATGTCTAATCAAGCATAAAATATTTCTTCCTGTCATGATAGGTACATGCATTATACATCTAAAATCAAAATATTTTGGAAAAGAATATAAAAAAAGAAAAAATATTTCTATGAGAAACAGACTCACAGACATAGAGAACAGACTTGTGATTGACAAGCAGGATAGAGTGGGACTAAGGGGTTAGCAGATGAAAACTATTATATATAGGATGGATAAACAAGATCCCACTGTGGAGCATAGGGAGCTATATTCAATATCCTGTGATAAACCATAAGAGAAAGAATATAAAAATAATGTGTGTATATATATGTATATATAACTGAATCACTGTTGTACAGCAGAAATTAATACAACATTGTAAATCACCTATACTGCAATTAAAAAAAAGCTCACATAGCAAAAGATAATGAAGATAAGACATAAAAGCTATGGGGGATTTACCCAATTAAAAAGAGCACTTTGTTAACTAAATTAATATTCTGTTATAATATTTCCTCTGTTTGGCATATTGATTTTTACATATTAAACATTTTGAAAAGTGAGGCACACCTAAAAATATGTTTCTGTGATAGGGGTTAGACCCAAGCAAGGTGACTATTCTACCTATGGGATGTGGATGCTTTGTTGTTACAAAAGGAACTAGAAGGTTTAGACCTCTAACTTGTGTTGACACACAGATCGTTTTAGATTTCCTTGGGAAAAAGCCAGGTTGACCTCAAATGAGAGTGAGATGCTTTTAATCTGTGTTGTCTGTGTTTTGGAACAAAACCTGGCTTGGTTGGGAATGTTTTAGAAGCATTTGTCATTAGAGTGCAGGACTCTCGCTCTTGCCATTAAATGAACCTACTTTTTGAAACCAATTCTGGACCAGAATGCCTTGAACTTGAATTCCAAAGTGTCCCAGGGGTTGTGTCACCCTGTCTTTTTGCTGGGTGGATGGGGATTGAGCTTGGGAGTGTGATGAGTTCACAAAGCTGGCTCCCCTTTGTCCACCTCCCCTTCATGGTTCTCCTGACTGTGTCACACTGCTTCCAAAGTACTTCAGAAATTAAGTTTGGGAAGGAAAATATATTGGAGGAAGGCTTCAGGATTATATTTTCTACTTGACTTGGTCTCGTTGGGAAGCAGTAGCTGTGCGGTGCTTTGGCATGAGACAGACCTTGGTTGGCGTGCATCATGACCCTTCTCCAGTTGTGAGTGCGTGGGCTGATTTATAACCTGTGGGCACAGCGGTAGACACTGGAGTGGAATATCGCAGGCCCTAACTTCCAGTGGGACAGGTGGGGATAGCATTTCATGACTACACGCAGATCCTAGGAGTAGATAGGAACAGCCTTCTGCTTCGAATACAAGAGTTCCCATTGGCATTCCCTGTTCTTCATCCCACCCTCTGGTCGCATCTTTGCACTGCTTCCCAGTAGAGAGATGGCCTTCTTCTTCAACCAGTGAGCTTGGCATCATCCCTGTGACTTGCTTAAACCAGTAAACCATAGGTGGATATGTCTTCTGAAACCCTAAGAAACACCACATGTTTCTCTTCACCCCTTTCGTATCCAGTCGTTGCCGTGAAAGGAACGTGAGTGGCAAGTCCACTGGTCCAAGGAGGATGAGAGTCACATGGGGTAAATCTGGACCCAAGCTGAAGCCCAAGGCAAGTCTGACTGAGCCACATCCAGGTCAGCTGGCCCCCAGACAACCTGTATATCCATGATCCACTTGAGTGGATCATGAGTAATGGTTTTTGCTTTAAGGTGTTTAGTTTAAGGCTAGTGTTTTTGTGGCAGGAGCCATCTAATACATTCATGTCTCAACCCACGTGAAATCCATGCTGGATGGCTATTCTGTGGCGTATACTAGCCCTGTACCACATGCTGCAGACATAGGCCTGAACAAAAATGCATTCCCTGCCATCAGTTCAGTTCAGTCGCTCAGCCATGTCCTACTCTTTGCAACCCCATGAATCGCAGCACGCCACGCCTCCCTGTCCATCACCAACTCCGGGAGTTCACTCAAACTCGTGTCCATCAAGTCAGTGATGCTATCCAGCCATCTCATCCTCTGTCATCCCCTTCTCCTCCTGCCCCCAATCCCTCCCAGTGTCAGAGTCTTTTCCAATGAGTCAACTCTTCGCATCAGGTGGCCAAAGTACTGGAGTTTCAGCTTTAGCATCAGTCCTTCCAGTGAACACCCAGGAGTGATCTCCTTTAGGATGGACTGGTTGGATCTCCTTGCAGTCCAAGGGACTCTCAAGAGTCTTCTCCAACACCACAGTTCAAAAGCATCAGTTCTTTGGCACTCAGTGTTCTTCACAGTCCAACTCTCACATCCATACATGACCACAGGAAAAACCATACCCTTGACTAGATGGACCTTTGTTGGCAAAGTAATGTCTCTGCTTTTGAATATACTATCTAGGTTGGTCATAACTTTCCTTCCAAGGAGTACGCGGCTTTTAATTTCATGGCTGCAGTCACCATCTGCAGTGATTTTGGAGCCCCCCAAAATAAAGTCTGACACTGTTTCCCCTGTTTCCCATCTATTTCCCATGAAGTGATGGGACCAGATGCCATGATCTTCATTTTCTGAATGTTGAGCTTTAAGCCAACTTTTTCCCTCTCCTCTTTCACTTTCATCAAGAGGCTTTTTAGTTCCTCTTCACTTCCTGCCATAAGGGTGGTGTCATCTGCATATCTGAGGTTATTGATATTTCTCCCAGCAATCTTGATTCCAGCTCGTGCTTCTTCCAGCCCAGCGTTTCTCATGATGTACTCTGCATATGAGTTAAATAAGCAGGGTGAGAATATATAGCCTTGATGTACTCCTTTTCCTATTTGGAACCAGTCTGTTGTTCCATGTCCAGTTCTAACTGTCCCTGCCATCAGGACCCCACAAATTTGTGATGGAAAAAGGGGGAAAAAAGAGAATTGCATAACATGGGAAGGCAGTTGTGATGGTGGTAGGTGAGCCCAGTGAATTGTCAGAACACAGAATGGCAGACGTGGGGTCAGGTAGGGCCTCCTGGGGCCGATGATATGTGAACCAAAAGGCATGAGTAGGTCTGATCTGGGTAGATATGGCAAGTGGGGTGAGCATTGCTGTTATTTATTACTACACAGGTGAGTCTGGTAAATAACTGTTGGGGTTTGGTGCACTGTCATTAATTTTATGATATTAACTACATTTAATGAACACTGTTTAAGACAAGGCCTTGAGTGTTTTGCCAGCCTTATCTCATTTAATCCCCACCGCCTGTGTGTTCTGGTTTATAATATCCATTAAAACCTGCTGGCCCAATGGGAATACCTGGGAGTCAGGAAGTTAGACTCCTGATTCTAGAGGCCTGATCCTGTGGTCCGTGTGCTCTGATTGTGTTGTCAGTTGCCGGATGTTGTTAAATGGAAAGAGTGATTCTTAGGTACCTTCTTTTGGACAACTCAATGGTACTAATGAGTTCAGTCCCCTGCATGGATCTGTTAGAGTCATTGTTTGAAATTCATTACTCAAAGGTAAGGTTTGCAACTAGTACCCAGAGGTGATACTGGCAGAAAGTGGATTATGTGATTTCTATGAGGAGAAACCCATAATAATAAAAGCTGCAGTTTGCTGAGATAATAATAGCTGCAGTTTGCAGAGTTCACAGGGCTGTTCTTGGGGATTTTTCAACTGACTTTATCAGGCTCTTATTTTGTGGATGAGAAAAGTGAGGCTCAGTGAGTTACTTACCCAAGGCTCTTTGACAGTTGTAATTGAGCCATGGCCAGGCCTGTCTGGACCCAAACCCCATGCTATTTGTAAACCGTTCAAGGACAGAGGTTCTCATCCTGGGCTTAAATTGGAAATTGAATTGACTTTTTCTGTTGGGTAGTTCTTTGCTGGGAGAATGGGAGCTCTCCTGTACATTGGAGGGTCTTTGACAGCAACTCTGACCTCTACTCACTAGATGCTAGTAGGAACTCTTCCCTTCCTAGTTTTGACAACCAAGAAAGTCTCCAGATATTATAAGAGCCCTGCAGGTGACAAAACCACCCCTGGGTGAGAACCATGCTCTCTGACCTTGTTGATGGAATAACCAGTGGACACCAGGATCTCTGATACAGGGACATGGGCAGAATGGACAATAGTCTGTGATGGGGCTGTGAATTGAAGTGCTTGTTTGTGCTCCGGGATTGACCATCTGGACACACAGGCCCAGGGGAAGACCTTGGCCCCCAATTTAAGAGCTAACCCTGGCATTCTGCCATCTGTGTGGTACCCTCTCTATCCTGGGTACCTTCTCAGTTCCTCCATGACCTTCAGGAGGTCACGTGTATACATGTGAATGCATATATATGGAGATGTTGGAAATGAGCATCTCCTTCCAGCAAATGTCCAACTGTCTGCTCAGGGTACTACTGCAGGGTTTGAGTAATTGGGGGGAGGAGATGTAAGAGCGGGATAATCCAGCGAGGAGAGGAACACCAGTGTGCTCACCTTTGCACTTGTCACGTGCAGTGAAATGGTGCATGTAACTCACTAAGTGTAGTGCCTGGCATGTGGAAAATGCTTAATAAATGCAGGTGATTTTAACTGTTATTATTAATACTATTTATAACTGTGACTCTTTTATGTAAAATAAATAAATAACTGGTTTCCTGAAAACACTCCTCCAGGCTTCCTGCCCCATTAAGATTCAACTTATTTAAATTTAATTTTTTCAAGGTTCTGTATTTAATTTTTTAAAAACCTAGTGAATTATTAGCATTTTAATGAATAATGACATTTAATAAATAATAACACTAGTGAGGGCTCAAAATATAGGGAATTTGAATTAACACCTTACCTGTGTTTTCTCCAAAAAGAAAGAAAAAATGCCTACAAGAAACTCTACACTGTGACCAAATGGTCTCTGTAATTTGAGCTTCTGAATTTTTTTTAAAGTAGTGTTGTGTGTGGAATAATGCCCTTGCAACATTCTCAGTTCTTCCTATTTTACAGGGAGAAGTGCCTAACTAGAGTTAATTTTATTTAGAAATAACAGAGCATGGTGGCTTAGGTGGTAAAGAATCTGCCTGCAATGGAGAAGACCTGGGTTCGATTCCTGGGTTGAAAAGATCCTCTGGAGAAGGGAGTGGCTACCCACTCCAGTATTCTTGCCTGGAGAATTCCATGGACAGAGGAGCCTGGTGGGCTATAGTCCATGGGGTCTGAAAGAATCGGAAATGACTGAAGAGTGAAAACTTTTCATACTACGTACCAGACTTTATTCTAAGTGCTTTAGAGGTCTTAGTTCATTTAATTAGCATAAGGATCCCATGAAGTAGGTACTGTTATTGTTCCCAGTTTTCAAATGAGTCAACTGAGGCACAGAGAGGTTTGATAACTTGCCCAAAGATACACAGCCTAGTAAGTACAGAGGTGAGATTCAAGCCCAGGCAGTTTAGCTCTAGAATTTGTTTTCTTAACCATATGCCTGTTGCCTCTTCATGTACCAAGGAGGAAAGGTGAGAGGTGGTACAGGAAACAGTTTTCTCTCAGATGGCAGGGGAAAGCTAATGAATCATCCACTTCGTCTCTCAGCTACTTTCCCAGATATTTCTCAGTGGTGATACTCACTGCGAAATAGTCTTACTATACATTAGATTTTGGAGGCTTAGAGAAAGTGGCATATCAACAATAATCTAATCTCTTATTTTATACAGAAGAATAAAGATGCCTCTGAATAAACACATTTTATTTTATGTTGAATTTGTGTGTGTGTGTATACATATGAATGCGTATTTGTTTGCCATGTAATTTGTAATATACAGCCCTTTACATTAATATGTACATAGAGACTTATAATGTGTACAGAAATACAAACAGCATACATATAAAATATCATTTGATATTTTTACGTCTCACTGTAGTGGTTTAGTAGCAATCCTACACAGAAATGAAACGCGATTTAATGTGCGTTGTTTCTTAGCAAGAGGTTCAGGGATGTTCTTTTTATTTGATTTTTTATTTCTTGTATGTTTTGACCACGCTGCATGGCATGTGGGAATCTTAGTTCTTCGACTGGGGGTTGAACCCGTGACCTCTGCAGTGGAAGAGCAGAATCTTAACCCCTGGACGCAGAGCCACAGAAGCTCACGGGAATGTTCTGTGTTACATCAGTTACAAAAACACGCGCCTGAGGGTGTCATGGTGTGCTTTCCTTCCTGTCGCACCAGTCCCACCAGTAACTCGAAGCCTTCAGTCTTTCTGCCAGAAGCTTGCAGTCCTTGAGTTTTTCCCCTCTCTTGGAGAATGACATCAGGACAGAGGTCTTCCATACGTAGCTCATCCTTTGGAGGTTCTTTCAAAGACAGAAGAGTGCAAGGCCATGTTGCTGACCCCAGATACTATTTCTGGGCTTTCCGAGGGTGACAGTTCTAAACCCTGTCACATGCAGATGGGAGAAGAGTGATGCATTCAATAAATATGTTATCAAATTAAAAAGCGAGCAGGATCCAATGTGAGTTCCTCTATAAATAACTTATGAAAAGTGAAAAGATGTCTCTGTTAGCAAATTTAAAATAATCGTTAGAACCCTTCAACAGATTGCTGCTAATTAGATTGAGAATTAAACAGCTTTATGTGAGTGTAGAGTTAATTAATAGCTCATTACTTTTTTAATAAGCCAAATTCGTTTGGAAACAGAAGAGAGGCAGCAGAGTTCAACATGGATGAGACGTTAGATTGGGATGATCTGCCCTTCCCTTGACGAGAGAAGGAGTTTAATTAAAGCAGGAGAAACACGTGTGTCATAAATGAGTTGTCTCCAAAACCCCAACATTCAGGGGTGGAGGAAACGTCAACTATCTTTATTTTGAAAGCCTCCTTGGACCATCCGGGGTTAATAAAAGTTGTGTAGGAATCTCCCTATTTAACTCTTGAGCTTCAGTTCACTTTATGAAGTAGTCCTTTTGAAGCTGGATAGATTCATCCAAAAGAGAACTTTCTTGTACTCCCATGTTGATTTCATTTTCATTTCAGGGGCACTAGGATCTTATTTTGAAAGCAATCCTGCATTTTTTCTGACTTCCTCTCTTTTCACCTCTATCCTTTCTTTTCCATGCAGCCTCAAATTTCATAATTTCTTCATCCAGTTCTCTGACCGTTAGATGCCCTTTATCTTACACAACATAGAACAGAATGGGATGGAAAGAAGTGAACAATTTCTGATTTCTAAGACAAGTATATTCTCATTATCCCTTGTGGAAATGTTCTAGTCCCCTGTTTGCAGGTTTAGAGGAGCCCCCTTTCTACATGGCCCATCGATAGTTCCTGGCACCCTTTAGTGCTGGATAGATTGCATTTGTTTTTTAGGGTGGGTCCATGTTCATTGAAGGGTTGCTTGTAAGTGTTCATTTTGCCTTCCAGCCAATCCAACAAAAACCATCCACTTACAGATTTGAAAGGGATATTAGATGTCATCATCTCATATGCTATTAGAGCGTGCCGGTCCTCTGTTATCAGAGTGTGAGTTTAGTTTCTGCTCCATCAGTGGATGTCATCTGGGTTTCTTTGTTGCATCCTCATCTCCACTTGAGGATATGTTTCCATTCAAGCGGATTGGAAACTTCCCAGTTGGGTTGGGTAGGAGGTCAGAAGAGAATGTCTTTTTCAAGAAAATGGTAAATATTTTTGCCTGATGATGAGGTGATGTCCCCTGGGCATTGAACTGTGACATGCAAATGAGTTTTTATTTTTTAAACAGATGCTATGGCTGACTCTGTTAAGCGTGAAAGTCTGGTAACTAGGAGCTCATTTCAAGAGCTGTTTGCCCACTCCAGGAATAATTAGCCTGACCTGTTTCTCACAGGGTGATTAATTCTCAGAGTAATCCATTGTACAAATTTTTCTCAAGATCAATTTATTCTTTTCCTTTCCAAATGAGAACTTGGGCTCTCCAGCTCTCTGCTTTTAAGGTCTCAGCTCTCACTGGATTATTTTTAATTTCTTTTTTTTTTTTTCATTTTAAAGCAGTCTATTGTTTAAAGCTGTATACAGAACTGAGATCTCGAGCAAAGGACTAAGATGTGGATGAATCAATCTTCAGCAAAGAACTGACGCAGTCCCAGGGTGGGAGCTGGGGTTCATTCCCTGGGGTGGTCAAACAGATCATAGTAAACAGAGACTCACTCCCTCAGCTTGTGTGGCGACCCTCTCTGCCTACGGAGGGTCTCAGGGGCCTGCTAACCCTGGTCCCCACCTGCCTTCTCGACACCTGACCCTGATTCTCCCCATCCACGTTAAAACTGGTACTCCCTACCCTTCTCAGCCTCTGTTTCTTCTCTATTTGTGTTTTTAGTTGGAGGATAGTTGCTTTACAGTATTGTGTTGATTTCTGCTGTATGGCCGTGTGAATCAGCTGCAAGTATTTGTGTGTCCCCTCCCTCTTGAGCCTTCCTCTCCCCCTCGCCCCCCAGCCCAGCCCTCGAGGTCATCGCAGAGCACCAGGCTGAGCTCCCTGTGCTGTTCAGCAGCTTGCTACCAGCCGTCTGTTTTACACGCTGATTGTGTAAGTTTCAGTGCTGCTCTCTCAATTCGTCCAGCCCTCTCCTTACCCCGTTGTTTCTTCCTTTCCAGCCACACCCAACAACTGAGACATAGTGGGTGCTTCACAAATATTGGCTACGTTTGTTGTTGTCGGATAAACATTTGTGTCTCTTGCGTTATCTCAATTTCTCCCCTGCCACTCATGTTGGGCTTGTTCAGGGTGGTGCTGCCCAGGGTGGGACTGTCCCTGGGGCCAGTTTGGGAATGGAGTGCCTTTCCCGGGTGCCAGGAGACATGAAGTCAGAAAAGGAGGCCTGGCATATCTGAAGGCAGGTGTCTCTCCATTGCCCCACCCAGAGCCCTCACTTCTCACCCCCAGGGGTCTACACAGGTTTCCAAATTGACCTCCCCACCTCCTCTTGCTGCTCTGAAATAACTTCTTGGGAGAACCCAGCTTCATTTTTTTGTAAATGTTTTCTTGAAATAGGCTATATATGCAGAAACGGTCATGTCTCTTAAGTACACAGCTTGATGAATTTTCACAAATGGAAGGCAGCTGCATAAACAGCACCCTGGTGAAGAAATGGCATGTTGTCAGCACTCTGGATACTCCTGTCTGTCCCTTTCTAGTCACTGTTCCCCCTAAGGGTGACCACTGTCCTAATTGTGGGATGACTTTTAAGCTAATCAACCAGGTATAGTCATTTTCCTACTTAAAACTCTCTATTAGCTTCCAGTGGCTACTGAGCTACAAGTCAAACTTATAACCATTCTGTATAAGTCCCTTGCTTTCATTCTCAACTCGCTTCCTACCTCTCTCCTCCCTCTGTCTCTATTATCCAGCCACTGATCTCCCTTTAAATTCCTAGAACATAGCAAGTTCCTTTTTAGCCTCAGGACCTTTGCACATGCTCAGCATTCTGCCTGGAATGTTGTTTCTCCAAGTGCCTTCCCCTTTCAGGCTTTATCTGAGGTGCTACCACCTTCGTGAGGTCTTCCAGTCACCTAACCCAAACTGGCCTTTCTCATCAACTCCCCTCTCATCACAGCTCCTGGTTTCTCCTCTGTTGGCTTATCACTGTCGGTAATGTCTTGGGGTTTTTGCTCTCGTTACTTGTCTTTTCCACTTAAACGTCTGCCCAAGTGAAGGGAGGTCTGGCCCAAGTCAGGTCTGGCTTGTTCATTGTCATATCTTCAGCCTCTAGCCTGGTAGATGATTAATAAATATTAGATGAAAAAATTAGCACAATACTGAGTTGGAATGTTGAGTTTTGAGGGAACAAACGCAGGGAGTAAATTCAGGTCCCACGGCTAATTCAGTTCTACGCTTCTGTTGGACACCATTGGTTCCTGAGCCCTGCATGTGATTGAGGCCTTAATGTCTCTCTAGTTTCAAATAGCATGGGCCATCTGAGCAATCAGCAAGAGGTCTGGGCTGCAGGTCCATTCTGCTATGTGGGAGGCTCATCTGGCTACAGACTGCTATTTTTTTTTTAATTGATGTATAGTTGATTTACAATCTTGTATTCATTTCTGCTGTACAGCAAAGTGATTCATATATACTTATATAAGTTATACATATATATATTCTTGTACATTATAGTTTATCCCAGGACATTGAATATAGTTCCTTGTGCTATAATGTAGGACCTTGTTGTCCATCCATTGTATAGGTTGTTGTTTAGTCCTGAGTTGTGCCTGGCACTTTTGTGACCCCACGGACTGTAGCCCACCAGGCTCCTCTGCCCATGGAATTCTCCAGGCAAGAATACTAGAATAGGTTGCCATTTCCTTCTGCAGGGGCTCTTCCCAACCTAGGGATCGAACCCACGTCTTCCGCATTGCAGGTGAATTCTCTACCACTGAACCACCTGGGAAGTGTGTTGCATGAGTAATAGTTTGCATCTATTAACCCAACCTCCCAGTCCATCCCCTGCCCTCCTCAGCAGCCACAAGTCTGTTCTGTCCGTGAGTCTGTATCTGCTCTGTAGACAGTCTGCTGTGTTTATCATCTTCCTCTGAGCGGGACTCTGGTCCCTTTCCCATGCTGGCCTGAAATTGTCATGCACGTGACCACAGTCCTTGCGTGGTGACACTTGCTTCCTTTCACTGCTTTCTTGTGTACCAGAGAGTAAGGCAAACAGCAGAGAAAGGGAAAGAAGAAAAGGAAAAGAACAGAAAAACTCAGTGAGGTCTTGACTTCCCTGGCTAATTCCTCAGGTACGGCCATCCAGTCACTGTGGGGCAGTGGGGTCTGGTCTTGGAATTGAAGTGACTTTATCCTAGATTGTGACAGAGGCAGTGCATTTGGCTAGTGCATTTCTTATTGCTTTAAAACAGAGACTTAAAGAGGATAAGGTCATTTTCATTTTTAAAAGGCTTTTTAGATTTCAGACCTTAGAAATTCTGTTTTCATTGTCCTGTTGCATGGCTCAGAGCAGTGATTTTTAGCACCCTTAAAATGGTGTGTCTGATAAGATGTTTATTTCGTTTTTTACAGTTTTGACTTCTGGTACATTGTCCTATCCCCTGTGTCTCCACAACACTGTGGAATTTGGAGTTTTTTTTTTTTTTTTTTTTGAGGAAGTCATCACAAATGGATATGGGCATCTCTTAGAAAACCCTCAGAAGAGGAGATTCCTTATCTATCCTTAAACCCCCTCCCAACTGTGTCTCTTAAATGTACGCTTTGGTTAGCTAGTGATATGTAACAGATCCTCCCAGAATTTAGTGACTTAACAACAGCGTATCATTGTCTTTCACGATGCTGTGGGTTGACTGGACTCAACCGGGCAGTTTCTTCTTCAGGCCCGTTCTGAAATTATAGTCAAGTGGTGTTTGGGACTGGAGTCATTGGAAGACTCAGCTGGACTCGATGTTCAAGATGACACCCTCAGGGCAGGTGATACTGGACATCAGTTTTGAATTAACAGAAGTCCCCACAAACTGTTTCTCCGAATCACATGAAATCCTTTGTTACTGTTGAATCACTAAGTCGTATCTGACTCTGTGACCCCATGGACTGCAGCATGCCAGGCTTCCCTGTCCTTCACTGTCTCCCGAGGTTTGCTCAGACTCATGTCCATTGAGTTGATGATGCCGTACAATCAGTGAGATTCTTACTATCTGGCGACTTGAGAAACTGGTATTCTTGGAGGCAGGGAACACAAGATAGTCAGGAGTTAGGCCAGTTAGGAGCTGTGCCTGAAGCCAGCACAGCATCCCTTCTGCCATACTCTCTTGGTCAAAGCAGTCAGAGGGTCCCCTCTTAGATTCAAGGCGTGAAGATGTGGACCTTTTGGGGGAGTGGCAGAATCACATTGCAGAAGATCACCAGATGCAGGAGAGATGGTTGCAGCCTTTTCAGAATACAGTTGACCATACTTCCTTTACCATTTCTTCAGCAATCCCTGTCTGCAGTTATTCTAAAAGACAATCAGCCTCAGGATTGATTCTTTGTATGGAGCAATTGCCCAACATTAATTCACTGACGACCCCTGACATTTTTAAGGTGTCACATAAACAGATATAAAGATGTCAGGTTAAGATGCCATTCCTTTCCATACTTTATTGACACGCACACCCCCACACCCAGTGTTAAGAGTTGTAAGATGTTTTCCTAGAGTCCTGTAACTACCGTGTAGGAACTGAGCCCCTGAAGAGCCTTTCCTTAACTCCGTGTGTTTAGATAACCTTTGTGAGTAAGCCTGTTTTAATTTCTGCTGGCATTGTGTAATTGTGACATCGATCCTTAAGGTTGTGAACAAAATGACTTTATGTGGCTGATTCCATCTGCCTGTTGAGACATTAACTGTGAGCTTGGTGTTAAGTGATGGTCGTTTTTATTTTTTCTGTGACATCATTTATTCTGGCTTAAAAAAACCCAGTGTAAAATGGTGACTGGTATTTTACTTTATTCTTTTAATCAGAGGATGTGGAATTCTTCAAGTCGTATTGCCATGTTATTTTCAGGACAGTTTAGTCACACGGGTTGGTAAATGCATGTTTTTCTTCTTTTCCTTGCTGCCCTTTTCTTTCAGCAAACTTTTCTAAAGGTGATGAATAGCTGGGAAGATGAAATGTCCACCCTCTGCAGACTAGCTGTCTCCCACACACCCCTTGCTGCATATCAATCTGAGACTATTTTTCCCCCTGGCTTGACCCTGCCTGAAGGTTTTGAGCCCTCTGTTGGCGGCATCTTTCCACTTGAAAATATTTTAAAGTAGCCTGCTTTCCTTTCCCTCTAGAAGTGGAAACAGAAATAGAAATGTTAAAATAAGAATTAAAAAATATTTTAAATTTAATTTTAATTTCCACTTTCCCACATGTGTCTCTTTCTAAACTGGAAGAAATATGGTGGTGGAGAGAGATTAACCCTTTATCTCCTTTTAAAAAATTTTAATTAATTTTTATTGGAGTACAGTTGATTTACAATGTTGTATTTAGTTTCAGGTGTATTTCAAAGTGACTCAGGTATACATATATCACTCTTTTAGGTTCTTTTCTTATATAGCTTATTACAGAGTACCAAGTAGAGATCCTTATGCTATACAGTAGGTTGTTATTAGTTATCTATTTTTTTGTATAGTAGCATATATGTGTCAATCCCAGCCTCCCAAATTTTCCCTCCCCCTCCCTCCCCTTGGTAACAAGTTTGTTTTCTATATCTGTAACTCAATTTCTGTTTTGTAAATAACTTCATTTGTACCACTTTTTAAAAGATTCTACATATGAGTGATAGCATACATTTGTCTTTCTCTGATTTATTTCATTCAGTGTGGCAATCCCTAGGTCTATCCATGTTGCTGCAGATGGCATTATTTTCTTTTTTTTATGGCTGAGGAATAGTCCATTGTATATATGTACCATTCATCCAGAGATGGACATTTAGGTTGTTACCATGTCCTAGCTATAGTAAATGATGCTGTTGTGAACACTGGAGTACATTTATGCTTTTGAATTATGGTTTTCTCCAGATAAATGCCCAGGAGTGGGATTGCAGGATCATATGGTAGCTTAGCTGGTACAGAACCTGCTGGCCAGTGCAGGAGATGCCAGAGATACGGGTTTGATCCCCGGGTCAGGAAGATCCTCTGGAGAAGCAGATGGCAACCTGCTCCAGTATCCTTGCCTGGAAAATTCCATGGACAGAGGAGCCCATGGGGTCACAAAGAGTCGGGCACGCACCAAGGTAGCTCTATTTTTAGTTTTTTAAGGTACCTCTACACTGCTCTCTGTAGTGGCTGTACCAATTTACACTCCCACCAACCATGAAGGAGGGTTCCTTTTTCCCAGCATTTGTTTGTAGATTTTTTTGATGATGGCCATGCTGGAGTGATACCTTGTTGAAGTTCTGATTTGCATTACTCTAATAACCAGCGACCTTCATCTCCTTTTTGATGTTGTATATAACTTTGGGGCGACCGTCATCTCCTTTTTGATGTTGTGTATAACTTTGGGGCTTGGAAGCAATGAGACTAGAAGGAATCTTGGGACAACCAGTCTAAGCCTGGATTTAATTGACAAGGCCCAGAAAGAGCAGGTGTTGGCTTAGGGTGGCTGAGCCATTTAGCGGCTGTCTCGCTGTGTCCGCTGCCCAAGGCTGTGCTGTACTGCCCCGTCTCTAGTCTAGTCTGGAGCAGACTTGGTTTGCCGAGGCACATTCTGTTTGGAGTGACCTCTTCACTGACCCACGTCTCTTTTCTGGTTCTCTTGCATCTTTGTGAATGGGAGACCTCAGTATATCCAGTGCCCTGGATGTCGGAAACTAGCACCTTGAATACCAACGAATGACTTAGTTTGAAGCTCGACTTTCTCTTAAAAATAGAGCCCTTTTCACCCAGGGTCAAAGGAGACAGGAACAGCTGTAACTGAAATCCTGCAATGAGCCATGGTTTTATGCTATCTTATTGAGCATTTATTTTCTCTTTGCCCCTTTGCATTACTTAAAGAATGCAGACATCAAGAATGTGATGTTACAGAAGTCTGTAAGAAAGGGCAGAGAGGAGAATGAACTGATAGGGTTGGTTACATTACTGGGGGGAGGAGTTGCAGTAGGGGATGAAGCTGGAAGCCTCTGATTCCATCTTCTAGACCAGTGGCACAAACTGTGTGTCAGAATCATCAGGAGGGTTCAGGAAAGCAGACTTTTGGGTTCCATTGTCAGCTTCCTGATTCAGCAGGTTTGAGAGGGGGCCCGAGAAACTGCATTTTTCTAGCCTGCTTCTCCTGCAGGCTTTGTAAAAGAGAGTCAAGCTGCGTTCCTCATTGCAGTGACCACACCCTCCCTTCCTCGGTCATCTGGCCATGTTCTCAGACATCAGACAGCTGGATGAGAACTAAGTTTCTCTTGCAATGCTGGATTTTCTTCTTGGTAAGAGGACTTCGGAAACGAGGGCCTCCATCAATGTTTTGCACCCCTAAATGGCCAGGTACTTGAAAATAGTATTGCGTGGGAGAAACAGAGGATGATTTGAAATAGGATGTGATTAATCCGCAGCAGCCACCGCACTCTCTATGGGGTATCTGCTGTGCGCATCACGTGAGTTCTCTAATACAGCAACCATGCAAGGGAGATGTCGTTATGTTGCCCATGTTTTACAGATGAGGAAACTGAATTCTGCAAAGTCTGTCTTAGTGAGGCATGGAGCTGGGATGAGACTCTGTCAGACTGTCTGCCATGTTAGGCTTCTCAGTGATACCCTGCAGCCATTCTGGAAGCCCAGAGAGTGAAGGCATCCCTGGTGTTGGTGACAGCATCTGTTGCAGCAAGCCTTGTCTTTTGAGCACCTAGTCTATGCCTGATGCTATGCTGTGCTAAGCATTTCATGTATCTTAAACCATGTTTAAACCCTGTCACTACTTTGCGTGGGAGGTAGTGATGATTTCTGTTTTGCAGGGGATCAGGGTAGCTTGCCTGAGGTCACAGTTGGTAAGTGGCAGAACTGTACCCAGCCTGGGTATACATAGTTGCTCAGTCATGTTCAACTCTTTGTGACCCCATGCACTGAGCCCACCAGGCTCCTCTGTCCTTGGGATTCTCCAGGCAAGAATACTGGGGCGTGTTGCCATTTCTTCCTCTAGGGGATCTTCCCCACCCAGGGGCTGAACTCGCATCTCCTGTATAGGCAGGTGGTTTCTTTACTACTGAGCCACCTGAGAAGCCCTTGGGTGTGGCAGGTGTTGAAGCCTGGGCTCATAGCTATTCTGTTTCATTGACTGGCTGGGTCACACTTGCACCCAGATTTGTGCTTGGGACCTTAGAGAGCAGTGATGTAGCTGGTGGCCCCAGGGGATTGGAAAGCAGAATAAGTTTTGGGGAAGAGACAAGTTCGCTTTGGATGTGCTGAGTTTAGGGAAATTCACCAACATCTCATGAAAGGCCCTACTGTGTCTTGTGCTAGGAGCTGCATTTGAGATGAGGGTGGGTAAGGATACGTGTCCTAACATTTTGCTTACAGAGCTTTATTTTATTCTGTGACCCAGGACTGGACATTAAAACAATAGGTCTTAGTACTGACTTCAAAATGATGGTCCTCTTTCTTATTTCTTCTGCCTCAGTGCAGAGCAGCAGAGAGTAAGATGACCTCTGAAATTTACGAAAAGTGCGGAGAAGCTGCCCAGTGTCGTTACACGTGGTGAGCCCGCGCGCTATTAATGTGTGTGCTCTTCCTGCATTGCTCTGATGTTTGTTTTCCACAGGAAATGAGATGAGAGATAGGAGTTTAATTCTGATTGTAGTGGATGTTACTTCCTAAAAGAAGTTGAAAATAAATCCGGAATGGGCTTTTCATCATTATATCACTGTTTCTTAAGCTTTTCCCCCCTTCCTCATTATCACTCTCCTAAGGAGCCTTTTTAGATTTTCTTTTTTCCTATTAATCCCACTTCTCCATGAAATTAAATGGAATCAGAATTTGAGCTTCAGAGGAGCCCCAAACTCTTGTAATAGCTAAGACTATTTTGCCCCTCCCAAGAGCAATCTTCGCCCTTTGGGAGGTGATACGTCCCCCTGTGGAGGGTGCAGGATTTGTATAAAGCTTTGTAAAGTTAAAGAATGAAGTGTCCAGGTTGGGATTTCAGAGTGGGGGTGGAAATCGTTCTTCCCCATGGCTTTATTTAGTATTTGTTTTCATCTGAAAAAGGCTCTCAGTGAGACTTCTGAAATTTGCCTTTTTCTGTCCCTTATAGCACTGTATGTTTTGGGGAAAGAGATTTGTCCAAACCAGGGTGCCTTTATCAAGAGCGTTGGCACCTGCTATACCTACACTCCTTGAACCTCACAGGGACACTTGTCACACATCCAGTGATTTTGGAGGAAGGTGGAGCCTGGCTGGCAGTGGAGGGTGGGGTCTGGATGGTGACAGCCGTGGGGTCAGACCCTGTCCCCTGTATTGGCTGCTGGACCCAGTTCCAGGGACAAGAGGACAGTGCTGACCAGCACTGGTGGGAACGAGGTATGTGCAAGGCTTTGGAGATGCATGGATTTGTGGGGTTTGTTGTTTGCCGGCGTGGTATGGGTAGGGGTAGTTAAAGAGGGGCTGCTTGGTTGAGAAAGCTGACATTTCCTCTCTGGTCTTTTCTTTCTCCCACTCAGTTGTAATCTCATCTCCCCTTTTCCTCCAGGTCTACCTTCCTGTCAGTCATATTCTACTTCTTGCCCTCATGCCTTCTTCTCTAGTATTTTCCTATTTTTCTGTCTTTGTCTTAGCTCGGTTTTCCCCAAAGCACACCTTGAGACAAGGACCTGGGTGCGAGTAGTTTCTTGTAGAGGTGATCCCAGGAAGCAGGCAATAGAGAAGGGGGTTCATGAGACACAGAAGCGAGGGAAGCCCCTGAAGAGTGGGTTAATGAGTGGGTGCCTGCTGTGGGCAACTGGAGGGCAGTGCTCCTGGGGACTTTTCAAGAGACGGTGCCAAATACACCATAATTTCCCACCAAGGGGCAGGGAAGCTGGGGTGTTTCTCCATCAACTCCAGTTCCAGCCTGCCCTGTCCCCATGGTCAGATGCAGGTTGCCACTGGTGTAGACGAGGAGATTTCTGCAGACAGTGACCTTCAAAGGGAGGTGGGCAACTGGCTGACACTCTCTGCCATCCTCTCTCCTTCTCTTAATCTGACTCATTACATCTTCATGTTGGAAGGAAGTAAATATTTTGTTGAATTTTTTGAAAATATACTGATGTCTCCTAGTCCCAATGTTAAAATTAGGTCGGATGAATATTTCATTTTCCAGCACTAGTTATACACACTTAGAAAATTGTCTGGGGTCTCATATGGGATGTCTGTTTGTGTGTGTGTGTTGTGTGTTTATGTGTCAATGACCTCCAATGAAAAGCTGGTTTTCTTCCAGATTTAAGTGTATTAGATATATAATCTGAAATATGTAGCTTACCACTTTTGATTTTTTTTCTCTCCTGATAATTGCCCTTACTCCCATGGCACTGCCAGGCTGCCAGGGGCAGCTGTTACCCAGAGTCAGCCCTGCGCTGACAGCTCTGTTGAATGATCTGAATTCTGAGACCCTACTTATGTTGTGCCCTTCCCTTGCTTCTGATACCTGAGTGTCCATGAACACCAAGATTAGGAATTCAGTTTTTCTTTTTCTTTTTGAAAACATTTGCTTCTATTTATTTAGCTGCACTGGGTTTTAGTTGTGGCATGTGGGACATTTAGTTTCAGCACATGGAACTCTGAGTTGCAGCACGTGGGATTTAGTTCCCTGACCAGGAATTGATCCCAGTCGCCCTGCATTGGGAACACCGGGTCTTGGCCCCTGGACCCATGAGGGAAGTCCCAGGAACTCAATTTGCTAACTCACTTTTGAAACAGACCAACTGACAAAAGGAACATAGTACCAGTAGTATGCTTTATTGAGAACTGACTATCTGTGCTGTGTGGTAAGTGTTTCACTGCTGCTGCTGCTGCTAAGTCGCTTCATTCGTGTCCGACTCTGCGCGACCCCATAGACGGCAGCCCACCAGGCTCCCCTGTCCCTGGGATTCTCTAGGCAGGAATACTGGAGTGGGTTGCCGTTTCCTTCTCCAGTGCATGAAAGTGAAAAGTCAAAGT
Source organism: Ovis aries (assembly GCF_016772045.2). Taxonomy (NCBI): domain Eukaryota; kingdom Metazoa; phylum Chordata; class Mammalia; order Artiodactyla; family Bovidae; genus Ovis; species Ovis aries. Next base: position 71,741,960 of record NC_056066.1, on the reverse strand, counting down.
GAAGTTGCTCAGTCGTGTCCGACTCTTAGCGACCCCATGGACTGCAGCCTACCAGGCTCCTCCGTCCATGGGATTTCCCAGGCAAGAGTACTGGAGTGGGGTGCCATTGCCTTCAACTTTTATTTCATCATAAGAAAGACCTATGAGGTCTGCATTAGAATCCCCATTTTACAGCTTAGGAGACTGAGTCTTAGGCTGTGTAGCTTTGCCTAAGGCCATAACCAGTAAGACGTGGAACTCACATCTGCCAACTGTAATACTATGCAAATTCCTACCATTTAAGCTACAAGTGATCATGAACTTGCTGTGTGGTTTTTAAGGCAGAGTGTTTTGGGTCTATTATCTCATGGAATCTACCCATAGCCAATCCTGTGAGGCCTGTTTTTCCCTTGTACTATTGATGAGAAAGCTGAGAGTTGGAGAACTTGGATTTTCTTATCTTTGTATCCCCTGGAGGTGTGCACATCAGCTTTAAACTTGGTAATGAATGTGTGTGTGTGTATAGGGCTTCTCAGGTGGCCCAGTGATAAAGAATCTGCCTGCAGTGCAGGAGACTGGGGTTTGAACCCTGGGAGAGATCTCCTGGAGAAAGGAATGGCCATCCACTCCAGTATTCTTGTCTGGAGAATTCTATGGACAGAGGAGACTGGTGGGGCTATGGGGTCCCACCAGGGGGTGCCCACAGTCCACGGGGTCGCACAGAATCAGACATGACTGAGCACACGCATGCAGGCACATGTGTGTTTATGTGGCGTCACAACATTCTAATGTAAAATTAGCCACGTTTTGTCTCTCTGGCGCCAGAAATATTTTCCATCGTGGGTATTATCAGAACTTGAGATAAAATTCTTTGGATAATTTGTTGAATCTTTTGCTTTGTCTGGAAATTTTAGTGTTGCACCTTTGAATGCCTTAACTGCTACTGACTCCATGCGTGCACACACATACACACTCATACATACATGGTCTTGTAAGACTTGCATAATACATGCCATCCTCTTCGTATTGTAGCCCATCCTCTCCCTCCTGCAAACCTTCCTGTTTTGTGCCCTTGTATCACCTAGATGTGTCCCATTCGAGTGCTTTATTATTTTTGGCATTGTCTGGTTGTGTGTCTAGTCTGTGAGCTCCATCAGGTCAGCGCCTGGGACAAGAGCCCCGTCTGTCCCTGACACTAACTCAGAGTCTGGAACAAAAGAGACATTTTGTGATGAGTTTGGAAAGAAAACTAAAGATGCAGCCTCGAACCCTGGGGGAAACCTTCAGGTTAGGTTTCAGGGCCTAATGTTTTCATGATGCATGAACTTGCCTCCTTAGTAACTTTTGTTTTAATTCATAGACAGATTCAGGCATTGCCTGGGTTGAAGGTAAATTTGCGCTGACCCAGTACAACCACTTTGCCTTCTGAATGTATTCTTGAATTTCTGAAGGAGGTTGTCCTCACACAGGTAGACCTATATGCGATACGTAGAGGTCTTCCTTCCAAGATGGATGCAACTAATGTGTAGGTAGTGACTGCGTCCCTACTATGGTCCAGGCACCGTGTGAGGCCTGTGGAACCCTTCAGGGCGGGCGCACCCTGGTTCCTGCCCTCAGGGCACCCCAGGCTAATGGAAGAGACATCCCAAGGCCAGGGGCAATGACTCAGCAAGGAAGGATTAACCTCTGTAGGGATCCAGAGAGGGGCAGCATCTTGTGCAGCTACTGCTGGCTGGGTGAGGGCAGTCAGAGAATGTTCTCGATGAAAACACTGCTTGAATTGGGCCCAGGAGGACTGGATTTGCCAAAATGACAATAAGACTTTTAGAGCAGGGCAGTTGGGAAACACCATTTGTAAAGGGGAAAGGGGGGAGGCGAGGATGGAAAATGAGTTCAGGAAAGCTGTGGGAGTCTTTGAAGAAGTGGAAATGGCTTGGAAAGCAAGTTGTCCTGTAAACTGACCTTCCTGGTGCCTTCAGGAAATAAACCCAGATCAGGGAGGAAAGAGGCTGTAGGGGGAGCCCAGGTTGGTGCAGGCAGACTAATGTATAAGGTCCATCCCGTCTCTCAATTTGCTGTGTGTCTTTCATAAAATGACTTCACCTCTCTGATCCATACCTCCTTCACCTGCAGCTAACAGGACACCTGACCTACTGACACACTGGGTGTCATGACATTCAGAGCAAATGGCGGGGGTGAAATTATCTTGTAAATGCTTAATATTCCACGTGCCTATAGGAAATCAGTACTTTTTTTGGCGGGGGGGACCTAGGATATAGAGGATAGGTTTAATCATACTTCGCTGCTCATGGTATAAAGACTTAACATTATTATTATGTATATTACTGTATTATTATGTGTGTGTGTGTGTACGTGTGTGTGTTGGGAGGGTGGCTAGGAGATGCTGTTAGCTGCCTTCACCCAGGACAGACATGGTACACAGAGAGGAGACTTGCACTGTCTGCCTGGGGGATCTTTCAAGGAGCTGGTATAAACCCTGCTTGTACCAGAGTCCAGCTCAGTGAGGGATGCTGTGGGCCTGACTGTTAGTAGGTGGCAAGAAGAATACCTGTCCGAATGTATGTAGCCAGTTCACACTACACGCAGGGCACAGGGGAGGTGAGAGGATTCAGAACAGGAAAGCACTTAGGAGTTTCTGAAAGCTGGGTCTGCGACTGTGGAGCATCTAATGTGCTGCACAAGCCAGGGGCCCGCAGTGCAAGCTCTGAAAGCCTCAGCCTTCATAGACAGTGGCTGCGCTGAGCATTTATCCTTGAAGTAATTTTTTGTTTTTTGTTTTTTTTTGGCTTAAACATATAATTTGGTTTGCTTCAAACTATGGGGTCAGCTTCAGCAGTATTGAGTCACTTCTTCATCCTTCAAAGGACATATTCCATCAGGTTAAGGACAAATGCTGAGGCTTTGGCGCAGTCTTTGAAGATTCTTGCCCCATAGAGCATGGGAGCCCTCAAAAAAGAAAAAAAGTCACGTTTTTGAAGAATGAACTGACATATCACAGAGAGCTTTCTGTTAAATGGATGCTTATAGTATGCCCATGGCGGGAGGGAAAGATAGCCTATATCCTCTATTCATATGAATCCATGTGAGCTCCAAAATAATCCTTTGAAAGGACTTCTCTGGTGGTCAGTGGCTAAGACTCTCTACTCTCAGTGCAGGGGGCCAGGTTTGATCCCTGGTCAGGAAACTAGATCCCATATGCTGCAACTAAGAATTCTCATTCCACAACTAAAGATCCCACGTGCTGCACCTGAGACCTGGTACAGCCAAAGAAATAAGCATTAAAAAAAAAAAACACAGCATCAAAAAGCCCTAAGAAGTAGGTGCAGTTATCTCCATTTTACAGATGAGAAAACTGAGGCAGAGAGATTGACTGCCAGTTGAGACTGGTACCCAGGAAGTCTGGCTTAAGGTCTGAGTTTACAGCTGTCATGCTGTGCTGCCTCTCCCTGGCAGTAACCAAAGGGAGTCTATCTGCAAACGAAAGGTTTGATTTCAGCCATCATGGGTCTGTGATAATGTTCCAGATCAGTCTGTCATCAGGCTGCTTGGGGCTTCTTTCCAGCATGGTGGGGATAGGTTGGCTGACTGGCTTTGCCCCAACCTCTGGAATCCTGGAGGGTCCTGCCTCCAGGACCTTCCTCATGTGACTGGTGGTGGGGAGAGGGGGTCTGGGAGGCCAGCCCGGGGGTGTCTTCGGAAACCTCCTGGCCCATCATGTGTTGCCCATCACTGCATTGCACCTGCATCTTGCCGGAATATTAATGTGTGCTAATTTTCATATAGGAAGGGAAATTTCGGGGCTGTCAAAGCCACACGGCAGACAGTATCACAGAGAGTCCTGTGCTTCTGTGCGTTTTGCTCTAAGGTGCTCTGGCCCGGGTGCGGCTATCCGCTTGCTGCCTGGCAGTGTGCCTGAGCTGTTCCCTTGCCCTCTGGGCTCAGCGTCTCCCTCACTGAAATGAATGTGAGGAAAATGATGCCTGGGTTCCTTCTGGCTTTCGAATTCTGAGAGTCAGGGGAGTTCAGTGCTTACCCTCCTGAGGAAACCTGGCTGCCCGTGTTTGAATCCCAGTACTGTGCCCATAGCCAGCTCTGGATCCTTGGGCAAGTTACTCGGCCTCTGTGTGGTTCTGCTTTGCCAGAGCTTTTCTCCAAATTCAAACGGAACCCTCATGGCATCTTGTCATGGGATTATCACGAAGACCAAAAGAAAGGTGCCCGGTGCAGTGTCTTGCATTCTCTCTCATTAATGGTTTTTCAGCTGCCCTTACTTTTACCGTCTTATGTCATCATCAGCCTCTTTGTTGTCATGGCTACCATTCCGAGTGGTGCTTGTGGGGCAGGTGTTCACAGTGTCCGCAAGATCCCTTTGATTTAACCCCATTTTCTGAACCGGGAAAGGGAGCTTCGACGACGTGGCTGCGGTCACACGGCCCGTAAGCCACAGAGCTGGGATCCGGCTGGCCTTTCCCTGAGCCCTGGCTCGCCCTTCCTCTCAGCTTCCCTTTCCTGCGGTGCTCCTTGCCCCCCTCCCTAGGTCTTGCTTGGAACCAGGTCCCTGTGAGGCCTGTGTGTGGCCGAGCCGTGTCCTCGCGGAGGCCAGCGCTCATCAGTCACCGAGAGAAAGCTGGTTAGACGCGTGTTTTCTGAGATTCTCCACAGGTGGATTTATGGTTGTCAAGGCCTCCCGGTGTTGGGAAGCTTTGGCTTTTTAATTTAATCTTCTTCAGAGTTACCTGGGGTGTTCATGCTGTGAGCCTACCCCAGCTGATTTATGCCATCAGGAAGGGGCCTGGCACCTCCAGCCTCCTCAGCCAGCAACCGCCTGCCCTCGTCCTTGCCCCGAGGGAGCAGGGGCCTCTCCTGATGCCCGCATATGAGCCGAGCCATGATGGGCTGGCCTGCCCTCTCGACGCCCTGGGTTCCAGCCCTGTCCAGCTGGCCCCAGGGTCCGTGAGGGATGGACCGGCTTTCTCTGTGCGTCTGGGAGGGTCCTTGTTAGTATTCCGGGCAGGCTGAGCTGTGGGTGGGGGAGCCTGCCGGGCAGAAGTGGGCCGAGGTGGAGGAAGCCATCTGTCTACTCCCAGGAGGAGGGATGGGGGGCCGGGCCCCTGCATAAGGATCTGGCCTCGGTCACCAGGAGGCCCTCCCTGGTGGGCTGACCGCTCATCTGTCACCCAGGCAGTGACTGTGGGAGTCCCAGCCCTTCCTCACAAGCGGTTTCATGGTTTTACTCATCTAAGTTTACAAAACCTTGCTGATGGTGTCAGGAAGAGGAGGCAAGTAATCTGTTCTCCCATCCCTAGGTGGGAGGAAGTTTTAAATCTAAAGAGGCCAAAAGGTTTAAGAGGTTGAGGGAGGGAGGGAGGGAGGGAGGGAGGGAAAGGAGGCAAAGGTGGGGAGGGGAGTGAGCCAGGGGACTGGGGGGTCCTCAGTGGAAGGGAGGGGGCCCCGCCAACACTTTCAGACCCCCAGGGCCTCCTGGACTCAGCACCCAGAGACTTGAAGGCTGCGGGCCCCGGGCCGTGCATGTGACCACAGGTGCCGAATTCTAATCCTGTCTGTCTAACCACAAACTCTGATGGTCGCTTAGCCTCTGTGCTCCTCAGTTCTCAGCTGTAGAGCTGAAAAATAGTAACAGTGATTTACCTCTCAGAGCTGGTGGGAGAGATCGCGAGTGGCAGGTGACAGGGTGAAAGTGCCTGGTGTCACTGGGTGTCAGTCTGCTTGATAACAGGCTGGGGGACAGGAGCCGGGGCCCCAGGGGTGTTGGCCAGGCCCCAGTTTGAAATGAGCTTTATCCCTCCCCAGGGAGGGGCCGTTGGGGGGAACGCTGTCTCCCCAGCTCCTGAGTTGAGCGGGGGACTTCATCTCCTACGTGCAGAGAGGATAAGAGCGCGTCTGGGCCTCTCTGCACTCTGAGCTACCCATGAGCTGGCCCTGCTCCCACATTGTGGGGCCTCTGCACATCCCGGGGAGTCCCTCTATTACAGCCTCCATCCTCCATTCCCTCATCCCTCAGAGCCTACCTCCAGCATCTCCTTCTGGAAGATGCTCTCCTTTTCTTGAGTTGCTTGCTGTACCCTTCAGTCAGCCCTTTCACAGCTGTTACATAAGCCTGTCTATAATATTCATTGAACAAACCATGTGTGAAGCATTTATTATGTACAGACATTGTTCTAAATGCTGGAAATGTAACCTTGAACTAGATAAAGACCTCAGGCAATAAACGCCTAAATAGATTAATAAGGACTAGGGTTAAATAGATTAAAAAGGACTAGGGTTGCTGTGAATCTTCTGAAGGAAAGGAACAGAATGAACGAAGAATCCTGGGGCTGGGGAACCTTTTGGATGGTGGTGTTTGGGGAGGGCTTCACTGAGGAAGTGGCGTTTATGATGAATCTTGAAGGCTGAGAAACAGTGGAAACAGTGACAAACTTTACTTTTTTGGGCTCCAAAATCACTGCATATGGTGACTGCAACCATGAAATTAAAAGACGCTTGTTCCTTGGAAGAAAAGTTATGACCAACCTAGACAGCATATTAAAAAGCAGAGACATTACTTTGCCAACAAAGGTCCATCTAGTCAAAACTATGGTTTTTCCAGTGGTCATGTATGGATGTGAGAGTTGGACTATAAAGAAAGCTGAGGGCCAAAGAATTGATGCTTTTGAACTGTGGTGTTGAAGAAGACTCTTGAGAGTCCCTGGGACAGCAAGGAGGTCCAGCTAGTCCGTCCTAAAGGAGATCAGTCCTAGATATTCATTGGAAGGAATGATGCTGAAACTGAAATTCCAGTACTTTGGCCACCTAATGCAAAGAGCTGACTCATTTGAAAAGACCCTGATGCTGGGAAAGATAGAAGGCAGGAGGAGAAGGGGCTGACAGAGGATGAGATGGTTGGATAGCATCACCAATTCAATGGACATGAGTTTGAGTAAACTCTGGGAGCTGGCGATGGACAGGGAGGCCTAGCATGCTGCAGTCCATGGGGTCGCAGAGAGTCAGACATGAGTGAGTGACTGAACTGAAGGATGAGAAGGAGGGAGCCTTGCCAGGAGCACAGAGAACAGCATTCCAGGAAGGGGGAACAGCAACGTGTTATATAATTTAACATGTTATGTTTCCATTTAGTTGTATTTGCTTAAAAATTTGTTGAGACTTTCTCTTTTAGCTGCGGATTATTCTTTAGTTTCACTTCCAAATGTTTGGAGATTTTTTCTGATTGTTTTTCTTTGATTACTTACTGCATTGCTTCCATTATGATCAGAGAGCACAGTTTATATGATTTTAATTCTTTTAAATTTGTTATCGTTTATTTTGTGGCTCAGGATATGGCCCAGATCTACCTGGGTGAATGTTCCATAGGTGCTTGAAAAGAATGTCTAATCTGTCATTAATGGGTGGAATGATGTGTGTCTGTGTGGACTGGCTTTATGCAGTCATATGTTTTTTAAGGAGCTTAAGAGGAAGAAAAAAACCTAGTTTTTGAACTTATTTTTATTTTAAATTCTTTTGAGTGTTCTTCATTTTGTCCTTGAGGGTCTCTATGGTGGATGAATAGTGTGGTGTGTTCAAGGACCAGAGAGGCAGCTCATCATGGCTGATGTGTGAGGGGTCAGCAGAAGAGCTGGACAGGGACTGGGTCACCTGGACCTCGCAGGCCATGGTTAGGAGTTTTGATTTCATTCCTTACGTGCAGTGGGAAGCCATCAGAGTGTTGAAACAGGGAGGTCACCTGAACTGAGGGGCCTTCCTCAGGATCCTTCAGGCTGCTGTTTGGAAGATAGATTAGAGGCTCATGAAGGAGATTGGGTGACAGGTCCCAGAACTGATTTTAGATACTGACCTAATGTGTGTGTTGTGCATGCTGTGTGTGTGTGTGTGTGTGTGTGTGTGTGTGTGTGTTTAAGGAGAGGTAAGCAAGCATGGGTGCAGGCGCAAGTCCTCATGTTGTTGAATTCTGGAAACTGGATTTTCTAAGATTCTCTTTTGGAAAAAATAATCTCTATGAGCCAAAGGTGTATGCATTTTAGTGAGATTTGGAAGTAGAGGGTAGAAAGAGCCCAGGGTACCTGAAAGCTTTTCCAAATGTTTGGAAGACTTTCAGAATGGCTGCCGCTGTTTAGTTGCTCAGCCGTGTCCGACTCTTTGTAACTCTGTGGACTGTAGCCTGCCAGGCTCCTCCGTCCATGGAATTCTCCAGGCAAGAAGACTGGAGTGGGTTGCCATTTCCTTCTCCAGGGGATCTTCCCAATCCAGGGGTCGAACCCGGGTCTCCTGCATTGCAGGCAGATTCTTTACCACTGAGCCACCAAGGAAGCCTAGAATACTTGAGTTGTAACGCTGACATAAACGTCTCAGCATTTAGAACCCTATAACCCTCTGCCCTGATATCAGAAGAAGATTTGCATGTTTTATCAAGTGGAAAAGTGCAGTAGTTTACTTTGTACTTGTTCATAACAAGCGCAAAGCAAAAAAGTCTGACCCACTGGTTCCTCTTCCTGGATTCTGCATTTTTAATCACTTGAATTTTTCTTTTAATGTTTGTTCTGTTTGTTTTTCATAAACAATACATGCTTATTATGTAAAATTTAGAAAGAAAAAAAGAACTTTTCTTAGAATTGTCAACCAAGTGCAAACATTGCTAGCATTGCTGTGTTGTCATCCCTTTTCTTATGTATAGGTTTATTTCTTATGCATAGTGTAGTTACTTTGTATCTGTAAACTTTTGTAAGCTGGTTTACTCCCATAACACTATAAAGCCTCCACTCATTGTATCAGTCAGGAAGGGCTAGGTTAGCCTGCTGTAACAAGTAATCCCCAGGTCTCAGTGGTTTTAAACAACAAAAGCTTCTTTCTCCTTCACTTTCATGTCTATTATGGTGGATTAGAGCATCTGTGCTGGGCCCTCCTTACTCGGCAACTCATGGAAACAGAGCTACTATTATCTGTAACGTTGGCATTCATTGCAACAGATGGAAAGAAAGCTCTGGAGTGTCTTGCATCAGCATTTAAATATCCTGAATGGATGTGGGATATCCTTTCAGTTAAATTCTCAAGCCAGAATTAATCACATGGGCCCACTCAACCATAAAGGAGCCAAAGAGTATGTTTCCATCTCAAGTCAAAAAGCCAAAAATATTTGGTGAGCAGTGCTGATGTCTATGTACTATTTATGTCTCTCATTTACACAGTTGTTATTACAAAATATTACACGCAGATGGAAAATAGAGTTTTGCGCAGTGCACTATTTCTCATTTTTCTTCCTGAGACTCTTTCTGCCGCTGCTGTATCTAGGAAGCCTCCTGCTCAGCCATTCTGATGTATATACACATTTGGAAATGCCAGGCCTTTGGGACAGCCCTTGGTCAATGGGGATTGGAAACCAGTGGGTACATATTCCCCTCTTCCTTCCATAGGCAGGTGAGTCTCAGAGGGTCCTCAGTGGAATGGAGGCTGGGTATCCCAGTGGTGATCAGCTCTGTTGAATTTCCTTGATTTGACTTTCTTTCTGTTCTTGTTCAACCTTCCCAGCCCCTCCACTCCTGTCACCTGGGGTTACTTCTCCAAATAAAACTACCTCCTCATGTGCTCCTCTGTCTTAACGCTTTGTGTTTTGGGAAAACCTGGGCAAGAGAGATGTAGATGCCTCTGCAGTTGGAGCTGTGTCCCTCAAACATTCCTGGCCCCAGGGTCAGATGAATTTTCTTTCTCTACTGTACCATCAGTTGCTACGGTTGCGGCATGTTATGTTTGACTGTGTCGGAATTTGACTTTCTTGCAACAGCTGCTTTGTTTTCTGTCTTTCATTTTTCTTGGTGGGGGGAAGCAGATGCCTTCTTCACCTGAGGATTGGAAAAAGTCTTTTTAAACTTTCATACATGTGGAATGTGTGCGTGTGTGTGACTCTAGAAACTTAGAATAATTTGCTCCTTGACATTTCAAAACACGTGTGGTTGTCCTCTGATTTCAGTATCACTAATTAGCACAACACATAAAATTTTCATTCCTTCATGGATAATCTGTTCTGTTTTGTCCACACTCCACATCCCTTAGCATATAGACCATCGAAGATTTTAGGGTGTTTTCTTTATGGTATTTTCCATTTATCCTTTTTGGCACTTGACAGGCCCTTTCAATCTTATATCTTTCTTCAGTTCTGTGAAATTTATTTTGAGTACTTTTGTCATTATTTCCTTCTTGCCATTTTCTTTGCTATTTCTTTAGGAACTCCCAGTAGATGGATATTTACTTTATGGGGTGGCCTTCCATGTCTCTTATTTTCTTTTTCATTTTCCAAATATTTCCTTCCATGTTCCCTATTCTGAGAGAGTTCCTTAAATTTTTCTTGTAGTTTTTCTGTTAATTTTGGAAAGGTTTGTTTTACCATGTTCTTAATTGCCATAAACTCACTTCTTCTGGTTCTTTTTCGTTATTTAAAAAATAGCCACCTGTTTTTTTTTCTTTTTTTGCATTATGTATGTAACATCTTAGAAAATGTTATTAAGGATTCTTTTCAAGTTCTTGTCTGTTTCTGGGTTATCTCTTTTTTCCTTGGAGTCAGTTCTATTGGTTCAGCGCACTCCTTTCTTTGGTAGTGTTTCCCCCCAAGGTGTTTGATGATTCTGATTATTCATTTATTCCAGGAATGCAGGGCTGGGGTGATTGATGCATGGAGCTGGAGTTGTTTTGGTTGCCCACCACCAAGTACATGGGCAGCTGAGTTAATTGGCAGACGTGTATGGAACGAAAGCAGACAGGTTGCAGCACTCCAGTGCCCTCATGCTTAGCTGAAGAAGAATGTATTCTGGGATGATATCCCCACCCTGAAGTTTACGCATCTCTGTGGGAGGTGGTTAAGTATCCTTAAGATTTTTATGTCCTCTTTTAGCCAAAAGCTCATTTGCTCCTCTTGGGTAAGGAGGTGAGTGGTGATGGGTGAACAGATAGAGCAGGAGCAACACTGGTAACGTTTCTGCAGTTTCCACTCATTCCTCCCCTTCCTGGTGTCTGTGACTTGGCTTCTGTGTTGGGAGGCAGCTCCTCCCTCCTTTTTATAGCTCCTTCTGCCCTCTATGTACACCCTGGTCCTGCTATCAGCACTGTTGCAACTGCCTTCTGGTTTTCCTAAGTTCACCCAACGTTCACAGTGCTTTGATGACATTGTCCTGTTTGTACTTATTTACTGTAATATCAGTGGGCTTTGTGGAGAGAGGAGGAAGTGAACACACATCTTCACCTGGCCTTCATAATCCATTCATTGTAATGATTTTAAACTCTGCAGATTTATGTTAACCATGCCTGGTTGTTGGAAGTTAACTTTTTTTTTTTTCATGATTTTCTCTTCTCAAACGATGAGGAACAGCTTTATGGATGAAACTTTTAAGCCACTCATTATTATTTCCTTGGGACTGATTGCCAGCAATGGAATGAAATTAAATGTAGTGAGAAATCAACCCTGAATATTCATTGAAAGGACTGATGCTGAAGCTCCAGTACTTTGACCTCCTGATATGAAGAGCTGACTCACTGGAAAAGACCCTGATGTTAGGAAAGATCAGGGGATGAGAAGAGGGTGGCAGAGGATGAGATGGTTAGATGGTGTCACCAATATCAATGGGCATGAATTTAAGCAAAGTTTAGGAGATAGTGAAGGACAGGGAAGCCTGGAGCACTAAAGTCCACGGGGTTGCAAAGAGCTGGGCACAACTTAGCAACTGAACAACAACAAAGAACAACTGATCACATTCTCACTGCACCTCTTACTAGCTGGCAGTTTTGAGCAAGGGGCTCAGCATCTCTGAGTCTTACTTTCCTCATTTATTACTTGGGGATAAAATATCCGTATCTCTTAGGATTGGATGCATGAATTAAAATCTATAAGGAAAGTAATGAACATTCCAGATATTTGCCCTTTAATAGGCTTTTGAATAAAATAACACTTGATATTATTGTTGTTATTTGTTATTTAATTTTACAGGAAAGAGGGATTGATCATCAACTCTTTTTATAAAGAAAAAAATTTTAATTATGATTTTACTTACTGATGGCTGTGCTGGGTCTTCCTTGACGTGTGGGCTTCGTTGCTGCATTGTGGCGAGTGGGGGCTACTCTAGTCGCGGTGTGAAGGCCTCTCATTGCCGTGACTCTTGTTGTGGAGCACAGGCTCTTGGGCACATGGGCTCAGTAGTCACGGCTCCTGGGCTCTCAGTTCAGTTCAGTTCAGTTGCTCAGTCGTGTCTGACTCTTTGCGACTCCATGAATCGCAGCATGCCAGGCCTCCCTGTCCATGACCAACTCCTGGAGTTCACTCAGACTCATGTCCATTGAGTCCGTGATGCCATCCAGCCATCTCATCCTCTGTCGTCCCCTTCTCCTCCTGCCCCCAATCCCTCCCAGCATCAGAGTCTTTTCCAATGAGTCAACTCTTCGGATGAGGTGGCCAAAGTACTGGAGTTTCACCTTCAGCATCATTCCCTCCAAAGAAATCCCAGGGCTGATCTCCTTTAGGATGGACTGGTTGGATCTCCTCACAGTCCATGGGACTCTCAAGAGTCTTCTCCAACACCACAGTTCAAAAGCATCATTTCCCGGGCTCTAGAGCTCAATAATTGTGGTGCACGGGCTTAGCTGCCCTGCAGCATGTGGGATCCTCCTGGACCAGAGATCCAACTTGTGTCTCCTGCTTTGGCAGGTGAACTCTTTACCACTGAGCCAGCAGCGAAACCCTCAACTCTATCTTAGGATGAGAAAGGCACAATTTAGAGAATTGTCACCTTCTTAAGCTGTTGCTCCCTTAAATAGCAACTTGCACGTGAGAGGGTTGTTCTAGAAGCTAGGCTGCTTTGGAGTGAGGTGTTCTTTCCCTTGGTGAAGAGAGAATCAAATTATTACTCAGAGGTAAAAAAAATTTGTGAGGAGAGATGTTTGGAAGGTCACCCAAACCCACTGGTACCAAGCTGGGTGCAGACGGTGGGTTTGGGCAGTGAGTATCTGGTGTGGACATCTCGGTCATCAGGCTTTACCTGGGTGACCTTTCAGGTGGCTCTAGAGGGTGGTAAGGCTGGAGGCTAAGGGGCAAAAAAAAAAGGAGGAATTTGAACCCAGCCTGTACCCACTGTGAGTCTGTACTCCAGCTGGCTGTTTAAGACCGGAATCACTCCTGCACTGAGCATGGTGTCATCACTAGGGGGCGCTCCTAAAATGTTGATATTTGTAGAATGTGAAGATGCATGAGTGAGTGCCTGGTGAGGCAACTGGGGACCCCGGAATGGGATGTGCTGGGGGTGAGGCGAGGGGAGGCCCCTCCCTTTGATAACCTGGGAAGAGGATGCTGAGGAACCATCTGGGCAGGCTCTGCCTGACTGTCCATTTCTGCCTCATTTATCAGAATACATGTTGCCCTTCAAGAATTACCTGAGGCTCCTGAGGCATTCCAAAACTACTGACTTTGCCCAGAGTGCTTTTTTATGTTCCACCTTTGGAAATGTTTTCAGAGCCAGACTTCAACACACACAGATGCACACACACACACATACATGCACACAAATCAAAAAAGTGAAATAATCTGTCATTTCCTGAGAAAGTCACCCAGCAGGATTGTTTTCTTTTTGAGTGAAAATAGTACTATCCAAGTTGACCGTTGATGATTTTGAAGTTCAGGTGAGTTAAACAGTAGGTTTTGAGGCCCTGCTGGGCTGGGGTCACAGAGTTCCATAGACCAGAGTTTGTGTCTTTGTGTGAAAGCTTTGCTCTTTGAAAACCTGGTTCAGATCTCAAAAAATGATTTGTCCCACTTTTCATATATAAAGAAGAAGGTATGACGTTGCTCAGAAGACCCCCTGGAAAGAAGTCTCATACCTCGTGAGCAGGGACAAAGAGCCTCCTGTGAGGCCAGGAGTACCCATTGGGATGTCCCGGTCCTACTTTCTTTAAAAAAACAAAATCAATAAAACAGCATAGATAACTTTAAAAAGTTTTATTGGAGTATAGTTGATTTGTAGGGTTGTGTTAATTTCTGCTCTGTAGCAAAGTGACTCAGTGATACCTATGTTACTCTTTTTCGTATTCTTTTCCATTCTGGTTCATCACAGAATATTAAATATAGTTCCCTGTGCTGTACAGTAGGACCTTGTTGTTTATCCATCCTATATATAATAGTTTGTATAGCATAGATAACTCTTAAAAATACTAAGTAAAAGAAGACAGGCTCTGAAGCTGTATACTGTATGATTCCACTTATATGACACTCTGGAAAAGATAAAACTATAGGAAGAGAAATTAGATTCATGACTACCAGGAATTAGGGAACGGCTGAGCATGAAGGAATTTTGGAGGAGGATGGTGAAAATATTCTATATCTCTATTGTCATGATGCTTACACAATTATATAAGTTTGTGAAAATCCATGAAGTGATATACCTATAAAGGGTGAATATTGCTGCTTGCAGTAAGCCTGGAATCAATGAAAATAAAACCAGTGACATTCCCTAATAGGCGCATCTCCTATACCTGATTCTAGTGGCATTTACCTTACATTTGCTATAGGAAGAGCCGTTCTTTTCAGCTTCAAACACAAGGATTAGTAAGCGCTGAGCCTGCTGGGTTTTATTGAGTAACTTTGTATGGATGTGACAACCTAGAGCCGTGGTCCTTATTCACAATTTAGAATGTTTCCAGGCATTCTGAATCCTCAAAGGAAGATTATGTTCAGAATGGTTTTAAGGTTGAATGTACTTTATTATATTTTTGGTCTTTTGAAAATTAGTAATTCACGCTTGGTGGCTTGGATGACTCCCCATTACCAAGTGCAAATTATTCATCAGGCCAAAACACACGTTCCCCTCTAGTGGAAGGTTTTGCTTTGACTCTTGATATTGAAGTCATTTCTGAAATTATTTGACAAAGTAGGATCTTTAGCATAAAATGGTGGCATGTGATATACATTAAATAATTCTTTTGTCCAGTGGTGGCTTAGATGGTAAAGAATCTGCCATCAGTGCAAGAGACCCAGGTTCGATCCCTGGGTCAGAAAGATCTTCTGGAGGATGGCATGACAACCCACTCCAGTATTCTTGCCTGAAAAATCCCGTAGACAGAGGAGCCTGGGGTATAGACCCATAGAACCCCTACAGTCTATGGGGTCAAAAAATAGACACGACTTAGCAACTGAACAACAGCAACTTGGTCTTTGTATGGTTATCTGGAGGGAGGTTAAGAAATTTGGTGGTGACTGGGAATGAAGAGCATTTGCAAGGGAAATAGTGCAGGGAAGGAGGCGGGACTATCCATGGTCTTGTCTCCTAAATTCTTGTCTTGGATCATCATGGAATTCCTGGACCTCTGAGTTCCATAGTCACCTGACAGCCCACACTCACAGGTGACTTTTTCCTAGAAATGTCTTTCATTTCTTAGCCATAAAAAATGTATTCCTTTTTCAAATCCTGTAGGCCCTCTCTGTGTTTATCCTTTTGGACCCTTCCTGCCCTGTACTTTGAAAGGCACACAGTTTGTTATTAGATTGTAAACTCAAGGAGATGCAGCAAGGTGCCTTGTACACAGATAGCACTCAGTTACTACTTAATGGATGACTGCTTTGGTGAGATTTCTAGTTTATGTGCTAACCAAGCAGCATTTAGCTTTACATAGAATGTTCATAGTAATATTATTCAGTATAGTCAAAAATGGAAAGAATGTCCAGAAACTGGGAAATGGATAAACAAAATATGGCACAACCTTTTAACACAGTGCTGCTACTCAGGAATAAGATGAAATGGAGTATTGATACATGTAATGGTGTGGATGAACCTCAGAGATATTATGCTCAGCAAAAGCAGCCAGATAGAGTATGTATCAGATGATTGCATTTATATGAACTGTCCAGAAAATAGCAAATCAGTGGAGACAGAAAATAGATGAGTGGTTGTCTGAGGCTGGAGGTAGGGCCTGAGTTTGACTACAAAGCAGCAAGAGGAATTTTTTTTCGGGTGATGGAAATGTTTGAAACTAATGTCACGATGGTAGCACAACTCTGTACACATAATTATATTTTGGAATCATATGCTTAAAATTGGTGAATTTTATGGTATATAAATTGTACCTCAGTAAAACTATTAAAGGGGCTTCCCCAGTGGCTCAGCAGTAAAGAATCTGCCTGCAGTACAGGAGATGTGCGTTTGATCCCTGTGTTGGAAAGATCCCCTGGAGGAGAAAATGGCAACCCACTCTGGTATTCTTGCTGGGAAAACATCCCAGTCCATGGGGGTCACAGAGAACCAGATGTGACTGAGTGTTTGTGGCTGTGAGTCATGACACAACACGCTCAAGGCTGTTAAGAATATTGATAGGCACACTACTTAAAAATATTTTCATTGGAATATAGTTGATTTAAAATGTGTTTCTGTCATGTAGCAAAGTAATTCAGTTACGCATATACATATTTCTACGCTTTTTTAGATTTGTTTCCCATATAGGTCATTAGACAGTATTGAGAAGAATTCTCTGCACTCTATAGTAGGCCCTTGTTCCTTATCTATTTTATATGTGGTAGTGTGTGTATATGTCGATCCCAGTCTCCCAATTTATCCCCCCAGGAGCACTGTTCTTATTTGCCTTCCCGCTAAATGATGATAAACTGAGGGAAGAATTCTAGTTCTTTTTTTTTTTTAAACATGAGCATTTTAGTTACTAAAAATGCTTTTTAAAACTAAAAAGAAAAAAATAATATATGTAATAATGTACATGCTATACACTCCCAAACACACTGAACACAAATCCAATCTTATAAGACATATCCACAATCTACTTTTCACCAACACACACCCTGTAGGTCACTTAGGATGTTAACAGATTTCTCAGTTCTAATCAATGAGATGAATAAAGGGTGATCTGCTGACTGTTCCTCCGCTTGGGGTTCTGGGTATGCCAGAGGAAACAGGGACAGGGATCCCCTAACTGATTTAAAACTCAGTTTCCAGACAGTGCCAACATACAAAATGAAAGGTGAATAATGTCAGTGAGTGTGTATGAAACAACAGAGGTAGGAGAAGCAGTATTGTGAGGAGGAAGACATGGTCATGATATTAAGAGGAAAAATTTAGGTATTTAGATATTAAGAGGAAAAATACGTATAAATATGGATCTTTGTAAGTTAGGGACAACCAAAAAATAATTAAAAAACATATCTTATAACTTTCAGAATAGCAGTAGGAAAAAAAGATAGTTGGATTGATTCAGCAAGAGATAGGAAACTAAAAAGAAAAAAAAAACCCATGGTAAATAGAAAATACAAAATAGGGTGAAGAAATCAATCCTATAGCATCTGTGATTACAGTTCAAATGAGTTAATCTCACTGATTAAAACACAGGAACTCTTAGACTCAGTTACAAAAATGATCCAGCAATATATGGTTTTAAGAGGGTCACATAAATGAAAGCATAGAGCAAGGTTGAGAATAAAAGATAAAAATGGCATCCCAGGCAAATAACCAAAATAACACTAGGCTAGCAATTTCAGTATCAGATGAAATAGAATTTAAGGTGGACAACGTGAAAAGAGATGAACGTGATTATTCTGAAAATGCCGCAATACCACAGTATTCCGAGAAGATACAATGGTCATGAACAAATATAACCAACAACACAGCCTCAAAGTATACACAGAAAAAATTGGCAGAATTATAGTACTACATAGATAAAGCCACCATTGTAGATAGGGATTTTAATATATTCTTCTTGGAAACAGATCAGACAAAAATAAGCAAGAATATAAAAGATCTGTATAGCATGATTAATAAGCTTGCACCCAGAAAACACTAAATATGTATTATTTTTGAGCACATGTGGCATTGTCATAAAAATGGATCAAATTATAGATCAGAACGTCAGTATCAGATTTCTAAGAACTGATATCATTCAGATCGTATATTCTCTGGCCCAATGAAACGGGAAGGATTGAAATAAGAAGACAGGGTAGAAATCAATAAAAGAGGGATTGAAAAAAATAACTGATTCAGAAAACCAAATATTCTTTGAAAAGATCAGAAAGATAGACAAGTCTCTGGTGAGATCTATCAAGGAGTAAGGAGAGAAGGTGCATATAAAGTAACCACAGATATGAAAGCAACTTAGATTTCATAAGTGAATCGTATGAGCAACTGTACACAAATAACTGTGAAATACCATATGAAATGAATGGGTTTATGGGAAAAATACGAGATTGCGAAGTTGGCCTGTTGACAAATGGAAACTTGACTGAAACAATCACTGCTGAAGAAATTGAAATAGTGATGAAAACTTCTTCCTCCTCCCCAAATTTTAAGGCCCACACAGTTTTATATGAGTAGATAGACCCTGCCTTATACAAGTTGTTTCAGAGACTTATAAAAATGGGAAAGCTTCTCTTGTTGCTTTCTGAAGCTTAGCGCCAACTTTATAGCCTCAGTATTAAAAACTGAATGAAGATGGTACCAGCGAAGGGAAATGACAAGTCAGTTTTAGTTAAAATCTGCAATAAAATGTTACTCTCAATCCAACAGCATATTAAAAAATCACATATCGTTAGGTTTATCCATGGAGTGCAAGATGGCTAATAGATAAGCTCCCCCTGCATAGAGGTCTATTTCTTGCTCACAAACAGTGATTGGCAGATGGTCTGTGTGGCAGTTCAAGGACCGTGGCCTCTTATATCTTGGGTTCAGCCACTGTCTAAGGCTCCAGAATCCCGAGAGAGTGTGGAGAATCTCCACCTACTTTATAGGAGCTTTGGGCCTGCACGGGATGCACAGCATTTCTGCTCACGCTCTGCTGATGAGAACTAGTCCCATAGCCACCCCTGCCTGTGGGTAAGTGCAGTTCCAGGCTGGACAGCCATCTCCCAGTGACAGCGCCCTACAGTGGAAGGAGCAGCAGTCACCTTTTTTTGATTGGATGGCTAATGTCTGCTATAGATTTAACCATATAAAATCTATCAATAGGCCTCATTACATGAACAGATTAAAGGAGAATCACCATAGGATGATCTCAAAGGAGATAGAAAGGGCACCTATTTATGGCGGAAGTCTAGAGAAAAATAGGAGTAGATGGTGTAGCTGTCAGCGTTTGCTAGGTTATTCTGCAGTAGCAAACCACCCCCAAATGTCACTGTCTGATATAAAAGAGGTTGATTTCCTGTTCACGGTATGTGTTGGTCTGAGTTGGCTGTTTCTGTTGTCTGTATTCTCCATTCTGGAGCCCAGCCTGGAGGAGTAGCCCTCTCTGGGATGTGGTGATTCGTTAGCAGAGGGAATGGGCAGTAGCAGAAGCACCAAGTGACGGCTGCAGATGTCAGGTTGGATGTGTCATATGTCACTTCCTTTCACAGTCCATTGGCTGAAGAAAGTCACATGACCAAGCTTGGTATCAGTGTGGTGGGATCTAGACTTTGCCCTGTGAAGACGGACCTGGTAGAAAGGGCAGCAGACAACTGGGGACAATACACTCTATCATGGAGAGGATGCCTTTAACTTGATAAAGGCTTTCCTCCAAAAGCCTATTGCAAACATCATGTCTCATTGACACATTTTAGAAGCATTCTTTTTCAGGGTTAGAAAGAAGTACCCATGATTACTGCTGCCACATACTAAATAAGATTTTGGGTAATGCATTAAAACAAATAAAAGAAAGGCCAAAGGATTAGGAAGGGAAGAGACAAATCATCATTATTTGCATATAATATCATTTACTTGGAGAAAAAATAATTAACGAACCTATCATCAGTATTAGTGAGTTCAATAAGTTTGTCAGATGATAGAAATGTACAAATATCAGTAGTTTTTTTGTACCACAATAATAAATTAAGAAATTATGATGGAAGATGTCGTTTATAATGGCAACAACTATAACGTATCTAGGAATTAATCTACTCAAAGAGTGCATACGATTTGCCCCGAGAAAATCCAAAGGGCATAAAAGAAGGCTAAGAAAGTGGAGAGAGAGACTGTGTTTATGGATGTGAAGGAAGACAGTGTTGTCAGGAAATTTCCTAAAGGAAATCAGTCCTGAATGTTCATTGGAAGGACTGACGCTGAAGCTGGCCATCTGATGTGAAGAACTGACTCACTGGAAAAGGCCCTGATGCTGGGAAAGATTGAAGGCGGGTGGAGAAGGGGACGACAGAGGATGAGATGGTTGGGTGGCATCACCGACACGATGGACATGAGTTTGAGTAAGCTCTGGGAGTTGGTGATGGACAGGGAGGCCTGGCATGCTGCAGTCCATGGGGTCACAAAGAGTCGGACACAACTGAGCAACTGAACTGAAGTTTTGTCAGGATGTCATTCATTTCAAATTAATCTATAAGTTTAGTGTAGATGAAGGAAGTAACATCATAGCACTTACAAAGGATATTGGCCAAACAGATCTTAAAATTTTTGTGGAAGGAGAAATACTCAGTAATAGCCAATTAGAGGAAGAGAACAGACTATGTGGGGATTTGTCCTGCTGTCCCTAATATGAGTATAGCATCTGAGAGTTGGTTGCTTAGACTTTCTCATGAATAGCAGTTCACTGATTCCCGAGTTTGTTTCCTTTATTAGAATCTTCTCTCTTATCGTGAATAAAACCCTACTGTCTAAGCACTCATCAAATGTTTACGTGGTGCCAGCCACTGGGGAAATAAAAAGATCTGGACTCTGCCTTCCAGGTGTTCACGGTTCAGGAGGCAAAGCAGAACACAGTGCTGCTTAGCGTGATTGCTGTGAGATTGTTGGCCGAGGACGGGGAGAAGGCGAGGGAGAGAAGGAAGCTGTGAATAAGAAAGTAAAGGTGACAGGTGTGCTTAAGAAGGGACTCTTCATTGCTCGGGGAGGTCTGTGTTCAAAGCATACAGAGCTGGCGCAGAGTGAAAAATGGGCCCAGCACAGAGCCGCGGAGCACTCTGCAGTGATGGAAATATGATGTGGGGGAAGCGGAGTGGCACGTGCAGTTATGTATGTCTGGTGCGAGCAGCAGGATGGCTAGCGAGCTGCCAGTGAGAAGAGCAGCTTTCCTTTGATCATTTGGAAGCATCGTTTATTTCCCGATGGTTGGCTCTGCCTTTCCTCTGCCACTCAAACTTTATTGGGAAATGGATTCTCTTGCCAAAAGAATATGATTAATACTGCAACTGGCTGTGGGCTTAGCAACAGATTGATGGCTGTGTTTTTAAAGGGGAGCCTGCTTACAGTTTACGTCGCCGTGGTGTGTTGCGTTTATCATTCCCAAGTGGAGAAGGACTGGATACGTTAGATTCTCCTTCCTGTTCACCGGCCTTCCCTGCCCCTTGCACTTGTTATTTGATTTCAGAGAGTAAACGTGCCTGGAACAGGAGCTGTCACATCAAACTTGATGTGTGTGTAGCATTATCTGTAGGTGATGTGTTGTCTACCAATGGACACAGTTTTCTGGGTGCCAGAGCGGAGGTGGATTCCATGTTAGAGACAGAGGCTACCTAAGTGCCCATGCTGGGGCCGGTGGGTCACCAAGATCTAGGTCCAATTCCTCATTCTCACAGATCCCCAGACTCATGATTCACTGTCAGGGAGCTTGGTTGCCTGACCGAGTCCATGAGACACTGGTTCTAAAACCAGATTGATGAACTTGTTAATTCATAATGACAAATAGAAGTTTGTTAGGACGAGAAGGGGGCGACAGAGGATGAGGTGGCTGGATGGCATCACTGACTCGATGGACGTGAGTCTGAGTGAACTCCAGGAGATGGTGATGGACAGGGAGGCCTGGTGTGCTGCGATTCATGGGGTCGCAAAGAGTCGGACATGACTGAGTGACTGAACTGAACTGAGGAAGACTGCAATTCTAATTCATTCATTTGTTCAGCAAAGATTTGTTGAGCATGTACTGTATGCTTCAACTAAGCTAGGAAGGTGGAGTAGCCATTAATTAGGCCAAAGTGTGAGGGCTGTGACTGGGGAGAAGCAGTTCAGGAAGCGAGAACAGTGCGGGCAAAGGCCCTGAGGTCTGCTGCCTCACGCACTCTTACGTTCACAGGTTTCTCAACATGGAAAGCCAACAGCGGATAGGAACGGGCTTGCTGAGCGTGGGCCCATCAAAAGGGTTACTGGGAGATAGAATCCTTCCATGTATCTCCCCCTCCATATATACTCAGGGATGATTGGGAAAGGGAATTTGAGTGGGTGCGTTTTTTAAATTGAAGTATAGTTGATTTACAGTGTTGTGCCAATTTCAGATGTATAGCAAAATGACTCAGTTTTGCACATATGTATTTATGTATACATCCCTTTTAAAAATATTCTTTTCCATTATAGTTTATCCCAGGAGATTATACTTCACGGTGCCATACAGTGAAGTGAAGTCACTCAGTCGTGTCTGACTCTTTGCGACCCCATGGACTGTAGCCTGCCAGGCTCCTCTGCCCATGGGATTTTCCATGCAAGAATACTGGAGTGAGTTGCCATTTCCTTCTCCAGGGGATCTTCCCAACCAAGGAATCGAACTCGGGTGTCCCGCATTGTAGGCAGATGCTTTTCCCGTCTGAGCCACCAGAGAAGTCCTCCAGTAGGGCCTTTTAAATCCATTCTACATGTGATGGTTTGCCTCTGCCGACTCCACATTTCCAGTCCATCCCTCTCCCTCTCCACATTGGCAACCACAGGTCTGGTCTCTATGTCTGTGAGCCTGTTTCTGTTTTTTAGATAGGTTCATTTGTGCCATGCTTTAGAATCTACATGTATGTGATATCATATAGTATTTGTCTTTCTCTGTCCGACTTAATATGATAATATGTAGTTCCATCCATGTTGCTGCAAATGGCATTGTTTCATTCTCTTATATGGCTGAGTAGTATTCCATTGTGTGTGTGTGTGTGTGTGTGTGTGTGTGTATCTATATACACCACATCTTTATTCATTCATCTGTCGATGGATATTGAGGTTGTTTCCATGTTTTGGCTATTGTAAACAGTGCTGCTATGAACATAGAGGTGCGTGTACCTTTTTAAATTGTAGTTTTGTCTGTGTATATGCCCAGGTTTGGGATTGCTGGATCAGCTGGTAATTCTGTTTTTAATTTTCTAAATTTCTCCATGCTGTTTTCTGTAGTGGCTGCACCAACTTGCATTCCCACCAACAGTGTAGGGGAGTTCCTTTTCCTCCACGTGGAGTACTCAGTTATGGCCAACTCTGCGGCCCCATGAGCTGTAGCCTGCCAGGCTCCTCTGTCCATGGAATTTTCCAGGCAAGAATACTGGAGTGCCATTTCCTTCTCCATCACATGGAGTGGTTGTATTTTAAATTGCATGCATGAGTTTGTCCTGGCCTCCTTCAGTTTAGTTGGAGACTTCCTGCTGTCTTTTGGACCTTCTCAAAACCAAACCCTTAACTTCAGTAAGGGGCTTCCTCTTAAACATAAGGAAGATTTAGCTGAAATGGGTATCACGAGTAGTGCCTGGGTATCTGCAATGAAATTTGAGCCGTATCACCAGATGTAGGTCCCTCAGACCCTCAGTGTTGACATCACGTGGCAGGCAGTGTGGCACAGTGGGGAGGGACATGGGCTCTGTCACCTCTGCCTGTGAACTTAATGAACTGTGCAGCCTGTCTCCTAGTTGACAAATGGCATACATAATATCTGTTTTCTAATTACTGAGAGGATTGAGATAATGCATGTAAAGCCTTTAGACCTACTCCCCAGAGGAAGCTGTTTGTAGTTTTGAATGTGATTGCTGTTATTATCTTTTACTCCTTTCTTCAATCCCTCAATCTCTGAATTCATCAAGTCCCTCTAAACCTTACCTTTAATGGAGTGGAGTTGGAACCGGAAGGTGATCTGGACCAGATCGCTTTGGCCCTCAAAGTCATGCTTGGCATCCTGAACCTTTTCCTTTGGCAGTAGGGGTCCAGCTGGTGTTTTCTGAGCAAGAGCTGCTGTGACCCCATCTGTGGTTTAGAACCATCACTCTGGGGACAAAGGGAGGGAGGGCCAGAAGTCCTGTTGAGAGGCTGGTCCAGAATTGAGCTGAGATGAAGAGGGCCTGATGAAAGACTGTGGCTTGTCGAGGAGAGGAAGGGGTGGTGTTTAGAAATATTTCAGAGGTACCATCTTAGTGATCCAGTGATGTGAGAGGAGCAGGAAAGAGAGGACTCAAGCTGTCTCCAGGACCTGTATCACCGATCTGTACCAGGCTGATGGCCTGATCTGTACCGTCACGGATGGGGAGAGGAGAGCAATGCTGATGGGCACTGCAGATTTTTGCCTCCTCTTTGTCTCAATTAACAAGGAGTCCTGGGTTCTGGGGTTGGGAGTGTATCCCTTGGGATCTTTTTGGGGGAACCCAAGAAGACTCCCGAGAATATTTTCTCTCTTCTCCAATTAAGACCATGTATTTACAGTAAAAGGTCAACTGAAGACCACATCAAAGTAAAAAACAGCCTCATTAGTGTTCTTTTTTGAGAGGGTTTTTTTTTTTTTTTTAGTTTCATTTGGTTTGCATTTAAAATCAAGGATAATGAGATCAAATCCTATTAAATATATCACATGGTAACATTTTAGTTTAATTTCATGTTGTGCATAGTTAAGACTTTGTTCAGTTCAGTTCAGTCACTCAGTTTTGTCTGACTCTTTGCCACCCCATGAACTGCAGCATGCCAGGCCTCCATGTCCATCACCAACTCCCAGAGTTCACCCAAACCCATGTCCATTGTGTTGGTGATGCCATCCCCTTCTCCTCCTGCCCCCAATCTTTCCCAGCATCCGGGTCTTTTCTAATGAGTCAGCTCTTCACATCAGGTGGCCAAAGTATTGGAGTTTCAGCTTCAACATCAGTCCTTCCAATGAACACCCAGGATTGATCTCCTTTAGGATGGACTAGTTGGATTTCCTTGCAGTCCAAGGGGCTCTCAGGAGTCTTCTCCAACACCAGAGTTCAAAAGCATCAATTCTTCAGTGCTCAGCTTTCTTCACAGTCCAACTCTCACATCCATACATGAATACAGGAAAAACCATAGCCTTGACTAGACAGACCTTTGTTGACAAAGTAATGTCTCTCCTTTTTAATATGCTATCTCGGTTGGTCATAACTTTCCTTGCAAGGAGTAAATGTTTTTTAATTTCATGCCTGCACTCACCATCTGCAGTGATTTTGGAGCCCAGAAAAATAAAGTCAGCTGCTGTTTCTACCATTTCCCCATCTATTTGCCATGAAGTGATGGGAGACTTTGTTATCCCAGGTGAATCAGAGACTGTAGTGCTACATTCCAGAAATCTTAGCCCTGGACCCCAGGAATCACAGGGAAACTGAGAAGGTAGGGATTTTCTTGGAACAATGAGAGGAAAAAATGTGCATAAGAGAAAAAGACGTTATCTGCCCATCCCATAGGATGAGGAATTTAGTTACATTCTGGCAACTGCTAGGCTAAAATAAACCCAATTATTGTGTTTTCCCAGTTAAAATAGTGGAAATGACTTTCAAATAGGGAATTTAAGATCACTGACAGTTGTGGATGTTTTGCAAACTTAATGAGGGCCAGATAAAATTAAGTCCTGGCCAGAGGTTCTTCCAGTCTGTAACTTAGGGGATTCTGGAGTTGGGGTGAGTAAAAAGGGGGGTTCAATGCTTTGAGATCTGAGAATGCACATTTCTTGCTTTGAAAGGGAGCGTAAAACTCTCATCACTGCGTTATGCAAAGGCTTGCAAAATCCTAACCCTGTGCACACCTGTTCTCTTAGCAGTTTAGTTTCTGCATGTTTGTCTTCTGAGTTCAAAGACGTGCTTTCCATTTCAGGTTTCATTTGCTATCGGGTCATTCCTGGGTCCAATACAGATTTAGCCCACAAGGTAGCTCTAGATCAGTCAGGGGAATGGCCCAAGTTGCCTGCCCAAAGTCAGGGAGGATTTATTGTGCTTTTATCTTTAAATTGAGTTGTTCACGAGGAAGGAGAATGATTTCCAGTTGGGCAACACATTTCACATTTCCCTTCTGCTGGGGCGCATCTGTGCAGGGATCCTGACTCCATCATAGAGATACAGCAACCAGTGGGATGGAAACTGACACATGTATATTACAGCAAGCCTGGCTGCAAAATGAATTGCAATAGAAGAAATGCAACCGGCCGTCTGGTCTGGCTTTTCCAAGTACGTG
Organism: Ovis aries; assembly: GCF_016772045.2. Classification (NCBI taxonomy): domain Eukaryota; kingdom Metazoa; phylum Chordata; class Mammalia; order Artiodactyla; family Bovidae; genus Ovis; species Ovis aries. Next base: position 71,715,825 of record NC_056066.1, on the reverse strand, counting down.
CTGTCTTTCAGCTCCCTGTTAAGCTCCTGACATCTGGGTGTGCGCCTGGACAGGAGAGCATTCCTCATGGTGCCAGATACATCAGGAAAGATAGACTGGGCCATATGCACTCGAAATGATGCCATCCAAGGATGCTTTCTAAAATATGTGTGTTCTTTCAGCTTAGGGATGCTCATGCTTTGCTGAGGAATCCCACGAGGGCTTGTAGTTCTTAAAACTTTCTTTTAATTAGACAGTGGTCTTATGCTGATACATATCTACTGTTCAGAGCTGAAAAGCAGGACGATGGCCTAAAGAAAAACAATACACTGTTCATTAAGGACTGGATATTTATCTTCTGCATCCAGGCCGTGTTCTCCCCAGAGGCGCTATGCTGGGAATGAGCCTGAGAAAAAACTCGGGGAAGTGGCAGAGTGAGATGGGTGTTTTCAGAGCTGAAGTCAGCACACCCTTTCTGGAGAGCCTTGGCTTTTCAGGTGGAACCTCCATAGTGAGGACATGTTGCCTCCAAAATACGGCAGGAGGATAGGAAAAAAAAAATGCTCCTCTTGCATTTTATGGTGGTTTTGACAGCCTAGTGTTTGACCAGTGACTCCAAATACTTAGCTGTTTGATTATCTGAAAACTTGGAATTGCAAGCCCCAACTAGAAATCTAGGCCAACTCTCTCATTTTAGAGATGGAGAAACTAAATTCTAGAAGGTTCCAAGAGCGACTTTGTTAAGGGTCTGTGGAATTGCAGAAAGAGAACTGACGTTAGGACCACATCTGGGCACTGCCTCTGAATAAATGACTTTGAGCAAGAATGTAACAAGTGGAGTCAGTGCACAGGCAGTCTTCATGGGGTTGTGCTGGGGATCCAGGAGGTGTTATTCAGTGTCCTGCTGAGTTAAGTGAAATGGTGGACACATGGAGCTTGGGAAGTCCTCACCCAGATTGCCAACAAGTAGGTAAGTTTCATTTTCCCTGCTTTAATGACTCAGATTGATGGAGCTCCAAACCAGAGGGAAACATAGCTTTTATACTATAAGAACATATGGTCATTAGCAGACGTTATACAGTTTTGTTTCGTTTTTGCTTTTAGTTAGCAGTCTAATATCAAGCAGAAGTTGCAGTGTGTGTTGGCAGGTTTTTTGAGAGGGTTGGGTTAAGTCATTTATATTCGAGTTTATGATATAGTTCCCCAACATTTTTTTTTTTGGCATGATTGTCCCCTTAAGGAGCCTTTTAGACATTTTCCCCCAATTACTACTCCTACATACAAGTTTAATACTACAGATATATTGTATGTATCTGTGTATGTGCTTTATATTAAAAAAAAGATTTTTTTACCCCTCCACACACATACCCCTGAAAGATCTGAGAATGTGTGACTTACACGAAAAGCGCAGAGCATCTGAAGTAAACCTCACTTAAGTTCTTATTCTTGCTGGAATAGACACGCACAAAACAGTTTTGAACAATATGGAAAAATGTTGTGTTCAGTGATGGAGATGAGGGAAATGCACACAAAACAGGGTCACACTAGAAGATATCCACCGTATGTGTGAGCGCTCAGATGCTCATTCGTGTCCGACTCTTTGCGACCCCATGACTGTAGCCTGCCAGGCCCCTCTGTCCATGAGATTAGCCAGGCAGCCATGCTGGAGTGGATTTTCGTTCGCTCCTCCAGGGGTTGAACCTGTGTCTCCTGCATCTCCTGCATTGGCAGGTGGATTCTTTACCACTGAATCACCTGGGAAGCCCATCCATTGTATATTCAGCATTAAAAAATGGAAGTCTGTGTTAAAAGTAGTCATCACTAGGGACTTCCCTTGCAGTCCAGTGGTTACGACTCTGTGCTTCCAGTGCAGGAGGTGCAGGTTTGATCCCTGTGTGGGGAACTAAGATCCCACATGCTGTTCAGTGTGGCCAAAGATTAAAATAGACAGATAAGTGAACAAAATGAATATGAGGAGGAAATCTTTATAAAAAGGTGAGTAGTTACCACTAGGTAACAGATAACAGATTTAATTTTTTTCTCCTTTATATTAATCTGTACTTTCCTCCATGTTTTCTGTACTGAGCATGGATTCCCTTTACAATAAAACAACAATTATTTTGCAAAGCAAGCAAGTAGTGTTTGCTGCTTCCCTCTTTGTGGACTTGAAAGGATCTTAGTTGGTGACAGAAAGGCTGCCTGGAATCTACGCTTGTAGGCTGATGTCTTTCTGAAGACACAGATGGTCTTTTATTCCTCTTGACTTCTTCACATCTGCTTCTGCCTTGATCTTATGGGAAGGGACCACACCTGGACCGGTTTTTGAGCTTGGTGGAAACTTGAAAGGATGTAGGCTTAAGAAGATACAAATTCCAGAATTAAGTACTAATTAAGTTCTTGGACACAAATCACTTCACACACTCCACTTAGAGGATTTGTTTAATTGACTGAGGAAATAGTTTGAAGGGGAAGAGCATTTCTTTTCATTAGTGTTCAAATGAAGTGCAAATTATAGAACTTGGGCTCCATATTTCCTAAAGATAGAAGCTTTGGAGAAAGGAAGAAAAATTAGGGACAGAACTTAGTTTAAAATCAGAAACAAATGCATTTTGGGTAGAAAAGTTTGGGCAATTTTCTACATGGATAATTTGAGAGCAGCCAGCTAGTGCTGGGTTGGAAATGAGTTTTTGGTTTTTTTTTTTTTTTAAATTCCAGAACTCAGGTTTGCAGCCTGATTTTATTTTGTGTTTATTTCATATTCAGCTTGATTCTTTAATAAAAAGTGTCTCTCAGGGCAAAAAGACAATGTGAATGTTTGAACCGTGTGTCAGGGGCTTGCAAACCTACTTTGAGGAATTAGATGTTAAATGAGCAAAGATGGCATCTGCAATTACAAGGACTGGGATGATATTACAGGGGTTATTAATATGTGGGCTTCGGGGCTTAGGATGACTACCAGGTGGATCAGAAACCGATTTCTCCTGCATATTGCATCCTTACACAATTATAGCCAACGCATAACTATAATGTCTGTGAGGTCATTATATTAATTTGTTGCAGGAATTGTTTCTTGGGTTCTTAATTGCGTAAATGTTGCCTCCGAGTATCAGAAATGTTGCCCAGTTTCAACAGACAGCATCGGTTCAATACAATTGAACTCTGTAGAAATAAGTGAGTGCCAGCTATGTGTCATGCCCTGACGATACAGAGATGAGAAAGGCAAGCTCTGGTCTCAAGGAGCTTATAGTCTAGAGAGCTAGATCAGATGTCCAGACTGCGCAACACAGACCACACCAGCAGGTGTGAGACAGCCTGGGGATAAACCAAAGGCGATTCATGGTGACTATTTCAGTGAGGCAGCAAGTCTTCGAGGTGAGCTGAGGCTTCCTTGTGGGAAAGAAGCAATTTTCAAGAGGAGCTGGAAAGAACAGATTATTTAATGTGAACTTTCCTGTTTGGGGTTGGGTTCCCTAGAAACAGACCCAAGATGGGGGCCCATTTGAAGTTAAGTTAATTGAGAGCACACTCTTAGGCTATGCTTTTGAAACCCTAGCATACCAAGAATCTTGGAAATGGCTTGCTTATTTTTTAAATTAATTTTTTATTGGAGTATAGTTGATCTACAGTGTTGTATTAGTTTTTGATGTACAGCAAAGTGAATCAGTTGTACACATATCCACTCTCTTTTAGGTGTTTTTTCCCATTTAGGCCATTGTAGAGTATTGAGTAGGGTTCCCCATGCTCTACAGTAGGTCCTTATTAGTTATCTATTTGATAAGTAGTAGTGTATAATGTCGGAGGAGGCAATGGCACCCCACTCCAGTACTCTTGCCTGGAAAATCCCACAGCCGAGGAGCCTGGTAGGCTGCAGTCCATGGGGTCGCTAAGAGTCAGACACGACTGCGTGACTTCATTTTCACTTTTCACTTTCATGCATTGGAGAAGGCAATGGCAACCCACTCCAGTACTCTTGCCTGGAAAATTCCATGGACAGAGGAGCCTGGTAGGCTGCAGTCCATGGGGTCGCTAAGAGTCAGACACGACTGAGCAACTTCACTTTGACTTTTCACTTTCATGCATTGGAGAAGGAAATGGCAACCCACTCCAGTATTCTTGCCTGGAGAATCCCAGGGACGGGGAAGCCTGGTGGGCTGCCATCTATGGGGTCTCACAGAGTCGGACACGACTGAAGCGACTTAGCAGCAGCAGCAGTGTATAATGTCAATCCCAATCTCCCAGTTTGTCTCCCCCTACCATCTCTCTTGGTAACTGTAAGTTTGTTTTCTATGTTGGTGACTATTTCTGTTTTGTAAATAAGTTCATTTGTACCATTTCTTTTATATTCCACGTATAAGTGATATCATATGATATTTGTCTTTGTGTAACTTAGTGTGACAATCTCTAGCTGGGGATGGCTTCCTTAAACCCAAATTGCTAGGCTCCACCTCCAGGGTTTCTGAATTGGAAAGTTTTCAGCCGGTCTTGAGATGTGCTTGTCTCATAAGTTCCCAGGGGATGCTGATGTTGTTGGTCTGGGGACCACATTTTGAGAACCACTGCTGTAAGAAGAAGGGAGGTGAAGAAAACAGGTCTGGCAGGGGTAGAAGCAAAGCAAGGTGTGACCTTGGCTGGTGTCCAGCTTCAGCCTGACTCTCTGTGCCAAATTTGGTTCCACCTTGAGGTGATGTGGGAAGGCCTTTTAACCCCCTGCTGCTAAGTCGCTTCAGCGTGTCCGACTCTGTGTGACCCCACAGATGGCAGCCCACCAGACTCCCCCTGTCCCTGGGATTCTCCAGGCAAGAACACTGGAGGGGGTTGCCACTGCCTTCTCCTTTAACCCCCTACATCCTCATGTTTGACAGCCACTGGCTGCTGTGCTGTGGTGGCAGTGGGTGGTCTGCTCAGTGGAGGGAAACTTGGAGAAGGTGGCAGGTGTGAGCCATTGACATCTAAGGAATGATCACCTCCTGGTAATGAGGGTCTGTGTGGTTCCCAGCATTGGCAGCATCCACTATATTGCTCAAGTTTGAAGGGTTGGAAACACAGTCAGATATTTAAAAAACAAAAACACTAAAAAGCTAGGACCATTCAAACATATCTGTGGGTCAGATTTGATTTGGCATATAAGTTGCCAGTTGGTCACTTCTGGGATAAAGGTTTTTTTCTAACAATTTTTTCCTAAGAGGGCATATGCTGGGGCTGGCGGATTTCTTTCAAACAGCTACCTGTAATTAACTTGAAGTGGCCCCTTAAGAGCCCACAATGAGCTTGGATCTCCAGAACGTTTTCCTCAGCAAATATAGGATGCTTTTCTGACTGATATTGTATAAATCACAGGAAGACTGTCCGAAGTCTTCCAAACTGGAGGCACCATTATGCAAGTTGTCATACATGACTAACCCATTATTATAGCCCCAGAGAAGCTGAGGGACTCCCACCTCATTTCTGGGGGAGCCCATTTCACACCTGAATAGCTCTTATTTTAAAAAGTCAGCCTGATCCTTATTACAGACTTGCCTTTGCTAAAAGACATCCCACACTGCTTCTACTTAAACACCTCTCCCCACCAACAAAGTCCCTTCCTTGTCAAACCAGAAATAATTCTTCCTCCTCCATGGTGCTTACCTCTTTAGTTAATGTTATAAAGGAGAGATCAAGGGTGAATAAATATAATGTGGTTATATTATTTATTACAGCCCTTTTGGATTCCCACTTAGGGTAATAATGGCAAGTAAAACTCATTTTGTTTCTAAGGACTCAATTTGCTATTGTATGCCAAATGCCGTCATTTTGAAGTTAATGTAATACTGTAGATGATTTGTTGCTGCAAATAGAAATAGTTCTAGCACTGTCCATTTGGTGGCCACTGATGCCAGAATGGTAGAGGTAACACCAAGCCAGGATTATGAAGTATACCAGCTGGATTGACCCGTTCACCCAGGGGCCCTGGGGTATGTTGAATGTGCCAGGGTTAGAGAGTCCTATGTTTTTGGGATGAGGACAGCCTTGCACCCAGGGCTGTAGTTGGGACCAGGCATGTGTTGGGGTTTGCTTGTGCCATTCCTCCAAGCATGGAGCTGAGGGTCAGGGGAGGGCAGAGCTCCACAGCCCTGGAGACTTATGTCTCTTGGATGCTAAGCTGCTTCTTTATCATCTATCCTTAGTGTGGCCTCCCTTATCTAGCAGACTCACCTTCTCAGAAGAAAAGTTGAGAACCAGGAATTTGGGCAGCACGGTTGCCCTGCAACTCCTGAGGCCTTTTCACTAGTCCTCCCCTCTCTTCCTCCTCCTCCCCTTCTCCCGAGCTTCTGTTGCATTTGGGGCCACCAGTTGCACCCTTTCCATGGCTCTTCTCGCCTGGCCTTCTCCTGACTCTCTGCCCATGCCCTCTTAGTTAATATTATTTCTGACTGTGCTTAATCCCTGCCCTGTATCGAGATGCTCCAGTGTTTGCCCCTCTCTTCTCTCCTGGCAACATTGCCACCCTAAGGATGACCTCAGTATCTCTTTCTCTGGCCTTGATCTTGCTCTTAAATCCCAATCCAGCACTGATGACTTCCTGTTGAGATTCCTTCCTCTTGTCTCACGGGCGCACAGACTCAACAGGTGGCCCATTGAGTGCCTGATTTCCTAGTTTGCTGCCTCTCCTTTATTTCTAAGGTGGTACCCACTTCCAGGGTACCTAGGGGTAAACTGAAGACTTCTTGTTTTGTAAATACTGCTAGGGTTCTTGCCTGAAAGCAAAGCTCAGATCATGTCACTCCTCTGTTTCAAAATTCCCTGACTCCTTTTAAAAAATGTATTTTTTGAATTTAAAATATTATGGAAATGTGGAATTCCCACAACTTAAAAATAACCATCAAGGGGACTTCCCTTGTGGTCTGATGGTTAAGACTTTGCCTTCCAGTGCAGGGGTGCCAGTTCAGCCCCTGGTTGGGGAGCTGAGATCCCACATGCCTTGCAACCAAAAAACCAAAACATAAAGCAGAAGCAATATTGGAACAGATTTCAATAAAGATTTAAAAACTGGTCCACATGAAAAAAAAAAAAAACTCTTAAAAAAGTAACCATCTTAAAGTGAGCCATTGAGTGGCACTTAATACATTCACAGTCTTATTAATCATCACTTCTATATAGTTCCAAAACCTTTCCATCACCCTAAAAGGAAATTTTGTACCCATTAAGCAGTTTTTTCCAACCATTTCCCCTTTCCCTAGCCCCTTGCAACTACCTTTCTGCATTTCGTCTCTATGTATTTACCCATTCTGAATAGTTCATATAAATGGAATCATCACATATATGGCATTTTCCATCTAACTTCTTTTCCTCAGCATCATGTTTTTGAGGTTCGTTCACATCGTAGCAAGTATCATTACTTTGTTCTTCTCTTATGGCTTAATAATATTCCACTGTACGTATGTACCACAATTTGTCTATTCATTCATCCTTTGATGAGCATTGGGCTGTTTTCCCCTTTTGGTTATCGTGAATGGTACTTCTGTGAACATGTGTACACATGTGTTTGAGTAGACACTGACTGTTGCCATGGAATTCAGTTTTAGAGCTTAACAAATACTTCTGTCAAGGTTCAGATAGTAAATATTTTAGTTTTGGGGAGTCATAGGAGGTTTCTGTCCCAACTACTCAACTCTGCCATTGTAGCACAAAAGTAGCCATGGAAACACAATGTAAACAAGTGGGTTTGACTGTGTTCTAATAAAACTTTATAAATAAAACTTTATAGAAAGAGATGATGGAGAAGACCCTGGCAGTCCAGTGGTTAGGACTCCACAGTTCCACTACAGGGGCATGGGCCTAATCCCTGGGTGAGAAGCTAAGATCCCAGGTGCCCTGCAGTGTGGCTTAAAAAAACCCAAGAACCCCCCAAAACCAGAGATGATGGGCTAGATTTGGTGCACAGGTTATGGTTTCCTGACCGCTGCTGTAGAACAGAATGAAGCCCCTCACACTAGAATTCAAAGTCCACTCTGATTACGTCATCCTCCCCAACTTTACCACTCTTTTCTAAGTCCTGCAGTTCAAACAGAACAGGGTAGACGTGATCACAGGAGTGGAGGGTCGAAGAGGAAGTCGCTCAGTCATGTTCCACTCTTTGCAACCCTGTGGACTTTACAGTTCATGGAATTCTCCAGGCCAGAATACTGGAGTGGGTAGCTGTTTCCTTCTCCAGGGGATCTTCCCCACCCAGGGATTGAGTCCAGGTCTCCCTCATTACCAGCTGAGCCATGAGGGATGGTGGAAGATAGGGCAGAAATGATGTGGAAAAGAGGAAAGTGTGATGATGGGGGTATATAGGGGCCAGCGAGAACCCTCATGGGGGGCATCTCTGGTTTCAGCCCCCGAGGAGTTGAATGCCAGCTTGATAAATTCTTATGAATTGCGCTTGTCTGCCATCCTTCTTCAGACAAAGCGTGGGCTTCCAAACTAGCTTGGATGAATAAAGTAGTATGGTGATATTCCCACACCTGTGTTGGAGAAACGCCTCTCGTTGGAAGCCATTCGCAGGCCTTCCGCACTGTTCTTGGGTTAATCTCATTTTAAAAGGTGGAAGGAAAGGAGTTCATTGTCTGGAACATCCCCTTTAAAAGAGCTGTAATTCACCGAGCTTGTGGGGAAGTGTTCCTATAGGTGACAGGAAGGCCTCCAGGGACCAATAAAGAAGCGTTTATGGGTGGAGACTGAGCTGAGTCCTTCCTGCATGAGCAGAAAGCTATCTGGGTGACACAGACTGAGGGGTGTGTGAGTGTCTTCGTCCTTGTGCCTTGTACGGGCACCTGCCATGTGAACGGTGTACGAAATTCTGGAAGGAGAGACTCTGGAAGGACACAGTGTCAGGATGGGAAATGTGTTTTCCAGAGATGTTTTGTCTGAGAGAATATTCTGGCTAGTCATGTTTTAAGGCTCTCGCTTTGGCAGATAAAAGGATAATGTAGACACCTGACAGGGTGGACTGGGAGTCATAGGATGGCTTTCCTGCTGGCTGGGACTTGGAGATGCTTTACGTCTCTGAACCCCTCTGTGAGTGAGAGGTCCCCAACCTGAGCCCTCTGCTGCCTGCAGAATCATGAGTCTGCTGGTCCCCACCAGCGTGCATCTATCAGCCAACACAACTATTTCCCACCTTTGGACCTTCTTGGTCCTCTTTGTACCGAGTAGGGTACGTTGTTCTGAACTTGTGTGAGTGTCCACTCACATGGGCCTCAGGGTGGTGGACATCATCCTGGTCTATTTTGCAAAAGTAACTTCTCTCTTTTTTTTTTTTGGCATAGCTCTGGAAAAGGCCATTTTTATATCATCAGATCTCTGGATTAAGTCTCTAAAGGCTGACTGTCTTCTGGGAGATATTTTCTTCCCCCACTGGGTTGTATATGATGGTTGTATGTGTACCGCAAAATCCATTTCTTTCTTTCCTTGTGAGCCACAGTCATCAGATGTGGTCTTGTTGTTTCCTAGACTCACTCTCTCTCTTTTTTCAAACATTGGAGTATAGTTGATTTGCAATGTTGGGTTAGTTTTAGGTGTACAGGAAAGTGAGTCAGTTATACGTATACATATCCCCACTTACTTTTTAGATTCTTTTCGCACATAGGCCATTGTAGAGTGTTGAGTAGAGTTCCCTGTACTCTACAGCAGGCCCTTATTAGTCACTTGTTTTATAAATAGTAGTGTGTACATGTCAGTCCCAATCTCCTAGTGTATCCCTTCCACCTGGTAGCCATAAGTTTGTTTTCTTGTTGTTGTTGTGGGCCTGTGTGTAGTTCTGGCCAGTGGAATGTGGGTACTGCAATGTATGTATATCCCTCTCAGGTGTGGCTCATAAATCTGTATTGTTCTCTTCCTTTGCCTGCAGAAGACTGAGGCCACAGGATTTGGTGGGACTGTGGGAGCCTGGGTCTGTGAATCTTCGTTACACAGTTGCATGCGTGCAGAGAAGATGTTCTAGTTATAAGCCACCAAAATGCTGAGATTGTTGGATGTAGCAGCTCACCGTGCTGACTGGTGCCCCTTGCGCTTGGGACTGGAGATGCAGAGGGGAGGAGGTGGCTTCTCTTTTTGGAGGTGCCCCTAGTCTAGGTCAAGGCTGTTTGGGAGATGGCTTGGAGGAAGTTTTGGCCCTGGGTGGAAGGCTCATCTTCATCAGCGAGGACAGGTCTTGACAGTGTAAGAGGGGAAGACAACTGTGAAGACAGCAGGGAGCCGGGGTGACACTTGCTGGCTTCCAGGACCTTGACTGAGTCTAGAAATAACTTCTGTTTTCTTAACTGAGCCCTGGGATTTTCCTGCCTACTGGCTTCTGATACATCCCATTAACCTTTTCCTGGGAGACAGTGGAAAAAGCTGTGCTGAGAACCATATGATGAGCAGGTGGTGGGTAATTGAACTGTTACCAGAGGCAGTCTGAGACTGTGAGCTCAGCTCCTGTCCACTCTTGACTTCTTGAAGACTTACTTGAACTTCATGTTTGTGGGGAGTAGGGCATGGACACCCGTAGACAGTTCAGAGCTTGAAGCCACAGCTCCCAGTCTGACTTGTGGTGGGATTTGATCAAGTGACATTTGTCTTGCATGCGCTAGATATTGGCATTTTGTTGTTTTTCAATTTGAAATCATCTAGTGGAGGGCTTGCGGCCCTCATTCCAGGCTTCACAGGTGCTGATATTTCTAATGTTTGCAACGAAGCCGCCCTGATCTCCGCCCGCCACCTAAACCCCTCTGTCGGGGAGAAGCACTTGAGCAGGCCATCAAGAGGGTCATTGGAGGCCTTGAGAAGAAGACACAGGTCCTGCAGCCCAGCGAGAAGATGATGGTGGCCTACCACGAGGCTGGCCATGCGGTGGTGGGCTGGTTCCTGGAACACGCAGACCCCCTGCTCAAGGTGTCCATCGTCCCCCGGGGCAAGGGGCTCGGCTATGCTCAGTGCCTGACCAGGGAGCAGTACCTGTACACAAGGGAGCGGCTCTTTGACCGCGTGTGCACCATGCTGGGCGGCTGCGTGGCTGAGCAGCTGTTCTTTGGGCGGGTCACCATGGGGGCCCAGGACGACCTGAGGAAGGTCACCCAGAGCACCTATGCCGAGATCGTGCAGTTCGGGATGAACGAGAAGCTGGGCCAGGTGTCCTTCGATCTCCCACGGCCAGGCGAGGTGCTGGTGGAGAAGCCGTTCAGCGAGGCCACGGCCCAGCTCATAGACGAGGAGGTGCGGCGGCTCATCGGCTCCGCGCATGCGCGCACCCTGGACCTGCTCACACGCTGCCGCGAGCAGGTGGACAAGGTGGGCAGGCAGCTGCTGGAGAGGAAGGTGCTGGAGCGGGCCGACATGGTGGAGCTGATCGGGCCACGGCCGTTCGCCAAGAAGATCACCTACGAGGAGCTCATGGAAGGCACAGGCGGCCTGGAGGAGGACACGGCCCTTCACGAGGGTCTGCAGGGCTGGCGTGGGGGACCCGCTGCAGAAGAGCCCAGCCTAGCACCTCCACCTGGAGAGCAGCCTCCGGGACCCCCAGGAAGCAAATTAAAGCACATGTAACCGGAAGCAATGGCACCCCACTCCAGTACTCTTGCCTGGAAAACCCCGCGGATGGAGGAGCCTGGTGGGCTGCAGTCCATGGGATCACTAAGAGTCGGACCTGACTGAGCGACTTCACTTTCACTTTTCACTTTCACGCATTGGAGAGGGAAGTGGCAACCCACTCCAGTGTTCTTGCCTGGAGAATCCCAGGAATGGGGGAGCCTGGTGGACTGCCGTCTATGGGGTCGCATAGAGTCAGACACGACTGAAGCGACTTGGCAGCAGCAGTGAAGGTTTTAAGGGATAATTATATAGGAGGAAGGTATGTTTAGTCAGGACAGGATGACTCTTGGGGCAAACAACCTCAGCATGTTGTTGTCTTGATACAGTAAAAATCTGCTGTTTTCACCCCATCCCATGTCGGTCAACAGAGGAGCTCTGTTCTTCACAGTCACTCAGGACTTGAGGACTTTTTTTCTATCTTAGGGTTCTTCCGTCTTCTAGGCCCATGGAGTCCTTTCCATTCCACTGATGGATGGGAAAAGAGAAGGGTGTAGGCTGTAGGAGCTGTGGGAGGTTTCTATGGGCCAGGCCTAAGGTTTGCTATCATTGTATCTATCTACAGTTCACTGGGAAGAATTCTGTTTCATGGCTGCACCTGAGCCTGACTGCAGGGGATCCTGAGAAATGGGGTCTCACTGTGAACCCAGAAAGAGGAGGAGATGGGGTAGGATGAACAAGTCGCAGTCTCTGCCGTAGCTGGGAAGGCATTCTTTTTTTTGGGTGGGGGGGGAGGGGGAAGACAGTCTTATCAAGAGTTGTCTGGACTTCTTGAAAAACTGTTGTTCACAGGTAAATACAAGGAAAGCCACATCATGAAACAGAACCCTCCTGCTCTCAGCAGGTTTATTTCCTGAAAAATCAAGTGGGGCTGTGCGTCGGGGAGTCTTTATTCCCTGAGACCTCTGGACAGTTGGCTGTCCAGGACCTGACTTGGCTGATGGTGGAGCCCGATACCTGGGGTCCTGCATAGCGTGCCCTTGGGTGGAAGAGCCGTGTGTCAGTGGCCTCTGGCCGCGTGATGACTGCTTCCTTCTTTCTCTGGGGCCTTCCATAGGCCTTCAGGAGGCCCTCGGTCCCCCGGCTGTCATTATGGCACTGAGGGATTTCCACCAAAAGGGGGAGACAGCTCATGACACAGAGTGATCTGTCCTGAGACTGGCACAGTCTTTGTCATCGGATGTTGGCTCCTCGGCTGGCTGGAGGGGGGACAAGGATGTACCCAAAATGAAGGGTAATTAGAGACCTTTACCGGAAAATGGGTTGACTGACCCCACTGGCAACGCTGAGCCCATCACTGTGTGGTCTTTTTCATTCATTTCACATATTGGGTTTGCCAAAATGTTTGTTCTGGTTTTCCTGTAATATCGTATGGCTAAACCTGAACCAACTTTTTGGCCAACCCAATAGAATCACTGATATTGCTCCATCTTCTGCAGCCTCACACTGAGAATCTCCGTTCTGCTGAGACTCTGGAAACTTCCTAATTCACCTTTGCTCTGGCTCCAGAGGAATTATTTGTAAACCTAAATAGAACTAACAGTTTCCTGCAAAGCAATTTTCTGAATGTGGAAGGAGGTGACTGAAAAATAAGGCGATATGCTCACAGCTTCTAGCTTTAAAACTCACTGAAACCAGATTACTATACATTTGAAGTTTGCCATGCTGACCTCTCTCTCATTCCTAAAGAAAGACACTCAGGAAGAAATTAATACAAAAGGACTATAGAGTCCAGAATTCTTTTTTTTTTTCCCTAATGACCTTATTAAAGAAATTACACCCTCGATAACAATATAGTAGAAAACTCCCCATGGAGTTGCTTAGAATGAAAATCTGATTCCTTGGAAAGAAAATGGTAATTGTCAGCAGTGTTCAGGTTTGAACTAATCTAAGATTCCATGGCCCACATTCATATATAAACATGAATTCTTTCATCTACATACATTTGTTATTCATTCTTGATTAACTGTCCCAGCATAACATTAAAATGATTGCATGCCAGAAAAGAATGTGTGTGGGTTTTCAGTGAGAGCTAATAGCAAGGAACATTTAGCAGTTTGAGATCCACCCAGCAAAGTGCAGTGCAGAATTGAAGCTGTTACTCAGACTACTACTTCTCATTATTATTAATTAATGGTAATAATAGAAGCTATTGTTTATTGAAGGCGTACTCTTTTCCCAGGTTTAGGATGTGTTATCTCCAACCCTGACAACAGCCTGAAACCAGGGTTCAGATGTGTTAAGGGGCTTGCACGAGGTCAACAGCTAGGAAGAGACAGAAGGAGACTGAAATCAAGGGCTCTTGGCTCCGAAGGCTTTTCTTTGTTTTTGCGTTAAAATATCAGCTTTCGTCACATATAATAAATGCACACTTTTGAAATGTACAGATTGAATTTTGACAAGTGTGAGCATGAAATCACTGCTGGGATCCTGGTGTAGGGCATTTCATCACCTAGAAATGGCCCTTATCCCCCCACCCCCGCTTTGTAGTCTCGCCTCTCACTCTCAGCCCCAGGCTGCCAGTGCCCTAATTTTGGTCACCGTAGATTAGATTCGTATTTCTAGAACTTCATAGCAGTGGAATCTTGCAGTGTCTACTCTGCTATGTGCATCTCCTTTTGTTCTGCAAATTGTGTTTAAGCATCACCCATGTCGCTCTGTGTATCAGTTGTTTGTTCATCCGAGGCTCCACTGTCAAGCTTTAAATTGAGCTCCTGTTCTGTAGATATTGGACAAAGAGTTGTTCTTCCTGAGTGATGGCAGCTCCTTTATGGTGAGGGACAGGACAGAGAGGTGGAGATCAGATTTGCAGATGGATTTTGTGGGATCTGAAAAGACTGGGGTGGAGGGATACCTCAGAGTTCTGCTGGCTCATCTGTAAAATGGTGCTGATGCTAAACTTTTTAATGGATTTATTGTGAGGACTAGAATGAAGATATGTAGCATCCTGGACAGCGCGGGGCATGGTAGTAAATGCTCAGTTCAGTTCAGTTCAGTCGCTCAGTCGTGTCCGACTCTTTGCAACCCCATGAATCGCAGCACGCCAGGCCTCCCTGTCCATCACCAACTCCCGGAGTTTACTCAGATTCACGTCCATCGAGTCAGTGATGCCATCCAGCCATCTCATCCTCGGTTGTCCCCTTCTCCTCCTGCCCCCAATCCCTCCCAGCATCAGAGTCTTTTCCAATGAGTCAACTGTTCGCATGAGATGGCCAAAGTACTGGAGTTTCAGCTTTACATCAGTCCTTCCAAATGCTCAGTAGATATTAGCAATTATTGTGTTCCAGCCTGAAGGCATGACCTCAGGATGGTGGACCCCACTTCACAGCAGCAGAGCTGCCCAAAGCCCTGAGTGGAGTGCTACACAGGACACACCCTCAACAGACGGCATCCTGCAGCCCTGCTGGGCTCATAGTCTAAGGAGATTTTGAAGCGTTGAGTGTGACTAGTGAAATTCTTAGAGATGAAAGCCTTTGAGATGCTTAGATGGAGACAGAGTAGATTTGATGGTCAAGACCTCTGGGCTCTGTCATGAGGAGTGGGTGGTGGGCAGGTTTCATCTTCCTGGGAGTGTCAGGGACCAGGATTCAGGTAGAGAGAAGGAAACACTTTGAGAACTAGCTGAACCATGTATGCCGCAGTGGCGTGGGCTGTCTCTGGAGGAGAAAGACTGGGAATGTTCATTTTGATCCCAGAATTCCACACACGTATATTGAGCCCTTAGAATGAGTTGCATGCTGTGTAGGATACTTTCACTGGTTTCTCTCTCTTTGTCCCCATCCCCCTTTTCTCTCCAGCTATTTAGCTACTAAACTATCTAGTATCTATTGATAGATATGTTGATCTTATAATTATTAATAAAAATGTTTTGAAGTATAATTTATATACTATTAAGCACATGGTTCAATAAGTTTTGACAAATGCATACACTCCTGTGAAACCTGTAGGCTTATCAAGATACAGACCATTTCCATCACCCCAGAAAGTTCCCTTGTGCCCTTTTGCAGTCAGTCCCCCTCCTCCCAGGAAACAAGCTGATTTCTCTCTGATACTTTATGTCTGTTGATCATAGGAACAGAATCACAGAATGTGCACTGCTTTTGTGTCTAGCTTTTGAGAGCATGGAAGCCCTTGCTAAGTGCTAAATGCATGCCAGGCACTGTGCTGGTGACATTTGTATTGATTATTTCATTGAATCTTCACAGTAGCCTCGCAAAGTACGTGTTTTGGCCCCGGAACTGCTGAGGTTCAAAGAAATTAAATAACTTGACCATGGTCATGTAGATGAAAAGTGACAGCTTGAATTCAAATTTGGGTCTGTTGCCTGCAGAAGCTTTACCGTTTCTGCAATAATGCAACCCAGGTTTTTTTTTTTTTTTTTTTTCCAGTCTTGGTGTATTGCATTTTACGTTCTATCATGCTTTATTGCAAACTACAGCAACTTCTCAAAAGATAAAAAGAACTTCTGATCACAGTTGGCTAATCGGAGCACAGCAAGTGTGAAGCACAATTTCCCTTGGTTGCTCCTAATTTACATCTCATTGCTGACCATATATTTTTGTTTTGCATGAAGTATTTATTACTTAATGATAGATTGTTCACATTGCAATACCACTTCAGAGCACAGGCCCAGATCTGTGGAGCGTGACCATGTTCAAATTTGGAATCTTGTTCACTGTCACTGTGTTGGGGCAGATTTTTTCTTCCTTGTCTCCCATCCCCTTCTCCCATCCTCTCTTTTTCTTCCTCTTTTCCCCTCCATCCCTCTTTTGCTCTTGTTTTCTTTCCCCTGACTTCTCTCTAACCCCTTTTCTCTCTTTCTCTCTTATGTTGCTTCTCTTGCCCTTGTTCTCACTCTCGCACTTTTTCTCTCCTCCTTGTTCTCTTTTTCTCTCATACTCTATTTCCTAAGAAAAAGCAGCTATCAGAAATCCAAGCTATTGACAGACATATAGTGCTCCTATGGAAAGGCCTCCAGAGCCCTGAGGGCCTTCACCTGCTTTCCAGCTGTGTGCATAAGGTTGGGTGGGGCGCTGATGTCTCTGCACACCACTGTTTCTTTGCAAAATGTGGATATTAATACCTTTCTTTTCAGTTGCTTTATTCATTTGTGCAATAGAGATTTACTGAGAGTGTTCTATGTACTGGATGCTAGGACATGGTCTCTGATATTTATTTTAATTCTGGAAAGGAGACAAAAAATAAACAGGCAAAGGTGAGAGTCCTATATAATAAAGTGAAAGTGAAAGTGTTAGTCGCTCAGTCGTGTCTGACTCTTTGCAATCCTGTGGACCCACCAGGCTCCTCTGTCCGTGAGATTCTTCAGGCAAGAATACTAGAGTATGTTGCCATTCTGTTCTCCAAGTGATCTTCCCAACCCAAGGATCAAAGCCGGGTCTCCCACATTGCAGACAGATTCTTTATCATCTGAGCCGCCAGGGAAGCCCTGTATAATAAGTCCACTACATATAAACGAGTTCTGTTTGCAGAGTGTGTTTATAAGTCCAACACAGTTAGCCTAGGTATCCAACTAACGCAATCAGTTAAACTGTACTGTACTAGTGAACTAGTATACCAGTGAAAAATGAAAGTGTTAATTGCTCAGTTGTGCCTGACGCTTTGCAACCCCATGGATTGTAGCCCGCCAGGCTCCTCTGTCCATGGAATTCTCCAGGCAAGAATACTGGGGTGAGTAGCCATACCCTTCTTCAGGGGATCTTCCTGACCTAAGGATCAGACCTGGGTCTCTTGCATTGCAAGCGGATTCTTTACTGTCTGAACCACCAGGGAAGCCCAGTACTCTACTATCATAGGTTTATAATACTTTTCACACAAATAATAAATTTTAAAGAAACATTTAAAAATTCAAAACGCATTAAAACATTGAAAAAAGCAAACACAAGAAAACCAAAGGAAACATTTTAAATCTTATAGAATACAGTATCTTGAAAAGTACAGTCGTACAGTACAACAGCTGGCATCCAGGGGCTGGCATGGAGCGAACAGTCCAGGAGAGTCGCTGACTGGAAGAGGGAGAGGAGGTGGGAGATGGTAGAGCTGAAGGGTCATCAGCAATAGGAGATGAAGGGCCAGCTGCAGTTTCATGTGAACTGACTTACGTGATTGGACGTGTGAATGCCTGTTTGTATCTTTGAAAGTTCACAACTTGAAGGTTCATACGTAGGGGACTTAGTGTAACTAGCGCCTAATACTCTGAAGGTCTCATCCTCATGTGGCTCAATCATGATGCCTATTTCCTGACTTAAAGCTTCATGGTCCGGAACTTAGGCTATCCCTTACAATTTTTTTAACTTTTAATTTTGAAGCAGTTTGAGATACATAAGAAGATGCAAAGATAGTTTAGAAGATACCCTGTATCTTTTCTCTGTCTTCCCCTAAAGATAATATGTTATGTTACCTTAATATATTGTCAAATCCAGGAAAGACCTTGTTCAGCCTTTGTCAGTGTTAACATGCATTCTTCTCCTCCCATTCTTTTTTCTCCTTCTCCTCCCTGTTGCCCTTCTTCAATGCCTCTTCCTCTTCTTCCCCTTCTATTCATTCTTTTCCGTGTATAGTTCTGTGAAATTTGATCGCATGTGTATATCCTAGTGACCATCCCCACAATCAGGAAGCAGAATTGTTCCAAAACCACAAAACACTTCCCCTGAGTTACTCCTCACTAAGTGACCCTCTTTCCCTACCTCTCACCTGTGGCAATTCTGTGTTCTTCATCTATACTTTTGTCATCTCAAGAATGTTATATAAAAGGAATCAGATAGTATATAACCTTTTTCCCCCCTCAGTGTGATGCCCTGGGGATCCATCAAAGTTGTTGTGTGTGTCAATAGTTCATTTTGTCATCATTTTTAAGATAAAAGGAATCAGGCACAGGACACTTGAGAAAGAAATTCCTTTGTGAAAAGTCTTTGCTTTCAAGGCTTACCTTTACTAGTTCTTTGCCCCCCTCAGAGACCTGAACAGTTAATTTGTTTCAGTCTGATTGGCAGATTGGCAAGTTGGTAGATGATTGATTTTATTATTTGATTTATAAGTGTTTTCCTCACTCTTACAGCAGTTAGTTTTTCCATGGGCCCTAAGTTTTGCATGGATCTTTATGTGTTTGAGACACTCCTTTCAGCTATGAAATATTCATTGTATTGTTGAGGTTAATGCTAGGTGCTGTAATGAATAAACCCCTGCAAAGTTTAGTAGCTTCACACAGTAAAATTTTATATCTCATTCCAGCAACAGTCCATGTATATATGCTCTGTCTTTAAAATCCTTTTCTCTATGAAATGATTTGGAGACGCAGGTCACTTCTGCTATGAACCTCTGCTATCTTTTAAGACCTTGAGGTCCGCTGCAGGCAGCCATCAGATAGAGGGAGAGCATGGAGGGCCACCAGGCTGCAGGTTAGCATGGGTCATACTTGGAAGCGGTGCCCTCATTTCTTCCATTCCTGTGTCATTGGCTAGAATGCAGTTTGATGGCTGGAGTCAACTGCAAGGTAGTGAATAGGAGTAGATGGGAGGATGGGAAGATGATGTTCCTGATGGCAACCACATCTTTAAGGCAGCACTACACTCTGGAAGAGGGGAAGCACAATTATTGATGGATGGCTGATTATCTCTGCCCCCATCTCCTGTCAAAGACCCCGTTTCAGATGAATAATCTCAACAGCAACCTAACGGGAGGGGATCTAAGAGTTTAAGTTCTAGATTTGACTCTTCTTGAGCAACCAAGGCAAATCATATTCACTCTCTGAATCTCAGCCTTCTATTATCTACGAACAGTGGGTTAAGTTAAATAATTCTGAAGCTTCCTGTCTTACATGTAATAGTTTTGTGTTGTGACCCTTTATTCTCAGACGTATTTGAAAAATCTCTGCGATCTTGGCTGAAGGGGAGGTTCAGTCAACCTGGGTTGGTCTGTTCCGCCAACCCTGTGTTTACCACCATGGACTCATCTTTAACCCAGAGTCCCAGGGAAACAGAAGAAACCCTGGGACCACACAGCACAGCTACTATTGCAGTTGGGAGGATTCTGACAGTTTAATCATGAGAGCGGTAAATTCAGCTCCTGATAAATCTTTTACTCTGAGGATTAAGAAGCTGGTCTCACTGTGCTTGCCTAGATCACTGCTTGAGAGATAACAGACAATTCTGGCCATGCCAGGAAGGAAAGAAAGAGAAAACTGATCTTTAGTTCTGACCGCCTATCCTTTGTGCTTCTACCACCGTTTTTAGAGGGAGCCAGAGACTACCACTGGTGAGAGCAGTGAACAGCTCACGTTTCCAGCCCATGATCACCCATAGCTCGGCTCCTCAGAGTGACAAGTGAGACTTCATATTAGTGTAATTGTGCTGATCAATGCTGTGTTTACATCTGGATGAAAGAGGGGGAAGAACTCAAGCCAAAATGCCTTCTGGACAATTCCCCTCTTCCTTAATGGACAGGATCTGGAGGAGGCGTGGCTACACTGTTTCCAAGTCAGGTTTCCTCTGGGGCTATACATTTCTTTCTTTCATGTCTCTGAAGTTGCGTTTTTGCATGCCTGGGGAACAGAGCAGGATGGCATTTGGTTCTCTTGTCGTCTGGGTTTTCAGGGGTGGATGAAGCTTGGATGCTCATTAAGATTACTGTGCCTCATCATTTTTAATGTGAGGCCCAAGGTAATATTTAATGAGGCTGAAAAGTATATTAATAAAATTGCTTGTAGTAATTAGCAGGAAATTATAATAGTAGGGTGATGGGGAGATTTTAGAAATCAGTTAGGAGTGATCAAGACCAATCTCGAATGTCACTGCTTATTATTTTTTGCTCTCAATCATCATGAGCTACACCTTTGCATGTTTACCTTTGAAAAGAAAGTCTTTGATGGGACTCATGCATATTGCCATTATTTGATGTTGTTTTGTTCCTTGCTGAGTAACATAGGGCTAGAGGAGTCTTTAGAATTACTTGTAAACCGCCTTATTGCCCCCTAGAGGCAAATGGGAGCGCTATTATTTCTGCCTTTATGGCCTCTTACCTGAAAGGAGAGGCTGTCAGAGACCAGAGTCCACAAAGGCTTCTGTGAAGGTGAGATGAGACCAAGAGTCATTTGTGGGCCTTATCAACCCAGAAAGTGTAGGGAAAGGCAAAAAACCCCCAAAGCTCACAGATTTGGGAGGCAGATTATGATCGAGGGTCCTAAAAGCTCTGCGGCGTCTTCAGGCTTGACTGTTGATTAACCCAGTCTCTGTTCTGTTTTACAAGTAGATTTGGAGGTAAACCTTCTGAAATGAACAAGATTCCAAGAAGGCAGGACTTCTCATGATTATCCCGGCTGAGGCTTGAGCTGGGGTGTGTTGGGGGGTTTCTTTGTTGATGCTATTGTTGTTATCAACTCTGGCCTTTTATTTTTTTCCCACTCATCCTTGAAGAATCTGGAGAAAAACCTAAAGGAGGGCAGAAGCTTCCAATATCTGAGACAATAATTATTTTTTAATTCATAAAATAAGTACCTAACGTACTGAGATCAGTGGATTCATTTCCTCTGTCCCTTTCTCCCTCTCTTTCTGCAACATATTTTTTTGTTGAGAACCTACTGTGTGTCAGGCATACTGGATGCTGGTTCGTGGGAATATGACAGCAGACACAGCTCCTGTCTTTCAGATGTTCATCCGGCAGTGGTCATTGAATAGTCCGCTAATGCCACAAGGGCCTGAAGCTGTGAAGGTGTTGGGCAGATCATCGTTGCAGGGGGAGTGGGGAGGCTTGAACTGTGTGGAATACAGAGTGCTCTTTCTAGGCAAGAAAGGTGAAGGCTGGCATTCCAGGCAGGAGAGAGAGCACAAACAGAGGCAGGGACAGAGATGCGTGAAAGAGTGCAAGATCCAAGGAGCTCTGCGTACCTGAGTCAAGTTTGATCTCTGTGTGCCTGTCGTGAATTTTGGGTGATGGAGCCTGGGAGTTTGGATGTGATGCCAAGGGGGTTACTCTAGTCTGATCAGTGATGGGGATGTGGCTGAAGAGTTTAAGCTTGACCGGATGTTTGTTTAGAGAGACCATGCTGTCAGCTGATGCTTTGAGTGGGTTGGAGGGGAAAGCCCAGGACCAAGGCACCAAGGAGGAGGCTGTAGCAGTCGTCAGAGTGAGAGCCAGGCTGCGTGGCCCTGAGGGTAGAATGCAGGTGGTGGGGATGGGTGGGTGCTGGGTTTGAATGAAAAAGAAGACAGAAAGATCGCTTCCAAGTCCGAAGAAAATAGACAGAAATGAAATCATATACTGTGTAGTCTTCTGTGACTGGTTCCTTTCACTTAGCATGTTTTCACAGTTCATTTACACTGTAGCTTGGATCATTTCTTTTTATGGCTGAATAGTGTTCCATTGTATGGATAAATTACATTTTCTTTATCTGTTCTTTCACTGATGGACAAATTTCCGTTGTTTCCACCTTTTGGCTACTGTGAATAGTGCTTCCACGATCATTTCAAGTACAAGGTTTTGTTTGAACATCTGTCTTCATTTCTTTGCGGTATATACCTAGGAGTGGAATTGGTGGGTCATATGGTAATTCTAGGGCTTCCCTGGTGGATCAGACAGTGAAGAATCTGCCTACCTCGCGGGAGACCTGGATTCAATCCCTGGGTTGGAAAAATCCCCTGGAGGAGGGCATGGCAACCCATTCCAGTATTCTTGCTTGGAGAATCTCCATGGACAGAGGAACCTGGTGGGCTACAGTCCATGGGGTTGCAGAGAGTTGGACGTGACTGAGTGATGAAAATTAGTTAATTTTCAGATTAACTGTGATCACTGCATGTATCTGTGAATATACTGAAAGCTATTGAACAGTACACTTTAAATTGATGAATTGTGTGATATGTGAGTTATATCTTAATAATTATTTTTTTAAAGAAATAGAATGATTTCATCCTTTTTGAAGTTCCTCCCAGGGCATTAATGAACTTGCAGATTCAAATGTAAAAACACTCACTGTAGTTCAAAATGATACATTTATTTGTACACGTTTGTTGTATCATATAATTGAAAGCTTTGTGAGAGCAAGGACCACACGTAGCTTCGTGCCTTGTCTCCAGCCACTTGTATGGTGCTTCGGTTCAGTTAAGTCACTCAGTCGTGTCCAACTCTTTGCGATCCTATGAATCGCAGCACGCCAGGCCTCCCTGTCCATCTCCAACTCCTGGAGCTCACTCAAATTCATATCCATCGAGTTGGTGATGCCATCCAGCCATCTCATCCTCTGTTATCCCCTTCTTCTCCTGTCCCCGATCCCTCCCAGCAAAGGTTCTTTTCCAATGAGTCAACTCTTTGCATGAGGTGGCCAAAGTGTTGGAGTTTCAGCTTTAGCATCAGTCTTTCCATTGAACACCCAGGATTCATCTCCTTTAGGATGGACTGGTTGGATCTCATTGCAGTCCAAGGAATGGTGCTTGGTGAATACTAAATACCTAACAAACATCTGTTGAGTCATTGAATGATCTGCTTTTATAGTCCAGGCAACTGGTTTATTATATAGGTGTATGATGCTTTGTTTTACAGAGTACCCAGTTGCCCTGGATTTTGGGTTCAGCACATGCGTTCCTTTGTTCATTTGTGTTGCATTTTGAATCATTACCCCATTAAGATTCCCTGTTTCCTGCCAACTTGATTGCTATAAAGCTAGTGGCTGTGACCTTGTGGTGTTAAGTGAGGTGGGGCTGCCAAGGACTGGGCTTTCAGAAGGGACACTGGGAATCTCGTGAGGGGGACCCAGGAGTCTCCTATTACATGTGTTCCTTTTAGCTCATCTCTTACCATTTTGTTTCCAATAGACCCTTAGTCCAAGTAGCAAAAGTAATTCCAGGGATTTTTCACACATTCATATTTATTCTTTAAAATATAAAATTGAAGTTACCTTTAAATATTTAGTTTTTAAAAAAAATTTTTTTTTTTACTTTATTTTACTTTACAATACTGTATTGGTTTTGCCATACATTGACATGAGTCCACCACGGGTGTACATGCATTCCCAAACATGAACCCCCTCCCACCTCCCTCCCCATAACATCTCTCTGGGTCATCACCGTGCACCAGCCCCAAGCATGCTGTATCCTGCGTCAGACATAGACTGGCGATTCGATTCTTACATGATAGTATACATGTTACAATGCCATTCTCCCAAATCATCCCACCCTCTCCCTCTCCCTCTGAGTCCAAAAGTCCATTATACACATCTGTGTCTTTTTTGCTGTCTTGCATACAGGGTCGTCATTGCCATCTTTCTAAATTCCATATATATGTGTTAGTATACTGTATTGGTGTTTTTCTTTCTGGCTTACTTCACTCTGTATAATAGGCTCCAGTTTCATCCATCTCATCAGAACTGATTCAAATGAATTCTTTTTAATGGCTGAATAATACTCCATTGTGTATATGTACCACAGCTTTCTTATCCATTCATCTGCTGATGGACATCTAGGTTGTTTCCATGTCCTGGCTATTATAAACAGTGCTGCGATGAACATTGGGGTACATGTGTCTCTTTCCATTCTGGTTTCCTCAGTGTGTATGCCCAGAAGTGGGATTGCTGGGTCATAAGGTAGTTCTATTTGCAGTTTTTTAAGGAATCTCCACACTGTTCTCCAAAGTGGCTGTACTAGTTTGTATTCTCACCAACAGTGTAGGAGGGTTCCCTTTTCTCCACACCCTCTCCAGCATTTATTGCTTGCAGATTTTTGGATCGCAGCCATTCTGACTGGTGTGAAGTGGTACCTCATTGTGGTTTTGATTTGCATTTCTCTGATAATGAGTGATGTTGAGCATCTTTTCATGTGTTTGTTAGCCATCCGTATGTCTTCTTTGGAGAAATGTCTATTTAGTTCTTTGGCCCATTTTTTGATTGGGTCATTTATTTTTCTGGACTTGAGCTGCATAAGTTGCTTGTATATTTTTGAGATTAGTTGTTTGTCAGTTGCTTCATTTGCTATTATTTTCTCCCATTCTGAAGGCTGTCTTTTCACCTTGCTTATATTTTCCTTTGTTGTGCAGAAGCTTTTAATTTTAATTAGATCCCATTTGTTTATTTTTGCTTTTATTTCCAGAATTCTGGGAGGTGGATCATAGAGGATCCTGCTGTGATTTATGTCTGAGAGTGTTTTGCCTATATTCTCCTCTAGGAGTTTTATAGTTTCTGGTCTTACATTTAGATCTTTAATCCATTTTGATAAATATTTAGTTTTTTAAACTTGGCTACATTTTCATGTAAAATGATTTTGGGTCATTTTTTATTCTCTTGGAGGCATATAATTTCACTTTGAAAAAGTCATTAGAAAAATAGGACATATAGATTGATTTTAGTTATATGTATATTTGTATATTTAAAGAAGTATTTATACATATCTATATCAATATGTAAAAGTTTCCCTTTGATATTTGGATGCTTTAAAATTTGCCAAATTTTTAAAGTAAAATATTGTCTTTAATAAAAAAATTTTCCTCTGAGGAGAAACAGCTACAGTTAAATCAGAGTTACTCAAGAAATTGCATGTGAAACACAGAAATTGGATTTATTTTTAAAATGTCATAATTATTTTCTCTTTGATAAAGTGGCTGAAAGGACCATACGTGACCATAATCTGGGGCAGCTTCTTGGAACAGGTGGATTCAAGAAATTTAAGAAATTAAGAGGGTGATTTGGCTAAATATTTTCTTACAACCAAATCATTCAGTTTGTCTTTATTGCTTTTTAATAGGTATACATATACCCCCTCCCTTTTGAACCTGCATCCCATCTCCCTCCCCATCCTACCCCTCTAGGTTGATACAGAGCCCCTGTTTAAGTTTCCTGAGACATACAGCAAATTCCTGTTGGCTGTCTATTGGATTCAAGAAGAACAGGTGGATTCAAGAAGAATTTTAAGAATATAAGAGTGACTTGGCTAAATATTGTCTTATAACTAAATCATTCAGTTTTAAGAGTGTCTGTTAAGAATATCTTCATGGCAGTTTAGGTTTCTACAAATATTTTGTAGATGTCATTAATTCTTAAATGCCATCCATATCCTCCCAAGACAAGGACTCTGCAACAAAAAGGGGAAGGAGCATTTATTGGAAATGGCACAGTGTAGCCACCATGCCACTTAATTGGATTTCATTTAATCCTCGCAAACGTGCCTTTCAGAACACTGTTACGTATGGCACACACTCAGTTCAGATTGAAATTAGCAAAAGAAGAACACTATTATTGGTTCATGTATCTAGGAAGTTTAAACAATGGACTCAATTTCAGGCATAGCTGGATCCAGGAGATCGAAGAATGGTACTGGGACATGCAGACTCTCTCTCTGCTTCTCTCTACCTCTTTGTCTTAGTTCTATCATATTTTCCTTTCTCTCTGTTGAGTGCATTCTCTAGAAGTTTCTATGCATACTTGTGTTGCTTGTCAGTTTGTCATCCCAGAGAAGAGATGAGTTCCCGCTAAGTTAAAAAATAAGTGCCCTACAAGGATTCCGATTGAGGGAAGCTGGGTCATTTGCTCATCACTGAATGTTGGAGTGCAACTAGAGGATATGATATGCTTTGATTGATCAAGTGTGATGCCTGTGCTACTGTCAGGGGTAGGCATGCAGGGAAGGAGTTAGGCCCATCTATATCTTATGCAAACACCCAATGCAAACAGCTGATTCATTAGGAAAGATGCTGATGC
Organism: Ovis aries; assembly: GCF_016772045.2. Classification (NCBI taxonomy): domain Eukaryota; kingdom Metazoa; phylum Chordata; class Mammalia; order Artiodactyla; family Bovidae; genus Ovis; species Ovis aries. Next base: position 71,689,565 of record NC_056066.1, on the reverse strand, counting down.
TAGGAAAGATTGAAGGTAGAAGGAGAAGAGGGTGACAGAGGATGAGATGGTTGGGTGGCATCACCAATTCAATGGACATGAACTTGGGCAAACTCTGGGAGATGGTGAGGAAAAGGGAGGCCTGGTGTGTTACAGTCCATAGGGTCGCAGAGAGTCAGACATGACTTGGCTACTGAACAGCAACAACAACAACATATTTTATGGGATGAGTTCCCCACAGCAGAGGGGATTCTGATACCAGAAGGAGTGAATGCGAAGCCTGCTATTCAGATGAATATTTGTAAGAGTCATATAATTTTCCCACTTTACAAATGAGGCTCAGAGAATCTCAGTGGGCAGCCCAAGATTACTCAACTCTGAGAAGAGAGACCCAGGATCAAAGCTTAAGCCTACCCAGTTTCAGAGATCAAGCACGCCACCATTATTGGTTTTCTGTAATGGCTTTGGACCCCTGGTATGAGTAGACATCCACCAGCACAGGGCTGGGCCTGTCACTGGTCAGAGATGCGATGAATGGGCGAGCTGGCCCCATATGGCCTGTTAATGCTCTGCCAGGGTAACCATGAACTCAGCACTGACTCAGTGGCCCAGACCTCTGTGACTACAACTCGCTCTGCCTGGGCTTCCTTTCCCATCCTCTTCTCCAGCTGAAATCCTACCTAAACTTTGTGAAGTAGCTCAGTACCATCCCTGCCCATGGTTTTCCTCATTACCACAGTTCTCCTGGATTGAAGAGGCTGTCTTTCTCTTCCCGTTCTCAACAGGGTCAATGCAGTGCTTGCCACGTGGTCAGGGCTGAATTAACCAGGCCCATTGTGAGTGGCTTGTTAACTTGTGGGTGGTGCTCTGCAGCTCAGAGGCTGCCCTGAGATTGCCTGGGCTCAGCTTTCCAGGTCTCCCACTCACCAGCCTCCCTTTCTCACTCATAAAGTGGGAATCATAAAAGATTGGGAGGACTGGCTGAAATAACCCATGTCAAATACTTTGCATAAAGCCAGTAGTAACTCAGTAAATATTAGCCATTATTATTATCTATGGCCGCTGGCTTAGGGAGATTTCCTGACTAGTCTAAATTGATACAATCGGATTGCAACAAAGCAGGTCCTTGAACTCAAGTCTCCTGGCTCCTGTCTCACTTAGCAGATAGGAGTGTGAGTTAACAGGCCTCATGCTGCTACCTAAAGCATATTTAAATCCCAAAGAAGGTGCCACCCCCAAGAGAGGGAAGCTTCCTTCTCAGAGAGATTTTCCCAGAATACACTTGGGCAGGGGATACATAGGATGTGAGAACTGAAAGCCTCATGCCAGTGGTATAATTTAGGGTTTAAACATAGATCTAATCTCACCTTGATTGTCTGTGGCCCTGTTGGCTCTGGTGGGAATTCAGTTCCACATGAAAAGCACATTTTGCAAAGCTCTACGTTTACCTGTGTCTGAGATGGGTGGGTGCAGGACGATAATCGGGCTGCATACTGCTGTTTATCCTCCTATTACCAACTTCATTCCTCCTGGGAAATACATTGAAAATAGTGTTTTTGACACTGAAGTAGAGAGATGAGTGTGTGTGTTTTGAAATTTCAAAGGCATTGATATGTATATGCACATAGGGATCTCAAAATTTTACCAGACCTCTCATGAATTCTAGAGATCATCAATTAGATATATAAATTGATCCTTCTTTTTCCAAAGAAGACTCGTCTTTTCTCATTGCAAGATGGACAGGAAGCTGTGACTCTTAGAAATCCGGATATTAACTCCACCACCTGCTCTGTCACCAGGGGGTTAGTTGGTGGGAGAGGAGAGGTGACTGGTTGTCTTTTCCCGTGGTCCTGGGATTGAGGGGCAGACAGGATGTGCACAGGGTGGCAGCCTCCCGGGCGGAGCCGCCACTGAATATTCAAGCCTTGCTTCTTTCTCTTGTTCAGCCATCACGTATCAGTGCTGACGGCTGCCTCTGACACTCACGCTGCTCTGTGGAGTTGGGCTGTGGGTGTTGCAGGGAAATGGCAGGGGCAGGGGTGTCCCCTGCAGTGGGAGGGTGGTAGCCGGGCAGAGGCGAGCAGGGTCCTCAGGGAGGGTCACTTGCAGAAAGGCTGCTGTTGGTCAGTACCCCCTCCCCCTCGTGGAGTCAAGGGTGGGACAGGGCTTCTTGGCATGTCACCCACTTTGTCACTTTGTGGATCTTCTACCCTCTCAATTATAGAACAGATGGCAAAGATATGCAAGAAATTCACCGTCACCAGAAAAGTGAAAGCAGAAACACTTTTTTTTTTTCCCAGGAGAATTTGGAAAAATAATGGCGAACGTTCATAACTGCCTCCATGGGTGTCACCAGCACCTGCTGTTTCTACTTCCTTAATGTCTCTCAAACACCTGCTCTTTCCTCCCCATCCATGGCCATTGTTGGGGTCAAGCCCTCGTCCTCTCATATCTGCCCAGACACCCATCAAACTGCCTCCCGGGTGGGTTCCTCGCCCTGCACCCGGAGTCCTCGATGTTGGGCACACAGCTGCCTCAGGATTGCTGAGTTCTGCCACTGGCTGTGCCACTCTGGTGCTACATCCTTCCCGCATCTCCACGACTCGTCTTTCTTGTTGCTGTTGTTCAGTCGCTCAGTCATGTCCAGCTCTTTGTGACCCCATGGACTGCAGCACGCCAGGCTTCCCTGTCCTTCACCATCTTGCTCAAACTCATGTCCATCGAGTCGGTGATGCCATCCAACCATCTCATCCTCTGTCGTCCCCTTCTCCTCCTGCCTTCAGTCTTTCCCATCCTTATCCTTAGCTTCTCGGAAAGGATTTTCATGGCTGATTGGTGCCTGCCAGCTCCGCAGCCAGGCTCCTGGACCATCTTCCCACCCACCGCTGGCCCAGCCTCTTCTGCTTACTTTTGCTGCCCCAGGGATGGCTCACTCTCTCAGGCTAACCCCACCCCACCTCCTTCCTTCTGCCTGGAGCCTCCTTTCTCTCCAGGCCTACCCCATCTGCCTCTCCAGCTCCCGTGAGTTCTGGGAGCGCATCCTTATGTATCCTCCACTTCAAAGGCTGAGCCTAGGACCTGCCTCTGAATTCCCAGATTCCCCTTCCTTGCTTTTTGCAAATGACATGTGCCATTGATTGCTGTGTGTTTTGCGCACTACACACCATGAGTTCCTTGTCTTTGTACCCTTGAGACAAAGAAGCAGTGTATTGTGGTAGTAGTGAGATGGTCTTGAGTTCTGATTCCACTTACGTCTGACGGGCTTTGTGTAATTTGGTTACTTTTCTCAGCGGTTGTGCAGTAGGGATGAAACTGCCACCATTTTAAGAGTTACTGTGGGGCTTGAATAAGGTAACACTTGTGGAACTATACCTGGCACAGAGTAAGTGAGCTAAGTAAACACTAGGTGCCATTATCATCCTCATCATTGACACTAGCTTCTGGGAAATGCTGGATACTCAATAAGTTCTTGTTGTATGGAATGAGTACACAGATGAGAGCAAGGGATCATTTTGTTGAATTCTGACTTTGAAGTGGCATAAATGAAAGAATATTAATGTTCTCATGTCTCTCTTTTTCTGTCAAGTTTTTCTTTCCCCCAAAGAGTGGATGTTTTTCAGACGTTAGCAAAGCACTAAACTCACTTAAGCGACCCAAGGGGTGCTTGGAAGGGGGAGCCATTTTGCCCAGTAAGCTGATAGCTCGAGTCAGGATTCACCTCCCTGCTGGTTGAGTGGCATGCCACATTTCCCCCTCTTAAAAGAACTAAATGACCTATATTTCTTTCTTAAATGAAAGTGAATGAAAATGAATTTCACAGCTCCCCTGGAGATGCCTGGAGACACAGTGGGATGTCAAACAAAAATGTTGGGAATTGCTATGTTCAAGCACAGTCTTCCTGGGCTCCCCAGAAAGATGAAACCGAGAGGCTTCAACGGGTAGGAGGAAGGCAAAGGGAAAAGCAAGGGAAACAGCAATATTCTGAGGCACTGATGTTGGGGAAGAGGGAGGAGACAGGGAGGGAGCCCTGTACTGAAACGCAACTGTTGAAGGGGAGTGATCTTTAACTTTGGTGAAAAGAAGCAAAGCCAGCCCAACACATGCTGAATAATTGCCCAGGAATTATTCCTGGTTGCCTTAGAAAGATTCCGCACTCTGCTAAAATATTGAAAGCAGAAGGGAAATGATTGTTTTGAGCATGGGAAATTTCTCAGTTCTCTGACTTTGCTAACAACATTTGAGCTCCATTATCCTTGTCTTGCTGTGGGCCTTCGTCAATAGCAGAACTTGTATTTCCTGAGGGATTGTCTACTGAGTTCATTTCAGTGTAACAAGTGTTTATTGAGACCCAGGATGTGTCTGGGCCTGGGGACCATGCAGCGTGCTGGGGTGGTGATGACTGGTTCTGTCAGCCCTGAGGGGATTCTGGGCAAGATGAGAGGGAAGGTGTTGGAGAATTGCATCTCTGTGGGCCCCATATCAGTGCCTGAGCCCAGCTCGTCCAGTGGCTTTTGTAGGCCTTCTGGTGGGATGGACAAAGCAGGTCAACTGGTCTGGGCCCCTGAGCACTTCTCCCTGCGTCCCTACAATCCTGGCTGTCTTTGTTGCCAACTGCAGTGAAGCAGTGATGGTCTTAAATCATGAAACAGGACACGCCACCCTGTTGACTCTGCCTTGCACCTGGCTTCCCTTTGCACCTGGAATAAAATCCAAACTCATTAGCATGGCCCACGAGGACCCTACATGACTTGGCCCCTAACCAACCCCTCATCCTCTGTGCTCCCTTCTTCCTGGACTTTGCAGTTACCCTTCCCTACCGTTCCTGAATCCCACATGGGGTGGTCCTCCTGAGTTCCCAGAGTTTGCCTTAGACAACATCTCTTAGCCTCAGAATCTAAATTTGCCTCCCTGGCCCCTGCCCTCTTGTACTCTCTCTCTGTCTCTCATCTGTAATTACTATTTGTAATTATTCTTTGTTTTCCTCCTCTTGTCTTCTTCCATGAGACTGTGAGCTCAGGAGGACAGGGCCTTTCTCTGTCTTTCTTGCTTCTTTGTCCCACTGACCAGTATGCAGTGCTGTGCTGTGTTATGTTGCTTCTGTTGTGTCTGACTCTTTGCGACCCAATGGACTATAGCCCGCCAGGCTCCTCTGTCCATGGGATTCTCCTGGCAAGAATACTGGAGTGGGTTGCCGTGCCCTCCTCCAGGGATCTTCCTGACCCAGGGATGGAACCTTTGTCTCATGTGCTGGCGGGCAGGTTCTTTACCACTAGTGCTACTTGGGAAGCCCCAGGGGTGCCGTAGCTGCTCAATAAATGCGTGACCCGCCTACTGTAGCTGAGCCACAGCACTAAAGAAATGAGAAGAGGGAGGGATCTTAGGGCCAGGAGGTATGATGGATGGAGTGTTACTAACTCAGGAGACCTGAACCACATCCCCTGGCCCCTTGGGACCTGGGGAGCCTCGTCTCTAAAAGAAATTATGCTCAAGAAGCCTTCCTTCTGGCTCTCAAAATGCATTAAGTGTAAGAACTCTGAGACAAAACACTTTACTGATTGACAGCTCTTTGGCCTAAGCCTGCCCCAGAAATGTTTTCATGAAGAGATGTTGCTCGCTGCCTGCCTGTCTCACGCTGACGTTTTCAGGCTTAATTAGAGGCTGTTACCCCTTCTTAAGCAGTCACACACCAGACACGCCAAATAACCTTAGCACCAAGCGCTGGAACAGGAGAGTGGAATAACAATTTGACGTCGGGGAGTTAAAAGGCGAAGGGCTGTACCCACAGTCATTGGCTTCTTTGCTTTTTAATGAGTTAAGTGAGTTTGGTATGAGCTTTTTAAAATTTGTTCACTACTGTTTGATTGAGTCATCTACACTGGCCCGGAATCCATGGGAGGTACTGTTGAGAAAGGCTCCTTCCCTCTTAGAGTGATTGTTGAGAACCCCAGGCTGAGCGTTCTATGCCCCCTTGCTCCATCTCGTCCAGCAACTCCAGGGGTAGGCGCCATCAGCACCTGAATTTTACAGGTAGTGAAACACACATTTGGGGAGCCTGCCTCGGTGGCAAGGCCCCACGTCAGGAGGATGCAGGACTCAAATCTGGGTCCCTGGTTCCAGTGCCAGCAACTCTTGAAAGAGGACATTATTCCATGGGTGTCTGCTTCTGAGGAATTGATAACGTGCTGATTGTAGTCGGAGCGCCCTGCCAGAAAGAATCAGCAGCTGTGCAGTCCATTCCGCATCACTGTTTTCCTCTCTGGAGTCTAAGACCACAGCCTCCCCAGGCCAGTCTCCTAGACCAGCACTGTCACCTTCAGGCTGCGAGAGCCACCTCCACCCCCAGATCTGCAGGTGGCCAGCCCTACTGCCCTTCTTCTCCTGCGCCTGCCTGCCTGTGGGCACAGCCTGGTGCTGGGCTCCCTGCATGGATTCCAGGACCAGAGGCTGTGCTGGGTCCCTGATTCTGCCCGGACCTCAGCATACCCTGGTTCTGAGGTCTGGACTCCTGCTGATATCTGGGGTCCTGCTTCAATCCCCAGGGACCTCTTGAGCCACAAGTGTGCCAACTCTTAGGCATTCCTGCTGGGCCTCCTTTCAAAAGACCCTCCTTCAGCCCAGCATCAAAAGAGGCTAGATTTGGGCGTGCAAGTCATTCTCAGGGTTGGAATTTGGGGAAGAAGGAAGTGTGTGTCCTGAAACTTGAGGAGCTGTGAGCCTGACAAATCTTACCAACTTCCCTGTGATGTGAAAATTCTTCATAAAAACCTCATTCTTTATGTTATTTGGGCCACTAACTCCCTGGGTGATGCTGGGAAGGTCATGTTCCTGCCTGGCCCTCCGTGTACCCGTTTGTTATATGCGAAGGCTGAACTGGGTAATTTCACAAGTCTGTGTCTTGGGGTCTCCGTGACTGTTTTTTGGCCTCTGTCCTTGAACTTTCATAGACAGTCATGTGAAGGAACCTAGTATTTAGGATCATTTTGAGACCGGAAGACTTGAGATGGGCTTGGCTGCCTGCTGGCTGTATGACCTGGAGTCAGCCAGTTAATCTTGCCAAGCTTTGCTTTCTCTATTTGTAAAATAGGGTCAACCTTGGAACCTTCCTCAAAAGTCATTTTTGAGGATTGCAGAGAATAATCGAGACAAGATGCTTGGCTTATGTCTAGCACACAGTAAAATCTGATTAAATGGTAGCTAAATGTTCGCTGTTACTTATCCTTTCTCTTCCCTTCTTGCCCTGTTTCCCGACTTGCTTCCCTTTGGTTTCTCTGGATATGGAGCGCTTCACTCTTTTGTCTTTGACTGTGTGGGCTGAAAGGAAGCAACCCCCCCACCGCTCTCCCAGCGCCTCCCGAGGCCGGGGGAAGGTGTCCAGACTGACCTTTCAGGACTGCCAGGCCCTATGTGCTTGCTGTTCACACTAACCCTGCAGGTGCCAGGTGCCTGGCAGCTGGCAGGCCTGACTGTGGCCGGAGAAGGCTCACCTGTCATTAGGACCAGTGTCCTAGAGGTCAGAGGTATATGGGTTTATCCTGTCTACCCCCTGCAGAATGTGGCTTGCCCTTGTGATTCCGATGGGCCACATGGGGACCAAGGTCCCCTGCCAGCAGACTTGGCATCTGGGTGTTTGGCATTGATGATTGTAGTAGTTTGCTAAGGCTGCCTTAACAAAGTGCCACAAACTGAATACCACGACCTTAGATAATAGATATGTACTATCCCAGAATTCTGGAGTCTCAAAATCCAAGGTCAGGTTGTCAGTGGGGCTACACTCCTTCTGAAGGCACCAGACAAGGATCTGTCCCAGGCTTCTCCCCTGCCTCCTGGTGGTTTTCTGATGTCTTCAGCACTTTTTGGCTAGTAGAAGGAGCACCCTAATCTCTGCTTTTATGCCTACGTGGTGTTCTCCCTATTTGTGTCTGATTGGTGACCGGCTTTCCACTTTTTTTATAAGGTTACCAATCATACTGGATTAGGGCGTTCCCTCATGACCCTGTTTTAAACTTGATAGGCGCTATTTCCAAATAAGGTCACGTTGTGAGATACTGGGGATTAGGACTCAAAACTGTCTTTGTGAGGCGTGGGTGACACAGTTGACCCACAGCAATGATCAGTGGTTCCCACATATGGATAGTAACCTCACAAGTGAAGTCATTCAGTCGTGTCCGCCTCTTTGCGACCCCACAGACTGTAGCCTACCAGGCTCCTCTGTCCATGGGATTTTACAGGCAGTAGTACTAGAGTGGATTGCTGTTTCCTTCTCTAAGAGATCTTCCCAACCCAGGGCTCGAACCCGGGTCTCCTGCATTGTAGACAGACCCTTTACCGTCTGAGCCACCAGGGAAGTCCAGTAACCTCACAAGGTACAGGCAAATTAGGGGAGAGACCAGGGGAAACAAAGCACCCCGTCGAGATGATCCGAGAGAACAGAAGCTTAGACTGGAAGGAGGAAGAGAGTGGCTTGAACCACTGGAGCGTGGAAGAGGAGTAATCCTGGAGGCACAAGCGATGGACGGTAGCGTGGATGTGTGGGCATGTGGGAAGAGGAACACCCACTGCTCACCTTGGCCCAAGGCAGTTCTTGTGTGGTCGTTCTTGTACTTGTCCAAGAGGCAGATTTAATTCTCAGTTCTCAGGTGGCTGGGGGTTATAAAACCTCCACTTGTGAAAGATCCTAAGGTCACCAAGGAAGGCTGTTTCTAAGTCAGAGATTTGTGGGGACAGAGTGCTTTGGAGTCAGGCCGCTTTCTCTTTCCCTCCTGCAGCCAGGATCTGCTGTCCCTAGGAGCCTATTTTTCATTTCCAGGGCTGAGCCAACTGTTGGCTCTGGGCAGGACGGGCTTGGCTTAGGAGATGATGTATGCTTTCTAAGTATGCTGCCTGGTTAGTAAATTATCCCTGGGATCACTGGATGAGGACATGTTTTAAACCACAGCCTGTGGGCTTTGCGGAGCCGCTGCCTTCTGAATTTGCAGTGGAGATTGGCCTTGGATGATCAGGTAGCACCCCTACTATGGGCCAGGGCCATGAAACTCACTGGTCTTAAAGAATGTCTCTACCTAAAAAGGGGAAGGAGGAAGCCAACCCTCGGTGAGCACCTCCTGTATGCCAGGCTTTTAGTATGTTCTGTTCCATCTCATCCTCACCCCAGTCCTGTGGAGCCACCACTATACAAATGAGGAAACTGTCCTCCAGGTCCTATAAGTCCTACACGAGGGAGGTAAGACTCTGGTGTATAACAGACCTAGAATTTGAACTCAGCCTTGACTGACTGCAAAAATCTCCTCTCTCTGTGGAGTGACACGCATGGTGTCACCAGGGGTTGGCCATCATTTTCTGTAGAGGACCAGTCGTAAATATTGTGGGACACACAGTTTTTGTCTCATAGAGTTAGCTTTGCCTTTGGAGCATCAAAGCAGCGTTGATAACACATAAACAAATAAGCTTAACTATGTTCTGATAACACTTTATTTCCAAAACAGCCGGAGGCCAGATTTGGCCTATGGGCCATGATTTGCCAATTCTTGCTTTGGAATATCTAGCCTGACAGTAAACACCGTATTGGCCCAAGTAACCATGAGACAGTCAGATTTACTTTTGAGGATGAAAATGATTCCTGCAGAAGTAGGTCTTGTGCAGCCAGCTGAGCACCAAAGGAGGCAGATGACATGTGACTGCCATCCCTCCGGGTGATGAGGCACTTTTAGGTGCTTTTTGATGACTCAGCCTTGCTGCTTTGGGGAAAGGAGGGCACTTATCCCCGTGGTCTGAACAGGACGACTGAGAAGAGCAAGATCAGCCTAATTTTCTGTTCTGTTGTCACCTTCATAAATTTTGAAAAGTCAATTCTAAAGCTCATCATAGCAATGTTTAAGAACATTGTATTTTTAATAGAAGACTTGTATTTACTGGATTAATATCACACGGGCAATGCATAAGGAGATAGCATAGCAGAGTGTAAGAGGATGGCTTGGTAATCAGAAAGACCTGGATTCCACTCCCAGCCGGGCAATGTACTAGCTGCCCTGAGCTCATCCTTAGCAGGTTGTTTTAAGCTCTGAGTCTTGGTTTCCTCAACTGTTATGGTTAGAGTGAGGTTCTTAATCTTTCACACCTTAGAATTACCTGGAGGGCTTGTTAAAGCACAGACGGGGGGCGGATGCCTGTCTGTGCTGAGTTTCTGATTCAGTGGGCCTGGGGCAGAACCAAGAGTTTGTGCTTCTAACAAGTTCCCAGGTGGTGCTGATGCCACTGGCCCAGGGACCACACTTGGAAAACCGCTGGGTAAGAGGATTCTAAATGTTTCAGATTCTGACTGTTGTCCAAAAGACAGGCTGTCAGAGGAGCATCTAAGTGGGATCGGGAAGCGGGGAATTGACTCCTGCATCCTCGGCAAGCACAGGTCAGGGCATGGAGACCCTTCCAGCTTTTGCAGCAAAGTAAAACCACCATGTCTACCCAGAAGTGGCGCTGGACAGACACAGCTGTCAGTAATTCTTAAGCTTCTTTGAGAGAAGCTCTTAGGAGGGTTGGATGGAGGAGAGACAGGGCTGCTGCTTCTGCACTCTCTGGAGAAGAGGAAGAAATGTGAATAGGAGTTTTTTCTTTTAGGATGAAAGAAGGAAGGGAGACAGTTAACTCCCTGCAAAAGTAGCCCCAGTGGTTATGGGATGGTGTCTGTGATGTAGGTAATGTGTTTTATGACACTGTGTCTGGCTCCCTGGGTTGCTCACCCCCTGGGCACTGACTGTACTCACTATTTTATCAAAAAAGGATTTTAGCATCCTGGAATTTTGGTATCTGTGTCCTGGTCCTATGGGCTAATCCCTCGTGGATACCGTAGGACAACTGTATCAGCCGTTGTGATTTTGTTTATTGTAAAAAACAAAGCAGGAAAACTGTTCCTTCGTGAGTGTTTATTGTGAAAGATCCTCTCTCCTTCCTCCCCAGTTCTGTTCTGTGTTGGGTAACCACTATCGACAGATTTAGATGTATCTTTCAGGCATGTTTTTTTATTGATACTCATAATTCTTAATTCTGAATAATGGCAAACAGCCATCTAATAGGGTTGGCATTTTAATGCTCTCTTCCCAGCATGGTTATCATCAGTCTTTTTGATCTTTTTATTGCATAGATGAAAACATATTTTAAATTAGCATTCATTGAGTTATTAGGGAGATAGGAAAATATTTCTAAATATTTATTGAAGCTTTTTGCATTTTTCTTCTGTCTCTGTGACTTGACTTAATTGGTTATGCCTTTTGCACCGTTTACTTTCAGGTAGTTTTCCGCTTTTTCATTTGTATGGATACCAGAAAGAGTAGTTCTTTCTCTCCCTGTGTTGCATTATTTTTTCCTAGGTTGTTTTCTTTTTACTTGGTTAGGGGTTGTTATTATTTTTGTCACACAGACGTTTTTTGTTGTTTGTTTTAATTTTTAGGTGGTGAGCTTTATCATTATTCCTCTTGTTGGTTTCATGTCACCAGCAGATTTGCCTTGCATTCATAGAGGAGGTTTTCCGTTTTATTCTGATACCTTTATGGTTTCGTCATCTTACCCTCCCTCCTTTTTTTAAAATAAATTAATCTTTAACATATCAGACACTTATTTTGATGTAAAAGGTGAGGCAGAGAGCTTGCTTTATTATTATTTTATTGCATGATGACGGCTAGTTGTCTCAATATCTTTTATTAAATAATCTTTATGTTCCTACTTGTAGGAAATGCAGCCTGACTAGCATGTTCCGGTGTAGTTTGGAGTCTAATTAGCGTCTCCTTATTTATACAGTGGTGCCGTCTTGCTTTACTACTATAGCTGTTGCATGTTTTAATATCAGAGACAATTATCCCCCCATTACCCTGAAATATCAGAAATTTTACAGGTATTTTTGCATGGTTATTCTGTTGGAAACATCTTAGAATAATTTTGTCAAATGGCCCCTAAAAGATCCTGTTTGGCTTTTGGTTCATTTTGCGTTGGATTTATAGATTAATTTAGCCACCATAGACATTTTTATATCATGCAGTCCTCTTATCTAAGCATAAGATAAGTTTCACCATTTACTCAAATCTCTTGCACTGTGTCCCTCAGTGGAGTTTAATAGTTTCATCTTTTAAGTCTGGCACATTTCTTGTTTATTCCTACATCTTTGTTTCTTTTGTATATGGGATAAATGTATCTATTATTTTTAATTGGCTATTGCCGGTATAAAATGATGTGTTTTAGGCTTGTGTTTTGTGTCTGGCTCCCATACCAAGATTCTCCTATTGGTTCTAATATTTTTCAGTTATGCCCTGGGTTTTAAGGTAGACAATAATATCATTTACAAATAATGGCACTTCTGTCATCTCCCTTTTAGTACTTAATTGCTGTGACTTTTAATGTTTTTTTTTTTGGCTTGTGCTAGAAATTTCAGAATGAAGTTAAATAATAATGATAATAGCAGATATCCATTTTATTTTTCCTGGTTCAGTTACAACACTTTCTGGCTTTTATTAAGTACGATGCCTTTTTTTTTTTTTTTTGAGATAAATGTTCTTTATCATTGTAAGAAAGCAACATTCTATTATTAAGAGTTATTTTTTTATAAAAAGAAAAAGTGTTGAGATCATTTGTGGTTTCTTACCTCATTGACCTATTATTTTAAAAAGTTGTATGACTAAATTTCAAATAGGAAACCATTATAGTAATTAACTTTAATTGGTTATGGTTTATTATTCCTTTAATATAATACTGGATTTGATTTGCTAGTATTTTATGCAGCGCCATAATCCCTTATCTAAAACCCTTTGGGTAAAATGTGTTTGCAATTCATATTTTATTAGATTTGAGGAAGGTAATATGATGCATATCCTGTGAATGTTATGTAATAACCCCAGCGGAGTCTGGGGAAGTACCCTGTAATCAAACACATTAATATTTATGCAGCCGTACATAAAAATGCAAAACTAAGACAGATGAATAAATGCTAGAAATAGTCTCTGGTCAAGGATGGCTGCAAAGAAGTTGAGGTCAGATTTTCTGTCTTAGGGTGGGTTCTCCAGCTGTGGACCCCCAGGCAAGGGGTGAGGATGATGGATCAGGAAGTGTTCCCAGGAAAAACAGATAGATGAGTGGACAAATGTGAGCAGAAAGAGGCGGAGGCCAGTGATGTCCTAGGGAGGGTGACTCTGGCTCCATTGCTACAGGGCAATTCTGGAAACTAGGACTCTTGAGCTGCCCCCGCGGGACAAAGGAGCTGCACCACATAGTCATCAGTTCAGTCCAGCCGCTTAGTCGTGTCTGACTCTCTGCGACCCCATGGACTGCAGCACGCCAGGCCTCCCTGTCCATCACCAACTCCCGGAGCTTACTCAAATTCATGTCCATCAAGTTGGTGATGCCATCCAGCCATCTCATACTCTGTGTGTCCCAAATGGATGTGGGTCACAAGGAAGGAAGAAGAGCTTGGATAGCACTGACCACTGCCACCAAATGAGGTGTTTTTTTTTTTTTTTTTTAAATAAAAAACAGGTTTCAGAGCTTTTCCACTTTCAGAATTCTAGAAGAGAGGTTGTGAACTTGTATTCAATTTTGGCCTCAGTATCCCCGTGTGATGCAGTTTTGTTGTTTCCAGTCTTGTTAACTGAGTTTTTCCAGCTGCTTAAAATGCACAGGAAACCCTTCTCCCTTTTTCTGGGCCATGGAGTATAGTTCATAAAGCACCAAAATCATTGATTCTATGAAGGTTTTTCACAGCTAGCCTGCAAAGCCAACTATCATGGCATAGGTTTTGGAGGTAAATTTTGACAAATAGTGAAGTTTTAAAATAAGAGTTATTGATTGAGTCAGACTAGTTCTTAACTTTATATTTTCCTGAAATATAAATGCCTTTCATTGTGATCTGGTTTCCTGGTGGTGTTTCACAGAGTAGTCTCTCAAAATTTGCATATTTTTCATAACACACCATCAATGCAGTTACTTCTTTTTCTCATCTCTTTTACAGGGAGTTAAGTTAAAGCAGAGATTTTGTCTAATACATCGTTGTGTCACTGATTTCTGACACTTAATAAGGGCTCAACGAGTATTTGCTGCATGAAAGAATCTATGAATGAGGTATATTCATGTTCTCAGTTCCTAATTTTACATATTTATCTTTTCCCCTCTTGCCAAATGTTTATCTATTTTAGGGTCTTTTGAAAAGAACCAGATATTACTTTGATCAGTCCTACCTTTAAAAAAAAAATTCTAGTTCATTAAATACCTCTTTTACTTTGTTACTTCATTGCACTTTTTTTGAACTATAAGTTGATTTATAATTTAATAGGAAAACTCAAGATATGCATTTTCATTTGAATACAACTTTGCCTTCCAGAAGAGTCCCTGAAGAGAATGGCAACCCACTCTACTATTCTTGCCTGGAGAATTCCATGGATGGAGGTTACAGTCCATGGGTTGCAAAGAGTTAGACATGACTGAACGACTAACAGTTTGACTTAAAAAAAGTCAAAAAGTTTTGTCTTTATTCTGAAAGTTTTAAAAGGCAGTTAATTTCTTTGCTATATTTCTAATTAGCCTATACTTATATTTTGCTTTCTCTTTAATGCAATAGGTTAGCATATTTTAAAGCTTCTTAGTAGTTGCCTTTTTAAATATTTTATCTTTCATAACTTAAGATTTTATTTTGCTGTGATCATAAGCTAATCTTTGGGAGTTATTTTTATATTTGGTTCTTGTAAATTCTTAAAAACAAAGTTAAATTTTCTTTTCTTTTCTCTTATCTTCACCATACACCCTCAAAAGTGAATGAGAAATTTAAAAAGAGCTATTCATCCCACCCAAATGGAACATGGGTTAGATTGTGTTTAGGTTATATGCTAGCTTCTGTTCTTTTTTTCCCCTTCCTTTTGGCAGGGTGGGGGCACTATGTAAAAATAAAGTAATATATGATCCACCTTGCCCAGCTCATTCAATTTTGTAATATAGGTTATGGCATAAATATAATGTCCTCTTTCATTTGCTGTCTCTGAAGGAAGCATTCTAGGGGAAGCTTTTTCTCCCAGCCCCATTTGCCTTTGTCCTTGGGGTCAGGCCCCATACTGGATGTTGGGGCAGACCTGCTGCAGTTCATAGGAAAGGGAATTACTGGCCTGTCATCATTGGTCCAGGGGTAGCACTCATTGTACAGTTAAGGGTTCTGAGCAGACCTTTTCCACCCTCAGCTTCCAGAAGTGATCATGAATATTACACCTCTAAGTTATGGTGATGCCATGTAAATTTTCAATAAATATGCTTTATCTGGAATTTCTCTCAACTGGGCAGCCTGCTGTGAGTGTGGAAAAGAGCGATTTGACACAGGAGGGCAATTAACCTTGTTCAGTGAACTTCAAATTCAGTTTTCTTAAACTGTTAGAAACTCAGTCATTGGCTTTCAGCATCCAGCCCACACCTCAGGATACATCAGGCCTTAGCAGCTGTATTTATTTACTACTCAAGACAGAGTTCTGTCCATTGAAATAATATCATGTATTCTAAGAATAATGAAGTATTAGTGTTACTTTTACCTTTTAATCAGTTTAAGCAGTTATCTTTAATCATCTGGTTCTCGACCACAAGCTTCCCCGCATCGTTCCATAAAGGGTCATGGAGCACCTGCAATGTTTAGAGGCAAATACAAGGATGAATCAGAACCCTTGTCCTTGAGAACAGGAGACAGAAAATTATGGCCTAAGGGCCATATCCCACAGCCCTAGAACCATATCGACTTACCCACCTCAAGTTTTATTGGAGAACACCCCTTCGTCTGTGTATTTTCTGTCTTCCTCATCACAGTGGCAGAGACAAGCAGTTGCCACAGAGACCATCAGGTCCACAAACTTTAAAACACCTGCTCTCTGGTCCTTTACAGACACAGTTTTCCGACACCTGATATAGAAGTCAAGATCTAGGCAGAGAGAGAACCCAGTCCCCAGAAGCGCTAATGTGCCTGGAAGCTCCGTGTGCTCTTGGAGAGGGTCGGGCCCACTTCCTGGGTGTTTTTATTTTTTGGGGATCCAAAATCACTGCAGATGGTGATTGCAGCCATGAAATTAAAAGATGCTTACTCCTTGGAAGGAAAGTTATGATCAACCTAGATAGCATATTCAAAAGCAGAGACATTGCCAACAAAGGTTCATCTAGTCAAGGCTATGGTTTTTCCAGTGGTCATGTATGGATGTGAGAGTTGGACTGTGAAGAAAGCTGAGCGCCGAAGAATTGATGCTTTTGAACTGTGGTGTTGGAGAAGACTCTTGAGAGTCCCTTGAACTGCAAGGAGATCCAACCAGTCCATCCTAAAGGAGATCAGTCCTGGGTGTTAATTGGAAGGACTGATGCTAAAGCTGAAACTCCAATACTTTGGCCACCTCATGCGAAGAGTTGACTCATTGGAAAAGACCCTGATGCTGGGGAGGGATTGGGGGCAGGAGAAGGGGATGACAGAGGATGAGATGGCTGGATGGCATCACCGACTCGATGGACATGAGTTTGAGTGAACTCCGGGAGTTGGTGATGGACAGGGAGGCCTGGCGTGCTGTGATTCATGGGGTTGCAAAGAGTCGGACATGACTGAGCGACTGAACTGAACTGAACCTGGGTGTTTTGGAGAAGGAGGTATTCTTATTGCCTCTTGGGCTCTGCTCCTAGAGTGGCCCATTGGAACAGCCTGCTGTGATCTGGGCAGTGGAGGGGCAAGGGTACCCCCAAGGGGCCCTCTCTCACTTTCCAGGGCCCTCAGGGCTGAGTTGGGTACCCAAACCTAGCCAACCAGAGAGGGTTACTCTGCTTTCTGTTGTCTGTACTGATATTTGCAAAATATCAGCACCTGTTCTAAGCCCAGAGACAGTGCTCTGTGAAGTAATTGAAAGCCTTTGAGGCCTGTGAGGACCTTGGCAGAGGCCAGTGGCAGCTTCGTGTGCCCCCTTTCTTGCCCAGACTTAGGGGATCTCTTCCAGCCAAGCCCACTGGGTTTCCTCTGGAGATAAGTGAGGGCACGTGGGATGGTCAGTGACCAGCTCTCCTTCCTCTTCCTGCTAGTCCACTGCTTTAGCTACGGGGCTGGGTCCACCTGCTCTTACAGCTGGATGACTGTGAACAGTAATGCTGGTAAAATGGTGATAATAACAACAGTAACAGTACTGATGAGCGTCATCATTATGAGAGTAGCTGACATGCATCGAGGCTTAGTAGGTGCCACTTACTTTGCCTTCATCGGGGGTTGCCTTGCAGGCCGGATTCAGCCCATTGTCTATTTTTTATATAACACTGGAACTCAGCCATGAATTGCCCGTGGCTGCTTTCACAATACCAGGGCAGAGTCAAGTCGTTGTGACAGAGACCTTAGAGCCTGCATAGCCTGAAGTTGTTACTGTCAGGGCCTTTACAGAAAAAGTCTTTTGACCCTTGGTCTACATTCTCACTGAATCCCCCGACACCCTCCCTGCCATATGTCCATTTTACAGATAGGAAAACAAGGCGCGGAGGTTAAGTAGCTGGCTCATGTAGTAGAAGCTCAGGGTCTTCCCCTCTCACTTGGGATTGGGACTCTCCTCCTTTCCAGGTTGCTCAGAGTTGTGCGTGTGGGGGGTGTTTTGGGAGCAGAGTTGCATAGGCAGAGGGGAGGGACCTGGAAGAGAGGGGTCAACGTGTGGAGACACCTGGCCTCTGTGGTGCCACTGCCTCGCATTGTGATACTTATGGCATGATGGTTGGGCTGGGCTGGGGGACATCAAAGCCCTTGTCTTGCTGACGGGCTGGAGTTTTAAGCCAGGGGGCACCTGGGCTCTGGAAAGAGGGTCAGCAAAGCAGAGACTGATCTAAGGGGAGCCCGTGGTGTCCGAAGCAGAGCTGGGAAGCTTTGTTTTGAATCTCAACTTCCCTCTCATAGCGCCAAGTCCATGGGCACATTCCCTACCTCCTGTGAGCCACAGTTTCATGCTTTGTAGAATGGAGAGTGGGCTTCCCTGATAGCTCAATTGGTAAAGAATCTGCCTGCAATGTAGGATACCCCAGTTCAATTCCTGGGTCAGGAAGATCCTCTGGAGAAGGGATAGGCTACCCACTCCAGGTTTCTTGGGCTTCCCTTGTGGCTCAGCTGGTAAAGAATCCACCTGCAATGCAGGAGACCTGGGTTTGATCCCTGGGTTGGGAAGATCCCCTAGAGAAGGGAACGGCTACCCACTCCAGTATTCTGACCTGGAGAATCCCATGAACTGTATAGTCCATGGGGTCGCAAGGAGACACGACCGAGTGACTTTCACTTTCTTTCTTTCAGAATGGAGAGTTGGGAGAGGGGCATTTTCCTCTCTACCTATTTTGAGTTCTTGTTGTTGGACTAATAATAAAACTGACTCAAGGCATTCACAGGAGAAGCAGCAGCTTGTTTTAACTCATGCACACAGAGGTCTCATAGAAAGGAGAAGTCTACATAAGAATTTGACCAAAGCAGGCAACTTTGTACTTTTCAGACAAATAATACATTTGGGAGGAATTGACAGGACAAAGAAACTTAGGTAGTGGATGCTCAGTTAAGTAAGAATCTAGACAGAGTTTGGGCTTGGAATAATAAAGAAGTAACAAGATGTGTTTATATAAGCTTCCAGGCCTGAATTCCCTGTCTCTGACAGTAAGGCTGTTCTACCTTCAGATACAGAGAGGTCCATGGTTCTTTCTTTGTTCTTGTGACTTTTATTTTTACTTACTGAAGTGTACTTGATGTACAATATTATCTGTTACAGGTGTATACCAAAGTGATTTACCATTTTTGAAGGTTCAGTTCAGTTCAGTCGCTCAGTCGTGTCCAACTCTTGTGACCGCATGAATTGCAGCACACCAGGACTTCCTGTCCATCACCAGCTCCCGGAGTTCACTCAAACTCATGTCCATTGAGTCAGTGATGCCATCCAGCCATCTCATCCTCGGTCGTCCCCTTCTCCTCCTGCCCCCAATCCCTCCCAGCATCAAAGTCTTTTCCAATGAGTCAACTCTTCGCATGAGGTGGCCAAAGTACTGGAGTTTCAGCTTTAGCATCATTCCTTCCAAAGAACACTCAGGGCTGATCTTCTTTAGGATGGACTGGCTGGATCTCCTTACAGTCCAAGGGACTCTCAAGAGTCTTCTCCAACACCACAGTTCAAAAGCATCAATTCTTCGGCGCTCAGCTTTCTTCACAGTCCAACTCTCACATCCATACAGGACCACTGGAAAACCATAGCCTTGACTAGACGGACCTTTGTTGGCAAAGTAATGTCTCTGCTTTTGAATATGCTGTCGAGGTTGATCATAACTTTCCTTCCAAGGAGTAAGTGTCTTTTAATTTCATGGCTGCAGTCACCATCTGCAGTGATTTTGGAGCCCCCAAAAATAAAGTCAGCCACTGTTTCCCCATCTATTTCCCATGAAGTGATGGGACCAGATGCCATGATCTTCGTTTTCTGAATGTTGAGCTTTAAGCCAACCTTTTCACTCTCCTCTTTCACTTTCATCGAGAGGCTTTTTAGTTCCTCTTCACTTTCTGCCATAAGGGTGGTGTCATCTGCATATCTGAGGTTTGAAGGTTACACTCCATGTATACTTATAAAATATCGGCTCTGTTCCCATGTGTACACTATATCCTTGTAGCTTATTTTAGGCCTAATAGTTTGTACCTGTTTATCCCCCTTTCCCTATGTTACCCCTCCCCACTTCATTCTCCCTATTGGTAACCACTAGTTTTTTCTCTGTATCTCTGAATCTGTTTCTTTTTTGTTATATTCATAGTTTGTTATGCATATCTTTATATTCCACGTGTAAGTGATATCATACAGTATTTGTCTTTTTTGTCTGACTTATTTCACTTAGCATAATGCCCTCCAAATCCACCCATATTGTTGAAAATGACAAAATTTCATTCTTTTTTACAGCTGAATAGTATTCCAGAGAGAGAGAGAGAGAGAGAGAGAGAAGAGAGAGAGAGTGTGTGTGTGCATGCGCGCATCATATCTTCTGTATTTAATCTGTTGATGGACTCTTAGGTCACCTCCACACCTTCACTATGGTAAATAGTGTTGCTGTGAAAATTGGAGTGCTCGTATTTTTTTGAATTAGCATTTTTTTTTCTTGGATACTCAACTGGGAGTGGAGTTGCTCATATGGTAGTTCTGGTTTTTGAGAAACCTCCACTGTTTTCCACAGTGGCTACACCTTTCACAGATGTATTTCCTGCTTTCAGGGAGACAGGAGGGTCAGAGTGTCCACCTTGCATTGACTGTTGCTTAAATAACTTTAATTTAGAATAATCAGGATGTCACTGTGGCGTATTTGGGGGCAGCCCGCCCTCAGCCGCAGTAGGAGTTGGCATGAAAGCCCACTTTCCTTTCTCTGGTTTTCTGCAGGTTTGGAGAGAGATATGCCCTTCACACAAACACAGACTCCTCCCTGCTGGTTCACAGGGAGGACTGTCCTGCTGAGGGCGCAGGGGATGGGTGGGGCAGAGGTGGGATGGGGAGTCTGGCGGGTCCTCTGGGATCCTGCCAAGGGACCAACAGGTAAAAGGGTACCCTCTGTGTACTTGCTGCAACACCTGGCTCTCAACCACCAGGGAAAACAACGGGAGACCAGGAGGGGAACTCAGACTTTCCCTCTACCTTCCCTTTATGCACTGCATCTGCTGAGCTCTTTGTAGATTTGGGGGTAAAATTACCTTATTAATCTTTCTTTTGTAAATACCACTGTGAAAGAAGGGGATTTTGCATTCACTCATCTTTTCATTATTATGGTAATAGCTTTCAATTTATAACTAATTAACGCTGCTCCTTCCTAACCCGGCCTTTATGAGGAGAAGGCAGTGAGGAATCCAGGAGTGGATTCCAGCAGGTGGGAGTGTGGGTGTGGATGGAGGAGTGGGTCCCTGTGGCTGCTTCAGAGGTTGTGACCCCGATGCCTTTGTTTATGGGTCCTGGTGGCCGGGAGGTCTGTTCCCATCTGCCTGCAGGTGGGGGTTCAGGCTTGGCTGTCCATCTCTCAGGAGGAGATTGGCACACGGGGGTAGGTGGCAGCCAGGGCAAGGGAACAGGGAAACATCCACAAGTCACTCCTTGAGAAGACTAGGAGAGAAATCCGGAGACATTGCAAAGGGAAGGCTCAAGGGGACGTAACTCATGTCTTCAAGATAACTGCCGTGTGGATCTGAACTTGTTCTCTGGGTCCCCAAGGAGAGACCCAAGAGAGATGGGCAGTGGTGACAAGGGGGTAAATTTGGATGTGGTGTGAGAAATGTGCCCAGGGTGGTAACATTCGTAGGCATCTGAAATAGAGCTGTGCTCCTTGGGTGGCCTCAGGTGCTGCTCTGCACGCATCCATACATGCACTCCAGAGACATTCCATTTAGTTCAAGTTTAAAGTCACAGTGGCCTGACATGAATAGATGCGCAGTTCGATCAGATAACCTGCAAGGCTTCTGTGATTCTGTTCCACACACCAAAAATTTATGTTTGGGGGAAGGTGACTGGAAAAGGAGCTGGATATCTAGCTACAGCTGTTTTGCTCTTATTTATTGGTATTCTTGTGGAGTGAAAGCGTCATTCTTCCCTGGCAGGCTAATGTAGGCCAGTCTTCCGAAATGAGAAGCCTGGAAAACATAGGAGGAAAGGGGAGGGAACTTGGTAATGAGATGCACGCATTCTCTTTGATCTCAGGCGTGGTTCAGAGCACAGACCCTCCTGCTCTGTGGGGGGACTCAGATAAGAGATTCCAGTTTCCCTGTGGACTTTTCTGAAACTACAGAGTCATTAGCTTTTCCCTGTTTATCAAGCAAACATAAATAGGTACAAAAATGGTTTCCCTTCTCCCTCATGGATTAATTATATACATTCCCCACCCCCTTCAGATTCATTAGATTTACTTGCTACTGTGTTTTCAATGAAAAGATTTGGGACAGTGGGTGAGGGACGTGGAGAACACTTGGATCGTTATTGAGGCCGTGTTGCTTCCTCCAGGGTTCCAAGGCAGCCCCCTTTCGATGCTGTCCAATGGAGTACTCTGCCATGTTGGACATACTCTGTATCTGACCTACCCAATATGGTAGCCGCCACAGCCACTAGCCCCATGTGAGTGGGTTGGCAGGGAAAGGTAAAGCTGTGCCAGGAAGTGTTTTGAACAGTAATAAGGAATACCTAGCCATAAAAAGGAATGCATTTGAGTCAGTTCCAATGAGGTGGATGAACCTAGAGCCCGTTATACAGAGGAAGTCAGAAAGAGAAAAACAAGTATCGTATATTAACACATGTGTATGGAATCTAGAAAGATGGTACCGATGACCCTACTTGCAGGGCAACAACAGAGATGCAGACATAGAGAATAGACTTGTAGACATAGTGGGGGAAGGAGAGGGAGGGATGGATGAACAGAGTAACACTGAAACCTATGTATTACCATATGTAAAGCAGATAGCCAGTGAGAATTTGCTGTATGAGGCTGGGAGCTCAAACCGGTACTCTGTGACAACGTAGAGGGGTGGGTTGACTTCCCTGATAGCCCAGCTGGTAAAGAATCCGCCTGGAATGCAGGAGGCCTGAGTTCAATCCCTGGGTTGGGAAGATCCCCTGGAGAAGGGAAATGCTACCCAGTCCAGTATTCTGGCCTGGAGAATTCCATGGACTGTATAATCCATGGGGTCACAAAGAGTCAGACACGACTGGGTGACATTTCACTTTCAGAGGGGTGTGATGGGGTGGGAGGTGGGAAGGAGGTTCAAGAGGGAGGGGACATATGTATACCTGTGGTTAATTTATGTTGATGTATGGCAGAATATTGTTAAGCAATTATCCTCCAATTAAAACAAGAAAATAAAAAAAGAAAACAGTGCTTGGCACATGAACAAGAAAAATACCGTAGAAGGAAAAGGGCAACACAGCTAATTGCCCCAGGGTCTTTTGGAATCAGTTAGCAGAAAGCATGGCTGTTGAAGGTTGGAGAAAGAACTCCCCCATCATGCATCTCATTTGTTTCTGGAAGCTGTCATTCTTGGGTGTGATGCCAAAGCCGCCTCTCCCAATGCTGGCGATGGCAGCCAAAAACACTTCTAATCAGAGCTGCCCATTGGTGGCCTGCATGCACGACTTAACTGAATCTCACAAGCAGTCGGTGGACCATGGAGACCCTTGATGGATGGCTGCTGCACGTAATTCTGGACCTGTAACTTGTTGGGAGCTGTCAGGGCCAAGACAGCATGACTACTGGACTATCATGGCTTTGAAACATGGCCCTTTAAAGACTTGCTCCAATCAGCCACAGGATGCAATGAGTTGTGGCAGGAGCTGAGAGTCCTGGCAAGACAGATCTTGTGGTTTGGGGATGGAATTCAAAGCTTGCACCTCTGTGCAGGCGGCGCTGAGAGGAGGAAGTGATGGATGACTACTCTAGTCTCATCCTTTCCTGCTCTGATCAGAAGATGCACAGCTTTGTTGCTTGGGGAATCAGAAGGGTGATGTGTAGAGAAATGACCATGGGAAGCCTTATCCTATGTCTTCCCTTCTTTCTGCACCCTCTCATACCATCCACTCCATTTCACCTATTCCTTCTAGCTTGGCCCCCAGTTTCAGTTCTCTTCTTGCTCTTAAGTTTGGCATTTGCTGGAGGTTTTCTGAGACTTAGCCCTTGCTGCTTCTAAGGCATTTGGCTCAGATCTGATTCCATCTGCCTTCAGCCGCTAGGGATCTGTAGCTTGCCTTTAGGCTGTAGGATGCCGTGGCCAAGGTAAGTAGCACCGAGCATCTCCTTTGGTGGTCCAGGATGTTTCACTGGCACGTCATCCTTAGGGACAATTCGTGACCCCAGTTGGCTCCCCTGAAATATCAGACCTCTGGAGGGGAAGACTGTGCTAAAATCTTTTTTTAAAGGGATCAATTTTATATAACAGTTCGGTTCTTTCTTTTAGGACTAGGATAATCCATGAGTGAGGACAGTGTATGCGGGATGGCGAAGACTTCCAGAACTACTTTGAATCAGAGATGATATTTTGCTTGTGACAGTATAGGGGAGTTTGGGTGTGAGATGTGTTTCTGGGTTCAAAGGGCAAAAGGGAGAATCTAAGAAGGGATGCTTGTGTCCTGCAGCTTCTGAGGTGCCTGAGCTTAGCTGTACGAGGAGGGGCAGTGGCTCTAACTTAAGTCCATGTGCAGCGACTGTGGCCCGCGACCTCTGTTCTCTGTTAGACTTAATGGGCAGCGCAGGAGCAGGGCTGGTGGTTAAAAGTACACAGCGACTCTTGTTGCTCAGGTTTTGATATTCTTGCTTCCCTTTCATGTTTCTCTAAGAACAAAGATCTTAATTTGGAAAATTTTGGCCCATATCACATAGGGGCCTTTCACTTTCTTTTTAACAGAGAAATCATTGTTTCTTAAAGAGGTGGACAAGATTGAGATGGAAATGATGCTGGGGCTGTGTGCCCTTCTTGGGAAGTTCAGAAAAGGAACAGACAATGGCTCTGAGATTTCTTTCAGACAGTATCTTGTCATTCATGTCTTGACTGGAGAGACTGGCAGTCTAAATGCTTTGGAGGCTAAGTAGATAATATACATGAGTTCTTCATGTAGTTAGTGTGTTTCTCTGCTAAGGCTACTAAAACAAAATACCCCCCAGACTGGGTGATTAACAACAGACTTTAATTTTCTCATAGCGCTGGAGGACAGAAGTGAGACGCGGGCAGGGTTGTATCTTCCTGAGGCCTCTCTCCTTGGCTTGCAGGCAGCCCCTTTCTTCTCTCTGTGTCCTCAGAAAGTTTTTCCTCTGTGTACAGGCACCCCTGGCAGCTCTCTGTGTCCAGATTTCCTCTCTTAGAAGGACACGGGTCAGATTGGATTAGGTCCCACTGTGGTAGCCTTATATTTCTTAGTCATCTCTTACAGGCCCTGTCTCCAAATACAGTCATATTCTGAGATCCTGGGAGCTTGGGCCTCAATATATGAATTTTAGGGGACACAATCCAGCCCCTAGCAGGCAGTGCAGAACTGTGCTTGGGAGGACTGAAACGCCAACTGGAATGACGCATGTTCTCCTGGACAGGCTCCTACTGTATACAGTCTCCAAGGCATTGCTGCAGCCTCCTAGGAGGGCAGCAGAGAGTCTTCTCAAGGAGGGTCCCAGATGGTGAGAGGACTGAGGTCCCGGACAAAGGAGGGGCACTGAATTGCTGGGGAGCGTCATGTTAAGGAGAGAAGACTGGACAGAGATTGTCGTTTTTGGTAGAATTTTGACAGATTTCCATGAGAAGGCTTTGAGTGTTCCTGAGAAAGATTCTGGGATGGCTAGGCAAGAGTCCTGGGAAGCCCTGAGAAGCAAATTTTAACTCATCTGAGGAAGGGACCCTTTGACTCATCAGAGAGCTCTAGAGAGAGTACAGGTGAAAGCTAGAAAGTTCCTGAGCACAGGATGTATTCAGCCAAGGGGCTGGAGGTCGAGGATTTCACACAAGAGATTCCTGTCTCACCTTGAGACTTAGGCCAGGTTATGTGGAGGTGTCTCCCTGCCCTGGGACTCGCTCTGTTTCCAAGTGCTGTATAAACTAAGAACCACATGAACCCAAGTGATGCTAAAATTTTCACCATCAGGGTGAAAGAATGGGCTACTTTTTGCAGAATTAGGTTCCCTTTCTAGTTTTCTATTGCTTTCAGACAGCCATTCAGAGGCTGTGTGTGGGCGCAGGCATGTATGTACCCGAGCCCAGTGAGATTTCTCTCTAACACTTCTTGCTTTCCCCTGGCAGACCTCTGTAAAGTCTCTAAGAAGCGTCAGTCATGGTGAGCTGAGGATGGGGCTCACTCGAGATCCGCTGCCTGGTGGGAGAGCAGGTCACCTGTAAGTGAGGTGTGTCTGTGGATCCAGGTGCCTGCAGAGGTTCTGGGACCACAGAAGCTTCTGGCTGTGTTTGTGGCAGCCAGGGATGGCAGTGGAGAGGCAGTAAGATTTGGATGATCTTTTAAAAGGTTTCTGAATTTTCAGGGTGGCAGAGAAGGACAAGAGAGCAGTCTGCATAAAATGTCAGAGACGAGAATGTCTGTGTTAGGTTCTAGGTGCCAAGGCAGCTCCTGGGAGTAGGCAGAGGACAGAGGTGGAGCAGGTGGCGGGCACAAGGCTCTGTAAGTGCCAGTCTGAGAAATGGCCGCACACATGTTCCGAGAGGGGCCTCATTGCCAGCTCTTGGGATCTGACACTGGCCCCTGGGCAGGTCCAGTGGCACAGAGGCCAAGCCAGCATTTCTATTAATGCTTGTAATTTTATGAAGAATACAGACTCACTTAAGCATTTTCAGTTGCATCTTTGATTCCCATGGGAATGCTTTGGGGACACTGTTTACTACCTGATTAGTAGTACTAATACTGATCCTAGTTTACTGCCTGTGGTAGTACTGATTCTAGTTACTCATACTTGCACTAATAGTGGTGGGATGGTGTGCCAAGCACTGTGATGAATAATATCCATGTACTGTCTCACTTAATCTTCATGATAATGCTGTAAGGTTGCCTGGCATCCAGAGGCAGCCATCTTCAGAGAGGTTAACTAACTCACCCAGATTCTCGCAGACTGGCTGTTGGCAGAGCTGGGCTTTGTGACCAGGCACTGGAGTCGTGACCAGGTGCACACACGTTGACCTCCTGCACCTTGGTGCTGCAAAGACTGTGGCTTGAGGAGCTTGCTGGTCCCCAGGGCTGTACCCGTGGAGAGGCACCTGAGATGCCAGGTGATCCAGGGGGCATTAAACATCCCGGAGAACAAAATGGGATGAGAAACCTGTACTTAGCAGAATGCTTATCTCTGCGAGGAAGCTCTGTGGGGTGGGAAGGGGGCACTTTGATAATACATCTGGGGTAGAGGGTGAGGCCAAGAAATGATCTCAAATAAGAAGAAATAGCCTTTGAAGTTGCCCTTTGAGGGGAGGTCATTGCAGTAGGGCTTGCTGTAAAGGAAGGGATGTGAGTCTGGGCCCAGATGGAAGTGGTCTGGAGAGGAAAGGAGGGCTCAGGGAGGAGAAGCAGCCTGTGGCCACCAGGTTCCTGCCCAGGAGGCTCTCTGCCTCGCCACTAAGTAAACAGAGTGTTAGTTGCTCGCCCGTGTCTGGTTCTTTGTGATCCCGTGGACTGCAGTCCGCCAGGCTCCTCAGTCCATGGGCTTTTCCAGGCCAGAACACTGAGTTGA
The DNA here is from genome assembly GCF_016772045.2 of Ovis aries. Classification (NCBI taxonomy): domain Eukaryota; kingdom Metazoa; phylum Chordata; class Mammalia; order Artiodactyla; family Bovidae; genus Ovis; species Ovis aries. Next base: position 71,662,400 of record NC_056066.1, on the reverse strand, counting down.
GTAGCCATTCCCTTCTCCAGGGAATCTTCCCACCCTAGGGATCATACTCTGGTCCTCCTGCATTGCGGGCAGATTCTTTACCACCTGAGCCACCAGGGAAGCTTCAAGTAAATGTAGACAGTTATAGAATGTCAGTAAGGAGAAGTGCCAAGTAACCAGTCGGCCTGGTGCCCACGTGTCTCCGTCCGCTGAAGAGAGGGGAGGCAATTGGGAAGTCAAATGGGCTTTCTCGGGCTCAAGTGGGCAGGAAGCATCCCTCCAGTGTGTTTGTCAGAAGGGGACAGGCACTTGGTTTGCCTCTGTGCAGCTCGGTCGCAGACCTGCACCTCTTCCTGGCACACAGACGTGCCCACAGCAGCAGGAGCTGTGCGCCGCAGCCTCCCCCGTGTGGGCCGCTGCAGCTCTCCATCTGGAGCGCTCAGCCAGCAAGCACTGGTGAGGACGCTTCGGGTCGCCTCAAAGTCATGATGCAAAATAGGTCAAAGTTATTCAAGCAACAGACGCTGAGCCGTGGACCCTGTCTGGAAAGCTGGCTCACGGCAGGGGTGTAGGGCAGTGTTCCTACAGGGAAAGCGCTGGTCCTGCAGACTCAGAGCGGCAGAGATCTTGGTCATCATCAGGCACAGCAGCAGTTCTCAGTGCGAGGCTGTTGACGTCAAGATGGAAGTATCATTTCCCCTCCTTTCAGAAGGGATGTGTTGCAAGGACCCACCTTTTGCCGCGAGGGGCTTTGCCTCTGTGCCATCCTGCCGTGGCTGGACATCTTTGGTGCCCTTGGACGTCAGAGTCCAGTTCTGTTCTGTTCCTCCCTTCAAGTAACCCCTGTGAAGCCATGTTGTCAATTCTTCCGAAAGGGCCCCAGCCGGGCAGAAGTCAGACTTGGGAACTGCTCGTCTCCTGACAGCTTTGCCTCCCGACCCCTGGCCTCTTCTTGCCCTTTCTCGCCTGCCCTGATATCTACCCCAGGAGGGCTTGATGCCACATCACTGTTTATGCTCATTGCTTCTGGCCTGCCTCCTGATGTGATGGGGCAAACCCTCCTTCTCTGGCAAGCAGCCTGTTGCCAGTCCTCCTTGCCCTGCTTCTATGGGGCTAGCCGGTGAGATGCCCTGGCATAAATGCCCCTCTTTCCAACGGACTCCGTGCTAGGAAACGACTCCTGCTCCAGGCACGGGAGAAGTGATCTGACCTCCTCAGTCCTTCCTAGGTTGCTATTATACCCTCACCTGAAGTGATCTTTGAACTTCAGCAGAAGAAAATGTACTCAGTATTGTTCTTCCTCAGCTCCTATCTCAGTGTCCAGCATTCAGGAAGACAAAGACTGTTTGGGAAGGCCACAGACGCCAGAATGCAAGTTCCGTTGCCCTCCTTGTGTTGCAAGGCTCTGGGGAGATCTCCCTCCAGTGCATATATTGAGCCCGTGGCCCCCAGTTCTGAAAGTTTCCAGGATGCATGCCACTCATTTCATCATCTACACACAGAAAAATTCACAAAATTTATTTTTCTAAGTTATCTGATACGATAGACTCTGCTAGTTGTTTACCAATAGCTATTCATCCCTGAAAGCGTGAAAATATTAGTTGCTCAGATGTGTCCAACTCTTTGTGACCCCATGGACTGTAGCCCACCAGGCTCCTCTGTCCATGGAATTCTGCAGGCAAGAATACTGGAGTGGGTGTCTAGCTTAAAAACTACATTTCCCAGCCTTCTTTGCAGAGCAAGTGACCATGTGACCCAGCTCTGGCCAATGAGATGGAAGGAGGAGCTTTTGGGCAAGGCTTCCAAGAAAGACCACTAGAAGGGAGGTTGGCTCAGCCACCTCATGCCACTTTTGTCCTGTGTCTGTTCTTTCCTCCTCAGTGAAACAGAGGCTCCATGTGGGAGGTGGAGCGGTCCCCAGGGACAACGAAGAAACCATGGGGATAAGAGAATTGCAGACCTCTCACCTTGACAACCTTAAGCCTTTGCCTCAATGGCAACAGACATTTTCTTCTGTGCATCTCATGATGGGAGAAAAATCAAACCCCAATTATTGAACAGGCCGCATTGTTTCAGTCTCTGTTAAAGCTGAGTGTGGTCAAGATTTATCCCTAGTGACACTGCTTCCCTTCTTGGAATCTCTTAACTGTATCTCCTTTGTAAGGCACAGCTTTGGAAGGACTCTGGCCAGGATGAGTTAGGTACCCCCTGTCTCTGAGATCCGCCCCTCAATCCAGCACAGCCCCTCCTCACATCCAGGAGGGCACAGGTAGAACCTGCCCCCTGGTCCCCATGCCCTGCCCTTCTGGGATCATGACTGACTCCATTCAAGTGAATTCTAATCTGTTTTTGCATCACATATTCTGGATGGGCTCCAAAGTGGGCATGCTTTAGACAAAAACGGGATTCTTGCCTTTGAGGCAAAAGTGCAGAATTTTCTATAGCCACGGGTTTGGCTTTTACAGCTATGGTTCTTTCAACAGACTGAGCTAAGGTGTATTTTAGGGAGAATCCTCCTTAGGACCTCTTTCTGCAGCCTCTTGACTCTGAACTTGGCAAAGGCGAGGAGGCGTGGGTAAAAGGAAGAGTTTTCTCTCTGAGGGTTCACTTTGTCAGGATCTCACAGTTCCCTCAGAGTAGATATTTACTGTGTGTTCTTGATGGTAACAGTACTCTGGATAAGTAGTTTTTGCACAGTATCCCTGAAACTGGTTTGGTCAGTGCCCTGGGGTATCTTTGGTCATCTTTGAGGCTGCCCAGCAGACCTGCGTTCAGGTCCTGGCGCTGTCACTTAACCCTGAGTGGATGCCTAAGATTCTTGAGTGAAATAGATGTCATCAGCTTTAACAGGACCATTGGGAAGACAGGAGAGGTAGAGGCTTAAATGCAGAAAAATGAAGTAAGTAACAGGTACTCATTGTTTGTAAGTAATGGAATAATGCCTGAAGGAAAAAGTGAGTCTTCTGTAATCTCTCCCTCTCCCAGTACGACTCCTGTGCTCTCTGTATCTGTGCTTCCAGTCTTCTCTCTATCCATATAAATGTACTCACACACACTCACAGACATGCGCAGTCTTATCAGGGATCATTCTATCTACATTTCCTACATTTTTTCTTTTGATTATTTTTCCATTATGATAGTTCATATAGACCTCACTCTTCTTACTGACTGTTGTCTTCCTTGCCTGGAGGTGCTATGGTTGGCTCAGGAACCAGTTGTAGGACATTTAGACTGTTTCTTTTTTTTTCTCTTTCAAACGATGTGATGATGAATAACCTTGTACCCACATCTGTGTGTAGGTGTGCATGGACTTCTGTAGGATAATTTCTTAATAGTGGGATTCATAGGTCAAAAGTAATGTACATTTGACTTTTTGATTATTCATAGATTCCTCAATAGGGGTTTGTAACCATGTTCCCTCACATCAATTCTGTAAGGAATTCTCAGCTCTTTAAACTCTTGATAATAATGGGTATTTAATCTTCGCTAATCTAATAGTTGATAAATGATGTTTTATAGTTTTAATTAAAATTTTGAATACTTGAGGGTTTTGGTGTTTTTTTTTTTTTTTTTACCTTTTCTCTTGTTTATTTGTCTTATGTAAGTGCTTTTCTGTTGATTGCTTGTTCAAGTTCTTCCTCTGCATTTTCTTTTAGGTTAAGACTTTTGTTGATTGACACTCTTCACATTTTAAGGACATTAACCTTTTGTCATTTAGAATGCAGATGTATTTCACATTTTTCATTTATCTCTTGTGTTTTGCAGCACAAAACCTCTTTTTTTTAAAAAAAAAAAGTGTGGAAACAGTCAACTTTTTCACGAGTGAGTTTCATGTCATACTCAAAATATTCTCCGTCTTTCAGATCAGAGACACACTCGAATGGCCACGGAGCCATCGGTCTGCCTTTTCCTCGTAGTCCTTGGGGTTTGTGAGAAGACATTAGCTCTTTAAACAGATAAAGTGGTAGAAAGAGAGGACTCAGGACCAGGAGTTCGAGGTCCTAAATTTGAGTCAGCCTGTGAGTCCTTTGGCTAATTGCTCAGCCCCTCTGAACTGCACTTCCTTCAGCTGCAGAAATAGTCAAACCTGAGATGGGGTGTGTGTTAGTTGCTCAGTCTGACTCTTTGCGACCCCACGGACCACAGCCCACCAGGCTCCTCCATCCTCAGTCGTGTCTGACTCTTTGCGACCCCACGGACCACAGCCCACCAGGCTCCTCCATCCTCAGTCGTGTCTGACTCTTTGTGACCCCACGGACCACAGCCCACCAGGCTCCTCCATCCGTGGGATTTTCCAGGCAAGAATACTGGAGTGGGTCAGATCCAATTAAACACAACACGATGGCCCTGACATCCAGGGATGTTAGGCAAATCCTTCCTGCTTCACTTTTCTAACTGCTGTCCTGAGAAGGCCATGTGGAGAGTGAACTGCCCTGTCCTGGGTGACCTGGGTCCTTCCTGCCTCAGTGTTTATAGTTCTGCTGGCAGGCTTCCTCTGCTGGGGTTTGCCCCTTGCCGTGCTCCTGTCCCACCCTCTGTGAGGGACTGTAGCATCAGGCAGCTGCCCACTCGCCTGCCTCTGGGACACAGAGCATTTATAGCTCACGATGGGCTTGGTAGGAGAGCTGGCAGATGGCGGTGGATCTGGAGGTCTGAGTTCAGAGCTCTTTGAGTCCTGCTTTTGTGCCAGGAGGAATCTTGTCTGTCCTTCTTTTGTACCTTCGGCCATGTTTGGGGCTTGATGGGTTAGCCACAGGTGCAAGCAGGATGAGGCGAGACCAGGAGAGTGGCAAGGGAGAGACAGAAATTCAGAGTGACACAGGAGAGACAGAGGCAGAGAAGTCCAGGGAAGAAAGAGATGTATGCAAACATGTGTCAGAGGAGGGAGGGAGGGGGACAGAGAATGAGAGATACAGACAGACAGAGGCTGAGAGAGGGGAAGGCTTAGCTGGGCAGAAAGCAGGGGAGAGACACTGTTCTACAGAAATAGAGAAAAGGAGAAAAGGGGAGAGAGATAAGAACAGGGAGAAAGAGAGGAAGAGACAAAAAGGGACGTGCATAGAAAAGAAGCAGGTGGGACCCCAACAGAGGCATTCCCATCCAGGACAAAAGTACTTAATCAAATAAATAATATTCCAATGCAGTGTTTAAAAAAAACCCAATTGGCACACTCCAGCCCTGACGTTGGCCACCTGTTCTTGTAAAGCAAGTTTTCCAGCAGGAATGGATGAGGGTGAGGCAAGGGCTGGTGGTACGAGTACAGGGTCAGATTCTGCCTCTACATAGATTTTTGGACTCTTCATCATGAATGTTTTTGACATTCGTTTGGATTTTTTCAAATATAGCATTAAGATAATATTGTGATTGTTGTTGTTCAGTCACTAAGTCGTGTCCGACTCTTTGCGACGCCATGGACTGCAGCAGGCTAGGCTCCTCTGTCCTTCACTGTCTCTCAGAGTTTGCTCAGATTCATGTTCATTGAGTCAGTGATGCTATCTAACCGTCTCATGCCCTGCCACCCACTTCTCCTCCTGCCCCCAATCTTTCTCAGCATCAGGGTCTTTTCCAGTGAGTCAGCTCTTCGCATCAGGTGGCCAAAGTATTGGAGCTTCAGCATCTGTCCTTGCAGTGAATATTCAGGATTGATTTTCTTTAGGATTGATATGATGGCTGAGCTTTGTTTATGCCCTTCATGCTAGTCCCTGTCTTGAAAAAGGGAAATACACAGGTAGAAAGCAAGTGAGAGCCTGATGTTCCCATCAGAGAGACAGGAAGAGAGGAAGAAGAGAGAAACACAAGAGGTTATATTACAGGGAGAGCAATCACGAGATGCGAGAGGGAAAGAGGATCAAGAGTGTGATACAGGAGGGAGGGTGGGTGGAAGGAGGCTGCCTTAGAGCAGTTATAGAGATGAGCAGACAGAGCAAGCAAGATGGTGGGGAGAGGAGGGCAGACTGACCTAGGCAGAGGGAAGGGAAACAAACAAGGGACTGATGTCCAGTGAGAAAGGACAGAGGCAGAGGGAGGGAAGGAGAGAGATCAAGAACCCGGGAGCAAGTGGGGAAAAGGCTCCTGGGGGCAGTGAGAAGAGGCTGAGGCTGATGGCAGAGCAAGGGATGGTCCTCCTGGAAAGCAAAGCTGGCCTGGCTGATTCCACAGTGCCCCAGGCTTTAGAGGAGATACTGGGCCGGAGAGGTGGAGGCTGTGAGAGCAGCTGTCCCAGGGTGGCCCTTACCTCCCCTTCCCCCAAGCCCTAGATGCTGAACTGATCTGCAGCCCCTCTTGGACAGGCACTAGGACGGAAGTGGGGGACACTCTCAGCTGGGGAGCAGGCTAGATTTCTGGCAGAAGAGACACCTCTCAGTGCTTGTGTGCAATGCCTTCTTTTCCTTTTGGCAGAAAGTTTAGTGGACATCCATTTATTCTGTGATTCTTTGTGATGTGAGTATAATTCCCCAGGTCCGTTCCCTTATCATATATGTATGTCTCCAAAGGAATCTACTGACAGGTGGCTTATAAGTAACGCTGGGGTACCTATAAGCTGGGGAGGTTGGTAGCACGGTTGTCCCCAGCTACAGGTGAGAAAACCAACCCCTGGAAGGCGCTTGTCCGTGGCAGAGCCTGAAGTCCAGCCGGGGAGGTCTGATTGCACAGTCGCACACCCAGCTCTTATTTCGTGCTGGACGTCTGTCACATTGTACATACGCTGTATGCCAAGGAGAGCACTGCAGTTCAGGAAGCTCGTGTTGCTGTCCATTCCCATCCCTAGGTCTATCCTTGTCCCTAAATACCCTCTTTGGGATTTAAAACATAAATGTATTTGTTTATTTGGCTGCGCCGGACCTTAGTTGTGGCACATGCAGTCTTCTGTCCTCATTGCAGCATGTGGGCTCTAGTTCCCTGGCCAGGGATCGAACTTGGGCCCCCTGCATTGGGAGCGTGGAGTCTTAGTCACTGAATCACAGGGAAGTCTCCTTTGGGATCTTTTTGATTTGTGTCTTTCTTTTTCTGCAGACCTAATCCATAGAAAAGTGGGTGTTTGGGGTTTTTTTTGAATTATAGCCCCCATAAAATTATGCTTGGCCCTCCTTGATTTATTACTGCTTCGAGGAAAAGCAAAGAGAGTGGAAGTGACACTTTTGAATACCTACTATGTTCTGCTGTATGTTTGACTAAGAGATGGGAATTACCACTCTCCCTAGTGGCTCAGATGATAAAGCATCTGCCTGGAATGTGGGAGACCCGGGTTCGATCCGTGGGTTGGGAAGATCCCCTGGAGAAGGAAATGGCAGCTCACGCCAGTATTCTTGCCTGGAGAATCCCATGGACAGAGGAGCCTAGCGGGCTACAGTCCACGGGGTCGCAAAGAGTCGGACACGACTGAGCGACTTCACCTTCACCGTCACAGATGCAGGAAGTGAGGCTAGGAGGGTTGGAGTAATTTGCAGTCCCTGAGAGGCAGGGCTGGGGTTTGAACTTAGTTCTATCAGATTTGGTAGTGTTGTCTTCCCTATGCCTCTCTGTTTCCTGAGGCCCAAACACTCCTGGTCTTTATGTACAAGTTCCAAGACCATGACGTATGGCACCCTGTGTTCTTATGGTCGTGTTATAGTGGAAACAGCCAAGGAAAGGTTATGTAGGTTATAAAAGAGAACAATTCTGTGGTCATAGTGGAGACCCATCATTGTTCCTATACTGAATAGGATGCAGGTGACTGTCAAGGGGTGTGTCCTGTAAAATCTTAGGTAGGACAAGGAAAGTACTCCTTTTCCTTTCAATGATCTTAGGCCTTATAACTTGTATGCAAATGTTTTAAAAGGCCACTCTAGGCCCCTGCTTCCACATCCCTTGTACTGTTTGACATGCAGAGTGTCATATTCAAAAGCAAATTAGTCTGAAATGAATCCTCTTTTAGCCTTTTTATTTCCAAAATCCAGATTTAGAATTTGGGTTCATTAATATGCACAAATGATGCTTGGTTGAGCCTGTTTTAATTTCTCTGTGTGCTTTGTAAACAAGGATTACAAAGACGTTTGAATTTTCATGGCAGATTTTGGAGTAGTGTATACATTCAGGCCATTATCACATAATAAATAAATAACCCCCTGAAACTCAATGTTGATGATGCCATTCCCTGAATGCTGATTTTTTATTCTCCTCCTGGTGTCCTGTGAATATGTGGCTTTGGCTTTAGAAGTCACTGGGGGTTCTGAATGGGGCTGAAAAAGTCCTGCTTTGCTCCTCGGTGTCCATTTGGTGGGCATATGCCAGCATTAACACTGAGGGGAACGAAACCTCAGCTTGGCTGACGAGGTTGGACTTGGAAAAACAGCCCGTTTATTAAATCTTTCACTAAATGGTGACAGTTGCAGGCATTAGTTACTCATGATGTCTGCCAAATGAGCTGGAAGTGTAGGCTTATCTTGTTCTGTGCAGATAACCGAGACTTGCAGGGGAAGGTTCCAGCCATCAGAGTGAGTGGCCAGGAGTCAGGACAGGGGAGTGCCAGGCAGAAACTGGGTCCCGAGAGAGAGTTCCTTTTCCAGGATGGAGAGAGACAAGATGCATTTTCCTGTGATGCAACATGGCATCAGGCTTTGATCATTCTCTTTGGACCGGTTCTTGAGGGAAGGAAATGTGTGCAGTTGATAACAAAGAAGCAATGATAACTAGTATATGTACTGAGCATTTTCTGTTAGAAAATGAGCTATTGCCTTATCTTTGTTATTTAATCCTCACAACAGCCTTGAGATATTTGCTGTGTTACTATCCTGGTGTCACAGATAAGGAACACGAGTGCTTAAGGAACTCACCCAAGATCACAAAGCCGTGGAGAACTCAAACCCTGCCGACCGCCTGGAGCCCATTCTTCTAGCCCTCTCTCTTCCTGTGTTTATGTTGTATCCTGGTGTCCATGTGGTGCCGGATACTGGAGTAAGTGATGGGAGATGGTTGCTGGGTGAACGAATGAATGAACAAGTAAGAAAAGGCTGCTGCCGCCGCCAAGTCGCTTCAGTCGTATCCGACTCTGTGCGACCCCATAGACGGCAGCCCACCAGGCTCCCTCGTCCCTGGGATTCTCCAGGCAAGAACACTGGAGTGGGTTGCCATTTCCTTCTCCAATGCATGAAAGTGAAAAGTGAAAGTGAAGTCGCTCAGTTGTGTCCGACTCTTCGTGACCCCATGGACTGCAGCCTACCAGGCTCCTCCATCCATGGGATTTTCCAGGCAAGAGTACTGGAGTGGGGTGCCATTGCCTTCTCTGTAAGAAAAGGCAGTAGATCCCTTTCTCTTCTGGCCATGTTTACCCTGTGATGTCTCACTGACACTGACTTGATGTCTCTCCCCAGAGGGTCTATGAGCTCCAGAGTTTAGGGCTCTGAGCAGGGTGGCCCTGGTCATACATACTCCCAGGTATGGGTATCCGCACCTGCTTTCTGCGTTATCTTAGCTCCTGCAACATCGGTTTAATTTCAGTCTTAGCCCACATGCAAGCAGACTCAAGAGTCTAACTTATTCCTGCTTCCCTCTATCTCTAGGGTGTAGCGTAGCTCCTGGGCACGTAGGAGGTGGCAGATTGTAGATTTCCTTGTGCTGGCTGGTTTGAGGGCTGCTTGTTGGGAATCAAATGCACTAGTGGTGGCAGAAATCACTTCAAAGCCGTCCAGGCTTTAGGGCAGAATTGTCAGTCCCACGCGTCAGTCTCAGGCGCACCCACTCTGCTGTAACCCAGCACATGCATTCCCAACAGGGCTGATCGTACCTCCAGGGTTCTGAAATGGGGTATTTGAGAGTGAAAAGTTTGTATTCTTTTTATTTAAAAGGCACAGATATACATACAGTTGTTTGTTATTGTTTAGTCACTAAGTTGGGTCTAATTCTTTGTGACCCCATGGACTGGGGCACGCCAGGCTCCTCTGTCCATGGGATTTCCCAGGCAAGAATACTGGAGTGGGTTGCCATTTCCTCCTCCAGGGGCTCTTCCCAACCCAGGTATCGAACCTGTGTCTCCTACACTGGCAGGCGGATTCTTTACTACCACGCCATTAGGGAAGCCCATCCTTACAGTACATAGCCACGTGGGTGGTATGTCTGTGTTTTTAATATATTGTGGGACGGATTAGGGAAGCAAACTTCCAATTTCAAGGTCACTTAGTGAGCACAGTCATGCAAAAGAGTTTGAGAAGCTCTGTTTTACAGGCAGGACCTGAGACAGGGGTTCATGGGAAAGTGATTTATGAATGAATGTCCCCTCAGGAGAAGAATGATGGGAAACAGTTTGGAGCAGCAAAGAAAGTTAAGCAAGGAGGTGTTCTTAGCTGGGGGTCAGCCTCAGCCTGATCCCACAGGGAGCCCTGGAGCATGAACTGTACCACAGAGTTGGTTCCACCTGGAGGCAGGTGGCCTTTTATATCCCATGTCAGGTAAGTGGATGATGGAGGCAACTCTCAGCTACCCCTGCCTCCAAGGCAGCTGCTGTGGGCCTTTAGCACCCAACCCATAGAAACTGGGGGTGGAGTATCCCAACCCTGTAAAGGAGATCTGGGCAAATGCCACCAGCATCCTCTATACTAGCAGTCCCCAACTTTTCTGGCACCAGGGACTGGTTTTGTGGAAGATGATTTTTTCTGTGGACCAGAGTATGGGGGAGATGGTTTTGGGGGGGGTGATTCAAGCACTTTACATTTATTGTGTACGTTATTTCTATTATTATTACATCAGCTCCACCTCAGGTCATCAGGCATTAGATCCTGGAGGTTGGGAACCCCTGCTCTGCAGTACAAAACCTTCCTTCCATGGTGCTGGAGAAGTCCTCTGATTTTTTTTTTTCAATTGTGGTAAAATATACTTAAATGAGGGGCTTCCCTGGTGACTCAGAAGGTAAAGAATCTGCCTGCAATGCCAGAGACCTAGATTTGATCCCTGGGTCAGAAAGATCCCCTGGAGAAGGGAATGGCTACCCACTCCAGTATTCTTGCCTGGAGATTTCCATGGACAGAGGAGCCTGGCAGGTTACACTCCATGGAGTTGCAAAGAGTTGGACATGACTTAGCAATTAACACTAACACATACTTAAATGAACAGAAATTTTACCGTTTTATCCGTTAAGTGCACAATTCTGTGGCATTAAAGGTACATTCTCATTATTGTGGAACCATTCCCTCTCCATCTCCAGGACGTTTCTCATCATCTTAGACTGAAACTCTGTCCATCAAACCATTCCTTATTCCTTCCTCTTCCAAGCCCCTGGCCGCCATCATTCTGCTGTCCATCTCCATGAATTTGACTCCTCCAGGTAACTCATGAGAATGGAATCATGCAGTATTTGTCCCGCTATATCTGGCTTATCTTACTTAGCATAGTATCTTTAAAGTTTGTTCATGTGTTACCATGTGTCATAATCTCCTCCCTTTTTGTGACTGAGTGATATTCCATTGTGTGTGTATGCCACATTTTGCTTAATGCTGCTGTGAACATGAATGTACAAGTATCTGTTTGCTTTCTCTAATTTTATGCTCAGATGCATTGTTATCTTGTTGGGAAGCAGGTGGAGGGGGTGGAGTATTGTTACAATGGGAGGTTCTGGTTCTTCATTACATCCACACCCTAGGCATAAATCTCCACCTGTCATTGGTATCTTTGGCTGTGGAACATGATGACTTTGACAGAGGTGGAAGGGATCGTGTATTTGGACAGGAAAGATTCCTGTTTTTGAGAATGAGCATTTTGGGAGTATTTATAGAAATTCAGTTGAGTTTTTCCTTCCATTTTGTAAATAATTATAAGAGGAGAAAATTAAATTTGGTAAGGTTTTAGGAACATTCTTTCTTTGTATTCAGCATATAGGACAGATGTTGGCCATTTATTGTCTGGAGTATTTTCTTAGGATGCTGGACTTGACTTTCTGGTCCTTGTTCTCCAGTGCCTTCTTGATGTTTGTAGGGTATAGGCCTAACATAGTTAGGCCTAGCAAAAGCACTTGCATGAGTGAATGAATGAATGAATGAATACGCAAATTAATGAGCCCTAGAGGATGTGGAAGGTGGCTTTGCCTTGGACTTGAGCCTGCAGAGCACGCATTGCTTTCAGAATAAGCAGAGGGCATCTGCCCGGGGAATAAGTAGAGGGTGGTCCGGGCTTTCCCTGTTCCCCAGGCTGGGGCAGAGAGCAGCCTCCAGCTCTCAGGACAGCTGCCTTGCTTCTTGTCTGTATCCTCACACAACCTGAGGACGGTGGAAAAGAGATGCTTACCTGTTGCCTCTCTCTCAGGGAACTTGTGAAGCCAAATGGAATGAGATCTTCTCAGCTCTTTAATCTCTTAAGAAGAAAGGAATTTTATGAGGATAATAATATGCTGTCCTTGATACGTGAAAAACCTGCTCAGTGCTCATGGTTAGTGGGGACATTAATTTTGAAGAGTTTTTTTTTTTTTTTTTTCTCCCTTGTAAGCGGTGACTTACACAACTCTGTGTTCCTAGCTGATGCCAGACATTTGAAAATAGAGTTTGATGAGAATGGTGGTTGTTGATGATGGTGCTGTCCGCTGATACACATTGAGTGCTGCTGAGTTTGAGTCTGGGCTTTCCTGATAGCTCAGTTGGTAAAGACTCTGCCTGCAGTACAGGAGACTCCAGTTCGATTCCTGGGTTGGGAAGATCCCCTGGAGAAGGGATAGGCTCCCCACTCCAGTATTCTGGCCTGGAGAATTCCATGGACTATATAGTCCATGGGTTCACAAAGAGTCGGACACGACTGAGCAACTTTCACTCTTCAATTTCAGGTCTGAGTCTGTGTGCTAAATACTTTACCTGCATTATCTCATTTAGCCCTCGTGACACTGTATGGTCAATGCTATAGTTACACCAGTTGTATTAGTGGGGAAACAGGTCCAAAGAGGTTAAGTGACTTGCTCAAGGTCACTTGGCTGGTAAGGTGCAGAGTTTTACGTGTAACACATGGTTGCAACCAGGCTCATGATAAGAATACCCTAATGTAGATATAAACTGAGCTCTAACCAATTGTACAAGAAGGGAGTAGATTTCAATGACTTATGATGAAGAAAGACCTTTAGGAAAGGCTGGCATTTGAATCAGCCTTGAAAGACTAAAGGATTTTAGGGGATGGAAAGATAGAGAAGGGCCTACCTTCATGGGTGTTGAGGTACCGGGGTTATTGAGGATTCAGGTGTGGCTGGATATCAGATTTATTAGGATGGATGGCGTGACACAGTGGGTGGTGTGAGGACAGTGAGTGCAGAAAGGGAGGTTGGGGTTTAATGATGGAAGCTGGAATGCTGGGTGTGCGCCTCTCCTTGTGAGCACAGACACTTAGGAAATGCTGGCTGACATGAAGAGGGAAGCTTGCAGACATAAAGCAATGACTAGCCATGAAGAAGATGCATCAACTCCCTTCACTCATCCCTTCAATGGACATGAGTTTGAGTAAGCTCCAGGAGTTGGTGATGGACAGGGAAGCCTGGTGTGCTGCAGTCCATGGCGTCACAAAGATCTGGACACGACTGAGTGACTGAACTGAACTGACTCTTGTTTATAAGGGCAGCATATCAAGAAGCAATTCAAAGGTGATCAAACTTGTATTAGTGGCCTTTGGAATGTAAAAGCCCCCAGAAGCCCAGGATTGATGAGACATGGCGTTTTCATCAGAGGGATGGGAGAGCTCCATGGCTGCCTGCAGAAACATGAGAAGTTTGAGCTGGGTTTTTGGGGACAGTCTCATTTGACAGGTAAACAAACACTGGCATTCTGGGTGGTGGCACAGGGCACTGTGCATTTGTTTCTAAGGGCTGCTGTAACAGTGTACTTCAGCTCAGTTGCTCAGTCGTGTCTGACTCTCTCTGACCCCAGGCACTGCAGCACACCAGGACTCCCTGTCCATCACCGATTCCCAGAGCTTGCTCAGACTCACATCCGTAGAGTCGGTGATGCCATCCAACATCTCATCCTCTGTTGTCCCCTTCTCCTCCCGCCTTCAATCTTTCCCAGCATCAGGGTCTTCTCCAGTGAGTCAGTTCTTCACATCAGGTGGCCAAAGTATTGGAGCTTCAGCTTCAGCATCAGTTGTTCCAATGAATCTTCAGGACTGATTTCCTTTAGGGTTGACTGGTACATAACAATGTACTAGTTTCTCCTTAAGCAACTGAAGTGTGTTCTCTCACAGTTCTGAAGATCAGGCCTGAGATCAAGTTGCTGGCAGAGCAGGTTTCTTTTGCGAGCCCTCAGGGAGATTGTTTTATGAATCTCTCTCAGCTTCTGGTGGTTGCCGACAGTCCTTGGCAATCTTTGACATTCATCTGCCTTTTAAACACATAGCTCCAAACTGTACCTCCATTGTCAGATATCCACCTTCTCTGTGTCTGTCTTTGTCTCTATGTTCTCTTCCTGTAAGGCCACCAGTCATTAGATGGGGGCCCACCCTCATGCAATGTGACTTCATCCTAACCAGTTACATCTGCAAAGACTCTGTTTCCAAATAAGGTCACATTCTGAGGTTTGGTGGACACTATTTAACCCAGTCCATACTGTGAGCAGAAGGCAGAGTAGGAAGTGCAAGGTGGCTTGCGTGATTTGTTCAACAGGAGGAATCAGCAAGCTGAATGTGACAAAGGAGATGCTGATGGAAAGTGTCCTTGGGACCCAGGTACCTTAGGTCTGAATATCTTACCTAATGTTCAGTCCCACCCTGTTGGGAGTTGGGAGTCAGCCAGCTTTGGCAGGGAGTGACTTGGGGGTGGAAGATGAGCTGATGAGAGGGGTATAACTGATGGCAGAGAGCCCAGGTGGTCAGGGTGGTAAGAGTCCATGGGCTGGGTCACTGTGGTCTGTAGGTTAGGGGCAGTGGGACTGGGCAGGTAGTGGGGAGGTGGGGACATTTTTGAAAGAAGACACAGCAGGCCTTGGTGGGAGATGGGATGTGGGAGTGAAGAGAAGTTTTGAATCCTGGGTGACCAAAATACTGAGAAAAGGAAGTGCCCATTTTGTGGGAAAGGTGATGCTTTTGGTCCTAGATGTGTTGCGTGGCACTACCTCTGGGAGGCAGATGGGAGATGGGTGTCAGCAGCTAGAGATGTGGTCCGCAGCTGGGAGGTGCTCTTCCTCTCCCCTCTGCTCGAGTAAACCTGGAGTAAAGGGGCCTGAGGCATGAGGAGCCCCTGCACCCTGAAGGGTCAGATGATCAGACTTTACATAAATGGAGGTGCAGTCACAAATGCCCAGTGAATGTGATGAGCCAAACGTGCACAGGACGTAAAGATGGTGGGACGATCTTTCAAAAATATGAACCTGAGTGTGTTTCTCTCTTGCCTACCCTCCAGGGGAGGGTCTCAGGGTTACATCTACCTCTTTAGCTTGTACGTGAGATCCCTTGAGGCCCGGAGGGGCATCACACCATTCTCCCATCCCCTCCTCAGTGCAGCCTCTCTGGACCTTGTACAATTGGAAGAACGCATGGTGCCCCCTGCCCCCTTACTCTGCCATTCTGCTTCTGCCACCCCCCTTTACCCCTTCCTCTTTCCTGTCCTTCAACACCCCAGCTGAGCATCTCCTAGCCTGTAACACTCTAGCTAAACACGGCTCTTGACAGACCAGCCCTGAAATAACCTGAGGGCTCCCCAAGGACAAGGGCTGCCTCCTGGGTGCCTCTGTGTCTCCAGCTGCTCTTGCAAGGCTGGGCACGTGGCATGCAAATGTCAGTGGGTGAGTGGCCAGTGAGTGGATAGGTAAAGAGACAAAACACCGTCTGTGTTTAGTCTTTTCCTTGGGGACAGCTCTTCTTTAACTCTGTCCCTTTGAAGAACCGCTGGAGCTACAGGGCATGAAAACATTCAGGGACCTTGTGGCTCTCTGTGCCTTCTCTCTGGCCTCTTGTTCTGACTTGTCATTAGCTGTCCAAGCTATCAGGGTCATTAGCTCAGTCACAAGATGCTCGTGGGTCCCCTGGCAGGTGTATGAGTGACCGGAGTAGCTTCCTGTTCCTGTTGACCATCACAGGACACAGGAAGTGAGTGAGGCGGGGAGGCATGTGTGGTCCAGAGAGACATCCGCCTTTGCCTCTTTGTTTGAACAGGGCCACATGCTGACCCCCTGATCTCATAGACTGTAAGGCCATCTCTCTTGTCTTTAAGAAAAGTAATTCCCAAGTCTTAAGAATGTGACAAAGCTGTCACTGCAGCTGCTGCCTAAGGAACTATAAATGACTAACGTTTGTTTATTGAGTAGCTATGTGCCACGTGGGCTGGGCTAAGTCAGCATTTTTACTTGGATTATTGTATTTCATACTTGTAGCAGGTTCTATTTCTTCACCCATTTTACAGTTAAGGAAACCCAGGAATAGAGAGGTTATAACACGGCCAAGGTCACACAGCTGCTAAGCACAGATAAACCCCAAAGTATCAACGACTCTACTTAATACTTTCTTGAGCCTAAAGTCTTAGAACTTTGTAAATTGGGTTGAGGAATGATTCTTCCTGTATTTTAAACAGAACATTTGATCCTGGAGCTTCCCTGGTGGCTCAGAAGATAAAGTGTCTGCCTACAATGCAGGTGACCCGGGTTCGAGCCCTGGGTCGGGAAGATCCCCTGGAGAAGGAAATGGCAGCCCACTCCAGTTCTCTTGCCTGGAAAATGCCATGGACAGAGGAGCCTTGTAGGCTACCGTCCATGGGGTCGCAAAGAGTTGGACACGACTGAGCAACTTCGCTTCACTTCTGATCCTGGTGTTAGAGTTAGTAGACAGTGTGCCGTGATGACTGAGTGAGAGGCACTTAGAACAGGAAATCTTCGGTTGGTGTGTTTGGATGGTAAGTAGTTTTAAATGTCTGCAGAGTTCTGCCCAAATATTTTCCCTACCTGGTTCAAATTGAGCAATTCTGTTGGATTCAGTTGGATCAGCAAAAATCCATGATGAAAAATATTAGTGTTTCTAGATCTTTATCAAAATCATAACATTTGGTATAGTGGCTTTAATTTACATATCAAAGTCATTGAAAATGAAGTGATAAATAACTCATGAAGGCAACAATGGCTAAAGATAGAAGAATAATAAGATCTGATGCTGCATATATTTAAAGTCCAGAAGCCAATATTTCCATTCTGAGAACTGTTAAAATTAAATATGTGTTTCCATTTCCAAGTAAAAAAAATCAGAACCCCCCCTGCTCCATACTTTTTTCTTTTTGAGATGATGTTGTTCCCATTGGAACCCTTCAAATTATCCGTGGAAAGAGCAAAAGTGCTTGGCTAAAAGACATCTTTCACATTTCCTCTGCTGGATGCTTGTTTTTCTGCTTAAGTGATGGATACTTTATTTTCGACTTAAGTGATGCTGTTTTAGGTCTTGCTTAACCTTTAGATTGATGGCATAGTCTCATGAGGTGTAATCTGCTCTATTTCTGGACTTCTTTTGACGCTGCTCCTGATGTTAGATTCCTCCAATGGCTGTGATTGTTCCTGGGCAAGATTCATCTGGGTTCCGTTCATGCTGATACACAAAAGCTTTGTCCCCCCGACTTAGAATGAAATACTATTTTTACAGGCTCCTAGGAGCTTCACACTTACTGTGATCTATAGATTTCTGGGCAGACTCTAAATTGCCAAACCACACCTTACCTCACAGCTTTTTTCTTAAGATAAGTTTTAATCAGCTTATCATCAATGTCTGCTTATGTACCAAAGTGCTAGACTTCTCAGCAAGGGTGAGTCTGTCTTCCTGGGGGGCCTGTCTTGAGGGGTGCTGATGGGCTACTGAAAGTCAGTGACCTCCTGAAACAAAAATAATTTGATTTAGTTCTTTTTGAAAGATGTGAACAGATGATTTTGCGCCTCTGATTTTATTTAATGGGAGGAAACCACAACACTTCAGTAAATGCTTCTCATATATTTTCATATTGTGGCCAACACAGAAAAAATAAAAATGTAGCCCTGGGGAAAATAAGGGTGATAAGAATGTCAAGTTCAAAGGGAAGTGGAGGGAAGCTGAGCATGAAACAGACAAGCAAAGAGAGATGTAGACGAGAAACCAGAGCCCAGTGAAGGGGTTTTCCGAGCAGACAGTTAAAGGGGAGGGGGGCGGAGAGAGGCAGAACTGAGAATTTCAGGATGTGGTGTGCTTCTGTAGATTTTGAGGTAAGACAGTCCATGTTAATGATTTTTTTCCTTGGGTTTTGGGAATCAGAATAAATTATTTGATGCTGTTACCATGCTTTGCATGCTGATACAATCTCATGCAAGTTTAAAATGGAGCAATCTTCCTTGATTGGGTGTAGCTGTCTTTTCAAATGTATCTGAAAATAAAAGTTTTTCCTTCTTTTTGGTGGCGGTTGCTGTTTTCAGTTGTTTATTTTTTGAACAGGTATTATGTTTACAAATATATCATGACACCAGTACAAAACTGGAAAAGATACAGAAGGACTTAGAGTGAAAAGAAAATCTCCCCCTCTTCCTAGCTGCCGGGGCACAAGGTGCTGGGGTGGTGTCCCTCAGCCCTCCCCCTGCTCCCCGCAGCAGGACTGAGACTTTCCTTCTCACGTGAAACCTGAAGATTATACTCAGGGAGGAACCAACTATTTTTAAAACAGTTTTTAAAAGGTGATGTTTGCTTTTCATTTCTGATTGTTAAAAATTGTACCCTGTTGCTTACTGTCAACATTAGCAAGTATGTAGAATTAGCAAATGCGGGAAATACATGGAAGAAAACAAAGCCATGACTCAAATTTGGGGCTCTTTCTTCTGTTTTACCTAGGGAGCCATATGCTCTGTTTCTCTATATTTAGGGTCCAACGCTATATACTTTCTTATTCTCTTTTAAAAACTGACCACCTTAGCATATACTTTATAATCGACTATCCCATTTCATATTAACTTATTTCAATGTTTCCCTCTTATTGGGCATATGGGTTGTTTCCAGGTTTTGCTGTTGGAAGAATGTTGCAATGAGAATCTTTGTGTACTTCTCTGAGTATTTCCTTAGGATCGAGTCCCAGAAATAGGAAAAGAGAATCAAAAACATTTCTTTTAAACATGTTTAAAGTTCCCGATGGCACTGTTCAAAACTGTGTTCACGTTCATTTATTCACTTAACAGCATTTGAATGCTCTCAGCATACCAGCTTCTGAGCTAGAAGAAGCTAGCTATTCACTGAAGAGCGAAATAGACATAGGGTCTGCTTTCTGGAACACGCATTCCAATGGAGGAGACAGATAGCAAATAAGTAAACCATTAATTAATTTAAAAAACAACAGTTTCTTTTTTTTTTTTAATTGTATTAAGTGTAATGAAGGAGATAGGCAGAGAATTGTAATAATACCTGATAATAAGCGGGCAGGTTAGTGGATGCTACTCGGAGGAAATACTCTTTAAGCCGAGTCTTGAAGGATGACAAAACCTGCTCTGAAAAGGAGGAGGAAGGAGGGTTCTAGGTAGTGGAAAACATCATGTGCCAAGGCTCTGAGGTGGGACAGAGCTTGGAAAGTCCGAGAATGACTAGAAGGCTCGTGAAGCAGAACACAGGATGAAAAGGAAAGATGGAATGAGATGGAGAATGGGTAGTGGTCTGTGACCATCATGCTGGGCTTTGTGGCCATTATTGTTGAGAGTCTGCATTTTTGTGGTGAGAGCACTGAAAAGCCAGTGGAGGGGGAGCCTGGATTGAAGGCCCATTTTTAAAAAGGGCCCTCCAGCTGCTGCGTGAATGGAGACTTAGGAGGATGGCGGTATCTAAAGGGGCAATGACGTAGGTAACTGGACAGCCACCTCTGTGTTTGAGTGTTGTCCTGAGGACTCCAAGACTAAAGCTTGCAGAGGCTCCTAGGCAGCCTTGGACCTCCCTTTCAGGAAGCTTCTAGTGATATTTATATCCCTAAGCCTGTGTGTGTGTGTTTTACATACAGGACTGAAGCCTCACATAAATTATTCCATTCTCAAAATTTAAAATGTATTAGGGTTTCTATCACTGTTATACATCTTAGCTTTGCATCTGAAATGCTGCAAAATAAATGAAATATTTTAAAATTACATTTCATTCTGCTATGGATACAGTAAAAATAATAGATGCCTAATAAGTGAGCATATAATAGGTCGAGCAATGTTATTTGACATTATTATGTCATTCTTCTGTTAATGGACATTGAGGTGTTTTCAGTGTAGTAGATAATGCTGTGATGAAGATCTTCATACGTATTTGTCCATTTCCGGTGGGTATACTCTGTTTGAAAGTATGCCTTGAAAAAAATTATTTGCCAAATTAAATGCCAGCACAATTGTGTCCTAGTTTAAACTCCCACCATTGGTATATGAAGATGTCCATTTGCTGACATCCTTGTCAACCCAGGTTATCAACTTGTCCTTTTAATGTTTTCCTGTCTGTTACAGCTGAATATGTCATTTGACAATTCTTTGCATATTTGTTGAGATCATCTTATAGGAAGCTACTTTGTTTCATTTTCTAGAACAGAATTTTGAAAGTAGTGTGCAAAGAATAGTAAATGCTCATTTAATGCTTGTTGGTTTAAGGAAATGAAAGTATAGACCTATTTTTTTTTTCCCCATTTGCTTTTCTTTTTTGTGAACTGGCTAATATCCTTCATCCATTGTTTGCTGGAGTACTTGTCTTTTTCTTGGTAAGTTTTATTAGCTCTTTATACATTATAGATAATAACCCCTTGTCAGAAGCTTCACATATATTTTCTAAGTCATTTCTCTCTAAACCTTGTCTGTGATTTTAGTGATTTTTGCAATAGAGATTAAAAAAAAAACTTTCATAAAGTATTTCAACCATTGCCTGATGGTTTCTGGCTTGGAAATCATATTCAGAAAAGCCTTCCCTAGCCTAAAATTATTATTTTTTTAAATGTAAATTCACCCATAATTTCCTTTTCTGTTAATAGATTTAGTAACAAACTATTGTCATATTCCTGAAACGAACTCTACTTCTTTGTTGTGTGTTATTAATATTTATTTAACAAAACTGGATTCTTTTTGTTAGAAATTTGATTTTAGAATTTTGAATCTATGTAGATAATCTGAAGACTTTTTGTGTATTCTCCTAAGGAATTGTAATGGCTTTCTAAACATCTCTCTGAGAATTGTGATCTCTTTTTCTCTAGGTCTAAAATTATGATGTTCAAGCTTTAACTTGTTTATGAGTCACCTGCGGAGCTGGTTAAAATGTGAATTTAGCATATTTGGGGGCAGCTGTTCTAATAAGCTCCCAGGTGGTGCTATAAAAATTCATTGACCTGTACACTTAGTATTTGTATATCACTATATACATTATGCTTCAGAAACAGTATACTTACAGAACAATAATAAGGAACATTTGGAAATATTTAATGTGCATCCAGAGTTGTGCTGAATGCTTTCATTTAAGCCTCTAACCTGCTTTATAGAGTAGGAAGTTCTATAATTACTTAATTATAATTACTCAAAGTAGTCTACACTTTGAGTAGCAAGACCCTAAGGGATTTAAAATACCAATGCTTGGATCCTGTGCTTGGATCCTTTTGAGAGCATATATGTGTATATATATATGTTATTATATAT
This sequence comes from Ovis aries, assembly GCF_016772045.2. Classification (NCBI taxonomy): domain Eukaryota; kingdom Metazoa; phylum Chordata; class Mammalia; order Artiodactyla; family Bovidae; genus Ovis; species Ovis aries. The sequence continues at coordinate 71,640,867 of NC_056066.1, read as the reverse complement.
ATTTAATTTTATTCAAGTTCTCAAGTGTGTTGATAGATGAGTAAGTCTTTGAATCTTTTTTTTTCCTGTAACTGTTACCTCCTCATTCTATTTTTTCTCAAGTTTATTTTTAACTGGACTGTTTCATGGTTTATCCAATTTATTGTCTTTTTCTCTAAAGCCAGCTCTTGGATTTATTTATTAACTTTGGTGTTTTACTATTTTTAAAAATGTTGATTTCTACTTTTATCTTTATTAAGTCCATCTTTCTGTTTCACTCAGTTTTTTATTTTCTAGCTTCTTGAGTTGATTTTCTTAAATAGTTGATGATTTCTTGCTCAGTTATTAAAGTATTTAAGGCTGTGAAATTTACTTTTAGAGCACTGGCCACTTTCCATGTATTTTGATATGAGTTGGTTTCATTATTGCTATTCTCTAAAATTTTGTAATTGCTATTTTGGTTTTATTTTTGACCCAAGAATTATTTCCAAGTGGTTGGCATAGTTACTTTCTTCTACTTTTGAAATTAATTTCTAGTTTATTATAGTCTGAGTAGAGAATATAATCTGTATTATTAATTTCTGTTGGGGGCATTTAATAGGATTTTCTTGGTTGTTTAATATTGGTTTTTTGTAACAATTTAGCAGGCATTCGAAAAGGAACTAAATTATTTGTAGTATACAAAGTATGAATAAAGCTTTTACATTGACTTTAATAATGTTAACCAAATCCTCCACTTTCATGCTTATTATCTTCCTAAATTAGCTACTGCTATTATTTTCTTTAATCTTCAACAGTTTTTAAAAATAGTGTTTGATGCTGTGTTATTCAGACCATGGATATTTAGACAGTTATAGTCAGTGCCCTTTATTCATGGGTTTTGCACCTGCAGATTCAACCAACTATGGATTGAAAAAAAAAATATATATATAAATAATTGCAGAAAGTTACAAAGGTAAAACTTTAATTTCCGGAGTGCCAGCAACTATTTCCATAGTATTTATTAGATGTTATAAGTAATATAGAGATGATTTAAAGTCTACAGGATGTACAGATATGTGATTTTATATGAGACTTGAATGTCTTTTGGGGTTTTGGTATCCTGGGAGTACTGCATCCATCCCTCTGGAACCAGTAAATCTGAAAGTTAGCATGGATTGTGCCATTTGACAGTTTTAAAAAATGATTTTTTAAAAAAGATTTTTTTGATGTGGACCATTTTTTTAAAGTCTTTATTGAATTTGTTACAATATTGTTTCTGTTTTATGGTTTGGTTTTTTCACTCCAAGGCATGTGGTATCTTAGCTCCCCTACCAGGGATTGAACCTGTGCCCGTCTTCATTGGAAGGTGAAGTCTTAACCACAGGACCACCAGGGAAGTCCCCCCAAATAAGTTTTTGATAAAACTGAATACTGTTCTCTTTGATGAATTCAACCCAGTTGTCTGTAAATAGGGTAATCTCTGCTTTCACTTTCTTTGAATTTGTTTCTGGTATATTTTTGCCTTTATATATATTTATTTTTATATTTTTGTCTGGTATGTTTTCTGTCTTTGAGTTACAGCTTTAGTCTTCTTCCTGACATACATCATATACTTGGTTTTATTGATTTTGGATTTATTTTTGAGACTCTCTTACTGCTAAGTTCATCCTTTTTGTGCTATTAGTTTTAATTGATATCTTTGCCTTTAAATCTCTTTTCTGTTTATTATAATATTCATCTTTGCTACATCTTTGCTATACTTTAATTTAAAACTACAGCTTATTTATTTGTATTTTAAGAATAATGAAGTTTTAGACTTAATATGTTATAGCTACATTTACCATGATTATTTATACTTAAATCTATTCTTGAATTTTATCAAGAATTTAAAGTACATTCACATCATTGCTTACTTATCCTTGACTTCTGTAGTTTGATTGAGCTTTTGGTTGTTTCTTTGAGTTGTTCGTTTCCTCCATGGTCCATTAGTATGAGCCTTCTTGAGTCCTTATGGTTTTGAGAATATCATGATTTTCATCTTCGTTTCTGCATTTTCTTTGCCTTTCCTCTCTCCTTCCCATTTCTACATGATCATCCTTTTCCCTTTTGCTTTTCCACCCTTTTCTTCCTTTATACATGAGTAACTGATTGGCTGGGTGTAAAACACCTTCCTCCTTGTATCTCTGTGGACATTTCCCCATTGTCCCTTGAAATCGAGGGTGCTAAGGAAAAGCCTTCCTCTCTTTTCCTCTGTATGTCTCTGACTGGCCTGCATGCTTGTACAATTCTGTCTTCATCCTTGATATGGTGGGATTTCACTAAAATATTTCTCCATGCTGGTCATATTTCAGTAATTTTTTTGTAACGCCTGTGAGTCCTGCCAGTAGGTAGGTTTTCTTTTAAGATGATGAACTTTTTCTTGTCATATCACTGAAAACAATTTCCATTTCTCCAATTCTATTTTGGGCCTACCCATCTAGATCCCTGCTGTTTTTCTTTCATAGCAACCATTTTCTCCCTGATAGGTTTTATCAGTTTACGATGTACTTCTATAGTGTGCACCCTTAATAATATCAAGCTGTGCTTTTTCTCATTGACTTGGTTCATTATGTTGCCTTTAATGCTGTGCTGGACTTGTTTCTATAACTTGTTTTCTTTGCTTTATCATTTCACTTTCTTACAATTTCACTCATTAGATTCAGATTTATTGTTTTCAAATTTTTTTTTCAGTTTATTTAAGAGTTCAAACCATGTCTGTCACAGTGTTCTTTTGGTCCACTTCCTGGAGTAAATCTTCATAAGAAATATACTCTTAGAGATGCGTGTGTGTGTGTGTGCAAGTGTGTGTGTATGTGAGTGTGTGTGTGTGTGTGTGTGCTTAGTCACTCAGTCGTGTCCACCGTCTTGTGACCCCATGGACTGTAGCCCACCAGTCTCTTCTGTCCGTGGAATTCTCTGCAAGAATACTGGAGTGGGTTGCCATTGCCTACTCCAGATGATCTTCCTGACCCAGAGATGGAAGCCTGGTCTTCTGCTTTGCAGGCAGATTCTTTACCATCTGAACCTCTAAAGAAGCCCTCAGAGATGCATCTTTATAATTTACTTAAAAGTTGTATTTACTTCTTTTGTTAGTTGAAGAAGTGTTGCCTGTGTCTCTTCTCCACATTTTACTGCCTTTTAAACCCATTTTGAGTCAGTATTTATTTTCAAGTCTCCTCCTTACCCCCAAGTAAGAAGATTGATTTTCCATTGATATCCAAATCATTTTCCTAGGTACCATCAAATTCTCCTGTAGAATCAGGGAGAAGGGCTGTGTCTGAGGTTTATATTCTGCATTGAGTTGTTTAGCTCTTTGGAAGACTGGACAAGTAGAAGGAGGTGGGTCTGTGGTTTCTTGGCACTCAGGAGTTTTGCCTTTGCAGACTTTTAAAAACTTTTTTTTTTTCCTCTCTCATCTTCTCAAATATTTCATCAGGCCTCAGAGTCACTGATTTGAGGTCCAATCCTGGCTCACTGGGATGAGAGTCCAAATTGCTCCCCATCCCTGACCTCCAAATTTACCTATACTGTTAAGTAATTTCCGTAGAAAACAAACAAACAAACCCACTGAACTATTTATGTCTTCTGTTAGATATGAGCTCAGAAGCATTTTTATTCCCCAGCTCCCTACTACAATTTGCTCTAGTTTTACAAATGAGAACTTCAATTACAAAAACAATGCATTCTCATTATATACATCTCTGAAAGTCTTTAAAGAGGCCCAGAGAGGGAAACAAAAACTCCTTTTAACCCACTGTATGGAAATATCCCATGTTAACTTTTTGATACTTATGTTTAGCCTTCTTGTCTCTGTGTGTATATGTGTTTGTATTAATACAGTGTGAATAATATCCTGCATAGAAGGCTTCTCTTTTCTTAGCAATATATTGTGGAATTTTTCTCATGTAGATAAATATTCTTTGTCATTAATTTTAGTGATTGCGCAGTGCTTTTATTTTCCTCACACTTACCTGTGTTTCTTAATTGTCTGTAAAGAGATGCTATGTATAGGAACTTAAAAAAAAAACGCAAAATGGTAGGAGGTACAAACTGTATTCAGGTATAAGTTTGAAATTTGTATAGAATTGATTTACTGGGTTGGTCAATAACTTTGTTGGGCCTTATCCATAAGATGTAACAGAAAAACCCGAACAACCTTTTTGGTCAATCCAGTATTAGAGAAATTGTTGAGGAAGTGGAGGTTCGCTGTAGCACATCTCTCTGCGCACACTGACACTCATGCGGGCACAGATGTTCACATCAGTGGAGTGCAGAGGGTGGGTAATACACCAGATGTCGGAGTTCCATGATGAGTCATCTCTCACCCCAGCCATGTGACTAGGGGCAAGTCACTTGGCCTCTTAACTTTATTTTCCCCATGTATAAAATGAGGGATGGAAATACTTGCTCTTGCCTACTTTACAGACCTATTTTATTCCTAAATAAGATTGAAATGAAAAAATGTCTCTGCAGTTGCTTATTGAACGAGTAATTCCCTATACTGCAGAAAGACATTCTTGGTGGCAAAAATTCATTTCATTCCTCTAACATTTATTGAGCACCTACTCTATTCAGACGCTAGTACAGGAATCAATATAAGAGGTACTATCCTATGTTGAAATAGCCTTATTATGAATGTTTCATTTTTCTCAAATCAGTGATCTTCTGGGTGACAGTGCTGGCTTCTTTTCATCACTCTGATATGATTAATTCATTCATCATGTTAGACTGATTTAATTATTTATTATGTCGTTTTGTTTATTTAATTTGCATATCAATCACCAGGGCACTGCATATCTCAGCTGACTGCGAAATCATATTAAGAAAGGTTTGGATGCTGATGCAGACTCCAGTGGCCTCTCCAGGGGCAAAAACTTTTCTGTAATTGAATACTTAGGTACTAGGATGCTACAGCTAGAATTTTCTTGTTTTTTTGACCCGAAGTTCAATCTCCTCCTTCCTGCTTCTGTCCAAGGAGCCAGTGAGGTGTGAATTATGCATTCTCATCTATCCTGTGGTCAGTGTTTGCATACTTTACTTTTTCATAGAGGGGACAGCTTTTCCCTGGAGAAACAAAGATTTCCAACTCACGCTACTTGACTGAAAAAAAAAAAGCCAGTCATTGTTTTCTTATCCATTATCTCCTGATTGGAGTTTTCAACCCAGATTCTAGTGTAGAGGCTCCTTAAAGGTACTGCCTGGGTTCTTATTATTTCAGCCTCCCAGCTGGGAGCAGGTGGGTGGGGCCCTTGCATCCTTGGACTGGATTTGTTTACCTGCCTCATCATCAGTATAGTATTAAGTGAGACTGAGGGCCAGGACTTGAATCCTGATCATAATTCTTCTTAGCTGTGTGACTTTGGGAAGTTACTGAATAGGTACCGATGGGATATAGCTAAAGAGCACTTAACACATCCCAAGCTTAAGCTAAATATTTATTTTATTGTCATTTAATTATCTCCCTCGTGCTCCTGTTCTTTTTTTTTTTTTGGCTATACCCCTTGATATGTGGGACCTTGGCTCTCTGACCAGGGATCAAACCCATATCCCCTGCATTGGAAGGCAGAGTCTTAACCATTGGACCATTGAGGAAGGTCCCTCCTGTTCTAGTTATTATTGCTCCATAGCAAGCCACTCAAAACCGTAGGGGCTCAAAACCCTCACAATCTGTTATTTGCTCATGCATGTTGGGCAGAACTTAGTGGAAGAGCTGCTCTCTTCTCCATGTGGTGTCTGTTGGGGGAAGTCAGACTAGGGACTAGTTCAGTTCAGTTGCTCGGTCAGGTCCGACTCTTTGTGACCCCATAGACTGCAGCATGCCAGGCTTCTCTGTCCGTCACCATCTCCTGGAGTTTATTCAAACTCATATCTATTGAGTCGATGATGCCATCCAACCGTCTCATCCTGCGTCGTCCCCTTCTTGTGCTGCCTTCAATCGTTCCCAGCATCAGAGTCTTTCCTTTCTTTCTTTCTTTTTATTTATTTATTTATTTTTAATTTTAAAACCTTTAATTCTTACATGTGTTCCCGAACATGAACCCCCCTCCCACCTCCCTCCCCATAACATCTCTCTGGGTCATCCCCATGCACCAGCCCCAAGCATGCTGTATCCTGCGTCAGACATAGACTGGCGATTCGATTCTTACATGATAGTATACATGTTAGAATGCCATTCTCCCAAGTCATCCCACCCTTTCCCTCTCCCTCTGAGTCCAAAAGTCCGTTATACACATCTGTGTCTTTTTTGCTGTCTTGCATACAGGGTCGTCATTGCCATCTTTCTAAATTCCATATATATGTGTTAGTATACTGTACTGGTGTTTTTCTTTCTGGCTTACTTCACTCTGTATAATAGGCTCCAGTTTCATCCATCTCATCAGAACTGATTCAAATGAATTCTTTTTAACGGCTGAGTAATACTCCATTGTGTATCTGTACAAATGAGTCAGTTCTTGAGGACGTCTCATTCGCCTGACTGCCAAGTGAGTGCAGATAGCTCAGCTGGGCTGTGGGTCTCTGCTTCTCTCCACCCGTGCCTCCTCTTGCACTGCTTGGACTTCCTCACAGCATGGCACCTGGGTTCCCAGAGTGAGCATCCCAAGGGAGCCAGGAAGAAGCCGCATGGCTTTTTCTAACCCTTCCTCAGAAGTCACTCAGCATCAGTCCTGCTGTATCCTACTTGCAGAAAGGTTCACAGACTCACTCAGATTCAAGGGAGGGGACTTAGTTTCCATGTTGATGGAGCAGTGGTAAAGAAAGTGCAGAAGACCATGTGGCTGGAGACACTGTTGGTCCCTGTCTTTAGAGAATGTGATCTGCCAGCACTCCTGTGAGGTGGACATTTCTCCCTCTTCCAGAAGGGCTATGACCTTTCTCTATGGTCAGAAGTCTGTGGAATCATTGACTGGGTTTTGGTTTCTGTCAATCTGGCTCTAGAAAACACACCCTTCACCACTGATGAACACAGTGAAAGCTGTCGCTTAGTTGTGTCTGACTCTTTGCGATCCCATGGACTGTATAGTCCATGGAATTCTCCAGGCCAGAATGCTGGTGTGGGTAGCCTTTCCCTTCTCCAGGGGGACCTTCCCAACCCAGGGATCTCCCGCATTGCAGGTGGATTTTTTACCTGCAGAGCCACAAGGGAAGCCCCTGATGAACACAGTAGCAAACATTTATTAGGCTGTTACCAGAAGAACTTTGGCTTTGTCCTCTTACCATGTTGCTGTGTCTCTTTTCTCAGCCTCTTTTGTTCATTTGTCCTTAAAAAAAAAGTTATTTAATTAACGTGACAGCATCGGGTCTTAGCTGCGACACTCCAGACCTTTGTTGCATTTGCGGGATCTTTTGTTGGGGCACATGGACGCTCTTGTTGTGGCTCGTGGGCTCAGTAGTAGGTGTGTAGGCTTAGTTGTTCCACTGCATGTGGGATCTAGTTCCCCAACCAGGGATTGAACCCATGTCCCCTGCGTTACAAGGTGGATTTTTAACCACTGGATCACCAGGGAAGTACCCATTTGTCCTTTTTAAGGACTCTTCTCAAGAGATTGCTGGGGACTCCAAAATTCCTGGTACATGTCCTAATGAACAATTTTACTTCTTTTTTAAAAGCACTTAAATTTCTCTCAACCTGGCTATGTCTAGTCAGCCTCATCTTTTATAAACACAGTCAGGTGCTTCCCTAAACAAAAGGGCTGTGGCTTCTCTATTTGAAGCCACAGATGACAAATTTTGCTATTCTTTCAGGCCACGTGACCTAAATGGTGACTAACTTACTCAGTAGCAATGGTTCCCCCATCACATAATCTGAGGCTTAGAGAAGGGGAGTGACTTGCTCAGTGAGTCAGTTAGGAAGTAACAGAACTGGGTTTTGTTTCATTCCACAGACTGTCTCTGCCAAATACTTTAGGGTACGTCTCTGATAATTCCACTGAAGTCTTCCTAACAGCAGAAGTGAATGCATGTGTAGGTCTTGGGGGTCTGGAGCATAGCCAGTGTAGCCTGCCTCAAGCATGATGTTTCTTTAAAGTTTTGTGTTTTAACTTTAAAAATTCATGTGAATTTTTAATTCTGCTCATTAATGTATTCATGTTGGTTTTAACAGAATATTATGTGAGTCAGGCTTGTCTCAATTATACTACAATAACAAACTCTTGAAATCTCAGTGACTTCCTTGATGGGGGAATGTGCCTGGCATCTAGTAGTTGTTAGACGTTTTTTTTGGCCGAGCCATATGACATGTAGGATCTTAGTTTCCCGACCGGGGATTGAACCCATGCCCCATGCAGTGGAAGTACCGAGTCCTAACCAATGGACTTCCAAAGAATTCCCATCTACTAGTTTTTTTTTCAGTGTATGAGACAACCTGAGTAACAAAAAGTTGTATTGCTCCAAATTCCAATACCACCCCAGTTTTGGATGTTTTAATTTGACTCTTACCTTTGGGGCAGGAAAGGAAAAAAAAAAATCTCAGTGGCTTAATATACACACACAAAAGTGATTTCTCATTGAAATGACGTTTTATTATGGGTTCTGTGGCTTCTCCAAGTGGTCCTTTTACCTTGTGGCCTCTGAGGTTAGCTTGGAAAGAGAAGAGACAGTGAGTGTGAAACATCCCTAGGGTTGTCAGGTGTGAAAGTGGTTTAGAACCCATCTAGTTGACCACAATCCAGTCACATGGTCCTGGTGGACTGTAAGAGAAGGCAGGAATGAAGTGGTCTGGGATGCACAGAGATCTTTTTAAGTGTAAGAAGACTTGATAAATACATAGCATTCCCTATGCCACAACTATTTTAAACTACGAACAAAAGAGTAACGTCTAAAGAGTTTTCTGCTGTTCCTGTTATTCAGTGGTTGAGATCGTGTTGTTCTGAGACTGTCACTCGGAAGATTACGTGGAGCAGGAGATCTGAAAATGTGTTTTGGGTTCGATGTCCAGGCAATTTATCTTCTACTTGTGTCCCAGTGTCTCAGCAGGCTTTACTCATGTAAATTGGTTATTTCACTGTGTCACAAATGATGTCAAGGCAATCACCAAGCAGACAGGTTCTGAGTGCTGCCAGACAGGTGGTATGATGTAATGTTTTGAGCTGACATATGTGGGTTTGGGTGAGGAGAACGCTGGTTGCTTATGTTGTGTGGTTCACTATCCCTGGAAAATGCTAAAGGGATTTTTGAGCAGAGAAAGAGAATCAAGAATATTTTTGTAACCCTCATACTTTAATTTTATTCATAGGTAAATAAACTAACAAGCTCAAATAAGCTTTAGTCCCTATGGCAAATTATATATTTTTTAAATGGTTGCAACAATAGATTCTGTCCCAGGTGCTTTTCTGGAACCTAGACATTCTCCTTGCTCCCCTAATCAAGTGAGCAGTTTATTTCTCCTCCCCCTGATGAATAGAAAGAGGTGGGAATGATTCTGAGGCTGGGCTAGAAAAGGGCACACTCTTTCCTTTTTATCTCATGAACACTCACCTTTGGAACCCTCAAGCTCCATGGAACGCACTTGAGGCAGCCATGCATTAAGGAAGCCCAAGCCAACCAATGTGGAACAACAAGATCTGAGATTGCATGGAGAGGGAGAGATGCCTATCAATTCTCAGTTGCACAGGCCCTGTGCAATCACAGTCCCCCTAGTGACCCCGTGCCAGAGCTGCCCAGCCCAGCTGTTCCCAAACTCCTCCTCCAGAGACCATAGACCATATTATCCAGAGAGATAATCAATGATTGTTATTGTTTCAGCTCTAATTTGGGAGTGACTTGTTACATGATGACAGATAACTGGAGCAGTTTCCCCTAATCAACTGTAACCATCCAGTCCTCCAACTTCCTTTTTTTGGCTCAGTTATCATGACGTTTATTGTCAAAACACTAAGAGTTTTGCTTTGGTTGCTGGACAAAGATGTTAACTTACGTCTCTGCTTCCTAATTTCCTGGGTGGCAGGTAGAGAAGGGTGTACATGGCAGCTCTATTCCTCAGACCCCAGGCCTGTTTACAAAGAGCACCAAAGATGGGTTTTCTCATTTTCTCCATCTTTCCAGGAGGGAATAGGTTAAGGCAACTTGGACATGCATCTACACCATTTATATGACTTCCAGCAACTTGTCTAGAATCAGCGGGGGAGGTGCTCAATGTCCAACCTCAATTTAGTCATTTTATCAAAATGACTCAAAATTCTTTCCTTCATGTCCTTGTTCCTGATGTGCTGCACAAATGGCCTTAGACTTTCCTCCTCTTTTTTTTTTGGCTGCCTTGTTGCTTGCAGGTTCCTAGTTCCCTGACAAGCAATTGAACCCAGGTCCTCAGCTGTGAAAGTGCAGAGTCCTAACCACTGGACTGCCCGTGAATTCCCAAGACATTCCTCCTAAGGTTCTCTTGTGCAGGGCATGGACATCTATGACCTGGGGGCCAGATGGGGCCAACTTAAAAAAAAAAATCATTTATCTCTGAAATATTAAAGATAAATATTCCATATAATTTCAAGAGAAGTTATGTCACTTACATTACTTTGAGTAAATAGAAAACTAATAAAGAATAACTTTTGTTATTCTTGTGCCAACAAGAAAAAAAATCTTTACTAGGATGAAAAGTCTGTTGGCCATATTTGGAAGTGTTTTTAATCTGCCAGCAATCCTGGGAGCTTTTTACGGGCTGAGTCATTTGTACCCGGTTGTAAAGCCATCCCCATGGTACTTCTCACTTCATTAGGTGAAAGTTATCAGTGGGATCACAATGGTGAGACATAGATGTCTGCAATATGGCATCCGAGGTGTATCTGTGTGGGTGTATACCTACACATTTTCATGTGCCTAAAGTTTTTTTTTTAATTGTGGAAAAATTTCTGTTGTTGTTCACTTGCTAAGTCATGTTCAACTCTTTGAGACTCCATGGACTGCAGCACACCAGGCTTTCCTATTCTTCACTATCTCCTGGAGTTTGCTCAAACTCATGTCCATTGAGTCAATGATGCCATCCAACCATCTCACCCTCTGTCACTGCCTTCTCTTCCTGCCCTCAATTTTTCCCAACATCAGGGTAAAATATATATAAAACGTGAAATTTATCATGGTAACTAGTTTTATACTTGAATCTTTTAGGTCTTGCCTATTTCTTATTTATTCTTAGACCATTGTGTATTTTGTGTATGGGGTAAATGTTTCTATTATTTTTTAAATTAGCTATTGCTGGTGTAAAAAAATTTGTTTTAGACATGTAGTTTGTATCTGACTCCCATACCAAAACTCTCCTATGAGTTTTAATAGTTTCTAGTTATGTCTCAGATTTTAGGGTAGACAGTAGTATTTTAATAAATGTCCACTGAGAGAGGAATGGATAAAGAAGACATATATACACACACACACATGCATATGTGGGGTGTGTGTGTGTGTGTGTGTGTATATATATATATATATATATATATATATAGAGAGAGAGAGAGAGAGAGAGAGAGAGAGAGGGATGTAGTATACACACAGAATATTACTCAGTCATTAAAAAAGAATGAAGTAATGCCCTTTGTAGCAACATGGATGGACTTAGAGATTGTCATACCAAGTGGAGTGGGTCAGACAGAGGAGGAGAAATACTGTATGACATCCATTATATGTGAAATCTCATGGTACTTATGTCATCTCCTTTTTAATACTTAATCTGATTTTTAGTTTTTTTAAAACCACATTCAAACATACAATTCTGTGGTATTTTTAAAAGTGCTTTTGTAGTGGTATACAACCATCATCACTGTCCATTTCTGGAACTTTTTCATCAACTCCTGAAACACTCTGCACACATTTGACAGTGACTCCCCATTTCCCCCCGTCTGCAGCTCCTTTGCGCCGCCTTTCTCCTTGCTGGCTCTGAATTTGTCTCTTTGAGGTACCTCATGTAACTGGACTTATCTGATACTTCAGATAGCCTTTGTTTTTTAACGAATAAGATTTTATTGGAACACAGCTATGCTCTTTCATTTCTGTATTGTCTATGGTGGTTTTTGCACTTCAGCAGCAGAAGTAGGGGCTTCTCTGGCAGCCCTGTGTTTAAGACTTCACCTCCAATACAGGGCATGCAGGTTTGATTCCTGGTCAGGGAACTAAGATCCCACATGCCTCCAGGCCAAAAAGTCAAAACATAACAGATGCAGTATTGTAACAAATTCAATTAAGACTTTAAAAAAAATACAGCAGGGTTAAGTATTTGGAAGAGATGAGGTATTGATGATATGCTATCCATTGGTTTGCACAAAAGTTTGCAGTCTTCTGAATGCAGTTGAGGATGGCTGACCTCTATGATTATCTCATCAGTGTAGGAAAGGAGCCTCTTTTCCAGTCCACTGATAGTGGATTTGTACAGTATGAAAGTCACCAAGGCCTTTAACTCTGCTTGGTCAAAACCCTACCCTCATTTTTCTTAGTTAAAAAGTGCAAATCATTTCAGAATTCTGCCTGCCTTCTCTCCTGAATTTGTTTCTCTCCATAAGATTTAATTGACCTGTGAAAACTCTTCTTTCACCCTTGAATTTAGCAATTTAATGCCCTTTATTTCTGCTTGATAATCTTCATTTCTTTCCCTTCTATATATTACAGAAAAACCTCTGATAAATACTGCCCACCTCACATGATTGTTTGGCAATTAGGAAATAATATCTGCTACATAGTGTGATCTAGACAGCATATTAAAAAGCAGAGACATTACTTTGCTAACAAAGGTCCATCTAGTCAAAGCTTTGGTTTTTCCAGTAGTCATGTATGGATGTGAGAGTTGGACTATAAGGAAAGCTGAGCACTAAAGGATGCTTTTGAACCGTGGTGTTGGAGAAGACTCTTGAGAGTCCCTTGGACTGCAAGGAGATCCAACCAGTCCATCCTAAAGGAAATCAGCCCTGAATATTCATTGGAAGGACTGATGCTGTAGCTGAAACTCCAATACTTTGGCCAACTGATCGGAAAAACTGACTCATTTGAAAAGATCCTAATGCTGGGAAAGATTGAAGGCAGGAGGAGAAGGGGACGACAGAGGATGAGATGGTTGGATGGCATCACTGACTCAATGGACATGAGTTTGAGTAAACTCTGGGAGTTGGTGATGGACAGGGAGGCCTGGCGTGCTGCAGTCCATGGGGTCGCAAAGAGTCGGACACAACTGAATGACTGAACTGACGTAGTCTAACGTTTCAGGTTCCCCTTTTCATGTAAGTGAGTAATGAATTGGTCCTCCTTATGTAGATGTTGACCTTTGTGTTAACATTTTATCCTCTCCATGAAGAAGAATCAGGCTCTGACCTGGAGTTCTACTACTGTGATAATACTTGTGTTTTCAAAGTCATTTCTCACTTTACTAGGCATTTGTTTAAAAAGACAATTTAGATGGCCATCTTTCTTTATTTTTCCGAGATTTATCATTTTAGCCATGCTCTCTGATGGAAAGTGGTGTCTGTAACAGAGAAGGCAATGGTGCCCCACTCCAGTACTCTTGCCTGGAAAATCCTATGGATGGAGGAGCCTGGTAGGCTGCAGTCCATGGGGTCGCTAACAGTTGGACACGACTGAGCGACTTCACTTTCACTTTTCACTTCCATGCCTTGGAGAAGGAAACAGCAACCCACTCCACTGTTTTTGCCTGGAGAATCCCAGGGACAGGGGAGCCTGGTGGGCTGCCGTCTATGGGGTCGCACAGAGTCGGACACAACTGAAGCAACTTAGTAGTAGTAGTAGTAGTCGATGTCTGTAAATGACGTAGAAGCTTCTAGGACCTTGGGTTTACTGTGGCCTTGACTCACGCTAGAGCTCTCAGCAATTTTGTCCATTATTGATTTGGGTGCATTTGTGTGTAAGTATGCACATTGAAAAAAATCAATCGTTTTGCTCTCCTCAGACAATGAACACCAGTCCCTTGTACCAGATGATTTGCCACTAGCCACTTACCACTGAACATCTTCATAAATGTGGACATTATAAATATATGGAAGAAAGTCTCAGTGAAACCTCTCAATCAGGGGTTGACAAGCATTTCTCTAAAGGGAGAGCTAGTAAATATTTTTCCAGTGAAACTGTTTACAAAAAGAGGCAGCAGGACATAGTTTGCCAACCTCTGTTCTGAATCTTTTATGATCTTCTTCTTTTTAAAGAAAAATCCTTTTAAATGTCTTTCAAGGTGCACATTATTTTAAAGGTCTTTTTGAAAAAGCGATGGCTTTGTAAGGTGATAGACACTTTGTACATGATTGTTGTGATCCTTAAGTCCATTTTCAGCTTCTGTGATAACCTATAATACCCAATCTGTGATACCCAAGCATCTAAGTGCATCTTCCTCCTGCTTCTTCGCACCTTGACTTCTGCTGCTTCTGTTTATTCAGCTGCTCCCTGCCACCCCCCACCCCCGAGGGCTTGTGTTGTTGTGAGAAGCCCAAGTGACGATATGGTTGTTGTGTGATTGGAAGTGTTTCTGGCTTGTCTCTTTGACTTTCAAATCAATGTCAGTTTTTAGTCACCGTTTTCCCAGTTGAAAAGATACTTAAGGAAGGTAAATAGAGCAAAAGTCACAAAATGCAGAAATCTGTGTACTCTTCTGCTGTCAGGGAGTTCACTGAGGGAAGGAGGAGGATGTGGTTGGGGAAGCAAAACTGAGTGTTTGTGAATAATAAAAAACAAACAGTAAGAGTTTGCATTGATTTGTGGGAGCCAGTGGGGTTCTATGTAATAAGAAAGCAGCAGTTGTTTTCAGGGAAGCGCAACTCTTCCTCCCACTCCAGCTGGGAGGTTGCTGTCAGCCTCCCTGGGAAAGCCAGGCTTCCAGCTCACCTGCCTGCACTCAGAAGGGTACTAGCCAAAGGCCACGGTGTGCACTGAGGACTCTGACAGGTGACTAAGTTGTTACCCCCGGGTCAACCTCCCAAACCACAAAAATGTCCAGTCTTCTCATCTCTTACTGCCCAGAAATGCTTTCTTCTGTGTTTTCACGAAGAATCATGTCATAGCGTGCCAACTGGAGGAATACCACTAACTGTGCTTGCGCCCATATGCAGACTGTTTAAAGGTATGACGTCATGTGAAAAGGGTCCTGGACTTGAAATCAGGCAGTTGGAAGTTCAAACTGAGCTCTACTCAATTCAATTCACATGACTCTGGGCAACAGTATCGATCTAAGTTTTTTGAGGAAGGGAATGGCTACCCGCTCCAGTATTCTTGCCTGGAAAATTCCGTGGACAGGGGAGCGTGGTGGACTACAGTCCATGGGGTCACGAAGAGTCAGACACAACTGAGCGACTAACACAGTTCAGTACATTGACCTAAGTTTTCTGTTCTGTAAAATGAGTGTGATAATATCCATCTCATGGTATCTACCCATTTACTCCCTAATTGGTTTATACAGTGGTTCTGGAGGATATACTATGTGCCAAATACCAGTGGATGATGTCCTGAGACTTTCTGGTACATGATAGGTATGAACTTATTGTCTAGTGGATGTTGAATGGATTAGGGATAAAGGATATAAAGGGCTTGGATATGTTAAGGTGTTAATACCTGCTAGCTGTTACCGTTCCATCAGGATTATTCTCATTGTTGTTGGCAATCCCAGGTCACAGGGGGATATGGTTGCTTTGTTAGAGGGCTGCCCTCATTCCTGACATTCCTGCCAGTTGACCTGTGTCAAGAGTCAATGTTCATCTCTGCTCCAGTGATTGACTCGATCACAGGTTCTGACCAGGGGCTTCTGTTTCCCTGCAGCCAGTGTCTCTCCCTGTTTATTGCCTGGGAGAAGCATCTAATAAAAAGTCAATGGCTCTGCTGGTCTTCTGGAAGTGTGTGCTTCCCTGCTGCATGGGACATATAATTTCATTGACTGTCATGAACCTGTCTGTCCTGTGTGATGTAGGGCAGGACTGCTGGCGGCACCTGGGTGCTGGGAACCCTGGACCAGACTGAAGTCAGAGGGAGGAAGCCTCATGTGTCCGTCCCACCCCAGACCCTGTCCCTGAGAGAGCAGTCCTGGGGGCCACACATCCACATCCCCTCATCTTCATGTTACCAGTTTAACTGGGAGCAACGCATGCTCAGAGACTGTGCCATCCACAGTATTACGGATGGGTATTACAGATGGGGTGTTGCAGAAGAAGCATGTAATGTTTCCAGGCGTGACCCCCTAGTTTCACAGATGAGGTATGAGATGGGCAGTCCATCAGTCATTATTTTTACTTTTTATTTGGCTCCTCTGGGTCTTAGTTGTGGCATGTGGGATCTAGTTCCCTGACCAGGAATCGAACTGAGGCTCCCTGCATTGTGAGTGTGGAGTCTTAGCCACTGGACCACCACGAAAGTGCCCCAGTCATTTATTATTTCTAGTTACAGAGAATTTAACTCTAGTGCTCAGTACTCTAGGGACACGGTGACAAGCAGGGCAACCAGCCTGTGGAAGCCAGTCTCCAAGAGGGCTCCCAAGGACCGCCTGCCTTCTCGTCTTTGTACCTCTGTGTGGTCTTCTCCCACCCTATACCAGACCTGGTGTGTGGAACTGATGGAATTTGGTACAGGTGATGAGGCGCTGCGTCCAAGATTTGCTTGTAAGAGAAGACTCAGCAGCGTGCATCTTGGCCGGCCTCTCTGCCAGATGCCTTGCTGTACGGGAAGCGGGCTGCCGTGTCATGACCAGCCCTGTGAGGAGGTCCATGTGACCTGTAGCCAACAGCCACGTGTGTGAGCTTTAAGACGGGCTCCAGCACTAGTCAGTCTTTCAGACGGCTGCTACCATCAGATGTGACAACTGTAGCAAGGGCCATGGAGGGAGAGGCAGGCAACAGGGAGCGGTCAGAATAGCCGCTGTGGTGACGTGTGTGGGCATAGATATGTAATTATGTACATTTTGGTTTAGGGGGTGTCAGGAATGATGCCTTTGAGGAAGTGAAGACTGAGGCAACTCCTCCTGCAGGGTATGGAGGAGCTAAGCCTGAGGAAGTATCAGGGGGGAACTCCAACCCCAAGGTGGGTGAGAGTGTGGTCTGTTTGTGGATGTGGAGTAAGGGCAGGTAGCTAGAGCGTGACAGTGGGACAGATGTTCCATCAGAGGAGCCTGGAGGGGCGAGCCGGGGCCAGACCCCACGGCCTTGTAGGCCTCAATGAGGAGTTGGGGTTTTACCGTGCAAGCCGGCTCTGCCTGGTAGGACTTTCTGTAGCCATGGCTGTATTCTGTACCTGCACTGATAGGTAGGGTAGCCACTCACCATAGGGGCCTATTTTGCACTTGAAGTGTGTCTAGTGCAACCGAGGCACTAATTTTTAATTTTATTTATTTCATATTGTTGGACTTAGTGGGATATAGTGGAGAAAGTGAAGAGAAAGGGGAGTGTTCCAGGGAGCAGTGATGCGCTGTGAGAGGAGCCTGCAGGACAAGCGGAGCTCATTGGCTGCTGTGGGGAGAGGGGATGAAGCTGGGCACTGTGAGGAGGAAGGAGGCAGATGCAGAGGCCCAGTGACAGGTGGTGGCCTCTTGTGGCTCCTTGGGACTTCAGAATGGCACAGGGTTGTAGGTGCTGAAGCTGGGGTGTCAGTGCCTGCTCTTCCCCGCCTTGTCTAGCGTGATGCAGGGGCATGGCCTCCAAGACGTCTGTGTCTTGTACACTACAGCGGACGGACAGGTTCCTCTCAGAGAAGGGCCTGTCCCCAGCCCCTGGCCCCTGCAGAAGCCCCCGTGCAGGTGTCTGCACAGTCCTCCATTGCAGGCTACTTATCATCTGTGCTTTAGTTCTTCATCTGCAAAATGGAATATTAATACTGTCTGTCTCTGGACATCTCAGGAGCCTCAAATGAGATAAAGCAACGTAACCCACTTGCCTCAATGAGTGACGCCTGGTAGACTTGATGCCTGTTAGCTGTTGTTTGCTTTATCGTCAACATCTCTGAGCTAGGAGTCTCTATCTCCCCATGCTAATCTCATTGGACCTCATATGAGCCTCAGGGCTGGACAGAGCCTGATTCAGAAACTGCTTCTTGGTCTGTTATTAAGGAGTCTTCTGGCATTGGATTCAAGGGACTGCTGCAGAGGGGAGCAACCTGGAGTGAACTCAGGTAAAGGGGAGATACCTGAATGTTCTGGTCCATTTTCCTCAAATGTCAGCCACTGGCCCGAAATGGACAGTATTAGTCCCAGGAAGCTGGCTGGCTTTGGATACAGTGGATGCTCTTTAGCGAACCATGGAAGAGCCAACAGCCCCCAGGTCTGTGCCCTCAGAGCCGATGTCACTCTGTAAATACGAATTTTCTTAGACAAGGAAACTGGGCCCAAGGGTCCTCTCATTTCCTGTGGCTTTGGGAGGGTAGCGTGTGTCCAAAGGCATGTTAGTTTCAGATAACCTCAGGTCTTCTGATTACTATCAAGTGTTAGTTAGATATCATGAATAGATTTTTTCCCCTGCTGCTCAGTTCTTGGAATGAATACTTTCTACAGGTGAATGAAGGAATCACCAGGAAGCTCAACCTTTCTCTATCATAGTATGAATTTTATTTCTGTTTCACCTTTGCACCCGTGGTTCACAGGAGTAGATTTAGACCTGATAGGCACTTCTCTTTCCCTTATCCCCTTGGCTTCAGCTGTACTGGCCCCTTGGTTGTCTCTTGAGCGAGGAGGGTGTATATCCCCTTGTTCAGTCCTTTTGTGCGGGCTGTTCTGGATATTCCAGTATCCTCACCTCCTTTCCCAGGAGGTCTGCAAGGCTTCCTCTCACATCTGCTTTGTTCAGTGTCGCCTTGTCAGTGAGGCCAAGTCTGACCACACTGTTTGCGACGATGGCATTCCTTACCCTGATCTGTTCTTTCTTCCCCATAGTATTCAACCACCTTCCTGCTATATAATTTACTTTAAAAGACATTTATTGTTTTTGATCTCCCCCATCCCTACAACAGACAGATGAGGTCCACAAGAGTAGGGATCATGACTCTCTTCTGTCCTCTTGACTGCTGTGTCCCCATTTTCTAGAGCAGGCCTGGCATCCATAGAAGGGTTGAACCTTGCAAATATTGAGTGCATCAGTATCCAGGCTCTTTAGGGTGCCGTCAAAGGTCCTGACTGCCAACATCAACTTGGATTTCCTTCTTTCAGGATCCATCCTGCTCTTGCTCCCAGCTGTAATATGTTCATTCACTTGACCTTCCTGTCTCTGTATCCCTCTTTCCTGCTTCCTGCCTTGCCCTCCGTGTTACCCTTCTCTTTTCCACCCAGCCCGTATACCCACCCTACAGGTCTCTCAGGGTTCCTCAGCTAACGTGGCAGCCTCCCCTTAGCCCTCATTGGCTCTGCTCGCCTTGTGATGTTCATGCCTGTAACTATGGACAATTCTTAGGTCTTGAGTTTCTCTTGAAGTCTTCATGCTTGGTATTATGCAAGGAGAATTGATTTTGGTGTCAGAAAAACTTAAATTCTTCTTCCCTTACCTCTTAGACTAGCTCAAGTTAAAGAACTTCCTCTGAGCCTAGTTACTTCTCTCCCCAACTATGGTTAATGATACCTACCTGGGAAGAACTAAATAAGATACTG
Organism: Ovis aries; assembly: GCF_016772045.2. NCBI lineage: Eukaryota > Metazoa > Chordata > Mammalia > Artiodactyla > Bovidae > Ovis > Ovis aries. The sequence goes on along the minus strand of NC_056066.1, from coordinate 71,621,345 downwards.
TACATGAAAGCGCATAGTAGGGACTCAAAAAATGTGTTGAGTGTCTGTTGAGTGAGCTTAGCGTCATGGGGTGGGGCTGTGGAGGTAGTAGTAACTAAACATGTTTTATTCCAGTGTGCTGATTTTGGAATGGGAGGTTGTTTTTTGTTCCACGTGAGAATAATGAGAAAGCTCTTATCTTTATTGGAATCCTTCTGCAGAAAGAGGAGAGCTGTATTTGTGTCAGAGATAATGCGGTCTTTTTACAGGCTTCTGTGTGATAGACAATACCAGGGGTCTTTTAACTGGTGTGTTCAGAGCTTTTTCTGTCTGTCTCATTGCATGGTCTGTCAATTCCAGTCTTTACTTGGCTTCTGAATGACTTTTGTGACATTTTATTAATTATTTCTTTTTGTTGTGAATTGAGAAGGGCTCTGTGTGTGTGTGTGTGTCTGAGCCCGAGTGCTTGCACATACATACCCACTTGTACACACAAGTGCATGTGCCTGTGAACACGTTTGCTTGTACGTGGGAGGTGAGTGCTTGTGCATCTGTAGATAAATGCACATCTGTTAATGTGTGTATGAGACATGGGTGAGTACAGGGATCTTTATTTGCGTGTATGCGGCTGTGAGTGAGCTTGGTGCTTTCCTGCACACAAAGCCCCCATGGGCGTGGCAGACAAAGCCAGGCCTGGGAGCCGAGAGCCCAGTGGAGTTGTCTGAGAGGGAGAAAGGGATGATGGCCTTGGGAGGAGAGCAGAGTACACAGCTTGGGGGAGTCTCTCTGACCGTGGACTTGGCAACCAACCTGTGGAGGGCTTCACTTTGGTGGGTGCCTGGACTCCCTCTGTGGCTCTGCCCTTGGCAGCTCTGTGACCTTGGGAAGTTGCTTAGCTTCCTGGATTTGATCAAAGGATTAAACAGCCCGATGAAGTAAATAGAGTGTTTAGTGCAGAGAAAAGTCACTTGGGGTAACAAGAATCTTCTTCCTTGACTTGCTTTCATTGTGATTTCCAATGCTGAGGTTCAAGGACATTTGGTAGCTAGTGTGGTTCCAACAGGCTGCAAAGTGAATTTAACTTAGTGAAGCATAAGAGGAGGGCATTTTAGGGTTTCCTTTTGGGCTCCCGGAATTGACCAGCACTGCCTGCAGAGGACCGGAGAGCTTGAAATAAGCAGGCATAGAAGAGACAAAGCCCCCGGGGGTTAAGTCACCTCCTCACCAGGGAGCCACCAGAGATAGGCTGGGATCTGCTCTGAGACCTGCTGCGTGCTGACGCTGGCCAGGTGTATGACCTTGGGCAGGTCACCTCAGTCCCTCTGGGGTAAAGGGGTAGTGGTTGTCTCTACCTTATGGGTGATGCGACATTAGGAGGTCAACCCACAGAATGCCTGGCACGGAGGAAATGGTACCTCTGGTCATCAGATCCCCTGACCTGAGAAGAATGATGACCACCTGGAACACATCCTCTGGAGGGCAGGTATGAGGCTGGATGGAAGGGTGGAGACTGTTCATACTGGGGACGCCAAGCCAGAGAGAACTGGCCCTACTCACCTCTGTGGCCTGTGTCGCGACCTTCTTCCCCTTGACCTTGGCTCCACCTGCACTGGCTATCTCTGACTTCTCGGGGAGCCTTGTTGCCTCAGGACCTTTGCACAGTTCTTTTTGCCTGAAACTCTCTCTCTCTCTCTCTTTTTTTTTTTTTTTTGCCTTTGTTTTTGTTTTGTAAAGACTGGCTTTTCATGCCCTTTGATCTTATTTCGTGTCTCATCTCCTCAGGCCTTCTGTGACTCTCCTGGCTAAGTGGGTACTCATGACTTCGGGCTCAGTCACTCTTTGCCAAACGCTGTGCCTGTTTCTTTCATAATCTTCATCATCTGCTTTCATCATGCTGCTTCTTTCCTCCTTCATGATCTACCTCTCACATCAGACTCTGAGCTCCATGTCGACAGGTGGGTGGCTTTCCAGCTATTGCCATCTTTTCATCACTGAGCCCAATACCTGCTCCATAGTGATGCTGAGGAAATGCAGGTATCTCAGTGCTCATTGCTGAAAGGTAGACATTCCTGGGGTAGACTCTCTGTGTCAGTTTAAGGAAATGTTTCAGTTCTTCAAGGGAGGAACATCCCTTCACCAGGGTGCTTGAGCCAAAAGCAGGACTACATATTGCTGGTACTACAAGGTTGCTAGGAAATCCACATCTCCTTGCAGAGGGTCCTTTGTGACATCTGCCTGGTTGGAGTTTCTTCCTGTGTGTCTAATTCTGATCTCTGAAGCTAGAGGGAGCTGGTAAAAATACCAACTATAGACAGCACAGCCTTGTCTGTATGGGCTGGTGACTTTTTTTTTCCCCCTAGTGCTCAGCTCACCACCAAAAGCCATGCATAGTCAAGGGGAAAAGAAGCAAATAAATGCAAATGTACTGCCTGATAATATCCGTTGGTTTTTGCTGTGTAACAAATGAGCCCACAACATAGTGCTTTAAAACAAGAGCTGTTTTATTTGGCTCATGATTCTGTGGGTCATGTAGGTGGCTGCAGTAGTCTGGACTGGCTGTTTGGTCTCCACGGAGCTCTCTCGTGTGTCTGAAATGCCCCGCATCCCATCTCAGGTGTTTGAGAGGCTGTCATCTAGGTGTCCTGGTTCTCCTCCTTGTGGGTTCTTATCTTCCAGCAGGCTCGCTCTGATTCATTGCCTGTGATGCGCTCAGGATTCTAAGCGCAGAAACGGCATGCGCCAGGCACAGGTATTTCTGAAAGCCTCTGTTTGCTGCATGTTTGCTGATGTCTTACTGGCCAAAGAAACTCACATGGCCAAGCCCACAGTCAGTGTGGGAGGGGATGGCTCAAGAGCGTGGTTAAAGGGAGGCTGATTTTGCAAACAGTTCACCACTCTGCCTTATGGTAGTGCTTTGTGCTTAGTTGCTGAGTCATGTCTGATTCTTTTTGACCCCATGGATTGTGGCCCTCCCAGGCTCCTCTGCCCATGGGGATTCTCTTGGCAAGAACACTGGCGTGGGTTGTCATGCCCTCCTCCAGGGGATCTTCCGAACCCAGGGACTGAACCCAGGTCTCCCACAGTGCGGGCAGGTTCTTTATGGACTGGACTGCCAGGGACGCCCTGATTCATTTCTTCAAGATCTCATTCATATCTTAAAATACGGAGTTTCATTGTTGTTTATCTTTCAGGAATAGAGACTTTGAGGCTGAGGGAAGTTGAAGGAGGTGCAATCACACAGTTGAAACTAAGTATAAATTGCAACTTGATATAAATTGCACTGGACAAAGTTAAACAGTCCAGGAAGATGTTATTCAAGACTATTGCAGCAGAGGCAGGAGGAGAAGGGGACGACAGGATGAGATGGCTGGATGGCATCACCGACTCGATGGACATGAGTTTGGGTGAACTCCGGGAGTTGGTGATGGACAGGGAGGCCTGGCGTGCTGCAGTCCATGGGGCCACAAAGAGTCGGACACGACTGAGCGACTGAACTGATTACAGTCAGGGAGAGAGACTGAACTCAACTATACTGAAGGGCTGGAGAATTGTTATGAGCTAAAATAGGGAGAATTGTTAGGCCATGTTTGCTAATTGGTCTTACCAAAGGAAAAGTGAACTTTCTCATATTTTCACAGCAGGAGGTATTAATGACTTTATGACGCAAAGCAAGGTGCCCACTGAAGTTAGGCTCCTACATTGCCCCAGAGACTGGGAAAGAAGGACTTACCTTCTTTGCTGCTTACCTCTGCAGGAGATGGTTCCCAGGTCCTTGAGAAAGACATTTTGTTTCCTGGGATGTAAAACTGGTAGATGGTAAGCTGCTGGAAGATTTCCTTGCATTTCAAAGAGGCAGAGGGAGAATTTTAAAGATTACAAGTTTTCTAAAGTAGATGCTCTAATGAAAGGGAGATGGGAGGCATATAGTCAGTAAGAAACTTGTGTAAAATGTAGTTAAATCCAGGATATCATTAAGATTATCTGAGTCAGAACTGAAGTTTGAACCTTGGTCTATCTAATTCTAACACTTATGCCTTTCCCCCATAATTCACAGTGACCACACACCATGGTTTTTCCAGTAGTCACGTATGGATGTGAAAGTTGGACTATAAAGAAAGCTGAGCACTGAAGAATTGATGCTTTTGAACTGTGGTCTTGGAGAAGACTCTTGAGAGTCCCTTGGACTGCAAAGAGATCCAACCAGTCTATCCTAAAAGAAATCAGTCCTGAATATTCATTGGAAGGACTGATGCTGAAGGTGTAACTCCAGTACTTTGGCTACCTGATGTGAAGCCATTGGAAAAGACCCTGATGCTGGGAAAGATTGAAGGTGGGCGGAGAAGGGGACGACAGAGGATGAGATGGTTGGAGGGCATCACTGACTCAATGGACACGATTTTGAGTAAGCTCTGAGAGTTGGTGATGGACAGGGAAGCCTGGCATGCTGAAGTCCATGGGGTTGCAAAGAGTCAGACATGACTGAGCAACTGAACTGACACACAATTCAGGGATGTTAGGGTGTAAACCTGTTACCATTTAGAGGCAGCAAGGGCAGTGTCTGAAGAATTCGGATAAAAGAATGCGTCCAGTGTACCCACGGCTCCTGTGAAATCACAGATGCAACATATAGTCCAGTTCAGTCGCTCAGTCGTGTCCGACTCTCTGCGACCCCATGAATCGCAGCACGCCAGGCCTCCCTGTCCATCACCATCTCCCGGAGTTCACTCAGACTCACGTCCATCGAGTCCGTGATGCCATCCAGCCATCTCATCCTGGGTCGTCCCCTTCTCCTCCTACCCCCAATCCCTCCCAGCATCAGAGTCTTTTCCAATGAGTCAACTCTTCGCATCAGGTGGCCAAAGTACTGGAGCTTCAGCTTTAGCATCATTCCTTCCAAAGAAATCCCAGGACTGATCTCCTTCAGAATGGACTGGTTGGATCTCCTTGCTCTCCAAGGGACCTTCAAGAGTCTTCTCCAACACCACAGTTCAAACGCATCAATTCTTCGGCGCTCATCTTAAAATAAGGTGTAGAATTCAGATCCACAATGTCAGATTCTGGAGGGCTCAGGAATACAAGGTAATCTATTCTCCAGCTAGCACAGGTGGGAGAAGAGGTCTTGTCCAAGGTCACAGAGTGAGCTGTGGTCAGAGCTGAGACTGAGCCCAGAACTCCCTATTCCTCATCCCCAACCATGAGTTCTTTTGGCCCTGTCCTCCAAGGCTTTGCATCAATGGCTTCTCCTGTTTTTTCTCTTTTTTCATTTCTTTTTAATAGCTCACTGGCAGCTACTGCTCCAAGGCAGAAAATGTATTCATTTAAATGACTTCGTGTGGAAATAGAAGCTTGAATAATGATGTTACCATTTATAATTGCTCTGATTAACCACACCACGTTTTGCAGTTTAGAATAAAAAAAGCCTCCTTCCTTTTGTGATGTGAATTTTAATTGCTTTCTCTCAGGAAGACCCCCTCCAGACTTACCTGCCTGTTCCCCAGCTCCTGGAACCTCGGCAGGACCCCTCTAGTCATACCTGTGTGCTCCCAGAGTTGGCTGGTGGAGATACAGGGCTGGACACAGAGCTGATATTCTGGGAATACCTGGTTGGTTTGTGATTTGGGGACAGAAACTGCCCGCTTCCCACTGGCATCAAGTCTTACGCTCCCTTGGGGGATCACAGCGTTAGGGGCTCCCCAGGCCCAAATTGAAGATCAGGGATAAGGGAGCTTCTCTGAGGTGTTTGATGTTCCCCGTGGTTGTCATCCCTGAGATCACAAAGGGGACAGAATCATCCATAATTTATCTGCCAGCGAATGTATCTTTTCAGATGGATTTACTTTTTTTTTTTTTTTACCTTAAGGATATTTTCACTGATTTTTTTTCTTGTTTGGGTTTTCACCCATATGAAATAAGAACCAGCACAATGCAGTGGAAAAGGGAAGAGTTTAAGAAAATATAGGGGAATATTTATTTGAAATCAGGAGGAACAAGGGCTTTCCAAGTGTCAAAGCCAAGAAATGAACTATAAGGGGAAAGAATGATTGACTTGGTTACATAAAAGTCATAAACATTTTTAAGTAAAAATAAAATGATAGAAATGTTAAAAGACAAACCCGGAGAAAATATTTACAACATATACCATTCAATACGGTCAGCTATCTTGAAATATATAAAGAACACGATTAATCAACAAAAAACTTGGGGTCTTGGTAGAAAAAAAAATGTGACTGGACAATTAACATAAGAAAAATTGCTACAGTCAATAAAAACCTGAAAAAAATCAGTTTTACTTGTAGTTATTGAAATGTAATTATTACAGAATAAAGAAAGGTACCATTTCCCTCTATTTACACTGACAGTTTAAACAATGATTATTAGTGAGGATGAAGTGATATAGTTGTGAAAAGAGTGTAAGTTCCTGCAGTCTTTCTAGAGGGCAGTTTGAAATGTGGTTTGAGAATCTTAGATATGTATATCCTTTGGATTTATAATTCGATTCCCAGGAATTTACTATTTTACAGAAATGGAGATATACATAATAGATAGTATAAAAGGGTTTTAATCAGAATATTGCTTGGGATGGATAAAAATGAAGAAAAAAAACTTCAGTTCAGTCACTCAATCGTGTCCGACTCTTTGCGATCCCATGAACCGCAGCATGCCAGGCCTCCCTGTTCATCACCAACTCCCAGAGTCCACCCAAACCCGTGTGCATCAAGTTGATGATGCCGTCCAACCATCTCATCCTCTGTCGTCCCCTTCTCCTCCTGCCCTCAATCTTTCCCAGCCTCAGGGTCTTTTCCAGTGAGTCAGCTCTTCACATCAGGTGGCCAAAGTATTGGAGTTTCAGCTTCAGCATCAGTCCTTCCAATGAACACCCAGAACTCATCTCTTTTAGGATGGACTGGTTGGACCTCCTTGCAGTCCAAGGGACTCTCAAGAGTCTTCTCCAACACCACAGTTCAAAAGCATCCTTTAGTGCTCAGCTTTCTTTATACTCCAACTCTCACATCCATACATGACCAGTGGAAAAACCATAGCCTTGACTAGATGGACCTTTGTTGGCAAAGTAATGTCTCTGCTTTTGAATATGCTGTCTAGGTTGGTCATAACTTTCCTTCCAGGAGTAACCGTCTTTTAATTTCATTGCTGCAGTTAGCATCTGCAGTGATTTTGGAGCCCAGAAAAATAAAGTCAGCTACTGTTTATACTGTTTCCCCATCTATTTGCCATGAAGTGATGGGACCAGATGCCATGATCTTCATTTTCTGAATGTTGAGCTTTAAGCCAGCTTTTTCACTCTCCTCTTTGACTTTCATCAAGAGGCTCTTTAGTTCTTCTTCACTTTCTGCCATAAGGGTGATGTCATCTGCACATCTGAGATTATTGATATTTCCCCCAGCAATCTTGATTCCAGCTTGTGCTTCTTCCAGCCCAGCATTTCTCATGATGTACTCTGCGTAGAAGTTAAATACGCAGGGTAATAATATACAGCCTTGACATACTCCTTTTCCTATTTGGAACCAGTCATCTAGTTCTAACTGTTGCTTCCTGACCTGCATATGGGTTTCTCAAGAGGCAGGTCAGGTGGTCTGGTATTCCTGTCTCTTGAAGAATTTTCCACAGTTTATTGTGATCCACACAGTCAAAAGCTTTGGCATAGTCAATAAAGCAGAAATAGATGTTTTTCTGGAACTCTCTTGCTTTTTTGATGATCCAGTGGATGTTGGCAATTTGATCTTTGGTTCCTCTGCCTTTTCTAAAACCAGCTTGAACATCTGGAAGTTGCCAGTTCACATATTGCTGAAGCCTTGCTTGGAGAATTTTGAGCATTACTTTACTAGTATGTGAGATGAGTGCAATTGTGTGGTAGTTTGAACATTCTTTGGTGTTGCCTTTCTTTGGGATTCGGATAAAAACTGACCTTTTCCAGTCCTGTGGCCACTGCTGAGTTTTCCAAATTTGCTGGCATATTGAGTGCAGCACTTTCATAGTATCATCTTTCAGGATTTGAAATAGTTCAACTGGAATTCCATCACCTCCACTAGCTTTGTTCGTAGTGATGCTTCCTAAGGCCCACTTGACTTCACATTTCAGGATGTCTGGCTTTAGGTGAGTGATCACACCATTGTGATTATCTGGGTCATGAAGATCTTTTTTGTACAGTTCTTCTGTGTATTCTTGCCACCTCTTCTTAATATCTTCTGCTTCTGTTAGGTCCCTACCATTTCTGTCCTTTATTGAGCCCATTTTTTCATGAAATGTTCCCTTGGTATCTCTAAGTTTCTTGAAGAGATCTCTAGTCTTTCCCATTCTGTTGTTTTCCTCTATTTCTTTGCATTGATTGCTGAGGAAGGCTTTCTTATCTCTCCTTGCTATTCTTTGGAACTCTGCATTCAGATGGGTATATCTTTCCTTTTCTCCTTTGCTTTTCACTTCCCTTCTTTTCACAACTATTTATAAGGCCTCCTCAGAGGAGCTTTTTGTTTTTTTGCCTTTCTTTCGCATGAGGATGGTCTTGATCCCTGTCTCCTGTACAATGTCCCGAATCTCCATCCATAGTTCATCAGACACTCTGTCTATCAGATCTAGTCCCTTAAATCTATATCTCACTTCCACTGTATAGTCATAAGGGATTTGATTTAGGTCATACCTGAATGGTCTAGTGGTTTTTCTCCAGTTTCTTTAAGTCTGAATTTGGCAATAAGGAGTTCATGATCTGAGCCACAGTCAGCCCCCAGTCTTATTTGTGCTGACTGTATAGAGTTTCTCCATCTTTGGCTGCAAAGAATATAACCAATCTGATTTCAATGTTGACCATCTGGTGATGTCCATGTGTAGTGTCTTCTCTTGTGTTGTTGGAAGAGGGTGTTTGCTATGACCAGTGCGTTCTCTTGGCAGAACTATATTAGCCTTTGCCCCCCTTCATTCTGTACTCCAAGGCCAAGTTTGCCTGTTACTCCAGGTGTTTCTTGACTTCCTACTTTTGCATTCCAGTCCCCTATAATGCAAAGGACATCTTTTTTAGGTGTTAGTTCTAGAAGGTCTTGTATGTCTTCATAGAACTGTTCAACTTCAGCTTCTTCAGCATTACTGGTCGGGGCATAGACTTGGATTACCGTGATATTGAATGGTTTGCCTTGGAAAGGAACAGAGATCATTCTGTCGTTTTTGAGACTGCATCCAAGTAGTGCATTTTGGACTCTTTTGTTGACCATGACGGCTACTCCATTTCTTCTAAGTGATTCCTGCCCGCAGTAGTAGATGTAATGGTCATCTGAGTTAAACTTACCCATTCCAGTCCATCTTAGTTCACTGATTCCTAGAATGTTGATGTTCACTCTTGTCATCTCCTGTTTGACCACTTCCAATTTGCCTTTATTCATGGACCTAACATTCCAGGTTCCTATGCAGTATTGCTCTTTACATCATCGAACCTTGCTTCTATCACCAGTCCCATTCACAACTGGGTGTTGTTTTTGCTTTGGCTCCATCCCTTCATTCTTTCTGGAGTTATTTCTCCACTGATCTCCAGCAGCATATTGGGCACCTACCAACCCCCTGTAATACAAAGTAGCTAAAATAATTATGTGGTTTCATATAATGGAATTAGGTTTAGATATAAAAAATAATAGTTTCAAGTACTATTGAATGCCATGTGAAAAGTCTCACACTAATGGTGATCCTAGATTGCTTATTGATTTAAAAACAACCAAACCGACAAAAAAACAGTAAAATATAAAAAATAATGTTTTTTTCTCTAAAAACATTATTTTTGTGCTGGGAAAAAGAATTTTCAGCACAATACAAAAGTTTAAATTGCTTCTTTAAAATTTTAAAGTGAAACTAGCATTCATATGCACTATATTAATGAGTTTATTTAAATTATATATGCTGCTGCTAAGTCGCTTCAGTCGTGTCCAACTCTATGCAGCCCCATATGCAGCCCACCAGGCTCCCCCATCCCTGGGATTGTCCAGGCAAGAGCACTGGAGTGGGTTGCCATTTCCTTCTCCAATGCATATAAGTGAAAAATGAAAGTGAAGTCGCTCAGTTGTGTCCGACTCTTAGCGACCCCATGAACTGCAGCCTACCAGGCTCTTCTGCCCATGGGATTTTCCAGGCAAGAGTACCGGAGTGGGGTGCCATTGCCTTCTCCAAAATTATATATAATCATACATAAATGAATGGAAGAAAATAAACCAAAGAGTAGACAGTTCTTATCTTTGAATGATAGATTATGGGCAATTCTTAATTTCTTCTTTAATAAAAACTTGCAAACTCTTTTAAAAATTTACTGTAATAAACAAGCGTTTCTTTTAAAATCTGAGAACCTAATCCAATAATATGGAAATAAGATGTAGAATAAAAGCAGAATGATAAAGAATCAAGAAATTCGGGGTAGATGAGGTCTGGGTTTGGGTTGAGTGGCTCATTGTCCTGTGGAACTTTATGAACCGTTTTTCCTCCTGTCTATAGAACGAAGGTAAATATAGCTTTGCAAAGTTGGTTTCTAAGGGCTAATTCAGAATATAAGTTAAGAACATGGCACTCAATAGACCTTCAGTAAATATTACTTAGGGTTCTCTGTTCTCTCTGTTGATCTGTTTGGCATTTTGGATTTGGAACCTAGGGTCTGGATTAGTCTTTGAACTCTCCTGTGGTTTTTAAAAATATTTATTTATTTGACTGGGCTAGGTCTTAGTTTCAGCACGTGGAATCTTTGATGTCACATCATCATGCTTTCGTGGCAGCTTGCAAACTCTAAGTTGTGGCATGTGGGATCTAGTTCCTTGGCCAGGGATCAGACCCTGGCCCCCTGCATTGAGAGTGTGGAGTCTTAGCCACTGGACTATGAGGGAAGTCCTTCTCCTACAATTTTATGTCTATTTGGGATTTCCTAATTATTTAGCCATAGCCACTTACCCTTTTTCCAAAAGACTAAACTGGTCTGGTTGTCTAGCCTTTGCATTACTATGGTTGAAAATTTGAATGGACATGTTCAGATCATATCATGCTGGGGTATGGACTCAGACATTTCTTTCTGTTTTCTCTTGTAAGTTTGACAGAGTATCATATAGTTGCAGTTTCCAGGGAGGACAGTGAGTTTGATGGACATGAGTTTGAGCAAACTCCAGAAGCTAGTGAAAGACAGGGAAGCGTGGCGTGCTGCAGTCCACGGGGTCACAATGAGTCAGACACGACTTAGTGACTGAACAAGTGATGGCAGACATGTGACTAAATGGTTATTTGTATAACATGTTCATGGATGTGTAAACTCCTAGAGTCCTTTTAAAGGAAAGTTAGGAAATATGTATCAAGAGCCTTTAGGCATCTTCGTATCTTTTGATTTAGTATTTCCTTGTTTAAAAACCATTGTTTGAAGATAATACAGATGCGCACCTGATTTATAATTCATTCCAACCCTGTGTCCTTTTTGGAATCTGAGAGGGTAAAGCATAAATATGGTTACTTGTCTGCATGAAATCCATAGAGTTTGGGTCCCTATGGCAGGAGGTACCATGCAGGTGGTGTGCTGGCTCTACTATCAAACACAGTTCTTTTAATCACTTCCGTCTAGATAAGAGAAGCCATGTGGGGTAATGCAAAGGGTCTGATCACTGGCATCAGCAAACGTGGATTTGCATCCAGACGTTGGTAGATGACTGACTTGGGACCTTGGCAAGATGCTTCTCTTTTCTGTGTGTTCATTTCCTCATCTGTAAAATGGGTATGATAACGTTAGCCTTGCAGGAATTTTGTGTAAAGGGCAGGAGAGAATGTAGGCATTGTGGGACAGGAAAGACCAAGCGCTTTCAGATCACATCTAAGTCAGTTCCCCTCTTTTTTTTTTTTTGCAAATTGGAGTATAATTGTGGGTACTGTAGCCGTCTGTGTTGATTCTCTTGGGTTCCTTGGGGAATAGCCAGGCTGCTAGACTCCCCACTTATCTGTAGCCCGCCTGGATCCTTAGCCGATTCTCCTAGAAACTGGGGGTACATATGAGCCTAGGGTCAACTCTGTCTTCTTTCCTCAAACATCATAATGCCACAAGGACACTTCTCACAAAATGAAAAGAGTTTAAAGATTTCAGATAAACTATTTTAAAATAAATGTTTTCTGAGTGCAAGGGTTTTGTTAAAAAATACCACAAAGTTTGGAAACTACAGAAAATCAGAAGGACTAAGAAAACAAGGACACATATTTTCTAAGTACCTGAAGATAACATTATTAGTATTTTCTTGTATTTCCCTGTTGGGTTGTCTGTGCATTTTCATTTAATCAAAATCATGCTGTATGTATTGTCATGCATCTTCCTTTCTTTTTCATTTGACCCTATAATAAGCACTTTCCTCATGTTATTAAAAACTCTTTGTAAAAATAGCTTTGAATGGCTGCATCTTATTCAGTGGATATTAGATCGAGCAATTATTCATTTCAGTTACTTTTGAATCAATGGCAAACAATGTCGTTGTCCATATCTGATATTTTCTGTCTCTTATTCTTTGTTCTGTATCAGATATTCCTGAAATTATTTCCTTGTTTGAAATGTCTATATATCAGACTCAAGGCTGGCAGAGTTACACCTGCTTTCAATGTCTGTAATGACTCATGGTTAAATCTTTAATACATTCTAGCTGTTTCTTTAATGTTGTCTATGATTTCCATTGGAAATCGAGGTGTTGGAGCAGCTCTGAGGAGGAATCATGCTTCAGAAAGTGAAGAAAACGGTGCATTCTTTAGTTGGAGTGATTGCTGATGGCAAATAGAAAGTGACCATTTCGAGTGGTGCTGGGAATAGCATTTGTTTTCATTTTTGTTAAGAATTGGAATTAATGAGAAAAATGAGCGACGTGTTCCATTTTCTGGGTAATGTGAATCCAGTCGTAATTGAACAGATTTTTCTCCTCTCTGTCTCCAGCCTTAGTGGGACTTGTACTAATTTTCTGGAGTTGTTCACCCAGTGCTTAGGATTGCTTTTAGCAGAAACGATCTCATTTCGGGAGCCTGTGAAGAGGAAAAGGAAATGTGTTCTCACGACTGTGAGTCGGTGTAGAATGAAAGAAGCTGCCGAGAGCTCTGCGTGTGTCTGCGGGTGTGGAATTGTGTGTGAGTGTGTGTGTCAGGGTGCAGTGCATTTACAGAGAGAATGAAGTCTGTGCGGAAAGGAGAAGGTGAGCGATAATGACAAAGTTGTGTGCAATCCTGCTGGCCTGCTGCAGTGGCAAAAGATCAAGATCTGCTCTGGGGCGCAAAGGTTTTGGGTGATGTGGCTTACCTGAAGTTGCCGAGAAAATACCTAAAAATCTTTTTTTTCTTTTTTGAAAAAAAGGGTTTATTGAATCTCTTGCAATATTGCTTCTGTTTTACGTTCTGGTTTTTTTGGCCATGAGGCATGCGGGATTTTAGCTTCCCGACTAGGGATCAAACCTGCACCCTTTGCATTGAAAGGTGGATTTGTAACCGCTGGACTGCCAGGCAGGTCCCCAAAATATCTAAAAATCTTGATAGACAGCAAGTGTAAGATGTCCTGATGTATACGCAGGGCAGGGGGTTGGGGAGTAAAGACCAGAGAGGCTACTTGACTTTGTCAAGATTGCACAGCTCAGTTCAAATCACTGTCTGCTTAATTGCAATGCTTTCCCCACACCCCAGCTCCCACCACTGCACCCTGCCAGGTAACACCTGTTCAGCCAGGATACAGTCTGCTGCCGATTGAGGGCGCGTAGGTGAGCGATGGTGATGGATCCTGCTCCTCAGGGCAGGTAACACTCAAGGATGTTCTGTCCTCTAAAAATGGCAGCCCTGGATTTACCTGTTTTAATTTTCCACACTCTCTGCCCTTTCCTCTTGTGAAGAGAAACAAGACCAAAGAACTGGGAATCATGTTCTACCTGATAAGCTTCTCTCTTTTGCGCCTGTCAGAGGAGCTGGATCATTACCTGGAGATTACTCTCAGTTTTCTGTTTGAAAGGAATACTGGCAAATAACCCCAAACAGCATTTATCCATTTATACCTGGGGCAGGTATGTGATTACACGTTTTCTACTCTTTTATGTTGTAAAAATTCACACTGGAAATGTACCTTTTGTGGCTTCAGCCCTGGCTTTTTGTTTTTTTGTGAAATAAAGATATTTGTGCCTGTGTCTTGAGTGAATTCCACACATATTGAAGTACCTGCTCTTTGCCGCATATCATTCCAGGCAAGAGGGGGATGGTGAGGTCCTATGTGAAGAGAGTTACAATTCGGAGAACAAGGAGACAGTGCTTTAGTCAAATGATCAAATAATTGCAAATAGTAAGTGCAGAGAAGAAAAGTATCAGGACCCTAAGGGAAAGAGTGATGAAGGGGCGGGTGTTGTGTGCAGCCTCTGAGGAAGTGACCTTGGAGCTGACATTTGAGGCCCAAGTGTCATGAAGAGTTGGGGGAGAGGAATCAAGATTTTTGCTGTTGTTAAGTTTTAGTTTCCTCCCTTAAAGTTGCTTCTCTCTGAGCTTGGTCCATATCAAAACAATGCCACCATCCACTCAGTTGCTTAAACCAAAAATCTAGGAGTATCTCGATCCCTCACTTTGTCTTTCTCTCTCTCACCCTCCTGGCTCCACCCCTGAAAGATATTCCCAGCTTGCCCCCTCCTTCCATCTCTACTTCCACTTGTCAATCGTCACCTCCCCTCTGGACCACTGTAAGAGCTTCCTGATAAATCTTCTTGCTTCTCCTCTTGTCCTCTTATATTTGACCCTTGAGCAACATGGGGTTGAATGCAAGAGTCCGCTTGCATGCAGAGTTTTTTCTAATAGTAAATACATGAATAGTACTTCTTGGTCGTGGTTGAATCTGCTGTCAGGGTTGGATCCATTGATGCAGAATTGTGTACATGGAGGAACCTCGGCTACAGAGAGCCAGGTATAGGTTACACAGATTTACAACCCTGCAGAGGGCTTCCCTGGTGGCTCAGCTGGTAAAGAATCCGCCTGCAATGCAGGAGACCTGGATTCGATCTCTGGGTTGGGAAGGTCCCCTGGAGAAGGGAATGGCTACCCACTCCAGTATTCTGGCCTGGAGAACCCCATGGACCATATAGTCCATGGGGTCGCAAAGAGTCGGACACAACCAAGCCACTGTCACACATGTCACAGAGTGTTGTAGGATCCCTAATCCCTAACCCCTGTATTGTTTGTATCGTCCACCTAGCAGTTAAGGTAGATAGATCAATGCAGTAGCTACCAACTCTGCGTTGGCATATACATTTACATTCATTCAGTTCAGTTCAGTCACTTAGTCGTGTCCGACTCTTTGCGACCCCGTGAATTGCAGCACGCCAGGCCTCCGTGTCCATCACCAACTCCTGGAGTTCACTCAGACTCAAGTCCATTGAGTCAGTGATGCCTTCCAGCCATCTCATCCTCTGTCGTCCCCTTCTCCTCCTGCCCCCAATCCCTCCCAGCATCACAGTCTTTTCCAATGAGTCAACTCTTCACATGAGGTGGCCAAAGTACTGGAGTTTCAGCTTTAGCATCATTCCTTCCAAAGAACACCCAGGGCTGATCTCCTTCAGAATGGACTGGTTGGATCTCCTTGCAGTCCAAGGGATTCTCAAGAGTCTTCTCCAACACCACAGTTCAAAAGCATCAATTCTTTGGCGCTTAGCCTTCTTCACAGTCCAACTCTCACATCCATACATGACCACAGGAAAAACCATAGCCTTGACTAGACGGACCTTAGTCAGCAAAGTAATGTCTCTGCTTTTGAATATGCTGTCTAGGTTGGTCATAACTTATCTTCCAAGGAGTAAGCGTCTTTTAATTTCATGGCTGCAGTCACCATCTGCAGTGATTTTGGAGCCCCCCAAAATAAAGTCTGACACTGTTTCCATTGTTTCCCCATCTATTTCCCATGAAGTGATGGGACCGGATGCCATGATCTTCTTTTTCTGAGTGTTGAGCTTTAAGCCAACTTTTTCACTCTCCTCTTTCACTTTCATCAAGAGGCTTTTTAGTTCCTCTTCACTTTCTGCCATAAGGGTGGTGTCGTCTGCATATCTGAGGTTATTGATATTAGAATAGAATAAAATAGAAAAATTTAGTTTCTCAATCACATTGTCTGCCTTTCAAATGCTCAGAAGCTGTTATGCCCAAGTCGCGAAATCTCCCAATGACCACCAGGGAGCCGATATCCGATGCAAAAGCAAGAGAGTTTTTATTACCAAGCTCGAGCTGGGGCTCCCACCGATATCGACGCAGCAGCTATAGGGAGGAGCCCTGGGTTTTGGATTACATTGCTTATATAGGGAGTATACATGGGAAAAAAGGATTTCTAGGTAGGAGAACGTCTGATTGGTCACTTTCTTTCGAAGGGTTGTGTGTTGGTTCTTGATTGGTCCCTATTGTCTAGGTAGACCACAAGTTCCTGAGCGTTAAGTCAGGAGATTTTGGTCTGGGGTCCGATTGGCTTGTGGGTGGTGGGGTGAGGTCAGGGGATTTCCAAAGGCTTTTGGATTTCCAAAGGCTCTTTTCCTGGAACCTTACAAAATGGAGTTTTTCTGTTAACAAAATGAAGTAGCTTAGATTCTTCATTCCCCTCTTCTCTAGGATCCAGGACAGACCCAATCATGGGTCTGGGGTCAGCTTTATATTGTCTCCCGCCAAGGGGACCGTTGGCAAGGCCGTATATTGGGATTTGCGCACCATGAGCTGATGCGGCTTTTAATGAAGGCCACCAGTTTGTTCAGTAAGCATGGCCCGAGGGTGAGTAGCAGTAACAAGATAATCAGGGGCCCTACCGAGGAAGATATGAGAGTTGTGAACCAGGGGGGTGAGTTGAACCAGGATTCAAACCAATTTTGAGACGTTTCTCTTTCTCTTTTTCTCTGACTCAGCCCTTCTCTTATCTTGGCCAGGGACTCCCTGACTACCCCCGAGTGATTCACATAAAAACAACGTTCTTCCCTTAACGCAGCACGTAGGCCCCCTGAGAGACTTCACACTCAAGATACTTTTTGGGAATTGGGGCAGAAGTCTCTTTCTTCTGTAACTTCTTCCTGCTGTGCATGGGTGTAGGCCTGCCTAGCAGAGCAGAAGTCTCTCTCTACCTGATCTAAGTTGGGGTTTTCCACATCTGAAACCAGCTTCTACCCTTGTAGTAACAGCAATTTAGTTGGCCCCTCTCAGAGATGAAATAGACAAGGGCCAAACAGGAGACCTAACAGGATGGTCATCTCTGGTCCCTGGAAACAGAAGGCAACATTTGGGGTGACGGTTGCAGGCTTTGTGATCTCTTCTGATGGGTTGGTGGTGAGGCAACAGAGCTGTGCTCCAGGAATCGTGTGTTCATTCTGAAGTTACCATCTTCCACCTGGGTGGGGGCTCAAAGACATTGTTATGCGTATTTCTTTGAGTAGGAACCAGGACTCTGTCTGAAGGCTGTACCAACCTTTGATTGTTTCTGTTTTGTATCCCCTCCCTTCCCTGATTAGCAATTGTTTGAATCCAAGCTTTAGAATTCAGGGAAGGTCAAGGAGGCTGAACAAAGTCTATATCTTACAGATAAGAAATAGAGAACACAGAACAGATCTGTACTCCAGCGCCCCAGAGTCCCACTCAGTTTTAATTTTAGGGAACTAGGCAACTATGACTGTGATAACTTTCTGTCAAAATGGGGCATAGGACTGCCCCAGCTTGGAGTATAGACACTGAATCAGAAGTATTTCTGAGTTCCACATTCTAGATCTGAGTCTTGTATGATTAAAATCTTAATCCCTTGGTCTGCCATTTTGGTGTAACAGACCCAATTAGAAGTAGTTGGAGGAGTGATAACTGGAATTTAGTAGACAAAATCAATCTCATTTCTTTTTAGAAGAATAGGCCTGAAACCCAGTCTGGACCTGGCACTTCAGGGAGACTTGTAGCCATGTAGCCAGTTGCCTAGTTTTATAAAAAGTAAGGTTACTAGCTTCCAGCAGACATTGTTTTGAAAATGGTGGCATCCAAGCCTGACACAACTCAGAAAAGTCAAGTGTTTAGCAATACAAGGTCTAATCTGAAAGTACACCCATAGCATCACCTAGTTATTTTCCAGGATATCTGAACCATAGCTACTCTATTTTGACTTTTAATTGTAAACTTTTCCTTAATAGCCAAAACAGATTTCACCGTTAATGACGTCAGTGTTTCTCTAGGTATGAGAAGATGCAAGAATTGGGACTCATAAAATCTTCTCCTGAAAAGATCTAACTATATGAAGGCCTGTTCTGCCAGTTTTTTCCAGAGCACTGAGTGCCTCATTTTTGATTTTCACCCTGAACTCCTTTCAGGGGCGTTCAAAGTCAGCAGTTGCAGCGGCCATGATTTAATCTTCGTAGATGGAGATGGCGAGTGTCAGTCTTCAGTTGGCAGAGCCCCTTTTGCTCATAAACTTGACCATGATTATGAGGGGGGCACTTCATGACCATTTTATCCCATGGTGCTGAGAATGTCCATTCTCAGGTTTGGCAAAGATTCTGTTGACAGGCCACTCGATGTGCTGTTGCTGGACTAGGCCATAAGACAGTATCCAAAATTCTCTGGACCACCTGTCTTACTAGCTTTTTGGTCCAGGAAAATATTCCCTCTTGTTGCTTCTTGCCATATCTAGAGTTACACTGTTAGTATCATCGATCTCATATGGGACTATATATTATTCTATTAGAGGCCTCACACACATATTTGACAGTGTAAGAAATAGCAATTTTGTAAAACAGGTGAAATACAAATAACATAGCCAGCAGTATTAGTAAAGTCACAAGTAGGACTTATGTTAAGAACTTCCATTAGATGTAGCCCAGTATATCTTCAGGTCATCTGACTTAGTCTGCCCTGTAGAATCTTTTATCTTCCAGGGTAATTATATATTGGCACCATCTATAAGGCACATAGCCCAGTTTTCTAGTGTTACTAGACTGATTATCTTTAGTATGATCTAATTTTTTAAGTAAATTTTCTCAGGGCCAACCAGTTAGAGTCTGGTAATAGAGAAATTTACCAAGGTAACCCAGAACTAGACACAGGTAATTGGCCACAAACTCAACAATTGGACTGATTTTTAAAACTAGCATAGGATCAGGCCTATGATAGAAAAGCATTTGACTTATATGCAAAGGTCTAAGAAGTCAAGAAAACATAAATGATCATACGAATCAGGTCCAGCATCTCGGGGAAGCTGTCTCCCTCTGATGTCGTCGTCTTCTCATCCTGGTGTAGTGTAGTTTCTCCTGATGAAAAAGTCCTTCCATCTATGTTGGAGACAGTCCCTTAAATTAGGTCTTTTTCCAGTCCTGGTTGCAGGTCATGAGGCATCTGATCTTCATCCAAAGATAGATTACTGAGATAAGCTTCAGAAACAAACTTAGGGTGTTTTTCAAGAATTCAATTAAATTTTACATTAGTATCACATAACAGCAAAGAACTATCTAAGATATGAGTCTTACTAGATGCAGACCACCATTAACAAACTGGCATTTAACATTTTGAAATATCTTTTTCTCTTTAAAGTTACCCTTATTTTTATTAAATATAACCAAATTAAGGCTAGTTTGTTGGCAAAATAGGTCTGTTCTCACTAATTTTAGTCTGATAATTTTTATAACCATAATTGATTATAGGCTTTTTATTTTGTTGAAACATTTATAGAGTCTCAGACTGAACTTTTAAAATAAAACAGGGCTGGGAAACTCACACCAAAGGCTTATCACAGATTTTGCCTAACAAATCTAGGTGAATTCTTCCCTTTTAAGGTCTCAAAAATTTCTTGAAATTTTTGTACCCATGAGATAACCTTCCTAACTCATTTGATAAACTTACTGGAAACCTAAGAACTTCCAATTTTTGGAGGAGTCAGATAGAAAATGTAACTGTTTTGTTTATAACGTTTAATTTTACCAAAGTATTGTCATAATTAGTTTGAGAGGAAGATTTTCCCTACTCCCTGAAAACATAAGATTCAAACCCATAATTTTTCAGATAGAAACCATAAAAGTTATAAGGATATTCACTGGTTCATTCAGTCCTTTTGCTAACTTTTGTGAAGTCATCACGTTTTCCATTAAAATACCAGGACATATCAGAATGTTAAAAACTCCATATAATTTCTAGGATATCTGTATTAGTTATTTTACCATACATTATAACATGAGTGGGTTTATTACTCATTTGATAATATTTTCCATGTAATTTAACCAACCAAATAAACACAGTTTAATATCTCTCTTTGGGATGCTCCAGGGGCCCTCTAAAGCACCCCAACGTTAGCTAGAGATCAAAAGAACTTCAAAAAGAGTTCTATTTAGAAAGTTTTATCCAAAAGATCAATTAAAAGGGTTTAGAACATTTGGTCAGATTTAGTCAGTGTTGTTGGATGTATCACTTAGCTTGTGATATGTCACAATGAGCGTAGGCTCAAGGTCTAGTGAAGTCAGCTCCGCTATCTTGGACCTAGTTGACTCTAATTTCCTTGTTGACAAACTTGTAACAGGTATAATATTTAACTTATATTAAACCTAGGTACAATGAAAATATTCTACTTAACGTTAATTACTCTAAGACATGTCTACATTAGATAGGTCAACAAACAAACATTAATATCAGGTATTTAACATTGAATATTTCCCAGTTCACATGAACCTGGAATTTATTGTTTAATTTAGAATTACTTGATTTGTAAGCGGTTACCTTTTTTTAAGCCAAATAAATAGAGCTCATATACAAATTAACCTCAAAAATATTACCCAGAGACAGAGGCATACCAAGACATATTTAGACAGACACAGTGCAAGATCTAGCTTCAAGTCTTTTTTTTTTTTTTTTTCCTTTTCCTCAGTGTCAGGAGTTAGAGATGGTCTAGATAAGTGTTCCTGAGAGCCCTGGTCTCAAGGCACAGGAAAGAAAACCAAGTTCTAACAAAATGGCAGCAGGTCTAAACCACATGGTGGCCAGACAAAGCAAAATTTCCTTCTCCAGGGGATCTTCTCGACCCATGGATCGAACCCAGGTCTCCCATATTGCAGGCAGATGCTTTAACCTCGGCTCCACCAGGGAAGCCCTTAAATACAAAAATACAGTCTCTCAGAAAACCTCCTATAGAGACACAGAACTTCAGATCTAAGTACTAACATCAAAGATTTCAAGGGAGGAAAGGAAGCCAGGTTGAAAGAAGGGGGAGGAGGCAGGAGAGGAGGGCAAAAGGGGTGGCCTTACAGACGTCTCCTGCCACCTACAGATACCCAGGCGTTACGGGACTTTTCCCTGGGCCTCCAGAGAAGGGAGGACTGGAACTCGGCCCTACCAGAAATCAGAACCAGAATTCGAGTTCTCTGCCAAGAGGAGGTGATCAGTCTCCAATCCTCAGCTCAGGCTGAGGGCCCTTCGACCAGATTCCTGCGTCCAGGACTAGAAAAACAGGGAAGGATAGGAAGGGTTAAGGAGAGGAGACCGAGAGAGAAGGGGAGAGAGATCAATAAAGTCTCTTGTTCCTTACCGGTCGGGGCACTCTGGCCAGTTGTCCGCATCAGGAGGAGACCAGGGACAAAAGGGTCCCAGTTGTGGCCACTGGGTCTGGTCCATTGGCAGGCAAGCTGGCCCCTGAGTACCCCGAGTGGTCAGGATGTCAGTCTTGGTGAAGAAGAGTTCCCGCCAGAGTCGCCATTTGTTGCAGGAAGAGGGACCCCTTCCAGGGCCTGAAACTGGGCTCTTGTCTAACACGTGGAAATGAACTGTCCGAGGAGACACATGTGCTGACAAAGGGAACTTGGTCAGGGTGTCCAATTTGTGGTCAGAAGATGATATCTCGGACTCGGTGTACAGTTCCCAAGTCAGAGGTGCCTTCTGAGGGCCAGCCTACATGGAAGGTCGGCCATTCTGCGCTGCAAAAGGTGATTAATTTATTCCTTTTAATTTCTACACTGAGGTCATGAGCGCCCATCTTGACCTCCTTAAAATTATCAGTAACCAAGGATAGAGGTGTGGGGCTAGAATGGCGTTGCCCCATTGTCCCTGGATCAGTCAGATGTTGGTAAATTAACACAGACAATACGAACAGCCACACAGACAGACAGAGAGACAGGAGAAATACACCTCCAGGAGTCCGGAGGTAAAACCGAACGACGACGGCCTCCGTCCGTTCAGCGAGAGCGACCCGCTATTGTCTACAGAGAACAGGGGCACTCCGTCCCCCCACGCCTGGGTCGGGGACGTCTCCCAACGACCCCCACCGGTGACTCTCCGGCGCGTCCGCCTGAGTCATGTACCGGTCTCAGATACCAGGCCCTACCAGGAGTGAAAAGAAAGACAGAAAAAAGCTTACCGGCTGCAGATGACTCTCCGGATCGGGCTTCCCGTGGAGCCAGTGGGAGATCCTGGGTGAGCCCCCAAATGTTGTGCCCAAGTCACGAAATCTCCCAATGACCACCAGGGAGCCGATATCTGATGCAAAAGCAAGAGAGTTTTTATTACCAAGCTCGAGCTGGGGCTCCCACCGATATCGACACAGCAGCTATAAGGAGGAGCCCCGGGTTTTGGATTACATTGCTTATATAGGGAGTATACATGGAAAAAAAGGATTTCTAGGTAGGAGAACATCTGATTGGTCACTTTCTTTCGAAGGGTTGTGTGTTGGTTCTTGATTGGTCCCTATTGTCTAGGTAGACCACAAGTTCCTGAGCGTTAAGTCAGGAGATTTTGGTCTGGGGTTCGATTGGCTTGTGGGTGGTGGGGTGAGGTCAGGGGATTTCCAAAGGCTTTTGGATTTCCAAAGGCTCTTTTCCTGGAACCTTACAAAATTAGATTCTTCAGAGCCCCATGTATCCAGGGGCTCTTGTGTTTGACAGTATAGATACAGGATCTGTCCATTATGGCAGGAAGATCTTTTGGAGAGCTCTGAGTTAGAGAATGGTCTTTCCATAATATACACCAGATCACAACACTCCCTGCTTAAAACCTTGGATGGTTTCATTTCTCACTGGGAATAAAATCCTAACGCTTTATTCTGACTCTGTACCGGGTCCCACGTGCCCAGGTTCCATCTGTCCAACCTCACCTCATCAATCTTCACTGGTTACTGCTCTTTAGCCATACTCTGACTTCCTATTTGTAGAACCCAGAGCTTGTTCACTCCTTGAGGTCTTATACAAGAGTTCACACCTTGGATTCCCTTGGCATGGAATGCCCTGCCTTCCCCCTCTAACTCAAATTCTTTGTGTTGATGGCTCCTTGTTGCCATTTAGATCTCAAAATACTGATAAATATCACCACCTCCAGAAGCCTTCCTTGACTACCCAATCTAAAGTAGCCATCCAGTCACTATAGTAAAATTGTCTTCACACTCGGGTAACTATTGGATGTTTTGCCTATTCATTTTTTGCTGAATTGTGTGTATCAGCCCACGAGTATATGGGCTTTCGAAGGGCAGAAAGCTTGTCTATCTGGTTCAAGGCTATAAAATGCCAGTGCCTAGGACAGGGCCTGACTTGTAGTAGGTGCTCAGCTAACACTTGTTTCAGGAATGAATGAGTCATCACAGGGAGGCAGGATGGCTGGCAGCTCATGTGGCTCTTTTGTATGCATTAGAAAAAGGCACCTCTTTGCTGTGGTTGACCTTGTATAGTGAATACCCTGCATGCCTGCTAGCTGGGGAGGGGGGCATCAGAATAGCAAATGCCGAGAAGCTGAGGCAGGTCTGTGCTTGATGTGTTTGAGGAAAAGAAAGGGGAAAAAAAATGACATAGGTTTCAAATACAGTCTGTAAAGGGGAGAGTAGAATGAAAAATATTGAGAAATATTGAGAAAATTGGGTAGGGGCCAGGTCACCTGGGGCCCAGAAAGCTGCAGTAAGGAAACTTTATTTTATTCCAAGTAGAGTAGGAAGTCATTGGAGGATTTTTAAGCAGGGGAGAGGCATCAAATTTACAATTTATTTATTCTTATGATTTTATTTCTTTGCCTCTATGGATAAATATGTTTTAACATTTTTCTCAGATACACGGTTTGAAGAAACTTTGAGTTTTGAGACTAGTTTTCCCAGGGGGTGGGGACACGCTTTTCTAAGACTGAAAAATCCTCCGACGCTTTTAGGTGCTGCAATTAGGTTCCAGACACACGTTGACTCTTCTTTGAAATACTTTCTGGCATGTACTGCTGATAAATTTGAAGGTTAAATCTTTGGCTTCCTCCAAAAGGTGACAGAGGCACAGAGTAAAACTAATTAGGAAAATTCCTGAGTAGTTGATTGCAGCCATTTGTTAAGAGTTTTGAAATGCAAATAAAAATTTGCTCAGCTCTTTCTCTGGAAGGGAGACTTGTTCAGCCTGGTGTTTGGTTATAGAATTCATCTGCCTGTGAAGGGAAAAGTGTGACCTCTCTGCAGAGAGGCAGCGAGCACAGCTTGAATCTATATCCTGCTCTTGTCTCAAGTCTTTCTCTTGAGAACAAAGGAAGAATGCATTTAGTTCTCCCAATAGTATTATTTATCATATTCTCTCAATTCTAGGATGTGGTAAAGAGAAAAGAGGCCCCATTGGTTAAATTGCAGCTTTCTGGGAACAACAACATAAATATTGTACTGAAATTACATATCAATGGCAAGAAGGACTCCAATTTCAGAGAAGTTAAAGTGTGAAGCAAAGTGTCTTTCTCTCTGTCATTATCTTTTTAGGAATCAAAGGCTATTAGAGGACTTGCTCTATACTGAGTGCTTTAAATGCAGACTCGTTTAATCCTCATGGCAACTCTTGAGATATAGGTATAATTTTTGTTCCATGTTCCAGTTGAAGAAACTGTTGCACAGAGAGGTTATGTAACTTGGTCATGGTCTCACAGCCACTGAGTGGCTAAGCCAGGATTAGTTGGACCATAAAGAAAGCTGAGCTCCAAAGAATTGGTGCTTTTGAACTGTGGTGTTGGAGAAGACTCTTGAGAGTCCCTACAACTGCAAGGAGATCCAACCAGTCCATCCTAAAGGAAATCAGTCCTGAATATTCATTGGAAGGACTGATGCTGTAGCTGAAGCTCCAATACTTTGGCCACCTGATGTGAAGAGCTGACTCATTGGAAAAGACCCTGATGCTGGCAAAGACTGAAGGTGGGAGGAGAAGGAGACGACAGAGGATGAGATGGTTGGATGGCATCACTGACTTGATGGACATGAGTTTGAGTAAGCTCCAGGAGTTGGTGATGGACAGGGAAGCCTGAGGTGCTGCAGTCCCTGGGGTCGCAAAGAGTTGGACACGACTGAGCGATTGAACTGAACAACTGTCTGGCTCCAGGGACTGATTGGACCTCTGTAGTATGGGGGCCATGTGATAATTTGGTGTGAGGTGGCCGTGAGCCTTTCTTTGCTTCTCAGCATAAACACTCAAGTAGAGATCCTGATCTTTGACAGGTAGTTACCTAATTATGACTGATGGTGTCACTGCATTTGGCTCAAGATTTGAAACACATGTCTTTATCCTAGGGTTTGCTTTGATAAAGCGTTTTAAACACCATCCTGTTTCTTTTGGGAATCATCTTGCAGCTCAGCTGAGATGGCAAATGCTGCCTTCCTGCCCAGGAGAAAGCAGAGGCTGAGCTGCTGGGCACAGATGGTGGGAAAGGCATCTGTCAGAGGCTGGAGATCCCAGTGGTCAATCATACCAGCTCTGGGGAAAGACTGTTGGTTCCAGACCTACATCTACTGGTTTTTGAGCTGTGTAACCTCATGCAAGTTCTTTAACCTCTTTGAGCCTGTTTCCTTATATATAAACTGGGTTGAACAAATTTTCAACCACTTATCTGTAGCCTTGGGGCCAAATGTGTTTCTGAAGTTAGATTTACCGTTTAGGAAGGCATTGGCTTCCCAGGTGACGCTAGTGGTAAAGAATCTGCTTGCCAGAGCAGGAGATGCAAGAGATGTGGGTTCGATCCCTGGGTTGGGAAGATCCTCTTGAGCAGGAAATGGCAACCCACTCTAATATTCTTCCCTGGAAGATTCCATGGATGGAGGAGCTTGTTGGGCTACAGTCCATGGAGCTGCAAAGATTCAGATATGACTGAGTGTGCACACAGTCAGGCAGTCATGGTCCATACATAGTCAAATAAAGAACACTCCTAGAAGGGTCTGGGGTCACACCCCAAAACCAAGCCTGTTGATTTTTTTTTTTTTTTTGTAGCAGAAGTACAGATATGACCATTAAGAAGGAGAGAGAAAAACTGTAAACAAGCTCAGAACAGTTTAACCTTTAAGTCTTAGCACCAAATACATTTGCACCAAACTTAGGGAAAGATCTTTTGGCTTTCAAAGTTTTGGAGAATTCACAATTCTCAGATTGTGACGGTGGATCCGTCCCTGCCTCACAGGGTGGTTGCCTGGCTTACAGGAAGGTGAAGTGTTTACTCAGCACGTTCCATCGTCCAGAGTGAAGTGCTCAACAGCGTTACCTGTTGTTGTTCGTATTTTCAAGCATCTTTCGTTGAGCAGAGATGAGTGTCACTCAGCCGAGAGCCTGGTGGTCCTGGTTGGACTCTGAACACCTTCTAGTGGTGGCTGTTGGATTCGGAAGCTCTGGTCTGGAGCCCAGAGTGCTTGACCGCTCTCAGAACTCAGGCCCATCCTCTGACTTCCACTGGCATGTTGACTGGCTTTTGGTTGTTGCAGTCAAGAAAGAAGGGAAGAAATCAGAAGGATGCCTTTCCACCCCGCCCCTAGGTAGAGTCATCCTTTCTGCTGAATCTTCTCTGTTTTCTGTGGCTGTGAAATGAGGGGAAAATTGAGCACAACAACAACAATAGCCAAAATAGCATTCTCCTTTAGGCAAGCACACGTGTGACACTCCGTTGACGATAAGTGACATCTTCTTCCATCTAGCGGGAGTCAACACAATATTCACGTTAACCAGTCGTCAGCAGCACCAGAAGCGGATGATGACTTCTCAGTCTCCATCCTATCAATCAGTCATTTTCAGGCAAACAGTTGTGTCTCTGGGTTCCGCATGGACACAGTCAGACGTTCACACTTCTGCTCACTTTTCTCCAAGTGCTTGATGGACAGTCTGAGACTTAAAGCAGAGGCCAGGTGGACCCCACACAGAAAGAACATGGCCTAAAGAGCTGTACAGACCTAGGTCCTGGGATCCTCACTCGTCCGTCACTGACTAGGAGACCTTGTCCACAAGCTGTCTGGACTCTGGCTTTCTTCCTTGTGAATATAGATAATGATAGTAATTCCTCACCTCACCAGGTCACTGAGAGGAGTAAATGACTTGAAGAATACGAAAGGAATTGTAAACTGGGATGCTCCACAAAATGCCAGTCTTGTTATGATGTGTTTATCTTCAGCCAACTTTTGATTCGCCACCTAGAATTCATTTGTGTAACTCCCAGCTATTCCTCTTGAGTCCTGGCCCCTTTTGCATTTAACTCCTCTTTCAACAAGGTATAACAGAGATCTTTCCCTAAGTTTGGTGCAAACATATTTGGTGCTAAGACTTAGGTTAAACTGCTCTGAGCTGTATCCATCTGTTGGTTCACTTGGTACTTTGCTAGTTGGTGCACTCATCCACATAGCCATGTCTCCCCCTGCCTGCCCACTTCTCTGTTGGGTCCCTGTGTGTGCAGGTGCTAGGCTGGGATCCAAAGATGAGTCAGAGAAGGATGGACCCAGGCCTGAAGGAGCTCATAGGCTAACAGGGAAGTGGATGAGTCACACACACGTGGATGGAAATTAGGTGGGGTTGATGCTGCATCTCAGGTGGGGGCTGCAGACAATGGGGCCATGAGGTGTGGAAGCTTCCATGAGGTCTGGAAGTTCTGTTGGGTTGGCAGTAGAGGTAGAAGGAAGGACTAAATGAAGTTCTCGAAAATGAAAAGGACACTTGAGCAGAGTCTTGAAAGGTATTTACCTGACAGACAAGGGAGAAGATAGTCCTGGCTGGAGTAGAGAGTGTTCAGGGACTTGGTCTTGGCAGGTATAAGGTGCAAGAGGCAAGCTGAGGCCAAGTACCGGGAAGCCTCAGACATCAGACTGAGAACCTTGAGTTATCCCAGTATCCATAATTGGGTTTCCATCCATTGACTGAAGGGGAGGGTATCAGTCTTCAGTCAGAAATTATGGAAACGCTTCCTGACATCTTTTTAAAGATTAATTAATTAATGTTGGCTGCACTGGGTCTTTGCTGCTCCGTGCAGGCTTTCTCTAGTTGTAATGAGTTGGGCTACTCTTCACCGTGGTGAGCGGCCTTTTCGCTGCAGTGGCCTCTCCTGTCGCCGAGCACAGGCTCTAGATGCTTGAGCGTCAGTAGCTGTAGCACGCAGGCTCAGTAGCTGTGGCTCGTGGGCTCCATAGTTGCGGCGCACCAGCTGAGTGGCCCCATGGCATATGGAACCTTCCCGCACCAGGGATTGAACCTGTGTCTCCTGCCTTGGCAGGCATCCAGATTCTCAACTACTGGACTGCCAGGGAAGTCCTCTTCCTGACTTCTTGCAGAGGTAGTGGTCTTGACTTGGAGGGGGCAAGGCTGAAGGCAGGGAGTCCACGAGGAGGCTGCTGTGGGGGGTCTGAAGATAGTCTAGGGGGGAAAGAAGCAGCAGGAGGGACTGGGGAATACCGATGCTGCAGAAGTGTTCAGGCACCAGTGAGCAAGGCTGGCTACTAGAGAGATTCCCAGGACCACTGTAACAAATGACCGTGAACTTGGGCCCTCAGAACCACGAAAATTTATTCTCACACAGTTCTCAAGGCCAGAGTCTGAAATCAAGATGTTGCCGGGGCTTCACTTCCTCTGAAGGCTTTAGAGGACCGTCTATGCCTTGTCTGGTGCTGTGGGTAGCTCTTGGCATCCTTGGTGGCTGCATCTCTCCAGTCCCTGCCTCCGTCTTCACGTGGCCTTCTCTTCCACGGGTCTGTCTTCTCCTCTCCTCTTTCTTACAAAGATACTTGTCCTTGGAGTTAGCCCTCCCTGCCCTGAGTCGCTCAGGACAGTCTCATCTCAAGATCCTTAAATTAACATCAGTAAAGACCTACTTTCCAAATAAGGTCACATGTACACTTTTAAGGGACTAGGACGTACACATGTATTTTGGTGGAGGGAAACTGCTTTCCCCCACTACAGATACCGAGTGGGTTAAGCAGCTTCTGTTCTTGGGGTCCCCTTAAATAGCTGGGCAGGAAGGGCTGGGCCCTTGCACGGATGCCCCAGCAAGCTTGTATAAACTCCTCATCTGCTGAAGTGCTCTATCATCTCTGTATGGTGCCTTCCCACGGTTTGATGAGTCGTAACTGCCTTTCGGAAAGGAGGTGCTGTAAAGACAACAAATAGGAGTTAAAGAGGGGAGTTCTAGAAATAAAGTAGAAATTCAAGTGACTGCTATTTGTAGAGAATCTAATTTCCTCTGACAGTTTTGCAGGTACCCTGGAATAATCTCTTAAGCAAAATGTATTTTCTGAAGACAATTCTCTTTGAATTTTACAAACGTTCCCCTGCCAGATGATCACGTACAATGGGGTGAACTACAGCCTTGCTCTATTTCTGTTTTTCTCCTTGTTTGTGCCCAGTTGCTGTTAATAATGTTGGCAGGAGTGTCTTTGGGAAAGCAGCACCATTTTTTTTGTGGTTCAGATATGGCTGCTGCTGACACCCCAGTGGAGAAGAACCAAGGGCTCAAGAGCCTGCTGTATTGTTCATTTGGCACATGCTGTCAGAGCATCTCCTATAAGCTGGGCAGTGCTTTCTCCTGCACACACAGGGATAAAATAGACCCAGCCCTACTCCTGATTTGCAGTCTTCAACATACACATGGCCTCGGCACCATGTACTGGGAGTAATAAGATGGCATGGGGGTCCGAGCCAGCTTGGAGGAGAGATGGATTTCCACAAAAGTAGAACTGGAAACACCCAGTAAGTGTATGAAATATTACCAGCCTTATTAGCCATCAGGCATACTGATTAAGATAAAGTACCATTTCCACCTGTCAAACTAGGCAAGATATAATAAAAATGACATAATGCTCAGCATTGGCATTCATGTTAGAAAATAGTCTTACATACTCAAATGGGTACAGGCCTTTTGGAAAGCAGTTTGATGAAAGATTCAAAGGACGTGAAAAAGCAAGTCTATTGAGATGTCACTTCCTTTCTGTGTCTTTTGCAGGCTTGTCAGTGCCCCAAAGTCCTCTTGGCTACCATCTTGGCACTTGCCACATGGGATTGGAATTACTTGTTTGGGTATCTTCCTGTCCCAGTGGACTGAAATCAGTGCTTCTGTTTCTTCAGGACTAGTTGTTGTTCAATTGCCAAGTCATGTCGGGCTCTGTGACCCTATGAACTGTAGCACACCAGGCTTCCCTGTCCTTCACTATCTCCCTTGAGTTTGCTCAAACTCATGTTCATTGAACCAGTGATGCCATCCAACTGGCTATTCCTCTGTCTCCCCTTCTCCTCTTGCCCCCAATCTTTCGCAGCATTGGGTTCTTTTCCAGTGAGTCAGCTCTTCGCATCATGTGACCACAGCACTGGAACATTAGCTTCAGCACCAGTCCTTCCAATGAATATTCACTGATCTCCTTGCAGTCCAAGGGACTCCCAAGAGTCTTCTCCAGCACCTCAGTTTGAAAACATCAGTTGTTTGGTGCTCAGTCTTCTTTATGGTCCAACTCTCACATCCATACATGATTACGGAAAAATCATAGCTTTGACTACATGGACCTTTTTTGGTAAAGTGATGTCTCTGATTTCTAATGCACCGTCTAAGTATGTCATAGCTTTTCTTCCAAGAAACAAGTGTCTTTTGATTTCATGGGTACAGTGATTTTGGAGCCCAAGAAAATAAAATCTGTCACTGTTTCCACTTTTTCCCCATCTATTTGACATGAAGTGATGGGACCAGATCCTTCAGTTCAGTTCGGTTCAGTCGCTCAGTCGTGTCCGACTCTTTGCGACCCCATGAATCGCAGCACGTCAGGCCTCCCTGTCCATCACCAACTCCCGGAGTTCACTCAGACTCACGTCCATCGAGTCCGTGATGCCATCCAGCCATCTCATCCTGGGTCGTCCCCTTCTCCTCCTACCCCCAATCCCTCCCAGCGTCAGAGTCTTTTCCAATGAGTCAGCTCTTCGCATGAGGTGTCCAAATTACTGGAGCTTCAGCTTTAGCATCATTCCTTCCAAAGAAATCCCAGGGTTGATCTCCTTCAGAATGGACTGGTTGGATCTCCTTTCAGTCCAAGGGACTCTCAAGAGTCTTCTCCAACACCAGGTGCCCAATATGCTACTGGAGATCAGTGGAGAAATAACTCCAGAAAGAATGAAGGGATGGAGCCAAAGCAAAAGCAATACCCAGTTGTGGATGGGACTGGTGATAGAAGCAAGATCCAATGCTGTAAAGAGCAATATTGCATAGGAACCTGGAATGTCAGGTCCATGAATCAAGGCAAATTGAAAGTGGTCAAACAAGAGATGGCAAGGGTGAACGTCGACATTTTAGGAATCAGCGAACTAAAATGGACTGGAATGGGTGAATTTAACTCAGATGACCATTACATCTACTACTGCGGGCAGGAATCCCCAGAAGAAATGAAGTAGCCATCATGGTCAACAAAAGAGTTCGAAATGCAGTACTTGGATGCAATCTCAAAACGACAGAATGATCTCTGTTCGTCTCAAGGCAAACCATTCAATATCACAGTTATCCAAGTCTATGCCCCAACAAGTAACGCTGAAGAAACTGAAGTTGAATGGTTTTATGAAGACCTACAAGATCTTTTAGAACTAACACCCAAAAAAGATGTCCTTTTCTAGGGGACTGGAATGCCAAAGTAGGAAGTCAAGAAACACCTGGAATAACAGGCAAATTTGGCCTTGGAATGCGGAATGAAGCAGGACAAAGACTAATAGAGTTTTGCCAAGAAAATGCACTGGTCATAGCAAACACCCTCTTCCAACAACACAAGAGAAGACTCTACA
Source organism: Ovis aries (assembly GCF_016772045.2). Classification (NCBI taxonomy): domain Eukaryota; kingdom Metazoa; phylum Chordata; class Mammalia; order Artiodactyla; family Bovidae; genus Ovis; species Ovis aries. Next base: position 71,589,405 of record NC_056066.1, on the reverse strand, counting down.
CATGGACATCACCAGATGGTCAACATCGAAATCAGATTGATTATATTCTTTGCAGCCAAAGATGGAGAAGCTCTATACAGTCAGCAAAAACAAGACCGGGAGCTGACTGTGGCTCAGATCATGAACCAGATCTTTGGTACCATATTTTTCTCAACATTCTAGCCTGTGAAATTTGCTCAGTGGTGTCTGACCCTTTGCGATCCCATGGACTATACAGTCCATGGCATTCTCTAGGCCAGAATACTGGAGTGGGTGGCCTTTCCCTTCTGCAGTAGATCTTCCTGACCCAGGAATTGAACCAGGGTCTCCCGCGTTGTACGGGGATTCGTAACCAGCAGAGCCACAGGGGAAGCCCCCTTCTAGTCTAGTAATAGCTTTACGATCGAGTGCCTCCCTGAGTGTTGTCTTTGCAGAATTTTCCTAGGTATTCTTGCATGTTTCTTTGTTTAATTTTTCTTAATTGTAGGAAAATTGGTTTACAATGTTGTATCGGTTTCTGCCATACAATCATACGTTTATCCTCTCCCTCTCGAGCCTCCCTCCCCTCCCCGGCCCCACCCCCTAGGTCATCACAGAGCGTGGAGCTGGGCCCCCTGTGCTGTTCTGGCAGCTCCCCACCAGCTGTCTCTTTTACACACGGTGGTGTGTATATGGCTGCGCTGCTTTCTCCACTCGCCCTACCCTCTCCTTCCGCTGCTGTGTCCACAAGTCCGCTGTCTGTCTGCATCTCCCTGCAAATAGGTTCCTCATTTTAGCTTAGGTCAAATAGGTTACCATTTTTCTAGATACCATCATACATGCTTTCCCCCCCCCCCACCCCCGCCCCCGTATGCTGATTTTTACAGAGCAAATTTAAGATAGCTTTGTCAGTTCCTCTTCCCTCCCTTTGAGCATTGCCCCCAAAGAAAATTAAACTGGGGTATTGTTTGTGATTTCTTAAATGTATAGATGAATCTATAGAGAATCAGTGTCTTCAGCATATTAAGTCTTCCCATCTATAAGCATGATATGTTTGGTGAAGTTTTATCTTATGGCTCTCAGTGAAATTCAGTGATATTTTTGTAAGTGCTGAATCTTTCTGGTTGAGAATTTTTTTTTTAAACAATGATGTGCTGAAGCCAGTCTATATCTGCTTGCAAGTTGAATATTAAGATTTCAGTACTTTGATAAGATAGTGCTTAACTAAACACAGTCATTCTTAAAACTTAAATAGTATAAAATTACAATGATATAAATTATATTAAAATATTCAGAACTCATGACTTATTATTATACGTTATCATTATCTATGTTCTTAGAGTTATTTATGCTTACTGTATATCTGTAAGGTAGAGTTACTGTATAATGGTATTCCATGATACATCTCTTTCAAGTTCTATGTTCAATGGTAGCATGTTGGTCATTATTAATTCATCATTGTGTGAATCTTTAAACCACAGAAATCTACAGTGAATGCTAGAAACCAGGATCTCTTTTTGCAGGAGAGCCAGTAGTTAAACATTTACAAATACACTTTGTGTATTATTGTGTGCGTACGTGTATTTGACTATACCCATTCACATGTACGTTTATAGGTGTATCCGTGGCAAATGGGATATTTTCCTCCCCAGCTTTATATTTTGTTATTGGCTGGTCATGTTATATGATGAAGCTATGAGTTTATTTACTTACTTCTAAGCTGAATATCTTGTTGAATTTGTATGTTAAGTTCTAATGCTTTTCTGTTGATTACTTTGGCTTTCCCAGGTAGATAATCACTTTCAAATAATAACAACTCAACTCTTTTACTAAGAATTTAAATCAAGAATAGATATTAATTCTAATCAAGTATCTTTTGGCATCTATTGATTTACTTGTGTGATTTTTAATTTAAAATTTATTTCACTTTGGATTAAATGTATCAATTGATTTATTAATGCTGCAATATCCTTGTATTTCTGGAGTGAAATTCACTTAGTTGTATTGCATTATTGTTTTCATACATAATAGGACTTGGTTTCTTAGTTCTTTTAAAAGATTTAGGCACTTGATATTGGCTTATCGTTTTATAATTTTTGCAATTTTGGTCACATTTTGGTGTCATGATTATTATAGAAATTTTATAGAAGTTCATTGTGAAATGAATAGTGGTGTGTTCCATCTTTTTCTCTGCTCTTTTAAAATTTATCAGTGGGTTAAGTGTTATTTAACCTTTGGTTTTGTGATCAGATAATACAGCTTATAAAGCACTTAAAAATTATCTGCTGAGGTTCTTTTGGGGCATTATTATTTTAAAACCATTTAAAAATACTTAAAGCACAGTAAAATGAACTCTTTCTAAGAAAAAAAAAACTTTCATTTCTCTCTTTTATATCAGCGTTGATAATTATGCCAGTGTTTTCCGATCCTTATTTGAATTTTGCCTCTTAGATTGGGTGCTCAGCGAGGCACGTAAAGTTACCTTACTCTTATGCTTCTGTTGATTTCTTGATTTCTAACAGTTAGCTTTATGATATTTCAACATAGTGTTAACTTGTTGCAGAAACTGTCATGATAGTTAGGATTTCTTTGTATCATTACACCTTTTATCAACATAAAATGACTTCCTTTGTACTTGTTGTTGTTGTTCAGTTGCTAAGTTGTTTGACTTTGTGACCCCATGAACTGCAACACACCAGGCTTCCCTGTCCTTCACTATTTCTCGGAGCTTGCTCAAACTCATGTCCATCGAGTCGGTGATGCCATCCAGCCATCTCGTCGTCAGTCATCCCCGTCTCCTCCTACCCTCAATCTTTCCCAGCATCAGGGTCTTTTCCAGTGAGTCAGCTCTTTGCATCAGGCGGCCAAAGTATTGGAGCTTCAGCTTCACTATCAGTCTTCCAATGAAGATTTAGGGTTGATTTCCTTTAGGATTCACTGGTTTGATCTCCTTGCTGTTCAAGGGACTCTCAAGAGTCTTCTCCAGCACCATAGTGTGAAAGCATCAATTCTTCAGGGTTTAACCTTCTTTATGGTCCTTTATATTATTTAATGCCTTGTCTTTGAATTCTACTTTGATATGGATATTGGTACACCTGCATTTTTACTAGTAGGTGCCTATTAAACCTGCCCGTTCTTTCACATTTAACCTTTTTGAATCTCATTGCTTAAGATCGTGTCTCATGGAAAATATTTCGTTGTACTCAGTTTTGGACTCAGTGTCTTTAGGGAAATGGACACCATTTATACTCCGTGTCACAACTGCTCTATTTTGCTGACTTTCATCGTCTCTGTGTGATGCTTTCTATTTCTTTTGCTTGTTTTTAGAGTTTTCTTTCTTCCCATCTCCCTTCCTTTTTAACTCTAGTGCAGGGCTTGCCAACCTACAGCCTATTTTTATACAGCACACAGTCCATGAATGGCTTTTTCATTTTTAAATTGTTGCAAAACAAAATAAGAAATATACAGACAATAGCTCTGTGTGTCTCAGAAGCCTGAAATATTTACCAGCTGGCCTTTTCTGTAGAAAGAGATTGCTGATCCCTAGTTTATTAATTCGGTAGTCCTGTTGGATTCTGCTCTTAGTTTCACTATTTTATACATTTAGCTGTGTTGGAAACATACTTAAATTTCACTTCCTAACTTATTTCTCAGTTGTTTAGGATATGGGATGCCAAATAGGATTTTTATCTATGTTTCTAATTTAATCATTATTATTTTAAATTACATGCCTCTATGTCTTTTTTAAAGGAACTGCTAATAGCATTTATATTGTTTATAACTGGATTTAGATAATTGTTAAAGAAAATTCTTCTTCTTCTTCTTTTTTTTTTTTTTTAGCTTGTTCAAGCTGAAAAAAGTGAGTGATGCTCAATACCTCCTGGCCTTTAAAATATAACTACCCATTCTTCCTTTTAAAAAAAGGAATCCCTGTTTGGTTAGGGTATTCACTTTAAGAGTTTCCTGAGGAGGGTTAACTGGCAGAGGAAATGAGTGGATGGTGGTGGTGGTGTCTCTGCAGGTGCTTTCTGCATCCTTTTACATTTGGAAATATCTCTTTGATTCTTCCATATATATGAACAAAGAGTGCTTTGAAACCTTGTGAATATTTAATCATTAGCTTTTATACCCTAGTGTTGTAGAGGAGAAGTCTGAAAGTATCTTTTAATTATGTAAATGTTTACGCATAGAAATATCTTATTTTTTCTTGTTTGTTGCTTGAAAAACTACTATTTAGGATGTTTGAACTTTCAGTGTAGCTTTTTAAAAAAGTCTGATCTATAATCTTTTGGGCTTTCCTGAGAGCTCAGTGGTAAAGAATCTGTCTGGTAATGCAGGAGAGGTAGGTTTGATCCATGGGTTGGGAAGATCCCCTGGAGAAGGAAATGAAAACCCACTCCAGTATTCTTGCTGGGAAATGCTATGGACAGAGAAGCCTGGTGGGCTATAGTCCATAGAATTGTAAAAGAGTCAGAGGTGACTTAGCGATTAACAACAACAGCAACAACAAATCTATGTTTTAGGAATGCTCATTATCTGTATCTCTCTCTTGTCTTTCATATTCCTGATTTTCTTTCTTGTAATTTTATCAAGGGAGCGTTCCATCTGCACTGGTACCTGTAGTAACAGGCTTATCCAAGAATCCAAAGGCTCTTTGGAAATTCTGCCTTTATTATCATAGTTCATGTTAGTACTTTAACTGGTACTAGGAAATCATTGACCCTGTAAGTCAGGCATGAGGTAGAGGCTGGAGTTTATTCTGCACCTGAGTATTTACCTTTTTAGTAAAGCCCCTGTATTAGCTTCCTATGGCTTCCGTAACAAATCACCACAAACTTAATGACTTAAAATAGCATAGATTTATTATCTTACAGCTCTGGAGGTCAGAAGCCTAAAATCAAGATATCAGCAGGGCTGTGTTCCTTCTAGAGGCTTAGTTGTGCTGTGTGTTAGTCGCTCACTCGTGTCTAACTCTTTGCAACCCCATGGACTAGAGCTCGCCAGGCTCCTCTGTCCATGGAATTCTCCAGGCAAGAGTACTGGAGTGGGTTCCCACTTCCTACTCCAGGGGATCTTCCCATCCCAGGGATCAAACCCGGATCTCCTGCATTGCCGGCAGATGCTTTACTGTCTGAGCTAGGGGCTTAGGGGGAGACCTGTTTCCTTGCCCTTTCAGGCAAGTTGGCTTCTAGAGGCCGCCTGCATCCCTTGGCACACGGTCCACCTTATCCAGACCTCGGCTTCTGTCAGCACCTCCCCTCTGACTCTGCTCCTTCCCCCTGTTTCTACTTAGGACCCTTGTGATTACACGGGGTCCATCAGATAATCTAGGAGAATCCCCCCACCTCAGGATCCTTAACTTAATTATAGGTACAAAGTCTCTTTTGCCACGTAAGTAACAGATTCACATGTTCTAGGCATTAAGATACAGAGGTTTTTTTTGTTTGTTTTCTGAGGAGGACTTTATTCAGTCACCACAGTACATTTTCCGGAGGCATGCAGTCACCACAGAGCAGCTGAGGTGCTTCAGTCGTGTTCGACTCTTTGCAACCCCATGGACTGTAGCCCGCCAGGCTCCTCTGTCCATAGGATTCTCCAGGCACGAATACTGGAGGGGGTTGCCATGCCCTCCTCCGGGGGATCCTCCTGACCCAGGGAGGATGTATGTGTCATGACAGTGCCCTTCCCCCTTCACCGATGCGCCCCTGGAGAAGGAGGGTGAGGTGGCCTGTTTTCTTCCCCTTGTCCCCCAGCACATCTCCTCTGATTTCTCTCAAGTGTCTGCTGTGTGAGTACTTGTCTTGCTAACCCTTTCTTCTACCCAGGACACCTGTTCTACTGCATCCAGCCAAATGTAACTATATATAACCTTTCTTCTTAGGAACTTCTTATTTATTTTTCTCTTCCAAGTAGCACCTTATTGAATCAAATAACTAAAATGCCTGAGAAAAGATATTATAATATATGGAGATTTGCTTTTAATGAGGGCTAAAACAAGGTTTTATGTTCCTAGAGAACTAGAAATGCCATAAGGATCTTCATCACCTTCTTTTTTCTTCATTTCTGGAAAGTTTTATTTTACATATCACTGCTTCAGGATTCCATGGCCTTGGTTCTGCAACTTACAGCTTTCAAATACATTAAAGTTCTCTAATCAACTCTTACATTTCAAAACAGTCTTTATATTTAATTACCTGTATTTAATTTTTTAGCCTTTTGGCTACATCCTATTTATCTGTTAACCTCAGTTTGGGGAGGGAGGTGGGAGGGGGGTTCATGTTTGGGAATGCATGTAAGAATTAAAGATTTTAAAATTAAAAAAAAAAATTAACCTCAGTTAAAAAAATTTTTTTTTCATAGAAACTGCTGTTGCTGCTAAGTCGCTTCAGTCACGTCCGACTCTGTGCGACCCCATAGACGGCAGCCCACCAGGCTCCCCCATCCCTGGGATTCTCCAGGCAGGAACTGGAGTGGGTTGCCACTTCCTTCTCCAAAGCATGAAAGTGAAAAGTGAAAGTGAAGTCACTGAGTCGTGTCCAACTCTCAGCCACCCCATGGACTGCAGCCTACCAGGCTCCTCCGTCCATGGGGTTTTCCAGGCAGGAGTACTGGAGTGGGGTGCCAGTGCCTTCTCCATCATAGAAACTAGGTTTTCTTAAATATATGGAGAACACAAAGCAGGCAGCCTGAAATTTGATGGCATTTCATGCAACACATATGTTAGAAAAGTTCTGTTTTCCCTGCATACTTTATTCTTTCTTGTTTTATTTACAAAATATCTTTCTAGGCCACCTGTTGGTTATATTTTCTTGTAGTTATTTATAAATGGGGCCAGTTCGACTTAACCTGGTCTGTTCCCCAAAAACAGAGAAATGAATTATTTGGGATGTTGTTAGGGATGCTGAGCATTTATTCAGATGCTGTTTGAGACCATTCTGCTCCCTTGGCGGACAGAGCTGCTGTGTCACTGTATTCCTGGATGCTTTTTCAAGCCACTTGTTTAAAGAGATGCGTATGCGTGTGTGTGTGTGTGCGCGCACGCTCCTGGTGCATATACATTAGTGTGTGGTGAGGGATATTGGTGACAGGTGTTGTCTGATGATTGCACCTACCTAGAGAGGGGATATGTTTATTGATTTGACTAAATGAAGTATTTTACTCGGAGAAGGCAATGGTACCCCACTCCAGTACTCTTGCCTGGAAAATCCCATGGGCGGAGGAGCCTGGTAGACTGCAGTCTATGGGGTCGCTAAGAGACAGACATGACTGAGCGACTTCACTTTTACTTTTCACTTTCATGCTTTGGAGAAGGAAATGGCAACCCACTCCAGTGTTCTTGCCTAGAGAATCCCAGGGATGGGGGAGCCTGGTGGGCTGCCGTCTGTGGGGTCGCACAGAGTCGGACACGACTAAAGTGACTTAGCGGCAGTATTTTACTAACATTATCAAAATATACATGAATATATATTAAATGCACACATGACCTGGTCAATGACCAGGTAGGTAGTAAGTGAAGTGGATGGTCAAGGTTCAGAGGTGTTCTTACTCACCTAGGGGCTGGAGCCTTTTATTGATGGAGGGGAGGGACCAGGTACCAGGAAGCGGGCCAGCTCTTGGAGGTGAGACACACTATCCCAGCATTGGGGTCAGCTGGTGTGCTCCAGGAGTGAGTTCCCCGTGGAGGACTGAGCTCTGTTAAGGATCAGCAATAGCAATTCTCTGACTCCTGTGCTTGCTCCCTTCTAGATTCTCCCCTGGGGCTCAGAACATCTTTATGGAAGTTCTAGTGAGTGTCAGCTATTCACAGAGCCCCAGAAGGGCTTGTCAGGGGTCGTGGCTTTGAAGGGAAAGCAGTGTTCTCTGGGTGTAGGTGTTAGTGAATGCTGGAAACAAGAAGAGTGCAAGCAGGTGGAAGTCAGCCTGACACTGAGGTCATTTTTGTTTGTTTGTTTTGTTTTCCCCAGTTGTCCCCTCCGGGTGCAATTCTTGGGAACTTTGGTTTTGTGGTATGGTAGAGGGCAATCACTGTATGTGTCTGAGTCCCTGTATCCTCATCAGTAGAATGAGGATAATAACTCCACCCTTCCAGGGGTTTGGTGTGAATTAAATGAGACGATACATTTAAACTACTTACCCTTGTCCTTCGCACTGGAATCTGTGCTTAACCAAATTTGATTTTCCTTTCCTTTGTTCTCCTTGAATAAGGGATACTCTGCTTGGTTTAGGGTTAGAATTCAGTTTAAGATTATTTCTTTTGGTCGTCACTGCTTCTTTAGCTTTTTTATGATTTTTAAAAATGTAGCCAGTATGTATGTTGCACTTCGTATGAACCGTATATTGTTTTAAGCACTTTTAATGTATTAACTCGTCTTATCTTTGTGAGAACCCTTGGGGGTACAGGTACTATGTCATCGCTCTTTTACAGATGAGAAAATTGTGGCACAGAGACCATAAGAAAACCTGCCCAAAAGATACTTCTCTAAAAAGTTTGAATGCAGGTGTTTTTAATTCACTTTTAACCGTTAGGTTAGTCATTAGGATCGGAAGTTTGGTCCAATTTGGTAACATTTTAAAATAGTTGGAAAATGGTGAAATATTATAAGATGAAAAAGTATACTTGATGAAGTGGAAAGCATAAGAAAGTGGAAATGTCTTGTATTTCCTGGATGATTGGTGAATTAAACATCTTTTTATGTATATTTTGGCTATTTCTCTGTCTCTGGAGAAATGTTTAAGTCCTTTGTCAACTTTTAAATCAAGGTTTTTTGTTTGTTTTTTGCTATTGCATGGTAGGAATTCCTTATGTGTTTTGGATTTTAATCCCTTATCAGATATGTTTCCAAATATTATCTCCCATTTTATAAGTTGCCTTTTCACTGTTGATTGTTTCCTTTGCTGTGCAGAATTTTTTTAAGCTAGTTTGATGTAGTCCCGCTTATCTAATTTTGCTTTTGTTACTTGCGGGTTTTGGTGTTATATCTGAGATATCATCACCAAGTCCAATGTCATGAAGCTTTCCCCTAATGTTTTCTTCTAGGAAATTTACATTCTAGGTCTTTAAATCTCTTTAATTGGGTTTTGTGTATGATGTAAGATAAAGTTCAGTTTCATTCTTTTGCATCTGCATATCCTGTTTTCCCAACTCCATTTGTTGAAGAGATTTTCCTTTCCCCATTGAGTTGTCTCCTCACACTTTAGGGGTTGGCTATTATTGAAAAAACCCCAAAGATAACAAGTTGTCAGGGATCTGGAAAAATGAGAACCTTTGTACATTGTTGGGAACGTAAAATGATCCAGCCATTAGGGAAAAGAGTGTGGTTGTATCCCAAAAGATTAAAAGTAGATTAACTGTATGATCCAGCAACCCCACCTCTGAATATATATCTAAGAGAATTGAAATCAGGTTCTAGAGGAGACGTATGTATATTTCCACATTCACTGCGGTATTGTTCACAGAAACTAAGGTACGGAAACAACCTTCAGGTCCATTGACAGATGAATGGGTTAAAAAAAAAAGGTGCTATATACGTGCAATGGAATGTTTTTCATCCTTAAAAAAAAAAAGGAAATATTGTTGTATGTGATAACATAATTGTATGGGAAGGACATTATGCTAAGTGAAATAAGCCAGTCACAGAAAAACAAATGCTGCCTGATTCCACTTACAGGAGGTGTCTAAGATAGCCAGACTCATACAAATGGAGGTTAGAATGATGGCTGCTAGTTGTTAGGGCAGGGGATTATGGGAGGTTGCTATACAACAGATACAAAGTTTCAGGTATGAAAGATGAATTAAGTCTAGAGATCTGCTCTACAAGACTGTGCCTGTCGTCACTGATTCTGTGTCGTACATCTGTTTCTCATGTGGTGGTATTAATGCAAATGGTAGGCAGTGGGAAGAGGAAGGGAGATCAGAAGGTAGAGACTGTATTATATTCTTACCATGAATCAATGAGTATTGGTTTTTCAGGCAAATATGGGCTCAATTAAGGCGTCAAAGGCAGAGTTGCCACCTTGAAGTGCCTCTCTCTCAGGAGGTTTGCAAACTAATCCAGGAGCAGAGCGAGCCGGTGCAGGGGTGATGGGTGGGGTGACATATGTCCCGGGGGGCTGAGGACAGTCCTGGTTTCTGTCTTTCACTCACCAGCATAATTGTTATTTTTTAAAGAAATGTTAATTTCTGGCTGCCTTGGGTCTTCGCTGCTGTGACTGGGCCTTCTCTAGTTGCGGCAAGCAGGGGCTCCTCCTCGCCGCAAGGCTTCGGCTTCTCCTTGCCTTGGCTCCTCGTCCTGGGGCACACAGGCTCTAGAGCACTTGGGCTTCAGTAGTTGCGGCACACGGGCTTAGTTGACTCCCAGCATCTGGAATCTTCCTGAACCAGGAATCCGACTAGTGTCCCCTGCATTGGCAGGTAGATTCTTAACCACTGGACCACCAGGGAAGTCCTATAATTATTAATAACAGTCCTTTTCTTTCTCCAAGTCGTCCTGGCATATATGATTAGTTACATATTCACCTTAGTAATGAGGTGGGGGAAGTGCAGGGAACAGATGAAAAATGTTCTAGATGGACATTCTGAGAGGTGAGGTCCCTTTTCTCTCTGGGCAGCAGCTCAGTATCTGCAGGTGAGGTGGTTGGACAAGCCATCACCTATGGTTCTTTCTTCTTAATTCCATACTCGCCTAAGCTTTCATGTTTTGGAGGTGAAGATGCCCAGAGGGTGAGGTCTAATTTGTACAAGAAGCCCAGAGCCTGTCTGTAGGACCAACTCTTTCTGCCAAGCTCTCTTCTGGGCCCCCCTGCTTGACTGATTACAATAAATGATGTGTCATTTAAGAGCAGATGATGTGGAGATTGCAAGTCTGGGCCTGAAAGACTGAAATATTAATTGATAAAAAAGTAATTAATGAAAACCTAATTAAAGCAGACATTCTGAGTGGGGCGCTCTTGGAACCCTGGGACGGTCTCAATTACTGACTTTCCTCTGAGCTTATAATGTGTAATTGGGAGGTATTAGGCTCTAATGGATGAGATTAATACAAAAATTAATTAATGAAAAAGGAAATTAAATGTGAGTTTGTTAAAAAAAATTTCCAGAGGTGGGTATGTTCCACTGGAACAGTAACTGTTGGAAAGTTTATTGATGAAAATCTTCACAGATGACAAAGGCTTGCGTGTGGGACTGACATGGGAGGTCCCGTTTTGTGACAAACTCACCCTGCATCATTTGTCTCCATTAAATAGCGTCTGGAGACTTCCCTGATGGCCCAGGTGTAAAGACTCTGCCTCTCAGGGCAGGAGACGTGGGTTCAGTCCCTGGCTGGGGAACTAAGGTCTCACATTGTGTGAGACAGCTAAGCCTGCATGCTGCAAGTACTGATGCCCTGGAGCCCTTGTGCCACAGCTAGAGAGTCCGTGTGCCACAGTGAAAGATTCACGCAACACAGCGAAGACACCACGTGCCGCAACGAAGACTCAAGCAGCCAAATCAATAGTAAATAAATATAGTTTTAAAAAGAGCATCTGACATCAGCTAGGGCTGTGAGAGTCTTCATATGGAAAAATCAGAAGTTTTTCATTTTTTCTCCAGGAGAGAGAGTTCACTCTGGCCTCCCTTTGATGAGGCATCACTCCTACAGAAGAAGGTAAACAAAGATGAGGTCTTTTGGTGGCTCAAAAAAGAAATAGACTCTCGGATCAGTGTAGAGTATGGGATTAAAAAGAAATCTACTCTTCCTTCAGCTATTTGAAAAATTAACTTCCCTTCATATCCAGGAGACCTGTTTTTACAGATGTTTATGGGCTAGTGACGTTTGCAAGGGCCCCTAATGATGCTGGCTTGCCGTGAGGACTCTCCTCTCCCATGTGCTTCTGCGCACCGTGACTTGACCTTCTGCATGATTCACTGCTCTGTTCTATTGATCTGCAGTTAATCACTTCTGGGTTTCGATTTTTCTCCCTTGAAATGAGTCAGGGAGTTGAGGCATGCTCAACACAGTTCACGATGCAGCTCTAGCTGCTTCTGGAATTTAGTGTGCACAAAAGTCACTTGGGGAGCTTGTTAAAAATGAATGGACTCTGTGGTCCCATCCCCTGGCTGAAGCTGCTCCTTTAGTTTCGGGGTGTGGCCAGGGAATCTGCATTTTCATGTGGTGCTTTAGATACAGATGCCAGGGGCACCGCGATCTTTGAGTCGAATGCTTTTTTCCCACTGAGTGAACTAGTGCTTACTTTTAATTCAAAGATTTGGGTTCTCTGGACTGAATATGTCCCCTCAAAATACACGTGCTGAATCCTCACGTCCCGTGTGATGGTGTTTGGAGGTGGGGGGTTTGCAGGTGATTAGGTCACCCTCATGCTAGGTAAAAGAGGCCCTAGAGAAATCCCATGCCCCCGTCTGCCGTGTGAAGTTGCAGTGGGTTCTCACTAGACACAGAATTTGTCGGTGCTTTGATCTTGGACTTCCCAGCCTCCAACACTGTGAGAAATAGATTTCTGTTATTTGTAAGCCATCCAGTCTAGAATATGGTGAGGGCAGCCTCAAAGGACTGAGACAGTGTGTGTCCTGGACTCAGTTTATATGCCCACCACGTTCTCTTGGGCTTATCTGTCCCTCGGCCTTGACTTCCTGCTCAGCATACTGTACCCACTTTGGTGGAAAGTGCAGCATCTTTGGTGTCCAAACTTGAGCAGATAGAGCCTGGATAAATCCTGTTCCATGGAGTGTGATCTTTTCCAAGGCTGCCTGGAGGGAATTGGGTATCACAACCTGTGCACACAGGAGTCGGGACTCTTGCAGGGTGACCTTGAATGAGAGAGCCAGGAAGCAAGGCAGCAGATGAATGCCTTTCCCTTCCTTTGCTGGAAGGAACTATCCAGGGCAGAGTGGCTCCATACAGCTGCACCGAAGCTGCTGGCTGTGTTATCTTGCGAAGCTGTGGCCCACTTAAGGATGTACCGTGAGGTGTGGGTTTTTCCTCCTTCACTGTTTCGCTTCTCCTTTTCTTTCACTTTTGCTACCCAGGCATTGCATCTGGTGTTAGTGAGAATGTGTTGCTTCAGCCTTTGTCCCTGGCTGGACTGGCAGTGCACTTGCTGGCTGAGCAGTCAGATAATCTTGGTGAGCCTTCATCTCTCCATCTGGTAAATGGGTACAGCAATCTTAGTACTTTCTGTATGGGGACATTTCAAAGCTCAGTAACATTTATAATATATTTATTAACTTAATTATAATAAATATATTTAATATAATAATAAGATATGGAAATGAGTACAGTATACCAGGATGCTTGCTCCCACCCCCAAGGGAGAGAACTTCTGCCTGGAAAGACTCTCCTGTGTCTTCCAACAATCCTTCCTTTAAGTTCTGCTCACCAGGCCTCATCATGGTTCTATTTCCCCAGAGTTCTCTTTAGGGAGAAATGTGATGATCGAATAATAGGAAAATCAGGTGTACTTGAAAGGTCTGTTTCTCCCGGGACAGCCATACTTTGGAGTCTAGGTTACACATCAGCGTCTTGTGAGTTGGATCCATTAAGTTAGTCCCGCTAACTTAATGGATCAACTTTGACAGGCTTGGGTTCAGAGTTTGTAGTGCTGAGGGTCTACCTCAGCCTGCGAGACTGTACCACGGGGCAGCCATCCTTTCCTGTGTGAGAGGTCTTGGAGGCCCCTTGGCCCCTGTGATCTCTCTCTGGCTTCTGTGTATCTCTCAGGGTGTGATACATCCATCCAGGGCTGTGATCTCAACTAGGTGCTACTTTGTCTTCCAGGGGACGTTCGGCAATGGCTGGAGAGATTTTTGGTTGTCACAGCTGGGAGAGGCACCCATAGCATCTGGTGGGTACAGGACAGGTGTGCTGTTCAACATCCTGCGAAGCACAGGACAAGTCTTCCCAACAAAGAATTACCCAGTTCAAAATGCCAGGAATGCCAGCACTGAGAAACCCTGGTCTGGACAGGCTCAGTCACCTGGGGTTTGCCTTGCAAGGACACTAAAAAGTCATCAAGGGAGAATTCCGCTGTCTCTGCAGAAGCGAGAAGATTTAACTTCTCCATGGGCTGAGAAGCTTCAGATGGATGACTTCTCTGAATCTTGGGGCCAGGTCTTCTTTTAGGAGTCTGGTAAACTCTATTCAGTAGGGGCTAACTGCATGTGGAGGTGAGAGATGACTTTCCCGCTGGAAGTAGAGGTCACTCAAATTCTCCTTCAAACAAGCAGTAAACTGCGGTTTCACTATTAACTCACCGATGACTTAACCCAAGAATGACAAGGGGTATCATGGCAAGAGCATGGACTCAGACCTGTTTTCCAATCCTGGCTTCACTTTTTATTGAGCCCTATGACTCTGAGTAAGTTTCTTAACGTCTCTGAGCCTCAGTCTTCTCATCTGCACACTGGAGGTGGCCATGTCTGCCTTGCCCTGTGCTTATTGATGGAGAGCTTGGCACTGGTGGAGAGGTCCACCCTTCCCCGACCTTCAGTAGCCTTCCCAGATAAGGGAACTGACCTTTGGTTCCGATTTTCTTTCTTTCCCTCCTCCCTGTACTCTCAGTTGACTTGGACCAATTGCATCTATAGGTTCTGCAGAGGAAGGAGTGGTGTTAGAAAGAATAAAGCTGATGGAGAAGGGACCCATTTCATCCATGACCTGAAAGGGCATGAAAGTGTCTGTTAAGACACGTTTTATTCAGCTCAAGATTTTTTAAAACTTAATGTAATTTTTTAATTTAAAGAAGACCCCCCCTCTCTTTAGCTGATGAGCCTGGTCTGCTCTGCATCCTCTCTCTCGACCTTCTGCAGACTCTTTAATCCTGACAGCTTCTAGTGTTCCTCTTGGCTCATGGTCTGGGGGATAGAACCAGGGGTCTGAATGTCTTTCCCTAAAATGGAAGCTTGGGGTCTTAAAAAATGTTTTCTTTCCCAAGCCTTGTTTCTGGCTATTCACATACTTCATCTCATGTATTTCTCATAGCAACTCTAGGAGATGGGTATCAGTTCAGTTCAGTTCAGTTGAGTTGCTCAGACATGTCCAACTCTTTGCAACCCCATGGACTGCAACACACCAGGCCTCCCTGTCCATCACCAACTCTTGGAGCTTGCTCAAACTCATGTCCATTGAGTTGGTGATGCCATCCAACCATCTCATCCTCTGTTGTTCCCTTCTCCTTCCACCTTCAATCTTTCCCAGCATCAGGGTCTTTTCCAGTGAGTCAGTTCTTCGCATCAATGGCCAAAGTATTGGAATTTCAGCTTCAACATCAGTCCTTCCAATGAATATTCAGGATTGATTTCTTTTAGGATGGACTCGTTGGATCTCCTTGCAGTCCAAGGGACTCTCAAGAGTCTTCTCCAACACCACAGTTCAAAAGCATCAATTCTTCAGCGCTCAGCTTTCTTTATAGTCCAACTCTCACATCCATACATGACCAGTGGAAAAACCATAGCCTTGACTAGATGGACCTTTGTTGGCAAAGTAATGTCTCTGCTTTTTAATATGCTGTCTAGGTTGGTCATAACTTTTCTTCCAAGGAGCAAACTTCTTTTAATTTCTTGGCTGCAGTCACCATCTGCAGTGATTTTGGAGCCCCCCAAAATAAAACAGCCCCACTGTTTCCATTGTTTCCCCATCCATTTGCTATGAAGTGATGGGACCGGATGCCATGATCTTAGTTTTCTGAATATTGAGTTTTATGCCAACTTTTTCACCCTTCTCTTTCACTTTCATCAAGAGGCTCTTTAATTTTTCGCTTTCTGCCATAAGGGTGGTGTCATCTGCATATCTGAGGTTATTGATATTTCTCGCAGCAATCTTGATTCCAGCTTGTGCTTCCTCCAGCCCAGTGTTTCTCATGATGTACTCTGCATAGAAGTTAAATGAGCAGGGTGACAATATACAGCCTTGACGTACTCCTTTCACAAGTTGGAAGCAGTCTGTTGTTCCATGTCCAGTTCTAACTGTTGCTTCTTGACCTGCATACAGATTTCTCAGGAGGCAGGTCAGGTGGTCTGGTATTCCCATCTCTTTAAGAATTTTCCACAGTTTGTTGAAGGAGGTGGGTATGATTATCTGCAATCCGCGGCTGAGGAAATTGAGCCTCCTACAGCCTTGTAAGTGGGTGAGCTGAGATTTAGACTCAGAACTGGGTGACTCAGTCAGTCATCAAGTCCTGCTGATAACTTTTGAATCTACTTCTGCCTCCCTGTATCCACTGCTGTCATCTTGGGCCAAGCTGCCATCAGCTGTCACCTGGACCACTGATAGACCGTGCATGACTTCTCTGCACTCACCAGTGTTTCCTCTCAGCCTGCTTCCTACTCCAAAGACATTGAAATCAAGGATTGGGACCTTATCTCAAATATTCAGCATGGAATCCCCAGTGCTTGACATCATTCCTGGCACATAGTAGGTGCTCAAAACTGTTGTGAATGAATAAATGAATGGTTAGATTTGCATTTTGGAAAAATTTCCTGGTTAATGTGATTTGCTCATCCATCCATTCGTCCACTCCCCATCTCTCTCTCTGTCACCTGTCCCCTCCCCATTCATCCATCCATCCTTCATCACCCTCATTCATCTATCTCTTTATTCATCTAATCAATTTTATCAGGGCAGTAAAAAGGCAACACACATTTAGTGCTATTAGGTCAGACTGAAATAGGTATTATAAAAGGGCTCTTTGATGCAGAAAACATCATATGATTTCTTTTTTAAGAGTGAATCAAGATAAAAGCAGGCACTTTTCATGAGTTTAACATGTGCCTGAAAATTTGGACCTTCATCTAAAATATTAAAATACAACCTGTGCTTTTTCTAATTTTCTTCATAGATGATCAGAGGCAGCATGAGTAATTCAAATACAAGCTAAATTCTAATCCCTTGCCTGTTAGAAAGCTACTTGCACTTTGGGGTGCAAAACAGAGATTGCAGACATATTAATATTTAAGAGCTTGGAGACTGTCTAAGTGAAGGTGGAGGCATGTAAAACAAGAACCCGCTTCAGAGCAGATTTCCATAAGGTCCGGTTAGGGGGCTGCACAGTCTCACTAAGGGTCTCTGTCCGCGATCCCGGCTGCTACCCCACACACCAGGCAGCCCAGCTCTGCCTCTGAGCTTGGAGTTTGGTCCTCTTGGTACCCTCAAAGAGATCCCGGGGATTCTCTGCTGCCTTCACAGAGTTTTCTGCCTGTGGTCATAGTTAACAAAGGCAGCTAGGTGAGGAGGGACGAGATTACCAGCGCAAGAGCCTCATAAATATGAGATGAGACGGCTGGGATGGAAATGAAAGTTGAGATGCTCAAAAATAAAGCGTGAAAGAGCCCTGGCCCGGTATAAGAACAGGATTGATCTCTGTACGCTGACAGAATGTACGATTTTCCCTTCGCTTTACTATAGTGCTTCTGTTTCTATAGAAACCACCAATTTTATAGACAGAGAGCCTGTGTGAGAAGGCGCGGGGCGTTCAGTTTGAAGCCAAGTGCCGTCAGGGCATTGGCACTCCCAGCCCCGGGGAGGGGCCTTTCTTCTTGCTAGCTAACTAGCTCTCCTGGGGATAGTTAATGATTACCCGGCTTGGAACCTGTCACTATTATTATAATACTTGCAATGCTTCTTCCTTGTGTAGAGCCCCTGAAGAGTTCTAGGGCTCTTAGAAGCATTCCCACGGAGGGCAGTGGCGCAAAGACCCCCCTGCCTTCCATTCATTCATTTGTTCAGCTGATACACACTGATATCTCAGCACCAGACACTGGGTTGAGCCCTGGAGGAGTCCACACCATAGTAAGGGAGTCAGACAGGCAAGGCGACAACTTCATTTTGGTTCTACTAGAGAGGTTTTTCTGGCCAGGCTCCTTTAGAGAAAAGAGGCTGGAGCTGGTTGGATCTCAGGCAAGGGTTGGCAAAGATAAGCAGGGTCTGAGTGTTTCAGTTAGTTTTTGCTGCATAACAAGCTACTCCTAAGGTAGTAGCATCGACCAACAACTGTTTACTATGTTTGTGATTCTGTGGATTGGAAATTAGGGCAGGGCATGGTGGAAAGGTTTATCTCTGTCCCATGTTTGCGGCCTCAGCTGGGGTAGCTCAGAGGCTCAAGATGGCTGAGTAATAGATGGCTTTGAATGTTGATTGTTCTCACCATTTGATATCTGCTGTGTCTGGATTGTCCAAGAATGGATTTTCTACCCACGGGTCTAGCGCCTGGCTGGATGGCTAGAACAACTGGCCTCATACCTTCTCTTTACTCGCTTGGGCTTCCCTCCATCATGGCCTTCTCAGGATAGCTGGACTTCTTCATGGCAGTGGATGCTATCAGGCTCATGATGACCTAGCCTCAGACATCCTTGAGCATCATGACCACAGCCTTCTGTTTAGAAGACTAATTACTAAGACTAGAGAAGACTGAAGGGGAGGGGAGGGATGTGCCCTCCCTTTCAGCAGGGGAATGGCATGCATGTCTGGGGAGGGAAGGGGTTGATGTCAGACACCTTGGAGATGAAGTTCCTGAACTTCTGTTTTCAGGAAAGATGTGAGACTCTAATGAAGAGGAAGTCAAGATTGTAATGTTGCAGCAATGTGGTTGCTGGACAATGGGTCTGACAGGTGGGAAGAGAATGGTAGGGAGTGGGATATTGATATTGCACATGGGGAGAGGCTCTTGGCTCAGGTTTTGATTCAGAGAGTGTGTTCCATAATGTGTTCGTGTGGCAGAGATCATGAAAAATGACATGGGCACTTGTGAGTATGATGCTCAGCGTGGAGTTAGGCCTGGCAGTCTTGATTCTAGCTGCAACTGCTGGTTATACATGACAGGCTCCAACCCAAAGTGGCATAAGCAAAGAGGGAATGGGTTGGATCATTTACTTGAAAAATCCTGGAGTTGGTCTCTTTAAGCGTTGCTGGACTGAGAGTATCACAATGAGTCATTGGTTCGTGGCCTCTCTCATCTTTTCACTTTGCTTTCTTTTGACCTGGCGGAACTCCTAGGTATGCTTTCCTCCTAGGGAAGGAAGAAGCCTGCATCCTTATACCTCTAGGATCAGTACTAGAGAGAAAACTGCTCATTTCCAACCATTCAAAGCGTAGACCAGACTTTTGCTGGCTTATATCAGATCCAAGGCCATCCCTGAACCATTTACTTTAGCCAGGGGTTTACAGGATTCTGATTGGCTGACTCTGAGTTAAAGTGTCCACCCCTGGGGCAGGTCAGGGTAGGGAAGGCCAGCTCTCCAGAGTATGACCCGGATGTTCTTAGAGACGAATGAGGAATGGATATAGGGCACCTCAAGCAGTACTGTCCTCTCCAGGGGGCAGTTGAGGCTTAGGGAATAGATGAGATGGTCCAGGAAGAGAGTGTTATGAATGAGAATGGGGCCTAGGATAGGGCCCTGAGTAGCATCTAAGGATAGGCTAAGAAGGCAGACACCATGAAAAAGTCAGGGATGGAGTACCCAGGGCAGGGGTGGATGGGAGGAGAACCAGTGGTATGTGGCTTTCTAGAAACCAAGGGAAGGATGCATTTCAAGAGGCAGTGGTAAGTAAGTACTAGAAGTGCCTTGTGGAAATAAACTGAGATTCACTCATTCATTTGACAGATATATACTGAGCACCTTCTATGTGTCAGGCACTGTTCTAGTACTGGGGATACAAAAGCAAACAAAACAGACAAAATCCTCTGCCCTCAAGGATCTTACATCCTAGATGCAGGGCAAGGTGGAGACCTTGGTGAGGACTGTCTCAGTGACTGGCAGATGGCACTGTGTTGAAGAGTGAGTGGAAAGTGAAATGATGGGACAGGGGGTGTGTATGTGTGTGTGTGTGTGTGTGTGTGTGTGTGTGTGTGCGCGTGCAGACACATACTCAGTCGTGTCCAACGCTTTGGGACCCCATGGACTGTAGCCTGCCAGGCTCCTCTGTCCATGGGATTTTCCAGGCAAGAATACTAGAGCAGATTGCCAATTCCTACTCCAGGGGATCTTCCCAACCCAGGGATCAAACCTGTATCTCTTGCATCTCCTGCATTGGTAGACTGGTTCTTTACCGCTGCAGCACCTGAAAAGCCAGAGGTGAAAAGTGAGTGAGTTCAATTTCTTGCAAGAGGATTGTCAAGGGGAGAAAAGAAAAGGATCAAGGGCTGGGGTGGATGAGACATTGGGTGAATATTTTAGTTTATTCTTTTTTGGCTTAGTAGCTTGTAGGTTCTTAGTTCCCTGACCAAGGATTGAACCCTTGCTCCCTGAAGTGGAAGCACGGAGTCCTAACCACTGGACTGCCAGGGAATTCCAGTTTTGTTCTTTTTTAAAATGTGAATGGGGCTCTCTCTTTCCATGTATATGTTAATTATTTTTTGATTGCCTCAAATATTTCGATATTGTGTATGGGCTAGTCAACTCTGAGAAAACCTCACCACTTGTCTGTTTACCTAAAGGAGATTCAGGGAGGTATTTGGATGGAGGGAGAGAGGTAGTACTAGAATTTTCCCTGCCCCAAGCAGAAAGTCTGGGTTGTCCTGCCATCCAGAGAGGAGAGGAAGAAACCCCTTCCCACCTCCCTTCAGTACCTCTGCGAGGGGCTGGGGAAAACCTGGGCCACGTTTAAGCACCTGCAGTATGCAGAGGGCTTGCCTGGTGGCTCAGACAGTGGAGAATCTTCCCGCAGTGCAGGAGACCTGGATTCGATATGGGTTGGGAAGATCTGGAAAGGGGAATGGCTCCCCGCTCCAGTATTCTTGCCTGGAGATTTCCAGGAACCAAGGAGCCTGACAGGCTACAGTCCATAGGGTCACAAAGAGTCAGACACAGCTGAGAGACTAACACTTTTGGTATGCAGAAAGGATGTATTTTTACCTGCTCAAGTCTCTCCATCCGAAACAAAACAAATAATCCAATCTCGCTGTGAGCCTGCATTCTTGATTTTCAAATTCTTCCTTCGCACCCACAGTGCCAGCTGCTTGTGAATGGGGAATTGGGCAGACCTTAGGTAGCGTAGGGGCAGAGACAGGGGTAATGTGGATAATTGGCCCCTGGATAATTGAGAGTTGATTGTAATTAACCTATTTTGGAAGCACAATGCAAGATCCCATATCTGCACTTCTTATGCAGTCTGTTCAGAACCCTCTTTGTAGCTGCTGGCTTTCACCTGACATTCCATGGTTCTCAGCTGAGGTTTATTTTTTACACCCCCCCCCCCAACCCCCGCCAGGTAACATTTGGCAAGGTCTGGAGACATTTTGTGGCCGTCATGACCGGGGAGCGATGTGGCTGGTATCTAGTGGTTAGAAGCGAGGATGCTGTTAAACATCCTACAATGCACAGGGCCGCCCCCCAGGAAAGGAATAACCTACTCCATGTGTTGACAGGGCCGAGGCTGAGAAGCCCTTCTGTTTTTGTGGCAGAGGGGAGTGACCGTGATGTTGAGGGAAGGAAGACTTGGAGCAAAAACTAGACGAGTATGTACCGCAAATGACGGTGAGACTCCCACCAGAAGGTAATGGATGTTGAATACTAGGACAGAATTTTTTTTTTTTCACCAGAGAATTCAGCGGTTGCATTTATAGCCTCAATTTGAGGCTCTTGTCTAAGAAACTGATAACATTCTGACTTTGTGTCATGTGCATAGCGTTCTCTGCTGATACCACAGTGGGGTCAGGTCACAATTTGTTATCCTTGCAGCTAAATTTAAACTCTCAGGGTTGCTTATTTCTTGGAATTGCCGCCTTTTGTTTTCTTTGGAAGCATACGAGCACATACATATTAATGTTCCCCTTTCTCTTTCTGAGTGCTGGGCCTCCCAGAACCAGGCAGGGCTGCACTCTGGTGTCCATCACTGATCTGGCCCTGCCATCTGCCACCCGCCACCCCATGGCACTCCCCAGGGTCATGCATGGAGATGGGCTGCATGCCCCCCACCCCCCAGGGCTCTTGCAGCTGGAGAGAGATTCCAGGTGAATTTGATTCGGACTCTGCACTTCTCAGGGTATCAGGGGAGGAGAGAGGCTATCTGCTATGAATTCTCTGCATCCCACACTGGACACTTTGTCATCTTCAACTGACAAGTGGTGCAAAGCCCAGTGGACATACCGATCCATGCTGCAGCATGGTGAACCTCCAGAATGTGATGTGAAGTGAAAGAAGCCAGATGCAGAACTCACATGAGATGACTCCATCCATGTGAAATGTCCAAAATAGGACACTCCATAGACACAAAAGCAGATTCGTGATTGCCAGGGCCTGGGGAGGGATGGGGAGTGACTTCTTAATGGGTGAGTAGGGGGGAGCTTCTTTGAGAGTGAAAACATGTCTTGGAACTAGTTCCGTGTGGTGGCTACACAGTGTTGTGAAGGTACTAAGAATGCTACAAATTGTACTTTTTAAAAATGATTAATTTTATGCCATGTGAATTTCATCTCAATTGAAAGAAATAATCTGATAGAGAGCTCAGTGGTCCATCACTAGACCACAGAGCCCGGACCCACTGCAGGGTGTGTGGGCACTGCAGGGGTGGGAGAAGACCCTTCCTCAGGGGAGCCGGCCCCTAGGAGGCCCTGGTGGGCGACGCCCTGCCCTGTTGGACACAGGATGCAGGAAGCTTCTGCTGGAGCTTTGTCTCTTTCATGTTCCATTGGAAGTGATAAATGAAGCTTTGCATCTGCTTCACGGCAGATTAGTCCCTGGAGAGGCAGCAGACACTCTGGCAGACAAGTTTAAATCCTCCCCAGTAGCCAGCTTCTTGTAGGATGTAAAACAGAGCTGGGGAGAGGGAGCGACTTGCCAGCAGCATCATAGGGGCTGGGTGGCCAGCATGCCTTCTCCCTGGGCTCTAACACCCGAGTTGTCCAGAAGATGCAGGGCTGCAAAAACAGCCCATTTTACTTGCCACATCGCCCTGTGCTCCAACTTGAGGGACACGCTTAGTTCCAGATCTGAGATAAACTATCCACCAGTGATGCCTAGTGATGACAGAAGTCATCCTGCTCTCACTTATTAGCGACTTTGGGCAAATTATCTAACCTCTCTGTACTCTGGTTTCCTTATCTGAAAAATGGTCATCATAATGCCTGTCCCACAGGAACCGGTGAAGCTTAGATGAGCATATGTAAATATATGTTCTTATATATATATATAGTATATGTATATCATATAAATACAATTATAAGTACAAAAGTCCATCTAGTCGAAACTGTGGTTTTTCCAGTAGTCATTTATGGATGTGAGAGTTGACTGTGTAAAGAAAACTGAGAGCCAAAGAATTGACGCTTTTGAACTGTGGTGTTGGAGAAGACTCTTGAGAGTCCCTTGGACTGCAAGGAGATTCAACCAGTCCATCCTAAAAGAAATCAGTCCTGAATATTCATTGGAAGGACTGATGCTGAAGCTGAAACTCCAATACTTTGGCCACCTGATGCTAAGAACCGACTCACTGGAAAAGACCTTGATGCTGGGAAAGATTCAGGGCAGGAGGAGAAGGGAACGACAGAGGATGAGATGGTTGGATGGCATCACTGACTCCATGGACATGAGTCTGAGCAAGCTCTGGGAGTTGATGGACAGGGAAGCCTGGCGTGCTGCAGTCCATGGGGTCACTAAGAGTCAGACACGACTGAGCGACTGAACTGGACTGAACTGATAATTATATTAACAACATTGATCATTATTACCATATATATTTTAATATAAACCAGAAGTATTTATAATATATTGTTGTTTTCCAGTCACTAAGTCATGTCCGACTCTTTGTGACCCCCATGGACCATACACACCAGACTCCTCTGTTCTCCACTATCTCCCAGAGGTTGCTCAAATTCATGTCCTCTGAGTCAGTGATGCTATCTAACCATCTCATCTCTGTCACCTGCTTTTCCTTTAGGATTTCCTATATAGTGGGTGGGAAGAGGTTTTCTGAGAAGCTGATGTTGGAACTGAGACTTGATTGAAGAGAAGAAGGTGCTGGTCAATGAAAGGTGGCAGACTTTTTGGGTGGAGGGTATAGCAGGTGCAAAGGCTCTGAGGTGGGAGAGAACCTGGCCTGTTCAAGGAAGTGAATACAGACCAGGGTGGTGGGGGTGAGCAAGGAATGTGACTCCAGGGAAGCTAGAGGAGTTGAAAGGGTGCTTTCCGGGCAAGACCTTATGGGCCATGGCCAGGGGTGTGGCTTTTATTCCTGGTTAAAAGTGAAGCCAGTGCAGAGTGTGTGTGGCTGGCTTTGTGTTTTAGGAAGGTCGTGTTGCTGTTGTGGGAGGGGATGGCTTGGAGAAGAGCAACTTGCAGGTTCTTGCACTTACTCCCAGGAGGGAATCCACCCTTGCTCTTCTTGTCTGCTTAGGAAGATGGAAACGCCAGCAGAGGCCCTTTGAAGTTCTCCAGCTCTCAGATTCTAAGCTGGTATCTTCTCTGTGCTCCCATGCCTGCTCTTGAGAACTCGTCATGACTCAGTGGGGAGGTAGTGGGCACAGGGGAGTGAAAGGGTTTTGGGAGGCAGACAGAACCCAGATCTTTTCTTATTTTGGCTGCTGTCTTCACCCCATGTTGACCCTAGTGAATGAGGTTCAACTCATGACCAGACTCTCCTGGAGCAAATAGGGCTTAAGTAATGTCAGTGGGGCTTCTTGATTTGGGTGATATGGTGAGAGAGATTAAATGGGCACCTTCAGTTCTTTTAAGCAAGAAGAAGGGGATGTAGGGGACGTAGCAGCAGGTAAAGTGGGAGATTCTGACTGGATGGAGGTGGAGCTTCCTGTTTCCTCTGGCTGATTCGCGTCGATTCAGAGAACTGAAGCCACTGTCCAGCACCTGGAGGATGGGGGTGGGGAGAGTAAGCTGCTGGGTCTTCAGTGGGCAGCACTTTTTTTCCTTAGGCTGGGCTTTCTCATGCCAGCTCAGATCCAGGCATCAGGCAAAAGTTTCTAACCTGAGGGCTCTGCAGACTTAACCAGAAGCTGGTTCCCCAGAGCGCTGGCTTTAGAGCTGTTGGGTCAGTCCCAGGACATGGTAAGCTCTGATCTTGTACTTTGGGCTGATAGCTTCTGGGTGTCTGGGGACCTCCTGGGACACCTTCCACACTCTGATAGCTTCCTGACGTAGCCTTTTGGCAGCCAGACCACCGGATTTCTGCCTGTATGTCCTTAACATGGGGTTTTTAAGCTGGGAAGCCCTGTTGAAAGATCTCTTTCCCCTTGAAGTCATGTCTGGGTTTTGATAAAATAAATGGATGATTGAAATGGATGTTGCAGAAATATGTCACATAACAGTGAGCCACAAGCCCTTCTCTTGAAACATGGATGTGCTAAATATTAACCTCTGTGCATGCCAAGGCTCTGTTGCAGAGATTAGCATGCAGTTAATGTAAGTGATTCTCTGTTTATTCAACAAGTCTTAATGGACCCCTGACCAAAGCAAGGTAGTGATGATAGACATTTATTGAACACTTCTTAAAAGCCAGTGAGAACCAAAATATTCTGTGCATTTTATCTCTTGGAGTCCTCTGTCAACTTCATAAGGAGGGTACTTCCAATATCCTTTGGGGGGCATAAAATAGCTGCTAAAGGTACCAGCTAAAGGTCATTGAGCCACAGCTAGTGGGAGTACTCAGTACTAAGGATGTGAGAAAAAGTCAGAAAAGGCCCCCTGGCTGGCTTTCATCCTTAGACTAGTACAAAGAGGCAGACTTTAGACAAACACTTCGACAACTACAAAAATGATAAAGGCTTTGAAAGCAAAGTCCAGAAAGAGGTTGTGTTGATGACCTAGCCTGTTATTTTTTGGATGGGGTTTGTTCCAGAAAGGCTTCCATAGGGGAAAGTGATTGTAGCCAAAGAACATTCTCCATCTGGAAACACATGCTTGGGTTCTGCCATTCGCTGGTGCGTGTTCCCTGGGAATGGTGACTGGGGTGGGTGAATAGCTGGCCTGTCTGTTTCCTCCTCTGGTCCCTCTTGATTTTCACCAGCCAGTGTGGATGTGCCGCACCCATTTCTATTTGCGGAATGCCTTTGGGCTGGGCATCTGCAAATCCTCTGTGATATCTTAGGAATCAAGTCCCTATCAGTGGGCGTCTCCGAACAGTGACTCCCCACCCTTCCCCCCGCCCAGGTGGCCTGCATTTCTCTGCAACCACGGCCACAGTGTTTCTACAGCATGAGTGTTCTCCTGGGTTCGGCTCCTGCCTCCATCCCTTGGAGAGAGTTGTATTTTTCTGCTTTTAGTGGGAATAATGACTTTGTGCTAAAGAAGGGCTCCTTGGTTGTGGCCTCTTTTATGTCACTCCCTGGATTGTGCTTTTCACAGGAGTCACTGAAGGCAAGGCTGTTTGAGCATGTCACCTTCGATGTCATGTAGCCTCCCTTTCAGGAGAGTTCATGGACTTTTCTGATTTCAGCATAATTTTCTACTTGTAGGATATTCCTGTTGTACTAACACTTCTTTACCTCAAGCAGTGTATGGCCAAGTAGGGCATATGAGAGTGGCCCGTGAAGTTAAAGTCCCATCTCTTTCTTTCTGGCATCTCAGGGAGTGACAGCCTCAAAGTGTTTTGTTTTTTTTTTTTCCCCCCGCCGGCCCCCAAAAGTGTGTTTTAAGAAGAGTGATCTGGGGCTCAGAGGGACTGGAGGGTGCAAAGAAGAGCGTGCATGCCTTTCCCTCTCAAAAGGACTGGAGGACTGGAGGGAGACTGGTTAAGAAGCCATCACATCCATGTGACTGCAAAGCGCATTATTTCATTTTTGTTTATGGCAAAATAATATTCCTGTGTGTGTGTGTGTGTGTGTGTGTGTGTGTGTGTGTGTGTGTGTAGACATACACACCACATCTTCTTTATCCATTCATCTGTTGATAGACACTTAGATTGCTTCCATGTCTTGGCTATTGTAAACAGTGCTGCTCTGAAGACTAGGGTGCTGCATGTATCTTTTCAAA
This sequence comes from Ovis aries, assembly GCF_016772045.2. Classification (NCBI taxonomy): domain Eukaryota; kingdom Metazoa; phylum Chordata; class Mammalia; order Artiodactyla; family Bovidae; genus Ovis; species Ovis aries. The sequence goes on along the minus strand of NC_056066.1, from coordinate 71,562,542 downwards.
TTAGAGTTTTCATCTTTTCTAAATATATGTCCAGGAGTGAGATTGCTGGATCATATGGTAACTCTATTTGTAGATTTTTAAGAAACCTTCGTACTGTTCTCCATAGTGGGTGCACCAATTTACTTCCCATCTACAGTACAGAGGTATTCCCTTTACAGAGAAAGACAAATATCACGACATTACGTATTTGTGGAACCTAAAAAAATGATACCGATGAACTTATTTACAAAACAGAAACAAACTCACAGATACAGAAAACGAACTTATGATTACCCAGGGGGAAAATGGGGGAGATAAATTAGGAGTTTGGGAGTGACATACACACTCTACTATATATAAAATAAGCTGCCAGGACTTACTCTACAGGGAACTATATGTATAACCAAGTCACTTTGCTATACGCTTGAAACTAACACAATGCTGTAAATCAACTATACTTCAGTAAAAATATTAAAAAGAGAAGCTGCACAGCCCAACTAGGTTTGAAAGGAAGGGTTGGATGTGAGAGACACCTGAGTAAGAAAATTGGCAGGATTTGATGACCCATTGGATATATATATCAAACTGGATATGAGAAGAGGCAGAATGGTTGCAGGGCTTCTCACCTACCAAGTACCTCTATAGACGAGGAGAATCAAGGGAGGCAGGTGGAAACTACTGTTTACTGAGTACTTGCATCAGCCAGGCACTATACAGAGTCCTTTGTAGGAGGACATCTTTCAGTCTTAACAGTGACTTTTCAGTTCTTTGAGTCATCATTTTACTTTACTGATGAGGAAACTGAGTCTCTGAGAGCTTAGGCTGTTTCCATCTGAGTGGGCTTTGGCGCTCTTTTCTGAACCTTTATTTTGCTGAGGGCCAGGCTTACCTAGAAACACAGGTAACATTTGTGGAGTTTCTGAAGCCAAACTAGCATCCTGCAACAGAAATCCACTATTTTTGTAGTGAAATGTACCCAGTGTCGAGAGAAGATGAAACCGTAGGCATGGCGTCCTCATTTTCTGAGCATCCTTAAGGCTCTTTAGGCTCTATCCCAAGGAGACACTTCAGGTTTTGGCCCCTTTCTGTCTGAGCTAGATGTGAACTTGTCCTTTGACCCAAGGTCAGGTGTCACATCTGTTGCTCCATCTCTCATATGCCTAACACATTGTAGACAGTCAATGGAGTAAACAGTCTCCCTTCCCCTATTCACCTTTGTCTTTAATTTGTAGATCTATTCTGCGTTTATGAACTCATTTCAAATTTTTATCTTGCGTCCCTGGCTGTTCCAACTCATCCCTTTTTCTCGTTCTTTAAATACAAATCCTCTTTGCCTTGGTTGTGGCTGTTGTAACTATACCTCATTTTTCCACTGGGCTTGCAATCTCTTCAACACGGTCAAAGGTCACTGTCTGACCATTTTATGTCCCCCATGTATCTATCTGGCATTATGCCTCAGGAGCTGGTCCGGTATAACATACAGAGGTGCATTTTAGAGGTAGAGGAATCTAGACTCAAATTTTGGCTCCACCATCTGTAGTTAGGTGCTCTTGGACAGGGTACTTGAAAGACTTTTAGCCTCTATCCTCAGTGGTAGACCTCAATGAATAAGGATTGTCTCCTGGGAAGATTATATTTTTGGAATTAAATCAGGTGACTATATATAAAAGGTCTGGTACCATGTATGACATGCTGATATACAGTAGACACTCAGTAAATGCTAGAGTATTCTTGTCCATTGCCCATCAAAGAGCAACAGAGTAGTGGTGTTGAGGGGGAGATAATTTGCTTTATCTTTATTTCTTTGTCTAACAAGCCCTTCCAGAACGGAAAAGAAAATGCTCAGCAAGTGTTTGTGTGGATGGGTGGATAGATAGAAGGTAAAGTGAATTATCATCACTGTCACTCTCTATGACTTTCCCCTACATTTTTTTTCAGAGCCCTTATTTCTACATGAAATGTTATTATTCATAAATGATATCATGGATCCATGTTTTTATTTATTAACCTTCTCTCTTACTAAAGTGTAAGCCTTTTGAAAGCCAGAACCTTGTCTGATTCACCAGGATAGCTCCAGCTCTTTGTCAAGAACATAACTCATAATAGATAACAATTGAATATTTGCTGAGTGAATAAAAATGGAATCAGTGGATTGATTTCCATGTGATTCAATGAACACTGTGTTAGCACCAGCTTTGGGTTAGTTACTGATACAGATGCTGAATACAGAGATGAACAAGACAAACCTTGTTCGCAAGAAGGAAGGGAGGACTTCCCTGGTGGTCCAGTGGTTAAGGCTCTGCCCTTCAAATGCAGAGGGTATGGGTTCGATCCCTGGTACGGGAACTAAGATCCCAAATGGTACATGGTGCAGCCAAAAATTAAACAAATTAAAAAAAAAAAAGGAAGGGAGAAGAGGAGAAAAGGGAAAAATAGACAAGCTCCATTCCTCAGTCAAATGGAGAAGTCGTGTCCCGCTTTTCAAATTTCTGAGCTAGTGTTGGTGGAAACACAGCCGAGTGGAAGGCGTAGGAATAAGTAACATCTGGAATGAAAGCTTTACGTTTTTGGAGTTACATTCTCCTTCGGAATTGGCTGCCCTCCCTCACCCTCCAGGAGCCTAGAAGGCTACCTTATCTGGCAGGAGAAATTGACATCCCATTGAAATTGGTGAAATATTTAAGCATTTGCAATCATAGTATGCTAAGCATTGCCATTTGGGAAAAACACACTTAATAAGAGGCCCTGACCCATGTAAATGTGTGAGAGCTGGTTGGCGTGTCTCCTCTTTTCTATGGATTATACAGAAACCAGCGCCGGTTAAGGGGGCAAGTGAGTTGATAAAAGCATCTCTGGAGAACAAGTACTAAATGGCTTCTTTATTGCTCACCTCTCAAGGAACCTTCTGTTTAAACCGCCAGCAGTTAAGTGCAGGTTAGACCTGTGAAGTTATTATAAATGCCGTTCTTAAGCCTTAGAACTTTATTTTTTAATTGGTTTCTTTTCTTTTTTTCAAACTACTAATGCAATAGGAAGAATGAAAATTTGTAATTCCTTAAGACACAAGAACTATTGAGAGAAAGAGAACAAAGAGGCTATTGAAACACTATAGACTTTCCCTAAAACCCAAACCAGGCGGAACCCCTTACCTCCCTTCGCTGCACAATGGAGCCCTCTCTAAGGAGCATGGGGGAGGGGGCCCAAGCTGGAAATCCCCAGCACCACATGTTATTGAATAAGAAATAGGCTCCTAGAAAGAGGAAGGGAGAGGCTATTCCTGACATGGAAAAATGCAAACAGTCAGAGATGTGGTGTCCTTACTGAACTCATTCTTTTTCGGAGCCTTTTTCTGCCTTCTCTCCTATGCGGCCAGCAATTTAAGGTCTAACCATTTTATGATTGAGGCTTAAAAATAAGTCAGTGAATGTTTTAAACAGATTTTCTTAGAGGTCACAGTGATGAAGTGTTCCAGTTCCAGTTCAGTCGCTCAGTTGTATCTGACTCTTTGCGACCCCATGAACTGCAGCATGCCAGGCCTCCATGTCCATCACCAACTGCCAGAGTCTACCCAAACCCATGTCCACTGAGTCAGTGATGCCATCCAACCATCTCATCCTCTGTCTCCTTCTCCTCCTGCCCTCAATCTTTCCCAGCATCAGGGTCTTTTCCAATGAGTCAGCTCTTTGCATCAGGTGGCCAAAGTATTGGAGTTTAAGCTTCAACATCAGTCCTTCCAGTGAACATCCAGGACTGATCTCCTTTAAGATGGACTGGTTGGATCTCCTTGCAGTGCAAGGGACTCTAAAGAGTCTTCTCCAGCACCACAGTTCAAAAGCATCAATTCTTTGGCACTCAGCTTTCTTTATATTCCAACTCTCACAACCATATATGACTACTGGAAAAACCATAGCCTTGACTAGACGGACCTTTGTTGGCAGAATAATGTCTCTGCTTTTGAATATGCTATCTAGGTTGGTCATAACTTTCCTTCCAAGGAGTAAGTGTCTTTTAATTTCATGGCTTCAGTCAGCATCTGCAGTGATTTTGGAGCCCAGAAAAATAAAGTCAGCTACTGTTTCTACTGTTTCCCCCTCTATTTGCCATGAAGTGACTGGATGCCATGATCTTCATTTTCTGAATGTTGAGCTTAAAGCCAACTTTTTCATTCTCCTCTTTGACTTTTGTCAAGAGGCTCTTTAGTTCCTCTTCACTTTCTGCCATAAGGGTGGTGTCATCTGCATATCTGAGGTTATTGATATTTCTCCTGGCAATCTTGATCCCAGCTTGTGCTTCCTCTAGCCCAGCGTTTCTCATGATGTAGTGTAAAGAGTCATAAAGAACCAAGTTCAGATCCCAGCTGTGCAGAGGTAGGAAGGAGATTGGTGCTTCAGTGAGAAGCTAATTGTTTAGACCCTCTGTTCTAGAGGACACCCCTTTGGGTTACCTGATTTTGTGTAACTTCTTTTATTGATTGTAGGTACCTAAGAGATACGTACATTCTCTTCCATCTGGAAGAGATTCCTGTGACCCATGCAACCTCCCTCAAATAATTTTACCTCCATTTGTATGTCTCTTGAATATTTCTTGCCTTATGGATGTGGTTGTTCTCTGGGTTTTCTTAAGAATCAGTTATAATATCTTCCTAACCTTCATTAATGATAGAATGAAATAAATCACTGATATAATAAAGTAATTCATCACATGTTCATTCTATATCTGTATCTGTATCATAATTGCATTGGATTATCTTTTAACACTAGTTTATGCCGATATTCTAAGTGGCTTAACTTCTGGGTCTTAATGTCTTTATGTAAAGAATTGGAATAATCATACTGAGTAAAATAATCACAAATTTTATCAAGGGTTTTGCCATTCATCGTCCCATTTGGTACTGATAGCTGAATAATGTTTAGCAATTAATTTTTAGCTATTATGGATGGTGAATGGGGTAACGTCTGTGAAATCTCTTTTATCAAGCATGATTCATAAAGTATGATTCAGCTGTTAGCTAGTGCTATTATTATTAGCATCAAATGAAGATTTAAGGGTTGCTTTTAAACTTCTGAAAACTGGTGATTCAGAAAGGAGAGGAAGTTTTCCTGGTGGCCCTAGAAGTTGAACGGAAGCTAATGGAGGGCACTGTAGGTTCAGGTTTTGGTGAAGGCCCCCTACCACCAGCCGTATTGATGGTGGCAGTGGGCTGCCTCTCGGGGTAGGGAGGTTGCCATCGCTGACAGTGTGCAGACGGAGACTAGGTTCTCATGGTAACTGTTGCACTACAGGCAGCCCTAGACTTGGACCCCTTCTGAGAAGCTGAGTGTGGAGAAGGCGCGTATGGGGATAATAACCTCAGGTTACAGCCAAGGAACCTGAGAACCGTGGCCTTAAGATCCCTCGCGGTCCCGTGAGCCCTATGCCTTCATTACATGTGGATAATACAGGAGCAGCACCTGGAATGCTGCGTGACTCCCAAGATGTGTGCGCGCTGGATGCTGGCTTTCAATAATCTGTCCGCTTTGATCACCTGTTACATCGTTTACCTGCACAGTAAGACACGGCATTTTTCTACAGCGTTGTGATATAGAGAGATGACATGTACAGCTGGAATTTCCCACTGCGCAGGTTTGGGCTACTGGCTGAGTCTGTGCCTTCCAAAGGGCCGAACATTGGTAGGTGAAAGGAGGAAACTGAGGCCAAGTGAAGCCCACCGAACCACCCAGGTCAAGCTGAACTCACTCTCGGGGTCTCTGACTCCCAGTCTGAAGGTCTCTCTTGTTTTCTGCCACATCCCAAATAGCTCCTGGCCTTCACTTGTAGCTTGGTCTTCCCTTAATCTTCAATTCTGTTCTAGGGCCAAAGCCTTGGAGTTGTCGCTGATAGCTTTTCTAACATACTCTCCGTTTAACACATCAGAAATCCTTGGCTGCACCTCCAAATATGTGTGTGTGTGTGTGTGTGTGTGTGTCCGTGTATGTCCACCCAGAATCTCAACTCTGCCCTGGGTTAATCCTTCATCAGCTCTCATCTGGGTTAGAGCAGCAGCTTCCTAACTGATCTCCCTACTCTAACTAACCTCCCTCTTTCTGCCCTGGTCAGCCTACTAAAATCTGTTTCCACCCATTATTCAGAGGAGACCTGTTAAGCTGTAAGATAGTTTATGTCACTCCTGTGTCCCAACCCCCCAGAAATTCCTCAGTTCATTCAATGGAAAAGCCAAAGTTCTTACAAATGCCTCCGAGGCTTTCTGTGGTCTGCCCCTCACACCCTCTGTCTCCTTCTAATTCTCATTCTCTTTCCTGTAGGTCACCCCATCCCCACTGGCTTATATTTCTGCCTCAGGACCTTTGCACCTGCAGCTTCTGTAACGTTCATCTGTCAGATAGCCAGGTGGCTCATTCCCCTGTGTCTTTGATGATTTTTCTCAAATGTCACCTTGTCCCAGGGGCCTTCCCTACCTGCTGTATATTTCCACCTGCACCCCTCATCCCTTCCCTGCTTCATTTTCTCCGTGGAAGTTAGCTCCATCCAACACGTTCCCTATCTGTTTACTGTCTTTCTCTTTCCCTTATAGTTTAAGCTGAGGACAGGGGTTTTGGCTTTGTTTCCTTCTGCGTCCTTTCACCTACCATTCAGAACAGCGCTTTGTCCATAGTGGGCACTCACTAAACATTTGTTGAGAAATAAATGAATGAGCTTCCCAGGTACTGTTATGTGACAGGTCTTAGATAAGAGGTCCTGGTGATACTCTTCTGGGGTTTATTTGGAATTTTGGGGTAGGCGGTTAATGACAGAGTTCCAAATAATTCCTGTCTCATTATTTGTACCCTCTGTATGCCCTTCCCTTCAGTCATGGGCTAGACCTAGAGACTTGCTTCCGAAGAATAAAATACGTCAGACATCATGGGATGCCACTTCCTTGAGTAGGTTACAAGAGACTAACTTTTTTCCGTCTGGCACTGTTTCTTGTCTGGTAATTTCTCTTGCCTGTAAGAGTGAGCATGCCAGCTGGCATGTTGTGAGACGCTTTGTAGAGAGGCCCAGGAATCAGAGGTAGACCTCCAACCAGTGGGTCTTAAAGAATTGAGACCTCAGTCTAATAGCCCGTAGGAGACTGAATCCTGCCAACCACCACCTGAGTGGGCTTAAAAACAGGTCCTTTCCTGACCAAGCCTTCAGATGAGACCGCAGCCCACACCAGTGTCTTGACTGAAGCCTTGTGAGATGCTGAGGACCAGTTAAAAAGTGCTTGGATTTCTGATCCATAAAAACTGTCAGATAAGCCATGTGTATTACTTTATATTACTTTAAACTGCTAAACTTTGGGAGTAATTTGTTATGCAGCAGTAAATCACTAACACGCTTCTGTTTTTACCCTGCCCATTGGAAGATATATAGATATATATTTTTAATTTTTATTTATTTTTTTAATTTTTTTACTTTACAATACGGTATTGGTTTTGCTGTACATTGACATGAGTCCACCACAGGTGTACACGAGTTCCCAACCCTGAGCCCCCCTCCCGCCACCCTCTCCATATCATCTCTCTGGGTCATCCCAGTGCACCAGCTCCAATTATCCTGTATCCTGTATCAAACCTAGACTAGTGATTCATTTCTTACATGATATTATACATGTTTCAATGCCATTCTCCCAAATCATCCCACCCTCTCCCTCTCCCACAGAGTCCAAAAGTCTGTTCTTTGCATCTGTGTCTCTTTTGCTGTCTCGCATACAGGGTTATCATTACCATCTTTCTAAGTTCCATATATATGTGTTAGTATACTGTATTGGTGTTTTTCTTTCTGGCTTACTTCACTCTGTATAATCGGCTCCAGTTTCATCCACCTCATTAGAACTGATTCAAATGTATTCTTTTTAATGGCTGAGTAATACTCCATTGCGTATATGTACCACAGCTTTCTTATCCATTCATCTGCTGATGGACATCTAGGTTGCTTCCATGTCCTGGCTATTATAAACAGTGCTACGGTGAACATTGGGGTACACGTGTCTCTTTCAATTTTGGTTTCCTCGGTGTGTATGCCCAAGAGTGGGATTCTTGGGTCATAAGGCAGTTCTATTTGCAGTTTTTTAAGGAATCTCCACACTGTTCTCCATAGTGGCTGTACTAGTTTGCATTCCCACCAACAGGGTAAGAGGGTTCCCTTTCTCCACACCCTCTCCAGCATTTATTGCTTGTAGACTTTTGGATAGTAGCCATTCTGACTGGTGTGAAATGGTACCTCACTGTGGTCTTGATTTGCATTTCTCTGATAATGAGTGATGTTGAGCATCTTTTCATGTGTTTGGTAGCCATCCGTATGTCTTCTTTATATATTTTTATTAGAGGAGTTGAATTCTCCTTCCTGTTTCTTGTTTTGGCTATGCACACACACATACATACACATGCACACACACAACACATACACACTTTAGCTTGAAACATTCTTGATGGTGATATTTGACACAATTTCGGGCCCAGCAAACAGCATTAGTGATGCCTTAATAAGATGGTGAATTCTCAATGCCTTCAGACACTGCTGAAGGCAGAGGCATAAGTGATGCTTGCTGGATAATGCTGAGGTGTGTCTCTGCCTGGAAAGCTGTCTGGTATTTATAAGAAACTGAAAGTTAGGCACAGGGGAGAAATGAGTTCCAGACTGTTGCACTTATTTTCAGATAGAATCATATTCTCTGAAAAATTGCATAGGATGTTGAGCTGATAGGGAATTCACCATGATTGTATGGCTCACTGGGCTCGTATTGTGGTGGTGAAAAATCATCTTGTCGGCTTGGGGAGGCGACAGTCACATCTCCTCAGCCGGCAGGTGATTGATGTCTGAGGACAGGCTGAAGACGTGGTTGCCTCCTCCTTCTCGCTTGAAGCCACTGAGTGGCATTTTCAAGTAAACCAACAGAACAAAGAGTGCTTTGACAGAGTGGGGAGGCTCACCCCATGGGCAGCACAGGCGGGTAGGTCCCACCTGAAAACTTGGAGATAAGCACTTGGAAATTCAAAGAGGCACCTTGTCTGTCACTTGTAATGGCTGAAAACTTGGAGGAAAGTCCGGTCTCGTTTGGAAGAGTTTGGGGAAGTAAGCCTAGTCAGTCACTCAGCCAGCCAGCAAACACCAACAGTGTACCTGTTTTGTGCTCAACACCATGCTTAGTGATGGGAAAATATAGTTCAGTAAGACTCAACCCCTGCTTTCAAGGAGTTCATGGAATCATAGTGGACAGTAGATATGTAGACATGAAAATATTGCCGTATAATGAAATGAGGGCTCAGGCTCCATGGGAGGCCAGAGAGAGGGGAGACGTTGGTCCCATACGTAGGGAATGGGGAAGGAAAAAAATGAAGGTTTTTCGGAGCAGGCAAATAAACCCAGTTGGTAAGTGGCAGGATAAGGACCTAGGGAAGAAGAGGGCATTCTAGATTGAGGGACCAGGCTGTGCAGAGACCCATAGGCATGAGTTAGCTTGGCTAAGTTCGGGAACTGAAAAGTGCATCAAGGCAGACATGTACAAGGCGGGAAAGAGACCAGAAGGATGGGTGAGGCCAGTTGAGGTTGGCCTGTGGTCCAGGCTCAAGCTTAGGTTTTGTTCTGAGGGCAACAGGGAGCCCAGGTAGGGTCTCCAGAAGGGTAGCCTCATCAGATTTGGAGTTTGGAAGTGTTGCTCTAAGATTACATTTAGAGAAGAGGTTGAGAGAGCAGGGGGCAGATAGACCACCGAGAACAGAGATGAGGATGTTTGTTTCTGTGCCACTCTGAACCACACTTATTATTTATGATTCTTCATTTTCCTACTTGTGGATCAACCACAGCCATCTCTAAGCGGTGGTAGGCACCTGTTCAGGAGGTAATTCAGGTGGAGGTAGTTATTTCAGAACTGACCTATGTGTTGAGGGCAGTCACAAGATCTTCAAGTTCCTTCTCAAAGAGCACATGAGGGCCCAGCTCAAGGGTGGGCTGGCAGTAGGTTGACCAGTTGGCCTGGTTTGCAGGATGCAGGACTTTGAGTGCTAATATCAGGGATGTCCTGGATGAACCAGGACACCTTGGTCACCTGAGTCAGTGAGTTGCTGCTGTCCAGGCTGCCTGATCTGGGAAATACAGTCCCTCCTCTTTTGCCCCCAACCTCCCTTCACAGCCAGACCTTCAGATGCTACTCTGTTCTAATTTTTCAAGCTTCTTTGTCTGCATTCCATGGCAGTCCCCTGGTTTCTTTGTCACAGGTATGCACTGCCTACTTCTAAAGACCTGTGTCTTTACCTGCAGCCTCAGCTGCAGCTGGGCCCTGAGGGCTTTGTCCTGACCAGGCCTGCACCCAACTGGGAGATGTGGCTGCTTTATTGGAGCTTCCCTCATCCAAGGCCCTCCCCTGGGGAGCCTGGATCTCCCCAGACTTACTTCTAGCCCTGGGCCTGACTTCAGCTCCTCAAGGTGAGCTCTGCCTTCCATCAGGCCAGGCTTCCCACAGGCCCTGTGGTCCCAGAGTCACCATCCTTATCTTTGCCTGTCTGTCCTGGGTTTCTAACCCCCTGAGAGGTTTGACTCAGTGGAACTTGTGCCCAAACCAGGCCCGTGTGTGGTGTCCGAAGGACTGGGAGGCTGCAGTTACCTCGGTCAGTAGTTCCCAGGCTGCCTGTGGGCACCAGGAGCACTGCTGTTAGGGACAGTGTTGACAGGATTTTGCAGTACTGTGTAGCTAAGATGGAAATCACCGGATATGACCTTCACTCTGTGCATTCCCTGGCCGTGGCTCACGCATCCCAGTGTTCTGTCTGCCCTCTGAATCCCACTGATGAACACTGGTAATCAGCTTTGGGTGTGCTCACTTTCCAATTAGAAGGGGGAAATGCTCCACAGATATTTACTGAGTGCCTGTGATGTGTGTTAGTTGCTCAGTCGTGTCCAACTCTGTGACACCGTGAACTGAAGCCCACCAGGCTCCTCTGTTCATGGAATTCTCCAGGCAAGAACACTGGAGTAGGTAGCCATTCCCTTCTCCAAGGTTCTTCCTGACCCAGGGGTTGAACCTTGACCTCCTGCATTGCAGGTGGATTCTTTGCTGTCTGGGTCACCATGGAAGCCCTGTGTCATCAGCTAATCCCCACTCACGGCAGAGGTTTCCTCACAGCAACGTGCGTCGCTGCTGCTTGCTCCCGCCTCCCCCAGCTCACCTCGTGAATGAGTTGCAGGAGGGACTCCATCATTCTGTGCACAAGAGTCTCCAAGAGCTCTCTCCTCCAGTATGGGTTCCACTTTGGAGGCACCTTGAAGACCCCTCCGCTTTTAGGAAACAGTGGCTCCTACTCCTTGGAGTCTGCTTGAATCAGTCTGCTTTGTGAGCCTTTTGAAGACTGGAAATTCCAGATCAAGTTTGGGCAGGGCTGGTTTCTGGGGAGGACTCTCTTGCTGATTTGCAGATGGAAGCCTTCTTACTGTGTCCTCACATGGGGCCAGGAAACAGGGGTGAGGTGTTTCCCTGGTGTCTTTTCTTAAAAAGATACTAATCCTGTTGATCAGCCCGCATCCTTATGACCCTATTCAGCCTTCATTACCTCCTAAAAGCTCTTTCTCCAAATACAGCAACATTGGGTGTACTGCTTCAGTATATCAACTTGGATGTTGGGGCACAGTTCAGTCCACAGTGCTGCTCTTCCCATGTCTTGCCCCTTACTTCCACTCTTGGTTGGAGGGCTTGGCACTCTGAGTGGGGCACTACCAGGGTTGTTGATGGTGGTCATGGTTATGGTGGATGGGCTGAGGGAGGGTGGACTGGTCCAAACAGCATTAAGATGAACAGAATTTTTAAAAGCTATATTCTGTTTGTGTCTAGATATCATGCACAGGCATTATCCTAACCTCAGTTCATTTATCTGGCAGCTATATCATGCCACTGACTGGAAGGTACATTTTGTAGCTATGGTGCAAGCTTTGTTTCACATACAGAAGGCCAGTCCTGGGAACTGTCTATGGGGCAGTTACATAGGACATCATTAGTTCCCATCACATTGTTGGGGCTCTTGGGGGAGTTTTGTCAAATGAATGATGTGAGGCCAAAGGGCCAGGGTCACATGGCAGAAGAAGCAGATCCCTCGTAGATGGCAGACTTCTGGTTCCTTGCAGGAAGACTTCATAAAATGAAGAAAGAATTTGGCTCCTGTCTACTGGAATGTGGACCTGGAATAGCAGTGATTGGCGCCCCCTTGGCTGATGATAATGTTGGCACCAGGAGAAATCTGTGAGGGCACCTGGGTGGCTTTCCATTGCGCTGATGCTGAAGCCTGGTGTCTGTGGTAGTGGCTGTTCCCAAGGTCAGCTCATCTTTCTCGCCATCAACAAGCATCACCGGGCCTTTGTCCTCATTTGTCAGAAACAGGTACAGGGAGATGATGCTTAGACTTGCCCCAAGTGACTGCTTCCTTGAACGGGTACCAAGCATGCTGATGGCTGCAGCCTAGAGCCAGGCTCCCTAATTCAGGAACCATTTGTAGTCAGATCAGGCACTGATGGGACACAGAACTGGCTGTGATGAGTTAAAAGGACCATTCCAATACCCATTTACTGATCAATAGTGGAGGAGAAATTTCAAGTGCTTAACAAATTGTTTGCTAACATGTTGCCATGGCGATACTGCTAATCTTGGAGAGTCCATTCAGCAATGGGTTCTTGAGGCATTTTCTCTGACATATGCTTGCTAGGGCTGAGAACTCTTATATTCCCAGAAACATCAGGCCAGGTATTATCTGGTAGAATAGATTTAAGGGGAAAAGAACCTTGCCATCATTTGGCTTTGAGGGCTGTGAGCAGAAGGAGAGATTTGCTCAAATCAGGATTTGGACTGTGTTAAGTCCAAGCACTGACCATCTCTCCTCATCCCTCTATTCTCCTTTATTAGTTTTAAAATATTTTATTGGAAAAAAATTTGTATGTTTTTTGTAATGCATATTTTCTGTAGAAAATGTAGAAAAGAAATGAAAAGCACACGAGCAAATAAAACCATCCGTAAGAAGAGAGGTGATTAACGTTCTATTTGGCACACTTCCTTCGTATCTTTTTTTTTAAATCCCCATGCTTACGCATTTGTATATTTTAAAGTTGAAGTAATTATGTATGTGACAGTTTATTTCATATCCTGCTCTATTACTTAATATTTTATCATATGTTCCCCCCCAACTTTGGGTTATTTGGAACTTGACATTTGTGATAACAGCATGCCCTTCGATTGCTTGAGTCAACCACACGCATTCAGCTAGTATCCTGGTTTTGAGCACTTCTGAATTCCTTTACAGTTGTGTGAGTAACCCTTTCCTGAATGCCCTCGCCTGCAAGTCATAAAATACTTTCCTAGGAGAGAACTACTCTATCTAGCCTGGGTCCCAAAGTTCTCTCCAGGAATGTGGTAGCAACTTAGACGTCCTGTGGCAATGACTTTTGCACTGCCACCTTGCCGAATCGGTGGGCAGAAAAGAACACGGTGAGGTATTCCATTTTTGCTATTTTAGTGTTCCCAGCTTAGAGTTACCTAAAATTACTGATGGGAAAGGTGTTAGATATGAAAAGAATCAAAAGATACGGCAAGGTGAGTCCTTGGAGAGGAAATATCTTTTTGTTCCACGTTGAGGCAAACGAAGAGAGGCTTTTGTGTTGAGTGGCGGTACCTGCCCTGGGAGAGGGGATGTTTCTCACCTGGAGAAGAGAAGGTAGTAGGGGTGGACAGAGGCCGGGCACCTGGCACGCAGGAGTTAATGCCACAACAGAGACCTTGAAGCCATTCTCACACGCCGTCTCTTAGGTGGCTGAAGGCCATCTCTCTGACACCTGCTTCCTGCCCCGCTGACCCCTTCTTGGCCCCCTGGGGCAGCTGTGCCCACACTCTCGCCCTACCCACCAGACACATCACGGCAGGACATCCCCATAGTCCTTGCTGTCAGCCCTCCACCTTGTCACTTTCGCAGGACACACGCCAGATGCACAGGCCCTGTGGCACGAGGACAGATGCGCCCCAGAGGGTCCCACCTCCTCCTGCTTGACCCCTGTCTGTTTCATCCACCCCACAGCTCGCAGCCGCAGGCACCCGGGCTCCCCAGACAGCTGCAGTCATTCACGTCCTGTCTGCACTGTGTCCTCCCTTCCCCTCCTGCTGCCCCTTCTCTGGGCATCTCTGAGGGCCGCCTTGCCGGGAGCAGCTGTTGATTCAGATTTTCATCAGGACTTTGATAATTAAAACTTGAAGCTCTTCAGACATTTGCGTTCCATTACATTGAAGGAGCAGCTGTTTAAATCTGGGGCAGGGAACCAGAGCCTTGTGCGATGGGCTTGGGTTTAGATTAATCAAGTCTATAGATTCACTCCCCTTCTCATCATCCAGATAGAGGCTTTGGGAAAGCACACCCCTGCCCCCGTTTTATGAACAACCACCATGTTCCAGGCAGCGTGCTGTGCAGCTCATGGCTAACAGCGGGCTGCTTTGGAGGCAGATTGTGTGAGCTCAGATCTTAACTCTGCCCTTTGTTGGCTGTGTGACCTTGAGCAGGTTACTTACCATCTCTGTCAAATGAGAGGACTCTAGTGATGGCTGGAGGACGGACAGAGAAGTGTGCAGAGGACTGAGCACAGTATAAATGCCTGGTTAATGTTTTAGGCTGTTAGACGCCTATTGCAATTTTAGTTAATGCCCCTTACAGCTCAGTTCACCATATTGTACTGGTTTATAGATGAGGAAACAGAACTCCATGGGGGTGAAGTCATGGATAGGAGGCAGCAACTGGGGCGTGGCTTTGGGCCTCGGTTTGTGAGACCACAGGCACGGTCCATCATGCCGCAAGCCTGGCTCCTCGCCCTCTTCTTCCCCTGCCATCTTGACGCCTTGTTTCCTTTGTTCCACTTATGAGGCAGTGGCTTCGGCTCTGGGATTTGCCAAAGCCTTCACCCAGTTCCTGGGGGCAAGTAGGAATGGAGGAGTGCTGTTTCTTCTTCCTGCCCTCTTCTTGTAGCCCTTCAATCATTTCAAGGGTGATGTGAAAATGCGACCTTCACATCATAAGCCATGTTCTTTTAGCTTCCAGGGCTGCTGGGACCTTAGGTATGCACACACACATGCGCACACACATGCACACGCGTGTGCACACACGTGTGCATGCACCAGTAGGAAAACCTCCCTTCCCTGGTATTAAACAGTCTCTGGGTGGCCTGGAGCAGGAGTTGCGATAACCCCACCAAAGTGGTGGTTCTGGCAGTAATAATAGAGCTGGTGTTGGCAGCAACTGCCATCCTTTCCCTGGGACACACTGTAAGACCGGCTGCCACCCTGCTGGGGTTTGACATATATTATTTAATTGCATTCCCACAACAATCCTCAAGGTAAGTATGATTTCCTCTGTATTGAAGAAGAAGAAGTGAGACATGTGGAGATGCGGAGAAAGGCCCTGGGACCCACTGGGAAGAACTGTGAGGCTGCGTCCACCCAGAAGGCATGCTCGTCATATAGGTTCTGACATGTGGGGAATTCTTTCCTTGGGGATGTCCTCCCATTTGGGTGCACAGCCTGGCCCAAGATTCCCTGGGAAGTACGTCCAGTGGGAGATTTCTGTTCCCCTCAAAACAGGGTTTTTTCTTGATCCCTTCTTTGAGGCTATAAGTTCCTCAAAGGCACCAGGTTCAGGGGAATGAGTTACAGGAAGAGCTGTTTTGGAAAAATATTTGTTCTTTGCTCCCCGAACCTAATGGTTAGTAGAGAGGAGCCCAGAGTGGGGTCCAGGCTAACACTGCTCATCACTGGGATCTGTGACCTGGGGAAGAGCCTTGCCAGGGGGTCCAAAGGAAGACCAGTTCCAGGAAGTGAGAAGAGGAGGCGTGGGGAGGGACCCAGAGGAGGGTGAGTCATGTGGGTTCATCAGCTCAAGCTTGGTGAGAGAGGGGGAGCAGACTAGAGATGGTCCCTCGGGCAGGTACAAAAGTTACATCATGGAGACCACAGGGTCTGAAGGAGGTGTGTGGCCTGCTGGAGGTCAGGTTCACAGGCTGACCCCGTCTGCTGATGCAGCCAAGGGGGTCAGCAGGCAATACCTAGCCAGATTTCCTGTTCTCCGCCCACCATGAATTACCACGAGCTGAGATAGCCCATCTGAAAGCTGTAGTTGGTGGAGTCTAGTTCCCCCTTAGAGGAGGCTTCTGGAAGAGTATTGGAGGCAAGTAATTGAAAGCTTTGGGACAACAGGTTGTCTGATGTTGGGAATCTATAAAGAGGCTATAGAAATTACAAGTACCTGGTACTCACATGCAGTTGACAGCCACTCATTGGAGTTTGGGAAAACTGAGAATTAAGCCTTCCCATTCCTCAGCGGCTCTGTCCTCCTTAAAGTGGGGTCCTTAGAGCAGAGGCAGCAGCATCACCTGGGAACTTGAAATTTGAGTTACCAAGCTCCACCCCAAACCCCCAACCAAGTTTATCTTAAAGACACAAATAAGAGAATTTTAATTCTTTTGTATGTGAGGAAGTTAATTGTGTAGTGAAGCATGCAATTTGCTACATGCAAATATAAATGACAAATACAAGGACTGTGAACTAGTGAAATTTGCCAGCCTCTTTGGAGTAAGAGCATGTGTCTTTAAGTCTTTTTCCACTGTGAATCAGGGAAAAACTTCTTGTAAGCCAACAGGGAGAAAAGGTAAGATGAGAGGATTTTTCAGTGGGATGATTAAATTGTCTCATGGAAAACTTTAATGTTATGTATCAATTTTAACATATGAAGCAAAAGTTTCTGTCCAGAATTAAAGTGAAACTTGTTTAAAGAGGCAACACAAGAATATTTCCCTTAGGTACAGGCTCCATTCACTTGGGATAGTATCACAGCAAACTATTATCTTTTCATTTAGTGATTTTTCACCCCATAGATAAGCATTCCCTGGTGGCTCAGTTGTTAAAGAGTCTGCCTGCAATGTGGGGATCTGGGTTCGATCCCTGGGTTGGGAAGATCCCCTGGAGGAGGGCATGGCAACCAACTCCAGTATTCTTGCCTGGAGAATCCCCATGGACAGAGAGTCTATGGGATTGCAAAGAGTCAGACATGACTGAGTGGCTAAGCACAGAAGTACCCCCAAACTGACTGAATCAGAAACCAAAGCATGCTGTGATTTTCTAGGTAATTCTAATTTACCCTCAAATCTGAAACCTTAGGGCAGTGACACCAAATTATGGCATGTGATGGTTTGTGAAATTTTAGGTAACGTGTGGAATGGGCATTGGAGAGCATTGAATCGCACAGAGCAAGCTATTCATTTCCTATACTATCCCTCCTCTGCAAGGAGGACGTCTCAGTTTGAGGGTATCAGTAACAGCCTGCCCTAGTAACACGTACTAGTGCCCATTCTTATCTAGAAGAAAGCATCTTTCAGAATCGAAAACCTAGGTGAGTAACAGTATCCAGCCAACATTTGCTTACTACTTTAGGGTTTCTATTAATTTTGCTTTTAGCCTCATGATATGTTTATGGTTAATGAGAATGGGTTTCTATTTTTGGTACTGATACAGAGTTTCTTTTTAAAATAAGTTAAGAAAAAGTGAGTCATTAAAAAGCATTAACTAAATACTAGTACAGGTGTACTAGAGTCTGTCGGAGTTTGTGCTGGAGGTGAGGAAGTGTTTAGGAGGCTTTCTTAGATGCCAGCACTATTGCAGAGACTCGGCTTATGGACCTGGCATGGGTTTATCGACGGGCTTATGGATTCTCATTTTTTGAATTTTCTTCATTGTGGAGGTGTTTTTCTGTGCTGAAAGGCACCACAATATGGCCACAGTGATTCCCAAATTATGGCCAAGGAACCACCTACATTGGATTCCCTGGGAGGCTCTTTAAAAGTAAGGATCCTTCGGTCTCACTCTTGAACTATTGAATGAGAATTCTGGAGCACAGGCTAGGAATCTGCACTGAACAAGCTCCCAGGAGATTCACGTGGCCAATAAAGTTTGAGAATCACCAGTGAGGTGGAAAGAGCACAGATTTGTGAATTCAGCAACCCGTGCCTGTATCTTCACTTGGCCTGGCAACTCACCTAACCTCTTAAAACCCCATTTCCTTATCTGTAAAGCGAGGTGAGCAGCAATTGTTTTTCAGGATTGGGGTGAGGCTCAGGCAATTACCAGCTGTGATGTTCTTTGCCCGTATTAGCTATTTGCTGTGAGCTCAATTTTCTTCATCTTGAGGATGTAATTCAAAGCTATTTCGTTTATGCTTAAGCCATTCTGGCAAAGACGTTGAGATGTTTGTATGGGGTTTAGGACAAGTCTGGTTCTTCTTGCCAGGTTTGCTCCTATAGGTGTGCTTTTGGGCATCAAAAAAAATTTTTTTGTCCCCAAAATGTGGCTTCAGATGCTAGCGAACACTGTATACCCTGTGTGTCAGACTATAGCTGTTGCTTTTACCAGAACAGAAAGCTGTTTTACATGCAAATACCATGGCCTTCCTTTGCTAGTTGTGTGCTGTTTTAACCTCAGGGATCTCCCAGGGCTTTGCACCATAGGTTTTCATTGAAAAAAAAAAAAATTGAAGGGCTAAAAGGAAGATTTAAAGTGGTGTTAATGGGAATTCTTTTGTGGATTCAAAGCCTGAATCTGGATGTACCGTCCAGCTTGAGATGGATGGGTGTTGCAGCTCTGGACTCTGCTGACCCAAGGCAGCCCTGGGTGTCCCTCAGCCTGAGAAGTGTCCTCTGGCCCAGCAGTGCACACTGGACCAGGGAATGGTGCCAGGGTTTCTGGCTCTTTCAGGACCTCCTTGTGTGACCTTGTTAAATCATCTGCCCTCTCCAGGCTTCAGTTTTCTCAAAAGCAAAATAGGGATAATAAGAACTTGCCTCCTGGGACTGTTAGAAGATAGACCGAGAAGAGATTTGTGAAAAGCGTGTTGTCACCTAGATGGCGATGTGCGGACCTTGTCTGCCCATCTGTCACTTGAAAAGTTACGTCCAGACATTTTCTGTCTGTCAGGAGGCCTTCATTCAGTATTAATCTCCATGGTCTCGCACATTTAGGGACTTTGGATGTCATTTGGTTTAGAGATGGCAAATTCATGGACCATAAGCTCTGCTCATTGCACGGGCATGAATTCTTCTGAGCACATCATGTTCTTTAAAAATTGCTTCCAGATTCCTTTAGATAGGCGCTGTGTTCTTTGGTTTGCTGAAGTATTCCTGCCTTTCTCTGTTACTTGATCAGTGACTTTGTGCATTTATGTTACCAGTGGACCCAGAAATTCCTGGCAGTGACCTTCTGAAATCTTGATGTCAGGTATAGTCCCCAGGTGTAGGGGCTGTTACAGGTTTGACTGGTTCTCCTGCAGTCATGGATTGGCATCAGTAGGGCCCTTCTCCAAATAGCCTTGAGTGAGCTGTAGGGAATCACAGGGTGGGATACCACCCCAACAGTGGGTGGGCGGGTGGTCAGAGAGGGCTGTCCTGGGGAAGCCTGGATACTTGAAGGACATCTCCAAGGGTGGGAAGACAGTGGGGGAAGGGTGGCCTAGGCCTGACTTGTCTACAAAGACAATGACACAAAGGCGTTAAATGCCCCTGTGAGTTTGGGTGACCCTCGGGTAAGGGGGGGCTGAGGTGAGGATTGTGTGGTGGGTGGTGACAGAAAAGGAACTCTGTTCTCCAGAGATGTCATGATGTCCTAGTCAGTGTCTCTGCAGGAAAATGGAATTATACTCAAAGGTGTGTAACTGGAGAGAATTCTGTGACGCAACTCCTGGCGGTGTAGACATGACGAAGGGCGTCCATGAGAGCTACTGAGACACGGGAGACTCCAAGGAACAGGTCTGGGGGGTGGGGGGGGATACTAACTTTAAACATGTGGGCTTGACATATCTGTTGGTCACCTATGTGTGTCAGACAGTTAGACACAAGTCCCAGAGTCCCGGGGACAGGTCTAGAGTAGAGATGTAAAACCAGGAGTAGTCAGGGTATGGATGGTATTTAAAGTCATGGTCCTGGATTGAGATCCTCAAGGAAACAGGGAAAAGAGAAGAAACTCAAGGACTGACCCTGAGTGCTGCAACATCTAGAGATCTGGAAGAGGGACAGAATCTGGCCTGGAGACTGAGAACAGTGAGGTGGGGAGGGCAAGCGAGAAGAGCGTCTGGAATTTGGAGAGAGGTCAAGGGAATATTCAACTGAGTAGGTACTGCTCACAGGGCCGGTTGATGAGGTTTGAGATTCAGCAGCCTTTGGATTCAGCAACATGGGGGTCATGGGTAACCTTGGGGAGTGTGGTTTCACTGTCCTGGGAACAGAAAGAGCCTCACTGGAGCGGGTACCAGATATGGATGCAATACCACGAGATGGGACACAGTAGCTGGACAGAACTCTTTGCAGTTTTGTCTTGTTCCTGGGGGGAGCAAAGAGGTAGTGAACATGTGTGCCCTTACATGCTTGTGATAGCTTTTTATTTTTACATTTTTATTTATTTATTTGATATCTTTTGGTGGAACATCTTTTTGTGATGTTCAACTCGTAGATCCATAGATATATAGACAACATGCATATTGTTACATAAATCGGACTGTATTTTTTACATAACTTGAGTTAATGCAATATTACATAAGCTTCTTTCTATGGCAGTACATTTGAATCTACTAAACAATTCCTTTCTATTGTTGTTTTGGTTTTTATTTTGAAAGAAAAAAAATACAAAAGAAATTTTGGGAAATGGAGAAGATGAAAATCTTTCCCTAGACCCAGCTCCCTTGTATCAGCACTATTAGAATATATTTGATTTTGAGCCCCCTTCCTTCACCATGGTTATATATTTTTTAACCACCTGTAATGTTAGTGCAGGATCATTTTTATACCTTGACTTTCTCACTTAACATTTCATCATGAGCGTTTTTCCATGCTGTCTCTTTTTCCACTGTAACCTCGGTAGTTAAAATTTGCATGATCTCATTAGGACCTGTTCCCAACCTCCATATTTCCTGCGGAGTCTGAGACTAATGAAGGGGATGAAGAAAATGCTGTAAATATTTTGTTGTTTCGCAAACACAAGCACTCTTAAATCCAGTTTAATGATTGCTCAGTTTAATTAAACACTCTTGGTAGAACTCATTACCCACTTCTCTGCACTGATTACCACCCTGATATGAAAGATTCAAATGCACCTCTCACATTTTCTTTTTTCTTTCTTTCTCTTCTTCTTCCACAAATAAGAGAGGAGAAATCTGAAGGGAAGAATCTGACTCTGCTTTGTATGAGCTTCTGACCCATACTGGTAAATCATTTTGTTTGGGATCAGGTTCTCTAATCTTTTCATGTGGGAGGATTATGAGTTTTTCCCCCTCCTCTTTAAGGAAAAAAAATGCATTAAGATACAGTTTCCAGGCTATAAAATTTTTAGTGTACATCATAGTGAATTTACATCATAGTACATCAGGGAAAAGAACCTGATGCTGGAAAAGATTGAAGGCAGGAGGAAAAGAGGGCAACAGAGGATGAGATGGTTGGATGGCATCACCGACTTGATGGACATGAGTTTGAGTAAGCTCCGGGAGTTGGTGATGGACAGGGAAGCCCGGCATGCTGCAGTCCCTGGGGTCGCAGAGAGTCGCACATGACTGAGAGACTGAACTGAACTGATAGTGAATTTTGGTCACTGTATACAATTATATAGCCACCATCCCATTGAGATACAGAGTCATTCCCTCACCTCAAGAAACCCTCCTCTCTTGCCGTCCCCCTCTTTGCCTCCTGACATGTGCCCCAACTCCTTGCCCCAGGAAATCACTTTTCTGTGTTTTGATACTGTAGCTTGTCCATTTCTACAGTTTTATCTAAAAGGAGTGACATGGTATAGTTATCACGCTTGACTCTTTCTCTTAGGTCTACTGTTTGTGAGTGTCATCCGTCTCATTGAGTGTGTTAATATTTCATGCTGAGTAGTCTTCCATGGCAAGGATCTACCACAATTTGTTAATCCATTCACTTACATTTTGTTCCCTGTCTCTGACTCGACTCACTCACTTTATTCATTCTTAAATTGCCAGTGACAGAGACAGCCCGAGAGCTTCTGTTCCTGGTTTTGATCACCTGGGATGTTTCTGAAAGCTGACTGCTCTGCCAGGACCTGTGCATGCCGCGCTTCCCCTTCTGTGATGATCGTAAATTGTAACTCAGTGGACGGGAATCCTCAGTGAGGACTGGGTCTTGAAGTCGGCAGATAAATTGGGACTTGCATACTGTCAAGATTACCTTTGGAAAAATCCCTTCAGGCCCCTGTGATAAAGTATGTTTGGTTGAGTAATTCTTACGCACACTGCAGTTTAGGGTCGCTTGAGCTAGACTCGAGGAGAGAACCAAAAGAAAGTAACTATGCAGATAAGTGGATGAAGAAGGCATTCTGCATTTCATGGTGGAAATCCGGGATCTATGTGGTCTATTTTAGTAGTCAGTCTCTGTGATTTTTAAGTCAAATGCTTTTATTTATTCATCTTTTTGATGGGAGGAGGATTTAATGAGATCATATGGGTAAAAACAATTAGCCCAGGGATTGGCATGTAGTATGGACTGCAAAATGTTTCATGGATCTGAGTCTATTTCTTACCCGATTAGAATCACATATAAACCCTGTTTTTTGTTTTTTTTTTTTTAAATTGGGGTATAGCCAATTAACAGTGTTGTGATAGCTTCAGCTGAATAGCGAAGGGACTCACCCGTGCATGTACATGTATCCTTTCTCCCCAAGACTCCCCTCCCATCCATGCTACCACATAACACTGAACAGTTCCTTGTGCTATACAGTAGCTCCTTGTTGGTTACTCATTTTAAATATGGCAGTATGTACATTTCAATCCCCCATTTTTTTTTTTTTTTAAATGTGGAAAAAGTCTTCATTGAATTTGTTACAGTATTGTTTATGTTTTGGTGTTTTGGCCCTGAGGTAGATAGGATCTTAGCTCTCTGACCAGGGATTGAACCCTCAACCCCTGCATTGGAAGGTTAAGTCTTAACCACTGGACCACAGGGAAGTCCCCAGCCCCTGCTTTTCAAAACAGTTCAGAACTTGGCCCTTTGATATTGGTCCTCTGTAGCTGCTGGTCTCTGCTGCAGCCTCATAGACCAGCCATAACCCTCCTGCCTTTGTCTGTAGATCAGCGTTCAGTCTTCAAAGGGATCCCAGATGGTGGCGCTCAGCCACCCTTGGCTACAGAGCTTTCGTGCAGCCTAATGCCCCCAGCAGTTGTGCTTCTAAAGACGTGCTATTTGTTTTCTCAGCTGATAGGCCAAATCAGAGGGTGTGCCCTGATGTCTTTGGAGAGATGATGGGTACCCCAGCAGCTTACAAAGGAGAACACTTCTCCAGAAGTGTTTCATTTGATACACCAGAGACGGACACATCGTCTTTCACGTGCCTACTTCGTCCCCAGTGTCACTCTTGAGTGCCTGAGAAGTCAGAGGTGCTGATGTCCCTTGCCTTGGGAAATCTGTTTTACTGTGTCGGGAGGAGCATGGTGGTGTGGTGTGAGCTGAGCGGGCCTCTCCCGCTGGTCAGGAGCAGGAAGGGGACAGAAGAGGGAGACGGGACAGAGTTGAGATTCTTGTTCGCCATTCCTCAGAAGTCCAACTGCTGGAGTTGTCAGAAATCTGGAAATTTCCTCCTTGACCCCTCCTGAGTTCTTGTGCCTGGACTCAAAATTGACAGAAGACAGATTCACATGTGAAGAACAAGTTTTAATTCATGCACATGGAGGTCTCATAGAAATGGGACCTTCAAAGTGGCCACAGCAGGCAACTTTTATACTTTTAGACAAAGAAACAGTGTATTTGGGAGTAACTGGCAGGACAAAGAAATTTGGGTGGTGGGTGCTCAATTAGTGAACAATCAAAACAGAGTTTGGACTTGGGGTAGTAAGTTAAAGAAGTAAAAAGTTGAACACATATAATAAATAACCATTTGTACACACAAAAAAAGTGACAAGGTGTTTTTATATCCACTTCTAGGCCCAAGTTCTATCTCTGGCTATAAGGGTGTCTTTCCGTGGGGTGGGTGGGGCGGGGGAAGAGGGAGTAAACCTTTCACCGGAGAGATTTATCCGGAGAGATTTATTTCCTGCTTTCAGGGAGACAGAGGGAGGGTCAGGGTGTTCCTCTTACACTGGCCAACTCTTAAATAACTTTAACTCAAAATAACTGGAACTTCCTGGTGGTCCAGTGGTTAAGACTTCACTTTCCAATGCAGGGGGCCGGGGCGGGGGGCGGTTCAGGTTCAATCCCTGATGGGGCAGCTAAGATTCCATATGCCACATGGTCAAAAAAAAAAAAAACAAAACAAAACATGAAGACAGAAGCAACATTGTAACACATTCAATAATGACTTTAAAAATGGTCCACATCAAAAAAAAAAAAAAAATCTTAAAAAGAAAACCCCCAACCATTATGCTATTGCAGTACATTTTGGGGCAGCCAACCCAGGACTCCAACAGAGCACACGCAGGCACTGTGAAGCAAGTGCCGGTTCCTTTCACCTGAGCAGGTTTTCTAACCCCTCGTTGCCACATGCCTGGTAAACTGTGTTTAAGCCTCAAGCGGGAGTTAGGTTTCATCTTCCATCCTTTTGAAAACAATGTCAAAGAGAGGACTGCAAGTTGGACAGTAGCGAGGAGTTTATCAAGAGGGGCGTTTGCAGTTCGCGGAGAAGGACTTTTGTGAGGGGGCGAACAGGCTGCGGTGGTTGGGTGAGCAGGTGGCCTGATCCGTCACCGGAGCCGGCAGTGTTTTTGGGGTTTTGTTTGTTTTGCCGTCAACTCATCCTCAGAAGGGCCCTACAGGGAGGAAAGAGGTGAGTTAGTGGATGTTTTGTCCGCATTGGTCAGTGGGCATAAATAATTTCAGAAATAATTGGAGTCCATGTGGCTTTGTCATAGCTGTACGGAGGGGACATCTCAAGTCTTAGCCATGTGGTGAAGGGGTGGGTCTTTTGTACTAAGCAGATTCCCAACCACAGAAAGGTAGATTTCTCACCCCTCACTGCTCTCCAGGAACACAGGGCCCAGGGGAAGCTCAGCATCGTCACCCGGGCTCTGTCGTGACGCCCCACTCACCCTGTCGCATGAATGGGCAGCCCTGGCTTAATCCTCACTGCTGGTCCTCGGGAAAGAGAAGGATGGTGCTGGGCCCTGCCCAGGTGGGCTTACTGCACCTGAGCTGGGAGCAGGAATGAAGTGGGAGACCAAAGCAGGGTGGAGGACTTGACACCTGAGCTCAGGTAGGCAGAGGCTGTAGACACAAAGAGATGCTACTCCTGGGACACGTGACAGCCCAGTAGTGAAATGTAGCCCAAGGAATGGCCGGCTTACCAATCAGATGGGTACTTCCGTCCACTCTGGGAGGATGAAAGAAGAGAGATAACCATTCCCACTCACCACGCCCAACCACACCCACTCACCACGCCCATCCACACCCACCCATCCCAACCAGCTTCAAACATCAGCTCTGTTCTTTATTAGCTAGATGGCTTCCGGAGGCAGTTTCCTTATCCATAAAGTGGGGAGAGTGGTACCTGCCTCCCCTGGCAAACTCCCAAGCATATGAGAGTTCTCCTCCATTTGGGATTGATGGGCAGGTAGGAAGCAATGGGATTCCACTTGCTAATTGTTTAACTTTTCGGAGATTTTCCTTTGGTTACAAGTCGCTCCTAGTGAGGGAAATGGCTTTTAAAAGCAACAGCGATTTATCTGTCTCCTGCAGTAAAGCTGCAGACGTATTGGGAGGAGTCCTCTTCAGGCAGCTGCCTCCTGCTAAAACATCATGGTAATCAAGTGACATAGCGTTCGGCACTGCCCGCAACGGAGCGCGTGGGGCAATCTGGACCCCCACCGTGAGGATGCACCCCCATCCTGGGGCAGCCAGGCCTGCCTATGAACCTGGAAGTGGGAGGTGAAAGAGCTAATGCAGAAGACAGCTTGCAGAGGGTCTTCGAGTGAGTGCCAAGATCTGCTGTCAGGGAAGAGACCCACAGCCCTTACATGTAGCTGGGCCAGGCCTGAGTCCTGCAGGGGGAGGAGGGGGTTCTTAGCCCTGCCATAAACTTCTTAATAGAGGCTCAGATTTTGAAGCACATTGAACATTGCGGTTGAACTCCCAGGGAGGCCCTAAAGTGGCAAAGGCTGTCATCCTGGGAGTGATTTTCTCTTGGCTCTGACCATAAGACATTAGCAAAATCATCAGCATAGCCATTTCGCTTCGATGGGCCACAGTTTGGGCTGCCTCTGTTTCCTTAATTGCTTCTCTCTTTTCCTCCCTATCTCTTGACTTATTAAGTCATTGGATAGCACACTTGTGAAGCAGGCCATTTAGGGAGGGCTCAGGGCTTGTATGATTGGAGTTGGAGAGGGGGACCCTAAGGCTATGTTTCCGAAGCCCCAGTAGCACACATATTCGGCCTATGTGCTTATGTTTTTAAGTGTATATTTTTAAGACCTCAAACGTGTACCACAGAATAATGTAATGAACCCTCATCACCGGCTTCAGTAAGTATCACCTGTGGCCAATTTTAATTTACACGTGTATCTGTGTGGTATTAATATATTTTCCCATTATTGCCCAAATTTCCTTATACTGCCCCTTTGTGGACACACCCTTCCCTCACCTTCCACTCCCAGTAATGGCTGATCTGTTTGCACTTCCTGTAGTTTTGACTGTTGGGGAGAAAGATAAATCCTCTGCACTTGTGGGTTCTTCTGGCTGGCCTAAGAGATTGAACTGAGACAGATTAATCAGGGAAATCAAACAGAAGTTTAGTAACGTATACAAGGGGAGACTCAGGAAAACTGAGTAACTCACTGAAATGTCTGAAGCCATCATCTTAGATACTGTCCTCAGCCAAAGACAAAGCGTTGTTGGGGGAGTGATTTGAGTGAAAGGGCAGGAAGGTAGTTTACCTGGAGGTGGAAAAGCAAAAGTTTGGTCGACAAAGGCTTGCTGGCTCTGCAGCGTTGATGGGCCATGGAGTGGACTCTGATCCTCTAGGTTCCTGCCAGGTTTCCCCCACTGAACCTGGCCAGATCCTTCCAGACATCTCTGGTGATATGCCTGTTCTAGAAATAGGCTCTTTATCTGAACGTTACAAGTAGTTAGTTCAGTTCAGTTGCTCAGTCATGTCTGACTCTTTGCAACCCCATGAACCGCAGCACGCCAGGCCTCCCTGTCCATCACCAACTCCCGGAGTCCACCCAAACCCATGTCCATTGTGTTGGTGATGCCATCCAACCATCTCATCCTCCTTTGTCCCCTTCTCCTCCTGCCCTCAATCTTTCCCAGCATCGGGGTCTTTGCAAATGAGTCAGCCCTCCTCATCAGGTGGCCAAAGTATTAAGGGGGAAGTAAAAAGACTCCCTGAGTCTTTTTTAAAAAGTAATTTTCTTTCTTTCTTTATGTCTGAATCTTCATTGCTGTGTGGGCCTATCTCTAGTTGTGGTGAGTGGGCCTCTCTCTAGTTGCGGTGAGTGGGTTTCTCATTTCAGTGGCTTCTCTTATTCAGAAGCATGAGCTCTTGGGCACATGAGCTTCATTAGTTGCAGCACGTGGGCTCAATGGTTGTGGCTCTTGGGCTGGAGAGCACAGCCTCAGTAGTTGTGGCCCACGGGCTTAGTTGCTCTGTGTTTCGTGGGATATTCCTGGATCAGGGATCAAACCTATGTCTCCTGCATGCGCAGGAAGATTTTTTTTACCACTGAGCCACCAGGAAAGCCTCAGAGTCTTTTTAATTTCTTTTTAAATTTATTTTTACTGAAGTATAGTTGATTTATATATACTATATATATTGCATATATATTCTTTTTCAAAGTTTTCCATTATGGTTTATTACAGGATGTTGCATATAGTCCCCCAAGTCTTCATTTTATTAAAAATAATCAGCCTAACTTAATCCTCATGCCAAAGAGACATATGTTGGGGTGGCAGGTTTTGCACCCCACATGCCTTTTCTAGAATGTCGGATAAATGGAAACATGCATTATGTAGCTTTGTGAATCTAGCTTCTTTCAATTAACATAACGCATCTGATACTTGCCCATGTTGTTGTGTGAATCGTTAGTTTGTTCCTTTTCATTGCTGAGTGGTATTCCACATTTGCCTTTTGAACTGGATTCTAAGGGTCCCAGGATCCATGGAGACTGGTGGTATTGTCCTTATGGTTGATTCATGCAAATATGTGCAACAGGCTAGGCTTCAGAGGAAGAAGGGGTTTTAAGCACAGGTAACAAATCATCCTGCCTTCCTCAAAATGAATTGATGGGACAGAAGATTGTACCAGGCTGGGAGCAGGAAAAGGTACCCTCCTTTTACCTCATACTCAGAGTAGTTCCTGGGAGATACAATGATGCAATTAGATTGCAGAGGTTCACCTAGGGTGGATTCACAAATCTCTTTTCTGAAAAGGTAGCAGCAATCCTGGTTGTGAAATTTGTCCAGGGAGTATATAGGACAGTGTCACAAATGAAGATGGATGCAACCATCAAAATGAAACAACAAAATGAAAGCTCTCGAATTCACTTCAGTAGAACTTTAGAGGAATAATGTAGCACTAATGCAACAGGATTTATCCTAGAAATACTGGGAAAATTCAGTATAGGGAAATGCAGTGATATATGTCACATTGATACATCACCATAGAATGATTAGTCCAGGAGTCTCAAAAAGGCTTTTGATAAAAATATAATACTCATTTCGTTTGAACAAGCAACCCAGTACACTAAATGCTTTGGTCAAGTAGAAACTGAGAGATGAGTGCTTTCAATGCAAAAATAAAAACAACAGCAACAAAAAACCCCAAAGCTTTTCTAAACCTAAAGCTGATGTCATCATTTGCTATGAAAAATTAGAATCATTGACATTAGAGCCAAAATTAATGCCTAATTGTCTGATGCTGCCATCATTCAGGATGAAAAAGGCTGTTATGGATTGAATTGTCTCCAGAAGACTGTAGGTCAGAGTCTTAACCCTCAGGCCCTCAGAATGGTACCTTATTTGGAAATAGGATCTTTGAAGGAATAACCATGAGAAGATGAGGTCATTAGGGTGGGCCCTAATCCATTATGACTGGTGTCCTTATAAAACAGGGAAATTATGATCGAGACAGGCCTGCACAGAGAGAAGACTGTGTGAAGAGATAACAATGAGGGCACCGTGTGAGCATGGAGGCAGATATTGGAGTAATGCCAGGCCTTGTAAACTATGGAAAACCAGAGACTTTTGGCAAACCACCAGAAGCTGGACAGAGATGGGACAGATTCTTCCTAAACTGTCAGAAGGAAGGGACCCTGCCAAGACATTGATTTTTGACTTCCAGACTCCAGAACTGTGAGATGATACATTTCTGTTGTTTAAGTCACTCACCGTGTGATACTTTGTTATCTCAGTGCCAGGCAACAGCTGCTGCTAAGCTGCTAAGTCACTTCAGTCGTGTCCGACTCTGTGCGACCCCATAGACGGCAGCCCACCAGGCTCCCCCATCCCTGGGATTCTCCAGGCAAGAACACTGGAGTGGGTTGCCATTTCCTTCTCCAATGCATGAAAGTGCAAAGTGAAACTGAAGTTGCTCAGTTGTGTCCGACTCTTAGTGACCCCATGGACTGCAGCCTTCCAGGCTCCTCCATCCATGGGATTTTCCAGGCAAGAGTACTGGAGTGGGGTGCCATTGCCTTCTCTGCAGGCAACAGTGGTGAGCCTTTATTGAGTGCTCATTGTTCTGAGCACTTTGTATCCATGACCTCATTGTAATTTCCTCCACAGTTCTTTGAGGAAGAGATGATGATTATTGATGTTATGTTGATGAAGAAACTAAGACACAGAGATATTAGCAAACTTTCTCAAAGCCATGTATTAATAGATAGTAAGAGATAGGACAGTGATTTAAATGCAGGCCATCTATTTTCT
This sequence comes from Ovis aries, assembly GCF_016772045.2. Taxonomy (NCBI): domain Eukaryota; kingdom Metazoa; phylum Chordata; class Mammalia; order Artiodactyla; family Bovidae; genus Ovis; species Ovis aries. The sequence goes on along the minus strand of NC_056066.1, from coordinate 71,532,629 downwards.
GAACTCATCTTTAATATTACTACTAATTATGCTGTATTCAGGTCCACAATAATTACAGCATGTTGGTACTGATATATTTAGACACTTAGATCACTGGAATAGATAGAAAGTTTAGAAATAGATCCATGTGTATGTAAGCATTTAATATGTAAGTTATCAAAACGATGCAGATGAATATTTATTTCTTCTGTAGTGTCGAATACCAGAGTATCAGATAATCGATGTAGGCAGTTCTACTAAAGGGGGAAATGATTTACAGATTTTGCTTTATATTCAATGATGCCCATCTGGCAAAAATAATTCAGAGGTTAAAAGAAGCTTAGGGGAATGTCTATAACTAAAAATAGAGAAAATGGGTTAATGTTTTTAATCTATTAAGAGCACTTATAAGTTAGAATGGATACCCAGTCTGATTATAAAATGAGTGAAGGGCTTGAACAGGCAATTTTCCAGTGAAGAAATGCCCATGGCCAGTTGAACTTATGAAAAACATTCAACTTTCCATAGTATTCAAATAACTTAAAATGATGGCCTCTGCATTTCCCTAATTAAGTTGACAAAGATTAAAAACAAATGATTCTTAGTAATGATGAAGATGCAAAGGAAGTGAGCAGTCTCGCACGCTGCAGACAGCAGTGTTTTTTGGAAATAGCTGTTGTGGAAGGCAGTTTCACCATGCATATAAAATTATGCGTGCCCTTTGATTCGGGAAATTCAACTTTCAGAAAATTATCGTAAGGAAATAAAATATTTACTTTATAAATAGTAAACTATGAAAACAGTAAAAATAAGGAAATGAAATTTGGTTTAGTAAATTATAGACATTTAGGATGACAACCATTAAAATTAGATTGTAGAAGAATGTTTAGTGAAATCTAGTCCTGAAATAGTAATGCACTTGAAAAGCAGGTTGCAAAGCTATATGTTCACTCTGTTTTCAATTTATTTTAGAAAATAAAATTTCTATGTCAGTGGAAAAACCTCAAAATATATAGATCATGATATAAATACCAGCGACTATGCTTAAAATTTTCCAGGTTATTTGCAGTAAAAATGTATTGTTTTTGCAATTAGAAAAAACTAATAAACCTTTCGTACACATACACATATACACATTTGTGTATAAATAATGTGGGGCTTCCCTATATAATGCACACACCTGTCAGATATTAATTACACCAAACATACCATATTGTCAAATATTTTGGTGCCAGTGGAAATTTTGCATATTTGTGACATTAAGGTAACTAGAATAGTGTCTAGTTAAAATCTGTCAACATTTATAACCTGTTACAATGTGGATTGCTAAATTATGAATGCATTTGATAGGCGCTCTACTCCTAATAAGAATAATAACAGCTAATATATATTTTGCACTTAAAATGTGCCAGAATTTTTCTAGGTCTACATGTTTATTGTCTCTTTTAATTCCCCTAAGAAATCTATGAGTGTATGTGTGTGCCAAGATTCACAAAGTAAGATAAATAGGTTAGATTGTTTTTTTTTTTTCTGGAGGGGGCACCATGATTTAAGAAAATGGTCCTTTATGAGACATTTCAAAGAAGCTTTTGTGTTCTGGAATCGCTCCACCTAGGTTTCATCCTTACTTTGCGTGTTGCGCTTGTGGGTACCAGGTGAGGAAGGGAGGCCTCGCGGGACTCAGAGCTGGGTGAAGACCAGCTGCTCTCAGCAATCTGTGTGGTTTTGTCCTGGAGCAGACTGTTGGTTCCCTGGGGAGCAGATGGACTGGATTTCCTTTAAGCCTGCTCTCTATCAACATCATTTCTTCTGAGTTTTCAGTAAGACCACAATTTTTCCTATCTTACATAACCTCTATTATTTCTAAAATAGAGAAATGATGAAGGGGAGGACATGGAAAATTGCCATTGATTCTACCATAGGAGGTGTTGCTTGCTTCCCAGCAGATTCCTGGTTTGTGGATGTCGCAGACCAGGGCCAGGGCTCTGTTCTTAAGGCTTGCCGTGAGAAGTTTCCCGGGGCCTTGGGAAGCTGCTGAGAGAAATCTATGTAAAAGCTCCTAGGAGGAGGTCAGGTCAATTTTAGTGAATGGCAGTTCAGTTCAGTTGCTCAGTTGTGTCAGACTCTTTTTGACCCCATCGACTAGAGCACGCAAGGCTTCCCTGTCCATCACCAACTCCTGGAGCTTGCTCAGACTTATGTCCATCCAGTCAGTGATACCATCCAACCATCTCATCCTCTGTCGTCCCCTTCTCCTCCTGCCTTTAATTTTTCCCAGCATCAGGGGCTTTTCTAATGAGTCAGCTCTTCGCATCAGGTGGCCAAAGTATTAGAGTTTCAGCATCAGTTTTTCCAATGAATATTCAGGATTGATTTCCTTTAGGATTGACAAATTCAATAAAGACTTTAAAAATAGCCTACATCAAAAAATCTTAGAAGAAAAATTTATTGCATTAGCCAGAGTTGGAGTTTTTCCATAACATCTTATAGAAAAACCTGAATGAACTTCTTCGCCAACCCTATAGTTTGGGTTAATGGGATGTATATATATAAATAAAATACATGCACATACATATGTATGTCAAATATACAGCATATATAATATGAATGTACGTATATATGTACTGTTCTATACTATATATGCATACATCTGCAATATAGTATATATACACATATATATGCTATATATACTATCTATATCCTATATATTTTTTCCTGTGTCTAGTTAAACCATTACTAATTAGCATGGTGTGAAAATGACAGGAACACAAATGATATCACCAAATCAAAGATTTTTTATGATTATGCAGTATACAACTATACTTGTAATGCCTTGGAGTATCAATAGTATAGAATATTATTATTATTTTATTATTCTATTAGTCATTAAGTTATGTCTGACTCTCTTGTGACCCTATGGTACTTAGTAGCCCGCCAGGCTCCACTATCCATGGGATTTCCCAGGCAGGAACACTGGAGTGAATTGCCATTTCCTTCTCTGGGGGATCTTCCTGACTCAGAGATTGAATCCACATCTGCATTGGCAGGTAGATTCTTTAGCATAAACATGAAAGAAAGTTGATAGTGATTATCCCCGATTTGACTACAGGCCTAAAGTTTACACTATGGAAATAGTGACTGGTGGACTTGAAGGAAACTTTAAACAATTGTTAATAATAATAAACAGCTTCAATCAGCCTATTCGAGAGGATATTGAAGTTTCTACTCTATAAAAAGTGATACTGCAAAATTATTGTCATGAAGAGGTAATCAATCTGAAGGAATGTAACTGGGAAAGTAAGGGGAAATATTGTCAGGAAGATAATTAATAAAAATGTTATTTTTCTGGATTGCACAATGTTCGTGGTACCTGTAGGCTGTTGGAAGCTTATTTGTTTGTTGTGATTTCTTTTCTCATTTCAAATAAATAGTCTCCTTTCTGAGTTTGTAGTTTTTTCCCTAAAGAATGTCCCCTCCCCAAATTGTTTAAGCTTCAGGCTCACAACACTCAGATTTACTCCTGGGGAGGAAGGTAATGTTATTATCTTTGGACGGATGAGAAAATTGAAACTCTGAGAGGTTAAGTGGCTTGTTGAAGGTCACATGGTCATAGCCTGGGCTCCAGGATGCTCATCACTTGTGCGCTGTGCCCTCTTCCTGGTGGCGGGTGATTGGGATGTGGCTTGCTTCCCTCTGTGTTAGTGGAGTTGCAGCTGCGAATTGCCAGAGCCCTGGGAAATGTGGAAGGGCTCTCTGCCATTGGCTTTTTGCAGGCTTTAAGTAGTTGCCCCTCGGGAAAGTGTTCATGCACTCGCTGGTGGTACCCAAGCCAGGTGCTCTTTCCTCTGGCTTCAGCGTGTCAGCCCTGGGGAACAGTTATCCTTGTAACTGTTGCGGGTTTGGTGGCTGCTCTCGGTCCTCACTGGAAAAACCATTTTGCCATTTCTCACTCCTCTCATTCTGCCCTGAACTCTTAAGGCTTTCAGGCTGTGGGCTCTCTCAGATGAGAGAAGGCCCCAGGGCCCTGGGGAGGATGGGTTAGAGGGGAAAACCCAGCAGCAGACTAATGAGGCCTTAAAATGCTGTTGATGCAATTGGGCATCCTTTCTCTCTTCAATAGCTTCTCCCTCTCACAGCCCTTGGCATCCAAACTGGCAGATACTACTGGGCTTTCCAGAATTCCATCCATCAGACTGGTTCTCTCAAGGACGAGTTGTGTGGTACATGAATTGCTGGCCTTCAAGGTGGGCCCAAGTTGTCTTGCATCCTCTTAAGTCTGTGGGAAAAACAGGTAACACTGTAAGTTTCACTGTTTATGGTTTCTTTGCTACTTTTGTGTGGAATTTTTGTTCATTTCAGTCAGTGTTGAAGTCCGAGGGTTTGAGAAATCTCCCATGTCACCATCTTTCTCACTCATGTTGGTTTGGATTCTGCTTTTTGCATTTTAACTTTTCCTGAAACTCTGTTAACCCACAGGTCTGTCACACAACCCTGTTATCTTCGCGTCTTATGTTAGTTTCTTGTAGCTTTCTCTCCTTGTTTCCTAAAGGGCTGGGTCTCTTTGCATCCTATGAGGATGCTGAATGTTTTTTAAAATCATTCATCAGGTTCCTATAGTAGATAATATTTTAGCAATCTTCTCTTCAGTTTCCATGATGACTTACTTTGCATTTTCCTTTTTTAAATCATAATAATTTTTATTATTTTTCCTTAAGATTTTACTTTCTTACTGCAGGAGAGGGTAAGGAGAGACCCCAAGTGCTTGGAACAAGTCTTGTTCATTAGAAGGCCAACACTGTGGTTTCCTGTTTATTAAAAGCTGTATTTCTGAAGTTGGGGGTTGATAGTGTGGAAGGAACACATGGTCTGCCTAGTAAATTCCAGGCAGATGAGGTTTATCATTTCTTTTTCCAGATTATAACAAGGGTGTCACAAAGTGGTCGGCCACTTGAATAGTTAAGTCCATTTCAGTTTCTTCCCAATGCTGGTGATAGTTTTATTGTTTTCAGTTCTGTTGGAAGTTTTCACCTTTTTCCAGTGTTTTCTTAGGCATGGCGGTGCGGTTCTAAGAGAGATTCCTAGGAGGTGCCTGCCAGATTGTACTTCAAAGGGAATGTGACTCGGGCAAGGTCATTCAACCAGCTGGTGGCAAAGCCACGCCTGTAATGCGGGCTGCTTTCTTCCAGGCAAATCCTCCATCTTCAAGACCACCTGCTGCTCTCATCCTGTCAGAGCCAGAGCTGTGATGTGGCTTAGAGAATTGTGGCTTTGTTAGCAGTTTATTTCTGTTCTGGGAGTGTGAGCCTGAGGGGCAGTCATGTTGGCAGGGGCTGTACTCATAGGATCCTATGTCTTGGGCCTTTTCAGATTGAAAACAAATGTGCATAAAGTTAGAGGTCCTGAGTGCTTGTTCCAGGGATGAGATATGTGTCTGTGTGTCCCTGACATGAACTCTTGGCATTGGCGAGGCGGAGATGAGGCAGCTCTAAGGTTCTGGGTCTGTTTGCTGTGCCTGGGAGTCTTAGTAATCTTAATCTTCCTTAAAGGCCATGTCCTTGATCTCTAGCAGGGTGCCTGCTTCCTGTCTGTGGGTGCCTCTGTCTTTGTGAGATTAACCTCTCCAGGAAACTGAAGTATCAACATTTGAAGGAAAGATTTGCACAGGGTTAATGATTTAACAGGTTGACAAGCTAGCACAGCTCAAACCACAGTTACCTAAGTCACCGTCAGCATCCTCGGGACCTCAGAACCCTTCCTCCTGGTCGACTGACTCAATCACAACATCCGGGTACTATGAGCTTTCACTTCGTGGAGGTTCCTTTTATCCTCTGTTCTTAAAAACCTTTCATTTCACATTTAATGCACATTTAACAGGCCATGATACATGGAGCCCAGCTGGCCACCACAGACAGATTTGCCAAAGCTCTTCTGAGAGAGCTCACACCAACTATACGTAATGATAATATTCAGACCTCAATAAATAGTGACCAGTTTGGTGACTTATATGGGGCTGGATGCTATTATTAAGTTTAACTGACTATATGGAACCCTAAAGTTTTTACTTTGTCATTAGATGTTAATATAGATATAAAAACTGAGGACAGAAACTAATTTCTGTCAACCAGACCTAAATGTGTCTGAGGATTTTGTAGGCACAGCATTGTGTAGCAGAGAAATGATAACCTTTGGGGAAAGGAAATAGAGAATCCACAAACACAGGGAACTTGGATTGGATTCTTATTTTGTTGGAATCTGTTTATCCATCTTTAAAATGAGAGTGATTAATTCCTGAATCCTGGGATGTCTGTTAGGATTATGTAGGATTATGTGATGCCTGACAAGGAATAGCTGTTCAATCACTTCAGTCGCTCAGTCGTGTCCAACTCTTTGCGACGCCATGAATCGCAGCACACCAGGCCTCCCTGTCCATCACCAACTCCCAGAGTTCACTCAGACTCACGTCCATCGAGTCGGTGATGCCATCCAGCCATCTCATCCTCTGTCGTCCCCTTCTCCTCCTGCCCCCAATCCCTCCCAGCATCACAGTCTTTTCCAATGAGTCAACTCTTTGTATGAGGTGGCCAAAGTACTGGAGTTTCAGCTTTAGCCTCAGTCCTTCCAAAGAACACCCAGGACTGATCTCCTTTAGAATGGACTGGTTGGATCTCCTTGCAGTCCAAGGGACTCTCAAGAGTCTTCTCCAACACCACAGTTCAAAACCATCAATTCTTTGGTGCTCAGCTTTCTTCACAGTCCAACTCTCACATCCATACATGACCACTGGAAAAACCATAGCCTTGACTAGACGGACCTTTGTTGGCAAAGTAATGTCTCTGCTTTTGAATATGCTATCTAGGTTGCTCATAACTTTCCTTCCAAGGAGTAAGCGTCTTTTAATTTCATGGCTGCAGTCACCATCTGCAGTGATTTTGGAGGCCCCCAAAATAAAGTCTGACACTGTTTCCACTGTTTCCCCATCTGTTTCCCATGAATTGATGGGACCAGATGCCATGATCTTCGTTTTCTGAGTGTTGAGCTTTAAGCCAACTTTTTCACTCTCCTCTTTGACTTTCATCAAGAGGCTCTTTAGTTCTTCTTCACTTTCTGCCATAAGGGTGGTGTCATCTGCATATATGAAGTTATTGATATTTCTCCCATCAATCTTGATTCCAGCTTGTGCTTCTTCCAGCCCAGCATGTCTCACGATGTACTCTGCATATAAGTTAAATAAGCAGGGTGACAGTGTACAGCCTTGAAGTACTCCTTTTTCTATTTGGAACCAGCCTGTTGTTCCATGTCCAGTTCTAACTGTTGCTTCCTGAACTGCATATAGGTTTCTCAAGAGGCAGGTCAAGTAGTCTGGTATTCCCATCTCTTGAAGAATTTTCCACAGCTTATTGTGATCCAGACAGTCAAAGGCTTTGGCATAGTCAATAAAGCAGAAATAGATGTTTTTCTGGAACTCTCTTGCTTTTTCGATGATCCAGCAGATGTTGGCAATTTGATCTCTGGTTCCTCTGCCTTTTCTAAAACCAGCTTGACCATCAGGAAGTTGACGGTTCACGTATTGCTGAAGCCTGGCTTGAAGAGTTTTGAGCATTACTTTACTAGCTGTTCAATAGGATCACTTAAAATTTTTTAAAAATTAATTATTTTTGGCTGCCCCAGGTCTTTATTGCTGCATACAGAATTTCTGTAGTTGCAGCAAGCAGCGGCTACTCTCTAGATATGGTGTGTAGGCTTCTTGTTGTGGCGGCTTCTCTTTGTTACCAAGCAGGGGCTCTAGGCCTGTGAACTTCAGTACTTGCAGCCCTCGGGGTCTAGAGCTCAGGCTCAGCAGTTGTGGCACACAGGCTTCCCAAACCAGCGATCAAACTGGTTCTTAACCCCAGGACTACTAGGGAAGTTCCAGGGAACACTTTCTTTATCCACCTTATGGATGTTTGTCAAGTGCTGACCATATTCAAAGAATGATGATATATGATGAGACAACGTGGGTACCTTACTTGCCTTACTTCTTGCCATGTTTTCCATGTCTGACTCTCCCTAGAACATAAACTTCCTGAATGAAGGACACACAGCTTTTCATCCCTAGCTCCAAATCTGGTTCCTAGAATAATGTCTGGCACATAGTAGGCGCACAATTTAGCATTATTGAATGCCATTCAAGCGTGGTTGTTCACTTCCTCAGTCGTGTCTGACTCTTTGCAACGTCATGGACTGCAGCACGCCGGGCTTGCCTGTCCGTCACTATCTCACAGAGCTTATTAAAACTCATGTCTGTTGAGTCAGTGATGCCATCCAACATCTCATCCTTTATTGCCCCCTTCTCCTCCTGCTCTCATTCTTTCCTGGCATCAGGGTCTCTTCCAAGGAGTCAGCTCTTCACATCAGCTGGCCAAAGTATTGGAGTTTCAGCTTCAGCATCAGTCCTTCGAATGAATATTCAGGGTTGATTTCCTTCAGGATTGACTGCTTTGATCTCCTTGTAGTCCAAAGTTTGAAAGTGTCAATTCTTTGGCGCTTGCTGCTCAGCCTTTTTATGGTTCAACTCTCACATCCATGCATGACCTCTGGAAAAACCAAAGCTTTGTCTAGATGTACTTTTGTTGGCAAGGTGATGTCTCTGCTTTTTAATATGCTATGTAGATTTGTCATAGCTTTCCTTCCAAGGAGCAAGCGTCTTTTAATTTCATGGCTGCAGTCACCATCCACAGTGATTTTGGAGTCCAAGAAAATAAAGTCTGTCATTCAAGCATGGGTTAAATTAATTCAAAGGTAATAAGGAAGCATGAGAATTGCCAAACTGGAGGGGTTTAGTGGTTTTTCATGTAAGAGATGTTATGATAGAGTTGAGAGGGGTTGTGCTTTGGGGTCAAATTGAAGGTAGTTTGATTCCTGCCTCTGCCGTTTACAAACTGTGTAGCGTTGAGGAAGTTACTTAACTTTTCTGAACCTGATTCCAACTTTGCAAAATTGTGCATTGATTCCCAGAGGGCAACTCACAGGGCTGCTGTAAGAGAAATAAGGTAGAGCTTCTAAGGATCCTACCACTTTGTTATTCAGGATTATACAGAGTGAGCACAGAGGGCTGATTTCTTCCAAAGTGAAACTTGGGAAAGCTTTGAATGTTTTCTCCCAGAGGCTCTTGATTAGCGGTTATGTGAGTCCACTCCTTGCTGGGCCAGGTAGGAGCACCTGGCTGTGGCCTCTCTGGAGCTTCTCTAGGGTCTGTCACTACTGGAGTGGAGGCCTGCAGTGAGGCCAAAGGGAACACCAGGGGCCCACAGAGAGCCGTGTGTGGACCACATGACTCCTCCTGCCCTTGGACCATCAAGACAGTGAGTGGAGACCCAGCTGGCTGACCTTGCAGGCCCTGTTGGCTTGGGATGTGTGGCTGTTTCTCTTTCTTTTTTCCTTTGAAAAAAAAAATTATGTGCTAAAAATAGGTCAGTTTCAGAAGAAGAGGTGTTTGGAAAGCCAGGTAATCCTGTAGTGGCAGCAGTGTTAGTGGCCACTGAGGGTTATGGCCCAGAGACCAAGACGGTGGCGTGCTGCCTTGGTTTAGACCCCAGTCCAGCCATTGCTGAGCTGTGAGATTTGGGGCAGGTTGTTTAGCTAGTTCTCAGTTTTATTGTGCGTAAAGCATGGGTAGTAATAGCATCAGTGTCTGTGGGCTCCTTGAGGATTAAAAGAGAAAGCTCCTAGCCTTGGCCTAGCACAGCGCACAGCACACGGTAAGCACTCAACAAAGGCCAGTTGCTGTCATTTCCGTTTCCACGTCAAGGAAATGGAGGCTCAAGATTTTCTCTGACCCACCAGAGGTCAGAGAGAGTGCCAGAACTAACCTGGATGTCATTCTTTGATGCTGTCTTTCACTCCTGACACTTCTTTGCACTCAGTTCATTCATTCATGAGGCGTTTATTGAGTTTCCCTTAAGCTCTCAAGCATCAAAGTACCCAGGTCTTTGATACCTCCCAACGATTCAGGGGCAAAGAATACAGACATATGCTTCCTGCCCCCGTGGACTTAAACAGGTGGTGGGAAGACAGAAAATAAATAAGCAGATGAGTAGATAAAAAAATTCCAGAGTTCTTCAGAGGATGTGAATAACAACACTGTCGAATAGAAGTAAGACAGTGTGGTAGAGAAGAATTGGGAGAGAGGAAGTTGTTTCCCATGGAGTCTTCAGAGAGGCTTCTCTGAGAAGGCTGAGATTAATGTTTGATGTGGAAGATACCCCGTGAATCACTGGGGTGAGAGTATTCCAGGCTAGGGGACCAGTGGTGGAAAGACCCTGAGGCCGTCAAGAGCTGGTTTGGGCTTCCAAAGCCTTGAGAAGATGACTCAACTCCTGCCAGAAAGCAGTAGTCGGCCCTTCCTTCTGTGTAGAGGAAACCTTTTCTCGCCTTTCCCAGCCAATCTAAAGTTTCCCTGAAGCAGGTTATGACCCTTGGCCAACCCTTTCTCTCCAGCTCCCTCAAAAACAGAAATGCAAAAAGACATCACCGTTGCATGAGAAAAGATGAAAGATGCTATTCTGGCTTCTGAGTGGGCCGAGCGCTGGCCCTGGGCCAGGACAGCTGGCTGCAGTCCCAGCTCTGCAACCCCTCTCTTTGCAGCCCTGTCCTTTTCATGCCTGTCTCCCCACCTGTAAGTTTCAGAGCTGGGCCAGGTGACCCCTTCCCTCCTGACACATGGGAGAGCAGCGAAATCCCTGAATCCACTCAGGGGTTGTAGAGGGGAAACAAAAGCAGGTTTCCTTGGTTGGGTGGGGCCGCCATCCACACTGGTGGAGCCTCCAGCTGGGCTCCAGACTGGGCCATCTTCACGTTACCCAGAGATGCCCGTCCGCCTCCGCCTGCCGCCTCCTCTTCTTGGCAGGGTGAGCGCTGACCCTGCACATGGCGCCTTCTTTCCTTCCTGGTCGTGATGCCTGGCAGCATCTGTTGAGACGTTACCCAGAGCACGGCAGACGGCTGTCTTCCCTGCTCTCTCCCGGAGCCTGGGAGGGCTGGCACACGGGAGGAGATACGGTTCTGCCTGCCGCGTCCCACTGGGTTCTTTTCTTCCGGGACATTCAGATGTATCAGACTGAGGCCCGTGGTAAACCCCACAGGGAAGCTGGTCTGAGCAGAGGCTTTTATTTCCAGGGGACACCTGGCCCTCCTGTATCCCAGCAAACGTAGCTGGGTGACATGGTAGAGGACAGTCACCATCTCCCAGCGTGTCAGAAATCGAGGCGCCCTCCAAGAGTTTAGTTTATTCCTTTATTACCTGGTCAGAATCTCTGACCTGAGAGGTTAGGTGGTTTGCCCAAGGTCACACAGCAGTAAGTGGTCAATGAAGCTGGGCTTATCACCCTAGGCACTGCTGATGCATACAGGAGGTGATGCACCAGCTCAGATAGTTTCTTTAAAATATTTTGTTTGGAGATTATGTTTTGAGCCTGGGTACATAGAACATAGCTATTTTTCCCATTTCTCATTCATATGCTGGGATTAAATATTAATGTGTGTGCATGCGAGTCACTTCAGTCGTGTCTGACTCTTTTCGACCCTGTGGACTGCAGCCCACCAGGCTCCTCTGTTCATGGGATTCTCAAGGCAAGAATATTGGAGTGGGTTGCCATGCCTTCCTCTGGGGGATCTTCCCGACCCAGGGATCGAACCCAGGTCTCTTACGTCTCATGCATTGGGCAGGTGGATTCTTTACCACTAGGGCCGCCATGTAACAAATACTTACTTGGCACCTACTATGTGCCAGGTTCTGTTCCAAGTCTTTACAATTACTAAGTTTCCCCAATTCTGATCACAACCCCCAAGAGATGAGCACCGTGATTTCCTCATTTTATAGATAGGGACATTGAGGTACACAGAGGTTAAATAACTTGGTCAAGGTCATACAGTTAAAAAAAAAAAGTACCAGAGCTGGGGTGCTGGCTCCAGAGTCATACCTTTAAGCCCTATGGATGCTGAGTTTCACTGGTCACAGACCATCATCTGCTAGTCCGGAGGGGCATGCTTTAGGGTCACTAATCTCCTTGAACTCTCCAGTTCACACCAGAGCCTGGAAAGGGCTTGAAGGCATTGGATCAGCTTCAAGAAGGTCGCTGTGTCTGTCTGCTCCACTGTGCCGTCTTGGAAGTCGGAACACGTCTCTGGTCTAAAAGATACCCAGCAGCAAGTTCATTATTCTCCCTTGAAGTCCCTTTGCTAACTTCCACCTTTGTTGTTTTCCTGGATTTATTATAATGGGCCAAATTAACCTGAGTTGCCTCCCAGAGTCTCTGGGAGAAAGAACCAAATGAGCAGATCAGACACTGTTTTCTGGGTCTTTGGGGAGTGCCTGAGCCATCAGAGAGACATCATCTTATTTATAATACATTCACTGTTCAAAGAGCTTTAAAACACTTTTTTTTTTTTCCTATTAGGAGTATTGTTTCTATCTGTTGAGTCCATGAGTGTTTGACATTGGATGACTTTATAAAACATTCTACTAATTGGATTTGTTAAAGCAAATAAATCAAACGCTAATTGGAACGTGCCCTGCCATTATTTTTGCTTACTGAATTAGATATAATGGTGTGAAGGCCTTCTTATCATATTTGTGCACTTATTTAAACACCCCCTTGGCACACACTTCTGCAAATTCAATTAGATATTCCAAAAAGGAATTCAATTTATGCCAGGCTGGTTTACATTCATTCTGGGGGCAAGACTCGCCTACCCATGATAGTCTGCCCACGATTAATAAGCCACTTAGATATCGCCCTGCCTTCAGAGACTCTTGTTGGCGCGAGGGCAGCATCTTGATGACTTGGGGGCTGTGGGGCTTTATTGCTTGAATGTGTGTGTCCACAGAGCAGGGCTGGCTTCATGGGTGTGTCACTTGGACACTCAACCAGGGCCTGGCACTTGGAAGGGCTCTGTGCTTCGTCTAATGATCTGAAAGGGTCATGTTGAAATTCTTAATCGTTTTGAAGCAAATGGCTTTGCACTTTGGTTTTGTGCTGGCTTTCCCATGAATGTAGTAGCTGAGATCTCCCTGGTAGACTTTCTGGCCAAGAAGGGGGTCCTTGATTTGAGTCTTGGCTCTGCCCTTGATTGACTGGGTAATGTTGAGAATGGCACCTGCTCTCGCCTTGGTTTCCTGGTCTGTGAAGTAGGAGCACCAATCCTTACCCACTGAGAACACGTGCTGTGATGTCGGTGAAGTGTTCCCACATATGAACAAGTTCTGTTCTGAGAGCGCTCTTGTAAGCCCAACTTGTTCGTAAGTCCAACAAAGTTAGCCTAGGTACCCAACCAATACAATGTTCTATATAATACTGTCAATTCTAAAGGAACTCAATCGTTTATATTCACTGGAAGGACTGATGCTGAAGCTGAAGCTCCAATACTTTGGCCACGTGATTCGAAGAGCCTACTTTATTAGAAAAGACCCTGATGCAGGGAAAGATTGAAGGCAGGAGGAGAAGGGGTCGACAGAGGATGAGATGGTTGGATGGCATCACCAACCCATTGGACGTGAGTTTGAGCAAGCTCTGGAATGTGGTGAAGGACAAGGAAGCCTGGAGTGCTGCAATCCATGGGGTCACAAAGAGTCAGGCATGACTGAGCAACTGAACAACAACTGTGTTGTAATAGGTTTATAATACTTTTCACACAAGTAACACATAAAAAAAAGATTTTTAATCTTAAAGTACCTTGAAAAGTACAGTAGTACAGTACAACTGCTGGCATACAGGGCCTGGCATCGAATGAACAGGCAGGAAGAGTTGGGGAAAGGAGGTGTGGGAGGTGGTAGAGCTGAAGAATGGTCAGCATTAGGCCACTGGCAGGGATGGGCAAGGTGCAATTTCACTCACGCCTGACATTGATGGCACAGGTTCTGGTTCCTTGCTGGAACCAAATGGATGTTCACATCTTTGAAAGTTTGCAGCTTGAAGGTTCAGATATTGGGGACTTAACCGTATTTAAATCCAGTAACCTCTCGTGCTTCTCTCAAGCCTTTATCCTACAGGCTGGGAATGTAGCTTCGAAAGGAACACAGTGGATGACATGCCCCCCGCCCCCGCCTTCCACTTCCTGCAGGAAAGAAGAAACGTTCTACAACTGAGAAATGGGAAGGAGGTGTCAAAAGCACATGACATCAAACACTCAAAGGGTGCAAACACGGTACTTTTCTGTGACTGTGTTAAAATTGTAAAATTTTACGGGATCAAAGCAGAGGTTAGCCAACTAGAGCCTCCAGGCCAGTCCTGGACCTTCACTGATTTTGTACTCCATCCTCAAAGGAAGATTGGTTTTTACATTTTTAAATGGTTAGACAAATCAAACGAATACTGTTTTGTGACATGTGGAAATCATAGGAAATTCAAAGTGCAGTGTCAGTAAATCCAGTCTTATTAGCAAACAACTCTGCCCATCTTTCTGGGTGACTTGTGGCTGCTTCTGCTACAATGGCACTGCTAAGTCTTAGTGACAGAGACCAAGGGGCCTTCTGTGGTAGGAAGAATACCAGATTGGTCCTCAAGGTTACTGGCCCCTGGTATTTGTGTCTTGTTTAATCCCTGTCCTTTGGGAGGGACTGGGATGGAATAGATTTCAACCTTTTCTAGATTTTTTTTTGTTTGTTTTGATGTGGATCATTTTTAGAGTCTTTATTGAATTTGTTATAATATTGCTTCTGTTTCATATTTTGGGTTTTTGGCTGGAAGGCATGAGGGGTCTTAGCTTCCCAATCTAGGATCTAAGCTGCACCCCCTGCATTAGAAGGCAGAGTGTGAACCACTGGACCTCCAGGGAAGTCCCAGATCTCACTCTTATGATTAGGTTATGTCAGTGACCAAGGTGAAGGGATTTCACAGATATAATTAAGGTCCCAAGCTGGCTGACTTTAATAAAAAAGGAGATGATCTTGTTTGGGTGGGCCTGACTGAATCAGATGAGCCCTTAAATAGGATGGAACCTTGCTCAGGAAGAGAGTAGAGAGGATTTATGGCAGGAACTGTGGGTGGCTTCTAGGAACTGAGAGCCGCTTACATGATGACCCCCAGAGGGCAGGAGTCAAAGTGTTAGTCATTCAGTCATTCGGACCCTTTGCAGCCCCCGTAGCCCAACAGGTTCCTCTGTCCGTGGGCTTCTCCAGGCAAGAGTACTGAAGTGGGCAGCCATACTCTTCTCTAGAAGCCCTGATGCTATAATTATTACAAGGAACTGAATTCTGCCAAACACCCTGCAAAAGTTGGCCGGGACTCCAGAAAGGAAATCGGGTCTCCCGTCACCGTGACCTCAGCCTTGTGAGGCCCTGATAAGGTGCAACCTGGCCTTCACTTCTTACCTGTGGAAACCAGGAGATAAAAAAAGCAATGGGTGTTGTTTTGAGTTTGTGATAACATGTTGGTAGCAAGAAAAAACCAATACACCTGTAAGGGGAACTTCTTTACTGTCTGACCGTCTATAGAAAAAGCTGGTTGACCCTTGTCTTAGGGAGTGGGGTTGGTAAGACTTAACTTTCATGCATGTGTGCGCAAGCTCTGTCATGTCCAACTCTTTGTGACCCCATGACCCACTTTGTGACTGTAACCTGCCAGGCTCCTCTGTCCATGGAATGTTCCAGACTAATACTGGAGTGGGTTGCCCTTTCCTCCTCCAGGGGATCTTCCTGACCCAGGGTTCAAACCCTCTTGCATCTTCTGCATTGGCAGGCAGATTCTTTACCACTGCACCATCTGGGAAACCCACTTCCACGCACAAACATACATATATAAGTATTAAAAAATGTGCATATATTTATATATATACTTAACATAGCTCAAGTACAGTGCCTTGCATGGAGCAGAAGCCCTGGAAACCTTTAGTTTCTCTTCTGAACTCAATTCTGTTCAAGAATACATAGGATCATATCTGAGAAATGCAGAGGCAGACACATTTATATTTTTATTGAATTTCTATTCCTCTCATTTTCAAAAGAGGAGCTCATGTTTAAAAAAAAATCCTGATTGGCACTATAAACTTTATTTATGCTTTAATGTATCTTAAAGTATGTATCCTGCACTATTTTTACTTCCCTTACAGATGCTGATATGCTATACATTACCAAACCCAAATGGATTTTCAAAATCCAATTTCCTTGCTACCGTTTTCCATTTCTCTGTTGACTTTTTATGCTTGACTCACGTCAGAGCATCTGGGGCCTTTGCTACATTTTGACCTCAACCTGTCCAAGGAAATAGCTTCTCTGTCCCGATGTAGGGAGATACTGCTGAGTCCTCAGCTTATGGCCATGTCCACAGTTATTTGGGTCTTCTCCCAACTGGGACATGGGCTTTGGAGGCTAAGCCCAGTTCTAGGGGTGAGTGTAGGTTTAGGAGACTTTTGTTTTCTTCCAAATTGATGGTGATGGGGTTGACATCAGTTGAGTGGGGCCGCTTTAAAATGGAGTGAGCTGAGCATCCAGATGGCTGTCTTTTGGGAATCTCTCCAGTTGTAAGCCTTCCCCAAGTAGCCTGCCACAGACACCCGTGGTCTGGAGCCTCTTCAGCAGGTGTTATGGTGCCAAGGAATTCCACCAAGAGAGGTAAATATAATTTGTGAAAGAGCAGGTGGAGCTGCAATAAGACTTAGGATCATGGGTCTGAATACTCCATGCTGAGGACCCGCAGAAAGCTAGCCTTCTTGCCCTTCTCCTCCTTACCGGGGGTTCTCAGTAGCCAGTCCTGGTTCTGGTAACGTGGCTCGCCTCTCTGTGGTTCCTGAGAATTTCTGACTCTCTCTGAGTCTTTGGAATTCTTAACTTTGACCACTGGAAGCCTCCTTTGTGATCCATCTTGCACACCAGAAAGTGAAGGCCCGATAAGGAAGAAAGGAGGTGAGCTGAAAAGGCTGTACCCCCTGGCAGTGTAGACTGCTGCCAGAGTGTATAATCTGAAGCGCATAACCACTCTTATTTCTCAGTGTGTTGTCTGAGAGGAAGAAAATCCAGGGAGAATTGCTTACAAAACATGAATAAAATGTGTTTTCCCCTCCCGAACAGCTTTCAAAACTTATCTCTGGGTCAAGTCAGGCCGACAGGGAACTAGTCTCTAGATTGTACCATATTGGCTTCCAGTGAGTTGCTTTTCCTGAATTGTATGTTTGGTTGATACTATCAGTTTATATTGAGAGTGATTATGAGAAATACTCTCATGAAATTGACCACGCACCTCTTGCATGGATGTTGTTTCAGATATTGTGCATTGTGGGATGGTTGATTTCTGTTACCAGTACCCCTGTGGAGAAGTTCTTGTGTGATCTAAGCACCTGGAATGATTGTAATTTACCAGAGCTGTTTGGCTTTTATTGTCTGAACACAGAGTATCCAGTAACTGAGCAGATTGTCCTTTTTCTGCTGGCATCTGGAAGCTCAGAGTCAAATAGGTGACTCCCTTTCAGCAGGCGGACTTGTAGGAAATGGCGGTGTGGACTTGTAACTCTCTCCTTCTGTCCTGCCTGTCTGTCTTCTCCTGCCTTCAGTTTGCTTTTTGCTATCTCTTGCTGTATTTCCTGCTTCTGTGTTTGTCCATCATCTGTGGCTGGACTAGAGTAGTGACCTCGGCAGGTTGTTTAACCCCTTAATGCATCAGTTACTTTACACTTAAAGTAAGGATTAAAAAGCCTACTTCACAAAGTCATGAGGATTAAGTGAAAACAAACGTGACCTCAGCAGTTTTCTGTGATCAGTGCCTAGTATATTACCTGACACAGAGCAAATGCTCAACAAAGCACGCTTCTTATATTAGTCAGCATATGCAAGGCTCCGCTATGGTAACGACTAAACCCTAAGATGTCAGTGGCATTAAGACTAGAAAAGTTGGCATTTTGCGCCTGATGTGTTGAACGACAATATTATTGGTCAGGTGACTGGGTGACTCTCTTTCAGTGAGTATCTCAGGGATCTAGATATCTCTCTTTCTTAGATGCCACTGTCTTCAAGTACACCTTTGAAAGTCTTTGCAGTAGGGCAGGTGAGAAGGATTGTTGGGAAGAGATTACTTTTGTGGACTAGTGTTGCACATGTGGAGATCACTTTATGATACATTTCCAGGGTTTACCACGTTGTCTTCCCCACATGCAAAGTGGCCGGAAATGTAGAGTTCTCATGTGTCTAAGAGAGAAGATCTCAACAGTTTTCCATAGGCCTACTATCATCTTGGCTGTATGTTCCTCTAAAGACCTGGAGGCTGATCTCCGTTTAGGATGATCAGTCAGCTCTTCCAGTGAACGCTTGAGATGCTGCAGGCTCCTCCACTTGCCTTTCAAGCATGTCGGGATCTGGATGCTGTTGGTGGCATTGACTTAGTTCATTTGTCTCCCACAGGCTGGACTTCGGTGAGGCAGGAGTGGTGTAAGGATGGGAGAAGGCGGTCCTTCCTGAGCAGTTGGAACTGTTGCTGCTACCCTTTTCTAGGTTTCAAATGGAGTGTGTTGTGTCTCATATCTGTGGCATTCACTCTGCTGTTTTGGTCAGCTGAGGTCTATAGAGGGAGTGGTTTGGAGAGGCTAGTTTGGAATTTGGCAGACAGGCAGCATGGGGAAGGAGCTTTCTAGGTAGAAGTGGTGAGTGTGAGACCAGAAAGAGCAGGTGGAGTATGGGGACTGTTATCGGCTCACTGTTCCTGAAATGTAGCTTGGGGTCTGTCTGGTATCCCACTCACAGTTTTAAAAAATGTTCTTTATTTTGGTAAAAGTCACATAATATAAAAAATCCTATTTCAACCATATGTAACCGTACACTTCAGTGGCACTAAGAACATTCACCTTCTGTAACCCTCACCATCATCCATCACCTTAAGTTTTCATCTTCCTAAACTGAAACCTTGTCTCCATCCTCCCTACTCCCCCGGCCCTTGGCATCTACCCGTGTACTTTCTGACCCTATGAATTTGACTCTTCTTAGTACCTTGTATAAAACAGTCTGACAGAACTTAGTGATGAAACCACCACCACCACCACCAGGTACCTCGTATACGTGGGATTGAACAGTGTTTGTCTGTACCTGATGTATATTGCAATGCATTTTTAAGGTTAACTTATCAAACAGATTGGACCTTCTTTTTAAATTTTTTATTTATTAAAAAAGATTTGTTTTGGTTCATTTGTTGTTGTTTAGTCGCTAAGTTGTATCTAACTCTTTTGGGACCCCATGGACTGTAGCCCCGCAGGCTCCTGTGTCCATGGGATTCTCCAGGCAAGAATACTGGAGTGGGTTGCCATGCCCTCCTCCAGGGGATCTTCCTGAACCAGGGATCGAATCCACATCTTCTGCCCTGGCAGGTGGTTTCTTTACCATTGAGCCACCAGGGAAGCCCACTGGTTTATTTAGTCAACAGATACTTCTTCAGCCCCTCCTCTCTGCCAGCACCATTTCCCAGCCAGTCTAAAGCTTATTGCCTAGTGGAAGCTGGTTGACTGGCCCTGTCCTTGCCTTTCAGAGGTCACCCTTCTTCACTCTGTCTGGGGTGCAGTCTCCTCTGCTGTCTGCCCCTGACCTTTCCTGTTATCTCTTAAGACTTCCGTCTTTGTCTGTTGACCCATATGCATCCACATGGTCCATCCATTCTTCCCTTAGCTCCCCAAAGCACAGTTACACGGCTGCTGTTTGTAGCCAGCTCTCACTGAGGGCTCGGAGGGACTTGACACTACAGGACAGGGAACTGTTGCCAATCCATGGTCAGAAAGGCTTCCGGGACCACACCAACCTGGGATCCCCTCAGGCAACCCAATGCCAGCTTTCATAGCACATTTGGAAATGCAGTTACTTACTAGTTTGCTTATTTACTATCTGCCTCACTCCTTTCTAGTGATGGCATGCCTCTTATAAACCACTGTATAGATAGCATCTTGTTCTCTGCTCAATCTGCCCTAAAAGCTCGATTAAATAATTGTGAGAGAAAGAATGAATACATGGAAGCAGACAGAAATTTTAGTTTCTACCAGTGCATCAGTCATTTCCCATCACAGGAAATTTCTCATTGTCTCTCACCTTCTGTAGGTGTCTGCTTTACATTATGTTTCTTGGACCTCTCTCTCCCTCTCTTTTCGTTCTCTCTCTAGGTGTCTATACTGCAAATTCCTGTTGCTGTCTAGTGCAGAGCTATTTAAAACTCTGAACTCAAGCCCCAGACTTGCACTGCCAGAATAGATTCAGTCCTCCTTTGTCCAGCCTGACTCGTTGGGGCTGCTAAAGACTGACTCTTTCAGGTTTCCATACTCAGAAAGAAAGGGCGTGGAGAGAGCTTTGCCCTCATAGGTTTACTTTAGCAGTGTTGTGACTATATTCTGTATCAGATCTGTCAACAGGCCTTCCACCACCATTAAGCAGAGGAAACCCCAGGTCTGGGTACAGAAGAAGGGTTTTGACCTTTGTTGCTGATGGAGAAGGGGGAGTGGTATTACATGAAGCTGCAGACACAGGCAGAGGTTTTTCAGGGATGGTTTCTGTATGTGGATCAGAACCACAGATGTGGTTTGGATGTGTGATAGGGGAACCAGTGGCTGTTCAAGGAAGGGAGGTGATGGTGTGATGAGGTCTGAGCAGCAAGGAGACAAGAAGGCACTGGAAATGTGGACCAGCACGTAAAGCTCAGTCCTGGTGGTCTCTCCTTCTCTGTACATCCTGCCAGCTCACCCTGGAGTGCTCTTCCTCCTGCTCTGTGCCGGTGGAGGTGCTCCTAAACTTCAAAGCCCTGATTATTTCTCCCCTTCTACCTCCCATCCCAGAATATAGTCACCTTTTGCTTCTCTGTTCAGACCAGCATTTCCTGGTTGCAGCGCCTGTTCTGTACATCACATCTCTCAGTGTCACCTGGAGGGAACTTAGAGCCCAGAGCGTGTGCTCAATCCAGTTTACACAACTCATTGTAAAGTGCTGGTGGTGGATGGCTTGGACTTTTAGGGAGAAGCTTTAAATACTGACAGCCTTGACTTCGTTATCTTCCTGGGGCACAATTGTCTAATTCTCTACAAATTTGATTTTTACTCCATGAAAACTGCTCTTATAGGGAGGGAAGTGGGTGCTGAGAATTTTTGCTGTGCCAGTTACTTTTTCTATATTACTCCATTTTATCCTCCTGATATTTCTGCCAAGTGGATCTTCCCCTCCGTATTCCAGGTAAGGAAACTGAGACACAGATGGCGAAGCATCTGGTCCCGGCTGACCCGGCTTTGCAAAGCTGAGATCCGTGTCTCGTTTTGCAGGACTCCGAAGCTGGTGCTTAGCCTGCTGCCTTGCAGCATCTCTGCACGTTGGAGGAAGCAATTACAGAGGCATGCCCTGGCATTAACTTTTTCTACTTAGATGGGGACGTTGCTGTTTACTTTCTCAGGAAGGAAGATTGAAATCAATGTAACTAGCCTTATTAACTTTTTAAAATAGGAGGCTTGCAGATGCCACTGTCTTTCCTTTTGCACCAAAGCAAATATAAAAAAATTCCAATTTGCTTGCCTTTAGGAAAAGAAAATCTCCTCCAGAGTTTAAAATTCAAAGCTGTAAATGAAGAGCCACTGAGATGGGGGTAACGAACCAAGCCTCAGACATAAGGATATACTTACCCATGTCTCTTTTGTCTGCAGGTGGCTGTTCCTTTGATGAGCACTACAGCAACTGTGGTTATAGCGTGGCCCTGGGGACCAGTGGGTTTACCTGGGAGCAGATTAACACATGGGAGAAACCAATGCTGGACCCAGCGGTACCTACAGGTACGTGACCAACTGTGCTTGAGGCTCTGATGGGGGTGGTAGCTTTTACAGTGACTCATGGAGAAGAATTTTATTCTGGGTTGAGCTGTTGGGGAGGGCAGTAGGTAACTCTGTTGGTAGTAAGTTCATCACCCCCAGAGGTATGCAAACGAAGGCTAAGTGCATTCTTAAGGGTATGGTAAAAGTGTCATCTGGATTCAGGAAACTTTTAGATTTCTTTGAGCTTTGAGATTCTGAACTTTAGCTACAAGTGGGGCATCCCTGAATTTTGTCTGGGAGTCTGAGAGTAATGGGACCTTAGGGGAGGAGCACTTCTCCATAATTTGAGGTCATTTCTTTCCTCCTGGACTACACAGACACAGCTTGTAAATAAATATACAGGGCAACTTCTACAGTCCAACTATTACTGATAAAGTTGATGTCCCAACATCCTGAATGACAAATTTACTCTTTACCAAGGGGACTGAAGGCCTAATATACATTCCTTTTTTTTTTTTTTTTTCCTAATATACATTCCTGATGAATACCTGCATGAAGCAGGCCTTTGAGAATTATAGCCAGTGTATTCCAGGGAAGGTGTGGCGGAGGAAATGCTTTTGTTCTAGTTGGGCCTTCAGAGGATTGGACGATGCTCATCTACACTGGGGCTTGCTGTTTGCTTTACTCAGGTCTCCAACTCAAATGCTAATCAATTCTGGAAACCCTGTCTTAGACACACCCAGAAATAATGCCATACCAGCTATTGGGACATCTCTTAGCCCAGTCAAGTTGACACACAGAATTAACCGTCACACCATGAATGGCCTCAACTCTCCACCGAACTTCAGCTGCCATCAGACATCCCTTAGGAACCTGATGTATGTGACCCACTGCACAGCTGCCTTGTCTTCTCAGCTGCCCTGAGAGACAGCTTTGCCAGCATGTCATTAAGCTGGAGACAGAGAGGTATGCAGAGGTGTCCAGGTGCGGGTGAAAGGTGACCAGAGATGTCCAGCTGAGGGTGTGACCAGGGTGACCATACTGCCTCTGAGCTTGGCTGCAAAGCAGGAGGCTTGTATCCTGGCTCTACCTTTCCTGCTGAGGACATCAACTGCTTGTGTATCTTTCTCCCGCATGTAGCCATAGCCCCCCAGGTATCATAAAGCTGTGACATGGTACAAAACTGAGCTTTGCAGATACGGTAGGATCCTACTTTACATGAGCAGAATGGCCAAAACTACACAAGCTGGTTAGTAAGGTGACCATGGGACCACCTCTAGGCCTGTTGTCCCACCATAATTTTTTAAAATGCGGACTTTTACTCTCAGAAATGTCTTCGTTTATGTAATAGAATCACTCTTTCCATTAGAGACACCAGGAGTGTAGCATGCCTGTGCTGAAGGTTACTTACCATGTCTTCTGTGCTCTGTGTGGCCATCATTGATGTTGGCCAAATAAATTCAGATCTTATGAAAAGTTAAAGTGTTAGTCGCTCAGTCTTGTCTGACTCTTTGCTACTGGATGGGCTGTAGTCCACCAGGCTTCTCTGTCCGTGGGATTCTCCAGGTAAAAATACTGGAGTGGGTAGGCATTCACTTCTCCAGGGGGTCTTCCTGGCCCAGGGGTCGATCCCAGGTCTCCTGAATTGCAGGCAGATTCTTTACTGTCGTAGCCACCAGGGAAGCCCCCAGACCTTACAGTGCACGTGTGTATGTGCCGTATGTGTGTATGTGTATTTGCACACACGCAGGCTCTTCTGGCTCATCCTTAGACCACTAGATGCCCTGTAGGGTCATGCAGGCTCTCCAGACTCAACATCTCCCAAATTGAACTTTTGATTCTTCTCCATCTACTCACGCTTTAGCGCTCCTTGTCTCAAAAGGCCACTTGATCACTCTGGTGCTGATTCAGAAACCCAGGGGTCACACTTCTCTCTTCCCTCTCTCCACCTCCCTCTCCTTGTCAATCACTCCATCCTACCCCTTCAGCCCCTGAGCCCATCTCAGGTCTGCTCACGTCTCTCCATCTCTGCCACCGCTGCCCTGGTGCCATACCATGCTATCCACCCTCGCCTGGGTCACAGGTAGACTTTCACACAGGCTTTTCAGCTTCCTCTTTTTTAAAAAAATGTTTCATTTTTAAAATTAACTTTATTGGAGCATAGTTGCTTTACAATATTGTGTTAGTCTCCACTCTGCAGTGAAATAAGTCAGCCCTGCATGTGCGTATGTCCCCTCTGTTGGATTCCTTCCCCTTCAGGCCACTGAAGAGCACTGAGCAGAGTTCCCTGCACCACACAGTATGCTCTCGTTAGTTGTCTGCTTTATACACGGTATCAATAGTGTTTATACATCAATCTCAACTCCCAGTTCCTCCCACCCTCCATTTTTCACCCCTCGGTGTCCATACGTTTGTTCCCAGGTCTGTGTCTCTATGTCTGCTTTGCAAATAGGGTCATCGCTACTATTTTCGTAGCTTCCACATACATGCATTAATGGCTTCCTCTTCTGACTTTAATCCACTCTCTGCACAGAAGCCAGAGATTGTTCTAGAATGTTGGCCTGTTCACCTTACCTCTTCCTTTCATTGCCCCCACCTAGCCTCTGCCTGGAATCTTTTTGAGGCTTTCCTCTTGCTCTGAGGAGAGAAGACTAATACCCAGCAGTGGCCTCTGAGGCCCTGCAGGCCTGGTCCAGCCTCCCCATATCATGATCTCACCTGTGCTCACTTCACCCTGGATTTTATCACTTATATGCCACTGAAAGATGAACTGCCCAGGTTGGTAGGTGCCTGATATGCTACTGGAGAAGAGTGGAGAAATAACACCAGAAAGAAGGAAGAGACGGAGCCAAAAAGAAAATAACACCCAGGTGTGGATGTGACTGGTGATGGAAGTAAAGTCTGATGCTGTAGAGAGCAACATTGCATAGGAACCTGGAATGTTAGGTCCGTGAAACAAGGTAAATTGGAAGTGGTCAAATAGGAGATGGCAAGAATGATCATCAACATTTTAGGAATCAGTGAACTAAAATGGACTGGAATGGGTGAATTTAACTCAGATGACCATTACATCTACTACTGTGGGCAAGAATCTCTTAGGAGAAATGGAGGAGCCCTCATAGTCAACAAAAGAGTCGAAATGCAGTACTTGGGTGCAGTCTCGAAGACGACAGAATGATCTCTGCTCATTTCCAAGACAAAACATTCAATTTCACAGTAATCCAAGTCTATGCTCCAGTCACTAATGCTGAAGAAGCTGAAGTTGAACGGGTCTATGAAGACCTATGAGACCTTCTAGAACTAACACCCAAAAAAGATGTCCTTTTCATTAAGGGGACTGGAATGCCAAAGTAGGAAGTCAAGAGATGCCTGAAGTAACAGGCAAATTTGGCCTTGGAGTACAAAATGAAACAAGGCAAAGGCTAACAGAGTTTTGCCAAGAGAACCCACTGGTCACAGCAAACACCCTCTCCCAACAACACAAGAGAAGACTCTGCATGTGGACATCACCAGATGGTCAACACCGAAATCAGACTGATTATATTCTTTGCAGCCAAAGATGGAAAAGCTCTATACAGTCAGCAAAAACAAGACCAGGAGCTGACTGTGGCTCAGATCATGAACTCCTTATTGCCAGATTCAGACTTACATTGAAGAAAGTCAGAAAAACCGCTAGGCCATTCAGGTATGACCTAAATCAGATCTTATGATTATACAGTGGAAAGGAGAAATAGATGCGAGGGATTAGATCTGATAGACAGTGCCTGAAGAACTATGCACAGAGGTTCACGACATTGTACAGGAGGCAGTGATCAAGACCATCCCCATGGAAAAGAATGCAAAAAGGCAAAATAGTTGTCTGAGGCCTTACAAATAGCTGAGAAAAGAAGAGAAGCAAAAAGCAAAGGAGAAAAGGAAAGATATGAGCATCTGAATGCAGAGTTCCAAAGAATACCATGGAGAGATAAGAAAGCCTTCCTCAGTGATCAGTGCAAAGAAATAGAGGAAAAGAATAGAATGGGAAAGACTAGAGATCAATTCAAGAAAATTAGAGATACCAAAGGAACATTTCACACAAATATGGGCTCAATAAAGGACAAAAATGGTATGGACCTAACAGAAGCAGAAGATATTAAGAAGAGGTGGCAAGAATACACAGAAGAACTATACAAAAAAGATCACGATGACCCAGATAATCATGATGATATGATCACTCACCTAGAGCCAGACATCCTGGAATGCAAAGCCTTAGGAAGAATAGCTGTGAACAAAGCTAGTGGAGGTGATGGAATTCCAGTTGAACTATTTCTAATCCTAAAAGATGATGCTGTTAAAGTGCTGCACTCAATATGCCAGCAAATTTGAAAAACTCAGCAGTGGCCACAGGACTGGAAAAGGTCAGTTTTCATTCCAAACCCAAAGAAAGGCAATGCCAAAGAATATTCAGACTACTGCACAATTGTACTCATCTCACATGCTAGCAGAGTAATGCTCAAAATTTTCCAAGCCAGGCTTCAACAGTACGTGAACCATGAACTTCCAGATGTTCAAGCTTGATTTAGAAAAGGCAGAGGAACCAGAGATCAAATTACCAACATCTGCTGGATCATTGAAAAGCAAGAGAGTTCCAGAAAAACATCTACTTCTGCTTTATTGCTTATGCCAAAGCCTTTGACTGTGTGGATCACAACAAACTGTGGACAATTCTTCAAGAGATGGGAATACCAAACCACCTAACCTGCCTCCTGAGAAATCTGTACAGAGGTCAAAAAGCAACAGTTAGAACTGGACATGGAACAACAGACTGGTTTCAAATTGGGAAAGGAGTACATCGAGGCTCTATACTGTCACCCTGCTTATTTAACTTATATGCAG
This sequence comes from Ovis aries, assembly GCF_016772045.2. Taxonomy (NCBI): domain Eukaryota; kingdom Metazoa; phylum Chordata; class Mammalia; order Artiodactyla; family Bovidae; genus Ovis; species Ovis aries. The sequence goes on along the minus strand of NC_056066.1, from coordinate 71,506,052 downwards.
AGTACATCATGCACAATGCTGGGCTGGAAGAAGCACAAGCTGGAATCAAGATTGCCAGGAGAAATATCAATAACCTCAGATATGCAGATGATACCACCCTTATCACAGAAACCGAAGAAGAACAAAAAAGCCTCTTGATGAAAGTGAAAGAGGAGAGTAAAATAGTTGACTTGAAACTCAGCATTCAGAAAGCTAAGATCATGACATCTGGTCCCATCACTTCATGCAAATAGATGGGGAAGCAATGGAAACAATGAGAGACTTTATTTTGGAGGCTCCCAAATGGTGACTGCAGCCATGAAATTAAAAGATTCTTGCTCCTTGGGAGAAAAGCTATGACCAAACTAGATAGCATGTTAAAAAGCAGAGATACTACTTTGTCAACAAAGGTCCATCTAGTCAAAGCTATGGTTTTTCCAGTAGTCATGTATGGATGTGAGAGTTGGACTATAAAGAAAGCTGAGTACTGAAGAATTGATGCTTTTGAACTGTGGTAATGGAGAAGACTCTTGAGAGTCCCTTGGACTGCAAGGAGATCCAACCAGTCCATCCTAAAGGAAATCATTCCTGAATATTCATTGGAACTAATGTTGAAGCTGAAACTCCAATACTTTGGCCACCTGATGTAATGAACTGACTCATTTGAAAAGACCTTGATGCGGGCAAGATTGAAGGCAGAAGGAGAAAGGGACGACAGAGGATGAGATGGTTGGATGGCATCACCGACTTCATGGGCATGAATTTGAGCAAGCTCTGGGAGTTGTTGATGGACAGGGAAGGCTGGTGTGCTGCAGTCCATGGGGTCGGAGAGAGTCGGGCACAACTGAGCGACTGAACTGATTGATTGAGAATGTTCCAGACCCTTTTCTGCCTCAGGAACTCACATAAAATTGGCACCCTTCGTACAACTTTTGCCTACCCCTGTTCTCTTGTTCTTCCTCTTTGTATCTCCGCTCTTGCATCACTTCCTTAGGCTGGTGCTCCCTAGATGCTCCAGGCTGGGTCACCTCCTTCTGTAAATGTTCCCCATTGCACCCTCCACTTTTCCTCAAAACATGCATCACTGATGTACCTGTTAAGTGTATGTTGTATCCCCGAATGAGAAGTTCCATGTCAGCAAGAACCATGACAGTCTTCTTCCTGGCTTTATTTTTAGTGTTTAAGTCAACGCATCATACACAGTATGTATGAAATACAATTTTATTGGATGCATGCATGGATGGATGGGCAAATAGTCTTTATCAAGTGTTTCTTTGATGCAGGAATGAATGATAAGCATTCTTAAATGCCTTTGGGCCTTTCCTTAACTGATCACACATTTAAAGTCTTTGCTATCATCCTTCCATTCTATAGATCAGGAAAGCAAGGTTCCCCCCAGCCGAGGGGCACTGCTGCTTTCCCCACCACGACACTCTCGCTCCTGGAAGGAACAAGCCTTGCTTCTGATCTTCATTTTCTCAGCCCCTCATTATGGCACAGTGGCGTTTCATAAATATTGGAGTGTGGTAATACAAACTTTTGAGCTGTTCTAAATAGAGGCATTTGATAATGATCACTGAAATTATTCTGTCATGATGCGCCTGTGGATTTCAGCAGCTCCGCGTGCTTCTTAGGCAGAGAGGCATGAAAGTGAATTTGGATTAGGCGAAATTGTTTGTTCTTCTCTTGGGCAAAGACAGAGATCTTCCTCTTCCTTGGGTACAGCCAGCAGTTTCCATGCTCTTGGAAATCTAGTATGATGCCAGTATTCAGATGCCCCACAAGCTTTCACTGAGTCCCTTCTGTGGGTCAGGCTCTGTGCTAGGCTCTGGGTCAGTCCGCTCATGCCCCTTGGGTGCTTCCCTGACACATAGGATGACCTGAACTCCTCACCATGCGTGCAAAGTCCTGGATGACCTAGTGTCTTTTCTGAGGCCCTCTCCTGCTCTCTCAAAATGCTCCAGGCACGCTGGCTTGTTTTCAGCTCCTGATTCAGGGCCCTTGCGTGTGTTGTGCCCTCTCCCTGCAGTGGTTGTCTGCTCTTCACTTGCCTGGTTCCATCAGGTCTCGGCATCACCCCTTCTCCTTGGTCTGTCTGATGAAAGACCCCCTTGAAGTTCTGTCTTACAGCATCCTGTTCTCCGCTTTCAAAGTCCTCATCATAGACTTGTTGTGGGCCAGCTTCTTCCAGTCCTACACCGTAGCCTGCTGACACTGGGCCTCCATCCCTCTGCCTCGATTTCTTCATCGTTAACGTGGGAACCAGCGTGAGAGTTAAGTGGACTGGTGTCTGTATGAGTATCGGCACATAGTAGGGTGCATTGGTGCCGCTTTCCTTAAGTTCTTTTCTGCTTGTTACAGGGTCTGAGACTGTCAAAGTCCACCTTGGAAGCTTGTCCCTTCCTTCAAGCTCACCTGACCCTGGACGCTGATTTGCACAGGTGACCCTTCTAGCAGGAGGTCTGCTGTGGGCCCCGATGGGCCCAGAGAGGCTTTTCCATACCCAGGATACATGCTACCCAGAGGGAGGTCGCCTCCTCCATCTTCTCTGTTAATTCAGTCCGCACTCAGCATCTGTCTTTCTCTTTCCTCATCCCCCTCCTTGAGAAAAACCCTCAGGCTAGCATTCCAGGCTTCACATCTGGTTTTGTCGCCACCTCGTCTTTGCAGGGTCTGTTACAGACAGTGGGTGTTACTGCACCCTCAGACTCTCCATCTAAGCTTCCATCTTGCCCAGGGAACTAACTGGAACTGCCTCTGATTCCCGGCTGTGCCATCCCCAACTTTGGCATGAGTTTCCACATGTCGGCAGTGAGGTCCAGCCCTGGGCCTGGCCAGAGGGTTTCTGGGGAGCTGAGGGAAGAGGAAAGTGCCAGCAGCTCTCTTTTAGAGGTGCTTAAGCTGGGAGGCAGTGGGACTGGGAGGTTTCCCTCTATTTCCTTCTGATGCTTGTAGGACATTAAGTGTCAGAATGAACCTCAAGCTGCAAACCCAAGTGCACAAGAAAGGAGGCATTTGCATCAGCCTGGATGTGACCCTGAGCCTCCAAGGAATGAAGCCTTACTTTGTAGTTGTTCTTTGACCTCCCCCTTTCCCTTGGGGTCTACAAATGTCCTGGGGCTTAAACAGGTCCTTGTGGTTTCCTCTGAGAAGCCCACCCTCGCATTCCTTGTGGTCCCTCTGGGTCCAGTGATCCTGCTGCTGCTTCCCCAGGCTTGGAGCCCTTGTCCTGAATCAGCCCAGCCCAGATATCTCACCGAGGATCTCTTTTGGGGTCTGTCTCCTCCTCAAGTATTACCATTCGGCAATTTTGGACCAACAGATCCATCTCTTTCCTCTTTTCAGTGTAGGAACTTCTTCCCTTTCCTTCCTAGCCCTCAAAGCCACAACTCATCTTAGGCCAGCCCTTCTGAGACCCACAGCATAGTGTCTTTAGAAAGTTTAGACCTTAAAAAAAAAAAAAAAGAAGGAACCCTTGACTTCAAGCAGCTTCTTCTCTCCATCCTGTACAAATCTCTAGAGCAGAGAAATACAAAGTGTTCTTCCCTGGAGAATCCCAGGGATGGGGGAGCCTGGTGGGCTGCCATCTGTGGGGTCGCACAGAGTCGGACATGACTGAAGCGGCTTAGCAGCAGCAACAGTTAGTTATCCGATTGGAAAGGGCAGGGGTTGGAAAAGATCCAGAGTAAACATACAGACAGGAATATTTCAACCAATCAGCTGCCGTGGAAGCAGGCACGGATCCTGGATGGTACTGGCTTTTCCTTCATGCCACTGGCCCCTTGGCCAGTTCACTCTAATAGATGCTAATATTTATAGTTCCTGCCAGTTCACTGGAACTGCTAATATTTATAGAGAGAAGGTTGGGGTCTGTTATGGGTTGAATTGTGTTCCCAAAGAGATAAGTGGAAGTCCTGGTCCTTGGCACCTGTGAATATGCTTGTATTTGGAGATAAGATCTTGGCAGATGTAGTCAGCAAAGATGAGGTCATGCTGGTTATCCTGAGTCCTCGTAGAGTGTCTCTGGTGGAGGAGAAGTAGCACACAGCCACACAGGGGAGAAAGCCATGTGAAGCCAGAGGCAGAGACTGGATTGATGCATTTACAGGCCCAGGAAAGCCAAGGATTGCCAGCAGACCCCAGGAACCAGAAGAGGCAAGGAAGGATCCTTCCTGGAGTCTTTGGGTGGGGGGGTTGTATGTCCCTGCTAGCACCTTGGTTTCAGACTCCTGGACTCCAGAACTGTGAAGGAGTAAGTTTCTGTTGTCTTAAGCCTCCTGGTTTGTGGTAATTTGTTACGGAAGCTCTGAAAAACTATTCCTGGGTCAGTTACACATCCATACCCTGACCCCGTCCCCTTTTCTGCATTTAGAATTCACACCAGAGTTCCGTCAGTCCTGGGGCTTTTGCTCTCTTTGAAGGGAACTGGCACTGGCTGTGTGATCACTCTGAACATGAATTGGGTTAGGCATCATCCTGTGCATTTCGTCTAACATGTCACCATCCTGTGAATTCTGAGGTATTGTCTCTTCTTTATTTTTGAGAAAACCAAGCCGCAGAGTGATGAAGTGATTGGTCCAAGGTCACATAAATTTTATATGAAAGAGGAGCCAGGCTTCAACCCCAGGGTAGAGAAATATATATTGTATACTTGGTGCTGCCATCAGCTGAACATCTTCTAAGTTATTTCTATGAACACTCATGATTCATGATGGCAAAAATAATGCATATTCGTTGTAGAGAACAGGCACAATAGGGATTGCTATAAAGAACAAAAGTCATCTGTGCACACAAACTTACATAAATGTCTATCTTTCTATGTAATGCTATTTTTAAGAATTTTCCCAGGCCATTATGTATTCCTCAAAAGCATGCTTTCTAAAAGCTTCAGAGTCTTCTCTTCCAATGACTGTTCTGTGATTGATTTAGCCACCTTGTTTTTGCAGGCTTAAGTTCCTCCTAGTTAATGTGACTCTTCAGTCACATTGCAATGGATGTTTTTGTACAGAGACAGAGATCTCTGAGCTCATCTCCAACAGAAGTTATCAAATCTGCTTTCATCTATCTGTCTATATTTCTGTACTCCCTGGTGTACCAAATGCAGAATGGTTGTGTATTATTTTTGAGATCTGGAGGAGGAACATCATCCACATGCCAAATGTGGAATCCTGGAAATTTGCCCATGAGTTGATGTGGGGAAAAATGCTTGTGAATTCTGAAGTCCTACATACAAGTCAGGAACTGGTAATGGTCCAGACTGCCGTGCATTCCAGCTCTTAGCACAGTGGATAGAGACCTTCTGGGGATGAGCAGGAATTATGCTCTAAATAGTAATCAACCAGAGTAGCCTAAGCCGTGGCTAGTCAAGGTGGACATTAGCTAGAAAAGCAAGATGGGCTCTCGCTACTGGATGAAGAGCGAGCCTCTTCATCGTCTCTGTGCTGAACTCCTGTTCTTGTAAGCTGGGGTGCCAGCTTACATTTCACTTATTTTACTTATGTGGAATGCCAGTGCCTGGGATGTAGGAAGTAGCAGTGAATGTTAAATGACCTGCTCTTATTAATAACTGGATATTCTTCTGATACGACCCCAGTGTCTGTCTCCAGCCTCAGCCCCCTCTCCTGGCCTCTCCTCTTACCTTTCCTCTGCTGAGTAATCACAGGAGAGAAGCCTTCATGATTTTGTTTTGCGAGTCCAGCCTCCAACCCTGCTTCCTAACTTGGGGACTCTCATTGTGTGGAATCTTGGTGGATGGTGGAGCAGGTTGCTGGCAGGTGAAGGTGCTAGAAATTTACCACCCGCAGCAACCTGGCCATGGCTGGACTTGTGACCTTGATTCGGCCAGGAATATCATCTAGGAAGGATGAGTTAGCAGTCAGAGGCTTGTGTAGTGGGTGTATCCATGGAGGGGCAGTGGCTGGGCCACAAGAGGTTGTCCTAAAAAAGGATGCTGAACTACCTCCTTCTTGGTCCCCTAGAACCACCATAGTTTTTGCTTCCTTTCCAACCTATCTTTCAGCTTTCTGTTCAGAATGAGACTCCCAATATTCTTCCAGACCATTCAGTTTTTGAGACAGATTGTCATTGTTTTTTCTTGTTTTTGACCACAAACACTGAAGACCAGACCATCAGGCCTCTGGCTCAAGGGCACCTCCTATTCCATCACTTCTTATTGGTAGAGGATGTAACCTCCTCCAGGAAGTCTTCCCTAATTCCTCTGTGCTTTTATGATTGAGTTTATGATATATTTTCCCTGATTTCTCACTAAGACTGTGAGCTAGTTGAGGGCGTGGGCTGCCTCTCATTGCTGAATTTCTTGTGCCCTGCATGGGGTTTAGAATAGGGTAGTTGGTCTGTGTGTGGACTAAATTGCCACTGGGATTATTAGTATTAGGAAAATCAAGAGAGAAATGATGTCTGAAGATTTGTGAAAGAACCATGAGAGGCTGCTTCTTTCTTTGGCATTTTCACAGGACCTGGCACATCTGTAGCTTTTACACCCCAAATACCTCCACTCAGCTTGTTGAGGCTGTGGCCTGGCTGGTCAGGCCTTTGATCTGGAGTTGATTCTTGGGAAAAATAAAGGCACCCTGGGGATTACCCTGTCTTCAATCTGGGGCCTGATCCACTCTCACAGATGTGTAGGTCGGCTTATGACCCATGAAGAGGCTCCCCGTTGGAGAAATGTGACTTACCTAAAATCTGAAACTACTGTTTTGTTTTTTTAATGTCATGTTTACATTAAAATGATCAGGAAGAATGGGCCTCTAGGTGGCCTTAATCACTCTTGATATTATGATTGATTGGTTTAAAGCAATAAGTTCTTATGTTCCCATTTAGTTACTGTTGAGTCAATACATTTCCCCCTCTTTAATGATAAAATATAGTATATTCATTCTTAAAGAAATGCTGAATCTGTACATATAAATGAGCTTTCTCTACCCCTGTCTTTGTTCTCTCGAATATTACTGTCAACAAATGGATGTGTGTCAAGAAAGAGAGGGAGGGAGAAAGGAAAGGGAGAGAAGGAGGAGGAGGAAGTCAGAGCATGTATGTATTTGATAACAGTGACAATGATAGTAGGAAGGCGATATTTATATAGTATTTATTGTGTGGCAGGCACTGTCCTAAACACTTAAAATACATTAGCTTATTTAATCCTTGTAACAGTCCTCTGATATAGATATTATGATCTTCATTTTAGAAATGAGGGAACTGGAGGCACAAAAAGATAAAGGACTTGCCAGGCTTGCTTTGGAGCCGGGGTTTGCCTGTAGGAAGTATGGCTTCCAGCCATGTGGGTCCTACAGTCAGTCACCTCACTCTGGTGCCTCTTTAGAATGCAGGTCCTGGGTAGGATCGTGGTTCCTGCACAGCTGGGTCACTGGTCTCTTTTCAGACCCCTGTGTTCAGATCTAACTTTCACATTCCAGGGCTGCGTGGTATCCCATTGAATAGATGCACCGTAGTTTGTTTAAGGGACACCCAGCAAACGGCAGTGAGAGAAGAAAGGATAAAAGCCGAAATACACCTCAGATACTCAAGTAAAAGGCGAGATCTCTGCCTCCAAATAGCTCTCAGAAAAGTTCTTACAGAGCATCTCCTATTATGGGATGCTCTTTTATGTTCTGTGAGCTATAAAATTAATTGGGAAAATGACGTCACCCTGCAGTGACCCCAGTCAGTGCTAGTTTAGGATACTTACAGGGATGAATAGAATTGGTAGGGGAAAAAGGCAAGGGAATTGAAGACAAGTTTAGTAGTATTTTTCAAGGAGAGACCAACTAATGACAAGCTCCAAGAATGGCTTGGAAAAGTTACAGGGGATCGTTGCAGTGATGAGACTTAACGTTTGTCAGATAAATGGGAAAAACATATCTGTTCTAATACCCACATAGATGCTTGCATTGACTTTCAGTTTCCTGTGACATCATACCTGGATTAAAAAGTATTGTATCCAAATGGTATCAATGAATTAAGGTGATGTAGACCCATGCCACTCAACTTAAAAAGTGCTTCCTCTGATGACAAACTGAGATGTCACTGGCAGATGTGATGAGTTTGAAAGTTTCTATTAATATCTGGGAATGGATTATAAACCACTATTTTGGGAGCAAAATTTTGTGCTATTTGGGTTGATTTAGTTTACAAGATACAGAGGAACACACTTTTTTTTTTTAATTGAAGTATCATTGATTTAAAACATCGTGTTACTTTCAGGTGTACAGCAAAGTGATTCAGTTATCCATGCATATTACTTCAGATTCAATTCTATTATAGGTTATTACAAGATATTGAATATAGTTTCCTCTGCTATACATTAAATTGTTGTTTATGGAACACACAGCCTTTTAAATAACAGTTGTCAAAGTAACAAATATCTCTAGGCTTAAGTAAAGAGAAACTTTATTTGAAGGATTATTGCAAGAGGAGTGGACAGAGCCTATGGGAACAGGAGGAAGCCTGTTATTGCAACGTGGAGGATTGCCCCCGCCCCGCTGTGAGATCTGCAAGGGTCTCAAGGTCAAGCAGAAAAGAACTTTTTTTTTTTTTTAAGAGAGAACAGAGTGAGGCTAGAAAGAACCATGCATGGAGAAGTGGAATGAGCTGGTGACAGATAAACCACAGTTTTTTAGCTAATACATGTATACTACTTACTGGATGATGTTCTAAAGGCTTTGTGTGTTTTTAACTCTTTTCATACTTCAGCACTACTGCGAGCTGGCTACTGTTATTACCCATATTTTACACATGAGGAAACTGAGGCCCAGAATATTGAGGAACTCACCTCATGCTTAATAGTAAACAGAGGAGCTGAGCTTTGAATCCAGGCAGTTTGATTCTAGAGTCTGGGCTCTGAGCCCTGACCTATTTTTGAGGTAATATGTTATCTTATGAAATGTGATTTAAATATGGATGTGTAATGAAATTGTTACCTTAGGACTCCATAGTACTAATTTAGATACCATTTGGCTACTTTATGCACGTGCGGAAAACTGAAGTTGCCTGAAATCTTTTTGTGGGGTTATCTTTCTGAGAGGATGAGGGGGAAGCCCTACGTCCAGTCACTGAGGGCTGGCCATCCTGCTGGCTTGTTGAGTTGACTGAGGCCGTCAGTGTCTGCCTAATGTAGACGTAACCAGCCTGCAGGCTGTTCTGAATGGTTTGTCAGAAGGGAGCATCACGGATGTCTCGGGCATCAGAGACGTCTCACTGGACTCCCCTCGTGCCCCCTCAGTCTCCTGCGGCTCCCACCCCAGCCACTCCCAAGACAGCCTGAGAGGAAGGTCATGGTGATGCCAGCCCAGAGCAGTGGGTGGTATTTTCTTGGTTTGTTTATCTGATGGGGCTGTTTCTCCAGAGGCCGGGCCTCCTCTAAGTGAACACCTTCATTTTGAATATATGGATTGCCTTGTCTTCAGTGAGAAAACTGTCCTTCTTTATGTTTTGAAAATGATAGTCATTTGAATTGTAGTTCAAATTGTTGAATTGTAGTTCAATATATTATGAGAGATTTGATAAGAGAAGGAAAATTGTAGTTTAATATAAACACAGTAGTTTTTTGGGGGTAATTTAGTGAAATAACATGGCTGTGTGACTCCATAATATAGGGTCCAGTAATCTGGAAAACCCAACAGTACATTGTAATCCTACTTGGGAGTATCCTGAACCTACAGAGTCTAATACGATGGCCACCAGCCTCATGTGGCTACTGAGGAATTGAAATATGGTTGGTCCTTTATGTATAAAATACACACCAGATTTTTAAAAAACAATGAAAAAAAAACCTCATTTATAATTTTTATATTGACTACACGTTAAAACAATTGTATTTTAGACATACAGGGTTTTGCAGGTGACTCAGTGATAAAAAATCCTCCTGCCAAGACAGGAGATGCAGGAGACACGGGTTCGATCCCTGGGTCAGGAAGATCCCATGGAGGAGGAAATGGTAACCCCCTCCGATATTCTTGCCTGAAAAATCCCACGGACAGAGGAACCTGGCGGGTTCCAGTCCACGGGGTCACAAAGAATTGGACATGACTGAGCAACTGATCACATACACATTTTAGGTATACTGGATTAGATCAATAATTATTTAAATTAACTCATTTGTTTTACTTTTTAATGTTGCTACTCCAAAGTTTAACATTAACTACATGGCTCACATTATATTTTTGTTGTTCAGTGCTGTCCTATATTATCAGATTTTGATTGGACCAATTGCACGCCCACCCACAGGAACGTTTTCCTTCAATAATAAAAACAGCTGGCATCTACAGAGCACTTATTACGTGCCAGGCATTTTAAATGTCTTTTCTCTTTTATGGTTGATGTCAACTCTAGGTAGTATCAGTACCATTTTGTTCCATATTTGCACATGGGGAAATGGAGGCACAAAGAGATTAAGTAACTTGACCTTAGTCACAGAGTTAGTAAATGGCAGAGAGGGGCTTTGAACCAAAGCCGTCCATGAGTGGCTCATGCTGATGTCTCCCAGAATTACCACCTTTCGTCACACTCACATGGGACTTTGTCCGTGCCTCGCTTGCTGACTAACCCTCTGAACCTTGTTTTCCTGACTGAGGAGTAGTCTGGGGCCTCCCTGGGGCCCCTTTGGTGCATTTTTTCCTTTGTTTTCTTTGCGTTTCCCCACCAAGACCATGATGAGGCTGGGAGCAGACCTCTGGTTAGCCTGGCCCTCTGTCACGTGGGTAGGGGGATGTCCCAGAGTGCCTGTCCCAGCTCTGCCGCTAATGTGAGACTCTAGGCAGGCCGACAGTTTTCCCTTTGTGCCTGTTTTATCCTTTTCTATGAAATAGGTTTAAAAATAAGGAATCCTGAGTTGTAGTCCTAGTTCTGCCATTAAGATGCTGTGTAACCTCGGGCCAAGCACCGTCCCTGCCTGGGCCTGTTTACCTTACATATTGAATGGGCCGTCAATTTCCTCTGACTCTAGCATTCTTTAATTTGTAATTTATGATTCAAAAAGAAGAGGAGACTGTTTTTAAATGTAGGAATTAGCTGATAACATTTACAAAGTAGAACATCTGTGAAAAATTCTTTTGTCCTAGAGACTCCTCCCCACCCCCTGCTACCTCCTGCTATCTGCTATCTTCCTATCTGTTAGTCGTGTAGCTACTTGTGATTCCTGGACAAGAAATTCATTTTCAAAAGTGTGTGGAGATGGGGCTCAGGAAGATAAGTCTCCCAGATAAGTGGACGGTACTTGCTCTGTCCTCAGACAGGTCCACAGAACTGTAGTGATCGACTCCATGCCCTCTTAGTATCATGGGTACATCTTCAGATTTAAGTTTCCCACAATTGCTGATTAGTGAGACATTTGGTCATTGACAGAAATTTTCCTTTTTTTTTTTTTTTCTAAAAAAGACATCCTAGTCTTTTTTTACCCTCTTCTTAATCTCTCTAGTCTCCCCACTGTGCTGTGTGCTAACACTTTACACTTCAGCTTTGAAAGTAGCAGTTGTTCAAACAAACTGTTTTAAAAATCTTCCTCAAATGTTCCAATTCTTTAAAAATTGCTTTCTTACCTGAGTGTTCATCATTAAGAAACTCAAGTTGCACTTTCTCAGATTTTAGATCATTACTCTTTATTAGTGAAGCAACTTGTTAAAGCTACAGACAAGCAAAAAATATTCTATGCCCTTTGTTAAGAGTGCTGAGAATTTTCACGGTTAGAATAAGGTTTATAGGTGGAAAGAGGCTTTTCAGCTATAGCTGCTGAAACATATAAGCACGATGACTCTGTTAGCTGGGATTTAAGTGGGAAAGTAGAAACCATCCTAGGTATTTCAATCAGGAAGATGTTTGATGTTGGGTATTATAAAACCTCCGGATAGTCTCATAAAACCTTGGGAAACCCTCACATATATAGTTAAGTACTCTTCAACAAGGTGCGAAGTCCACGTGATTGAGAAGGGACAGTCTCTTCAAAGATTGTGTTGGGAAAACTAGATATCTGCATGCCAGAGAATGAAGCTAGAGTCTTATTTTATACCATAACAACAAAAATGTGTAAGAAATAATAATGTATGTGTGCTTACCATGCTTAAAAATTAACTTGAAATAGATTAAAAAGCTAAAAACATAAGACTGAGACAAAGAAAATCCTGGAAGAAACATAAGAGGAAACCTTTGTAATATTGGTCTTGGCAATGATTCTTTGGATATAACACCAAAAGAAGATTTAACAAAAGCAAAAATAGACAAATGGGACTGCATCGAACTTAGAAACCTCTGTGAATCTAAGGAAGCAATAAACAAAGATGACCTATGGATGGGAGAAAATATTTACAGGTCTTATGTGTACTGAAGAATTAATATCCAGAATAGATGAAAAACTCTTACAACCTAAAAATAAAAAAGCAAATAATGATTTAAAAAAATGGGCAAAGGGCTTGAACAGTCACTTCTGCAAAGAAGATAAGTGGAAGTAACCAACAGACATATTAAAAGATGTGCAATAGACCATTAGAGAAATACAAATGAAACCCATAATGATATATCATCTCACATGCATTAGAATGGCCATATTAGTAATAATAATGGTGATTGTAATTTTTTAAAAAACAGAAAATAATAAGTGTTGGCAAGGATTTGGAGAAATTGGAACCCTTGTGCACTGAGGGTAGGAATGTAAACCAATATAACTGCTATGGAAAACAGTATGAAGTTTTCATTAACAGTTAAAAATAAAATTACAGTATGATCCTGCATTCCTACTTCTGAGTATATATATCCAGAAGAACTGAAAGGAATTGAAGCAGTATTGACACATTTATACTCCTTGAAACTTTATTCATAGTAGCTACTTTATTCATAGTAGCTAAGAGCTGAAAGCAGCTCAGATGTCCATCACTGGATGAATGGATAAAGAAAACATCCTCTATACGTGCAAGAGAATATTGTTCAGTCTTAACAAAGAGGAAAGTCTTGCCACATTCTACAAGATAGGTGAATCTTGAGGACATTCTCCTAAGTGAAATAAGCCAGAGAGCGGGATGTGGGAAGTTCTGTTCCAATTGGGTTCAGAGTTTGGGGTTTGCAGGATGAAAAAGTTCTGTAGGTTGGTTATACCCCAGAATGCATGTAGTTAACACTATTGAACTGCACACTTGAAACATGATTAAGATGGTAAAACTGAAATGTTTTTACCACAATTACCAGGAAGATGTGGTTTCTAGGCTTCCAGCCCCAGTGATGTGTGAAAGTGTTACTGACCCTTTTGAGCTGGGCCCCCAGGAAGGTTCCTCCTGCTTGGTGGTGTTGGAGCCAATAGAACAAGAACTGCTTCATTCAGAAGCAAAGGAAAGCTTTATTCTCAGATCTAAGAATGGAGAGGTTTTGAGTTCATGCTCCAGAGCAGGAGTCCCCAACCTCTGGGATCTAATGCCAGATGATCTGAGGTGGAGCTGATGTAATAATAACAAATAAAATGCATAATAGATACGCTTGAACCATCCTGAAACCATCACCCCCCTGCCAATCTGTGGAAAAATTGTCTTCCATGAAACTGGTCCCTGGTGCCAATGAGTTTGAGGACCACTGCTTGAGCACGTGCTCTCCCCGAAAGGCCAGAGATGGGGCTGCTTTATAGGGTTCTTGTCAGTGGGGCCGTGGGGAGGGGGTTGGAATTCTGGCGGGTCAGGCGCAGCTGCGCTGGTCGTGGCTCCAGATCCGGGCACAGCACGCAGCCTACTGCCGCCATCTTGAATTGAGGTGCCGTGTGCAGCATCTCTGCTCACGGCCCACTGCCACCACACTGAACTGAAGCGTCGCGCACGGTGCTTCTGCACACGGCCTGCCGTCGCCATCTTGCATTGCCGCGCCATGTGAGCGCAGGGCTTCTACACCCAGGTGACGTGCTGTTAGGCGCAGCCTCTTCACTCTAGGGGCTCTGGTCTGAAGGGTCCAGTGCAGAGTCTCTGCTTGTACCCCACCGTGAGCAAGTGATCTAGACTAGTGCAAAGGAAAAGAAACCCCAGAAGGTTAGACTTCATTTTATGGGCTTCCCTGGTAGCTCAGTTGGTAAAGAATCCTCCTGTAATGCTGAAGACCTGGGTTCTATCCCTGAGTTGGGACGATCTTCTGGAGAAGGGAACGGCTACCTACTCTAGTATTCTGGCCTGGAGAATTCCATGGATAGAAGAGCCTGGCCTACAGTCCATGGAGTCACACAGAGTCGGACAGGACTGAACGACTTTCACTTTCTTTATTTTATTACCCCAATTCTATTTTTATCTCCTTAGAATTGCTAATGGGCTTTGCTGGTGACAGAAGATCTTAGAAGGGTAGAAATGATGCAAAACACACTAAGACACAGTTTCTAGTACAGCGCGTCCTCAGTGAGGAAGGCCCTCTGTGCTCATTTTATGGGGAAGAAGCGAATGGAACATGAACTTGGAAATCAGAGTGATCTGAGTTGGAATCTCTGTTCCACCAGTGGCAAGCAATGTGCTCTGAGGTTCGCTTGGTAACCTGTGGACCAAGGTCTGGTCTCCCCAGAGAATGAGGAGAGACAAGGCAGAGAGCAGAACTGGCAATTCCCAAGCTGTGGGGATGGACAGAGGGCCAGGAGCTTGATAAGGAGATAGAGCCTTGTCCAGGCTTGTGCCCTGGGGGTGCCCCTTCTTTCCAGGTTCTATGCCTTCTTCCTGTCCTTTGCCTGGGGTACAACCAAGGTCTCAGAATTCTGTCTATGTCTCCAGACCTGGCTCCAGGCTATGCATCTAGAGAGATTAATGCAGTGGAGCCACACGTAATTTTGCATTTAACGCCTCTCTTCCTCAATCAAATATAAGCTCCATCAGGCCGAGAATCAACTTTCCTGTTCAGAGCTTTGTGTCCTCCGGCCTTAGAACCAGCCCTGACAACCAATAAGCCTTCATTTAATATTGAGTAAGTAAGTTTACAGAAGATTGAAACATGAGCTACTTGGAAACAGGATTAAAGGAAACAGAAAATCAGATATGGCTGAAATACAGGCTTTGGTTCAAAGCACTATGAGCCCTGTGGGTTTAAGGAGGCCTGGGTTCTGGGCCTGCTGTGTCAGTGACTAGCTGTGTGGCCTGGAGCAAGTTGCTTAGCCTCACTGAGCCGCATTGGCCTTACGCATACAATGAGGGGCCCTGACTGAGTGTCACCCCCCTCCCATGGGTTCTAACTTTTAACAGCATGCACATTCTGTGAGGCAGTTTTGCTGCAGAATAATTTGTTGTATTACCAGGAGCTCAAGAAACAGGAACTAGGAAAATCGAAAATGTACATGGAAGTGAAGTAAGACAGGGTTAGGGGAAGCCAGCTGGAGCAGATGGAGCATGCAAGCCTGTGGGCCACCAGGCCACCCCTAGTATCATTCCAAACTCTGAAAATTTAATCTCATTTTTCTTTGCTGTGTAGAGGTGGCAATTAGAAGAAAAAGTACTTTTAATACCCATGACAAATGAAACAATTATCTAATTTTGACCATTTCAAGCAAAATGTCTGCCTTTCAAGCTCGAGTTTTAAGACTTTGGACTAAACGTTTAGGCTTTGCAGTATGGAAAATAATAACAGACAGCTTATTTGCTTGAATTGAAGGACTGTTTTCCTGCGTTGGAAATGAAACATCAGTAACCTCTGTTCTTAATTCTCTAAATAGTTGATGTTTGGAAAGGCTACTCAAAATGTATACAGAGTTTAGAGATGGCCCAGCCAGAGGGACACCTTAAACAAAGCTGTTTAGTTTTTCTATGACTCTGGGTTTTCCTTAACCTAGAAAATAAAGGTAATGTGATTGGAGGATGTGGAGATGAAACGAGATAACAACATGGAACAAATGCGTGGTACACGGGCCTGTGGTCAGTGTTCTCTGTGTCCTTTCTGTGCCTCCTGCCTGTCCTGCCTCAGCTGGGGCTCACTGTTGGGGGGCGGGTGTTAACCTGTCTTTACTGAAGGAACAGCTGAGGTCTTATCAGGCCTGAGCTCTGTGTGTGCATGTGTGTGCGCGCGTGTGCTGTGACACTGTCACTCCAGCTGGCCTTTGAAACCCTTTTAGGCCCTTTGTAGTAAGAGAAGCTGTCAGAGGTCCCTTGTCCCATGTGCTTTCCTGGTCTTTGAATGGCTGGGCCTCGTCATTTTCCCCTGGCTGGGGGTGGGAGAGCCCTCACGAAGGCACATTTGCCTGTGTCCAGAGAGCCATACCCCACTGGGGAAGATGGTCTTCCTGCAGGGAAGGGACAGGACAGGGGCAGGGAAGGCCAACCCTGTGGACTAGAGCACCTTGGCCAGGTGGACCCACTTCTTGACCCCCCCCTTCAGCTCTGGAATCTTCTGACACTGCAGTTCCTCCCTAGCCCCTCTTCCCTGCCTCATGGGGAGCTGGGGAGGTGGGCTGGACCCCAGGAGATGCCCCACTTTGCCAAAGCAACCACTTGCGACTGCTATCTAGGTTTTACTCAGATCCCTTAGGGCATCACCAGCTCTCCTTGTTTCTCTTCTCCAGTTTGTTATAATTAGGGGGTGGAAGATGAGATGAGGGTCTTGCCATCACTGACCTATCTACTTCTTTCATCTTGCTTAGGAAATGAGGTTAACAAATCTGTAAGCTTCTAGGGCTGAGTTCTGTTGATCAGTTGTAAAATTACTCATTAATTCATTAGTATTTATGACCTGAAGCCTGAGCATCACTTGGGCTCGGTTTCTGCTTTCAAGGGGATGAGAGCATCCTCAGGGAGTGATCCTCAGACACAAGGCTGGACCATGCTTTCCCGCTTTCATGTCTAGATAGTCCCAAATGGGGTGTACCAGAATGGGCCCTTCAACAGAGATATGAACCCTGAAAGTCAGCGCTCTGCAAGGTAGATTCAAGGAAATCTCAGTGATCACAGACGCTGTGGGCACGTCAGATTTGAACCATTTTAAGATCATGCCCACTTCATTTCTGCCAGCATAACTGTAGGGTTTCAGGCTTTGCCAGAGCTCAGGCACTGCCGTGTGGCACCACAGACAAAGCGAGGGGTTTCCTGTCTTGTGTATCCAGGTTTCAGCTTCACTTCTGCTGTTTCGCCAACCTATTACCATGGATGACTGAGGACCTCTCTGAATCTGTCTCTTCTTCTGTGATATAGGAATGGAAGTACATGTCTGCCTCACTGTATTACAGTGAAAAGCAATCAAGATAGTTGAGGTGAACATGCTTCGTGAGTTCAGTGTCTCTCTAAGGGTTAGTTGTCACTATTATTGTGACCTGATGAACAGCTGGCCTGATGAACAAGCTTCCTGTTGCAAAGAAACAGAGTTTTCTCTGCTAAAAAGACCACCCCTGCTTACCCAACCCAGCCCTTCTAGGGCGGATTAGAACTGTTGTGGCTGTAAACCCAGCCGATATGGGCTGTAATATAGTAAATTATCACTTGTTTTGCAGTCTTGACGAGAAAAATAAATGCAATTACACTCATGAATGTTGAAAAATGAAGCAAAGCAATGTGGATCGGCACATTTGAGGTGCTTTTCCAAATGAAAAGCTGTGTACAATGAATGCTAATGGGCTCCCTCCCTCCCACTCTTGGCATATGGTGCTGTGTGATCTTTCTGAATTAGGGGAGCAGCTGTGCCAAGTGCCCCAGCCACAGGAGAGGCGGCCCTGGGCAGCCTCCACAGTAGGAGACCCAGCAGGCAGACTCCAGCGTCCAGACCCAGAGTAGACCCAGCTTCCTAAAGCAGGTACCTGAGGGCTCTCAGTGACACTTCTCTGCTTGTAGAACCTGGTATGTCGCTGCAGGCTTTCTGTTGCTCTGTGTAGCAAGCTTTCACTGAGCACCTACTATGTGCCAGGCTTGATGCTGGTAGCAGTAGAGATGGGTCGCACATGTCCTGCCCCTCCTGACCCACTTCCACTGTCACCAGGTGTGACAGGCATGAACTAGCCCTGTGCTGGCCGAAACAGCGGCCACCAGCCACGTGGGGCTAATGAGTACTTGAAATGTGGCTGGTCCAAACTGAGATGTGCTCCAGATGTAAAATGCACCTGTGTGTGTTACTCAGTCATGTCTGACTCTGCGACTCCATGGACTGTAGCTTGCCAGGCTCTTCCATGGAATTCTCCAGGCAAGAATACTGGAATGGATTGCCGTTCGCTTCTTCCTGACCCAGTGATTGAACCTGGATCTCCTGCATTGCAGGCAGATTCTTTACCATCTGAGCCACCTCAGAAGCCTGTAAAATGCATACCACATCTCAAAATGTATCTCATATATATATATATACACATACATACACACACACATATATATGTATATATTATATTTGTATATCATAAATATGTGTATATATACAAATTTATATGTAAAGTGTATATATACACACATGCAGTCTTATTAATATTTTACACTGTTTAAATGTTGAAAAGATACTATCTTAGGTATATTGGGTTACATAAAACACTTTAAAGACAAATCTCACCTATTTCTTTTTACCTTTCTTTTCACTATGGCTACTGAAAACTTAAAATTCCAACACTGTGACTTGCACTGTATTCCTATCGGGTATCAGTGATCTGGCCCCTGCCTTCCTCTTCGTTCGTATCCTCGACTGCATCCACTTTCCTGGTGGCCCTTCTGCCGGTTTATCAGCCTCACCAGGCTCCTTCATGCCTCAGGGCCTTTGCACTTGCTGCTCTTGCGTTTTGGAAGGCTCTTCCCCAGTGCTTTCTCAACTTAAATGTCACCTTTTGTGACAAATGTTCTCTCCTTTCTAAATACAACCCCTCTGTTACTCTTGGTCAGACACTCTTTCTTAGTTACTACTGTAATATTAAGTATTTTATGATTAAATAATTGCTTTTGGTTTTGTCTTCTGAAGAGAACTTCAAGGGCATCTGTCTCTCTCCCCCTGTCCTAATCTCGGTGCCTCCAACAGCAATTAGCACTTAGCAGACACTCAGGTTTTTAACTGAATAGATAAATTAATGAATGAATGATTAAATGTCACAAAGAAAGATATTTTGACCATTTTGAGATGTTGTGAAGACATTTGAAAATACTTAATAATGGGTCCTAATTTACCAGTCCATTAAGGAAGATATGGGTGAGATGTGTGTGGCATATGAAGGGCTTGATGAAGAGTTTGATGAAATAGACGTGAGGTCAGGATTAAGGGAATCAACAAGACATGGTGACGAACCCAGGGGCTGACCACTGTAGGAAGGGGCTTGACCACTGTAGTGAGCTGTTCCTACCCCTCGGCCTGAAGAGCAATGGTTGTGAATGGTGTTACAAGACAGCCTGACAGGCTATAGGAGAACACGACCACCACCAAAATTCATTCCTCCCACTCTTTGGTCTTCTGCCAGTACTTGCTATTGGTCAGCTCAGCCAGAAGCAGAGGGTGAGGGAGGCTGGAAGATGTAGGTCACGGAAATCAGACACTCAGAGAACAGAGCAGGGTGGGACAGGTCTCTACTGGGGGTGGAGTGCACAGAGAATAACTGTTATCCTGAAAAGGCATGTAGAGTGATTTTATTAATGTGCTACTGCTGCCGCTAAGTCACTTCAGTCGTGTCCGACTCTGTGCGACCCCATAGACAGCAGCCCACCAGGCTCCCCCGTCCCTGGGATTCTCCAGGCAAGAACACTGGAGTGGGTTGCCATTTCCTTCTCCAATGCATGAAAGTGAAAAGTCAAAGTGAAGTCACTCAGTCATGTCCGACTCTTAGCGACCCCATGGACTGCAGCCCACCAGGCTCCTCCATCCATGGGATTCTCCAGCCAAGAGTACTGGAGTGGGCTGCCATTGCCTTCTCCAATTAATGTGCTAGAGCATGTTTATTCCAAATCAACAACCCTTATCCTAAAAATATAAGGATGCATGTGAACACTATCACAGTCACACAGGGATTTCTAGTAGCAGAATTGGAAGTATAATTATGGGAAAAAAGAGATAAAGTTATTATTCGCAGAGGATATTATTAACTACCCAAAACCCAAGAGAAATAAGTGAGAAACCATTAGAACCCATTAAAAGCCCAGTAAGGTGACTAGGTAGGGAATAAATATACAAGATCAACAACTTCCTAAATGTTAACAATAATCGGCTTAAAAACATATAAAGGGATTAATTCTATAAAGCAACCAAAATATAAAAGGCAAAGGAATTGAGAGGTACCAAGAAAAGTTTTTAGAAGGAAGCTATTTCTTGGATGCGAACACTTGATATTTTTAAAGCTTGTCAATTTAATTTGAAATATGTAATATGAATTATTGAGTTGGCCCAAAAGTTCCTTCAGGTTTTTCCGTAAGATGTCGTGGGGAAAACCTGAATGAACTTGTTGGTCAACTCAATCTAATACAAATTTATAAGCAAATGTTATAAAATGATTTTAAGGTTTATTTGGGAAGATAAATGGTCACAGATCATGAAGCAGATATTACAAGAGAACAATGGGGGAGGACTTAGCAGCTACTTCTAAGGTTTAGAAAAGTATCCTGGAATCAACACCAACTAAATTAAAGCCCAGATGGCATATAACCAGTCCAATAAGAGGTAAATGGAAGAAAATATTTCTTCTGAAAGGAGTGTGTGTGTGTGTTATAGATAAAGTTAACATTTCCAGTTAATGAGACACGTCATGGTGAAATTATAATGATAACTCACCAGGGAAGGATGTGGATCAATTGAGTTAGGGTCTTACTTCATATTATATACCAAAATATATTTTAGATAATAACACATTCCAATGAAGTGTAAAAATTTGAAAGCATCCAAGACATGTGACACATATGTACATCTTTAATCTTTGAGAGTAGGACAGTTTTCTGATGTTACCATTAAAGGTAGAAGCAATGCAGAAAAATATTTTTGTATTTGTCCCCAAATACCATAAATAAGATTAAAAGATTCACAGCAAACTGAGTTCTGATATTTGCAATACACACACATACACAAAGCAAATGACTGATATTATTAGTATTGAAAGAGCTCTTCTGAATCAATGAGAATGACGTAAGATCCATTAGACATATGTTCACTGATGGTGAGACTTCTGAGAAGCAGGCAGGTATGAGTGCAAATTACACTATTTAGGGAAGACAACTTAATATCTGCCAGAGATATAAACTGCGCATATAAAGTGTGAATATCTTTTCATTAGACATTTTTATTTTTGAGACTGTATTCCAGGGAAATAGTAAGAGATAAATGTAAAGTGAAACATTGTGGGTGTGTGACCTATGACACTTAACCTCCTGGATTGTCCATTTCTCCATTTGTAATACAATAAGATAAATAAATAAGCTTCTTTGCAATGTGGCTGTGAGAGGCATTTGAAATGACTGCCCTGGAAAAGCCTTGTGCTATGGAACTGGGAAAATGGTGTGCATTTGTGGTTAATTTGGGCTGTTGCATTTTCCTTTCTTCCTCTCCTCCTCCCAGCCCATGGGATACCATTTACTGGGGTGCCTGCTCTTGCTGTTTCAGCTCAAGAAAAGCAAAAAAGAGAGCGCTCTGGACCCTTGCTCGAGTTAAGCAGGACTACTCTGAGCGTGGATTCTCAGCTTAGCACAACGAACATGTAGTTAATACCAGCCACACAGCACAGGATTTGTGGTAGACTGGGGGTAACAAAAG
This sequence comes from Ovis aries, assembly GCF_016772045.2. Lineage (NCBI taxonomy): Eukaryota > Metazoa > Chordata > Mammalia > Artiodactyla > Bovidae > Ovis > Ovis aries. The sequence continues at coordinate 71,484,449 of NC_056066.1, read as the reverse complement.
ACTCTTTGACCACAGTTTAGATTCCTCTGATCCCTATTCTCAACTAGGCCTTGACCTTATCCCCCACTTCCTACCTCCATCTTGTTTTGGCCTGCCTAGCCCAATTTTAGGAAGAATCTTGCTAAGCCAGTATAGTGAATCCCTCCATTGCTTGATATCTGATCACCCTTGATGATCAAGTTCTTTATCCCTCACCATTGATATCTGATCACCCTGGCTTGCCATTGGCAAGAACCCTATTAAGCTACTTCAGCAAGATTTCTTCCCTCTTCTTGATGTCTCCTCTTAGTAAATTTTCACCTCTTGGCCCCCTCACTCTGCTTCTTGGCTATAAATCCCCAGCTGTCTTTACTGTATTCACAGTTTAGCCTGATCTTGCTCTTCATTGCCGTTTTTCTATTGCAATACTCTTGAATAAATTCTTCCCTACAGTTTTAACAAGTGTCAGAGTAGAATTTTCTTTAACAGTGGTTACCATGGTAAATAAATCCCAGGCTGCCCAAAGGGAGCTTTGGGTCTAATGGGTGGACAGATAGGCAGACCTGTGATCAGCTGTATGGAACAGGAGCTCATTCATTCAACAAATATGGACTGAGAGCCGGTAATAGGTCAGGGACTGTGGGTACCACTATGGCTGAGATGTTCCAGCTCCTGCCTTAATGAAGCCTATAGTCTGACAAGATGGATAGATGATAAAAACAGACATCAAAGGAAAAAGTGCAGAGAGAAGGCAGGTTTCTGGTTCCTAGGGTTGTGGAGGAAGAGGGGGCAGCTCAGGTGAACAGGAAAAACTTCCTGCAAGAGAAGGCATCTAAACTGGTTTCCAGTAAGTTTAACCTTTGCTTGTGGGCTGCAGGTGTTCTCAGATTCAGAGCCTTGCATAATCACCTTTGTGAATAAGTATGATGTTGGGTGGCTCTGGAGCTAGCCTACAGTGTGCAGACTGTAGCAACGATGACGGCTGAGGTTTCCAGAGGCAGCCCAGCTAAGAGGAGACATGGACAGAGAGAGATTATCCTAATAGGATTTCACAAACACCACTTAGCAGTCGCTGAGCTCAAGGGAAAAATAGTTATGAGCTGAGGGTGGAGAAATAGCCAGGAATCTGGCAACTCTGTGAAGACTTGGAGAGAAAAGCTGACAGCCAACAGACAGAACAAGATGATGCTTGCAGAAAGGTTAAAAGAATAGACAAGAGGGGAAAAAAAAGTACACTGAGAGATATGGATGGAAACAGAAGCACATTATTATAACTTGGGAACATGCACTGAGATCATTGCAGCTCTGAAAAGGAGCAGAGCCCCATCACCACATCAGGGAACTCCTGGAATGAGGTGTGGGCAGTGGAAAGTTAGAACTGGCAAAAAGAAAGCACATGTGAATGTTAAACACCATAGGCAGAAGTGGGATAACTAAGTCCTAATCCCTCCTCTTTGCAGATGTTAGCTAAGACCCAGAGAAAGGACATGAATTATCCAGTTACTCAGAATAGAAAGTGGAAGAGCTGGGAAATTGGAGCCGTGTTCATTGTTGATGGGATTGTGAAGTGTGAAGCTTCTTGGCAGCTCCTTAACAAGTTAAATGTAGGGTTACTCTTGTGACTCCGGTGATCCCAAGTCTAGGCATACACCCCAAGGAAGTGAAAATAGACACTCAGACTTGATCCGCTGTGGCTGTTCTGTCTGTGAGTCCAGTGCTCGTCCCTTACACCCCAGCTGCTCCTTCCATCTTCCATCCTCTCTCCCTCTCTTATCCCCTCATTCTCTCTCTTCTCTTTTCTCTGCTTTATAGGGGGAGAGTTGAGGTTCTGAGTTGCTCTGACGCTTACTAAATAAATACATGACCTTGGTTTCACCGTCCCATCATTACCTGGGGCCAAATGCGTGTCCTTCCAGCCCTGATGGTGTGTATGTTGTTCACACCCTTTGCGGGCACATGTTCAGCAACTGCAGGTCTGGTACTGATGGGGGACAGTCCCTTCCCAAACATGCAGAGTCATGTTCTCTCACCTTTTAATTGCTTGTCTCAAAGAGTTTACAGTCTCTTTAATTTTCTTGGAATTATGAAGCAGTTGTCTATGTATCCTTGAGTACCTCTTCTTCAAGAGTCAGTCTTAAAAAAAAAAAACTGTATGTATAACTCACCTTGGGGAGGGACACAATAGTTTTTGAAATCTTATGTGGTTTTCTTTCTCCTCTACTTGACTAGATATTGAAATGGGGCCAGTTCCATTACGGCGTTATTTGATCCACATTGGGAAGGGTGTGGGGTTTTTTAAAAATTTTTTTGCTTCTTCCTCTGTTTATTTGAGCACAGTTGGACTTCTCTTATGAGAGAGGAGATTAATGTGGACTTAGAAAAGCCTCTGGGAGCCTAGTCTCTAGTCTCTGTCTCTGAGTTTATCCAGAGCCTTACATGAGGTCCAGCTCCTGGAGGTGAAAGGGGTCCCTGAAAGTTGCTATTTGCTTTTTTTAAAATTGGAGTATAGTTGCTTTACAGTGTTGTACTAGTTTCTGTTGTACACCAACATGAACCAACCACAAGTATACATATATCCCCTCCCTCTTGAGCCTCCCTCCCAAACCCCATCCCGTCTCTCCGAGCCATCGCAGAGAACTGAGCTGAGCTCCCCGTGCTATGGACCAGGTCCCCGCTAGCTATCTGCTTTGTACATGGTGGTTGTATATATGTCAATGCTATTCTCTCAGTTTGTCCTACCCTTCCCTTCCCACTCAGGGCACTGTGTCCATAAGTCTTTTTCCTACCTGTCTGTTCCTGCCCTGCAAATAGGTTCATCAGTACCATTTTTCTAGATTATATATATGTGTGTTAATATAGGATATTTGTTTTTTCTCTTTCTGACTTATTTCATTCTGTATGACAGGCTCTACATTCATCCACATCACTTTAAATGACCCAATTTTGTTCATTTTTATGGCTGACTAATATTTCTATTTGTTTTTGAGTCAGCTACTTTCATGAGAGGTTTTTCTATTTCATGGGCTTTTGTTTTTTATTTTTCTAGGCCTCTTTTCCCCCATTTGAGCCCTGGTATGAGATAACTGGTTTCTGCCTGACAGGTAGTTGTCAGGTAGGATTTGAGGAAAGAGGTAAATCCATTCCTCTTAATGGGGAAAATAAACTCAGCAGAGATGTCCCATGGTTTGGAAATACTTTCCAGTGCATCCCTTTCAAATTGGGAGTTGTCACTGAATTTTCATGTATATCCAACACTTTTCCTTTCCAGTAACACTATCTCTTTGATGAAGGAGAAGATGGACATGGATTCTTCTTCTTTTGTTTTGAACCAAGAGGACACTTAAAATCTATGCCATGAAGCTAGGACTTCTGTGTTTCAGCATTCATAGTTTAATTGTATATTCTTTGTTATTTTCACTTTCTGTTCATTTCCATCAACTTCAGACATGGAATATCTGTGAAATGGTATTCAAGCCACCATGTTTTCTAGAAGACCTGGCATTTTTCTACTCTGCCATGCTGTGTGATTATGAATATCTGCTTGCACAGCTAGTATGACATATTCTTGTTGGAAAAGGTTTTCAATGACCACATTCACTGAAATGGCCTATTTATATGTCTGGTACATTATGGGATATATGTTTGCATAAGAGTAGAAAAGCATCAAACAAAAGACCCAGTTCCAAGTTGCCAGAAGATTCTGCAAGATGTCTGCCAGCACTCTACCCTAAGTGTTTTTATCACAAGTTGTCCCATATAGTCTCAGTGGTGAGTGCTTTTTAGCTGGGCAATGGGGTTAGGTTTTTCAGAGGATAATTTCCTTGTTTTCATTTGAAGATCTTAATTTTTTTTTTTTTTTGATGGTGCTCTTGCTGTTGATGGTACTGGTATAAATGATCTAATTTAATTGACTTCCTTGTAAAGAAGGTGATCCCTTGCCCAGCTGCTGCTCTGGGCAGAGAGGGAGCAGGCAGGCTTGGAGGTGACATCTGAACTTTATCAGACCTTCCATGGTTTATGCTGATGATCAGTGCTTAGAGACTTTAGAAAATTTCCCCCAGTGTTAACTACTATATTGCTTCCTAAGCAGCAAAATATCCTCGTGAGTCTCTGTCTGTGGGTCCTTGAGGAAGGAGAGAGGCGCAGTGAAGGTGGGATGATACTTCTGGTAGGTCTGTTCCAGTGCTTCAAGGCATCACGTGATGGGTGCAAGGCACATTCCGATGTTAGGAAAGGTCTCCTCTGTCCCTTCTGTCACTGTCTGCCTAGGCAAGCTTTGCTGTGTGTATTCTTTTTTTAAAAAATTAATTAATTAATTTTACTTTACAATATTGTATTGGTTTTGCCATACATTGACTTGAATCCACCATGACTGTACATGTGTTCCCCATCCTGAACCCCCCTCCCACCTCCCTCCCCATCCCGTCCCTCTGGGTCATCCCAATGCACCAGCCCCAAGCACCCTGTATCATGCACCAAACCTGGACTGGTGATTCGTTTCACATATGATATTTTACATGTTTCAATGCCATTCTCCCATATCATCCCGCCCTCGCCCTCTCCCACAGAGTCCAAAAGACTATTCAATACATCTGTGTCTCTTTTGCTGTCTCACATACAGGGGTCATCATCACCTTCTTTCTAAATTCCATATATATGCATTAGTATACTGTATTGGTGTTTTTTTTTTTTTTTCTGGCTTACTTCACTCTGTATAATAGGCTCCAGTTTCATCCACCTCATTAGAACTGATTCAAATGTATTCTTTTTAATGACTGAGTAATATTCCATTGTATATATGTACCACGGCTTTCTTATCCACTCATCTGCTGATGGACATCTAGGTTGCTTCCATGTCCTGGCTATTATAAACAGTGCTGCAGTGGACATTGGGGTACACATGTCTCTTTCAGTTCTGGTTTCCTCAGTGTGTATGCCCAGAAGTAGGATTGCTGGGTCATAAGGCAGTTCTATTTGCAGTTTTTTAAGGAATCTCCACACTGTTTTCCATAGTGGTTGTACTAGTTTGCATTTCCACCAACAGTGTAAGAGGGTTCCCCTTTCTCCACACCCTCTCCAGGATTTATTGTTTGTAGACTTTTGGATCGCAGCTATTCTGACTGGCGTGAAATGGTACCTCATTGTGATTTTGATTTTCATTTCTCAGATAATGAGTGATGTTGAGCATATTTTCATGTGTTTGTTAGCCATCTGTATGTCTTCTTTGGAGAAATGTCTGTTTAGTTCTTTGGCCCACTTTTTGATTGGGTCTTTTATTTTTCTGGATTTGAGCTGCAGGAGTTGCTTGTATATATTTGAGATTGATTCTTTATCAGTTGCTTCATTGCTATTATTTTCTCCCACTCTGAAGGCTGTCTTTTCACCTTGCTTATAGTTTCCTTTGTTGTGCAGAAGCTTTCAATTTTAATTAGGTCCCATTTGTTTATTTTTGCTTTTATTTCCAGTATTCTTCGAGGTGGGTCATAGAGGATCTTGCTGTGGTTTATGTTGGAGAGTGTTTTGCCTATGTTTTCCTCTAGGAGTTTAATAGTTTCTGGTCTTACATTTAGATCTTTAATCCATTTTGAGTTTATTTTTGTGTATGGTGTTAGAAAGTGTCCTAGTTTCATTATTTTACAAGTGGTTGATCAGTTTTCCCAGCACCACTTGTTAAAGAGATTGTTTTTTCTCCATTGTATATTCTTGCTTCCTTTGTCAAAGATAAGGTGTCCATATGTGTGTGGATTTATCTCTGGGCTTTCTATTTTGTTCCATTGATCTATAATTCTTTGTGCCAGTACCATACTGTCTTGATGACTGTGGGTTTGTAGTAGAGCCTGAAGTCAGTCAGGTTGCTTCCTCCAGTTCCATTCTTCTTTCTCAAGATTGCTTTGGCTATTCAAGGTTTTTGTATTTCCATACAAATTGTGAAATTATTTGTTCTAGTTCTCTGAAAAATACCGTTGGTAGCTTGATAGGGATTGCATTGAATCTATAGATTGCTTTAGGTAGTATACTCATTTTCACTATATTGATTCTTCCGATCCATGAACACGGTATATTTCTCCATCTATTTGTCTCCTTTTTTATTTCTTTCACCAGTGTTTTATAGTTTTCTATATATAGGTCTTTCCTAAGTATTCTGAAGGGTAGCAGGTGCAGAAGGGTTAAGTAGTTCTTGATTCAACCCTGGCTGTACCTGCCTGGTTTGTTTCCTTTGTCCAGTTGCGCAGAGTTGCTGAGTCTTAGCCTATTCACACATGGTTTAAGAAAGCCAGGTGCCTCCAGGATCAGTGTGTCTCATACCTTTATGTATTCTCAGTACCTAGCAAGGTACCTCATAGAATAGGCTTGGTAAGTGTTTTCCAAATGGATGCATGAATGCATGAATGAAGCAAAGGAAACAAATACATACTTAGAGAAAGGAAGATGGAATGTCACCATTGCATCTCCAGATGCAGAGGCTTGATCTCCAGACAGCACTGTTTGGGTGTAACGGATTCATAGTTGTGCTGTGACAAAGGTATTGTGAGCAGTGATGGTGTAGCTTGCCTCCCCAGTGCTACTGCCTGGGCTTTGATTTGGCTGGAACGGATTTTTTGTCGTTTACCGAGACGGGTACATGATTGAGAATAGGAGGTATATTTTTCTGCCTGGTCCTGTCCAGATTTACTCAGTCTCAGGCCTGGTCTCCGGGGATATATGACTCAGCTGTATTTTAGGAACCCATCCCTGAAGATGGTAGGGGTTGAAATCATCCTTCTGGCCCATTCCTGGCATGCACTCATTCTTAGGTTCACCTGAACTGCAATCTCCCTTCAATCAAAGCTGTATTATTCCTGGTCTTTTTGTGAGACTTCTGCCTCACTTGCCTTGGCTAAGACTTTGATTCCTGAATCCAAGAACAATAATAATAATAATAATAAACCCTCAGGGCTGAGCCATGTGAGGCAGGAGGCATTGTTAATGTTGAATTCATCTTGCTGTTTCAGACCAAAGGATGCTTGCGTTTCAAACTCCTTTGTGGTTATCTTGAAACTCACAAATCTGTGGATGGTTTCTCCATAATCCAAGATCTGGTTCTTAGCATCCCTATCTGCTGATCCTTGATTTGAACCTCCGTTGTCAAGCTCTGTCACTGCTTTGACTCCTACAGTATCTTGGCAGCCTGGGTGCAATCTGCATTTGTCATATTCTCCTGGTCACTTAGATTGAACGTGTGTCCACTCCCTGAGATATCCAGTCTTTCCAGTGGGCTTCCCAGTGCAACCAACTTCCCAGTCATCTTCCCCATCTAACCATGAGTTAGTATGCTATGCTAATGCTAAGTCACTTCAGTCATGTCCGACTCTGTGCGACTCCATAGACGGCAGCCCACCAGGCTACCCTGTCCCTGGGATTCTCCAGGCAAGGACACTGGAGTGGGTTGCCATTTCCTTCTCCAAGGACTCTAAAGCGCAGTGTAAACCTGCAAGGTGGGTGACACAGGGATTGAGTTAGTATGAATCTCATCTAAGCCTCCTGAACCAGAAGATAAATGGATGCTGGAATCCATGTTGACAGATAATGTGAGAGGTTTTGTGAAGTAGAAGAGGCATGTAGGCAAGCCATGGTGGGAACAGAATCCATGGGCGAAAGACATACATCAGATAAGCCAGTGGAGAAAAATCCTCAAAACAATGAAAAAGTGTGGCTCTGAAAGTCAGAGGACATAGTTCTCTGAACGGGTGTGATTAGTGTTCCAAACAATGTGTGCAGGAACATCAAAGAAGAACCCATTTGCATTAGCAAGACGTTCTGAGGAACCAAATACAAAATAAATTTCAGAAAAAAATGAACATTTTTAGATTAGCATTTTTTGAGTTATCTTATATAGAAGAAAAAAAATCCTAATTATAATAGGACAGAATATTTCTGAAGCCTGGTACTTGGCTTCAAGATAATTTAAAACAATGTATGGCCTCCATGAAGACTTTAAAACGTGGAGGCATATCAAAGAAGACTTAAATACTTGGAAAAATACCTCGTTTCTGGATGGAGACGTTTAGTCATAGAAATATGTTAGTTCTCCCTCAAACTGATTACACGTTTATGTTATTGCATTCAAAATCCTTAAAGAATTGCTGTTTAGAACGTGACAAAATTTTTTCTAATGTTTATATAGAAACTTACACTTACTAGAATAGCCAAATATAATGTTGTAAAAACAAAAGGGAGATTTACACAGTAAAAAGTTATAAAGGGTTATAAAAATAATTTAACACTACAGCAATTTAGTGGCTGGTGAAATGAAATATAATTGAAACAGAGCAGAAAATAAAATAATAAAAAGATTTGAGTATATGTAAATATTTGTTATGTGATAATGGTGGATTTCAGACCAGCAGGGGAAAGAATAGATTATTTAATTAATGCTGAAAGGAAAATTGGCTGTTTAGGGGAAAATTAGATCATTAACTCAGTCCATATATGAAAATAGATTGCTTATGCATTAAATGTAGGAAACATAATATACTTGAATTTTATGTGATACTAGAGTAAGAATGATGTTTCAAAGAAGAAAATCAAAGCTGGAAATTACAGTGGCTGATTGATATTGTATGTGAAGATGAATGTTAAAAATGCCAGAAGCAGGGGACTACCCTAGTGGTCAAGTGGTTAAGACTGCCTTCCACTGCAGGGGTTGCGGGTTTGATCCCTACTCGGGGAGCTAAGACTCCTACATGCCTTGGGGCCAAAAAACAAAATATAAAACAAGTGATATTGTAACAAATCCAGTAAAGCCTTTAAAAGTGTCCCACGTTTTAAAAAATCTTTAAAAATATCAGAAATAAAACCAAAATAACCCATTTTTCTATTCCCCTTTTCAGCAATGCTCTTTCAGAGAACATTTATTCTTCTCGCCTCCAGTCTCTCTGTTTGACCTCTGCCTAAGTCACTCCAGGTCACAGAAGTCACTCCGTTTCTGCTCCCACCACGCCACCAGAACTCATGTAATCAATGTGGTCTCTGTTGGTCTTCCTTTTGCTGAATACTATATTCTCATGGTACTTGACCTGTGAGCAGTGTTCAGCCTTTTGCTGAAATTCTGCCTCTATACTGGCATCACTGACTCAATGGACATGAGTTTGAGCAAGCTCTAGAAGTTGCTGATGGACAGGGAAGCCTGGCATGCTGCAGTCCATGGGGTCCTGAAGAGTCGGACATGACTGAGCAACTGAAATGAGAAAGGAATAGGGCCACAGCAGATGAATGCCCTCAAGACTGTGTGTCCCACCCTGGGGGCGGTGGTGAGGAGTCTTATAGTGTTCGAGTGATCAGCTTGTGGTCATTCTTCTGATTGGCTGATGGTGATGTAATCTGGAGTCAGCATCATCAGACTTCTGCTTCCAGTAGGTCTGGGGTCTATAGGCGTGTGGACTTTATACAGTTCACCCCTGGTGAGGGGTTCAGTACCTGCAAAACAGCTCAAAGGACATGGCTCAGAATATTATCTATAGCTCTTGAAGAAGAACTAAAGATTCTTTACTTTAATGGCTAAAGTATTTTTGTCTTGTTTGCCTGTTTTCTTTCTTCATTTTTTTATACTTCTCTAATTAAATTTTTTCTTTGACTATAAGTTTTTCTACAGACAAAAGGCAACTGGAGGACATGGGTGGGGCCTGTTCTGGGAAGGCGCTCTAGGGTCCTGTCTGGCTACAAGTCCAGTTGGTCTCTTTTTTTTCTTGAAACTCATTCATTGCTTGGTTTCTCAATCACCACACCCTCCTAGTGTCCCTCCTACCACATTGATTTTGTTTATTCCCCTTTGTTGGTTCTAAGTTCTCTTAAAAGGTCGAGGCCTCTGGGTGCTCTCTTTCCTCTAGCTACATAAACTCAATGATCTTATCCAGGTCCCTGGCTTATAAAGACCATCTGTAGGCTGGTGACTCACAGTTCCTTATCTCCAGCCGAGGCTTCTCTCAGTCTCTAGCTTGGAATATCTAGCTGCCAGCATGGCATGTTCATTTGGTTATCTGATTGGTCTCTTCAGTTTAGCAAGTTTACCACCCAAATCATCACCTTCCCATAATGTTGCCCCAACCTGTGTCTACCATGGTGATCACGAAGTGCAGGAAAACAGCAATCTCGCTGTCAAATAATCCAAATACAAATTAAATCCCGTTTTCTTCTGTCACAGGAGTTGTCAAACTAGCCTACGGAACAAACCTGACTTTAGAAATAAAAACTGTTTTCGTAGGTAAAGCCTATTGAAACATAGCCATGTCCATTTGTTTACATGTGGTTTATGGCAGCTTTTGTGATGCTGTGGCTGAGTTAAGTAGTTGCAGCAGCAACAGTACGGTCTACAAAACTAGTATTTTCAGTCTGGCTCTTTGTGGAAAATATTTACTGACCCCTGCTTTGTCACGTTGACTGCAGAAACTTGAATAGAAGCAGTGGCCCATAAGGGGCTTCCCTGGTGGCTCAGTGTTAGGGTCCGTCTGCCCATGCAGGAGATGCAAGTTCAATCCATGGGAGATGGTGAGTTCAATCCATGGGTCAGGAAGATCCCCTGCAGAAGGAAATGGAAACCCCCTCCAGTATTCTTGCCTGGGAAACCTCAGGCAAAATCTCCTCTGGACAGAGGAGCCTGATGCTACAGCCCATGGAGTTGCAAAGAGTCGGACATGACTTACCGACTAAACAGCAACAAATGATGGATAAATAGCAAGCATGTTGTTCTCTTTGGATGAGTGACAGTATATTTTGTTGTCCTAATTTGAACACTTTTCAGAATGAAATGGATGCCCCAGGCAGACAGGGAGTTATTTTAAGCATAGATGCCTCTACATAATTTATCTTTGAGAATTAGATTAGAAAGGGAGAAATGCAAGACAGTGATAATTAGAGTAAGATGAATTAATGAAGTTAGGTCAGAATAACAGAGATCAGATATTGGTAAAAGCGCAAAGTCTTCTAATAGCAGAGGGGGACTTTATGATTTTTGATGTATCTTTAGTTACTGTCAATGGAAAATAGTAAGTGATAACAGTTATTCTCAATCCCACACCAGTCAGAGTGCTATTTGTTATGCAACGTAATAGGTGGGAACAAAAATTCAAGTACTTCTTAAGCTGTGCAGGGAACAGAAGATGTAAGACAAGGACATAATGTTCAAGTCTAATGAGTAGATAAGGACATTAGAAGACCAGTAACTAGGATGCTTGAAATCGTGCAGAATGGCCGAGAGGAAGGAACAACCATAATTAAGTCCACATCTAAGGAAGCGGCAGGAGAAACAGTGCTTTGCAAGTCCGACTTAGCAACGAGCCGGCTACCAAGGGCTCTAATGAGGACCAAAGAGGAAAGGCGCTTGTGGCGAATGAAACCTGAGTAATCAGCTTGTTCTTTCTCATCTGTGAGCTTTCTTTGTGATGAAAAGAATGGGAGTTACCAGGTAGACTGGACCCGGGGCTGCTCTCTAAGGATATCTGATCCCACAGGAGTCCACATGGGCAGGAGGGGATGCTCAGAGGTAAGATTCTGGAGCACAACTTTGCAGACACAGACTCTGAGCATTCTCCCTGCCACTTGGGAATAAGGACCAGGTCACAGGCTGTGGGTCTCGTGATAGAATGTATGAATGTGGGTACCTTTGGCATGACACCACAAGGCAGTGGTTATGTAGCAATTGAACAGCAAGGACTTTGGCTTCCTATTGCCAGGGGCTGCCAAAAGGTTTGCCTTGGGAATGTAAATTCACAGCAGTAGACAGTAGCACTCAGCTTCCTAACAGAAACACCATCCTTCTATCTTTGTGGGTCTAGCCTTTGCCAAATGTCCAAATGGCATTCTGTGTAAATGCCTTTTCAAGTTGGGCTGATCTTTACTTATACCAACTAGGATCTTACAGTGATAGAGTTCTTAGGAACTGACTAGTCTGATGCTTTCCAACTGGAGGACCTGGGGATCTGGGAAGGAGAAGTGGTGTTTCTTGAACCCACCTTTAGTATTTCAAGTTGCTTGTGTGATAATGTGCCTAAGCTACACAGGTTCAAAGAAATCTCAAGTTCCTTGAGTTAGAGTTTCAGTAGGATTGACCCAGTGAACAAGGCTGGTGATCTCACGCTGCTCAGGATCTCTGAGAGGGCAGCCCTGTGTTGCTTTGATTAAGAAAAAACAGAGGGGGACTCTCCTGGAAGTCCAGTGGTTAGAACTCTGTGCTTCCGCTGCTGGGGGCACAGTTGGATCCCTGGTTGGGAAATGAAGATCCTGCATGCAGTGCACCCAAAGAAAAAAAGAAAGAGTAAAGGAAAAGGTATATTTGACTCCAGAAATTTCATTAATGTAGCGGACTTAAATGTGTGGTCCAGAGGGAAGTATACCTGTCGGGGAGGCTAGGAATCACTTGTCTAGTCCATTGAATAACCAGCATTCCCTCCCCCAACTTTGCAGATGATGAAACTTGGACCAGAAGGAAGTGAGACAGGTGACAGGGCCCAAGTTGCAGGAGACCAAAAAAAAAAAAAAAAAAAAAGGCAGGATTTGTCAGCTCTGAGTCTGAAATTTCAAGGGAAGATATGAGAAACATGCACTTGGGTGCCTGGAGACCTGGACCACCTGTAGAGCTGAGGAATTAGCATTGCTTGAGGGCCTCGTATGTGTTACATGCTGTTCTAGGAGATTCACACATCACACATCATCTCATTGAATCCTCTGAATGATCCCATGTGTTAGAGAGCATTCCCCAAAAGAGTCAGATGAAGAAAACAAGGGTCAGGGAGGCTGAGTGACTTGCCTAAGGTTATATGAAGAGTGAAATAGAGCGAGGTTCGGATCCAGAGTATTGTGGCCCCATGGTTGATGTTCTGTCCACTACTCTATCTTATCTTGGCACATGTGCCTCTCCGAGTTTGGACTGACCTGGAGACAGGTGGGGAAAGGGTTCCAAGATGATCTTCTTGGAAAGGGGGAACCGTTGACAGTGCCTGCAGATGTATCTGATCTGTTTTAGTGCTCCCCAGAAACAGCAACTGCTTGATTCTCTGTAAATGGTGGATTAACTGATTTGCTTTATCGTATTGTTGCGCCAACACAACAAGATGTTTGTTCCTTGGAAGAAAAGTTATGACCAACCTAGACAGCATATTAAAAAGCAGAGACCTTACTTTACCAACAAAGGTCCGTATAGTCAAAGCTATGGTTTTTCCAGTAGTCATGTATGGATGTGAGTGAGTGTTAGACTATAAAGAATGCTGAACACCGAAGAATTGATGCTTTTGAACTGTGGTGTTGGGGAAGGCTCTTTGAGAGTCCCTTGGACTGCAAGGAGATCCAACTGGAAATCAGTCCTGAATATTCATTGGAAGGACTGATGCTGAAGCTGAAACTCCAATACTTTGGCCACCTGATGCGAAGAACTGACTCATTTGAAAGACCCTGATGCTGGGAAAGATTAAAGGTGGGAGGAAAAGGGGATGACAGAGAATGAGATGGTTGGATGGCATCACCGATGCAATGGACATGGATTTGAATAAACTCTGGGCGTTGGTAATGGACAGGGAAGCCTGGCGTGCTGCATTCCATGGGGTCGCAGAGTCGGTAGGACACGACTGAGCTACTGAGTTGAACTGAACTGATTGTTGCTCCAAGGAACTCTTTTGTGGAAGAGTTTCACTGTTTTGCAGAGCTCTAAATTCAGACCCAGAGCAGATGGGGAAGACTTAGAAGGGAGTTGTGATTTAAGAGAAGGTGAGACTCTTGGGAGAATGGACTTCTTTGTAAGTTCCGCTGACCCAGTGAAAGGCTAGAGCTGTCTTGGCTGTCAGAAGGACCCCTGTTTTCAAATGTGAGGATGGAAACATCCTCTGCTGCTTGCCCCAAGTCTTTGTCTCTAAAGCTGTGTTGTCCTGAAGGTGGACTTGGTAGGTCAAATTGGTAGGTCCAGGAAAGTACTAGGTGCACCCAGCAGTAGCACCTGCAGGCCTGTGATGGATGCTGGTGTCTAGGGCATCTGGCTCTAAATTCCTGTTTAGTCTCCTAGTGACCGAGGCTGAGCCCTCGTTTCCTAGGCCCTGGTAATAAACAATGTCTCATGGGTGTTGAGTGCTTATTTCTTGAGCACACCGTGTGCTGTGCTGGCATCCTCCTTGTGACCCTCTCATCCATTCTCTTCCCTTCTCCACCCTGCTCACTCCCCTGCAAGGCTGCCTGCTGGTGACCCCACAGATGCCCTCTGGCTTCCTCTTTATGGCCAGAGATTGGGAAGAGGGGGAGAAGAGAATGTGGTCTGGGTATTTATGCCCCTGGACACCTGTCTGTACAGTTGCCTGAGGCCAGCTACGGCCCTTGAGGAAGGCCGCTGCTCCACTCAGATGCCCTCCTTTTCAAGCGACCGCTCTCCTTTTCACCAGGGTCCCTCTTGCAGGACTCCCTCCCCTAACCCCTCCTGTCCCCAGGGGTGATGACCACTTTGCTGCACTTGCGCTTGCCCTGCCTGTGCCTTTGTAAATAGTTCATCTATTAACCCTTGTGTATTCTCCCCGTGTGAACCTGCCAAGTGTGGCCCTGACTGATACCTGTGCATGATCTAAGTTGATCTTTCTAATAACTGCAGGAGACAGAGATTACGATCAGCACCATTCTCATTTTTAAAGTGAGGCAGCTCGAGTGTCAAATGGGCCGGTCATTTTCCCAAGGGCCCCGTTGTTTGTCAGCGATAGGGACAGAGTGTACATCAGGCTGTCCGTGTTCTTCACCTCTGCACGAGGGTACTTAATTCCATTGTCACTGTTCGAAGCATGCCTAAGGAATAGGAGAGAAAAATGGGGGTGGGAAGGGGGAGGGAAATAAAGGAAAAAGCAGGCTGTGCAGCCTTTTTGGAACTTGTCCCCAGATCCATATTCTTATCCTGACTATCCACGGCTCACCTCTGCAGTCGCTGTTGTTCACTCACTAAGTTGTATCTGACTCTTTGCAACCCATGGACTACGGCAAACCAGGTTTCCCTGTCCTTCACCAACTCCCAGAGCTTGCTCAAACTCACGTCCATTGAGTCAGTGATGCCATCCAACCATCTCGTCCTCTGTTGTCCCCTTCTCCTCCTGCCTTCAATCTTTCCTAGTATCAGGGTCTTTTCCAGTGAGCTGGCTCTTCACATCAGGTGGCCAAAGTATTGGAGCTTTAGCATCCATCCTTCCAGTGGATATGCAGGGATGATATCCTTTAGGATTGACTGGTGTGATCTCCTTGATGTCAAAGGGACGCAGCTAAACTCAAACTAAGCCCTTCTGCATTTGAGCATCTAAGGCTCAGCAAATGTCAGCAGCCTTAGCCACAGGCTTCCTATTAAGCAACGGAGATGCCTCTTGCGCCCCTAGAGGCCAAGCGAGTTGCAGCGGTTATTGTGGTTTTCTTGACTGTGAAGCAGGGAGAGGAGCACCCCAGGCCAGGGAACACCTGGTGAGGATGATGTGAGCCCCGGTGCCTCCCTGCCTGACTTCAGTGCTTTGGAAGCAATTGCCCCAAGCCTGACATCTGCTTTGGTGATGCATTTTGCTGAGCTGTCCTCAGAGGGGGCAGCCGCCGCAAGGTGTTTCATTAGGTATCTTAATAAGCCTTGTAACTGCAGCCTGGCCTGCCTCTCCCCTGCTGAGCTGCTTTCTCCGTAAGGCAGGGAAAGGTAGTTGGTTTAGACATCAGTGTGCATTGGCAGCAGGCTTATTATTCTTGCATTATAAAGCACGGTAGGTGACCTTATCAGAAGTGGGAGAAACAAGCGGGTGTCCACGGTTCCTGGTGATACGTGGAGGCTTGGTGCGTCTGGGGGTGATGAGAAGGTGTTACCTCCTTCGAGGTCGGGTTCCATCCTTGGGTGCCACAGGCTTCTCAGCTCCCCTGTACACCCCAAAGAAATCTGTCTTTCTCTGGACACACCCTGTACCCAGCAGTGTGGCTGTCTCATGACTGAGGGCAGGCATTTTGTGTTTTCTTCGGGAGCCCCCTGAGCTCTGGCCCAGCTGGAGATTTGATTCTTCTTCTGCCCAGGGCTTCCCCGTCCTCATTTCCCAGGGGCCTAGGGCTGTCTCTCATTTCCCAAGATGTTCTGGGGTAATCCAGCCTGCCTTTGAGCAGATGCTCGAGACATTGTTTGTTTCCCCAGAGCGGACCACAGGGCTCTGTTGATGCTCGCCCTGGATTCCTGTGTCCAGCCCATCCGTGCATCCTCATGTGCCCTTTCCCCCAGGCTTTGGTCCATGCCCGTGTAGCACGTGGGTTGTGTGGTCAGGGAAGGTATACTTCCCCTCCACACTCACTGCAGAGGCCGTTTTTTTCTCAACAAGGGGAGCCTGGAATTACTCCTTTAGAAAACATTATTAGTTTTGGGCTGTACTGTGTCTTTGTAGCTGCACGTGGCCTTGCTTAGTTGCAGAGATCGGGGCTCCTTTTCACTGCAGTGCACAGGCTTCCCAACGCAGTGGCTTCTCTGCGCACAGGCTCTAGAGCTCATGGCCTCAGCAGTTGTGGTGCACGGGCTTAGTTGCCCCAAGGCATGTGGGATCTTAGTTTCCAGATCAGGAATCGAACCCATGTCCCTTGAATTGGCAGGTGGACTCTCAACCACTGGACCACCACGAAAGTCCTGGAATTACTTTCTAAAGTGATCTGGTGAATATCCAGCAGGAATCAAGAGTCAGATTTTTCACAGGCCACATTGACACATACGAATGCTTGTGTGCATACACACATTTGCTGTTCCATTTACGATAAGATGGTAAACAGATTTGAACAGAATAAGCGCTCAGACATGGCAAGAATGGCCTTGGAAAACAGTACGATCCTCCCATTTTACGGATGAAGTAACTGCCATCCTGAAGGGGAGGTGACTTGCTCAGTGCCAATAAATTAACCATTTGTACTTTGTGCAGGCTGAACCTCTTTCTACTGTAGTGATTGGAAGTGTGGGGGCAGGGACAAACCAAACAGAAATTATATACATCTTAGAATAAAGCACGTGTTTGACTGCTGTGATGACCTGGAGAACATTCATATTCTCAGGCCAGGGAGCAGTGGGCTCCTTGGTGAGCACTGTCCAGGCCCTTTGTCCTTAGACAGTCCCCCTCCCTCATGGGACATCTCCATCTTCACCTGCCTATTAACAGGGGATGGGAGCTTAATGTGATGGTCCAGGGTCAAACAGAGCATTAACTATTCCTGGAAGGCTGGATGTCAGAGATCCTAAACTCAGCACTAGCTGAAAAATACTGGGAGAAAGTGCCTGACTAGGAAGGCTGAATGGAGAGTCATGAGTGGACATGCAGAGACCGGGGATCCCTCCAGAGTAGACACTTGTCAAATCCAAGAATCCTATCTCATAGTATAGGGTCAGACCCAAAATAGGCGTTCAAAACGATGGGTGGATGGATGGATGTCAGAGCAGTATTAAGCTAGCTCTGGATCTGTTGGAGGAACCCAAGGATAGTGCATTTTGATGAACTGGGAGAGAGCAGAGATGGTGGGAAGGAAGCATAGCGGCCGTGCGTGATCATTGTCACAGGAGGGAGTGGTCGGCATGGATACACTTCAGGAGTCCCAACCAGGGGGCCTTCTGCCACTGCAGGTAGCCAAGCTGGTGTCCAGACAAAGAATGTTCTGGACCACCAGGAAAAAAGTGAACCCCTGGCATTTCTGAAATCACTAGTTCTGTATACTTAGAAGTCATCTTGTAACAAGGACCTCTTAATTCAAATAGTGAAGTGAGACACTTTGGTGGCAGGAATACTGACACCAGGCTCATCTGTGAAGATGGGTTTGAAAGAGTTCTCATTTTCCTGTTTATGCTTTTTGAATTTTACCAACTTCCAACCATGATCCTATGTTATTTTTTTCATTGCCCAAAAAAAAAAAAAAATTACTGCTACTATAACTGCCAAAGCTGCATCACATATTTTTATGCGAGTGAAGCAAAATAATGAATTTAAGGTACTCAGCACTGAGTGCCTGGTACCTAGTCGGCATTCAGACAAAGGTTATCTCCTCTCTATTGTGCATCTGTCTAAATGTTGTCCCCAACATGGATTTTTAACTTGAATGTTTTGTTTTGAAGTTCCCTGTTTTTCTTCATTATTTTCTATTGTTCTGACCCCTTTTGTTCAAGTGATCAATCTTGCAGTTTTCTTGGCTGAGTTTCTAAGATTTTACACTCACATACAACTGACACTTTTTTTTTCCCCCAGCCAGTTATAGATTTTTCTGCCTGAGAAGAGAGATATACCCTCTGAGGTCACCATCATATGATGGGATATAGCCTAGTCCTCATCCCTTACTTCACTCTGATAAGAATGTGACATCCAAAATAATCCAGAGATGCTTTTCATTCAGTTCAAAAGCCCCACACGCTCACTCCGCTTCTGGGATCCAAAGCCACCACCATGGGGATGGCCCCCTTTCTCTGTACATCTCGGGGAGCCCATCTCCTTCCCCTAATATGTGCCTGTTACACCTGCTACTTCCTCTGTGTTTCTCTTCTTTGGATTCAGGCCACCAGAGGTTGTCACCCTTGCCAGCTTTCTTTGGAGAAATGACAACTCGAGATGCTACCATCTGCCACATTTCCCTGAATTACCTCTAGTTCCGAGTTTCTGCTTCCAAAAAGAAGTAATTCTTTGGGTTGATTTCTGACAGGTCCCTGCTTGTGGCCACTGCTCCAGCAGAGGCCATGTGGGAGCAGCCAGTCTAGGGGGAAGTGGCGGGGGGGGGGTTCAGGGAGCAGAGTTCCCCAGGTGACTGCAGAGCCACGCGGGTCTCCTGATTCCGTCAGCACGTGGGGGCAGCGTGGAGTGCGCGGTTTGTGTAATTGCTTGTTTACCTCCTGCCTGTGGTTGCTTATCGGAAGCTATCAACAGCAGCCGTTTGTATTTTCCAAATCTCTTTAGGGAACCAAAGTTTATCTCACATGGGATGAATCTTTTCATCCTGGAGTTTTTCAGCCGGAAACTCCTTTGGAGGGAAGGTAATCCGCATGCTTATTTGGCAGGTAGAGAATTTGAAGTCCAGGAAGTGAATTCCCTTCTCCAGGATCACAGGAGGCTGGTCTAGATGGGCTTTCCTAACCTTGGCCTCCTGGGGTTTAGCTGCTCAGCTGTCCCATAGGGCAGCTTGTGTTTGATAGACACAGGTTTTCTGTTTGCGTGTCTTCTGGAGTTTTGGGAATGTTCTCAGTGCTAAGCTGCCATGGAAACCACTTCCAACTTGAGGAGGGAGACCTGTGAATCCACGTCTGGCTGCCTTTCCTGAGATCAGGCTGCTGTTGGAGAATATGGGAGTTTTCTGATTCTGAGGATTTTTCTTGAGTCGGACTGGTAGCAGTGGTTTGTGCCAAATTTTAGGAGAAGTGGAATTGAATTAGAGTTGAAGAAAAAAAAAATCACTGTGATGATTAGAATGGACGTGTCTTCTGTACCATGCTGAGACCTCAGTCTGGGGTTGATGATGAAGTGGCAGGCAGGGTGGGATGCTGGCACGTGTAGCCATTTCTCATGCAGAGGTCGGAGGCCTTCAGGCTGAATTACGGTATTTTAAGGAGGGTGGCAAACTTTGGCTTGAGCTAGATTAAAGCTTTCTTTTTCCTTCCCTAGATTCACAAGTATTTGATTACACTGAATTAGTCATCCTGGAAGGAAGCCACTTATATATTCTTTCTTGTAATATTCCCCATCCCTTCCACCAACCAGTGCCTGCCAATGCAGGAGAGGTGGGTTCGATCCCTGGGTCAGGAGGGTCCCCTGGAGGAAGAAATGACAACTCACTCCAGTATTATTCTTGCCTGGGAATTCCCATGGACAGAGGAGCCTGGCGGGCTATAGTCCGCAGAGTCACAAAGAGTCAGACACACCTGAGCGATTGAATAACAATTATGTTCCCCGGAAGCTCATAAACTAGATTTAACATTCTCTTACAGATAGTTCAGAAATTTAAGAAGCTCTGAAAATGGGAAGTTGTTTATTTTTTTTTTCAAGTAGAGCACTAAATTTGTTTGCCTGCCAAATCTGACCCTAACTGACATGAAACTATTTATAGTCTTTATTTATCTCTACTGTGTGAATGTTCATGTTTCCCAGTGGAAATATTTGTGTTTGCACATAGAATGTTTGCCTCAAATCCCACTGGGGAAGTTATAGGTACCTATGTTTTCTTTCTAAAACTCTGATCCTTTGTGAATTCCGAAGTTCATCTTGTCCAGAAGGTTTTGGATCAGGAATGAGAACGTAGATGGCAATCTGTGTTTTATTTAAAAAACATTTTTTAAATATTTATTTGGCTACACCAGGTCTTAATTGTCGGACACAGGGTCTTCGATCTTTGTTGCAGCACCCAGCATCTTTAGCTGCAGGATGTGGGATCTAATTCCCTGACTAGGGATCGAACCTGGGTCCCCTGCATTGGGAGATCAGAGTCTTAATGACTGGAGCACCAGGGAAGTCCTGCAGTCTGCAGTTTAGAGTTAGGGAGACAGAGCCTCACAGAGGTTAAGTGACTTGCCCAGAGACATGTAACTCATGAATGGTACAGCTAGGTCCAGTCAATGCAGATTTTGGAGGGGATTTGACATGCTCATGGGGAGATTCTTTCTCTGATTCTTTCTCTTCCTGCTCAACAGGAAGCAGGTGCCAGGTGCTCAGATGGAGGGATATCTGCTTTGGGGTTAGGTCCTCGTGAGCAGTAGGATGGTGAGGTGGGCAGGGTCCAGTACTTGGGGAACTTAGCAGCTGTCAGTAGCTCACTGAGCAGTCTGGAGCTGAGGACTCAGAAGCCAAGGGCAAACTTGGACCCGGGGCAAAGGCTTTGGTAGAGTGGCACAGACACCTCCCTGGCCATTAAGGAGAAAGGCAGAAGCCCTCTGCACATAAAAGCCATTGGGGGTCACCCAATTATGTGGGGGCCCTGAGGCTCCAATCATTAACCCCTGCTGTGAGCATGGGGTTCAGACAAAGGGCAGGCAGAACCCACAAACCAGAGCTGAAGGGGTTCCAGGAGTTGAGACCTGTACCCATCATTGTGGGCTGACCCCCAAAACCCAAAGATGTTAGCTTCCTGGCCCCTGATACTCACAGTGTGACTTTATTTGGAAATAAGGTCACTACAGATGTAATTGGTTGAGTCATACTGGTGTAGATGGGCCCCTAATCCAGTATGACTTGTGTCCTAATTAGAAGGTGACCCTGGGAAGACACGGACCGGGAGAGCTCCGGGGGATGGTGAAGGCAGAGAGTGGAGTTACCCAGTTGTAAGCCAAGAGACGCCAAGGGTTGCCAGCACGTCACCAGCAGCGAGGAAGAGTCCTCCCTATGGGCTTCAGAGGGGGCACAGCTCTGCCTACACCTTGGTCTTAGACTTCTGCCCCCAGAACTTGAGCAGATAAATTTCTGTCACTGTGAGCTTCCCAGTTTGTGGCGCTTCCTTATGGCAGCCCTAGGAAACCACAATCCCATGTACATCGCTAGGTAGTGGTTTTCAGCCTCAGTTGACACTCGGACCTTTGGGACTCTTTCCCTTGATGTGCAGGCTACACACCCCAGTCCAATTGCATTAAAATTTCTGGGGATGAGACCAGACATCAGGGAGTTTAGAGCTTCCCAGGTGATTGCAAAGCGGAGCAATCTGAGTATCTGAGAAGCATGGGGTATCTGGGAACCATACCCTAGGGTCCTTGCTCTTCCAGGCCCTGGGGCAAGGTGTCCAGGCCCTGTAGTCAGTGAGAGTAGAGGAGTCCGAGCTTGGCTCCCACCTGACCCTCGAGACCATGGCACTCCTGATACAGTATTCCCGGGGTCATTCTTCTTAATCCTGCCTTTTTCTTCTCTTTTCTCAGCTTTCAGCTCCCCAGGATTCAGGAAAATAGCTACTTTTTATCATATATAAGGCATGTAGCTTGGCTCACAGGAAGCCCTTTGTAAGAGTCTGCTGCTGTGGTTTCTCCAGCCACCTTTATAAAAGCTCTTTCTTTTTTTCTTTCTCCTTGCTTCCTAAAGGGTGACCCGAGAGTGGTAGGATTTTATCCTGGCTCAAAGGGCTATGTTTCTCTTATGTGATTGAAATGTGTACCTTACTTTCTTATAATTAAAGTTTGTTTTTTTTTTCCCCCTGATTTGCCTAAGAGCTGGATCATATGAAGGTGCTTTTTTTCTTTTTTTAAGAGAATGAACACAGAGTAAGTGGTTGAGCTTTGGAGCAACACTGAGCTGGCTTTTCACTCCAGAACTAAACGGAGCCAGGGATTAGAATCCTGCCTGAGATGGGATGGGCTGATGGGGACTGGGGAGGTTGGGATGTATGCACCAAAAGCGGGCAGGCAGGAGGAGACCACCTCCTGGCTCTCAGGCCTTCTTCTGCC
Source organism: Ovis aries (assembly GCF_016772045.2). Classification (NCBI taxonomy): domain Eukaryota; kingdom Metazoa; phylum Chordata; class Mammalia; order Artiodactyla; family Bovidae; genus Ovis; species Ovis aries. The sequence goes on along the minus strand of NC_056066.1, from coordinate 71,462,095 downwards.
CACAGATCCTCCCTGTGTGCGGGGCCTGGGGGAGCGCAGGGAGGAATCAAGCCAGGCTCTGGTCTCATGGAGCTCACGGTCCAGGTGGGGGATGCTGGCACTCAGCGGAGCTGGTGCTATGCAGTGTGATGCAGGATACCCAAGCCCACATCCTGGACCAGTCCCGGGATCCAGAGGTGTGGGAGCCACAAGTCCCTTCATTCCAGCCCAAGACCCAGGCTCCCCTCTCCCCTCAAGACAGGGGCTCCCAAAATGCCACTAGGCAGGATGAGGAGGAGAATGGATGCTAGGCAGGCAGCCGACACTGGCCACTGTATCAGCGAAGAAGTGGGAAAGGAGGCCTGGCACCCGTTTGTGCTGGACCTTGAGTTCCCTGCCAAGGAGGTCCAGGCCCTCCACAGAGCAATGGGCAGCATCACAGGTTCAAAAACAGAGGCACAGCATGATTGGTTTTGAATTTCATTCCTTCTTCTTTTCTCTGTTATGAGTGATCACTAATCAAGGTCTGGAGCTTCAGTGGTGACTTTAATGCAGTGATCTGGTCTTTACTGGGTTCCCTGATCTCGGGGAAGACATCACTGCTTCTGTCTCCAGCTTCACAGAACCCAGTCCCAGCCTGGCTAGCTCAGGCTCTGCTCCCTGGATTAGAATGCCCAGAAAGGGGCAAGGACTCGTATGACGTCCCCTTGTCAACAGGCTAGCTTTTTGTTTGCGGTCTCATTTCATCATCTACCAGGTTTAATCAGAGCCGGACACTCCCGCACTGCCATTCCTGTTGGAAAATGTATTCAGTTGCCCCTCCCACTTCCTGGGAGGATGGAATGTACCATCCATCCAGGTAACAAATGAGAATAAGAATCACCCTTGATTCCTCCTTCCCCTCAACCCCCTAATCCTGTTCACTTTTCCTCCCTAATAGCCCTTAGATCTGTTCTCTTCTCTCCTTTGCCACCAGGATGCCATCATCTTTCTTCTTGGTACCTTTTTTACTTCATTCTGCACATAGCACCTAGAGAGAACTTAAACTCTGGGCATGGCTCTTCTGTGCCTAACAGCCTTCAATATTCTCCATTGTTCTAGAATAAAATCCAAATTGCTTAAGCAGCTACAGAGTCCTGGATTGCCTGGACCCTACCCCACCCCGACCCCCACCCTTCATCCTGATCTGAGAGTATTCACCCTGCAGCTCCATGGACTTCTTTAAGTGCCTTGAATGTGTGTTCTGTCCTGCCACAGGACATTTGCACATGCTGTTTTCTCGGCTGGGAATACTTTCTTTTTCTGTCTGACACTCCCCACCCCTGTCTCACTCTTTCACTCTCAACTTAAGTGTCACCTTATATCATTGCCTTAGGGGTCAGGCCCTGTCAGTCTTTTTCCTTCGTGGCAGAGACTACGATCTGCAGCTGTGTGTTTATCAGAGTTCTTGTTGTTGAATGTTGATCTCCTGCTCCCTCCCCCACTCAAACCATTTTCCTGACTCTCATATTCCGGTGCCTAACATACATAAGGCACTGAATAAATGTTGAATGAATTGATGACTGATGAATGAATGTGTGAAAAAAAAACCCTGAGGCTCTGTAATATTTAATAATTTGCCCAAGCTTGTGCTGTTTGTCTATGATAAAGCTGGGCCAAATATCCAGGCCTGAGTGTTTGAAGCCCCATGAATTTTCTGGTGGTAACTACTGAGGGTCTTCGGTCCCAAGCCCTGGCCTCAGCAAGAGGGATTTAATGTCACCTTTTCCAAAAAGCTGGTGTTATGACAGCTCCTGTCATAACCACTCTTGCTTGGATGGTGACCTGGAGGCTTCTCCATGGAGCATCCTGATTCTGTTCTATCCTAACCTTTCAGCTGCTGAGGACTGTCTCGGAGGATTTGCTGATTTATCGGCAAGGATGTCCACATAAGAGGCTCATTACTCCAACTCCTTTAGAAAGTGATTTTTAAAGTGATGCTTGGACCATTCAGGGGAAAAAAAAAATCCTCCCACAAAGACAGTACTCTCTTGTGTCCTAACCTGGGTTTATCTACTTGTGGCAGCGTCCCAGAGTCAGAAGACACGAGAAAAATCATCACTCTCTCCAGATGCAGTGCAAAGATGGGGACGAAGGGTGGAGCCTCACAGTTTATTCTGTCACTTAACAAATATTAATCAAACCCCTCTTTGTTGCCAGGTGCCATAATAGGCTCTGAGGATCCAGCTGTGGATGACTTCATGGTCCCTGAATCAATGAATCATGACCTTTAGTTAGTGTAATGCTAGGAGGGAGATGAATCACTTGCTGTCAGAGCAGTCTGTAGAAAGTCTAGACTCCAGCAGGCCTGGTGGATCTGTCCCCCACCCTTGGTGGCAGGCATGGGTGGAGCTCTTTGTCAACATGGTGGAGATCTGGAGAGGGGTGGGCGAGGGCAGGGATCAGGATACGATGGCAATCCCTCGAGGTGTGGCTGAGCATGGCAGGGCCTGGACACCTGTTTTCCCTTCCAAAGGCAATGTCAGAATGGGGGGCGGGGGTGGGCGGTGCTGTGAGGGTCAGTGGTTGTAGGCAGTTTGGGGCAGCTGGATGCGTTCACAGTGTGGTTGCAGGGGTCCTCTGGATGTGCCTTTGTGGGCTCCACTGTGGGTCAGCATGAGGAATGAACTAGAGCAAAACATGTGGGCCACCCATATCATTGCCTTAGGCCTTGGTGTTTCCATCTGTGATATAGGGCTAGAGTTGGTGAGCATTCATCTTCAGGAAGTGCCTGTCATTAGAGAAGCTGTAGGTCAGTCTGATCTCACACTGCGTGGGTTCAAAGCCCCAACCCTAGGGACTCCCTCAGTGGTCCAGTGACTAAGACTCAGCATTCCCAATGCAAGAGGCCTGGGTTTGATTCCTGGCCAGGAAACTTAGATCCCACCTGCCTCAACTAAGAGTTTGCATGGTGCAACTCAAGATCTTGCAGGCTGCAACTAAGACCGGGTGTAGCCAATTAAATGAATAAACGTTGTTCAGTCGCCAAGTTACGTCCATCTCTTTGATACCCCATGAACTGCAGCATGCCAGGCCTCCCTGTCCCTCACCATAATAAATGCAGAGAAATACATATTAGAAAAAAAGCCCAACTCTAGTCTTTGTTTGCTGAGTGACACAGGACAAGTTACTTAGTCTTTCTGTGCCTCACCATCTTTATTTTTAATATGAGGAGGTAATACTTAATTCTTCATACTGAATTTGTGAGGACTAAATGAAAGAATGAATAATGAATTACCTGGCACCATGAAACAGACATAGCTAGTACTCAGTAAACGCTAACTATTATATAATTCTTTGCTAGACATTTTGCATAGAAAGTAGACCTTTTAAAAATGAAAATTTAAATTTAAATTAACAGTAGAATTATCCCAGTTTTATCATGAGATGTCTGCCAAAAGATATCTACATTAATCCCAGGAAGTAAGGGGCCAACTGGGGATTCAATCCTGGGCTGGTTTGTTCCAAAACTCGCCTCATCACCTTCTGTTTTGGTGCTTTCTCTGGCTCATGAGCTCTAGAAACCAGATGTTGGCCTGTGTCCAGGTCTTACAGCTCAAGGACTTGAGTTTCTCCAAAGGTGTGGCCTGACTTTTCATGTTTAAATGTTCAGCTTGGCTCTGCATTGCCAAACTTGCGAGGGATCATGAGAATCGGCCTTGAATATGGGAAAGCTTTGCAGAGAATAGAAAACATCCAAGGTATTTGTGTTGGTTCAGCAGCTGGGTGGGCACAGGTTATCAGAAACACCCGAGTCCCAGCAGCCATTTGTGATTGGTTCAGGGAACTTGTCTCCTGGGTGGTGGACAATTGGGAGAAGACAACATTTCCAGGAACCTTGCAATGACTGGACTGTCTGGTGTGGGACAAGCCTGAATCTGCAGGAACAGTGGGCAGAGGCGGGCTCCTTGCCTCCAGCCTGGGCAGCAGGAGGCTGGATGACGTGGTCCTGGTAGCTTCCTTGTTGACAGTTTGTAGGAGTTGAATTCTAGAACTGGAGAGATCTGGCTGACCCCAATCCCTCATCTTATGGTACAGATGAGAAAACGAGCCCAGCATGGGGCAAGTGGAGAGGATTAGACTTTCTGAACCCCTGCTGTGTGCCAGGCATATCATGGTAGCTACTTGCCCAATCATTCCTATCATGCTGTCTGAGAAACTTCTACTCTGCACCCTGAAATCCCACTTGCTAAAGTGCAGAATTCCTTCTTAAAAAGACAGGGATAGTCACTATGTTTTGTCTGATTAAGGAGAAAGAGAAGTATTTTTTTGCTCTTGATCACACACATATACACACTCTCTCTCTCTCTCTGTTTGTTTCTCCCTTTCTGCCTCTGTCTCTTTCTCCCTTCCTTTTGATTATTAAGATACAAAACTTGGGAGATTCAGTAAATCATGAAGAAAATAATTACCTACGAATCCAATAACCAGAGATCGTCATTGTTGTTAATTTGATATCTGTCCTCGTTATCTGTTCTCTTTTTCCTTTCCTCCTTTTAAAATAGTATATATATATATATATATATATATATATATTCTTGTTCAGAACAGTTTAAAAGCAGTAGATTCTATAAGACGTACAGTGGAAAAACAGCCTCCTTCCCATGACTCTCTCCCTCAAGGCAACCCGTTTCACTTCTTATTAGATGTTGTTTCCTCTTTGTGTTTAACACAGCATTTCTAAGTGACATACAAATTCAGCTATTTTTTGTTTATTTCATTTTCGTATTACCTGCTGACTTCTCGGGCTTCCCTAATGGTTCAGTGGTAAAGAATCCGCTTGCCAGTGCAGGAGATGCAGGTTCGATCCCTGGGTCAGCAAGAGCCCCTACAGAAGAAAATGGCAACCCACTCCAGTATTCTTGCCTGGGAAATCCCATCGACAGAGGAGCCTGGTGGGCTTCAGTCTGTTGGGTCACAAAAGACTTGGACATGACTTAGCAACTTAAACCACAACAACTGACTTCTCTGGAAGCTGTCTTAAACTCCCTCCCTATGGTACACATTTACATACCCCAGAATGGGCCCCTCCTTCATCTTCCCAATACAGTTGGCTTATCATAACTTGGAGGGAAGCTAGTTTTCTGGGTTGGCCTCATTTTAGATTTATTAACATTATTCACATCTGGGCAATGTAGTATATTGGGATTACAGGCATTACTCCTGTAATAGAGTTAATAACTCCTTTTTAAAAATTATTTAGTTTTCTTTTAACTCATCTCTAAGTTTTTCCAACTCTTCCCCCAGAAGTGTCATCTTGTTATGTCCAAAGTCATCAGGTCAATCTATTGGTTTTATTCTTTAATTATATGCCTGTAGCCATTTGCATGGAGCCCTCCAGCTTCTTTTAATCTGGAGCACAGACTTTCTGGGCCTTGGGCAAAGCAGTTGTCCTGGGGTTTCCTGTTCTCTCTCTTCTTTTTCCAGGTGCCATGAGTTGTTCTGTTGTTTTCTGCCATGCTCTGTTACGGCATAGGGTCTAGGAGCTTCCTGAGAAAGACTTTATGGAAAGCAAATTTTTTTTAGGTATCTGTGTGGCTGACAATCGTTTTATGCTGTCTTTACATTTGATTGATAGGTTGGCTGGATATAGAATCCTAGTAGATGTAATTTGCCCTCAGAAAGGCATTTTTATTGAAATACAGTAAAATTCACTCTTCAGTATATAGTTCCGTGTGTGTGTTAGTCACTCAGTTGTGTCTGACTCTTTGTGACCCCATGGACTGGAGGCCGCCAGGCTCCCCTGTCCGTGAGATTTCCCAGGTAAGGATGCTGGAGTGGGCTGCCCCTTCCTTCTTCTCTATAGTTCCATGGGTTTTGACAAATGCATAGTGAACAATCCCTTAAAAAAAACCTCTCATATTGACCCTTTGCAGTCAGCCTCTTCCTCTCCTTCTCCGTGCCCTTGGCAGTAACTGGCACGCTTTCTGTTCCCACTGTTTTGTCTTGTTTAGAAGGCTCTATCAGTGGAATCATGCTGTACATAGCCTTTCAGGTCTGACTTCTTTTACTTCGCATAATGTATTTGAGAATCATCCATATTGTATTACTAGTTCATTCTTTTACTGCTGAATAGTATTCTGTCGCATGACTTTAACCATAATTGGTTTATCTTTTCATCATTAGAAGGATATTTTCATTGTTTCTAGTTATGAAGAAAACTGTTATAAACATTAGCACGCAAGACTTTTGTAATAATGTAAGTTTTTATTTCTTTTCAATGAATACCAAGAGTGTGATTGCTGGTTGTATAATTAATGCATGTTTAACTGTATAAGAAACTGTCAATCTGGTTTTAACAATTGGCTATACTGCTTTGCATACTCATGAACAATGTGTAAAAGTTCAGTTTGCTGCACAACCTCACCAGTACTTGGTATTATACCTTAAAAAAAAAAAAGATTAATTATCAGTTCAGTTCAGTTGCTCAGTCATGTCCGAATCTTTGTCACTCCATGGACAGCATCACACCGGGCTTCCCTGTCCATCACCAACTCCTGGAGCTTGCTCAAACTCATGTTCATTGAGTCAGTGATGCCATCCAACCATCTCATCCTCTGTTGCCCCCTTCTCCTCCTGCCTTCAGTCTTTCCCAGCATCAAGGTCTTTTCCAATGAGTAGGTTCTTCACATCAGGTGGCCAAAGTATTGGAGTTTCAGCTTCAGCATCAATCCTTCCAATGAATATTCAGGACTGATTTCCTTTAGGACTGACTGGTTCGATCTCCTTGCAGTCCAAGGGACTCTCAAGAGTCTTCTCCAACACCACAGTTCAGTAGCATCAATTCTTCAGCGCTCAGCTTTCTTTATAGTCCAACTCTCACATCCATACATGACTACTAGAAAAACCATAGCTTTCAATAGACCGACCTTTTTCGGCAAAGTAATTAAGTATAGCCTTTCTAGTAAGTGTATCGTGGTATCTCATTGTGGTTTTAATCTGCATTCCCTTAATAAGTAATGAGGTTAAGCATTTTTTCATGTTTATTTTCTTTCCGAATATCTTCTTTTGTGATGTGTTTGTTCAAATCTTTTATTCTATATACGAGCATTTTGTCAGATATGTGATTTGAAAATATTTTCTTCTAATCACTGGCTTATCTTTTCAGTCTCTTACCAGAATCTTTTATAGAGAAAAGGTTTAAGTTTTGATGAAGAGAAACTGGTAAATTTTTTTTTTTTATGGTGGTATTTGGGAATGACATCTAAAACTTCTCAGCTTAATACAAAGTTATTTATATTTCCTCTTGTTTAATGGTTTTAGATTTTACATTTAAGCTTATGCTACACTTAGAGTTAACTTTTGTATCTGGTGAGAGGTATAGGTCAAGATTTGTTTATTTATGCATATGAATGTTGAAGTGTTCAATCACCATTTGTTGGAAAGAATCCTTTCTCATTGAGCATTGAGTTATCCTTACTTTACCAATGCTTCAGACTTTTTCTTTCTATAAACCTTTAGAAACTTTTTTTAATCTCAGTGTTTTGAAGATTTCATAATGGTTTTGAGTAGCTATTTTTTATTTATACCACAGGACTCTTTGGTTGCAATTTGCATCTGCAACTTTGTTATTTTTTAGTTTTAGAATTTTTTATATTATTTCTTTGCTATCTCTTTGATGATGTACTCTTAGTTTTATCTTAATCATTTTTTTTAAACCCTTTTAGTCAACTTTTGGAGAAGGCAATGGCACCCCACTCCTGTGTTCTTGCCTGGAGAATCCCAGGGACGGGGGAGCCTGGTGGGCTTCTGTCTATGGGGTCGCACAGAGTCGGACACGACTGAAGCAACTTAGCAGTAGCAGCAGCAGTCAACTTTCGGTCTTCCTAGGCTAATTGAGTTTTCTTATCCTTTTCCTTCTCACTCTCTCTTTTTTCCTCTTTATTCTCTTTTCTGGACAGTTTTGTTCAGTTGCTCAGTCTTGTCCAACTCTTTACCATGGACTGCAGCACGCCAGGCTTCCCTGTCCATCTCCAGCTCCCAGAGCTTGCTCAAGCTCATGTCCATCCAGTCGGTGATGCCATCCAACCATCTCATCCTCCGTCAGCCCCTTCTCCTCCCATCTTCAATCTTTCCCAGCATCAGGATCTTTTCCAGTGAGTCAGTTCTTCATAGCAGGTGGCCAAAGTATTGGACTTTCAGCTTCAGCATCAGTCCTTCCAATGAATATTCAGGACTTTTCTGGACAGTTTTCTCACATTTATCTTCTAAGCTATCTTTTGTAATTTCTATTTCAGCTTTCATATTTTTAACATCTGAGAATTCTCTTTTGTTTCTCCGAATGCTTTTTTTTTATGGCATTATATTCTTGGATGAAATATCTTCTCTTTAAGTTTATTTTTTTTAATGCTGTTTGAATTGAATTTTGTTGTCTATCTCTCCTGTTATTCCCTCTGTTTTGGTATCTTTCGCACATGTTAGAGGTTTCCTTAAGTGCTGGTGACTGTTTACTGTCCATTCATCTTTAAGAAAGGGAAACTAAGATGTATATATTAGGTAGGAGGGGGCTTGTTCACTAAATGGCTTGACTGTGCAGAGAAAAGGCAGTAAACTGGCTTTTCACTGTTGACCATTGGAATGCTCAAACCTAAGATGCTTTCCTGTTCAACTCTTCCATTTCTGCTCTTTGAAAGGGATGGGCAGTGTATTTAAATCCTGATTTCCAGTGTTCTCAGAGCTAGGTGGAGGATTCTCTTTCTCCTCCGTGTGTTGGTTTCCCTGGATTCTCCCTGGTTGTGTGGGGCACTACCCATCCTCAGCAGGCTGTGAAATCCTACAAGCCGTTTGTCTTCTATTGGATCATCTGTCATTTGTCTAAACAGTTTCCTTCTTCCAAAATGTTATTGACACCTCTCAGTTGTTGCCGTTTCATTCTCTTGGTACTTGTGGGTTTATTCCTTTTTAATTCTTACATTGTCATTTTAATGAGAGTAAAAATGGAGATTAATCCATGTATTTATTATGTTAAGCCAAGTTTTTCTCATCTTTTTTTTCTATAGATAATCTCTTCCTGCATGTGTACACACACACATGCTCATATTTGCTAACTATATACATTTCACTTTACAAAATTTAGAAACAAGCTCTAACTACTTGTTAGATAGCTTTTCTCTTACTTGAATTTATATCATTAGCATTTTTCTGTCATTGAATGTTCTCTATTAACTGAACTTTTCCATCAATTAAATTGTATCATATTGCTGTGTTTTTTATTTAATCATGTTCTTAATCTTCAGCACTGAGATTTTTTTCCAGTTTTTTTTTCACTATTATAAATGGTATGGCTATAACATTTTTCATGTAAATCTCAGTTAAAGTTTCCAATAATTTCTTTTATGTTTGGAGTTGCCTGTTGGATGATGTGAGCACTTGCATCTGATATGTGATTCATATTTTTATGTGTAATACATACTGTGATAAAGTGACGCATATTGTGAAATTGCCCTTCACAAGATCTCTTTGCCAACTTTGGTCTAAGCATCATGTGATTAATCCCTAAACCTTTGCTGATGTTAGGAATCATCACTGTTTTTAAATTTTTGTTAATTTGATAAAAGGAAAGAGACTATGTGTATAGATTTGGATTTTCTTTATCACTTGCACAGCCAAACATATTTTATCTGTTTTGTCCTCTGTGCATTATCTTTCCATGAATGTCTTTATATTTATCATATATGTTTATAGGATCTATTACGGAGTAAATTTACCTGCTTCCCTGGTGGCTCATACAGTTAAGAATCTGCCTGTAATAAGGGACCCGGGTTTGAGCCCTGGGTTGGAAAGATCCCTGGAGGAGGACATGACAACCCACTCCAGTATTCTTGCCTGTAGAATCCCATGGACAGAGGAGCCTGGCGGGCTGCAGTCCGTGGGGTTGCTAAGAGTCAGACATGACTGAGTGACTTTCATCTGTAACCATCTTTATTAAAATATATTTTCTCAGTTTTTATATTCTTTCAGAATTTTTGATATTCTAGTGGTTTTCATTTTTAAATTGTTAGTTATATAAAACAATATATCTTTTTTGGCTTTTGACCTTGAAAAGTTATTTCCCCATCCCCAAATGAGATCAATACTATCCTGTGTTTTTTCTTAGATCTTTAATGATTTTATTTTTTTCATGTTTTACGTGTTCAACTCTTTATTCTTTATATTTATGTGTTAATAAGCTGGTTAATTAATTTTGGTTTGTCATGTGGATAGAAACCTAAGTCTGTTTTTTCCAAATAATTAACCAATATCCTAGGACCATGAATTAATAGTCTAAAATTTCTCCACTGATTTGAAGTGAGAACTTTCTTATCAGACACATTCTCTTATTGGAATGTCTGTTGATGTTCTTTCTACTTGCTATTATTAGCTTGTCTGTTTTTATGTAGTATAACACTTTTGATTTTTATATGTTAATCAGGTATTTAATACTTGAAAAGACATTGTATTCTCTTTACACTTTAATAAAATGAGAACTGTGGCTCTTTTTGTTTCCTTTTGCATAATCTTAAGAATTATTGGACCAAATTCCAACAAAACTCTTAGGCTTTATTAGAATTGCAAATACTATATGAATTATTTTTTGTAAGAATTTCCATCTTGACACTGAGTCTTCAGATTTGGAATCATTACATTTATTTCACTTTTTTCAAGGATTGTTTTACTTCCCTCCATAAAGTTTTATGTGTTTCTTCATCTGGCTCCCTCACATTTCTGTTTAAATTGATTCCTAGGTATTTTCTACTATTGTGATTTAATTTATTTCCTCTTAGAGTTTCCAAGTGGTTATTGCTGCTGTATAAGAAAGCTGTTGTGTTTTATCTATTTATTTGTTAGCTGCTCACCTTACTAAACCCTTTTACCCGTCCTGTAGATTTTTGAGTTGATGTTTTGGGTTTTCTCCGTGTTTAATCATATCATCAGGCAAATGATTTTATCTCTTACTTTTTATCATGGATTCCTTTATTCCTTCCTCCCTACTTCTTCCCTCTCTCTCTTTTTAGTTTCAGTGCTTCAGTTCAGTTCAGTTCAGTTTAGTCTCTCAGCCGTGTCCGACTCTTTGCGACCCCATGAATTGCAGCACGCCAGGCCTCCCTATCCATCACCAACTCCTGGAGTTCACTCAGACTCATGTCCATCGAGTCAGTGATGGCATCCAGCCATCTCATCCTCAGCCGTCCCCTTCTTCTCCTGCTCCCAATCCCTCCCAGCATCAAAGTCTTTTCCAATGAGTCAACTTAGAACTTGCAATTAAATACTGAATAATATTGGTATAACCATGTTTCATTCCTGAAATTAGTAGAAATGACTTCAGTGTTTGACTCCTGTAAGTGATGCTGGCTTTCCGTTTCAGAAGGGCACTCTGATTCTAGGGAAGTCTCTTCTATATCTAGAATCCTGACTTCATTTAATGAAAGTCGAAATGATTTAATCCAAAGCCACTTCAGCAACAATAGATTGAAGAGCATTTTTCTTACTTTCTTCCTGCTAATAAAGCAATCATGTATTAATGCATTTCACATTTTCAAATAATCTTTCCATTCCTAAAATAAGCATATTATCTTTGAATGTGCATATATATTTTTTCCTGTAATGATTAATTATGATTGATTCTGGAACTTTTTTGTGTGCACATGTTTATAGGTTCTATAGTATTAAATTAAATTTTCAACTTAAAAGGTTTGTTTAAAAAAAAAAAAAACAAATAAACATGGTTAGCACATCAAATAGCTCAGAAGGGCCTTGTGTTGAGAAGCCACCAAGTGCTGCCGAGCTCCTCTGTCTCCCAGATCCTACTCTTCGAGGCTCCCATTTCTATTTTTGTGTCTTCATGGTTGTGTCTACGTGTGTAAATACTTTGCTTACAGTGATTTTCTTGACTTACTAACTTCAGGCATATCTACCAGGTATTTCTGTAAAGAGAAATAAGGCCCTGCCTTCTAAGCCACACTCTGCCTCTCATTATAGTAAGATTTTACTCTTTATGCCTTCTGCTGGTCCTCTCAGCCAGTACAGACAGCATGTGGAAACGTCCGCCTCTGGTTCCAGGCTCCATTGACAGAGTCTCCTGAGTAAGAAGAGAAGACCACTGATGCTCTCCCGTTGCCCCCACTCACCTCCCTCTTTTCCGTCTCTTAGCCCTGTCTTTACTCTTTTGTGTCCAAGGTTGGTCATTTTTAACCTTCTCTCTGTAATTGATTCTAAAAAGTTGACCTCTGTGCACCAGTGCTAACTTGAATCTCAGAGACGGAGTTCTAAGAAACTCTGTGTCCCAAATTGGGAGGATTTGGTGAGCAGTGTTATAGCACTTGGTTCAAAGGTGAGTTTGCTGATAAGATTAGTTTGTGTTTAAAGACCTACTATGTGACAACAAATTGGGAAAACTCAGCAGTGGCCACAGGACCGGAAAAGGTCAGTTTTCATTCCAATCCCAAAGAGAGGCAATGCCAAAGAATGCTCAAACTACTGCACAATTGCATTAATCTCACACGCTAGTAAAGTAATGCTCAAAATTCTCCAAGCCAGGCCTCAATAGTACATGACCCGTGAACTTCCAGATGTTCAAGCTGGATTTAGAAAAGGCAGAGGAACCAGAGATTCCTGTTGGCAATCAAATTGCCAGCATCTATTGGATCATGGAAAAAGGAAGAGAGTTCCAGAAAAACATCTACTTCTGATTTATTGACTACACCAAAGCCTTTGACTGTGTGGATCACAACAAACCGTGGAAAATTCTTCAAGAGATGGGAATACTAGACCACCTAACCTGCCTCCTGTGAAATCTGTATGCAGGTCAAGAAGCAACAGTTAGAATTGGACATGGAACAATTGGGTAAGGAGTACATCAAGGCTGTATATTGTCACCCTGTTTATTTAACTTACATGCAGAGTACATCATGAGAAATGCTGGGCTGGATGAAGCACAAGCTGGAATTAAGATTGCTGGGAGAAATATCAATCACCTCAGATACGCAGATGACACCACCCTTATGGCAGAAAGTGAAGAAGAATTAAAGAGCTCTTTATGAAAGTGAAAGAGGAGTGTGAAAAAGCTGGCTTAAAACTCAACATTCAGAAATCTAAGATCATGGCATCCAGTCCCATAACTTCATGGCAAATAGATGGGGGAACAGTGGAAATAGTGAGAAACTATTTTGGGGGGCTCAAAATCCTGGCAGATGGTGACTGCACCCATGAAATTAAAAGATGCTTGCTCCTTGGAAGAAAAGGTATGGCCAACCTTGACAGCATATTAAAAAGTAGAGACCTTGCTTTGCTGACAAAGGTCCATCTAATCAAAGCCATGGTTTTTCCAGTAGTCATGTATGGATGTGAGATTGGACTATAAAGAAAGCTGAGGGCCGAAGAATTGATGCTTTTGAACTATGGTGTTAGAGAAGACTCTTGAGAGTCCTGTGGACAGAAAGGAGATCCCACCAGTCCATCTTCAAGGAAATCAGTCCTAAATATTCATTGGAAGGACTGATGCTGTAGCTGAAACTCCAATTTTTTGGCCACCTGATATGAAGAACCTACTCACTGGAAAAGAGCCTAATGCTGGGAAAGACTGAAGGCAGGAGGAGAAGGGGATGTCAGAGGATGAGATGGTTGGATGGCATCACTGACTCAATGGGTATGAGTTTGAGTAAACTCCAGGAGTTGGTGATGGACAGGGAGGCCTGGCATGCTGCAGTCCATGGGGTTGCAATGAGTCGGACACCACTGAGTGACTGAACTGAGCTGAAAGGCCTACGTGCCTTTAATCTGGTCTCAGGTAATCTGATGAATTTCTGTGGGTTCCTTTAACCTGGAATGAAGCTTGCAGATGTCTTTTGTTTGATGGGAGTTTGAGTTCTCTGAAGAGTTAAAGATTCTGTTCTGTGTGTCCCTTGAGGGGGAACCAGGCCCTGTCCCAAGGCTGCACTGTTGTTTGGTGGCTGCTCCTCCCTTGTCTCTGCACACCCCCCTGATTAGCTGCTGTTATAATCTGCCCTTTGGAACTCAGGGAAGGCCATGGAGGGTGGAGCCTGTTCCCTATAAACAAGAAACAGGGCACATGGAAAGGCTTCCATGTCTAGGAGTCCCACAATGTCCTGCTTGGGTTCATAACTGTTCTTGCCTTTCATGACTGATCAATTGCATGACTCTAAAAGTTGAAAATCGATGAACAGCACTCCTGATTACTCTGACTGTGCAAACCATGTCACTGCAAAGCCCTACAGTTGGGCTAGGATCCTGTTTTATCTTCTGCTGGATGCAGCCACATCTTCAGTACCTCTCAATGGAGAATACTGCTAGCTTCAAGGCTGAACAATTTTTTTTTCTTTTGTTTATAGTCCACTCTTTACTTTAATCATACCAGCTAAGTTAGCAACTCTTTCCTAGTCTATAAGAGACCTCACTCACCAGAGCCACTGGTCCTGCTGTTCAGATCATTACTTTACACTCTTCCTGGCCATCATCTGAAATGTCCTTTTACAGTTAGTGTCTTTGGCTTCAGCCCAACAAGGAAAGAATTCATCTCCTGCCAGGTCCAAGCCTGAAAGTTTATTTGCTTCCAAACACATTTTAAGGATTCACATAACCCTAGTACTAAAATAAAATGAGAGAGGGCACAAAAAATTAAATATTTTCAGTCCAAACAGGATTATATTCTCATGTAATTTCCTAAGAATGTATGTGGGACGTAAAATTTTTGTGACCTTATATGATTCAAAATGTCTGGGTCCGATTTAATCAGTAGTTTTTCTGGGCATATAAATTTCAGCTGAAAATAATTTTCCCTTAAACATTTGAAGCCATGGTGACTTTTCTTTCTAGAATCCAAAGTGGTTGATAAGAAGTCCTGTTACTTGAGATTCTCTCTTGTCCTTGTTTTTAAGCTCATTTACTCCTTAAAAATATCCACTGATTTCCAAGAAACCCTAGGTGAAAACTATGGTATGTTTGCTATTTTGGACTGGAAATATTTAAGTTTTTGTTGTCTCTCACATTTTCTGTCAATACTGGACCTGTGAATACCTACTAGAGTGTGCTAGGAAGCAGACAACAAATTCTAGGTTTGGGACTGACAGAAAAGTTCTACCTTGTTGAGCCGAAGCAAAAAGTACAAACTGAATTTATTTTCTGCTTTCCTTTGCTAGATATCAGTCTTTGGTTTCCATCATGGATTGGGCTTTACCTCCTCTTTAGATGTTGGTAGTCTCTGTAGGTTTAGGTTAACACTCATTTATCCACTTACTCACCTGGCAAACCCTGCACTTACAGGCCAGCCCTGTATCCCACTGGCTCCCGTGCGCAGGGCTGTATTTAAACACAGGGAAGTACCACTGATCAACATACAGAAGCTAATGGGTACTGACATCTTTAGTTTCTGCAAATGAATGTGTTTGCTTGTTCTTTACTCAGATTTGAATTCATTCATGATTGCTCCTTCCAAAGAACCTACTATAAAAACATCAGTGAGTAGGCAGTGGTAGAAGTGTTAGTTGCACAATTGTGTCCTAAGCTGTTTGCAACCCCATGGACTGTATCCTGCCAGGCTCCTCTGTCCATGGGATTCTCCAGACAAGCATACTGAAGTGGGTAGCCATTCCCTTCTCCACAGGATCTTTCCAACCCAAGGATGGAACCCAGGTCTCCTGCACTGCAGGCAGATTCTTTACTGTCTGAGCCACCAGGGAAGCCCTAGTCAGAGAATAAGTAGACTTCACTAAATAGTCCTTGTGTGAGAAGAAAGTAAACTCTTGAGAGCAAACAAATGAAAATTTATATCGGACTTTTATTTTCGGTGCTAACTCTCATCTCTGTTTCCACTGATTTTATTTAACTCTTCCTTTTTCTTATTTAGCATTTGGTTTTTCTCCTCTTAATAATGGAAAGCAATTAAGCTTTGCTCAAAGCTTCTATCCACAAACTTGCATACCTACGTCCAGCATGGTGTTAAGACAAGGAAGCTTGTGAATGATGAGAATTTCCTTTTAAAAATAAATTAGAATATTTTTTTTCAGATATAAAGGCTATTCTTAAGAAGAGTTCTTGTAAATGACATGCTTTCCACCAGATCATGGATGATAGAATTTTTGTGTTGCCTACCTCTTGATGAAAAGTGGTACTAAAAAAGATAGCAAAGCATTTGTTTTCTTATGTAGAAAATACGAATAAATGGGATGGACTACATGGTTTCCAGGATCCTTTTAAGTAGTAAAATTCTGTAATCTTGTGAATTAGTTAACTAAGTTCATTTCCATAGACTAATAACACTCACTCATTCACAAGTACATTTGTTGAAAACTTACTTCAATATTAAAAATTGAGAACTTGCAAAGAATTTACACATATCATCTAATTTAGTATTCTTAAAAAAAAATCCATGAGTTCAGAGAGATAATTATTATTGTCTCAACTTATGTATAGGAAGAATGATTCAGATGTTTAGGTTAAGATCATCAACAGAAATTGTATTACAGAAATCCTTTTGCCCGATACCTATTGAATCGAGCAAACAAAAATAAAAACAAATAAAAATAGATACAATTCACCACAACATCTAAACAAGGTAAAGGGAATAATTAAATGCAATAGACTTCACACTGGTAACTTTGAAAAGCAACAGAAAACACTGTTGGGATCTAGAGGGGTAAAGCTGGACTTCTCTTTCCCCATCCACCAGAAAGCAGAGCCTGAAATTACTCACTAATCCCAAACATCTGGAAGGAAACATATTGAATGAGCATCATTAACCTTTCCTTTGACTGAGAACCAAGAAAAGGGCCCTGGGGCAGGTGCGGGGGTAGAGAGGAGTAAAGAGAGAAGGGTTATGGGGAAGGTTAACTTTCTCTGATGATAGCAAAGCCTTCAGGACTGCATACTGGATTGGAGCAATAATAGAAAAACAGGAATATTTTCTCATAGGAAGAGCCAGTGCCTCCAAATGGATGGAGTGAATCTGATTATGAGGCTATTTCTAGGAAGAAGGACTAGATCTCCAATATTGTAACCATGGTGGAACATCACCTTGGCTGAGCTCTCCCCGACCTGTCACTGTTTCATTAGGTTACAGAAATTGGGTAGAACAAAGAATACTCAATCTTCAAACTTCAGTTTCAAAGGGAAAACAAAATGTTCCCTGCTTTGGTGGGAAGAGAGTCAGGTGTCACTTACGCTGTGTATCACAGCACATAAAGTGTCAGGACAGAGCCACCCGACCAGAGCGAGGAGAGAAGTGGCGGGGCAGTGTTAGCGCGTGCCACGCCCAGAACAACAAGCAAACAAGCGAGGCCACAGCACGCAAGTTAGCGCATGCCACGCTACAAAACAGCAAGCAAACAAGCGAGACTACAGCATGCAAGTTAGCGCGTGCCACGCAACAAAGCATCAACCAAACAAGCGAGGCTGCAGCACCCGTTAGCGCATGCCACACTGCAAAACGACAACCAAACAAGCGAGGCTGCAGCACATAAGTTAGCGCATGCCACGCCCAGAACAACAACCAAACAAGCGAGGCTACAGCACGCAAGTTAGCGCATGCCACGCAACAAAACAGCAAGCAAACAAGCGAGGCTACAGCACGCAAGTTAGCGCATGCCACGCCCAGAACAACAACCAAACAAGCAAGGCTGCAGCACGCAAGAGCGCCACTGCCAACCCACACGGAGATACAAGCCGAGGAGCAGAGCTGAAAGATCCACACTCGTTTCACTCTGTAGAATGAGATTCATCGAAAGGTAAGAGTTCAAGGATGAGGTGACAAATTCACAGGATGAGATTAAGAAGGATAAGAGGAACATGTTGAGGCCTCTAAATAGCTTTTGTGGGATTAATGAGATAAATTAAGAACAGCAAAAAATGAACCACAACAGACTCCAAATAGAATTACACGGAGGGAAATAAGTATGAAGGAACATGACAGGCACATGAATGCAGATGGAAGAGAGTAATGGACGTCATCAAGGGAAGATTAAAGATATTGCTAGAGGGAAAAGATTTATTCAGAGATAGGTATGCATATATGTATATATAGACATGATTCAAATATGTAACATAGCTTAATTTAATGTAATAAGAGAAAATCC
The DNA here is from genome assembly GCF_016772045.2 of Ovis aries. Classification (NCBI taxonomy): domain Eukaryota; kingdom Metazoa; phylum Chordata; class Mammalia; order Artiodactyla; family Bovidae; genus Ovis; species Ovis aries. Next base: position 71,444,012 of record NC_056066.1, on the reverse strand, counting down.
TTTTGAATTGGCCATACATAAACCCCTTTTTTTAGATGTTTACACTTGTTGATTAATTTTTCACAATAAGGAGTATGAGGCCAGTTATTGTTAGTATTATCAATTTATAGGTGAAGAGATTAAGACATAGTTAAGTGATTTGCCCAAGGCCACACAATTAGTAAATACAGTAGGACTGTGCTTCAAAAGCGGCGAAGGCGATGGCACCCCACTCCAGGGTTCTTGCCTGGAGAGTCCCAGGGATGGGGGACCCTGGTGGGCTGCCGTCTCTGGGGTTGCACAGAGTTGGACACGACTGAAGTGACTTAGCAGCAGCAGCAGCAGTGCTTCAAAAGAGCAGAATTATGCTGTCTGCCTCTAAGTAGAAAAAATTTCCTGAAGTAAATAAATAACTAAATTTGCAGTTCAAAATAGATAGTGTTGCAAGCAATAGCATTGTTTTATTGGTTGATGTGGAGAAGGCAATGGCACCCCACTCTAGTACTCTGGCCTGGAAAATCCCATGGATGGAGGAGCCGGGTGGGCTGCAGTCCATGGGGTTGCTAAGAGTTGGACACAACTGAGTGACTTCACTTTCACTTTTCCTTTCATGCATTGGAGAAGGAAATGGCAACCCACTCCAGAGTTCTTACCTGGGGAGTCCCAGGGACGGGGGAGCCTGGTGGGCTGCCGTCTCTAGGGCTGCACAGAGTCAGACACGACTGAAGTGACTTAGTGGCAGCAGCAGCATTGGTTGACCAAAAAGTTCATTTGGGTTTTTGCGTAAGATATTACAACCCAGTACCTTCCCACCAGCAATGTATGAGGGTTTCCATTTCTCCACATCTCCCCCAACACTAATTATTGTTTGGGTTTTTTTTTTTTTGATCATAGGATTCTACTTTATCTAGTTTTCGATGTCTCTCTATATTTCTGTGTAGAATAGGCAAACTTGTAGAGACAGAAAATAGAAATAACCAGATTGAGGGAGGAGGTTATTGCTTAGACGGTACAGAATTTCTCTTTAGGATGATAAAAAAAAAAGTTCTGGAAATGGATAGTGGTGATGGTTGCAAATATTGTGAATGTAATTAATGCCACTAAGTTGTAGGATTAAAAATCATGAAAACAGCAATTTTGTATTAGACATTTTACCGCATTAAAAAAAAAAACAAAAACCATTGTGTTCCAGGAAAATTTGGTACAGAATGCTGAATGCTGAGACATATCCAAGTTAAGCTATTAAACCTTACGATAAAGAGAGAAATTACCCAGTTTTCCAGACACTAGAGTATCCTTGACAAAGAAAAGGAAGAACAAAATCTGGCTGACCTCAAGCTCTTCTACAGCAGCTCTAGGTTTGGGGAGACAGTGAAATGTCAAATGGATTTAATGGAAAGAAAGGGACTTCCCTTTTGATTTGGTAGTTAAGACTGCTGTTCCACTGCAGGGAGCATGGTTTCAGTCCTTGGTTGGGGAACTAAAGATTCCACATGCTGTGGGGTGCTGCCCTCCCAAAATAAATAAACAAATATTAAATTTCTGGAAACTGTCCACATGGAGTTGTTTCCTCTTATCCTGAATGGTATGACTAAAACATATTATGAAAAGAATAGAGAGGAAGAAAGAAAAATAGAAAAGCCCAAGAGTATCATGGACTATAGATCTAAGAAACAGTTGTCCTCAGGAATACATATACTCAATGTACAATGGAATGTCACTCACCCATTAAAAAAGAATGAAATAATGCCATTTGCGGCAACATGGATGGACCTAGAGAGTGTCATACTGAAGTTAGAGAAGGAGAAATATCTTATGACATCCCTTATATGTGGGATCTAAAAAGAAATGATACAAATGAACATACATACAAAACAGAAAAAGGCTCATCAGCTTAGAGAACACGCTTATGGTTGCAGAGGGGGCGGGATAGTTAGGGAGTTTGGGATGGACGTGTACACACTGTTATATTTACAATGGATAGCCGACAAGGACCTGCTGTATGGCACGTGGAACTCTACTCAACCTTGTATGGCAGCCCGCATGCGAGGAGAGTATGGGGGAGAATGGATACATGCGTATGTGTGGCTGAGTCCCTTTGCTCTTCACCTGGAACTGTCACAACATTGTTAGTCGGCTATACCCCAATACAGGATAAAAAGTTTAAAAAAGAAAAGTACATGTACTTGTTCATAGTGAAGTGCATATGCAGTAACATAGAGTCTGTCATGCAGAGTGAAGTCAGTCAGAAAGAGGAAAACAAAGATTGTATATTAACACATATATGTGGAATCTGGAAAAATGGTACAGATGAACCTTGTAGGGTAAGGGAGTTAGAGAAGGCAAGGTTCAGGAAAAGAATGAGACTGGCACTTTCCAGGAACAGACTGCCGTTAATCAGGCGAGAAGGGGCAGCAGTCAGATGAGTGAGCTGCTGCACTAACCCAAGAACAGAGTAAGTCTATATACGCATATATGTGGAAATCGACTGTCTTAAGCGGGCCTGTTCTTCTCCAAGGTTGTTTGGGTTCGTTATCTCTTAAACGGCTGGGGCAAGGAATTCTGGAGATCTGCCAGAGACTGGGACCCGCTGGAGCTGGGCGTAATCAACTTTAATGTCCATTTTTTTTTTTCTTCGGGTGAGGGGGTTCTTTGTTTTGCATAGAATAGTAGGGAGGACCCGGAGGGGAGTTTTAACTCCAGGCTATTTTGAGCCTGTGACTTTCCTTCAGACTTATTTTCAGCTCATCAGTAAAGACACAGATGAATAGACCGGCCGTGTGGGCATGGGGCAGGGGATGGGGGTGATGAACTGGGAGATGACTGGTGCGTGAGCACTGCCATGTGTAAAGCAGATACACACGTGGGAGCCGGCCGTGAAGTGTAGAGGGCTCCGCTCGTGCTCTCTGATGACCTAGATGGGCGGGATGGGGATGAGGTGGGGTGGAGGCCAAGAGGGAGGGGGTACACACACACACACACGCACGCACACACACGTAACTAATTCACTTTGTTATACAACATTGGACAGCAACGATGCTCCAGTTAAAGAAAAAGAGTACATGTACTCAGAATAAGTATAACTTCCATGAGATCTTGAAAAAGTCCTGAGTCACAAAATCCAGCCAATTAAGAGTGAATAAAAATGAAAGATTCGTGAATGCGGAACTCACAGTGTAAGGATTGATGATGGGTAGTGATTCCATTCAGAGAAGGCAATGGCACCCCACTCCAGTACTCTGCCTGGAAAATCCCATGGATGGAGGAGCCTGGTAGGCTGCAGTCCGTGGGGTCGCTAAGAGTCAGACATGACAGAGCGACTTCACTTTCACTTTTCACTTTCATGCATTGGAGAAGGAAATGGCAACCCACTCCAGTGTTCTTGCCTGGAGAATCCCAGGGACGGGGGAGCCTGGTGGGCTGCCGTCCATGGGGTCACACAGAGTCGGACACGACTGAAGCGACTTAGCAGTAGCAGCAGCAGTGATTCCATTTAAATATAGAGCTAACAATAAACAACTCGGGCAGTTACAGTTATAGATCAGGGTGTGAAGGTTATAAGCCCAGGCAGCCACCAACAATTAAAGCTGAGAGATTGAGAGCTAGGGAGAGGGAATTTGAGAGGAAGTGTATGAGTGCTAATGCTGTCTTTCACAGCATGAAGTCATTAAATAGTGTCTAAAATTAAAATAAATAGTTAAAAAACAACATAATTACTCCAGACTCCTCATGATTTCTTCACAGCCTGTGTTTGTAACTTCAAAAGGATCATTTGGCAAAAAGCTTATGATGGAGAAACATTTGACGGTCTACATTTCCTTCCATTTTGTTTAGTTACATTTTTCTTCTGTTAAATACAAGTAAAAATCAATATCACACATAAAACTTTTTAAATAGTACATGATGTTTTATCCCATATTTGATAGTATTTATTCTTTCCAAAGAGTCGGACACGACTGAGTGACTGAACTGAACTGAACTGATTCTTTCCTATTCTGCCCATCCATCTACTTGAGATCCATCCTTTTGTCTCTGCATATATCATAAGATAGGATTCCCAGGTGGCACTAGCAGTAAAGAACCTGCCTGCCAATGCAAGAGACGTAGGAGACACGGGTTCGATCTCTGGGTTGGGACAATCCCCTTGAGGAGAGCATGACAACCCACTTCAGTATCCTTGCCTGGAGAATCCCATAGACAGAGGAGGCTGGCGGGCTGCTGTCCAGGAGTCCCAAAGAGCTGGATGTGACTGAAGCAGCTTAGCTTGCATGCATATCATTAGATATTTACAGTGATGTTAGCCATATGTTAAAGATAGCTATTTATGGGTGATGAGACTAGGGACTATTTTTAACTTAGATATTTGTATTTTTTGGCACTTTTTGAACTCTTCAAAGTGAATTATGTATCATTTTCATAGTAACAATGAAGTGATCTGTCAAGAGAAAAGTATTGTGTATTAATGCATATATGTGAAATCTAGAAAAATGGTATAGATAAAATTACTTTAAAAGCAGAAATAGACAGACATAGAGAACAAATGTTTGGATACCAAGCTACCAACAAGGGCGTGGGGTGGGATGAATTGAGAGTTTGGGATTGACATATATATACTACTGTGTAAAGGCTGAGCGCCCAAGAATTGATGCATTTGAACTGTGGTGTTGGAGAAGACTCTTGAGAGTCCCTTGGACTGCAAGGAGATCCAACCAGTCCATTCTGAAGGAGATCAACCCTGGGATTTCTTTGGAAGGAATGATGCTAAAGCTGAAACTCTAGTACTTTGGCCACCTCATGCGAAGAGTTGACTCATTGGAAAAGACTTTGATGCTGGGAGGGACTGGGGGCAGGAGAAGAAGGGGACGACAGAGGATGAGATGGCTGGATGGCATCACCGACTCGATGGACATGAGTCTGAGTGAACTCCGGGAGTTTGTGATGGACAGAGAGGCCTGGCGTGCTGCGATTCATGGGGTCGCAAAGAGTCGGACACGACTGAGTGACTGAACTGAACTGAACTGATGTATAAGCTTCCCTGGTAGCTCAGGTGGTAAAGAATCTGCCTGCAGATCAAAATCTGCTGGTTTCAATCCCAATATCCAGAAGAGCCCCTGGAGGAGGGCATGGCTACCCACTCCAGTATTCTTGCCTGGAGAATTCCATGAACAGAGGAACCTGGTGGCCTATAGTCCATGGGGTGACAAAGAGTCAGACATGACTGAGCGACTTTCACTTTCATGTATAAAATAACTCATGAGAACTGGCCGTATAGCTCAGGGAACTCCATCTAATGCTCTGTGGTGACCTAAACAGGAAGGAAGTCAAAAAAGAGGGACGTGTGCATAGGTATAACTGAGTCACTTTGCTGTATAGCAGAAACTGACACAACTGACCCAGTGAGTAAAAAGGCAAGCAGGTATGTCAGGATGTTAACAGTGTGGATCATGGGTAGTGGAGCAACGGATGTTTATTACAGGTTTCCCTGCTATCCAAAAGTAAAGCGTTCCTATGAGACATTTCCTAAGTCGAAATGGCACAAATCGAAGAAGCAATTTCCTTAGGACACATCTTGCTAATGGATACACAAAATAATGGAGATAAAGCACAGATGCTCACAGACACAGTTCAAAACTGTGGCCACATGATGCTGAGAAGCTCCATCTAGTTCCCAGGAAAGGACTTGGAGGTGCCTCTCTAACACATCCTGCAAAACAAATGCTGAACCTTATTTTTGCTTTTAGTTTAGTTTAGTTTTTTTTTCCCCAAGAGCAGAAATCCTCTTTGGGTTTCTTTCTATTGTTGAAAACAGATACTAATATAAGTCTTCCATAAAAGTAAAGTGGTATAAAGCAAACTGTTGAAAAGTCGGGGAGACCTGTATGTTATTCTTTGTCTCTCTATTTTCTCTATTAAGTTTCTTTATTAAATTCTTTGCAAGTTTCTCTATTTTCTGACACTTCAATTTACTAAGATGTTAAATACATTAAAAAATGAGATGCTTGTCCTAGGTTAGATGATGCTTGTCCTGGGTTAAATGTTGGAGCTGTGATTCAAGTCTTGATGCCGGGGGATGGGGAGAGATGAGCCAGGATGGCCTATGATCTGAGCAAAAGTAGGAAGCAGCATTGAGAAACTGCTCTGAAATCTGATTTCTCCCCTGTGGGTGAGGGACCATATTCTAGTTGTCATGAATCTGAGGCCTAAACGTTTATGGAAATCCTGAAACCATGGATTGTGAGAGCTGGAAGGAATCTGGAAACCATCCTTATCCATCCTACATGTTTAACAGATGAGGGGCTGCAGACTCCAGCTTCTGTTTCATTCAGACATAGATTAGACCTGGGAAATGTTTTTGAGGCCACGTAGTGCAATCCTGAAGGTGAATTGGGCTTAGCACTGTGTGTAATCTCTGCATGAACTTGGTCAGTATCCAAGTTTTACCCAGTTCTGTGGAACTGCTCTGTCCCCAGGGGATGGATGCCTGATGTGGGTTCAACAGACACGTAGCTCATGCTTTTCCTGTGTCTTTAACTGTGCCAAGTAGGTCTCCTTTTCCTCCCACTCTCTATTGTGTTGATATAGAAGTTGAGTCTCAGCATGAAGGCAGGTGACCTGTACAGGGTCACTCAATATAGTTGTGAAAGTGAAAGTCACTCAATTGTGTCCAACTCTTCGTGACCCCATGGTTTATACAGTCCATGGAATTCTCTAGGCTGGAATATTGCAGTGGATAGCCTTTCCCTTCTCCAGGAGATCTTCCCCACCCAGGGACTGAGCCCAGGCCTCTTTTATTGCAGGTGGATTCTTTACCAGCTGAGCCCCAAGGGAAGCCCAAGAATACCAGAGTGGGTAGCCTATCCCTTCTTCAGCAGATCTTCCTGACCCAGGAATCGAACCAGGGTCTCCTGCATTGCAGGTGGATTCTTTACCAACTGAGCTATCAGGGAAGCCAAATATAATTCTAAAGGGTTGAATAATAACCTGTTCAAGTTCTAACTCCCTGAACCTGTGAATGTGACCTAATTTGGAAAACAAAGGTCTTTGCAGAGATAGTCAAAGATCTCAAGGAGAGCTCATCCTGGATTTAAGGTGGGCTCAACGACCAAATATAGGTGTTTGTGTACAAGAAAGACAGCGATTTGAAACATAGGAATAGAGGAGAAGGCCACATGAGGATGGAGACAGAGGCAAGAGTGAGGCGGACAACAGAAGCTGGAGGAGGTGAGGATTCTCCCCAGAGACTTAGGAGGACCCAGCCCTGCAGTCACACCTGGACTTCAGACTTCTGCCCTCTGAAATTGTGGGAGAGTAAATTTCTGCCATCTGAAACCACCAAGTTTGTGGTGATTTGTTACGACAGCCCTAGGAAACTCATGCGTGTGTGTGCGTGCTCAGTTGCTCAGTTGTGTCCAACTCTTTGTGACCCCTTGGACTGTAGCCCACCAGACTCCTCTGTCCATGGGATTTCCCAGGCAAGAATACTGGAGTGGGTTGCCATTTCCTTCTCCAGGGGATCTTCCCGACCCAGGGACTGAACCCTCTTGTGTCTCCTACATCGGCACGTGGATTCTTTACCACTGCGCCACCTGGGAAGTCCAGGAAACTCATATACGTGGTAGGTAAGAGCCAGTCTTGGCCCATATATATTGTCTTTGCTTTTGGCTCTGGGTCCTAATATATCATTTTTGGTCAAAATGGAAAAAGCAGATATAGCTCACTTGGTGTAGATGGTGAAAGAAAAACTCAACATCTTGAGACGTGGATGAAGAACTGCAGCCACATGTCTAGAGTGAAACAAAAGGCACCTGGAGATCACAAGGCTCAGCAACTCTACTCTGGATGATCAGAGTCCAGGGTGAAAATAAACCCTATGGTCCTTTGGGAATCTAGCTTCTTGCAGCTTCCCATGAAAATCCCCCCTGAGGACAGCAACAAAGGCTGAGGCGGTAGCAACTAAGACAAGTGACCTTTGGACAGAATCTGGGAGAAATGTCCCTCGACCCTTAAGCTGATTGAAATGGTCAGGATAAACATTAGATCAGCCAGCTATTCTGTGCCCCCAACAGAAGTGAGATGTGGCTTTAATTCTTTCCTGTCCCTCTCATAGAAGGGATGTCTGACCTGAAATGGGACAAGTATCTGTTTGTGGCAAGAACACAGCTTTCTAAAGCGCTCAGAATTCTATTGTTTTCCTCCCACCCTTTCTTTTTACATCTTGCTGGAGGCTGAAACTCACAAATACAACAGGGCAAAAATTACCTGGAAAATTGTGGCAGAACATTGCATCTTGGATGGTGTAGTTTCCACAAGTAGAGTGCTATAGGTGGGTTGGAAGGAAAGCTTCTGTGGATGGTGGTTTTTCGTACACCATCTGTTCGTAGTGTCAGAGAACCAGACAGCAAGCAGAGGAGATGATCCAACCACCAGCCTTCTGAATGGAATTGTAGTTAATAAGAATACCTGACGTCTATTGAGAGCTTAGTATTTGCTGTGAAGAAGTGTTAGCTGCTCAGTCATGTCCGACTCTTTGCGACCCCATGGACTGTAGCCTGCCAGGCTCCTCTGCCTGTGGAATTCTGCAAGCAAGAATACTGGAGGAGTTAGCCATTCCCTTCTCTAGAGGATCCTCCTGACCCAGTGATCAAACCTGTGTCTCCTGCATGGCAAGGCAGGTTCTTTACCATGTTTGCTGAGTATCTTCTAAGTCAGGGATCCACAGACTTCACAGGCTGCCTCTATGGCGTATCCCTTCTGGGCTGCCTCTGCCCCCGGTTTTTGTGAAGTTTTATTGGAACACTGCCTCATTTATTTATCTATTTTTATGACTGCCACCATGCTCCAAAAGTAGAGTTGAGTGTTTGTGACAATGATTGTATAGCCTCCAAAGCCTCAGATATTGACTACCTGGCCCTTTATGAGAAGAGGTTTTCAGCCTCTTTTCTGAGCCATTGCATATATTAACTCAGTTCATCCTCATGGTGATCCTAGAAGGCTGGGATTTTTATTATACCCGTTTTGCAGATGGGGAAACAAATACATGGAGAGTCTAAGTAATTTGCCCCACAGTGCACTTTAGGAAATGACAGAACTGGAATTTGACTGCAGGCAGTCTGGCTCCTGCATCTGGGTTGCCTTGTGGAGCTCCCAAGTACAAACCTATGGGATGAAATAATCTTCTGTATGTTAGGATTCTGGGTGTGAGTTGTGCCTGTCCACCTGCTTTGGAGGCGTGTACAGAAGAAGAGGATCTGACACAGGAAAGGTCAGCTTGTTCTCCTTGTTCTATCAGCAAAGTATAAGAGCATGGGGGTAATTAGAAGTGAATAGGTTGAGATTCAAGCAAGTTGGTTACAGCCCTGTCATCTATGCTATAAAAATGATACAGTATCAGAAATACATGGGCTCAGAATATATACCATTCAGAGAGCCTTCCTGCAGAAATTATCACTGAACATTGGAGTATCGAAAGACGAACCCCAGATCAGGAACTCAAAATGAAGAACTCATGGGATAAAGGCTGGTGAGCATCCCTGGGAGAGACATTCACTGAAGCCCCATTCAGCTTGTCCCAAAGCTCTGGAGGAGGATTTCCATCTCAGTGAATTCTCTCTGATGAAGCACCCTGGCTGCCTGTTCACAGCTGTATTCCAGGGCCTCCTCCAGCGCCCGGCACTTAACAGGTGCTCGGTGTACATTTGTCCTAGAACCAAGTTGGGACATAATGAACCAGCAGCCCTGTGGAAGGACGGTTTGTGCCTTCCCCAGTGGCATCTGATTGTAGCTGCGGTGCAAAAAAGAGTCCACTGTAAACTGTAATCCCTCATTAAGCCTCTTCTTCGGGAAAGGTTTACAAACCACAGTCACAAGCCCAATTAAATGTCACAACTGCGTAGAAAGCACCAACCCATGCCAGGAAATGAGGCTGCTAGGAAATACTGCAAGATGTTGGTGGTGTTGTCTTTCTATGGTGGGCGATTTTCTCTCCTACATTCTACTTTTCTATTGTTCCGCCACCCCCACCCCGGGTTTTACTTTAAAATGAAAGACAGTGAGGGCTACACCACATCTCCAAGTTGGGTGTTTGGTCGTCTCTACCAGAATTCTCCTACATGATACCTGAGACGTGTCTCTGGGTTTTGAGCATCGTAGGGATTTAGAATCTTGTTATGGACTGAAACTTACCTCCCTCCCCAAATTCATACATTGAAGTCCTGCTGCTGCTGCTGCTGCTGCTAAGTCGCTTCAGTCGTGTCCGACTCTGTGAGACCCCATAGACAGCAGCCCACCAGGCTCCCCCATCCCTGGGATTCTTCAGGCAAGAATACTGGAGTGGGTTGCCATTTCCTTCTCCAATTCATGAAAGTGAAAAGTCAAAGTGAAGTCGCTAGCCCCCCTCAACCCTGTACCTCAGAGTGGGACCTTATTTGTAAACAGAAATATTGCAGGTATAAGGCCCTCAACTCCAATAAGGCTGGTGTCTTTATAAAAAGGGGAAATTTGAAGGCAGAGAGATGGGGAGAATTCAGTGTGAATTTGAAGGCAGAGATTAGGGTGATGCTTCTACAAGCTAGAAAATGCTAAGACTGCCCACCTCCCAGCAGAAGCTTGGAGAGAGATGTGGGACAGATTCTCCAGGGACAGATTCTTCTCCCTTGGGAAGAACCAGCCCTCCTGACATCTTGATCTCAGACTCCTAGGTTTCAGGACTAGGAGACAAAGCTTTCCCACTGTTTCAGCCACTCAAGTGTGTGGTCCTCAGTTACAGAAGCTGCAGAAAAGTAACACAGAGCCCATCGCCTGCGTGGTGGCTTTCAGCCCTAGGGCTTCTTCACCTGGTCCTGCTCTGTCTTTCTGTCCATGTCTGGGTGGAGCTGGCAGGGGTTTTTCGGTGGTCTGGAATGTGAAGCCCCCTGAACTGGATGGGGGAGGAAACAGGAAGAGGGAGGTAACCAAGTGGGAGAGGGGTGTTTGCCTCGCGGTCAAGGAGCCCAGAGTGGCTTTTGGTAGAAAAAGTGAGGCAAGGGAAGGAGGCTGGGGATGGATATTAGGGAAGAGGTCAGATAGAAGTAGGATGTCAGATTTGCAATCAGCGGGACTGGGAACAGGTTTCGAAGTAGAGGAAGAGAGCGGAAGAAGGAGCAGTTTGGGATGAAGGTGTGAAGAATGTCAGACGGACTTGATGTCATAGCCCCAGTTGAGAACCAGGGGGACGTGCTAGTGGCTTCACAAATACAGGTAAGACTGGGGGACCCTCTGCATCTATTTCTGTGAGTTAGCATTTCCCTCTAGGTATCTCCTTCCTGCCCTCTGATGTGTAGAGCCAATCATGGTTGCCTTCCACGGTGATGAAAGCCCCTGCCCCCTCCCTAACCTGGCCCACAAAGACGATGCTCAGAGGCATTCCTGGGAGTGCAAACTGAGAAGGCAGTTTCATGCAGGGTAGTGTAGGGCGATGGTCAAGAGCGCAGGCTCTGGCCTCGTATTACAGTGCTGTGACCCCAGGGGGCCTGTCTGTTCAGAGGAAATGCAGGGACCATCCAGTGGACAGGAGCTGGCCTAATCTCCTGGCTTATCATGGTCCACCCAAAGAGGCTGGGTCCCTTGGAGCCTGTTTGCACACACAAAAAAGTGGTTCTCAAACTGGAGCATGCATCCACATCACCTGGAAGGCTTGTGAAAGCATAGTGACTGGGCCACTCTCCTGAATTTCTGATGCAGTAGGTCAGGAATTTATTTTTCTATCAAGTTCCCAAGTGATACTGATGTAGCTGGTTTGGGGGCCACATTTGGAGAACCAATGGTAAAGGAAAATGTTCCTTGGGGTAAACTGGGGAGAGTCATGGCTTCCTGGTGCCTTCTGGAGTCCTCATGTGCATGAGAAGTGAGCCTGGAACGTACCTGATCCTGCTGGTAGGTAGGGCCAACTGTCTTACCCTCTGCTGTAGTCAGATATCCACAGGAGGGCTTGGGGATGCTACTGCTGCTGCCCATGTCCATGACAACTAACATTTACATAAGATCTTAAGATATGTTAAGCTCAGTTGGTAAAGAATCTGCCTACCATACAGGAGACCTGGGTTCAGTTGCTTGGTCGGGAAGGTCCCCTGGAGAAGGAAATGGCAATCCACTCCAGTATTATTGCCTAGAGAATCCTATGGGCCGAGGAGCCTGGCAGGCTATAGTCCATGAGGTCGCAAGAGTCGGACACGACTTAGCGACTAAACCAAACCACCATCATTCTAAGTAAATACTGTATATAAACACATTTAATTCTCATAACAAATCTGTGAGACAGGTTCTCCTATTACTGTCATTATTTTCACATCACGGTTGAAGAAACTGTGGCTCAGAGAGGTTTAGTAACTTGCCCAGGGTCACACAGCTGGTAGCTGACAGAGCTGGGATTTGGTCGGGCAGTCTGAATCCAGATCCTACCTTACTCCGCTGTTCTTGCAGGAGAGAGGGCAAGAAATGACCCTAGTGATGTTGGCCATTTCACTTGGCCTCTCTTTGCCCTCATTCTCACCTCAAAAAAGGAAATAGCTTTTCCTATCTTAGATGAAAGACATGCCTTTACATTTTAAAAACAAAAGCTGTCAGGATTAATTGGATAACAGCTGTCAAATTCTTGTAGCTCCTTAGAGGATGGTAAAAGAGGAGGAATAATTATTGTGCTATTTTCTATGCAGACCCTAGTACATTTCGGGGAGTCAATAAGTATCTAATGATATTCTTGGTAATTAGCAATGATTGAAGGGGGCTGCTCATATCAGCAGAGAGGCCTCGCAGAGGTTGGGCTGTAGAGCGAACCTCAGTGTCTGATGGTCAGTGGTCAGAGCCCTCCTGTCCCTAAACGAGATGCACAGGGTGAGGCCCTGGAGGAGGAGGGCGCCTTCTCCAGAAGGTTAGCATGCTTCCCAGTCCAGTACAGAGAGAGGGAGCAAGACTGCTGGCCCACCTGCCCAAAGTTATGGACCCCTTGCTCATCAGGGTTCAGTCCAGCAGTTCTCAAAGTGGGGCCCGCACATCCACTACATCAACTTCACTTAGCAACTTTTCAGAATTCTCAGGCTTCATCCCAAAACTGGGGGTAAAACCCAGCAGTCTTTCAACAAACTTTCCAGGTGATTACGATTCACATGCTTCACTGTGGGGACCACTGCTTTAGAGGAAAATAGCACTGATCCTGGAGCCAGACAGTCCTAAGTTTGAATCCTGATGCTGCCACCTTCTGGCTTTGTGACTTTGGACGAGTCACAGTACCCCTCTGATAAGTTCCTTATCTATACGGTGAGGTTGAGAGGTTCGAGAGGCAGTCTACAGGGTACCTGCTCTGTATCTACCGTTCTTTCTGGCCCCATTACGATCTAGAGACTGTCTTGTGTTTTGGCTTTGAAGGAGGCTATTTGGTCCACTGGAAACATGCTTTCTGCTCCCGGTTCACCTGACACCTCTCTAACCGTAGAGCTCAGCGTGGAGTTTCTTTGCTCAAGCAAGTTGTCATTTTCTTTGCTTGTACATCTCCTCCCCTAGTCAAGTCCAGGCTATATCTCTTTCCATATGCACACAGTCACGGAACCTCCCATGTCCCCATAACTGCCTTTTACTTGGCATAATCTCCATGAGGGCAAAGACTGTCCTGCTCACTGCTGTTGCTTTAGAATGTCAGACCCATGGTAAGTGTGCAGGTAATATTTGAGGTTAGAACTGAATGTCATTCCATTTACAAAATGCTGGGCTCCAGGGAATTTGGGAAGGAAACAGGTGGAGGAATTAGCTTTCACACAGGTAGCCTCATGGGAGAAACTGAAGCAGAGGTACTAGATGACTTAGGGATGCAGAGGTCAGGAAAACAGTGGATAAGGCGAGCCCTGGTGGCTAAGGATTTGAGGGGAGGCTGTTGTGGAATTGGGGTGCAGACAACCTGTAGCAACTCTCTGCAGGACCAAAGACCCATGTGATACCAGCATTACACAGTGTAATACCCTCACCCCATCCAACCAGTCTGGTTTGCTGACCAAGAACAAAATAACGTGAGGACATCTAGACAACATTAACAGTGAAGTCCATCCCAGCATCTCTAGGGCAGGCATTTTGCAAAGCTCAGGTGACCTCTCGACTTACGTACATATTTATCTGTTTATTATGGACAGGATTATGGACCTTTTTGAAGTAGAGGTGGATCCTCTCTCCAGGAAAAGAAGCACAAAAACACAAACCTTCTCCAGAATTAACCTTGACACTCCATGGATACATGATCAGGTTGCTTTCAGAATCACACCCAGATGTTGTGGGGGCAATACAAGTGTCGGGTGAGGCAAAGTAGACTTTAATACTTCATGTCTCTCCAAGTCCTGGTATTTTAAAACTTGGGAAATAATAGCAGTGACCCAATTTAGTAATGTGAAGCCAAAGCAGCACTATTTTAACAGGCTTAGTCATCTCTTCATTTTGCATTTTCCCCCCCTCTTCCATTTGTGGCTTTTCCCATTGCAAAAATACGAAGAAATAATCTAGTATTTTCCATGGAGCATGGCAAACATGCTATATATAAAAATACCGTTGAACATTCTCCGAGTGTAATTGGAGCATAAATGTAACTAATCAAAATATTATCATGCCAACGGATGTGTGAAGAGTTTGGAGATTTAAAATATATATATATTTTAGTTCCATGTCATTTCGATTTAGAGATTTAGAGCTGCAGAAGCAAAGGCCTCAGCCCAATGAATGTCAAGAACAATTTGGGGTCTGACAAGGTTCCCGGAAGCCCTGTTGTTCTCTTTACTCTTAATGTGACAGGAGCTTGACAACTGATTGTCAATTTTGTTCTTTCCTCCCACTCTTTGCCCCTCTTTCTACCTGCACCAGCTCCCCAGGGCACGGCCAGCCAACCCAAGACAATGTATGATCATTCCTTGCCTGCAGATACAACAGGCTACTGTGGTTTGGAGCCTAAGAGCTTATAGATGATTAGAACGTCCTCCTGGGTTTGAATCTTGGCCCTGTTGCCAGCTGTGTGGCCTCGGGCAAGTTACCTAACCTCTCTGTTCCTCAGTTTTCTCATTTGTAAGACAAGGATGATAATAGCAACCACTTCACAGAGCTGATATTAGAATTAAGAGAATGAATAGAAGTCAAATGTGACAATATGTGTTTGCTGCTGTTGTTATTAATGAGCAAGTGTGATGAATACGAGAAAGGAATTCTTGTGGGAAAATGAAGATGACTTTCTCTTGGAACAAGATCCAAGGCAGAGGGTCTCATCTCCTTCACCCTCCTTCCATGAGGGGCCTAGTTAGAAAGTCCAAGCCAGGAATACACACCAAGGAAACCAGAATTGAAAGAGACACATATACCCCAATGTTCATCGCAGCACTGTTTATAATAGCCAGGACATGGAAGCAACTTAGATGTCCATCAGCAGACTAATGGATAAGAAAGCCGTGGTACATATACACAATGGAATATTACTCAGCTGTTAAAAAGAACACATTTGAATCAGTTCTAATGAGGTGGATGAAACTGGAGCCTATTATACAGAGTGAAGTAAGCCAGAAAGAAAAACACCAATACAGTATACTAATGTGCTATACAGCACATATATGGAATTTAGAAAGATGGTAATGATAACCCTATATGTGAGACAGCAAAAGAGACACAGATCTATAGAACAGTCTTTTGGACTCTGTGGGAGAGGGTGAGGGTGGGATGATTTGGGAGAATGGCATCGAAACATGTATAGTGTCATATGTGAAATGAATCACCAGTCCAGGTTTGATGCGTGAGACAGGGTGCTCTGGGCTGGTGCACTGGGATGACCCAGAGGGATGGGATGGGGAGGGAGGTGGGAAGGGGTTTCAGGATGGGGAACACATGTACCCCTGTGGCGGATTCATGTCAATGTATGGCAAAACTACTAGAATATTGTAAAGTAATTAGCCTCCAGTTAAAATAAATAAATTTATATATATATAAAAAAAGAAAATCCAAGCCAGTCCTGGTTCCTTCCATACCACTAACTAGTCATGTGACTGTAGCTCCTTGACTTCTCCGCTTGGAGGGACTTCAGAAGCTCTAGCTGCATGCCTGTTTTCCAGGTCAAGAAATGGAGAGAGAATCCCTCACTCACAGAGGCACCTGTGACAAAGCTGGATGCACAGGAAGGGGGTGGAGTCTGAAGGGAGAGGGGCGTTTCCTGCCCATCAGTTCTGTCTTGACTTTGCTCAAAAGTGAAAAGTGAAGTCACTCAGTCGTGTCCGACTCTTTGTAACCCCATGGACTGCAGCCTACCAGGCTCCTCCATCCATGGGATCTTCCAGACAAGAGTACTGGAGTGGGTTGCCGTTGCCTTCTCCAGTGCATGAAAGTGAAAAGTGAAAGTGAAGTCGCTCAGTCGTGTCCGACTCTGTGCGACCCCAGAGATGGCAGCCCACCAGGCTCCCCCGTCCCTGGGATTCTCCAGGCAAGAACACTGGAGTGGGTTGCCATTTCCTTCTCCAATGCACAAAAGTGAAAAGTGAAAGTGAAGTTGCTCAGTCATGTCCACTTTTAGTGACTCCACGGACTGCAGCCTACCAGGCTCCTCCATCCCTGAGATTTTCCAGGCAAGAGTACTGGAGTGGGGTGCCATTGTCTTCTCTGACTTTGCTCAAAGAGTCCTGCTAATCCCGTGTCAGAGAGCAACTCAGACAAAGCCTTAGATTTCATCATTTATGTCGCCGACGTCTCATTCTATCCTGTGTTGGGTTCCATTGAGTTTCCAACAGGCATGCTTCTTTTCCCCCTGGGATGTTGAGATGCTGCTGCCGCGATACTGGGGGAGGCGAGTTATGTAATCATAGATGGCGAGAGCCTGGTGTGCCCTGTGATGTTTATCTGCGTCTGGTTTCGTCATATGATTATTGTGAAGGTCCAGAAAAAGAATGTCGTGAGAAGGCTTTTGCTTGAACTTGATTTGGGAGCAAAGGGGGTGAGAAGATGTTAAGGGGTTCAGGTTTTATTCTGCTCAGTCTCCATCACCGTCCTCCTCCCCTCCTCTCCCACCTGGCTCAGTGCTCTCTCCCTCACCTGAACTGCGTTTCTCTGGCGTCACCACCTCCCTCTCGCCTTCCTGCGTCCCCTCTGCATCTCTCTGTGTCTCCTCTCCTCATCTTCCTTGTCTGCTCCTCTGATTTATCCTCCTCTCCTGATTTCCCCCATTCTTTCTCCTTTCCTTCTCTTTTCTCTCTCCCTCTTTCCCTCACTTTCCATCTTTTTCTCAGGAATGGGGAAGGAATGCAGGCACCCAGGTAGGAACCAGGTCTTGGGGGGAACGGTTCATGCCGAGAGCCTCCTTCCAGCAGCACCTTCAAATCCAGTCCCCTGAGTTTAATTCCATTTTTCAGCTACATTATCCACCCCTACATGGATTTTCAGATAGCTGTTTCCTGGAGAATTGCCTTAACACATTTGCATATGAAATGCTTAAACCTCAACTTATTGGTCTGAATGAATGATTACAGAAATAGTTATTACTTGTTCACACAAACTGACTCTGGAAAAAAAAAAAAACGTTCACAAGTGTTCTGTGCCTTTGAAACTTCAGGATGTATTTTCTTTGTTCTAAATAGATATTATGTATCCATTAAGCTGTAATTAATCCCCCTCCCGCCCTGATTGTCTGTTGTGTTAGAAAGGAAGCACATTTCTTTCCTTTTTTTTTGATGCATGATAATTAGAAAGCTTTCATTGATAGTATGAATAATGTCAAATGTGTTTGTTACCCTAGCTATTGGTAGATCCTTATGTTTATCACTGACTTAATGATGTTTAGTTTTCATGATACTTCTGGTAGAATTCTGTTTCTCTTCCCCATATATTTTCTTACTTTATGGTACACTGTGTCTTTTGACATTTGTGTGCCCCCTGCCCTTTTATTGTGATCAGACAGCTAAACTTCATCATCCTGGATTTTTAAATTAGTCTGTGTCCACGAGAGCTATGAGAGAGCCATGGGTAGGGTCAGCAATGCAGGAATAACCATTCTCTAGGCTTCAGTGAAAACGAAGAGAGACGTGTATTTAAATAATCTAGTGAGGGACCATGACAGGGCCAAGCATTGTGGATTTCAGAAGTGGCATCACTTGAGCAAAGACCCAGATGCAGAGAAGTCTGGAGTGTGTGGTTTGTTTCCCATTGCTGCTGTAACAGCGATTTCTGGTGGTCCAAAGTCCTAAATGGGTTTCACTGGGATAAAATTGAGGGGTCTGGAGGGCTGAGTCTCTTTCTGGAGGCTCTGGGGGAGGGGAGAAGCTTTTCTTGCCTTTTCTCGTCTCTAGAGACCACTGCCATTTCTTGGTCTGTGGCTTCTTCCTCCATCTTCAAAGCCAGCAGCGGAGCCTCTTCACCTCCCTCTCTGATTCTGCCTCTTCCTCCTTTCTCATCCAAAATAGTCCTATCGCAGGGTCATCTGATCAAAAATTATATCTGCAACCTTGGGCATGTAAGGCAGCATATTCACAGGCTCCAAAGATAGAAATGATGCTAAAGCTGAAACTCCAGTACTTTGGCCACCTCACGCGAAGAGTTGACTCATTGGAAAAGACTCTGATGCTGGGAGGGATTGGGGGCAGGAGGAGAAGGGGACGACCGAGGATGAGATGGCTGGATGGTGTCACCGACTGGATGGACATGAGTTTGAGTGAACTCCGGGAGTTGGTGATGGACAGGGAGACCTGGCGTGCTGCGATTCATGGGGTCGCAAAGAGTCGGACACGACTGAGCAACTGAACTGAAAGATTACAACATGGGCATCTATGGGAAACCATTGTTAACTTACCATAGAGTGGTTGGGGGCTGTGTAGTGAGAGAGTATTCATATGCAAGGCAGGAAATAGAAGCCAAATATGGAGGCTTTCAAACATCTCCATGAAAGACTCTGGACTTTATAGGAGACAGAAAGTTTCCTATAAAAAAGGACTTCCTAGGAAGTTGAAGATATGTCACAGCTGGTTTTGCATTGTAGGGAGATGAGGCTACTTGCTGCTACATTGGATGGTAAAGGAATTAAGGCCTAAACTGGTAGGAAGTTGTTGCAAACATCCATGAAACAGACAGAAAGCCCGTAACACAAATGTCCTGGACATAAGGTAGTCCAGTAGCTGTGAGAGTGGAGAGGAAGAAGATGATACAGGAAACACAAGGGGAAATCAGCCCCAGGATTTGATGACTGATGACTTGCAAGGGGTGAGAATAGAGCAACAGATTCCATTCTGTTTCTCAGCAGAGTCTCTGCTGCTCTTTTCTTCAGTCTTTCGAGGCCTCCCCACTATATTGAAAAAACTTGGGGAAAGAAAGGAGCTATTTTTTTTGTTTGAGGACCTACAATAGGACAATCCTTATCTGGATACTTTATAAATTGTTTCATTTACTTGTCCTGACTACTGAGTAAGATGTATCTTTGTGGAATACAAAAATGGAAACTGAGGCTCACAGAGTTTAGGCAATTCATCTGAGATCATCCAGGCAAAAGAGGGGTAGCTGGGCTTCTAGTCAAGACCAGGTAACTGCAGGGCTTCTCTGTGAGTGCCCTGCAGGATCCCCTGTACCTGGGGCTGGTGGCTCAACAGGTAGGGGTTGAACTGCATTTCAGAGCTGGGGCAGTGAGTGCCCTGTGTGTGCATACTTCTGCTGAAAGACGTCTGGCACTGGGATGCTTGAGAACTCTGCCTCCAGGCTTCCCTGGTGGTCCATTGGTTAGGACTGCACTTCCACTGCAGCGGGTGTGGGTTTGATCCCTGATCAGAAACTAAGATCTCACATGCCAGGTGGCCAGGAAAAAAAAAAAAAAAAAGAACTCTGCCTCTTGGAGGCGGCATTTCCCTTCCCCTGCCCTGCCCCTGGCCCAGGATCTTAAGTAACTCTTTGTGGAACTGGTGCCGAGCCCGTGGAACTCAAGCGTGGTGGGCAGAATTGTTCATGGTACAAACTGAAGCAGGAGTCAGGAAACCTGACCCAGAGCCTTCACTGTCTTGTGTGACCCTTAAGCAAGTCCCTTCCCCACACTGGGATTTCTAAAATGAGGTGGTTGGATTAGTTAAACTCCGGTGTCTCCCCTGGATATAATTTGTTATTCTCTTATGAGTAATCTGCAATTTCTAGGCCAGCACTATTCAATAGAACTGTCTCTGATGGTGGGGATTTTCTCTGTTGTCACTGTAAAACATGGTATCAGCTGAGTCCTTGGGATATGGCTAGTTATGTCTAAGGAAATGAATTTTTAATTTAATGTTAATAAAATTTAAGTAGGCACACAATGCTACTAATTCAGAGAATGGAGTTCTAGACCCTCAGTTGTCTGCTTGTTCAGCAAGTGTAATGGGTGTGTTCATGAGTTTCTACCTCTTTCAGCTGCTAAGTTGTGTCCAACTCCCTGCAACCCCATGAGATGCAGCACACCAGGCCTCCCTATCCATCACCAACTCCTGGAGCCTGCTCAAACTCATGTCCATTGATTCAGTGATGCCATCCAACCATCTCATCCTCTGTCGTCCCCTTCTCCTGCCTTCAATCTTTCCCAGCATCAGGGTCTTTTCCAGTGGATCGGCTCTTCACATCAGGTGGCCGAAGTGTTGGAGCTTCAGCTTCCACATCAGTCTTTCTAATGAATGTTCAGGGTTGATTTCCTTTAGGATTGGCTGGTTTGATCTCCTTGCTGTCCCAGGGACTCTGAAGAGTCTTCTCCAGCACTGTAATTTGAAAGCATCTGTTCTTTGGTGCTCAACCTTCTCTGTGGTCCAACTCTCACATCCATACATGACTACTGGAAAAACCATAGCTTTGACTATTCAGACCTTTGTCTGCAAAGTGATGTCTCTGGTTGTTAATACCTCTGTAACTTTGGGAAAAAGACTTTTTTCCTCCATGCTCCCTGCTTTGGATCAGAGATAACATGGCATGACTTCACTGGGATGTGGAAAAATGTCAGATCAAGTTACAGAGGTAGAAAGTTTTAAACATACTAATTACACTTGTTCAATAAGCAGAGACTTTAGGGTCTAGAACTGCGTTCTCTGATTTAGTAGCTAATAGCAATGCATGCCTATTTATATTTAATTAAAATTAAATTAAAATTTTATTTCCTAGATCATGCCTGACATGTACTAAGTTCTTAATAAGCATTAGTGACATCAAACATAAATTGCATTTGGCTCGTTGTCACCTGCTGCTGGCCATTTGTTCTGAAATTAATGCTTATTGAGTCAGGTCCAGTGTTTCATGTAATATACACCAAAAACCAAGCAACGACAAGACCTGGACGTGTAGCTTTCATTATCCCACTTTACAGATGAGGACGGTGAGGTCCAGGGAGGCTCACTGACTTGCTCAAAGTGAGGCAGCCGAGGAGTGACAGGTGTGGGACTGAGACCTAGTTTTCTTGACTGCAAGTCCAGGACGTGTTCCATGCCATCACAGCTGCACTGGCTGCGGGCAGCGTTTGGGTCCTGCCACCATCCGCTCCCTCCTCGTAGGTGCTGGCGCTGGAAGCTGGCAGGGCCACCTGTCTGCAGGGATGGCTCCCAGCTCTCGGAGCTCCAGGCCTTCAGCTGCCAGTCGCGAGCACACTCATGTAATCTTAATGAACAATGTGCAAAGCCATTAAAAACTCAATCAGGGCTTTCTTTTTACTGCCGACGTGAGGAAATGCAATCCTGAGGTGCTCATGTGTAAACACAATAGCCACCATCTGCTGCGGAGAAGCGTTTTTGCCTCCAAAAAGGGGATCTGTGTCGCAGACACATCAATAACGGGGCTCTTATCAAGGCGTTATTATGCACGAAGGGGAAAAAAATGCAAAATTTATGGCCAGCCAGAGAGTACTTCCTGGTTTAATTCCACAGTTTTGGGGACTATGTGTAATAACTATGAGGAAACTAAGGCTGTTTTATGTTCCTGATCACGCCAGTAGATTTTTGAAGGGGAGGAAAAAAAAATGGGGAGGGGGAGAATGTATTTACAGTCTTTCTCTTTCTTGTTTCTGACTGATCTCGCATAATGACGGGCTCATTTTTGATCTCCAGGAAACTGACAGCCCCGGGATGGTATTAATTAAGACAACCTGTTGATCAAAGAGGGCCCCACTGTGCTGCTGATGCATGCGGGCTTTCATTCCTGAGCAATCTCTGTGACGGCAGGCCAGCCTGCGCTCAGCCCAGATAGCCTTCCCTCCTTTCTAGAGGGCCTGGCCAGACCTCTGTAAGGGGGGCTTGATGTGTGTGGGGCTGTAGATGGCTGGATCCCACCCTTCGCTGAGATACCAGGCTTGGCTGTGGATTGCTGCGGCTTCCTGCCTCTCTGCCTTTGCACGTGCTGTTTGCTTTACTAGAAATGCCCTCCCAAGCTGCCACCAGGAGCACTTCGATGCAAGGGACCAACCCCAGCTGGGAAAGCGGAGAGGCTTGCATGTTCTGATGTGTGGAGTTCAGAGCTATATCACCTGTATCTCTTTACATCTTCTGATCTACACTAAACCTGATAGGCTGACAATACTCCTGTGGAAGGGGCATCAGGAGAGAAAAAAAACCAGCCCCGTGCGGTTATGAGAATACTAGAGGAAGCCTGTTGCCTGGCCACGGGTGGAGGAAGAAATCCATCATGAAAGATAATGGCAAGTGGAATTAAGAGCTAACTGTAGGGGGCAATGGTGAGCGTAGACCCTGATGGAGGAGGGGGAGGAAAAAAGCCTTGTGGGTTTGCAGAAAGAGCTGGCCCTAGAACCAACCTTCCAGACGTTGGGGCCAAAGCAGTTGTATTGTGTGTCCCCTGAGTCTGTTTCAGGGCAGAGAGACAGGAACAAGGACCCACCCAGTCATCGAGCCATCACAAATGATGGTAGGGGCATATGGGGGAACCTGCATCTGGAAGCGCCCTGAGAACGAGGGGATTGGTGTCATTCCTTGGGGTGCTGTGTGCACTTCTGGAAATATCAATACATAGGGAGTGTTGCTTGGTGCTGGCGTTCCTGCAGGTACAGGAAGGGGCTAAAAGCTGGTCAGATTCTATTATCAGGGTTCATAATATGCTCAGTGATTGGTGAGGTTTGTCTTCTATTCACTCTTTAGATGCCAGCTCAGCCCAGTCCATTCCTGGAAGATGTCCTGATTCACCCTGGTTGCGTTAGTCACCCCTGCCTCTGTGTCTTGTGCTCAGGGGCTGTGCTCCACTCCAGCCAGGCTGGGTTTGCTTCAAGGTCCTCTGTGGTTGCTGTCTCTGCAGCTCTGAGGCACCTTCCTCTGCCTCTGCTACTGTTGGCTGCTGCCCTCTCCACACAGACTCTCCTTCGCTGAGCCCTGGTTCAGAGACTCCAGTCTCTAGAGTCCGGTTCAGAAATTGGGGTTAGGTGTGCCTGTTTGGTAGACCTGAGATCGTGTGTCTGAGGCCTCGCTACAGAGGAGGCTGGGACAGGGGGCATCTGGTCCTTTCCATTTCCAAAGCAGAAGTGGGCTCTGCTTTAAAACTCGAGGGGTTCCCCAGACACGGGAAGAGAGTTCAGCTATTGAGCGGCCAGACTACAGAGCACGTTTCTGCTCCAGGTCACCAGTCCGATGAGCTTGGAAGATGGCCTGAGCACATGTGGGAGTGGGTGTCTGAGGAGCCACGGATGACGCGATGGTTCCATGGGCTAGTTGCCCTGAGGAATTTCCCCTGCTGAAACGTGGGTCTTCCCTGCTCTTTTCCAGAACTTTTTCTTTTTTTTTGTCCAGATTGGGAGCCAAATGGTTCAACCCTACATTTTGCTTTTTATCCCATGCTTCTATTATAAGACATTCATGGTGACAGGATCTAATACTGCAAGAGACCTGTTACACTTATAGTAGCACTCAGATTCCCTGGGGCAACTGTTGTTCAGACAGTGCATGCCTGCTGGCTTCTGATTCAATCTGCTATCCTTCTTCTATATCTGATTCAGTAGCTTAGAAGTATGTTTGTAGTCATATTAACACAAATATCTGCAAAGATGCATATGTTACTTTCCATGACAAAAGGGGTTTTGCAGATGTCATTGAATTAAGGACACTGCAGTGGAGGGATGATCCTAACTGTCTGGGGGGATCCTAATTGTTCAGGGTCCTTTTAAGAAGGAGACAGGAGAGTCAAAGTCGGAAAAAGATGTGTCTGTGGAATCAGAGGTTGGAGTGATGGCCTTCTGAAGATGGAGGAAGGGTCCATCAGCCGAGGAATGCAGGCAACCACTGAAGGCAAGGAAACAGTTTATCTCCTGAAGCCTCCAAAAGGAAAGCAGCCTTATAACACCTTGATTTTAGACTTCTAAAAGAGAGAATACGTTTGTGTTGTATGAAGCCACTGAGTTTGTGGTAATAGTTACAGTGGTGATTGGACACTAATCCAGGTCTAAATCTTATGTCCCCAAGTCTCTACCTGCTTGTCTGCCAAGCCCCTTTCTGCTTTCCTAAGGCTCTCCCAAGTCACTTGTGAGAATCCTTGGGGCTGGTCTTGAGTGCATGAGTATAAGAACATACTTATGCTCTGGACTCCTCATGGAAGCCCACTGCCTGCAGGGCATAGAAGGAGACCCTCGCCACAGTTGCTGTTCTGGAGGCCCTTCCCAGTGTCACCATACCCCCCATCCTGTTGGCAGACCAGGTGCTGCTGAGCTTCCCATCCACGTCTCCAGAGGGTCCTCTCTTACACTCTGTCTCTTGGACTCCAAGGCAGCCTCACTGGGACATTCCTGAGCAGGGCTCCATCCTACCAGTCCCTTCTGGCCTGACCCTCCCCTTCTTTGCAGGTCAGCTGGGTGGGGAGGCGTGGGCAGTCATTTTCTTCCATTTGTTTCAGTTTTCTTATATATCTCTCTGATCCTTGCCCCCTAATGTATGCCTTTCTGTCTGGTCTGCAGGCCTGAGGATGCATGTGAAATCCCACAGAATGACATTAGGGGTGAGGGTAGTGGGAAACACAGTTTGCCCTAATGCAACCCACTCTGGTCTCCCTGAGACATGAAGCATCTTAACGAAGGTTCAGGATGTTTATTTCCTTCTCGAGTTTTTTTTTTTTTTTTTCTGCGAACCCATGTTTTTCATTCTCAGCCTTTTCTGCTTCTTTTCACCCAAGGACGCTTCTCTCAATGATGTCCCTGTTTGTAGCATCTCGCAGCCTTGCTTAGTAACTGTCATTGCTCATGTTATCTGCTTAAGAAAAGGGACTTGCAGGAAGCAGGGGCTCTGCAGGGATGCCAAAATAATAACGATAATGCTAGTTGCAGAAGTGAACGTCAGATGTTCACCGGCTTAATGACCTAATAATAGTTTATTCCTTGCTTGAAGTCCGCAAAGAGTGTTCCTAATGGTGATGGCCTTCCTCGTGGTCATGGTCATTCGGGGAACTCGGTTCCTTTAATTGTGGCTTTTCTGTCCCTCAGGCTCCTGGAATCCTGTCATTTCAGTTGGTGGACAGGAAAAAGACAACGCGGCAGTGACTCCGGGGCCTGAATGTGCATATACAGCACCTCATGATCTTGATGGAATGCAAATTCAGATTCAGTAGATGTGGGGTGGGGCCCAAGAGTGTGTATTTCTTACCAGCTCCCAGGTGATTCTGAGACTCCTGGTCCAGGAATCATCCTGTGAAGGATGAGATTAAAGGAGGATGAAGCAGTGGGAGCTGGGTGAGGGTAGAGGTTGTCCGCCTTGAAGAGTCAAGCCAGGAAGCGGCAGCCTTCATCCTTAGGACCTGTTGGCTGGAAACCAGTTGCATGGCCTCGCCAAACTCTGAAAGGAGGCTGGGGAGTATAGTCCAGCTCTGCCCAGCACAGAGAGGACAGGCTTGCTAGTCAACCAGCAGTTTCTACTACATGAAGGCTTGGTGGAGGGCCATGCACTTCCACCAGCTCTGCCTTCAGAGAAATGGCAGCATCCTTTATTAACAGTCATGGAGGCCGCACAATGGAGAGGATTCCTAGACTTGCTGGGGTGGATGGATGTTACCTGGCTCCACCCTCTCAGTGAGCCTGCTTCATCACTAGAGCTAGGATGCAAAGAAGGGGGAACCTGAGCTGGTGGATGGGAAACTTTCCCGACTGTGCTGTGGGCAGTAAGAAGCCGGGTGTGTGAACTGGCTGGAGCACAGGTGCTTAAATGTCTCTGGGGCATCCCAGGATTCTGATAGAGAACCCAGTCACCGCTTGTTTCTCAGGCTGCCTTCCTTATCTGCAGCTGCGCCCGCCTCTGTGCCCAGGGGCTTGTGGGTCTTGTAAGTCAGCACTCTCCCATCCCAGGAAGACCTTTGGAACCCTGGGGGATGCAGATCAGCAAACAGGTGAGGGCCCGGGTGCCGGCTTCTCTCTGTGCCTCTTTCCCCAATGCAGTGGCGCTTTCCTTGCTGCCGGGAGGGTGTGACGATTAGAGACAACATCTGACAAGGGACAGCTCCCCATGTACCAGGGTTGCTGCCTAGCTGTAAACTAGGAAGTTTGATTTGCTTGGAAACATGGGTAAGATACTGCTTTTTCTCTACTTTCCAAGGCTCCTACTCAGGGGAGTGGGTGAGTTTTCTGCTTGGATATTCAAAGTTATTGGATATTGAAAGATATTGGATATTGAAAGTCTGGTAGCCATTGGTTCAGGTTGCTCCCTTTATCACCTTGCTTCTTGTTGCCTTATTTCAGGAATGAGCCTTAGAGATCTGGGTAGAGTTGGAAGGAAGGCATCTTCGATGGTCTAACTACCTTGCATGCTGGTTCAGGGGAGAAAGTGCAAGAAAGCCTAATTTGTCCTCAAGTCCATGTTCCTTTCTCTAATCCAGCTCTGTAGTAAAGTGGAGATTTTGAACTCTGTCTCCTGTGTCTATTTTAAAATTTATTTCAAACCCAGCAGATACAGGCTGTGAATGACCAGTACCCTTTAGAACCCCAAGATATGGATTGCCTAGCACTGAGTATCTGGCAACTGTTAGTCTTCTGGGGATTAGAGTGAAAGAATGACGCTACTGATAGCTATTGAGTGGCTCATCTTGGTTGAGGACAAGTAGTCTTAAGGCTTCATTCTGATTGGAGATTTTACTGCCTAAAATAAGATTTCAAAGCAGCAGTGGTTTTCTTGGTGGAAATATTCATTGTGGAATCACTTGAGTTTATCTACTGGGTTTTATGATGCAGTTTATTCCATAGACTTGTAAGACTCTTAAGTCACAGAGTTCGGCCCTCACAGCTGATGGTGAAAGTTCCTTAGACGTCTGCTCAATGTGTCCAGACTCTGTTTAGCCACCTGTGGTGATGAGGGACTCGCTTTGTCTCCAGGTAGTCCACCTCAGTTTTGCATCCATTCTACTTGTTAAAAGGGCCTTTGAACTGAAATGTGCCCCGCTGTGGCTTCTTCCATAGGGCTGTTCTCAGATGACCATCATCAGGGAACTGTTGCCGCAATAATGCACCTAGCAAACCAAGAGGGAAGTTACAACGCACATTTTATTCTCACACTCCTGGGTCTGAGCCTCTGTTGTGGATTGGCTGACCCAGGCTGGGCTTGTTGGCTTTGTGGCTGTACTCCCAGCTACATGGGAGGCCTGGCTGGGTTCTTTACTCTCCATTGGGCTTATTTCTCTTCCACACGTGTCTGTCCTCGATCTCAAGCCGAAGGGGCAGCAGCTACCTGGGGCACGTTCTTCTCCTGGAAGACAGCAGTAGCGCAAGAGGGCAAGCCTGGCTGGGCAAGCACGTTTCAAGCCTCATTCTCTTAGCATCCTGCTGACCAAAGCAAGTGGAGCTCAAAGCAAGGGATGAGGACACGTTCTCTGCCTCGGTTGGAAGCGGGGACAAGTCAAAGGCAAAGAGTGTGGATCCAGGAAGGGTGAAGAACCAGAAACGACCATTTAATCTGTCAAAGAAACTCCAAGAGGCTCCAAACACTTGGAGTGTTTGAAAATAATAGTCATGTTTTCTGCAGGCCGTAAAAATAGCATCAACTTTGAGGTCGAAGAGAATCTGGGTCTCATCCTTCCTTGTCTGAGTGGTCCAGGGTAAGTTACTCAGTCTTTCAATAAAATGAAAAGCCTTCTTCTCCCAGGGTTGTTCTGAAGATTAAATTGAACAAAATATAAATAAACTAAGCCTCACACTGGTACTCCTTAAGTTCTCAGCAAGAATTACTTACTCTCCATTCCATCTTTCAGTCGGTTCTCACATATCTTCAAGGTCTTCTTTGCTTTCTTGAGTATACTGTACTTGTATATGTCCTCCGGTATATTTCTTGTATTAATGCAAGGCTCGAGGTGTAATATGTTAGAACAACACCCTGGTTTGGCAGAGCTTCTGCTTCCATTGAGACCACCTGAGCTTGAATGAGGTTATATTCCACCTCATTTCATCCCTGGAGGTTACAGTTGACTAAATTCCTGAGTTTTTATTCCATTTTTCCTCTAGGAACTGCTGGTTTTAGTGAGTTTTGTTGTTGTTCTGTATGTTTTTATAGATTGTTTACTTTGTAGAAATAGTTTTTGTGTCTTACCTTCTCTTAATTCTTACAAAACCACCTTGGTGAGTAACACCTTTTATTCCCAATCGCAGAAGAGGATACTTGAATTCAGAAAGGAAATGTGGGTTCCTGGGGGTCAATCAGACCCTCCTAGAGGGACTGGATTTCTGGCTACCGTGTTTCCAGGTGTGACTGGTTTTCAGAAGGATTTTCTTTCTCTCTCCTTGTCTCTACCTCCCGCCCTTTTTGTGGGTCTCCAGGATCCTTCATGATGGTGAACAGCTCTGGGAGGGCCTCTGGCCAGAAGGCCCACCTTCTCCTGCCGACCCTCAAGGAGAACGACACCCACTGCATTGATTTCCATTACTACTTCTCCAGCCGCGACCGGTCCAGCCCAGGGGCCCTAAATGTCTATGTGAAGGTGAACGGTGGACCCCAGGGAAACCCCGTCTGGAACGTGTCTGGGGTGGTCACCGAGGGCTGGGTGAAGGCAGAGCTTGCCATCAGCACCTTCTGGCCACATTTCTACCAGGTATGGTGTTTTATCATATTTTGATTTTTTTTTTTTTTTTTTAGTATTTACCTATATACCGCTTGCCCTCTTGTTTGGAAGTTTGGTCTAGGAAAAATTTTATGTACTTACTTGTTCACCTCGTGGTTACCAAGCTGCTTCTGCTAATCAGTCCTGGAGGATGCAGGAGAGATCCAGTATAGCCCCTGCCTCCCTGGAGATCACAGTTTGTAGGAGGAGACTGATTGATACTGTTTATTTATATAAACACAGTATAGTGGAATGCGTGTGGATTCCATGGGATGTTGGAGGGATGGAGACACTGAAGCCTTCTAGCAAATAATTTCTTATAACAATCTTATGAGGGAGGTGCTATTATTATGCCTATTTTACAGATGAAAAATTAAGGTTCAGAAAGGTAACAAGTCAAATACTGCCCCTGGGGAAGAGGGTGTCTGTGGGCAAGACAATTATGACGACTCCTAAGAGGACAAGACAGCTAGGCTGAGTCTTGAAGATGAACAAATACTTATTGAAGAAGGAAGGGAAAGGCATTTGCATTAATGGGGGTGATGGATACCATGGATTGAAGGAGTAAGTGAGAGATTTTGGCAGAGTTTGGAAACTAGGTTGCTTATAGGTATATTGAAAGGAAGATATACTGGGAGCTAAACCTGCAGGGATGGGTAGGTCCTGCGGGGCTTTGAATGCCAGGCTAAGGAGAGTAGATTTATTCTCTAGCCTAGAGCAGCACTACTCAAACCATCTGTGGTGGAAGACCAGTTTTTTCCTCCTTAACTCACTGTGGACCAATACTCTTATAAACTGCGGTAAAAGTGTCACCGCAAGGCCAAATTGCTGGAACACTTTCTGAACACCTCTT
This sequence comes from Ovis aries, assembly GCF_016772045.2. Classification (NCBI taxonomy): domain Eukaryota; kingdom Metazoa; phylum Chordata; class Mammalia; order Artiodactyla; family Bovidae; genus Ovis; species Ovis aries. The sequence continues at coordinate 71,414,167 of NC_056066.1, read as the reverse complement.
ATCTCATTGTGGACTGTTAACATACATGGTACATGATGCCACCAGCCCATGGGCGCACTTAGAGGAACATAGCTCCATGTTGTCATGGCCTGGGACTGTTGAAAGTTTTTAAATTACTTTATTAAGGTATAATTTATATACCATGGAATCCACTTATTTTAAGCATGCAAGCGGGTGATTTTTAGTAAATCTATTGAGTTGCAGAATCATCACCATAAACCAGCTTTAGAATGTTTTCTTCCCTCTTTAAGCTCCTTTGCGCCTGTTTGCAGTTGATATCCATACACACAGATGGAAGGCTTTAAGTCAGAAAGTGACATAGTCAGATCTATTTTTGGAGAAATTTCTTTGGAGTCTAAAGCAGAAGAGGGACCTAAGGGGGCAAGCTGAGTGCCTGGGAGATTCGTAGGCATCCTTCAGTTCAAAACTCATGGTACACTTCTTTCAGATGTACTGTGAAATTAGTTGTGAACAATATGTAAATGAAAGGACATGGCTGTGTTCCGATAAAACTCTATTGCACAAAAAAAGTGATGGACCAGATTTGGTCTCCAGGCCATAGTTTGCTGAATCCTCAGGTAGGTGATAAAGCTGAGGTCTAGAGATGGACAGTGAAGTCCAAGAGCACACAGCAAATCATTGGCAAAGTTGGGACTAAAATTCTGGTACCCCAGTCCCGAAACTGCCCCTGTTTCACTAAGTATAGCTTCAAGTGTCTCTGTAAGTCCATGGATCCCCTCAAGGAGGCCTTAGCATTCCAATTTAGAAACCCCCTACCTAGGACCTGATGCAGATGGATACAGGATGGGGGCTACAGGTGCAAGGAAGGATAAAGAGCAAGAAAAGTGACCCAGGTGAGGGTTAGACCCACCACTGACCCTGCTCTTTGATGGGTATAGAAGGGGGAAAAGAGTGTGTCCTGGGCATCTCTTATGTCTCAGCTCTGTGGTAAGCATATATTTGCTTCTCATTTATCTGATAGTAACTCCCGTGTTGGGCGGCACCATGTCCTGTGTTCCAGCGTAAGGGATATTATTGGTCATTTGAGATCCCCATAATTCTGCCTAGGTCCTCTGGCTGCAAGCTCAGTTCCCTGCTTTTAGGAGCGAGGGGAAAGCATGCCCATCCTGAGAACTGCTTGCTCACTAGCAGTGCCGTGTTGGGTCTGCCCCATTACCATTCTGAGCACAGTTGTCTCATTTGTAAAATGGAGAGGTCCATGGGTCCGTGGATTAAATGAGGTAGTATGTAACTTATATCAGGCTCTCACTGAGCCCCGCAGTGTTTGGAAGGGAGGAGGAAGTGAGGGGAGAGCAGACAAAGAGGATGGAGGTGGGGGGTCCTCCTTAAAGAAACACCGGCTGTGGCTGAGCTCCGAGCTGTCCCTGTGATGAGCAGCCTCATCTGGGAGAAGGTTCTGATTTCCAACCTGTTACGCCACAGCATCATTTCATTCCATCTCCTCTGCTCTGAGCTTTGTGGTGAGAAAGCCACTAATGCACTGAGAGCAGCGGTTTAGAAAAGGCACGGGTCTCTCAGACACACACAGAGCTGTGAGTGGATAGCCCCGTGGCACACACACAGGTGTACACACTCACCATCCGGTTCTCAGACTCACCGCACACCCAGGGACACCCCCCACACGTACATCCGGTGAGAGAAAAGGGTGCCTGTCTGGAGATTCGAAGACGTTTGCAAAATGAGCTTGAAAATTCATCAGACCCCCAGCTCTGGATCTGTATGTCTGATTCTGGGGACTAAATACCATTTTGGTTCTCAGCGGGGCTGGGCTTCAGACCCTGATGGCTTATGTATTCATTTATTAAAGTCATATTTCACAGTCCTAAAATTGACTTGTAGCTCTGTAACAAACAGGGACTTTTCATCTTTCTTATTAGTGGGCTCTCTGCACCTTCAGCATGGCCTGAGATGAGAAGGGCCCCCTGCCATCCACCCCTCGCTGGCCTCCTCTCAGGGGAGCAGGGGCTTGCCCGGTGCAGCTGAAGCCGTGCTGCACGTGGCTGCTCCTTTCCAGGTGATGTTAATTCTATTTCAGTTTTTAATGATTCTGAACTTTTCTGTCCCAATATTTAAAAAAATAAAAGAACTTTAATTAATTGTGCTACCACTTCTTGCTCTGTTCTCCATCACCTGCCTCAGTGAAATTGCCTTTTTATTCAGCTATGTAGACCCCCGAAATTTAAGACTCACTCGACTTGAATTTAATTGGAACATGAAGCCCAGTCCCTTTCTCAGACGTTCCTCTGGCCTCTGGTGTTCTGTGTGGTTGGTCCCTTCATGCACAGTTCAGGAGGCATCATGGGGTGCGGATCGAGTCTCTACCTTCTTTAAACTCCACCCCATCTCTTTCACTCACCCATCTCTCCTCCCTGCTAGGCAGCAAACCCTCCTCCTCCTCTTTTACACAGGGCTCCTTGGGCTGATATGGAAAAGAGTGTCTTGATTTTACCCCAAGAAATCTCCCCATCATAAAAATATATGTAGTCCTCTTCCAAAGAGAAGTTCTGGTTAGCCAAGATCTTTCTGTCTCTTATCTTTTGAGAAGGTGTTTGCAGCCCCTTGAAATGTTTTGCTCCACCAGTTCTCTGCTTGAGGCCTTCAGCGGTGACCAGAAAACGTCAAGTCCCTTAAACTGTGTCCTGACGTATCCACGTCCTCCCCCAAATGGGCACATACCCTGCTTTTTGGAGGGTTTGAGGGGTGACTCATCTCTGAGCCTCTCTTGGGACTTGACTTCCTGGCTTGGCCCAGCAGTTGCTGCTTTGGGAGAGGTTTGTCCCTTTCCAGGCAAGCTCCAATCCCCCAGGACCAGGAGGTCTCTGAGGGTCTGGGACTTGAGGGTTTGTAGCTGATGGTCGGGACACACGGCTGCTTTGGGGTTGGAGACTTTCCTGCAGGGAAGGTGTGGTCTGGTTCTGTACCCCAGTGTCCCTGTCTCCATACACCGACATGGAGCATCATGGGTGGTCTTCTGTCTCCCCCCATCTGCCCTTCTCGTCCCCTGTACACAGATGGCACTGAGCCTTTTTTTCCTCACAATTCTTCACTCACTCACTTCTCCCATTCCTGACCCTCAGTCCTCAAGGGCCTTGGTTGCGGTTTTCTTATGAGTGTGCTTGGCTTGAAGATGACGGTTCTGCCTCACTTCAGAACACCTGAGCAGGTCTTTCGGTCACCGAGGGTCTTGACATCACCCTGGCCCTTTGTGGTGTCTGTCCCCAGGAACTGGAGCTGGTAAGATGCTGGGTGGGATCTTCCTGACCAGGACCCCCACACCAGAAGTGCATTGACAGGGTGACCCGTTCCACCTGAGGCCGCAGCCATCTCCTCAGGCACCTTCTGACCTAGAGAGAGGACTCCAGTCATCCATATTCCCCAGAACTTGGTCAGTCGGGAGCCTGGCCCTGGGGCCCGAGCTGCAGCTGTGACAGCTGCTTTTCCTGCACCATACAAGACCAAATTCTGTTCTGCTGTTCTGTTTGTTTACTGCGTCCTCCTTTTTTATCAGCAGTGAGAATTCAGAGGGGCACTCACATTCTCCTGATGTTTGAATGTCCCTGGTCATGCTGCTACCCTTACAATCTCTTGCTGCAGCCAAACCTGATCTCTCTAACCATGTTCCATGTTCCCCTGTCTCATGTCTTCTTACAAAAGCTCCTTGTGATCAGAAGCTTGAGCCATGAGTCCCAGCGATAATTTGCATTGCCCGGATCTCTTTCAGAACTATAAAGCATGCAAGGATGGATAAGGGGGTGTTTGGGGCTTTGGGACTATATGTAATTTCTACAGGCTGTCCCTGCCAACTTCATCTCCATCCCCATTGCTTCTCCGTGACCTAGATTCACAATCCCATAATCTACTGATGGCACATTCTAGCCACCACTTGGGATTTCCCTCCCCAGTGCCTGGCGTTATGCTCCCCAGGGTTGGCCCTTGTTTCTGGAAGCGGGCAACCTACCCGGGCTGGTGTGTGTGGGCCTGAGAGTCAGCCGCCTTGTGAGAGTTCAGTGTTTGGGGGACAAGCTCAGCAAGTGAGTCCAGGTAGGCCCAAGCCCATCTATCACAGGCCTGTTTTCCTTCTCTTTCCTTTCTGGGGAAGATGGTGGACTTCCTGGCACTCTTGCTGATACCCCCAGCTGTGTGACCCTCTGCCCTCAGGCCATTGAAGGCTCTATCTCATGGCAGTTTGCATGATTTTGTTTTGTTTTGTTTTGTTTTGTTTTGTTTTGGCTCCTGTAGGTTGTGTGAGCATTCTTCTCTGAGCACTCTGGCAGTGATGGGGAGAATATTCCCCATCTGTTCTGGGAGGTACTTTCATTCTCAGCTGCATCCAGGACCTGCCTTGTCTTATAAACATACCACAGTCCCTACTTCTAATATCTTATGATCCTGGAGCCTTCATCAAGGATTCTGTGTGTTGTCATAGTCCCCTTCCCAGCTCTCCTGGCACCTGCAACCATCCGTGCCTCTTAATTTCCATGTACCTCCCCGCATGGACCCAAAGCCCAGCCACCAGCAGTTTCCACCTTAGTGGAACCTTAGTGGAAACTTGGGGTGAGGGCATAAGGGGTTGTCACATTGGGAAGTCCATTTCTTTCTTCCCCACCATTCCCTTGAATTTTCCTTCTCATCTGCCATCCCTCTGTCCAGAGTAAGGGCAGTAATAACAGTTCAGTTCAGTTCAATCACTCAGTCGTGTCCGACTCTTTGCGACCCCATGAATTGCAGCACGCCAGGCCTCCCTGTCCATCACCATCTCCCGGAGTTCACTCAGACTCACGTCCATCGAGTCCGTGATGCCATCCAGCAGGGCAGTAATAACCATGCATCAGCATTTACGATATGTATTATCAGCATTTTACAGTTATTCATTTACTTCATTAAAAAAGCAGTACCTTTCTTCCCCTTATTTCTTACAGAATATTACTGTCTCCTATTTGAGAAACCCAAGTCTCACCTACCATGGTGTGTTATAGAAAAACATTCCCAAGAGGAATTCTGATGAATGAAAGATTGTCTGTCTCATTATAGAATTCTTATTTCTGCTACAGGAAGGACATTGAGCAGTGACCAGCTGTACGTGTCACTGTCACGCACCCATTCTCTCATGGCCAGCCTTGGGTTTGCTCATGGAGTATTTGTTAATAATTATGATATAGGTTGCATACTGAGAGATGATGTGAGAAGCAGAGTGTGAGAAGAGTATTAATAGAGTTGAACTTTGAGTAACTGGAAAAAAAAGAACTCTGCTTAACCAAGTGTTTTGGTTAAAAATGAGAGTTGGACTGCTTTCCAGTAAAGTTCAGTAATGGACTTGGCTGTGAACCAGGGTCTCAGCCCTCCTACCTGCCTCTGGCTTCTTTCCTGAGTTTTGGTAATTTAGCTGGCCCCACCACTTAGGGTTGTTGAGAGGCTAGATTGAGACCACCACTGATAAAAAGGTTAATGTGGTTGACCTTTGTTATTATGGTTTTATTTCTCTATTTTTGTTATTATTCAGTCTTAGTTGATGAGGTCCCCCTCTGTTTAGTACTGGTCACTCCACCAGTAACCTGACCCCATTTGACTTTTGTCCCCTCTAGAATCTGTTCCATCAACTCCCCATTCCCTTGTATTCCATGCTACTTCCCTGACTCATTCCCCTCTACCTAAAACCATGTTCCAATATCTACCATCCTAAGAAATCCTCTGTTGGGCTTTCCACACTTGGCCTTGGGCCCTAGTCCTCTTCTTAGAACTGTCTGCTCCCTCTTTCAAGGTGACCTCATCTAGTTGTATAGATTTAAATGGCATTTAGATGCCAGTACTACCACATTTGTAACTCTGGTCCTAGATCACCCAAGAGCTTCGAAATATAATATCAGCTTCCTCAGGATGTCCATTAAGATGTTTAGTTGGCATCTTGAAAAAAAAATTGTGATGTAGCTCAGCCTGTATGCCCAGAGACACGCACATTCATTTTCTTTGTGTTAATAAAGGAGACCAGAATCAGCCTAGAAGCTCAAGACTTAAATTGAAGAATCCTCTTTGTATTTTCTCTTTTCTTCACTCTTCTCCTCTTAATCTAGCAGTAATTATTTTCATCTCTACCTTGAAAATATCTCATATCATCAGCATCTTTATTCCTCATGGCTAACACCATGGTCCAAGCCATACTCATCTTTTGATTGGACCACTACCGTAGCCAACTGTTCAATTTCATTCTTGCTCAAGCTCCACGTCCTGCCCCAGTCAATTTCCACAGAATAGCCAGAATGAACTTTTTTGAATGTAAATTAAATCATGTCACTTTCCAGCTTCAAATGCCTCAGTAATAGCAGAAAATTCAAACTCCCGTAAGTCTTATAGCACTCCATGTCATCTGACCTGCAGCTAGCATTCCAGCCTTGCCTTGTGCTACTCTAGCTTGCTTGCTATATCCCAGCCACACCAGGGTCTCATTCTTATATTCCCAGATCATCCTCAAGTTCTTTCCTGGCTCAGAGCCTTTGTGCATCCACCGCCTCTTCCTTAACTAGCCAGTTTCATCCTTCTGGTCTCCTTTTAATTATCACCTTTTCAGAGTTCTTTCCTGACTACTCTAAGTAATGTAGACCCTCTCCCACTTAGTTATACTTAATCACAAAATGAATTTAATTTCCTTATTTATCTGTGTAATTTCCATTTCTGTTCATGACATGTAAAGTTTATCAGAGTTAGAACCCTAAGCTTGTTGTTCACTTTTTAGCCCCTCCCTGCGAGTGCCTCAATCCTTGGTACAGAGGACAGTCTCTGTACATATGAATGAATGAGACTGTCCCTGCTTCCAATAGGTTTAGAGCTTACAGGATGAAATAATTCATGAACAGGCATTGACACTCCGCTGTGATAGGTGTGGTAGTGGAGTTAGTTATGGTACATGACCCAAGGGTAGTATAATATGCAGAGAGATATGAAAATGTAATACACTTTAAAGCACTTAATTTTTATTGTAAATAAAAAGAAGCTCATTTTTATCGTAGGGAATTTGGAAAATCTAGGAAAGGGTTAAGGCGAAAACATTCATCTGCCATAATCTCCCTAGTGTCATTAAAAACATTGCATTCATAAAACATTACCAGTCTTGCTTCATCTTTTGTGAATAACCTGCTGAACTCACTGATTTTTCTTTTAGAGAGTTTATTTGTTTTGATGATTCTCAAGGATTCTTTACACAGAATAGGATATTTACCTTTTAGCTGGCATATATATTACAGATATTGTTCTCAACTTGCCATTTGACTTTTAATTTTATTTCATTCAGACTTTTGTTAACAAAACATACTTTGACAGTATAGTTATTATGTATTTAAGAAATAGACAATATTTCAACTTTAAGAAATTGATTTTTAAGCTTTTGTCGTTAGTTTATGGCTTTAGGGAATCTGGTTAGAGAATATATAGAACCATGCCTGTATAGTTTCCTCTTTGAAGAATTTATTGAAGTTAGATGTTCGCCTATTACATGATCTTGTGTGGTTTTTATATTTCTTTTTCATTTAAATTCCACTTTGATGCTTTAGCATTATTTTTACAACAATAATTTTCTGTTTGTATTTTCCCATTTTCCTGTGTCTGTTTGGTTTGTTATTTTTAAGGCTATTGAGTCATTCTAGGTGTTTATCTTATGACATGTAATTAGACTTTGTTCGTTTAGAGAGTCTGAGAGCTTTTCTTTGTTTTAACCTATTTATATTTATTAACATAATAGAATTTTGTTACTTTTACTACACAATTTGAATCTTTTCATGCTATTTCTTTTACATGTGTGTTCTGTGTTCATTATATTTTTTAATTTTTTTCCTACAGAAATTAGTATATTAACTCCCTTAACATGAATAATTACCTAACAAGGTAGACACTATAATTACAGATGAGGAAACTGAGGCGCAGAGCAGTAAGGTAACTTGCTCAAGGTGGTACACACACAAGATGCACACACTCAAGGTACACACACAAGGTGGTACACACACAAGGTGGTACACACACAAGGTGGTACACACACAAGGTGCACACACACACGGTGCATACACACAAGGGGCACACACACACAAGGTACATACACTAGGTGCACACACAAAAGGTGGTACACTCACGAGGTACACACACACACACACAAGGTGCACACACTAGGTGCACACACAGAAGGTGCACACACATAAGGGGCACACACACAAGGGGCACACACACACAAGGCACACACAGTAGGTGCACACACAGAAGGTGGTACACTCACAAGGGGCACACACACACAAGGTGCACACACTAGGTGCACACACGGAAGGTGGTACACTCACAAGGTGCACACACACACAAAGTGCACACATTAGGTGTACACACACAAGGTACACACACAAGCTGGTACAACCAGGACTAAAACTCAGGTATCCTAACCCAGAACCCAAGCCCTGTACTATTTTCCTTCTTAAAGTAAGATAAAGATTGAAATATATCTATTGGATTTAAGTGGTAAGAGCACTACTAAGAGATTGGTGGTGTCTTCCCTGAGATCAATGTTGGGGGTAGTGTCAAGGACAAAGTCCAGGTGATGGTGTTGAGGTTTTGCACTGAGAAGCTGGGAGGTATAGAGGGAGTATAATTAAGACTATTGAAAAAAATTAAATATGATTGAAATACAACTGGATTGCAAATACTACTGCTGCCACAAGGGTAGCTTTTCAAGAGTAAGAGAAATCCAAGCGTCTAGTTTGTCAGAGTCAGGAATAAAAGGGTGGCTTTGGAGATAAGGGATGAAGAGGGAGAACCAAGAAGCTGGAAAACACAGCCGAGATAGAGGTCAGGGGCACTGGGCCGTGCCTTGCAGAGCGGACAGTGGCTGGTGTGTAGTCATCTGACCCATGAAGGTTAGGCTGATCAGTAGGAAGTTAGAAGTTAGCCCTTCTGTGGTCCTCTTGTTTCTTAAAGATGTGATGTGGTTATCTGTAGGGATTGGGCAGGTGACTGGGAGACAGTCTCCCTGTCTCCCTGTTGAAAGGGAGACATTTGGGTGGGGATACAGAGGTGGAGAAAGCAGTTTTGCAATAGACTTGCCAACAGCAAAATGAGGAATTGGGGCTTTAGGTGCGATGGATGTGGGTGATTATTTGACAGAGTGAGGGGACTGTGTGTTTGTTGAGATTAAAACAAAGATGTCCAGGCAGCATACAGTTTCTAGAAAAACTGGGACCCAGGGTACCATATGTGCCAAAGAAGCAGATTTAAGGGGAGTGAGTTGGGAGAGGAGTGTGGGTGTGCCAAAATGCAAGAAGCTGAAAACTCCAGTGTGTGGGGTGAAGGATGAGTGTGAGCACATGAAGGATGAGTGTGAGCACATGAAGGACAAGCGTGGGCGAGTGTGGGCACGTGGAGGGTGAGCTTGGGCACGTGGAGGTGAGTGTGGGTATGTGGAGGTGAGTGTGGGCACGTGGAAGGCAAGTGTGGGCACATGGAGGTGAGTGTGGGCACGTGGAGGGTGAGTGTGGGCATGCAGAGGATGCATGTGAGCACGTGACTGAAGCCAATTGGAAGATGAAGCCATTGGACTTAGGGACATCCAGGGCATTGGCCATTCTGTCCACACAGATGGTCACATCTCCTTTGTGAAGGTGGATGTTGGGTGACAAGCTGGTTACTGAAGTAAGCAGTGCGGGTGGGAGTCAGCATGGAGGATCAAAGAACTTCTTGCTTGTGGATTCCTGCATAGCAACAGTGGTGTGGGGGGCTTATTTTTAAGGGATGTTATTAGGTCATTCAGATGGACTATATTCCTTGAGGATATGGAATCAAATCAAGGTAAACCATTCTTGGCTTATAATGGCTTCTCCCTCACCCTGCATAAGAAAATGGAGATAATAGGAAGTAATTCTCTGTGTTTCACTTGAAACAATAATGAAAAAGGTGCATGTTGAAGTTTCAAGGCCAAGTTTGGGTTGTTTTCCTTTCATCTGAGGGTTATTTCTGAAAGCCATTAGAAATGTTCCATGTGGCTGGTTCTTCTTTTGCTGGTCACCAGAAGGTGACCTTTTTACCTTATTTTGAAAATCCATGTCAATTGCCAAGGTAATATCCTAGCCTGATACAAGACCTTTTTGGATGGTTCTAGTGGGAAGCTGAAGCATACATTGTTTGGAGGTTGGACAGCTGTGATGAACGCCTTCAACCCCTTCTGCAAAACTGACTCCTGCCTTGTGTGTTGCAGGTAATATTTGAATCCGTCTCTCTGAAGGGCCATCCTGGCTACATCGCTGTGGACGAGGTTCGGGTCCTTGCCCATCCATGCAGTAAGTCTCTTCCCTGCTCTAAGCACAGCCTTGTTTCATATGGTTTGGAGGCTGCAGTCCCTGCTATTCATTCAGCTCACAAACATCTCTCACTCTCTCTCTTTTTTAATCCTTCAAAAAATGCTTACATACTCAATGCAATCAGTCCTGAATAAATCCATAATTTCGCTGGCCTGTTCAACAGGCAAGCACCTCCAGGAATTTGCAGAGAGTGGCAAAACATCTTCGTTTGAATCTCTCTTCATTATTAAAGGAGTCTAAAGTCCTGATTGTTTATTAGTGGGATTCAGGCCACTGAAGTGGAAGAATTAGAGGGCTCTGGATAGAATCTTGTGCAATTGTCTTAAAAAAGGAACCAACACCCAAAACACTGAGCAAATTAGCACACTGTTCACTCACAGGGAAAAGTACCACTAAGCTATTAATTCTTTAAAAGTAATTTTAAATACCCTCATCAACTCTGTGTAGGCGTAGGGAGAGATTTCTCACAGTGGCTAGTACTTATGGTACAGGGTTGAGAGTTCTCAAAGGCATTGTACTCCATGCCCAGACCATTTCCACTGAAAGTTCTCTCTCTCTACTGTATTTAGGCTAAGATATTTGAATGTATTTGAGCGAGGAACTGTGGGTCCCTGGTTCACTATAGACATCTCAGAGGGGACCAGTCCTGGGTACAGGTAGTTGAAAGGGCATCATATCTTGTGACATTTGATGCAGGTATTGTAATCAAAGGGGTATGCATATGGATTAAGGCAGCCCAGGAGAAGGCAATGGCACCCCACTGCAGTACTCTTGCCTGGAGAATCCCAGGGACAGAGGAACCTAGTGGGCTGCCATCTATGGGGTCGCACAGAGTCAGACAAGACTGAAGTGACTTAGCAGCAGCAGCATACAAGGGCTGGCTAGGTTGCCAGCCCCATTAGCTAGTGTCTGCAGATTGGAGATTCCCATTAGTTCCTTGGCAGGTTTCAGGTAACTAACTCCTAGGATTGTCCTTTCTCTGCTTCTAGCTTAAAGCCACAAGCCATTCTGTGGGCTCTGGTGCAGTTTGCTGTTCCCTCAAGAGATGTCATATGTCCTGTCTTTTGATGCCTTTTGTTCCTCCCGTTTTGAGGCTATTCTCATTTCTGCCCCATCCATGTTGCTTTTTATTTCAAGTAATTATTTGGCTGTGCTTAGTCTTAGTGTGGCTTGCAAACTCTTTGTTGTGGCATGGGGGATCTAGGTCTCTGACCAGGGCTTCAGCCTGGGCCCCCTGCATTGAGAGTGTGGAGTCTTAGCCACTTGGACCGCCCCCGCCCCCGGGAAGTCCCCATGTTGCTTTCACTGGACTGATTCTTTCCACTTCTGCTGCAGTGACTTTGTCACAGGCTCAGGCATCACTTCCTTCCTGGCACTCCAGTGGCATTGTTTGACCTGTTGTCTTAGATCACCATCTCTAGAGGAATTTGAGCTGAGTTCCAAGGGGCTTTGGCAAGACAACATTTCGGGTAACTGTGTTTGGGGTCTGTGCAAGAGATACCTCCTTCCTAGAAGTCAGCCAGCATCTCAGGAATGCTGACATCCTGTCAGATGACTCGCCATTACTTTGGCCTAAGGAATCTACCTTTGTGTTGTGGATATACTGATGAGTCCCTCTTACAAGGATGAAATCTCCGCATCCCTTGATCTTGGATATCCGCGTCTGCCGCCCATTGGAGAATAATTGTTGACCTCAGACCACTTCAGGAGACATCTGCTCTACATGTGGTCCACTTAGCCTCACATACTGTGCAGGAGTGACCTGCACAGCCCCCACTTTTGAGCGAGTCTCTCTGAGACAGGTCTTGTGCTTTCCCCAAGCCCTGCACGTATCCTGTCCTTGGAGCTGCACCCAGCTGCTGCCTCCTGCTTGGCCTGTGCAGGATGCTTGTACTAGGTCTTTCTAGTAGGTGACCTTGGGCTCTTCCCTGAAGGATCCGGCTTGGTTCTCTCTCCTGGGATCCCAGAACTCTGTCCTCTGCTTTGCCTTCGCCTTCACCATGAGGGCCAACCTGACCCTGTCTCTCCTCCCAGTCTTGGCTCTGCCTGAACTCTGCACACCATCCATGGTTTGCTATTGCAGCCACACGCTTCCTTCTCTCAGAGAAATCTCCATGGGGGAGAGCTCTCTGGAGGGTCTACCCTCAGAGTCTCATGGCTTCTCTTGGAATCCTCCTTCCATCGGGGCTGCTTCTGAGTTTAGGATTTTTCTGACAGCTTCATACTCCCCCTGCTGAGGAGAGAGTAGATGACTTGGTTATGGAATTGCCGAGAGCCAGTTACCCAGCAAATGGGCCATGCGACATAACTCAGGAAGACATGCCCCTGACTGTGTTCTGGCATAATGTGCTTCATCTGAGTTCAGCCTAGATGCTTAGGAGGCTTAAGCTTAAACTTCCCAGAAATCAACACATGAGGACTCTGTGATAGGGGCTGGAATTGGAAAATCCCATTTAACTCTACATACAAATATTGGTGGTGCACATAGTCCTCTGAGATCTATCGTGAGTCGTGTTGAGTGGACCAGGGCCTAGCCAAAGCCCATTCTGCATGCTCCGTTCATATCCAGTTTGGGTTTTTATTCATTTTTTCTTTCAGTAGTCAATTATTGAGCATTAGTTATGTGTCAGGAACTCCTGCTGGACCCAGGGGATACTCGGGACCAAGATAGACAGGTCTTTGTCCCCATGGTGTATACGTAGCAGATGGACAGAGGGAGTTCAGACAGTTCAGTCACTCAGTTGTGTCTTACTCTTTACCACCCCATGGAATGCAGCACGCCAGGCTTCCCTGTCCATTGCAGGCTCCCAGAGTTTGCTCAGACTCATGCCTATCAAGTTGGTGATGCCATCCAACCATCTCATCCTCTGTCGTCCCCTTCTCCTCCTGCCTTCAGTCTTTCCCAGCATCAGGGTCTTTTCCAATGAGTCAGTTCTTCTCATCAGGTGGCCAAAGTATTGGAGCTTCAGCTTCAGCATCAGTCCTTCCAATGACTATTCAGGACTGATTTCCTTTAGGATGGACTGGTTGGATCTCCTTGCAGTTCAAGGGACTCTCAAGAGTCTTCTCCAACACCACAGTTCAAAAGCATCAATTCTTCGGCGCTCAGCCTTCTTTATGGTCTAACTCTCACATCCATACATGACTACTGGAAAAACCATAGCTTTGACTAGATGGACCTTTGTTGGCAAAGTAATGTCTCTGCTTTTTAATATGCTGTCTAGGTTGGTCATAACTTTTCTTCCAAGGAGTAAGTATCTTTTAATTTCATGGCTGCAGTCATTGTCTGCAGTGATTTTGGAGCCCAAGAAAATATAGTCTCTCACTGTTTCCATTGTTTCCGCATCTATTTGCCATGAAGTGATGGGACCAGAAGCCATGATTTTAGTTTTCTGAATGTTGAGTTTTAAGCCAACTTTTTCACTTTCTTCTTTCACTTTCATCAAGAGGCTTTTGAGTTCCTCTTCACTTTCTGCCATAAGGGTGGTGTCATCTGCATGTCTGAGGTTATTGATATTTCTTCCAGCAATCTTGATTCCAGCTCGTGCTTCTTCCAGCCCAGCGTTTCTCATGGTGTACTCTGCATAGAAGTTAAATAAACAGGGTGACAACATAAAGCCTTGACATACTCCTTTTCCAACTTGGAACCAGTTTGTTGTTACATGTCTGATTCTACTGTTGCTTCTTGACCTGCATACAGATTTCTCAGGAGGCAGGTCAGGTGGTCTGGTATTCCCATCTCTTTAAGAATTTTCCACAGTTTGTTGTGATTCACACAGTCAAAGGCTTTGGCATAGTCAATGAAGAAGAAACAGATGTTTTTTCTGGAATTTTCTTGCTTTTTCTAAGATCCAGCGGATGTTGGCAGTTTGATCTCTGGTTCCTCTGCCTTTCCTAAATCCAGCTTGAACATCTGGAAGTTCTTGATTCACATACTGTTGAAGCCTGGCTTGGAGAATTTTGAGCATTACCTTGCTAGCGTGTGAAATGAGTGCAGTTGTGTGGTAGTTTGAGCATTCTTTGGCATTGCCTTTGGGACTGGAATGAAAACTGACCTTTTCCAGTCCTGTGGCCACTGCAGAGTTTTCCAAATTTGCTGGCATACTGAGTGCAGCACTTTCACAGCGTCATCTTTTAGGATGTGAAACAGCTCAACTGAAATTCCATCACCTTCACTAGCTTTGTTCGTAGGAATGCTTCCTAAGGCCCACTTGAATTCACACTCCAGAGGGAGAAAAAATACTAAATAGGTAACTAATATTAAATAAATCACTAATGTAATTTTAGATCGTGATAAGTATTAGGAATCTAACAAATGTGAGGGACTGGGATGTGGAGGGGTTCTTAGGTAGAGTGGTCGGGGAGATGTCTTTGAAGATGTGGTCTGAGCTGAGATCCAAGTCATAGAAGGAGTTCACTGTATGAAGGTTCAGGGAGGGGGCATCTAGGCAGAGGAAATGGGAAGTGGTGAGACCCTGCAGGGGAGTCACTTTGATAGTGCCAGAGTGTCCTGGGTGTGGGGATCGTGAAAGGGGAGCATGGAGGAAGGTGTTTCTTGGTGAAAGGAAAGCAGGGCCCTGAGCATGATTGTTGAGTGGTTACATTTGAACCTAAGTACAGCGAAGTACTTCCAGAGGGGTTTATGTTGGGGATGGATAGGATCTCATTTAATTGTTAAGAGATCACTTCAATTCTGTGAAGGATGGGTTGAAGGAGGAAAAGAAAAGAATAAAGAAATCAGGACACCAGTCAGTTCTGGAGTCATGCAAGAGATGGTGTGTCCTGGACCAGGGTGGTGGCAAGACATCCATTCACCATCCAGCATGTTTAGTGAGCATGAGCTCCATGCCAGGTGCTAGTCTGGGTTTGTGGGAATGAGCAGGACAGATTCATTTTGTGCCTTCATGGGCAACTTCCACTGATGTGAGGAGACTGAAAAGGAAAACAAATAATCAGGTAATTATCTGATCTATAACAGATGGTATGTTAGTCCACCAAGGCTGCCGTCACAAAACATAGAAACTGGGTGGCTTCATAAGAATTTCATTTTCTTATAGTTCTGGAGGCCCCCAAGTCCAAGATACAGGTGGCGTGTGTCTCCTCACATGGTCTTTCCTCTGTGTACACGTGCCCCTGGTGTGTCTTTGTGTGTCCAAATTTTCTTCTATAAGGACAGCAGTCAGATCGGGCTGGAGCTCGCCCTAACAGCCTCATTTGAAGATAGTCACCCTTTTACGTCTCTGTTACCAAATACAGTCACAGTCTGAGCTATTGAGCATTACGGCTAAAGAGATGGGAATTTGAGGGGGGTGGGGCACAATTCAGCTCGTAACAGATGGTAAGCGGTGCCATAAGGAAATTTAGAGGGGGAGAGAGATGGTGGACAGATGAGAGATGCATTTAGGAGGAAGAATCCACTAGTCCTATGCAATCAGAGCAGGATCCAGAGGCATCAAAAATGGTGCACTCTTAGATTTATAGAATCGGCTGGGTGTTTGATTCTAGGGAGGAAGTGCTGCCTTTCAAGGTACCTACTGTGCACGGGTCCTGGAGTCTGCTCATGAGCCCAAGAGCTGTGCAACCTGCTAGTAGCTTCTGAACTGATCTTTGAACTGACAGTGCTTTTCCCACAATCTCAGCCTTAATGCATTTGTGACTTCACTTACTGTTCTTAAAAATTTAGCTATATTTAAAAAAAAAAAACAACAACAACATCCTCTTTAGATCCTCAGGCTTCGTAATTCTCCACTCCAGTTCTCTAAAGCATTTTTAAAAAATTAACATACGGTCAGAGTTTTATCAATAAGCAATTCCGCTGAATATTCCAAAAATTCTACGAGGCTTAATGAATGATTTGCAAATGTACTCTCCATCGATTTGAGCTGAAGTAATGACTCTAAACACTTGCCTCACAGCTTCCAAAACAGTGACCGGAAGTTAGGTGTGATACTGAATGGAAATTATTTTCTCTTACAAACTGAGACCTCTCCTCTATATTTTATACCCCATTTAACATTTTTGAGTCATTCTGCAAGTATTTTAGCCATAGTTACCCTCTGCTGCTGTTTCTCTGTGTCACCATTAGCAGGGCCGCTGCAGTTATAACCATGGACGATAAATGTCAGCACAATTTTCCACTCGGTTTCTAAGTTTCTAGCTCCTAGGTTGACTTTTAGAGTTTTTTCAACTGTTTCCCCCATCGTAACCTTGTGGGGCCATGTCGTGAGCCCACGGTCTGCAGCACGTTTTTAATGTAAGTAGTGTGCTTTCTTCTCAATTGTGTGGCTTCCTACTGAGCACTGTCAGGTTTAAAGAGCGAGATAAAGGGCACAATAATATGTCTTCAGATGCTGCACTGACAACTGCAGGAGCTTAAATGTCACCAACATCAAGGCGTTTTGCCCCAAATGCACAGCCAGTTTTCTGTTAATCCCATTCCACAAGGTCGCATTTTGGGGGAGCTGGGTCTCAGTGGGGAGTGAGTGTGGGATGCTTAAAAACCCCATGCTGGTGGCTGGTCTGGGCCCCAAGGTTGTCTGTGTTTGTTGGAAGGTTGAGTTAAAGTGAGTGGCCTCATATCTTTCTTGGAGCTGTAGATGCTGGTGGAAAGTCACCACTGGGAGAGGACAGGGCTCAGGGGGAGACTGGAGTTGGGGGCTGGGCTGGGAGGAGGATGTGGAGGCCAGGAACTTCAGGAACTGGACCACACTGGTCTCCAGCATAAGGAACATCTGCCAGAGCGAGAGAGGGAGGTTTGTCATGAGCTGGAGATGAAGGCAGGACTCAGAGTTATGGCGTGTGGAGAGGGTGCTAAGCAGGAGGAATGTGGTCGGGGAAGGTTCCTGTGTTGAGAACCATGATCTAGGGCTGGCGTGCAAGTGATGCTTCAGTGTGACACTTGCAGGGGTGGGGGCATCTCTGGACCTAGGGGTTCAGCCCGGGCAAGACTGGCTGGTGGAAATTGTTCCGTGAAGCTGTGTCTCAGAGACCACCAACTAGAAGAGCGTGCCTACAGTCATGTTTTGTTGAGCCTGGATGATGTTTTAATAAATTCAGTCACAATTTTAGGGACTTCTCTGGTGGTCTAGTGGCTGGGACTCCATGCTTCCAATGAAGAAGGCTTAGATGAAATCCTTGGTTGGGAAACAGATCCCACATGCCTCGGGGTGTGGCCAAAACAAATTAATTAAATAAATGATACTAGCAATGATTTTTTTAAAAAAAGATTTTAGAATGAGTGCTTTCATCTAAAGCCTGAATTTCTTATTTGCTGTTAGCAGTCAGATGATTGGCTATCTCAAGCATAGCTGTATGGCCACCATGTGCTGGATTTAGGGAACTGCTAGCTGCCCCCTTCCCACAGGTCACAGGGTCCTCATCACTCCTTATGTGTCCTCAGTGCTAAGGCTGGTGTTGGATTCCCGTTATTAGCGTGCTTGCGCTGCTGCTTTTCTGATACAGAGAACCCTTTGTTTTCCCCCAGCTCTCTATGAAAGTGGGGGAATGAAGATGGGAGCAAGGAGGTGGCAGTTTTGTTTTTGTTTGTTTTACAGTGAACCACTTCCTCTCTTTACATAACTGTGAGACTCCTGCAGGTGCATGGGTTCATTATCTCTGCTATATGTAAACCCTTGGTGCTTTCCCAGAGCTATTAACACCAGGGGCCATGAAGTCTCTAAATTCTCTCTCACTGAACCTGGAAGAGAGGGAGGAAGATGGATTGCAGATGAAAGAACCAAGGCATGAGGTCTGCTGCTTTGAAGAAGGGAGGCACCAGAAGCAAGCAGGAGACATCGATCCGAAGAAGATCGCACAAGTCCCAGAGGTTTAACCATTTGCCCTGGGTCCCCAGGGGTAGGGGGAGACCTCCCTTTGAAAAACGCAACACAAAGCCTTATAACACTGGCGCTAAGACTCCACGCCTCCTCCCTACCACGGAGTAGATGTTCCTCCCTCCTTCAAACCAGTGGCATAAACGGGGCTTACAGGGTTCATACTATTCCCACTTAAGAATTGACTTAAACTGATAGTTCCAAAAATAACATTACAAAATTATACAGGAGAGTGAAAAGGAAGCCATTTCAGACAATCAAAGCAGCATGACATTTGTCAGGCTGACTGGATGCACGGATCCTCAGCTCAAGAAACTCGTGAGAGGGCTTCCCTGGGCCTTAGACTCTTGACGCCATCTAGTCGTGGGGGTCCCATGGGTAGGACACAGTTTATGGCGGATGAAGGCCACGGGGACAAATGCCCTCTGTGATAAAATATTCCAGAAAACGTGGAGAACCAGCAGTCTTTCTTTGAACACTCTTAAAGTCACTGATCTCTTCTTGCCTACGAGGCAAGAGAATGTTCTGGTTAAATGGTGAAATCTGGGGCTAAAACAGACCTGGACTTAATTCTGTTCCTGTCGTTAATGCCACGTAGCATTGGACAACTTAAACTGATTTGTAGCAGGATGGAGCGGACTTCAGTTACAAAGGTCATCAAGACAGTATGCACACCAATGGAACAAAGCCGAGAGGACAAGGGACAATCGTGATTGTAAAATGATAGATCACTTCGAGATCTAAATGAAAGAACCTGAGAGAACCAGACACACTTCTGATCCACCTCGAAGCTCTTTCTTTGAACCTTGGACTCTTAAGTGAAGTCACTGATCTCTTCTTGCCTACGAGGCAAGAGAATGTTCTGGTGCTCAAATGAGTGCAAATCTGAGGGCTAAAACAGACCTGGAATGCTACTATCAGTGTTTCCTGTCGTCGGCATGCCACACATGTAGTTCATGCAGCACTGTAGCAGGACATTAGAACTTGGATAAGAGCCATTGGTATTCTGCATTCATCAGTGAAGATGATGAAACTGTAAGTAGTACAGTATACTAACACATATAAAAGATGTTATGCAAGACAGTTATAACGGACTTCATTGAAGAACATGTAACTATCACAATCCATGTCCACCATATGACCAGAAAGATGTTAGGGAGCATTTGCAAGAATTAAACATGTAAAACACCACCATACCTAGCACTGTAGGAGCTTTCAGTAAATGATGTATTATCATTGCTTGTCTGTCTGGGTATTTGAATCTCTCTGGGAAGATAGCCAGGGGCCTTCATTGAACCTCCTTGATCCTCTTAAGAAGTCTGCATTTGATCACATTCCAGAGCTGTTCATTGATTGGTTCATCATTGATTTAGTTGATATGATAGGGATCCTTGGCACTTTTGTGCCTTGATGAAGAAACTCATTCTTCTAGACCTAGATTGTCAATCCACCCATCTTTGGAGAGCTTGTATAGGTGTGGACCTCTCTCTACAAACAAGAAAAGAGATGAAACTGGGTTGCTGCTGCTGCTGCTGCTGCTGCTGCTGCTGCTGCTGCTGCTGCTGCTGCTAAGTCGCTTCAGTCGTGTCCGACTCTGTGCGACCCCACAGATAGCAGCCCACCAGGCTTCCCCGTCCCTGGGATTCTCCAGGCAAGAACACTGGAATGGGTTGCCATTTCCTTCTCCAATGCATGAAAGTGAAAAGTGAAAGTGAGGTTACTCAGTCGCGTCTGACTCTCCGCGACCCCATGGACTACAGCCTACCAGGCTCCTCCATCCATGGGATTTTCCAGGCAAGAGTACTGGAGTGGGGTGCCATCGCATTACCCAACATAAAACACATGTTTATTTCTAGAATCGATTGCCCAGGGACATCATGAGATTCATTTGAAAGTCCTTTCCCAAGTCCTTGGAATAAATGCCCTACCTCCTTCCCATCCTGAGTTACCAGAAGGAGTGCACACTCTGAACAGGTCTTGAATTCTCTATGCCTTGGTTCATTCACTGTATAGTAGAAATAATACCATCACCAACTGCATTGGGTTAAATGAGTTACTGTATGTAGACACGGCACGTGACACCAAGCACGAACTAAGCCACGAGTGAGTGAAGGCCACTGGTGTTCTCCTTCTCCTTCCTTCCATCCTCTTCTCTTTGCTCCCCTCCCCCACACCATTGTCCTCAGTATCAGCATCATCACCAAGGCCAGGTGTTGTGGGGTGTTTTCTCTCTGCTTACCCAGGCTACAGGGGGGTGTCTTCTAGGGTGAGCCCTCCACTTCCCCAGCTTCCTCTTCCAAACATGACAGTTTTGCCCTGAAGCTAATATGGATTTTGAGGCTCTCAGAGAGAGGGACTCCTGTCTTGCCTCCCCTAGTTTCTGGCTGTCTGACCATGCCAGATCCCATAACCCTTCAGAGCATTGATTTTCTTATCGCTAAAATGGAGTTACTGCCCACCTTGTGGGTTTGTGTGAGTTTTGAGTAAGGTGATGCGTATGAATGTCTAAGAACAGTACCTGGCCCATTGTAAGTGACTAGCTGAGCCAGGCCATCTCCCAAGCACAAAAGTGCCCACCCAGTGTCCACTGTGAGCTGCCATCCGCTGACAGAAAAGCAGTCAGGCTGTTGAACTCTGTCTTCATATGCTTTTTGGCTTCTCTTTTAGGAAAAGCACCTCATTTTCTGCGGCTTCAAAATGTTGAAGTGAACGTGGGGCAGAATGCCACATTTCAGTGCATTGCTGGTGGAAAGTGGTCTCAGCATGACAAACTTTGGCTCCAGGTAAGGATGGGAGGGGCCACCCGCTCACACCTGTGCAACCCTTTGGGAAGGGAAGAAAATGTGTACTGTGAGGAAGGGCTTGGTGGGGAAGAGAAGGGGTATTTTTCATACGCCTCTTCTTGGATGATACTCTGCACCCATGATCTTGTTAAATTCTTCTGCTAATTCTGTTATGTAGGCATCAGTATTCCCATTTTGCAGATGGAGAAACTGGGGCTACAAGCATAAAAGTGCCAGAACAAGAATTTACAATTATGACCTCTCCAAACTTCTCTCGAGGGGACTCCCCTGGTGGTTCAGCAGTTAAGACTCACTCAAGGATTAAGTAATGCTATTTATTCATTATAGTTAGGATTAAAATGCATTAGGCTCCCAGGAAGCTCTGTCATTTCAATGGCACTGCCTCAGTTGGGTCATGAGAATAAGAAGAGACAGTCATAGTATATTCAGCATCTGTATTTGGGCTTTCCAATTATTTTATGAATGTTATTGCTACAGTTCTGAGTGTTGTGTGCTCCAAACCTTGAGTCAAACAGTGGAAGGAGGTTCAGGCAGAATGTAATCGAAGTTTTGACCTCCTTCCAATGCAGGAGGTGTGAGTTCGATCCCTGGTCAGGAAGCTGAGATCTCACATGCTTTGTGGCCAAAAAACCAAAAACATAAAACAAAAGCAGTATTTTAACAAATTCAATAAAGATATTAAACAAGCAAACAAAAAAACTTCTCTCTAACAAACTTTGTCCCTTAAGCCCAGATTTCCAGGGTTGAGGCAAACTGAACATTTTAGATGCTAAGTACATTTGCATTTCCATGTGGCTTTTTTTTTTGGTCAGTTTCTACAAAAAAACAGCCTGTTAGGGTTTTGATGGAGGTTTATTGCATTGAATCTGTAGATCACTTTGGGGAAAACTGACATCTTAACAATAATGAAACTTGTCACCATGAACATGGTATATTTCTTTACTTATTAAGATCTTTAGTAATTCCACCAAGCAAGGTTTTGTAATTTTCAGTATCCAGGTCTTGTATATCTTTAGTCAGACTTATCCCTAAGTATGTCCCATTTTTGATTCTACTTACTGTAGAAGACTTTTAGAAAACCCAGTTTCTGATTTTTCGTTACTAGTATATATAGAAATGCCATTGACTTTCCTATATTGATCGTGTACCCTGCGACCTTGTTAAACCTACTATGGCTATTTAAATTTAAATCAACTAAAATACCTCCAAGTCAGAACTCAGATGCTCAGCTACACTAGTCACATTTCAAGTGCATGAGAGCCACCTGTTCTCATGGCTACCGTGTTGGACGCATACAGAGAACATTTCTGACCTTGCAGAGAGTCTTATGGGAGAGTGCAGCTCTTTGAAGTCATCACCTCCCATTCAAGGAATGAGGAATATGGTCCAAAGAAGCTGACTCCCATTACCTCAAACTTCATATACTTAAAGATCTCTATCATCCCTTCTGACTGACATTTTGGATGTTGGTCCTCAACTCACTCCCAGCACATCTTGATGGGAGTTCATAGCGTCATTTCTCTTCTTGCATTTGAGCCCATTTCCTGCAGTTGGAAAATCCCTGGGCAGAGAAAGCACATCTGGGGACTTCTTTCTTGCTTCTTAGCAGTAAAGTAGAATAAAAATAGCAGTAAATAATAATGCCTGTTCCTGCTTCCCGGGGCTGCATGCAGACTGCAAGATAGCACAGGGAACGTCCATGTGTCACTCAAGGATTAAGTAATGCTATTTATTCATTATAGTTAGGATTAAAATGCATTGGGCTCCCAGGAAGCTCTGTCATTTCAATGGCACTGCCTCAGTTGGGTCATGAGAATAAGAAGAGACAGTCATAGTATATTCAGCATCTGTATTTGGGCTTTCCAATTATTTTATGAATGTTATTGCTACAGTTTTGGGTGTTGTGTGCTCCATACCTTGAGTCTAACAGTGGAAAGAAGTTCAAGCAGAATGTAATCGAAGTTTTGAAGAAAATAGTCAGAAACACAAGGTTTAAAACTCTTCAACATCTTTTTTATCTACTTTTCATTGTAAACCAAACCTTATTTCACAGAACGCTTTTCAGGTGGCATTCAGTGGAACATAAAGCATAACACGATAGCATAAATTAAAAGTGAGGCAACACAAGACAGGAGGAAAATAACACTTGGGAGCTGATCAGATGCAAAAAACAAAAACCCTGCATTTCTGTACGTCTGCTGCTTCTGGTGAGTCACAGGCAGAGCCCACAGGACCACGGCCACCGACAGAAGAAGGAAAGCTTGGCAGCTACACTGTTCACATTGTCCCTGAGATAAACACAAACCAGTTGCTCCAGAAATTCTAACTATTGTTCACACGGAAGCCAGACAGGAATTGTTCCCAGGAGTCCTCATAAAGAAAGCAGCGTGTGATGTAGGGAACCATATTTTCCGCCGCAGTCTTACGAAGGGTGCACAAGTGATTCATAGGCTTGTTTTCCATAATGATGCTCTGGGTTAAAAGCCGTTTGGGGGGACTTCACTGGTGGCCCAGTGGTTAAGAATCTGCCTGTCAAGGCAGGGGACACAAGTTCGATCCCTGGTCCGGGAAGAGCCCGCATGCTGTGGAGGAGCTAAGCCCATGCACCACAACTACTGAGCCCCCGCGCTCCAGAGCCCACGTGGCGCAACTGCGGAAGCCCGTGTGCCCAGAGCCTGGGCTTGGGAACAGAGACGCCAATGCGATGAGACATCCTCCCTGCTCGCCGCAGCTAGAGAAAGCCCACGCACAGCCATGAGGACCCAGGGCAGCCAAAAATTAAATAAATAATGCATAAAATTTCTTAAAAAGGCAATCTGAGGAGTGGTCATTGAGCAGGGAGATGGGGTTGGCAGAGTGATATGGGAGAGGCCCCTGATCCATCTGCATTCTGGGCTACTTCAGATGTATCTGGAGAGTGAATAGCTTCCATAACTAGGAAACCACCAGAAATGTTGTCTCTCTCATCTATATTTCAAGAAATATTGGGTGGTAGACGGCTTACGCTATGCTGTCTGGCAAAACGCCCACTTGGGCAGTTAAGTCCTGGCTTACGTGCAACAGTAGTATAGTTGGAAGTAGGTTAACATCTTTCTATAATGTATGAAATGCCTGTCATGACACCTGCCACCCAGGGGACAGTCACAGCCCTGATCTGAGACGGGCGGGCTAAGGCAGTGGCAGACTTCTTATGAAATACTGCTTTGGATTTATTCCAGCATCTAGAGGACCAGCCTGAAGACTTGCCAAAGTTCTATTCCATTCACAGGGTCGGGGAGGTTCAGCCTGAGAATCTCCAAAGTGAGTGAAACAGCCACTTTGTGGTCGAGAGTCCACAGGACACCTGCAGCTGGTGTGTCTTTCAACAATGTTATTTCTTGCCGTAGCTGCCAAGATAAGCTGACCAATCACTAAGTCACTGAACATGGACTTTTTTTAACTGCCAGTTTTTAAGTTGGGAGATAAGATAGTGACTTTATTCTCAAAAAAGTATGTTCAGTTCAGCTCAGTCACTCAGTCGTGTCCCACTCTTTGCGACCCCATGAATCGCAGCACTCCAGGCCTCCCTGTCCATCACCAACTTCCGGAGTTCACTCAGACTTGCATCCATTGAGTCAGTGATACCATCCAGCCATCTCATCCTCTGTCGTCCCCTCCTCCTCCTGCCCCCAATCCCTCCCAGCATCACAGTCTTTTCCAATGAGTCAACTCTTCGCATGAGGTGGCCAAAGTACTGGAGTTTCAGCTTTAGCATCATTGCTTCCAAAGAAATCCCAGGGCTGATCTCCTTCAGAATGGACTGTTGGATCTCCTTGCAGTCCAAGGGACTCTCGAGAGTCTTCTCCAACACCACAGTTCAAAAGCATCAATTCTTCAGTGCTCAGCTTTCTTCACAGTCCAACTCTCACATCCATACATGACCACAGGAAAAACCATAGCCTTGACTAGACGAATCTTTGTTGGCAAAGTAATGTCTCTGCTTTTGAATATGCTGTCTAGGTTGCTCATAACTTTTCTTCCAAGGAGTAAGCGTCTTTTAAATTCATGGCTGCAGGCACCATCTGCAGTGGTTTTAAAACTCAAAAGCATAAAGTCTGACACTGTTTCCACTGTTTCCCCATCTATTTGTCATGAAGTAATGGGACCAGATGCCATGATCTTCGTTTTCTGAATGTTGAGCTTTAAGCCAACTTTTTCACTCTCCTCTTTCACTTTCATCAAGAGGCTTTTTAATTCTTCTTCACTTTCTGCCATAAGGGTGGTATCATCTGCATATCTGAAGTTATTGATATTTCTCCCAGCAATCTTGATTCCAGCTTGTGCTTCTTCCAGCCCAGCGTTTCTCATGATGTAATCTGCATGTAAGTTAAATAAGCAGGGTGACAATATACAGCCTTGACGTACTCCTTTTCCTATTTGGAACCAATCTGTTGTTCCATGTCCAGTTCTAACTGTTGCTTCCTGACCTGCATATAGGTTTCTCAAGAGGCAGGTCAGGTGGTCTGGTATTCCCATCTCTTCCAGAATTTTCCACAGTTGATTGTGATCCACACAGTCAAAGGCTTTGGCATAGTCAATAAAGCAGAAATGGATGTTTTTCTGGAACTCTCTTGCTTTTTTAATGATCCAGTGGATGTTGGCAATTTGATCTCTGGTTCCTCTGCCTTTTCTAAAACCAGCTTGAACATCTGGAAGTTCACGGTGCATGTATTGCTGAAGCCTGGCTTGGAAACTTTTGAGCATTACTTTACTAGTGTGCGAGATGAGTGCAATTGTGCAGTAGTTTGAGCATTCTTTGGCATTGCCTTTCTTTGGGATTGGAATGAAAACTGACCTTTTCCAGTCCTGTGGCCACTACTGAGTTTTCCAAATTTGCTGGCATATTGGGTGCAGCACTTTCACAGCATCATCTTTCAGGATTTGAAATAGCTAAACTGGGGTTCCATCACCTCCACTAGCTTTGTTCATAGTGGTGCTTCCTAAGGCCCACTTGACTTCACATTCCAGGATGTCTGGCTCTAGGTGAGTGATCACACCATCGTGATTATCTTGGTCGTGAAGATCTTTTTTGTATAGTCTTCTGTGTATTCTTGCCACCTCTTCTTAATATCTTCTGCTTCTGTTAGGTCCATACCATTTCTGTCCTTTATTGAGCCCATCTTTGCATGAAATATTCCCTTGGTACCTCTAATTTTCTTGAAGAGATCTCTAGTCTTTCCCATTCTGTTGTTTTCCTCTATTTCTTTGCATTGATCCCTGAGGAAGGCTTTCTTATCTCTTCTTGCTATTCTTTGGAACTCTGCATTCAGATGCTTATATCTTTCCTTTTCTCCTTTGCTTTTCGCTTCTCTTCTTTTCAGTTACTTGTAAGGCCTCCTCAGATAGCCATTTTGCTTTTTTGGGTTTCTTTTCCATGGGGATGGTCTTGATCCCTGTCCCCTGTACAATGTCACGAACGTCCGTCCATAGTTCATCAGGCACTCTGTCTATCAGATCTAGTCCCTTAAATCTATTTCTCACTTCCACTGTATAATCATAAGGGATTTGGTTTAGGTCATACCTGAATGGTCTAGTGATTTTCCATACTTTTTTCTATTTAAGTCTGAATTTGGCAATAAGGAGTTCATGATCTGAGCCGTAATCAGTTCCTGGTCTTGTTTTTGTTGACTGTATAGAGTTCTCCATCTTTGGCTGCAAAGAATATAATGAGTCTGATTTCAGTGTTGACCATCTGGTGATGTCCATGTGTAGAGTCTTCTCTTGTGGCCCTTCTTCCTGGCACTGGTTTGGGAGCACTTGGTGGAATCAGAATTGGTGATAGATCCCTGTGGCCTGTGTAGAGAATGCTTGCCTTTTCTATAGAACAGGGATCTATAGCCTGCTTGTCCCTAAGGGCTTTCAGATTATAATTTAGTAAATTAAAAAAGAAGACTACCCACACCCCTGTTTTGACGCATCTGGAAACCTAATATGTTCTTGTTTCTGTTTAGTCACTAAGTCATGTCTGACTCTGCTACCCTGTGGACTATAGCCTGCCGGGCTCCTCTGTACATGGTGTTCTCCAGACAAGAATACTGGAGTGGGTAGCCATTTCTTTCTTCAGGGAATCTTCCTGACCCAGGGATGTCTCCTGCATTGGCAGGCAGATTCTTGACTGCTGAGCCACCAGGGAAAACAGTATACTCCTTAGAATACCTCTGCTGCTAGTGCCAGCTTTCATGGTATTATAGTGCAACTTCTGCATAAAAATGGGCTTCCCTGGTGGCTCAGAGGTTAAAGCATCTGCCTGGAATGTGGGAGAGCAGGGTTCAATCCCTGGGTCTGGAAGATCCGCTAGAGAAGGAAATGGCAACCCACTCCAGTACTCTTGCCTCGAGAATCCCATGGAGGGAGGAGCCTGGTAGGGTACAGTCCATGGGGTCGCAAAGAGTCAGACATGACTGAGCGACTTCACTCACTTTCTGCATAAAAATAAGCTTATCCAGAAATGTGTATACACGGACTTCCCTGGTGGTCTAGTGGTTAAGAATCTACCTGCCAATGTAGGGGACACAGATTTGATCCTTGGTCCAAGAAGATTCCATGTGCCACAGAGCAACTAAGTCTGTGTACTACAGGTACTGAGCCCACATGCCTAGAGCCTGTGCTCAGCGACAAGAGAAGCCTCCGCAGTGAGAAGCCCTTCGCGGCAACTAGGAGTAGTCCACGTGCAGCATGAGGACCCAGCACAGATACAAATAAAATCCGGGAAAAAGCAGATAAAAGCTAATTAAAGCCATGAAATTAAAAGACGCTTGCTCCTCGGAAGAAAAGCTGTGACCAACCTAGACAGCATATTAAAAAGCAGAGATGTTACTTTGCCAACAAAGGTCCGTCTAATCAAAGCTACAGTTTTTCCAGTAGCCGTGTATGGATATGAGAGTTGGACCATCAAAATAGCTGAGCGCCGAAAAGTCTATGCTTTTAAACTCTGGTGTTGGAGAAGACTCTTGAGAGTCCCTTGGACAGCAAGGAGACCAAACTAGTCCATCCTAAAAGAAATCAGTCTTGAATATTCATTGGAAGGACTGTTACTGAAGCTTCAATACTTTGGCCATCTGATGTGATGAGCCAACTCATTGGAAAAGACCCTGATGCTGGGAAAGATTGAAGGTGGGAGGAGAAGGGGATGACAGAGGATGAGATGGTTGGATGGCATGACCGACTCAATGGACAGGAGTTTGAGCAAACCCTGGGAGTTGGTGATGGACAGGGAAGCCTGGTGTGCTGCAGTCCATGGGGTCGAAAAGAGTCGGACACGACTGAGTGACTGAACTGAAAGTTGTAAACAAGCCTGTCTTGTTCTGGGATGATTTCTTCCTCAGGGGAGGCATGTAGTGCCACTGTCTCTGGTGCAAGAGCCTCATTCATAATTCGCTGATTCCTTATGTGATGTGTTGACCTGAGGAATTCAGACTTGTGATTTTTTAAGCATTTTTTTTTTCAAGCAAATAAACGGTGTGCATCCCGAGTGGAAGGTCTAATAAGTGAAGCAGCCTACAGTTTGGGGAACTCTTTTGAAAAAAGGAAAAAAACAAAAGGACAATATTCAGAGTGCGACTAGGTGGAATCACAGTGACAGTATTATCAATGTAGCACTGTGAAAATGTACCTGGTACATCTTCTTTTGGAAAGTAATTTGGCAGGAGCTATCTAACACCTTTAAATGTACATATTCTTCTAGCAAGTAATTCCACTGTGGGGAATTTACCTAAAAACATAACCAAAGACAGAGAAAAAATTGATCTGCAAGTGTGTTCAACAGAATGGAAAATAGAAAACAACCTAAATGTCCCAACAAAAGGGGCTGGTCAAGCAAATGGGGCCATTAAAAGCCAGGCTATGGAAGGAGAGTTAATGCCATTGTGAAAATAGAAAGCTGTAAAGCAGTATGCCCAACAGATTAATTCTGTATCAAAAAGCAACCACATGTACGTGCATATTTACATAGTTAAATACGTACCTGTATAAATGCACACATATAACACTATAAAACACATACCAGAATACTTAATGATTGATTGTGGTGATGGATGATGGCGGCTTTTTTTTTTTTAATGACTTTATTTGGCTGCACCTTGTCTCAGTTGCAGCACACAGGATCCTCAGTCTTTGCTGTGGCACGTGGGAACTCTTAGTTTCAGCATGTGAGATTTAGTTCTCTGACCAGGGATCGAACCTGGGCCCCTGGCATTGGGATCTTGGGGTCTTCATTACTGGATCACCAGGGAAGTCCCTACTTTCATCTTTAATCTTTTCTGTTTCATCCAAATATTCTAAAATAAATATAGGTAACTGATGTTAACAGAATAAATAAATGCTGTTAAAAGGGGGAAAGATGATCACCTTTTACTAGGTACAGAATATTCTAAGGATGGTAGGAGCTTTCACCGGACATAACAGAATTAGAGGCAGTTAGGAGAAGGCAATGGCACCCCACTCCAGTACTCTTGCCTGGAAAATCCCATGGATGGAGGAGCCTGGTAGGCTGCAGTCCATGGGGTCGCTAGGAGTTGGACACAACTGAGTGACTTTGTTTTCACTTTTCACTTTCCTGCATTGGAGAAGGAAATGGCAACCCACTCCAGTGTTCTTGCCTGGAGAATCCCAGGGACGGGGGAGCCTGGTGGGCTGCCGTCTATGGGGTCGCACAGAGTCGGACACGACTGAAGCGACTTTAGCAGCAGCAGGCCAGCAAATGCAGGAGGTATAGGAGATGCAGGTTTGATCCCTGGGTTAGGAAGATTTCCCCAGAGAAGGGAGTGGCAACCCACTCCAGTATTTTTGCCTGGGCAGTCCCATAGATGGAGGAGCCTGGTGGGCTATAGACCATGGGGTTGCAAAGAGTCGGACACAACTGAGCAGCTGAGACCACACACACACATACACATGTGCCGACAGAAGCGGCAGCAGTGGTGCCCATGGGGGATATGGGTTAAGTCACCCTCAGCCTCCCTCTCCGCCCATCACCACCGCGCTAGATAACTGTTCATTAAGGTGGTAGAGCTTTGGAAGTAGCTTTGTGTGTTGCCTGGTCTCTGTAGAAGATTGTGGCCTGTGAGATCCACACCTTCTCAGGGGCTCCGGGGCAGGCACTGTCAGCCCCACAGCAAGTGGACTTGCAGGCCTCTCTGCAAAGGGTTCACTCCATTGGATTTCGTATGGCAAATGATATCTGAAGAGTCTCAGAAATGAGGCCATGTGTCCAGAGCTTCTGCACAGATCACAGGAGGGGCACGTACGTGTTTGGGCAAATCATGGGCGTTGTTATGGGGGGCAGACCCTAACCTGGCAGAAGAGGCTCCTGCCCTGTGAAGCCATCGGCGCGGCAGCAGCACGTCGGAGCTGACGAGATAAGCAGACGTGTCGGTCCTCTGCAGCAGATTCTTCCAGTAAACCTGTTTTTCCCCGCTCCCTGAAGGGCTACCTCCTCCCCCGCTCCTCCTTCACCATTATTTTTATGATTCCCTATACTTGGCTTTTCTTTGAGCATTTCATGATGCTGACTGCTTCCTCTTTGAAAATTTTCCTGGCCTCTTGGTTCCATCATCTGTCCGCAACTATGGAAGGTCATTGCAAGCTCGTGAGTTAGCCTGCCCATTGCATGGATGCTGGCAGAAGACACGAGACTCTTGGATCAGAGACAAAGGACTCTGTTACTCATCCCCCAGTAGGCAGCCTGAGTTTCATGTCTGCAACACTTGCCCAAGTCCTGGTGGGAAGTGTGGGGTGGATCTCGGCGGGGTTTACACACAGCTGGTCTGTGCCATCGCTTGGGATCTCCACACTTAGGAAACTCTAGTCTTTTATTATTACCTTTGAGATCTAATTTGCAAGGCATAAAGCTCAGTAAGTCTACACCTGTATGGGTTTTAGTGTGTCTACAGAGTCATGGCACCATAGCCAGAAGCTCTTTCTTTCCTCTTTTTCACCTGCAGGGACCCCAGACTTTAATTAAAGTTCCTTTAGGGTGACTTAGGAGATGGACATCTAGCTGGGGTTTGGATCTGCATGGGGTTGGGTTCTCTTAGGTTCGTCCGCACCAGGTGCATGGTCCTTACCTTCCACCATCCTGTGCAACTCATCTCTGACGACTGTAGGCATCTCTGACCTGGAAATGTCCCCTCATGTGTGTTCTTTGCGCCTTTACTTACTAAAGCACCTTTTAAATATATATATGTGTGTGTGTATATATATATATGTGTGTGTGTGTGTATATATATATGCATATATAACATGTATATATTATAATATTGAAATATAAATATTATAATATTAAAATATATATAATATATATTTTTTGACTTCCCTGGGGCTTAGTTGTGGCTTGTGGACTCTTCAATCTCCACTGAAGCTTGTGGGGTCTTTTTCAGTTGTGGCACGTGGGATCTGGCTCCCTGTGGTACCAGGGATCCAACCTGGGCCCTCTGCATTGCGAGCATGGAGTCTTAGCCACTGGACCACCAGGGGAGTCCCTGCTCCTTTAATTCCTGATATCTTGTCTTCAGCACTTTCCCTCGGCCCACTCCCTATTTATGCACACTGGGATTTGAGCCAGCTCACCCCTGCCCTGGCACATGGGCGCTGGGAGGAAGAGTGGTGGGCCTGCTTCTTGCCCTCATGGAACTTTCTTTCAACAGTGGAGACAGATGTTAAGCAACTAATCACAGACTTAAATGTTTCATCACACATGTGACGAGGTTCCCAGGGGGTGAAAGAGTTTGCTGAGGAGGTGGGGAGCAGGGAGGGGTGGGAGTACTATGAGTCTCAGAGAAGCACCCTCGGAAGAAGTGGCCTGTGAGCAGAGTTCAGAAAAGTGAACTGAAAATAGTCAGAAGGCCGCCCAGGGCGGTGGCCCGTGCACAGACCCTTCGGCACTGGCTCATCCTCTTTGTTCAGGGCGGACGGATCCCTGTGGGGCTTCTGCCAGGACCTTCCTGCCGCTGCAGGAACTCCAAACCCAGAAATCAACCTGAACTGGGCAGTCAGCCATGCGTGCAGTGGTCCCTTGGGAGGTCTTGAGCATAGCTAATCAAAAATGATTTATGTCCACTTCAATTTCTTTTAACTTTTAATAAAGAATAATCAAAAGCTATTCTGTAGAGATTGCCAAAGAGGTACAAACATGGTCTTAAGAGAATCAATGGGCCAGATTTTAGCAAGTTGCTAAATGTCATGGTATTGAAGCAAGCAGTATGACTAGAAAAGAATTTTCATCACGAATGAATTGTGGGAATTTCACCTAAATATTTTCTAGCCAGGAGATTTCTGCAGCAATTGGAGTAATTTTCGACTGGAAATGGTGGCCTAATTTTGCACGGGTGTTTGTGCGCACTCACAGCGCTAGGAGCTCGAATCAGCACACAGGAGGCTTCCAGGCCCCGTGTGTTTGAATGCCTCCTGTAAAGCAGGCGCAATGTCAGTTACACACAGTTTCGTTTTATTAAAGACAGTAATGTTTCCACTTCTGCCGATTATAAATCAATTGCAAGCCTGCATGCACTCCCTGTAATAATGACAGCCGTTTTTGCAGGCTGTGTCTTATCTCTTTGTGAAGAGAATAGTGTCCTGATACAGGAGCAGAGACGATGGGGAACTGCAGAGTGGCAAGGCCATTATAGCTGCCTTGATAGCTAATCAGGTGATATGAAAACAGGAGAGTCTCCCTGGCATCAGGTTGCTTTTCTTGTCTTCCTTTCTAGATAGTTCCTGAAGATAGAGGGGTTTTGCCTGGGTGTAAAAGGATGCACAAATGCCACAGGGTCAGAAATGTTCAGATTTAGGCCTTTGCAACCCCTGCTCTTGCAGAGTCTGCGCTCTCAGAACAAGCTGGCTTATTCCACGTAACACAAAACAAACTAAGGGAAGGTGGAGTTTGAATTGTTTTAAAGGAGAGCGAGAAACAGATGGAAGAGGCGAAAGGGAAAACAGTTTCTAAAGGAATTATTGCCACAATGGGAGAGACATGGGTATAAAAATGGGATTAAGCAGGACTACCAGTGAGGCTACAAAAAGACCTTTGTTCAGCTTAGAACACACGTGCCCTCCTGGGTGGATAGATTGGAAAAAGATTCCCTCTCTGGGCATGTGCAGCCCCAAGGAATATAGCAGGCAGACAGAGCCTTTGGGCAAAGCAAACAGGTAACTCTTCTCCAGGTGGATTTGGTCCGCCTGTGGTCACGACGCCTGCTTTGCCAATAGAGCAGCGTCTGGATTGGGGTGCCACACCTGTGGCCCCTGGCTCGACATCCTTGGTGTAATGACCAGTCGCTCAACCTCAGGACGTGGCCTGGATTTAAGGAATGTTTACATGTTTCGGGGTATTATCTGGACCCTTGCCTAACAATGAGGGACGTAAGATGACATTAGCCTTCAAGTCTTGGAGATGTAGGACAAGGCCAGCAGACTCAGCGTCACTCCAGAACTTGTTATAAATGCGGATTATCTCGGACTTACCTGGTGGTCCAGTGGTTAAGGATCCATCAGCCAGTACGGGGCACACGGGTTTGATCCCTGATCCGGGAAGATTCCACCTGCCACGGGGCAGCTAAGCCCACAGCTAATGAGTCCACGTGCCTAGAACCCGTGCTCCTCTTTAAGAGAAGCCACAGCAGTGAGAAGCCTGCTTACCACAACTAGAGAAAGCCTATGTGCCGCAAAGATGACCCAGCACAGCCAAAAAATAAAATTTTTTGAAAATTAAGTGCAGAATATCTAGCCTCACCCCTGACCTACTGAGTCACCTTGGAGGTGATTCTTACATATGCTAACATTTGAGAGCCGCTGCTTTAGACTGATAGAGTTGGGGTAAGAAAACCACCCAAGACTGGTAGCACATTGGCTGTGGTGTCTCTTAATAATACATCCAGAAAGTCTGCTAGCCAGGAATTCAGGAAGATGTTTTGCCCCTCCCCGCACAGATATTTCTGACTTTGAGACCCCCAAGGTTTCTAGAAAGCTAGGTATCTATCACATCGGTTCCCAAACTGTATTCTGCGGGGCAGTATTTTCCTGCAGGATGGCATTTAATGTTCTTTAAACAAGCAAATGAGTTCCTGCAACACTGCACACTACCCTCCTCACAGTGTCGCAGTTGTGTACTGGCCAGCAGCTGGCTGATGTGATTAAGGCCTCAGTGTCTAGAATCAGATCACTTGGGTCCACATCCTAACTCCAGCATCATTCCACATAGTCTTGTAAGGTTTTGTTCCTCGTCCTATGGTTCATGGACCAGCATCATCGACAAGACTTGGAAACTTGCTGGAAATGAAGCATATCAAGGGATTTTCATGGTGGTCCAGTGGTTAAGACTCCACACTCCCATTGCAGTGGGCCAGGGTTCGATTCCCGGTGAGGAAACTAGATCCCGCCTGCCCAGACTAAAGATCCTTTGTGCCGGAACCAAGACCCAGCTCAGCCAAATAAATAAATTTTTAAAAAAATGAATTATGTCAAGTAATTCAGCACAGACTCAAGGAATCAGAGTCTGCATTTTTAAGAGATTCCCTAGGTGGTTTATATGCACATTAATATGAGAAGTACTATTCTAAATCATTCAGAAAACTATGATCATGGCATCTGGTCCCATCACGTCATGGCAAATAGATGGAGGAAAATGGAAGCAGTGACAAATTTTATTTTCTTAGGCTCCAAAATCCCTGCAGACAATGACTGCAGCCATGAAATTAAAAGGCACTTGCTCCTTGGAAGAAAAACTATGATCAACCTAGACAGCATATTAAAAAGCGGAGACATCTGAGAGGCACGAGATGTTTTAGACTTACTAAAGGCAAATTCTTTTGGGGAGTTGGAAATTATTAGTATAGTGGGTTGGTTAGGAATTATATTGGTGAAGGGATTTTCATTTGTTGTGCCAAGGTGTCTTAGGTCAAACCTCTGCTGACCGACTAGCTTGTGTAACAGGATTATCCATACTCCTGCCACATGATTGTTTACTACCTCTCAACCATAAATAGTACAGAGAGTTTTGGAGTTTTTTTTTTTAGATATTTTAAAGTCTTAATTAGCATAGGGCTTTTCTAGCATAGGCACCTGGGAATATATTAATCAATGTATTTGGAATATAGAAAAGGAAATATAGTAGTTTTAAGGTTAGCAATACTAGACTTTTGAGTTAATGAATTTTCTCTTTGTAATAGATCACTGTACTTTGTTATAAATCACTGTGTCCTTGCTATGTAAAAATGTAACTTTATCACTATCTTAAGACTAAGTAGATCTTAAGGGGAACATTGGTGAAAGGATTTTCGTTTGTTGGGCTGATGTTTGCTGCTAAATCTCCATGTTCCCTGCCCTTATAATGAATATAACTAGCATATAGGAGAAATAAGTGTTAACCTTTAAGCATACAGGAGAAATAAGTATTAACCTTTAAGAATAATCATGTTAACCTTGGGTTAAATAAATTCCTTTCTTGATTGTAACTCACTACACCCTCACCCTATAGGAATGCAACTTTATTTGGAGGGTGGTGCCTGGTTTAAGAAAAAACACCCTTGGAAAAAATAAGTTTTTGGTTATCAGAAAGAAAGGATCATAAAGTGTCAGCAGGTCTCATGGCCAGAAGATGATGTAAAATCCTAAGACCTTTTTATGAAGCACCTGATTTTGATAAAGGTCAGGACTGCTAACCCCGCGTGACTCTGTATTCATCATATATGCAAAAAAAAAAAGCGGAGACATTACTTTGCCAACAAAGGTCCATCTAGTCAAAGCTGTAGTTTTTCCAGTAGTCATGTATGGATGTGAGAGTTGAACTATAAAGAAAGCTGAGCACCGAAGAATTGGTGCTTTTGAACTGTGGTGTTGGAGGAGACTCCAATTTATTGGACAGCAAGGAGATCCAACCAGTCCATCCTAAAGGAAATCAGTCCTGAATATTCATTGGAAGGACTGATGCTGAAGCTGAAACTCCAATACTTTGGCCACCTGATGCAAAGAACTGACTCATTTTAAAAGACTCTGATGCTGGGAAAGATTGAAGGCAGGAGGAGAAGGGGACGACAGAGGATGAGATGGCTGGATGGCACCACCGAGTCAATGCACATGAGTTTGAGTAAACTCTGGGAATTGGTGATGGACAGGGAGGCCTGGAGTGCTGCAGTCCATGGGGTTGCAAAGATTCAGACACAACTTAGTGACTGAACAATGACAACAATTCTAAATCATGTCATTTGACTTCTCTCTGCCTCAGTTTCCTCATTTGAGGAATAGAAATATTCTTAGGACTTATTTCATGCCTTATCATGCATCAGAATCACCTAGAGGGTTTGTGAAAGCAAAAGTGTCCTTCGCCCACCCCCATAGTGTTCTTGGTTTATTAGGTCCTGTGTGGGGACAGAAAATTTGCATTTCTAGCAAGTTCCAGGGGCTGCTAATGCGGTGAGTCTGGGGACCATCCTTGGAGAACCACACTCTAGATAATTCTAAGAGCATTGCTCATTCTCTGCTGCCCATGTTTTCTTCCTTGAAGGATGCTATTTTAATACTTGACTTTATGTTTTGCCCTTTTTGCTGTTTTGTTGGAATCTTAGCACTGGCCTATAAATTCTTCTGGGCAGAAATTATACCTTCCACATTCCACACTCTCTTATTTTCTGTTTTGTTAAATAATGAGTACATTTCCAGTGTGATTAATAATAGAATAAGGGAAAGGGAAAAGACAACTACCAACCCCAATAAACAGCCTCCACAAACATATAGCAGCCCTCGAATTCTCATTAAAATGAACATTTCTCCCAGGTTCCCAGGTCACATTGATGCTGCTAGTCTACGCCCCACCATTTGAAAAGGACTTTTCCTAGGAACTTTAGGTGGGTTAAGCATAGGCCACTTAACACAATGCCTGACCCAGACTGAGCATTGAGCTATGTTCGTTAATGTGACTTCTACTTAATAAACACTCAGACAGATCCCATGCTTTGAACAAAATATTTATCAAACTCTGTTATGGAACTTTATTCACAGGGGATATACTGACTTTTCAGAAGAAGCAGTGTGTTATTGCAGGGGTGCTTGAGCTTCCCACGTTGTCAGTGTTCTACAGAAATCAGTTCCTAGTCTCTCTCTTTAAAAAAAAAAAAATTAAACATAGATTCAGGAGCAGACAACCAGCAAATCTCAAGGCAGTGGCTCATGAGCTTTCCAGAGACCCTGTGGGAGGAGGGCATGGCAACCCACTCCAGTATTCTTGCCTGAAGAATCCCACAGACAGAGGAGCCTGGCAGGCTACAGTCCATGGGGTCACAGAGGGTCGGACACGACTGAAGCGACTTAGCATATCATATAAAGTACTGGCGGAAGAGGCAGAGATAGGAAAGTGCTGGGTAGAATGGGGCAAAGTATGCTTTACGAGCCAGTGCCCCCAGACCATGCTTCTGTCTGGGGAACCCAACCTAAGACACTGTTTTGAGTGCCCACTGGGAAATTGATTCAGTTGAGTCATCGACTAGAAGATGATTCATTTTATAACAGATATAGCTCTCAAACACTTGCCACAAGAAGAGGCGTGCCTGGAACTTTCGGAGGAAGGGTGTACTTGTGGGTGAAAAATATTACAGGCGGCAAAAGAAGAGTTCCAAGAGGACGAAGCGGTGACATGGGCCTGAGGGTCTGGCAGAATTTCCCACAGGCTTCAGCGTGCACCGTCTGTGTCCTGTGCCACTCTGCCTTTTCCCGGGACTTTGACTTCCCCTCACTGTCCTGCTCCTCCTGAGCATCCCAGCATCTGAACCCTGTGCACGTACATGGCGTTCAGTGTCGTGGCTGGAAGCCTTTACTCTCTCCTCTTGTCTCCAGGCTGTGGTCCACTTCAGGCTTTTGGCATCCCGCCTGCGTCCACTCAAACCTATCCATTGCCTGAGTCGTTTCCTGCACAATAAAATTTCCTTTGTTTCCTCCCCTTTTCTTCTCTGCCTCTGTCTGGGGCTGACAGTGGCGGGGACTTGTGCTTCTTACTCATCCTCTCTGCTTTAAATCCCTTCTCCGTGCTGCCCCAGCGTTCTGGCCTCTGAGCCTCTCACCACCCCTGGTCTTCTGGAATCCCTTGTGATCTCTGCCTCTGGGCTCCTCCTGGGTGACTGCTCAGTCGCCTTGACCTTGAGCCTCTGTTTGCCCTTGCGTGTGGCCTCATCTCTCTGAACCTCACCTCCACGGCTCCTTGCCCCGGTCCATCACAGCGCTGCTGCCTTTCATGGCTCTGGGCCCCCAGCTTGTCCCTGTCTGGCTGTTGCCTGCTCCCAATATGACAAATGTGATTATCAAAAGGCCTGTTTTTCCAGAGATTTTATAAGACAACCCACAATTTCTTATTCTTCCATAGGAGAAAGCCTGGTGGTTTCAGTAGCTAAACAGAAAAAATGTAAATGGTTCAAGGGGATGCACTTAATCTTCGCTGGAATCTGACATCATTAAGAAGAAAAGTGAAATAATCCTGGAGGAGACATCAACATAAGATTTAAACTTGAAAACATTAATATTTTTGCACTTAAATTAGTCCTTTGCTGTTTGTGTTAATTCCTTATTTCTGATGTAACAAGTTCCGCAAACTGAGTGGATTAAAACAATGGAAGCGTGTTACTTTACAGTTGTGGAGATCAGAAGTCAGAAATGGGTCTTATGGGCTAAAATCGAGGTGTCAGTGGGCTGTGCTCCTTCTGGAGGTTCCAGGGGAGACTCTCTCCCCTTACCCTTCCCAGCTTCTGGGGGCCACCCCGCCCTGCATTCCTTGGCTCATGGTTACTTCCTTCGTCTTAAGGAGGTCACATAACTCTGACCTCTGCCTCTGTCGCCCTGTCTCTTTCTCTGACTTTGACCATCCAGCCTTCCTCTTCTGCATATAAGTCCTTTCGTTTGATTCAGAATCTCTCTCCATCTCCGTAATCACATCTTCAGAGTCCCTTTTACTATGTAAAGTGATGTATCTGCAGGCTCTAAGGATTAGAACATAGACATCTTTGAAGGGCTGTTATCCACTTTACCCCACTTCACCTCTAATTTCATGGTTAATTTAGAGCAGCAATCCCCCAGCTTTTAGGCACCAATGACTGGTTTTGTGAAAAGCAGATTTTTTTCCACAGACCTTGGGGCTGGGGGTATGGTTTCAGGATGATTCAAGCACATTACATTTATTGTGCACTTTATTTCTATTATTATTAGATCAGTTTCATTTCAGATCATCAGGCGTTAGATCCCAGAGGTTGGGGACTCTTGATTTAGAGAGCGCCACTGACACCAGAATATGCTTCTGGTTAAATGTTTTCCATGCCTTCTCATGTATTTGTCACGATAACTCCATACAGCAAGCCCCAGTATCAGATCCATGGTTTAAATGAGGAGCTGAAGGCCAGAAAAAGGAACTTGCCTGCCTGAATTTGCACAAATGGTATTCACTTGCACTTGTTTTCCTATCAGTTATTGTAACTTGCTGCTGTGAAACAGGGACTTCTTCAAACCCAGAATATCACATCTAAGATTCAGGATGGTAAAGACAAACATGTTTTATTAAAAATGTTGATTCTAGAAATGTTTATCAAGTCAAGAGGCATCAGGGCATGGTGCTGGAGATGAAAAGAGCAAAGTCCTGCCCTCGGGCAGCTAACAGTCTATTGAGGGAAACGTTTGTTAGAGAAATTGCATGGCGAGTTTGTACCGTACATAGGAGAGTGAGGAGCTTTCGAGAAGGTGATGCGACAGTCAAGGGCACCTACTGGAGATGCTAATGAGCTGCACCTGGGCTTGAAGGCAGCGCGAGTCTCTCCAGGCAGACAGGAGGCGTCAGGCAGTGGAAGAAGCATGTGCCAAGGAGGAGAGGCGTTGAAAAGCCCCCATCCACAATGTGCCTGGGGGACAGATTGGTCCATGTAGGGGGCACTCAGAAACTGTGGGTGGGGTACCAGCACACCAGCTGTTTATTACCACTTTGTGGGCTATATTTTTCACTGACTTACCTAAATCTGCTCTTGGGGATACCCTGTGGGTTTTGCTCAAGAGATGAACAAAAATGGGAGGAAGTTTAAAGGGCTAAGTGCCAACCCCATATGCAGATGAGCAAGGAGCCAAGGTGTTTAGAAGGGGCTGTGCCCTCTTCCTGTGGGCAGGCAGCTGCCCTCTCGCATCAGCTCCCTAGCAAAGTTTATTCTTGAATCATGTCACCTACCGATATCAGCAATGGAGACTCATTATGGGAAGTCATGGGCCCCAGGGGTGTGGGGGAGGGTGGGTGGAGCTTCCACGCTGGCAGTGTGTGATAGCATGATTTCTTGCTCCTCTCCTCTGTCCTGCAGCAATGGAATGGAAGGGACACGGCCCTCATGGTTACCCGTGTGGTCAACCACAGGCGTTTCTCGGCAACAGTCAGTGTGGCAGACACGACCCAGCGAAGCGTGAGCAAGTATCGCTGTGTGATCCGCTCTGACGGCGGCTCCGGTGTGTCCAACTATGCCGAGCTGATCGTGAAAGGTGAGTGCCACCACCCAGGTGGTTGGTCTCATGGGGATCCTTTGGCCCCAAGCTTGCATTTTGGGAAGAGCTAAGACTGCTGTTTTCTTATCTGCGGTTCCTTCACTCATTCCATAGAATGAAACAGCTTTAAATTCTCCCCATCAACCCACTTCAAAAAAAATAAAGTTACTGCAAAATCATGCAATATTTCACTGTCATCCAAAGTTGAGTCTTAGACGTAAGATCTGTACATGAAAGCTTATGGGGTAGATGACATGGAAGACGTCTCTAAATTTGGCTTTTTTTTTTTGTTTTTTTTTTGCATTTAAATTTAGAGTGAGCCAATGTCCTTGTGCTTTGGTGGCATTCTGTTACAGTGATCAAGAAAACAATTGTTTCTAAGGGATATTTTATTGAAAACTTGATATAGTGACAATATTTTAGAAGGACTTTTGAAATAAATAACCCCCCACCCCACTGACTTTGAATCAATTTTTTCCCAGTTTTCTTGTTCACCTTGAGGTATCTTTGATGTGTTTTTCCATGAAAATATGTACATTGTCCCTTTTCTGCTCTTTCAAGGAGCTGGATATTCCATTCATTTTTAAAAGACTCTATAATCTTTGTTATAGTGTTAATGGTTGTGTGCTATTTCATCAAGTTCATCATAATCATCCTATTTTTAAAAATCTCTGTCTTCATTTAGATAATTCCAGGTGCTTTTGTTTTTATCTTTCCTTTGTGCATGCAACAATTAACACCTCAATTGAGTTCTTCCAAAGAGAATATTTTTATTCTACTAAACCAGATTATTTCCTTGGATAAATTCCCTAGGGGTAGAGTTGTTAGGCCAGAGAATATAAGCATCTTTTTGGATTTTTCTTTGTGTTGCAATATTGCTTTTGAAAAAAAAAAATAGGTTGACAGCTTATACTGGAAAACAGCAGTGTATGGATGTTCTCATTTTCCAGCATTATGTTCACCGGTTAAAATTTTAATATAACGTAATTTAGTGAATGAAATAGTGAAGCTGTTCATCTTAACGCTAGCTGCAGAATGATACCCAGTGTGTTTGAAGACAGAAGCATTGTTCAACCCCTGAGAAGGCTCCTGAGTTGGTTCCCTTGGGCAAAGGATGGGTTGGTGTGGAACCTTGACCTCTCTTTGCCTGCCTGTGTAATGATGACCTTTCCTGGGTGAGTCTGCCGTCTGAGACTCTCTCTCCTGTGATGTCCTGACTCCAGACGGGTATTCACATGGCTGCACATTTGTTGATCATCAGATCTCGGCTTGACTGTCAACATGCCGTCTTCTCTGAGAGAATCACCCTCTCCTAGCTCCCCGCCATTCTCACGGTCACGTTCTATCACTCTTCACATTTCCAAATTCTGTATTTTTCTTCATTTAGTTGGCAGTTTTGTGTCCCCCCTTAGGATATAAGCTCAGCGGAGTTTGGGCCATCTTCCATGTGTTTCGTGGCTCACAGTCAGCCCCCTGAGCTTAGCAGAGCGCCTGGCCTGTGTGCTGAGCGTGCCAAGCCGTCTGAGAGCACCAGTGTTCCACGGCTTTGCCCTGCACGATCAGTCGTTTCATACGACTCGACCTTAAAATATGTGCTGAGTGGTGGATCAGCGAATGAGTTATTGGCCTCAGCAGGAATTCATCTCTTCGTTGGAATTCTATGAACACTTAAGGTGAAGATCAACAAATTGAGTGGTTATGAACGGAACAACTAGCAGGCAAAACAAGCATCTTTAAAATAGTTTACACTGCGTGCCGATATAGATCAAAGAAGCTATCACTTCGATCCTCCTGTTAGGCTCGTTTCTTGACTTTTTGGCCCATAAGGTTGATCTGTGTGACAAAGTGGGCTTTGCAGGTCTTTCCTGTAGTCAGTGAATATGTTACCCCTGCGCGGTGCTTTCTGGACGCTCACTATACCTGTTGTATGGTGATATCCCACACAGCAACGGAAGCCTCCCTCCCCATCCTGAGAATGGACTGCGTTTTCTCCTGTTGTCCCGGTCTCACTAGCTCCTTGCCGTGCCCGGCGCAGCGTTGGTAATGAGTGGATTGGTTGAAGGACCTCTGGGGCCAGTGTCGGGCTCTGAACTAACTGTTCACATGCAGACAAAGGGAGTCAGAGAACGCTCCATTTCGTCTTTCCTTATGTCCCCAGGTGTGAAGAAGGAGGTGTGGGGCCAAATCCAGGGGCCTCTTGGACAGAGGATGTGGTTTCCATGGTGAAGCATCATGGCCTTTGTTTGGAGGGGTGGCCAGGGTGTCCTGGGGCTGGGGTTTGTCCTTTGCTGGCTGTGTTCCTTGGGTTTGAGTTCAGCCTGGAGGGGGTAGTACCCTGATGCACTCCAGGAGCTATGGATCTGCTCTGCCCCTCCCCAGCAGCCCCCACCACTCCATTTTAAGGGGTGCACTGGGTGCCGTCCTTCAGAAGTCTCCTCCCTCGTGGGTGAAGGTGGATTTGCGCTCCTGGTGATGGATCCTGTTTGGTTGCACCTTATTGAAATCCTTTATGGAATATCGCATTTTCTTACTGCCTGTTTTTGTTCCCTGTTGCACTTCTTCTCTTTTTACATTCACTTGGGGGTCAGCTAGAAACTAGACCCCTTGAATGTAGAAGTCTCTTCACATTCATGATCTTATTTAGTCCTGACTGCGGCTTGCACCTTGGTTTTATTTTAATTCATTTTACAGCTGTAGGAGCACAGCCAGGTTGAGACAGAGACAGGTCCTTAGGGGCAGAGCGGGGGTTGGCCCAGGGGCTGGATCATGCTATTTAGGTCTCACCTGGAGGGCCTGAGGCTTGTGGCCTTGTCAGCATCTGGTAGCATCATGTCCTGAACAGTGTCAAAAACATCCAGACAGCAGGCTGGGCTCATAGCAGGGGTCCCTTGACCTGTTGCTAACTTGAGTTTTTAACTCATGCATCAGACTTCCGCTGTTCCCTTCCTTTCTGGAGTGGGATACCAACTGCCAGATTCCTGGAGAAATGGATTTAACCCTTGCCTACACACACAGACACAGACACAGACACAGACACACACAGACACACACACACACACACACACACACGCCACTCCCCTTATGGTTCAGTGGCTGAGACTGTGTACTCCCAATGCAGGGGACCTGGGTTCGATCCCTGATTTTATTTTCTTAGGCTCACTGTGGATGGTGAGCCCCAAAATCACTGTGGATGGTGACTGCAGCCATGAAATTAAATTGCTCCTTGGAAGA
Organism: Ovis aries; assembly: GCF_016772045.2. Classification (NCBI taxonomy): domain Eukaryota; kingdom Metazoa; phylum Chordata; class Mammalia; order Artiodactyla; family Bovidae; genus Ovis; species Ovis aries. Next base: position 71,370,439 of record NC_056066.1, on the reverse strand, counting down.
AAAGCTATGACAAACCTAGACAGTGTATTAAAAAGCAGGGACATCACTTTGCTGACAGAGAGCTGTATAGTCAAAGCTTTGGTTCTTCCAGTAGTCATGTATGGTTGTGAGAGTTGGACCATCAAGAAGGCTGAGCACCAAAGAATTGATGCTTTCGAACTGTGGTGCTGGAGAAGACTCTTGAGAGTCCAAGGTACTGCAAGGAGATCCAACCAGTCCATCCTAAAGGAAATCAGCCCTGAATATTCACTGGAAGGACTGATGCTGAAGCTCCAATACTTTGGCCACCTGATGGGAAGAACTGACTCATTTCCTGATGCTGGGAAAGACTGAAGGCAGAAGGAGAAGGGGACGACAGAGGATGAGATGGTTGGGTGGCATCATTGACTCGATGGACATGAGTTTGAGCAAGCTCCGGGAGTTGGTGATGGAAAGGGAGGCCTCGTGTGCTACAGTCCATGGGGTCACGAGGAGTGGGCCACCACTGAGTGACTGAACTGAGCTGAACTGAGGTAGATGGGGCAGGACACTTGTCCCAGGGCACGATCTTGTTCCCATATCTGTGGCCCTGGAGAGACCCTTTGAGGCTTCCTATGCAGAGTGGGGACTGGAGCTTCCCTCATGTGCAGAACATACAGGAGGGAATATTAAAGTGGGGGTCATGGGATTTCCCTGGTGGTCCAGTGGTTAGGGCTCTGTGCTTCCCCTGCAGGGGCACAGATGCAGTCCCTGGTCGGGGAAATAAGATCCCACCTGCTGCACAGCACAGCCACCATTTTTTACATTATTTTTTTTTAATGGGGCCCAACATGTAGGCTTGGGAACATTTGGGTCCTGGAGTTCCCACTACATCGGTCTCCCTAGATTCCTCCTCTGTCCACCACCAGTGAGCCAGGGATCTGGAACAAAAGAAAAGTTTCTGGTCCTGCTTGTGCTCGGCCTCCTGACCTCATGGGCCCCCTCCGCCTGGCATCACTCATTTGGAACTCAGGCCATGCAGGGGTTGGGAGGTCATAGGACCCCTCAGCTCCCAAGGGTGCCAGGAGCTGGAGGTCCCTCTGATGCTGTCTGCGGCAGGTGCTTGTGCTGGGCCAAGCTGTAGAGGGCGGAGACCTCTTTCTCCATTTCTGTCTCTGTCTCTCCTTAGGCAGGGGTATTTATGGCTGGCTTGTGGCTCATGTACTGTCCTGGGACTGTGAGCATAGGCGCTTCAGAAAACACCTCATTTGAATGTAGGTAATGCAAAATTTTCAGGGCAACACACAGCTCAAAATGCAAGCAAATTGGAATTACTTCATTCCGAAGAGCTGTTTATTGAGTTGTGATAATGTACCTGGGTATACATTAGATTACTCTGTAATTGAGGTTTCACTCAATTGACAATCTGGCCCCTCAACCTACCTGTTCCAGACCACTGCTCATAAATGCACTAATTTGATGTCTGTTTCTGGGTTTCCTAAAGCCTTTGATTTCAGGGTATTTTAGCTTATCCCAAGGGCTTAAGTTTCTTCAAATATGCAGATGTGGTCTTGATGACAACTTCCTAACTCATAAAAATTTTGTTGGTGGTGGTTTTTTAAAATTTGTCTTCTAACTCCGTTTAACAACCTACCATGGTTTCGGAACTTCTTATCAATATACAGATTAGTTCCTCGAAGAAATCCAATGCTGGTGCTGAGAATCAGATGTTCGGATTTAAGTCCCTTGTGACTTTCTGTCAAGGCAGCTGGGCAGGGTCAAGAGTATAGATTTTGTGTATGGATGTCAACATCCCAGTCTCAGTCTCAAACCTGGCCCCAGCTCTCTGTGTCTTCAGGGAAATTACATATTTGCTTCGATCCTCAGGTTCCTCATCTGTTCAGTGGGGACAGATATAGCTAGCTGGATCCTTATGAGAGGGAGAAAATATGTGTATAGCTCTTAGTACAAATAGACACCCACCCAGTCATATCTCTGCTTTTTCATACCGTTCATGTTCCTGGGTTCTCGCAGCAAGAATACGGGAGTGGTTTGCCATTCCCTCCTTCTTTGGACCCTGATGCTGGGAAAGATTGAAGGCAAAAGGAGAAGAGGGTGGCAGAGGGTCAGATGGTTAAATAGCATCATGGACTCTGTGGACATGAATTTGAGCAAACTCTGGGAGATAGTGAAGGACAGGGAAACCTGGTGTGCTGTAGTCCGTGGGGTCGCAAAGAGTCAGACATGACTTGGCGACTGCACAACAACAATAGTTAGATCTGTAATTATCGATAATCATATTTTACTGTATTCAAGGAGATATTGATCAAATACCAATACACTGGCTACTTTTCCTTGTTCTGCTTCTTGTATTACCGTAATTTAAACTTAATCGCCTTAAGGTCTCTTTTCTCTGCAACGACATTGGGGAATGGGATTGGGGTCATCAAATGCAGCCCACTGGTCCAAGTTGGTTTCAGAGATGCTTTACTTAGGTTGCACTGTCTTTTTTTTCTTTTAACATTTTGTTCCAATCCTTAAATTCTTCTTGAAGTTGTGTCTGTCTGGCCACACTGAACCTGTATTTTAGGACAGCAGCAGTGGGCTGGTATGGCTGCTCTGTTCTGGGACGCTCCACAGTTCACCCCTGCCCTGACTTGGCTCACTTTGCTTACCTCACTAGGCTTGCTCCTGTAGGTCTTTGAGTTTACAGCCTGTGGTTTGAAGATTACTTGACTAGAATAGTTGACTTGTCCTTACTGTTAAGAGTTTATGGGGGTTGGGGGTCAAGTAGCGTGATAAGATCACGGTCTAGTAGGAAGAATCATGCAGGCTTATAACGGATGGCTTTCTAGTTGTGTCAGGCGCCTACTATACTATCTTACTAAGCCTATAAGTGGCCATACGATACATGTGCTATAGCGTCCCCCTTTTACAGATGAGGGCGTGGAGGATCGGAGAGGTTAGGCAATCATCCCAAGGTCACACAGCTTGTATGTGGCAGAGTTGGGATTCCAGCCCATGCCTGCCTGTGCCAAATAGATCCTGTTCTTTCTTCTAACCACATTTCTTAGAAAATCCAGTATGATAGATCTTGTAATCAGGTGTGAGCTGAGAAAATATATACAGAGGGTAGAACAGCGAATGCAATTCGGAGAAGGATCTTTAGCCTTTCAAGGTAACCAAGGCTGCTGGCTCCTGTCCCGTCAGTGAGAGCAGCCCAGGAGGACCACTGCACACCCAGAGAAGAAACAAAGACAGCAACCACTCTGAGCATTCAGCTTGGACAGCACTGGAGCAAATCAGACTCCGAGCATCCATATCTGTTCTCTGCCAGTCTTCAGAGGCAGAGGAGAGCTGGGAGCTGTATGGTGCAGTGGTCAGAGAGCCAGGGCTGGAATCTGGCCTCTGCCCTGTAAACTCCACTGCTTAAACCTGCCTGGAGGCCCACCGCCCCTACCATCTCACCTGTCCACACCCTAGACCAGGAGGTGGCAAACCTTTCCTTCACAGGGCATGGTAGTCAACATTTTCATCTTTATGGGCCACCCAGGCTCTGTTTTAACTACTCGACTCTGCTGTTGTAGCAAAAGCAGCCCTAGAAAAGATGGCATGAATGAGTGAGGCTGTGTGACAATAAAACTTTATTAAAAAAAAAAAAAAAAACAGGCACAGAGCAGGGTTTGGCTCCTGGGTCACAGTTTGTTATCACCTCTTGAGACCAAGCCCTTTCTTTGCAATTGGATGAGTCTGCCAGCCTCCTCCCTGTTCTACTTCTGCACTGCTGAGGTCTGCTCTCTGTGCAGCCTCAGTGATGGTTTGAAAACAAGTTAAATCTTGGCACATCATTACCTAAAACCCTGCACTAGCTCGTCTCTTACCCTCAGAATAAAATCCAAGCTTCTTAACACAGTCTAGTTCTGACCCCCTCTCCGTCTCTGATTCCTAGCCTCCCAGCCCCATATTTTTCCTTTCATCCTATTCTCTGGCCACACCTGTCAATTTCCTCTTCCTTGAACTCCAGGAAAGCAAGTCTGACCTCAGGGCCTCTGCACTTGTGTCCCTCTCTTGGAGTGAAATGCTTTTCTTCCTGATGGTTACCTGGAGCTCAATTGTTTTGTTTACTGTGGTGTCTGCTCACCTATCATCTCCCCCAGAGAGACTCCCCTGACCACACTCCCTCTTGTGACTCTGTACCAATATCCTAGGCTGTGGTTTTCTACCCAGCTCTTACCATTGTGCACAGTAGTCATTCACATCTGTGTGTTACATGTGGTCTTGAAGGGAGAAGCTCTGTAGGTCTTGCTTCCTTGGATCCCTGGCACCTAGTAGAAGATGGTCAGACATTTGCTGTATCCTACAGGGAGTTCTCAGACTCTTTCTTCACAAAGGGCAGTTGCACAGAAGATTCCTTAGTGTTCTTCTTGTCCCAAGGGTCTCAGTATTCTTCGAACTGTAGGTTTTCCTCCTACCTCTGAGCAAGTTCTATATCCTTTATGAGTGCTTCTTTATTTTGTTTCATTTTATTACTGGAATATAAGTGCTCTACAATTTTGCATTATTTCCTACTATACAACACAGTGAATCAGCTGTACATATCCCCAGGCGGCACTACTGGTTAGAACCCTCCTGCCAATGCAGGGGACATAAGAGATGTGGGTTTGATCCCTGGATTGGGAAGATTCCCGGGAGGAGGAAATGGCAACCCACTCCAGTATTCTTGCCTGGAGAATTCCATGGACAGAGGAGCCTGGCGGGCTCTAGTCCATGGGGTCATAAAGCACCTTAGCACACATATGCATACATATCATCTTTTACTTGAATTGCTTTTTGTCCTTATTCTTTTTCTGCCTAGTTATGGAAGCTGTAAGCTTTGTAATCCCCTGTGTCCCTCCTATGACTTCCCTTTGTCCTGCCCAGGTCTCTGTTGACCTGCCAGCATCATGCTCCTTACCCAGCCTATTATGTGGCCCTGATGATGGTCATTTTAGAAGCTTCTGGGCCTTCCTTAATGGCTGTCAAGGGAAGGCTTGCTTTGAGATGAGTGAGCCCTCTGTGTTCCTCCTGAGTCCTGCCTCCTGGTGTATACCTGCTTCACACTGTGTCTACGAGGGCAACAGCTTACCACTTCACTCTTACCTGATTCCTCCCTCTACCCCATGTCTAACGTTGGCTTTCCTGGAAGATGCTATTTCAAGAAACCTCAGCATCTTCATCTTCTCTGCAGTCTTCCTTCTAAAAAAAATATCCTGATGCTCTTATTTTTTCCTTCTTAGTCATAATTTCAGTTAATGGACTGCCTCGTGTTTTTTAACAACATTCTGCTCTCGGCAAGCACCCATAGATTGTAAATCATGTAGGTCTTGGGTTCAGATCTGGGTTCTGGCATGTGTTTGCTATGTGAATTCAGAGCCTCATCCCGTGACTCCTGAGTTATAAAATGGAATAATGGTGTAGCTTCTCTGGATTTGGGGAAGGGTCATGGATATGTTCGGGCTTCTCTGGTGGCTCAGTGATAAATAATCTGCCTGCCAATGCAGGTGGCGCGGGTTTGATCCCTGGACCAGGAAGATCCCCTAGAGAAGGGAATGGCTACTCACTCCAGTATTCTAGCCTGGAGAATCCCATGGACAGAGGAACCTGGCAGGCTACAGTTCATGGGGTCGTTAAGAGCTGGACCTGACTGAGTGACTAAGACTTTCACTTTCTTGGGTATGTTCATTCTTTGTGAACTAACTGTCCATGTGTTTATTTATCTTCATCAGTCTTCATCCTCCCCATCTGCCAGCTGCCCAGTCTTACCTCCTGACTTCCTCACTTTTAGATGATGTCACTGTTAGCTTTCCAGAGGAGGATTAAAAAAAATGACAGATGGGAGGAAAGTAGGAAACTTAACTTGAACATATGTGCACATTGGGGGAGGCAAACTGGGAGATATCTATGTATATTGTATTCTGTATGGGCACAAAGACCAGCTTATTTTTTAAAAAAAGCATCCGTGTGGATAAATAAAACCTGACAAGTATTGGTTTCCTTGAATTATTTTGACGACTTCATCAGCTGCATATTCCTGGGTCGCATTAACACTTTTAACGCATTTGGAAATCAAATCAAACATCAACTATGTTAAACCCTCGTTCACTTGGAACGTTACCCTCCTGTGTTCCAATGGAAGACTTATCCAGGGTACTGAATGAGCTGCAAATCTGCAGTAAGGTAACATTTATAGACTGTTTATTGCATGCCAGACACCGCCCTGTATAGATTCGCCATGCCAGAATCCCCTCACGTGAGATTCTGTTGAATCCTCACCTGTTCCCATGTTTCAGATGAGGATGCTGAAGCCTGTTCACTCAGCCTACTGAGCGTCTCAGAGCCCAAGGTCTGTCTTAGTCCTGTTGTAATTAAGACTTTCTTCCTAACCCTCGTTATGCTGATTTTCCGTTATGTTCTATTCTGTGGCAAATATACATGGAATATTGTTTCTGAGGCCCTAAGTTTCAGGCTCAGTCAGACTCAGTTAAACCTCAGGCTCCAGATTTGGACAGGATGCTCCAGACCATTGCCTGTGTCCTCTCTCTGGTGCCTAATTTGCCTCTGAAATGTTACAGACTCTGCCTAGACCAGTGGTTCTCAACTGAGAGTGATTTCATCTCCCAGGAGGCTTTCAGCAACGTTGGGGGCCTTTTTAATTGTCACACCTGGGAAGGGGGCCCCAGCATCCAGTAGGGGGAGGCCAGAGACGTTCCTAAAGTTCTGTGATGTACAAGGGCAACCCTCCTTCCCTTGCCCCTAATAAAGAACTGCTCAACCCCAAAGGCCAGTTGTGCCAAGGGTGAGAAGCTCTGACCCAAACCCCTCCTCGTGGGGAGACTTCTTGATCTCTGACGCTCGTGTGTTCATCTGCAGTTCTGTGGGCTTCTGTCCAGAGCAGGGCATGAGATGTGAGAGAAATAAAAGAGAGCTGATGACATTAGCTGTGGAGTGATTTAGCTTCTCTGAGCCCCAGTCAGTCTGTCTAAAAGCTTTGACATTTGACATCTGGTTTGTTCTGACCTAGTGAGTGAGATAAGATGTCCTGGTGAACAGTCCACGCCAGCCCAGCTGACCTTGGCAGCTGTCATTGTGCCCAGACCCCTCAGTTGCCGCCTCTTCAGCCCAATGTAGCCTACCTACTGGTAGAGCCCAGAGACCCCCAAACGGGGATGGGTGGGATGAGAAAGGATGGAATAAAGCACTTTGTACCCTAAGAGCAAGCATCACCAATCATTTAGAAATGAGCCTCATGAAGAAATTGTGGCAACGTGTTTAAACATTTAAAAAGCAAAGCAGCCTGGGTGGAAGGGGAGTTTGGGGGAGAATGGATACATCTATATGTATGGCTGATGCCCTTTGCTGTCTGCCTGAAACCATCACCAACATTGTTAATCGGCTATACTCCAATACAAATTTTTTTTTTAATTGGTTTTAAAAAGCAGTGATGGGGCAGATAGCAGGAGACAGATGCCCCAAAGCAGTATCGTAGCATTTGGGGTGGGGTGGGGTAGACAGTGGGCTTCCGATGGAATCAATGGGGTTTCTCATACCCATATTGCATTGTTTTTATTTATTTTTAAATTTATTTCTAAATTTTTTAAAATTAGTTTTTCTTAGCATATAGTTGTTTTACAGTGTTGTTAGTTTCTGCCACATCCACAGAGCAGAGTGAATCAGCCTTGTGTACACATGTATCTCCTCTTTTAAACTCCACTTTCATGCCCCATCTAAGAGGGGCTGCCATCCTGATCTGGGGAACCCAGAGCCAGGCCTTAGGTGAGATTTATCTTAGAAGGGACGGAGCCAACATTTTTTTGCTAGTTAGATTCAAATGACCATTTTCCTGGGCCTCGACTTCCCTATTTGTCAAAACAGAATGTATATTCTGCAGGTGGGTTTCAAACTTATTCCCTCTCCAGCAATAGAATGCCATCCTAAAATAGCATGGAAAACAAAGGAGGCAGCTCTGCAGAGTCCTGAGGCTCCTGCAATAGTGTCAAATTTGAGTTTCCCCACCCCCTGGGAAGGTGGGTTTCTTTGCTTCTCAAAAGGTTATTGTTGTTGTTTTTAAGTGCGAGCAGTCCCCCATTTTTATGCTTTCCTGGATCCTGGTAGAGAATGTGGCTAGGATTCAGTCTCCTCTTTTCAATGAAATTGCTTGCTCCTGCTTTTCATTATTAGAGTAGCAGGCCTGTTGCTTTAGACGCGTGTCCAGAGGCAGATGTGACTGGCTTACAGTTCAGTAAATGGAGTTCTTCCTCTCCGATGGAGCTCAGCCTGGTGGGATAGAGTAGACGATTTTTGGCAGAGTGGCTGATTGTCTGCTCTCAGTGAGGGAGAGCCTCCTGTTTGAGTTCATCAGCAGCAGAATGTGCTCTGTGGCTTGTTCTAATCTCTCACACACTTGAGTTGGAACCTGCTGGACCCACCGTGAGACCGGACTGGCATTTGCTGTGACTTTGCAAGCAGACGGTTGCAAATAGTTTTCCTAAGGATAGGCAGTGAGGCTGCCCTTGAGAGGCAGGTGGGGCTGGGGCTGACTCCTCGCTCTACCTAGTTTTTATTTCCGGATTAAACTGCCTGTGACCCAGCCTCAGTTTCTCCATCTGTAAAATGGAACAAATGATCTAGTTGCCTTACATTTTCTGAGGCTCCATGAAATCGAGTGTGATAATCGCAGAGCAGGACCTCCTTTGTACTAGCAGGGGAAGTTCAAGCTCCTGTGACCATGTGACTTGTTCTCTTTACTATTTAGTTTTTCCATCTCGGTGAGCAGGAAGGGTACACATCCTAGATTCCTGCCTCCAGTTGGGGCAGAGGGCTATGTGTCAAAGCGATGCACACCCCTTCCAGGCCAGACCTAGAGAAAATCCCCCATGTGCGACCCTGTCTTTCCCTCTCCTGTTGTGACATTGGAGACCACACACTGGGCCAGGCAGCGTCTCCAGACAGGAGCTGGGCCCCTGAACGCTGTGTGGGGCCCAGCACCACCCCTGCTGACCCCATGACCTCACTGAGCTGAGACATGAGTGAGCAGTATCTGAACCAACCACGGCTAGTCCAGCTCCTGCCGGGGGAGATGCTCTCCATTACCCTGGGCCTTCCTGCCTGATGGCCTTGAGAACTCAGGTGTCCACACGTAGGGTGGACAGATAGGACCAGCATGGGGACCATTAGTTCCCGCTTTCACTCTGCATTTCATGGGAGCCCAACAGTGACCAGAAGGGGGGTTCTCCGAGTCTGGCCTCACAGCAAGGGAAAGTAGCTGGTTCTTTCTGCCCAGTGCCATCAGGGCTGACTTCTCAGAAAACCATCTCTTCTCTCTGGGCATTGCTGCCCCAGGCATACCTGGACTCATCCCTGTGGCTTTTCTTTCCGGGGCACTGAGCTGACCACCTCTTTTGCCCTTCACCTTTCTTCCTCCCTCGCTAGGCTGATGCAGTCCGTTAAGTGACTTGAGGCAGTTTGCAGGCCTAGGGGCAAGGACGACTCTTCCAGCATCTTCCCTTGTCTCTGCTGAATCCTAGGCTGTGCTGGTTTTATTCTTTGACTTCCACAATAAGGGGAGATAAAACAAACTGTAGGACTTACCTCCAGGCCCTGACCCATGCCCTGAAATTTGCTGAATGTGGACTTGGTCTTTCTGCCTCTGCCTGGGCTTTCCACCTTTATGGCCTAAGCCCCAAGCTACCATCTTCCCTTCCCTCCTCCTTATTCAGCCAAGACTGAAGGACTCCTGATTGGCTCCTGGGCCCCGATGTCATCAGTGGGCTGCTCTATCTTCTCCAGAAGCTCCAGAGAAGCAGCTTATAGATAAACCGGTAGTCATCTGTCTTTGCACAGAGGGCCATGCCAGGTACTCCTGGGGCTGGGCCTGAGAAGAGCTCCCCTAGCATCCAGTCCCATCACTTCATGGGAAATAGATGGGGAAACAGTGGAAACAGTGTCAGACTTTATTTTTGGGGGCTCCAAAATCACTGCAGATGGTGATTGCAGCCATGAAATTAAAAGACGCTTACTCCTTGGAAAAAAAAGTTATGACCAACCTAGATAGCATATTCAAAAGCAGAGACATTACTTTGCCATCTAAAGTCCGTCTAGTCAAGGCTATGGTTTTTCCAGTGGTCATGTATGGATGTGAGAGTTGGACTGTGAAGAAGGCTGAACGCCAAAGAATTGATGCTTTTGAACTGTGGTGTTGGAGAAGACTCTTGAGAGTCCCTTGGACTGCAAGGAGATCCAACCAGTCCATTCTAAAGGAGATCAACCCTGGGATTTCTTTGGAAGGAATGATGCTAAAGCTGAAGCTCCAGTACTTTGGCCCCCTCATGCGAAGGGTTGACTCATTGGAAAAGACTCTGATGCTGGGAGGGACTGGGGGCAGGAGAAGAAGGGGATGACAGAGGATGAGATGGCTGGATGGCATCACCGACTCAATGGACGTGATTCTGAATGAACTCTGGGAGCTGGTGATGGACAGGGAGGCCTGGTGTGCTGCTATTTATGAGGTCGCAAAGAGTCAGACATGACTGAGCGACTGAACTGAACTGAACCCCAAGGTTATCTGCAAACTGCATGCCAACAGAAGTTACCCTGCCCTTTGAGATTTGGGTACAAGGAGCTCTCTTTCAAGTTTTTGCATATTTCTAAGGCCTCCTATGCTGGTCATTTCTGGCTATTTGGTTTCCATTCCGACTGGCTTTCAATGTCAATTACCTCTCACTCCTTACACTTTCTGTCTGCTCTGCACCATCCAAATTTGAAACTCAGTCCTCTTTCCTTAATTTTCCTTCATCCTTTTCCCAGCATGCACACACACACATACATACCATACACACACACACACACACACACACACACACACACACACACACACATTCTTTGTGGTGTAGCACTTCAGAGAATTTAGAGCAAGGGAAGGGGAGTCAGCACAGAATCGCTCATGCCCCCACATGGAATATGAGGTGCTGCTCTCAAGCACTCTGGCCACCCATCAGAAGTTCCCGGTGGGACTTTTCTGGTGGCTCAGTGGTGAAGAATCTGCCTGCCAAAACTTAGGAGGTATGGCTTCGATCCCTGGTCCAGGAGGATCCTATAAGCAACTAAGTCCATGCACTGCAGTTGTTGAGCCTCTGTGCTCTTGAGTCCAGGAGCCACAGCTCCTGAGCCCGCAAGCTTCAGCTCCTGAAGCCCGAGAGCCATAGAGCCCGTGCGCCACAGCAAGAGGAGCCGCCGCAGTGAGTAGCCCGTGCACCAAACCAGAGAGCAGCCGCTGCTTCCGGCAACTAGAGAAAATCCCAGCGCAGCGTCGAAGAGCCGGCACCGCCACACAAAAGAAGTTCTTGGTGGCTGTGACCTTCTCTCAAGGCTCTGGCCTCCTGCTGTGTTGCCCTGGCCCCTCCCCTCTCTTGCTTCCTCAGAAGCTCCGAGGCAGAGCAGTCTGGCAGCAGGCAGTTCCTTGGGACCTGTTTGCACAGATCGTTTCTGCCAGTCCCCCTTGCCAGGGATTCCCCCACTGGCTTTGGACTAGTTCCCTTGGGCAGAGGCATGACTCTCCCCTGGCCCCTCTTTTGCATCTCAGAAGCAGCCCCATTTCCCTGCCAGTGAGGAGCCCATCCTTGCCTTGGTTCTGGAGGTCTCTGCAGGGCATAGCCCTGTTCACAGCCTCACACTTGTCCTGCCTGATTGACATAATCAAGGCAGGAGGGCTCACAGGGACTGATCTGAGCTTGAAGATGGAGAAATAGTGGACCTTACTCATTCTGGACCCTCCACTCCCCACAATGGTGAGTGGCAGTAACCTCTTAATTGGTTAGAGCCCCAGAGAGAGATCATTGGCTTGTGCCTCTAGGGTGCCAAGCGTGGAGGCGCCTAGAATGATTGACCCAGAGTTCTCTTTTCTCTGCGTTTCTTGTTTTGCTTGTTCCTTCTTGATGTGATTCTCACACCTGCTCATGGGGAGCTTTGGGGGCAAGTCAAGGACTCCAAATCCACACCTTTCAGTTTAACAAGCTTCAGAGTAAGAGAATTTACTTTTCTCCATTTCTGGACATCAGTCCCAGGAAAGGATTGCCATCCTCCTTGCCTGGGTTGAGCATCCAATGTTGGACCAGCTGTTGGACCCAGTGGCAGGTTGGAAGGGTCGTGTGCCCAAGTGTCAGAGCTGTATGCCCAGCTCTGCAGCCAGTGGGGCAGGTTGGGAGGAGTCTAGGCTCTTCTGGAAGATGCAGGGTGGGACTGGAGCCCTTCCCCTAAAGAGGGATTCTGGGCTGACAAGAATCAGATGGGCACTGGCCGGACTCCCCTGGTGTCTGCTGATCCCTACTGGGCTTTCCACAGATTTCTGAAGATTTGGGTAGGCTCTTGGTAGGCTGTGGTCTGCAATCTGGATCCCCTGGCTTCAAGGTTCAATAAAAGGGATGTACTTCAGTTCTTTTGTTTGAATTAATTTCCTATGGATGCTGCATCATTTTTGAGCCAGATGTGTTCAGAAGGGAATTATTGCTCTATGTCTGCCCCTCTCGGAGTCCAGCCCCTCTCAGCAGCTCTGGTCTTAGCCTCTGTGCCTTTGCTTCCTGATGTCCTTTCTCCACTCCTCCATCATCCTTTGTCCTCCCACGAGTGTCTGCCCAGCCCTGCCTGTCACCCTCTCTTGCCACCTTTCCTGTACATCCAGAAGGTCACAGATGGCTAACTCAGCTCCCTCTGCCTTGTTGATCAGTGTCCTTGGTAGGATATTTCCTCCCAGAAAACACAGCCCTCCCCCTGCTTCCCCACTCTCCTCTCTCCAACTCTGTTTCTTCTCCCTTCTCACTCCCTCTGACTTCCGCGCTCTCCATCTCTCCCTTTTGTTGCTTCTTAATGCCTTATTATATACCAGTGTTTTGCACCAGACTTGTCCCCACCAATGGAGTTGTTGGAAGTGGCTCCCTGATTCTGATGTCTGAGATGCAGGCTGGGGTGCACCAGTGTGTGGCATTAGCATCTTCCTACAACCACCATCCAATCAAGGGCAGACAGCGAGTAGCATCATTTGCTCTTTGGCTAAATCCCTATTCGGTAGATAGACCCGCACAATGCTGCCTCCAGATGCTGCTGCTATACGATTGATCAAGGAGGCAGATATTCATTAAACACCTACTGTGTCCTGGGAATCTTCTAGACATGAGGGGTGCACCAAAGAACCATATGGGGACGGGGCTTCTATTACCCCAAAGCATACATTCTAGTAGAGGAGAAAAAGGGAAATGAGTCGAGAAGTGAGATCATGTTGGAGAGCAGCAAGAATGTGCTCAGGGACTACTCACATGTATCCCTGTGACCCCAAAGCACAGGATGACTTGGCATCAGACCCCAGCTCCGCTGCTGGCCAGCTCTGTGACCTGGGTGCGCCGCGGTGCTTCTGCAAGCCTGCTGTACCATCTTCAAAGTGAACAGTGAGGTTGTCTTCTAGTTGTGAGTTGTGTGTGTGACAGTGCAGCCAGAAGTGGCACATGTGACCAGAACTGTAGCTGGCAACTCCCTGTGCTCACATATCACCTCCCGGCTCTGTCCCACAAGGTGGGGTGAATACAGTTGTTGGGGTGCTGCAACTTGCTCTCCCCAAGGCTGCCGAATGGCTCAAGTTCAGTCTACCGTTGTATGAATTTCTCAAGGCTGCCAGAACAGATGACTGCAAACTGGGTGAGCTAGTTCAGTTCAGTTCAGTCATTTCCGACTCTTTCCACCCCATGATCCACAGCACGCCAGGCCTCCCTGTCTATCACTAACTCCCGGAATTTACCCAAACTCATGTCCATTGAGTCAGTGATGCCATCTAACCATCTCATCCTCTGTCTTCCCCTTCTCCTCCTGCCTTCAATCTTTCCCAACATCAGGGTCTTTCCAAATGAGTCAGCTCTTCGCATCAGGTGGCCAAAATATTGGAGTTTCAGCTTCAGCATCAGTCCTTCCAGTTAACACCCAGGACTGATTTCCTTTAGGATGGACTGGATGGATCTCCTTGCAGTCCAAGGGACTCTCAAGAATCTTCTCTACTACCACAGTTCAAAAGCATCAATTCTTCTGCACCCAAAAGTAACAGGAACTCACTCTCTCACAGTTCTAAAGGTCAGAAGTCCAACATCAAGGTGTCGGCAGGGTTGTTCCTCACGTAGGCGCTGAGGGGGAGTCTGCTCCGTGCTTCCGGTGGTCACGGGTGATCCTCAGCTTGTAGACGCATCACGCCAGTCTCTGCCCCCATCATCACGTGGACTTCTTGTCTCTGTGTCTTAATATTCCTCTCCTTATAAGGAGACCAGTCCCTGCATGAGGAACCGACCATAATCCAGTAAGACCTCATCACAGCTTCGTTCTTCCGCATAGACCCTGTTTCCAAATCCACGTTCGCATGTCCCTGGGGGTTCGGAATTGAGCATGTCTTTCTAGGGGACACAGGTGAGCCTATAACACCTTTATATGTTCTGCAGATGTTGAATCTCCCCTCCAGCTCCTCCTCAGTTCTTCTTGTGCATCTTTGCTGCTATGGAATTCAAACACCTTCTTTTTTTCCCATCATGCTTGCTCTCTTTATTTTTTTAGCTTTTTTATCTTATACTGGAGTAGAGCCGACTAACAATGTTGTTATAGTTTCAGGTGGAGCCCCTTTGTACACGTATCCCTTCTCCCCCAGACTCCCCTCCCATCCAGGCTGCCACATAGCATTGAGCAGAGTTTCCTGTGCTATACAGTAGGTCCTTGTTGGTTATCCACTTTATATCTAACAGTGTACACATGCTGAGCTAAAACTGCGTAATTATCCCTTTTCCCCTACTTTACCCCCTGGCAACCATAAGTTCATGAAATACCTTCTTTTCTGATGAAACCGCAGTGTGTCTTCCCAGTGTGGTCAGTGGCCGCAGTCTCATCTGGGAGCTGAGAGTGGGCAGGGGGAGGAGCGGTAAAGCTTCAGCTGGGAGGCCGGGGCTGGGCCTTTCCGTTCCTTCTTCCGTCTTCCTGCACCCTGCTGTCAGGTTCAAGCCTATCCCTGTCCACGTTCAGTGGCGTCATTGCCTGGAGAAGGAGGCTGCCTCCACCGCTTGCACCCTGTGCTTGTCCAGCCACGGCTATCATGGAGCCCTTTCAGGAGTACCCTTTCTGAACCTCACTGCGGACATTAGCCCCCTCTGGCAGGTGACCCAGATATTCCCGTGACTTATCAAGGTGCCTGGTTCCTGGCCTTGCCCTCCTGCCCTGCTGCCCGCCCTCATCATCTAAGGGGGCCTCTCTAAACTGCTCTCATTTTAGCAAATGTGGCAAGTGCCTTAGGCTAGGGCTCCATGAGGACAGGTCTCCTCTTGCCCATCAGTTGTCCCTAGGACTTGACCTGCTGTAGGCGCCCAGTGGACATTTGCTGTGTATAATCTCAGTAGCTCTCCCTTTCTTACTGCCTCTTTGTTTGGTTTTCATGGTTCTCTCTTGATACTTTATTTCTGTAGTTTATTTATTTTCACGAGATGAGAACTTTAAAAAAATTATTGGAGTATAATTGCTTTAAATAAAAATATATTATTGGAGTATAATTGCTTTACAGTGTTAGTTTCTGCTGTACAATATGGCAGTTTGAATACATATCACCTCTCTCTTGAACTTCCCTTCCACCGAGCCCCCATCCCACCCCTCTAGGTCATCAAAGAGCACTTTGGAAGGATGGGAAAAGTCCTTTTCAATCTCTTCTCTTTCAAATTTTTGCACTGCACCTAGACTGGAAGCCAGTCAGAATGATTATCGTCAACCTCTGTTCTTTTGTACATGCTGTTCCCTTTCCCTGGAATACCCTTCCCTACCTGTCAGCCTTTCCTGGCTCCACCAAAGCATCTCCTGCCCGGGGAAGCCTTTCCTCACAGCTTTCCTCACCATCAAATGTTAGGTTAGGTGCCCCCAAATCTCTCTCCACTGAACAGGAACCCCTGCTAGACTGTCACGTCTCTAAAGTCAAGGGCCATGTCCAGTTCATCTCCTTCTGCTTGCATGAAATCAGGTAGCTCTTTAACATGCACATAATGAAGATACCCCCAAATAACCCCCAACTATTACAGATTCCACTTTTTAAGTGAGAAATCAGAAACTCAGAGGTTGAGTGACCTGACTAAGAACACACCCCTAGAGTGCAATTGGGGTGCTAAGTGGCCCCAAGTTCTCCCGGGGGAGGTACATACTCAGGTACATGGGAGAGGCAGGTACTAGGGTGTGGGCAGCCCACTGGGAGACACAGGAAGGTCTGGGGGAGTCCTGACTCCGGGCCACTCCCCTGCGGAGAAGTGAGCACTAAGCCTGCAGCCCCACACTCATCGTGATTCTCGGGAGATTTCTGTTCTCTTTGCTCTTTTCCAGCATCGTTCCTGCAGTTCGACGTGTGGGGGACATAGTGTTTGTAGCAACTGCTAATGACAGGGCTACTGAAAAAGACTGCCTATTTTTGGAGTTAAGCTTCAGCCTAAAAGAAATAAAAATAAACATTGAGAAGTTTTTTTTTTTTTTTAAAGAAAGATATGTTAAAAAAAAAAAAGTTAATGCCATCTCAACCTGCTTTCTCTCCTAGTGTGGGTGGATTGGGAATTCAATTTAGGAGGTCATGGGCCTGGGTATAAAGTCCTGGCCTGTCATGAGCTCACTTTTCTGTGGAGTACCACCATCATCAAGTCCTGCTGGTGGTCCCAAGGACAGCTGCAGGATCAGCCCTTGCCTGGCTGCGCCTTTTCTGTCTCCTTCAGTCACAGCTGGCCCCACTGAGCTCTTAGAGCCACTCTGGACCAGGCAAGAGGGGTTAACCTTTCCCAGGTCCACTGCTAAGTTGCAGCCCCCATCCCCCCAGTTCAGCTTCATCTGCCTCAATCTTATTGGAGCAGCAGAGACTTACTAGCTAAAGGTCACTACTAAGAATGACAATGGTACTAACGTTGAACATATCTAATGTGTTGTCAGAGATCACTGTGTGCTCAGCCTTTGCTAACAAGCTCCTCTGGAAGATTGTATTGTTCCGTGCATGATTTCTTTTCCTGGGGCATAAGGATAGCAAGGAGATCAAACCAGACAATCCTAAAGGAAATCAATTTTGGATATTCACTGGAAGGACTGATGCTGAAGCTGAAGCTCCAATACTGTGAACACTTGATGGGAAGAGCCATTCACTGGAAAAGACCCTGATGCTGGGAAAGATTGAAGGCAGAAGGAGAAGTGGGGTGACACAGGATGAGATGGCCAGATAGCATCACTGATTCAGTGGATGTGAATTTGAGCAAACTCTGAGAGATGGTGGAGGACAGAGGGGCCTGTCGGATACCACTGACTGACTGAACGACAAGAACAAGGAGCAGATTTAAATGCACCTTGGAGCCAAGCCACCTTGACCCACAGACCTGAGAACAAGAAACAAGTGTCTGTGAAATTCTTTTAGATTCATGGATATTTGTTATTGCTTCAAAAGCTAGTGACTAATACAGCACTTTTAAAGGATGATCTTGGGTAATTCTCACAGCACATCCTCCAGTGGAGGTATACTTTTACTTCAGTTTTCACGTGTGGTTGGACCAGGTCTTTCTCTTCCAGGATCCTACCCAGCTCTGATCTTCTATAATCCTAAGGTTTAGGATCTGACAGCATCAGCTCTTTATTGAGATTGTGGTCAGAGGGCCCTAAAAAAGCAGCATCACTGTTTGAGATATGATATTCAAGGTGAACTGAAAGACAGTCTGAAAGCAAGAAGGGCTCCATGTCTTGGGTTCCTGTTAGTGTTTGGAAAGGCCAACTGTGGTCCTCCAGAGAGGAAATGGCTTCTGGAAGGCAGCCCTGCAGAACTGGAGTCAGCAGCATTCCATAAGACTCACTACTGTCCAGAGGTCCATGAAGATCCTGGTTCCACAGTCCTGTGTCGCAGCTGGAAGGACGACCTGCCAGAGACGTGGGGCCTGCTGGGCCACCTGGAGAGCTAAGATTCTCCTGGACCCTGGTGGCCATATGCAGGGCCACCAGAAGCTGGTCAAGGCAGCAAAGGGGTGCTCAGGGGAAATATAGGTCTCAGGAATACCGTGTCTGAGGCATGACTGGGAGCCGCAACTTCGGGGTCTCCAGCTGGGACTCCTGAGCCATCTCTGGAACTGCATGAAGGACCTCCCCATGCTGCGCTTTTCTCACCGTGGCCTCCTGCTTACGTTGCTCCAGTCCCCAGGCCTTGGTCTCCACTCCCCGCACTTTCCTGAAGGTGCCTCTCCCCAGCTCTGGGCCTTGCTGGGTTGGGAGCCCAGAGGACCGATGTACCAAGGATAGAATGCCATTTCCTATGAAGTGAAGGCATGCATGTCAATCAGCCCAAAGATTATCCTTAGAAGCCTGTAGCCTCCTATGGCTGCAAGGTTTGTGGATGGAGCGACTGCAGAAGCATGGTATTGATTGCAGGAAGTAAGTGAAGTGAAAGTTCACAACACCTTCTGGAAGGCAGGCAGCGCTTGGCTCTGGTGCGGTGCTAATGAGCTCCCCAGCCAGCTCCAGTTCGACCTGCATCTTCCCAGCAAAAGACAGAGGGCTGGCGAGGAAGAGGACACCAGCGGGTGTGGGCGAGGAGGTGATTCATGCAGAGCAGTTTCGTGGGCTCATACCAGCTCCTCTCCCTGAGTCTTTTGCTTCTTTTGCCTTTTATCTCCATGAGGCAGAGCAAAGAGCCAGGCCTGCGCTGGGAATTCCTCCCTGAGTGTATAAATGAGCCAGTCTCTCGGAAGAGAGGGAACCCTCTCCTTCTAAAGGGATGTTAAGCCCAAGGATTTACCTCCTTCCCTCCCTCTGTGATCCTCACCACTTTCCTGTCTTCCCAAGGCTGCATAATCCACGTGGAGGTCAGGGTGTCCCTGTCATCTGGAGCTAAACTGTGTGTCGTTGTTTGAAAGCAGACGTGGGTCAGCATGTTGAGTGGGCACCTCTACCTCTATTTGAGGTTGCATCATTGTGTGTTTATGCTGAGAAGCCTTCCCAAGAGGTCAGCTTTTTTTTTTCCCTTTCTTTAAAATTTATGGCAAAAAAAAAACACAAACCCAGTATTAAAAATTCACTATCCTCCAGATAAATAAGTAAAATTTTTAAAATTATTATTAAGTTTTGTACAATTTTACATGTTGTGTTAGTTGCTCAATTATGTCTGACTCTTTGCAACCACGTGGACTGTGGCCCACCAGCCTCCTCTGTCCATGGAATTCGACAGGCAGGAATTCTGGAGAGGGTTGCCATGCCCTCCTCCAGGGGATCTTCCCAACCCAGGGATCGAACCCTGGTCTCCCGCACTGCAGGCAGATTTTTACCATCTGAGCCACTGTTTATAGTTATGAAAAAATATTGGTTGTGTTCTTCACGTTGTAAAATGCGTCCTTGAGCCCACCTTACACCCAGCAGTTGGCAGCTACTCCTCCACCCCTGTGTTGTGCCCGCCCCCACAGTAACCAGTAGTGCTTGTACTAACCAGTAGTTTGTTCTCTGGATCTGTGCAGCTGCTTGTGTTACAGTCACTAGTCTGTTGTAATTTTTAGGTTCCACATATAAGCGACATCATACAGTATTTGTCTTTCTCTGTCTGATTTATTTCACTTAGCAAAATGCCCTCCAAACTTTTCTGTTTCTGCATCCTAAGATTGATACCTTGTCTTCTGTGCTACCTGTGTGTGCGCGAAAGTTCAGCATGGAAGCGACAAGATGCAGGGCAGGAGAAGGGTTTGGGGGTCTTTTGCTGTTGTTTGATCTGACTCCTTTGTGACCCCATGGACTATAGCCCACCAGGCTCCTCAGTGATGGGACTTCCCAGGCAAGCATACTGGAGTGAGTTGCCTTTCCCTTCTCCAGGGGATCTTCCCAACCCAGGGATCAAACCTGCATCTTCTGTGTTGTTGTACAGATTCTTTACCTCTGAGCCACCAGGGATGTATTTCTTTTCTCTTTTCTTGGACTTAAAAAAATAAAAAGAAAAATCACTCTATTTTTCTTGCTTTCTACTGATGTAGTTCACTAGTACATGTTTAAATTCTGGACCCTGAATGGGATACCTCAGCCATGAGGCCCTGAGCATCAGACTTTCAAGGAAGGGAAACCTGAGTGATACTGTCAACCCTGCCAGCAACAGGACCACCACCAAGAAACCTGTCAAATCCCTGAACCTTAAACCATATGATCTTTCATCCTTCAGAGCCTTTACCTCTGCCATTCTCCTTGCTTGATGGCTTTTCATCTGTTTCTCTGCTGTCATCCTGCAAAGCTCAGTTTAAATGCCAGTTTCTTTGTGAAGACTTCAACTTCTCTAGACAGGTGTGAACATTCTTTTTGAACATGTCTCTGTTGGAGACTTTTGTTGTTGATTTGTACTTTGTTTACTCAAATGATTTTGAGTGGCCATGATATGCCCAGGCACAATTGAAGGCATTGGGGATACAGGGGTTGATCAAAGTGACAAAGTGTGTATTGCAGGCCCCGCTGTCCAGTAGAACTTTCTCTGATGATGGAGCTATTCTGTATCTGTGCTATCAGCTATCTGTGACTTAATAGCCATGTGAGGCTGTGAGCACTGGAAATATAGCTACTGTGACAGGGGAATTTAATTTTTTTTTAATGTAAATAACCACACAGGATAGGGGCTACCATATTGGGCAGTGCTATTCTGCAGGAAGAGATGTCCTTTGAAAGAGTTAATGGCCAATATATTATTCTAAGCAGCATGTTGGAATCAAATGGAGTAGAGTGACAAAGAATTAGTTGGGAGACCTATTTTGATAAGTGAATGAGAGGAAGATTTGGAGGAAGTGATATTTGAGCTAAAACCTGGAAGATGAGACGATGTCAGCTACTTAAGGGAGATTAGAGACTTTTCTAGGGAAAGAAAACAGAAGGAAAACACTAGAGGCAAGAATGACATTGGAGGAATTGAGAGCAGTTGATGTGATCAGAATGGAATGGGTGAGTGGTAGGAGTGGAGGCTAGAGAGCTTGTCAGGGGTCAGATCAATAAAGGTATTAGAGGGGGAGGGGAAAAGGGCTTGTTGGAAGTCCTCACACGGGGGAGAAAGAGCACTGAGCCCACATCTCCTGTCTGTTTGCTCAGTGCTTCTGTTGTGCCATGCTGTCCCAGCAACTCGGGCTCCAAACCTGCTCACATAGTGCCGGCCTGGTGGCAAGCCTCATCTACATTCTGTTTCCATCTCTGTCTCCAGCCTGACTTATTTAGGCCAGTCTAATTTATGTAGCCGCTGAACACGGGTAGGACATGTCAGGCTCAGGGGCCTGCCCGTGTTTGTCCCTGTGAAAAAGAAATACTACCTTCTCCACTGGAACCATCTTTTCTGATCATGCCTGCTTGGTAGTTAAGATTCCAGAAGCATTTAGCACGAGGAGGAATGGCTGTAATGACAAGTGGATCCTTCTGTAACCTCCACTTAATTGGATGAAGTGACAGCCCCAGCAAAGACTCAAATAAAATTTGGTGCAATTAGACTGTGCTGAGCGGCTGGTGCCAGAACCAGGGTGGAAGTCTTGCAGCTGGTTCGTGAGGCCGTGGAAGAATCTGATGGGACAGGAGGGGCGGGGCTTGGGGGCCAGGTGAAGTGTGACCTCCGCCAGCTCCTCCTCCCATCCTTCCCATCAATTCTGTGGATCTCTCCAGAAGTTTCCTTGAAGGGAATGGTGAGAAGCGCTGAGGCAGAGGAAGTATCTTAGATTGGATTCCCTGGGAACAAAATCTGAGACAGAGAGTTTCATGCAGAAGCTTTTACTCAGGGAAGTTCTATGGAGATGTACCTGGTGGGGAGTACATCTGGCGGGACTGGGCAGAGAGAGAAGTTGACTTGTGATGTGGGTACAGCTGAAGGAGCAGGGCTCCCCCAATTGTTTGGCTGAACCCCAGAGCTTGGGTAATAATTTAGAGTTGCCCTGCACTGAGGCTAGAGAACTGGGCCTCCGTAGTCCCATATCAGCCAGTCACTGGCCATGTCCCCTAGCCCCCAACAAACATGACCTTGGGTAGAGGAGTTCCCAGAGATGGAGGAAGCTGTGAGCATCAGCAGCTGACACGTTCAGTAGCTGGGGGAGGGGTGCGCCTGCCTCCTTCCCAGCAGATGACTACAGTATCCACTGAAAGTTCGGCTGGAACTCGGGACCCATGGTTCCCGGGGCATTCTTGACCATCCTCAGCTGTAACTCCAAGGCGCTGCCCACATATTGGACCCCTCTTGCCTCCCTGGTGGCTTAGAGGGTAAAGTGTCTGCCTGCAATTCAGGAGACCCGGGTTCGATCCCTCAGTCGGGAAGATCCCCTGGAGAAGGACATGGCAACCCACTCCAGTACTCTTGCCTGGAAAATCCCGTGGATGGAGGAGCCTCGTAGGCTATAGGCCAGGGGGTCACGAAGAGTCGGACGCGACTAAGCGACGGCATGCTCTTCTCGCCAGCCCTCTCTATTCTGTCCTCCGCCTGTTCTGGGTGACAGGGAGCGGGTCCCTTGACTGCTTGGAGTCGCTTCTCCTCTTGCCTCTGTTCTGCGTGCTTCTGACCCCTTCACTCGCCTCCAGGACTCCTTGTTTGTTACTCTCACTTGGGTTCTGTGTGGCTGATCAACTGCACGGGAAACAGTTTCTCACTATGTTTCCCACATCCACCGCGGTTCTCCCTTTTGGGTGGCCCCATCCTAGCAGTGAGTCTAGGAGCCCAACTCCACCATCTCTCTGAGCTCTCTGGCGTGGTGTGAAATGTGTGGGCTCCAGGTCAGCTACCTGAGTGCAGATCCCTGCTCTGCCACTTTCCAGAAAAGTGATCCTGTGAAAATCAGGTTTTCTCTTTGTTGACAGTAGTGGTACAGACACGGATTCATGTGTTTTGCACCATACTTTGGTCATTTTGAACCTTTCACATCTGAAATTGGTGTACACCTACGTCCATCATAGAGCATCTGTGAGGACTGCACATAGCTTGACAGGCTCACAGCGTAGCACGTGGCATATGGAAGGTGTTGTCATTCTTTTGTCCTCATGGAAATCCACGGTCAGCTCAGACTGGCCAAGGGTAGTCCAGGCCAAATCTCAGAGTCCAGCTTAGAACTGAGATTCTGAAATGCACTCCTGAGTGTCACAGAGAGTCTTGAGATGAGGGAGCCATGGTGAAACAGCTCATCCACAGTTTGGTTGTAGGGCCTCCAGCCAAGTGGAACCCCAGTTCCCAAGAGATCTGGATGAATGGGTACCCTGAGGGGCACATCTAGGTGCAAACCCACGTCTCCCAGCCAGGGGCCAAGCAGTATTCATTCCTGAATCACTCCTGCCCTCCTCCAGTTCTCTCCTGATACAGCCACAGCCTCAACGTCTGCGTGGGAGAAGGGGGCTGGGAGAGTTGTGTCTTCCCTGTCCCATAATTGTGGCTCGGTGGGGGCGTCCTTCTGTCCTCATATGAGATGGAAGCCGACATAGACCCCCACTTCCAAGCCTTGTCCTCCTTCCATTGTTGGACACACAGCAGGACTCGGCAGGCAAGTGGAAAAGAAAAGGCTTGATCACTGTTTATTTTCCTTAATTTTCATTGTGCTTCTTTTATTTTTACCCTTGATAACAAGCAACAGAAAAGTTCCTTTCTGTTTTTTCCCCCTTTTGCAGCTGTTATTAGTTTGAATAGCATCCGCTAGACCGACCTCCCCCCCACCCCCCGGATGGCTCAGAAAGGAGAGAAATTAGCTAAAAGGGAAACAAGAGAAGCATTTTTAGTTCAGGGTAGGAGACTCATTTTGCCAAACCTGCAGTCTTTTGCCTGGCTTTAGAGCCCTCTTCGAATGCCAGCCCACAGCTTCAGGGGGCAAAGTGTTTCTGTTGTTGTCATTGTTGTTTGGCTTGGTTGGCTTTCTTTATTTGAATACAAGCTGCCTCCTCAAAGCCCTCTGAATTGTTCTTCGAATCCTGTTTTATCATTTATTGTTGTTGTTGAGTCACCAAGTTTTGTCTGACTCCTTGTGAGACTATGGACTGCGGCATAGTGTCTTCCCTGTCTCTCACCATCTCCTGAAGTTTGTCCCAGTTCATGTCCATTGAATCAGTGATGCCATCCAACCTCTGTCATCCCCTTTTTTTCCTGCCCTCAATCTTTCCCAGCATCAGGGTCTTTTCTAATGAGTCAGCTCTTCACATCAGGTGGCCAAAATACTGGAGCTTCAGCTTCAGCATCAGTCCTTGCAAAGAGTATTCAGGGTTGCTTTCTTTTAAGAGTGACTCCTTTGATCTCCTTGCTTTCCAAGGGGCTCTCAAGAGTCTTTTTCACCACCATAGTTCAAATCCATCAGTTCTTTGGCGCTCTGCCTTCTTTATTGTCCAGCTCTCACATCCATACATGACAACTGGAAAGACCATAGCCTTGACTATATGGACTTTTGTTGGCAAAGTGATGTCTTTGTTTTTTATTTACCATTTATTGGGAGTGATACTCTGCTTGTCAGGTGGTTAAGATTTTGATGGTTTTCACTTTATTTACTTCTTCACTTCTTGTATATTTGTTCATTTGTCAAATAGTTATTTATCTGTGGATTGTTTGCATTTTGCCAGTAACTAGGGTGCAAAGGGAAATTAAACAATTTTCCTGACCTCAAAGATACAGTCTGAGTGGGAAGAATTGCATGTGAACCAACAATTGCGCTTAAAGATGAACAATGTCACATTTAGAAAATGATCGTTGTTAAGGCGTGATAGTGCTGTCCTTTTCCCTTGGCCCAGTTCTATATTATAACATGTACTGCCCTGTGACCTTGGTTAAGTTACCCTCTTTCCTTATCAGTTATGATACAGGAATGATAGAATTCCCATCAGAATATTTTGAGGATTAGATGAGATAATGTAAGTGTTGTGTTTGGTGGAATGACACATGTGGAATAAACTCTTGGTGAATATCAGCTGTTCTCCCTGCTTGTTGAGTAAGGAAGTTCAGGATGTGGCTCCAAAGACTGGGATTCAAAATTTGGCCTTACAACTAAATAGTTTAACCCATGACAAGTCACCTAACTTCTCCTCCCTTATAAAAATGGTAGTATAATTTTAGTCACAAGTAGGCAGGGCTACTCAAAGTGGGGTTATGGACCAACAGCATCAGCATTGCTGGAAGCGTGCTAGAAATGTAAATTCTCAGGCCCTGTCCCAGACTTATTGAGTCAGAGTTTGGAATGGGGTGTGGGAATCTGTGTTTTAAAACTCCTCCCAGGGATTATGACACCTGCTACACTTTGAAGAGCACTGGGTTACAGATAAGGAGTAAAAGTTGTCCAGCATCCTCTTCACCCAAATATTAATGATTAGTAAAAATATGTATGGCTGTTATTGCACCAATGTAAAAATAACAGGTGCTGAGCAAGGGTACAGCATACTTCACAGGAAGGTTTCATTTGAGCCATCTCTAGAAGGATGGTTGGGGTTTTGAGCAGAATGGTCCCTTCTGAATGGAGGCCTCATGTGGCCAAAGGCAACTGGTGTTTAGAGGATGACACAAAACCATCCTCCAATAATTGGACGCTGCTCAGGCACAAAATTCAAGAAAAGAGAAGGCAGGATGAAAACACAGCAGTGAAGATGCAGCCTGATAGAGCCAGATCACAAGGATCTGTTTGAACCAGGCTGAGGACTTTGAGCTTTGTCCCAGGGACTATTGAGATGTTTTAAACACAGAAGTGACAAGATCAAATTTGTTGTGAATAAGGTGAATCCTGGAGGCTACAATATGGCAGCAGGAAGACCCAGTGGATCAAGGAAAAGAGTGGTGCCTAAAGTGTCCAGGGGACACGTCCTCCTGAAGTTGACCATTTACTGGTATACCAGTTGTCTGTTCTTCGTTTGTTCATCTTCTTGGCTTCCTGCAAACATTCACTGAGTGCCCACATTGCTCCCAGCATTCATGGGTACACATGTAAGGCAAGTGAAGGAGCATTCTTACCCATCCATAGTCCACAGCCTCTGAGAATCAAGATATGATTGCTAGACACTGTGATGAGGAAAGAGAGCCAACCCTGTTAACACGTGACACACTGTAGATGCTATTGTCAGTGTAACCGCTGCTGGTTATTATCCCCTAACAATGTTCTTGGGGTGTCCCACATGTCCCGTAGTCTAATTTAGTTGTCAGAATGGCCCATTTTATAGCTGAAGGAGCTCAGTAGTATCATGTGTATCAGGACTTGAAAAAGCATAGATATCAAAGAGGATAGTAGGGTTTGGGGTTTGTTTTTTTGTTTTTTTTTTTTTTGTTTTTTTTTGTTTTTTTTTTTTTTTTTTGCATGCAGGTTGCAGGTCAAAGCTGGAAGGGCAATCAGGAGACAGGCACAAGGCCGTCTGAGGTTCCAGACAAAGGAGGCCTCATTTTGTCCTGTCAGGAGCAGGACAGTCTTTAAGAGATGTTAAAAAGGCAGGTGACACGATCAGAGCTGCTTCAGAGAGACGCTTTGACGTCTCAGAGTATTTGCTGGCAGAAAAAGTGAGGTCTTGGGAGGGAGCATTTTGTGAGGGGCGCTGACATTTATTCACAGCATTTCTGCGTCTTCGCTAATTCTCTCAAGATCTGCGTCTGTGTCAGAATCTCAGAAGGATGAGTGAAGAGCTGAAGCTCTTCTAGTCCCCCTCCCCTCGCCACCACCCTGAAAAATCCCATTAGCAACAGCTCATCAGTCCCCGGAGCATAGTGATGGCAGTCACTGCGAGGCTGAGCGTGGGCTGCACATGTGTGTCCTGAGAATGGAAGGTGGAGGGGGGCAGGAGGAGAGGTGGAGGCTGGGGAGCCCTGCTCTGTGCCGGGGTCTTGACACGCACCAGCTCAGGTCTGTCCTCTTCCACAAGCAGTAGACAATGTTTCTGTTTTACAAACAGCAGAGTAATGTTCCGAAAGGTAAAGTGTCTTGCTCAGAGTCACACAGCTGCCAGTTAGCTGGATCAGCCCCTTTTGCCAGACTGAGCCCCTTTTGCTCTGTGTGCCACTCTATATAGGTGACATTGCTGCTGTGATGACCTCAGCAGGAAGAGTCTGTCTGTGTGATGGGCAAGCTTCCAGCCCCTCCAAGACCTTTGGGCCCTGTGGTGGGCAGAATCATGACTCCCCATGATGCCCATGTCCTAGTCCCCAGAACCTGTGAATCTGCTACCTTCTATGGCTAAAGGGTCATTAGCAGGTGTGATGGTATTTTGAGACGGGAGAATGCTACTGAATTATCTGGGCCTAGCGTCTGGGAGGCAAGGTAAACAGAGCAGAGGAGGAGATGTAAAAATGGAAGGAGAGAGAGAGGTAGAGAGAAGGTGGAGGGTGGGAGGGAGGAAATGAGGAAGGAAGACAGGGAGGGATGGAAGAAGGATAGAGTGCTTGATGGCAGAGGAAGGGGCCAGGGAATTCAGGCCGGGGAATGCAGGTGGCTTCTAGAACCTGATCAAAAGCAAGGGAGCAGCTTCCCCCGCCCCCGCCCCAGACAGAGCCTCCAGAAGAAATATGGTCCTGCTGACACCTTGCATTTGGGACTTCCTGCTTCCAGGACTGAGATGATGCATTCCTTTTGTTTTAAGCCCCCAGACGAGGCTCATCAGTTATAGCAGCAACAGGAAGGTAATGCAGCTTCCTAGGTTCCTGGGGCTTGTAAGGCAATAGCACCCAGCCCTGCTCTGCAAACACAGAGACTAAATTCAGATAACCTCTTCCCCTTCTTCCCCTCTTCCCTTTTCTGAGCCTCATGTTTCCTACGTGTAAAAAGGGGAGAGGGGCTGATCATTGTGCAAGTTTGTGGTTACCTGGTACTCCCTCTTCCCATCCCAACTGAAATTTGATTTTCTCAGGGAAAACCTCCCCTCTTCCTAGGCAGAGTTCACCCCCATATTATGCTTTCTCTAGGCACTTGGCTCTTTCCTTCCTGTGTTTGTTTCTTGTAAGAGTTTAAAGAAAAGATCACTTACAGAGACATGTGCCTGGTTAAGGAAATAAAGATAGCGTAGCAGAAAACTCCCTGGGATTGAGGGTAGAGAAAAGGAGAGGTGGTCCTGAAGCCCAGTGTGAGCTGGGTGAGGCTGGGGAGCACGGGGGACTGGGGAGCTGAAGTCTTGGAGGAGCAGCTGTTGCAAAGACAGGGCTTTGGGAAGAGGAGGAAACAAGAAAGAAAGACCCTAAGTGTGCTTCTTTTTCACCCTTGGAGCTCCTGCTGTAGCCTCTGGTTGGCCTGGATCAGAGCCACATTTGGGAGCCAGACCTGCCCCACCCCCTGGCAGCCAGAGAGCAGGGAGCTGAGAGATGCTGGTGATCAGGGTGGGTCTCCAGGTAACCGGGGCAGAGCAGATACCAGATTCGGGGGCAAACAGAGTAATCGACACAGACATACAGCTGATGTTGGTTCCTTTTCACTGCTCTATAATATTTCTTCATAACATTTATCTCAGTGGTAATATTATACCTATTACAAAATGATTAGTTTGAAGTGAGGTTTCTGAAAGCAGGAATTTGATTGCTTTGCCTGTCATTGTCTCCCCAGGGACAGAACACACAGTAGATGCTCCAGGTATGTTTGTTGAATGAAGAGGTGAATGTTTAACTGTGAAAACACTTTGAAAGCTACCAGTTGCTCTGTGCAAATTCATTTTAATGAATTTAATGAATGAGGAGCAACTCCAGAGAAGTCAAGTAATTTGCCCGGTGTCACCCAGGTGGTAAGTCCAGAGCCAGGATTTGAATCCTGGTCTCCCGGGTCCCAGGCAGGGCGGTTCCATCCAGTCCAGCTGTCCAGGCCTTCTGCTCTGCTCATTCCTTGTCGGCTCCTTGGGAGGCTGGCTCCCTGTGTCAGGATCTGCCTGAGTTATTGCTGCTTTGCCCTGGGCACCTTCTGTAGGGAAGCACCCAGAATGCATCTCGAGAGAAGCAGGTGGCATCTTCAGGGGTCTGCTCTGGGTTTAGAAGCATGTGGCTTGGCCATATCAAGTGGAAAGGGAAACTTGTCCCTGTGCATGGAGCTAAAGAGGGTGATCCCCCCTGGCCCTGAGGATCTAGAAACGAAGGAGGGCAAGTCCTTGACTCCTCCAGGGGGAAGGGCACAGGCCAGAACTGCACGGAGCTGGCATCCCCCGCATTGCTGTCTGTGGACCACCCACTGCTTCTAAGGGTGTGGGCATCGTGAGCTCTGAGAGCACTGTCCCCAGCACCCAGCCTCACTGCCTTCCAGGTTCTACTGACACCCCAGTCCACAAGGGGACTGCCCTGTGGCTGGGCACGCATTCCACCCACATCCCCTGGCTGCCAGTTGCTGGGCAGAACCGGGTTCAAATCCTAGCTTTCGCTATGTTCCTGGGGTGATCCCTTTTCCATTGTGCACCTCCGTGTCTCCATGTAAACAAAGACAGTAAGACAATAAACTCCCCTTTGTAAGACTAGGACATAATAATAAAAACAGTAACAAGAAGATAGCATTGACTGAGCAGTTACACATGAGCTTTGCATGTTTTTACTTATTTAACGCTCACAGCCAGTTCTGTGGGATAAGTACTGCTTACTATTGTTTTTGAATTTTGTTTGCTGTTTTTCTGGCTGTGCTGGGTCTTCATCGCTGCACGGGCTTTTTCTAGTTGTGGCGAGCGGGGGCTCCTCTCTAGCGCTGGTGCGTGGACTTCTCATTGCGGTGGCGTCTCTTGTTGCAGGGCACAGGCCCCAGGGGCACAAGTGCTTCAGTAGGTGCAGCGCCCAGCTCAGAGCGCAGGCTCAGTGGTTGTGACTCACAGGCTTAGGTGCTCCAAAGCACATGGGATCCTCCCGGGCAAGGGACCGAATCTTTGTCTCCTGCGCTGGCAGGCGGATTCTTTACCGCTGAGCCACCAGGGAAGCCCCGTTCCTACTTACTATTAACCTTTGTTGCCCATATGAAGACACTGAGCCTCGGAGAGACTGTGACTTGCTGAAATCACTCACTTAGCAAAATCTGAGGGGGGATTGGAACTCAGACCATCTGAGTCTGACAGGCATGCTTTCCTTCCACGGATGTGTACTGCCTTCTGTGATGGCTTTGGAAAACTGTTAAAGTTTGCCGTAGGCCCGAGAAACATCTGGTGTGTGACAAGACTGTCTGCAAGGTATTCAGTTCCTATAGATCTGTGCTGTCCAGTATGGCAGCCACCAGCCATATGTGGCTCTTTAAATTCAACTTTAAATTAATTGAAATTAAATAAAAATAAAAATTGTAATTTCTTCGTCGCATGAGCTGCATGTGCCGGGTGGAAGCCATATGGGACACTGTGGGTACAGAGCATCTCTGACATTTAGGAAAGTCTTACCCAGCAGCGTTGTAGTGGATGATGGCAGAACTGTGAGTTTGGCCAGATAGTGGACAGGCTGACCCAGAGTATCCGAACCTCTAGGAAGGGGCAGTGAACAAGATTCCAGCTCCCAGCTAGGATGGAGAAGATGGAATTGGGCAGCATTTTTGTTTTGGAAGAGAGTTCCTGACTAACCCATTTAGTGTAGGAGCAGAAGGTAAGAGACGCTTTCAAGGAAGGGGTAGTTTGAATGTTAATGTGCAGTGCACTTAGCAACATGGAGGCCATTAGTGAACTAAGCCAGTTGTTCTGGTGTTGTGGTGGGTGGCGGAAGCCACGTTGGGTGGGTTGTGAGACAGTAGAGACACTGGGTCTAGATGGTTCTTATTTGGTATCACCTGGAAGTATGTTTGAGACGCAGAATTTTAGGTCCCCTGCCCCCAGACCTACTGATCTGAAATCGGTATTTTAACAAGTCCATCAGGTGATTGATTCAGGGACCCACCAACCTTAGAGACGCAGTGCTCTGGTGGACGTTTGAGTGTTTGCAGACAGGTAACAAAGGCAAAGGGAAGTTCAGGTTGGTGAGTGAAGCTGGAACAGAGGACCGGGGATTCTGAATTAGATGAGGAGGAATGTGCAGAGAGGCGGGGGTGTTGAATTGGAGGAAGTAAAGAGCTTGGTAGGGTGGGGGTTCTGATGAGGTGGAACAGTGTCAGGTGCTGTAAGAAAGGGAAAAGGGTAGATGAGAGGTTTTGGCAACATGGGGGCCTTGGTGTCCTTCCAGAAAGCTGCCCCAGTAGAGGATCAAGACAGAGGCAAGGTCACTGTCCCCAGGAGGAAGAGGCAGCAGCCACTGAAGGGTCACAGACGGGGTAGGTGCTCACCCAGTGCCCTCTCACTGACTGATTGAAATGGGTGGATGAATGGGTGGATGGAGGGAGTATCTGTGAAACGAGATGGAGGGGAGGGATGCGTTTGTGTCTGTAAGGAGGGGTGTGCGTGTGTCTTGTGGATTCACATGGAGTGCATAGAGCAGCAGGAGTCTCCTGGGGGCAGGCCACATCCTTGTCTATGTACCTGGCTCACGATAGGATTAAGGTGAGACCCTCCGCTCAGTCAGTCCCAGGGCCCCACAGAGCCTGCAGATCCGTGTCCTTCCACCCTCTCACTCCAAACTGAACCAAACGACCCTGCTCCCCCAACCTGCTTCTTTTTCTATATCCTTCTCTCAGCATCGCTGTCCACCCATTCATCCCACCAGAAGCCTGAGGACCAGCCCAGCCGCCCCTCTGCACCCCTGAGCCTTTTCAGTCACGCAATCGCACCAGCACTATTTCTCGAATGTTCCCGCACCACCCCCACCCTTCCGTCCGCTGTCCCACTGAGGCCTGAATTATGTCAACATCTTCCCATCGTCTGAGTCATCCTTCAGCCACCCCCTCTCACCCATCCACTTAAGCTCCAGCTCCCATCACAGGCTTCTCTGTACGTTCCCTAGGTCCCTACCTGCCTTTCAGGGGTTCCCTGCTGCCTTCAAGATCCATTTCAAACTCCTGAGCCTGACTTCAGCCATTTGTTATCAACTCATTTCCAAGCGCCCGCTCCTGGTCCAGGCCCAGGAATCTTTTGTTCTTAAAACTGCCCTGAAGACGCCGCCTCTCCATCTTTGCTGTGCTGCTCAAGCCCTGTCTCCTTGGAGCCGTGCTGCCCATTTAGAGGGAACACTCCGTTCTGTCCCCACAGTCCATTTCACACTCTTCTCATTTGACACTTGTCACAGTTCGTCAGCTGTCTGTCATTTGAGTGTCCTCTCTCACAGCCAGACTGTGAGCCCAGAGTAGCCAAAACAGTGTGCAGATACCATTTAGATTGCTCCAGTTTACTGAGTTTATTAGAATTACCCCTCCCCAGCTCCAGTAAGCCAGGGGTGTAAGTGTGTTAGAGACAGTCAATCTCAGAGTGGTCTCTGGACCAGCAGCATTAGCCTCGCCTGGGAACTTGTTGGAAACTCAGAGTCTCAACTCCATCCCCAGACCTGCTGAGTCAGAAAGGCTGAGGATGGGCTTAGGACTCTCTAGGAGATTCTGATGCACACATTGGAGACTCACTGACTGAAGGCAGGTGACATAACCAATCCAAAAAAATGTCTGATTATCAAAATGGGACAGGTGGGTTGTTCAGCAGCTCAGCTGTGTCTGACTCTTTGCGACCCCATGGACTGAAGCATGCCAGGCTTGGGGCCGGAGTTTACTCTTGACTCATGAATCATCTAAAATGCACGCATGTATGTGAGCTCAGTTGTGTCTGACTCTTTGCAACCCCATTGACTTTAGCCCACCGGGTTCCTCTGTCCATGAGATTTTTCAGGCAAGGATACTGGAGTGCGTTCCCATTTCCTCCTCCAGAGGATCTTCCTGACCCAGGGATTGAACCCCAGTTTCCTGTGTCACTGATATTGGCAGGGGTATTCTTTTACCACTGAGCTGCCTTGGAAGCCCTAAAATGGATCGCTCTCCTCCACATGGTGACTCAGAGTCTCAGATCCTATCTCCTCTCTTCTTTCTATCATCTGTTGTCCATCTTCACCATGTAGCTTCTAAAATCACTCTGTTCTCCTGCATCAAATGTTTGAAGAGACTGTTAGTTCTGTCTTGTTATTGTTGTTTTTGGACCAAGCCTTTCCATGGCTCAGATTCAGCCACATGGCCACACCTCACTGCAAGGGGAGACCAGGAGTGTTGGCGACCTTGTGCCAAAGAAGAAAGGGACACAGTCTTGTGAACAGTGAGATAATCTCTGACAAGTGCTGCTGCTGCTGCTGCTAAGTTGCTTCAGACGTGTCCAACTCTGTGCGACCCCGTAGATGGCAGCCCACCAGGATCCTCTGTCCCTGAGATTCTCCAGGCAAGAACACTGGAGTGGGTTGCCATTTCCTTCTCCAATGCAGGAAAGTGAAAAGTGAAAATAAAGTCACTCAGTCGTGTCCGACTCTTAGTGACCCCATGGACTGCAGCCCATCAGGCTACTCCATCCATGGGATTTTCCAGGCAAGAGTACTGGAGTAGGGTGCCACTGCCTTTTCCATCTGCCAAGTGAGATGGTCTTTATTCATTTATCAAAGGACAACTGAGCCACAACCTGGCTTCA
The DNA here is from genome assembly GCF_016772045.2 of Ovis aries. NCBI lineage: Eukaryota > Metazoa > Chordata > Mammalia > Artiodactyla > Bovidae > Ovis > Ovis aries. Next base: position 71,337,010 of record NC_056066.1, on the reverse strand, counting down.
GGCCCAGTGCTCAGCTGTGGCAGTGCAACAGTGGAGGCCTCTTAGTCACTGTGTTATATCACTTACTTTATAGATAATATATAGAGATAGATAGCTAGATTACAAGAGTCCTCTATCAAGCATGAGTAGAAACCAGATGGTGAGTAGAAGTACATTACTCATCTGAAGTATTTGCAGTTTAGGGACCATGCTTGGTGGGATCAAGGTGAGGGCGGGTCCTCTTTACTGTTTGCTCTTTTGTACCAGATACCGTATTATGGTACTTTTAACATTAAATAAGAAAGACTTATGGATGAGGGAAGCAGTGCTCAGGGAGTTTCAGTGGTTTGTCCAGAAGGGCAGGGGAAGTTGAATTAAAGGCTTATGACCCCTAAAGGGCTTGAGTTTCCTTCTGTACCTTGATATCCGTGTCAGAGTGCATCCTTCTAGAGGTTTCTCCTTCACATCAGTCTGAGGATCCTAGAAATCAGAACTGGAAGGAAGCCCCTGAGGCCATTTTGCTGAAGGCTCCATCGCAGGCTTTGGGCATTCTGCTTCTCAATTTCTTCTTTACAGAAGGATTTGTGGACCTGGTTGCCTCTGCAGCATCCACATGCCAGCCTCCCTCCAGGGTCTCTTTTGCCCAGGATCGGGCATTTCTGGTCTGCCTCATAAACTCCAAGGTCACTGCTCCCTACTATGCTTCAAGCACTTGGAGATTGAGCTGCATCTTATCAAATCTACATAAATACTCATCTAACTCCAAATGTGCCCCAGTTGTTGGTCAGTTAAAGCCCATGTGGGCTTCTTGGTACCAGACGGAATCACCCACAGATGCTCATCTCCTCCTAACGCACGTCTGAGATCTCGCCAAGTGATAAGTCAATCCTGATCAAAGTCACACTGGGAGGAACGCTTCATTTTGGCCAAAATTAGATAAAAGGGATTTCTTAAAAGTTAGGCTGGATTATTTGAAGATGTCCTTTTCCATGGAAAGCAGTGTTCTCCTAAATGGAGAGGAAAAAAATAAATAAAAAATGAAACCTTTTCTTAATCATTTTTGTTAGAAGAAAAACTCAAAATCTTAAATATTTCTGCCATCTGTTCCCTATTATTTCTGAAACTTTGTGTTGAGTATCTGGGGTGTGGGAGAGACTCAAATGGCCATCAAAATTGTTTTAAGTAATTAAAACTGATCAAGTTGGTAAGTTTTTACCTAATCTCTGGATGATTGGATTGGAGTCAACCAGATGTAAAAATGCCTGCGACAAATTATTCTGTGCCTATATGACATGCAATTTTGACAAAATATCTTGAAAACAGCTGCTTAGTATGTGATCTGGGGATTTGACAGTGCAGAAGGACAATTCTGTGTACTCAGGAAACCGTGGAGAAAATTCAGTATAACTTTGGTCATAAGAATGAGTTGTGCTTATTCAGGGAGGAGCTATATTTTGATAATGAGGCAAACGAGACCCAAGATCAGTTCCCCCTCTCTGGGAGGAGTAGGCTGTGGGGCACATGTGTTCCGGTAACATCTGAACATTAGTCAACCTTTTCTTTCTCTTGGCTCTGTCCCTTTTGGCAAACTCTTATTTCAAGACCTGATTTAGTGACTTCCTGGTGGTCCAATGGTTTAGACTCTGAGCTTCCACTGCAGAGGGTGTGGGTTCAATCCCTGGTCCCGAGAACTAAGATCCCACGTGGTGTGACCAAGAGAAAACAAACAAATGACCGAACTTATATGCCAGTTTCTGCATTGACCGCTTGGTAGTTCCCATGTCAGTTTACCTGTCTGGGACACCCATCTCACCAGACTGCACTCTGCTACTGGCTTCAACACTCACAACCTTGTGACCTTGGATTAATCACCTACATTTTCAAGTCTTGCTACTTACATATGTAAAGTGAAAATAGTAAGTTTTACCTCCCACACTTCATCACACATGGCAAACCCACAGTTTGGGTGTGTTCACAATATGTTAACTCCTCTTTCCTCCTTATTGGACATCCTGGAAGAATGTAATCTCCCCAAGGGTAAGAACTATTTCTTACTCCCATAAGTCACGTAGTAGGCCTTTGGTGTGTGCTTGTCAAATGTGAGTGAGTGGATCAATGAATGATAAGTGAATAATTGCTGCTGCTGCTGCTAAGTTGCTTCAGTCATGCCTGACTCTGGGCGACCCCATAGATGGCAGCCCACCAGGCTGTACCATCCCTGGGATTCTCCAGGCAAGAACACTGGAGAAGTGAATAACTGAAGCTCATTATTTCCTGCGGTATCTCCAATACCTGCACTGATTGTCCCAAAGATGAGGGTCCTGTCCAAAGGCATGTGAGTTCCCTATGGGGTTCTTGGTAGGAATGACCCCTTGCCTAGCAGCATTTGCCACCTCTCATCAGATGCGTCTGTCACTGTATCTGTTCTCACCCCATGTCAGAGCAGCAGGTGTTCCCCTCTACCCTTGGTGCTGGGCCTTGCCCCTTCCACTTCCTCCCTGAGGACTCCAGTGACATGGCCCTGCTGGCTCTTTCTGCTTGGCCTGTAAACTCATTCCGGTCAACTCCATCCTGAGAAAGAACACCATGCTTGATTTGCACCTGCAAAGATCATGGTGATACAGGTAATACCCTCTCAGTATTTACTAAAAACCATGTATTATCTCATTTATTTCTCACAATACCCTTTGATGTGGGCTTCCCAAGTAGCACTAGTGGTAAAGAACCCACCTGCCAATGCAGGAGACATAAGTCACAGGTTTGATCCCTGGGTCAGGAAGACACCCTGGAGGAGGGTGTAGCAACCCACTCCAGTACTCTTGCCTGAGAATTCCATGGGCAGAGGAATTCTGATGGGCTGTGGTTCATGGGGTCATGGAGAGTTGGACACGGCTGAAGCGACTTAGCATGCATGCACACACCTTTTAATGCAAGTACTAGTAATATTCTTTCCTTAGCGCTGAAGAAACTGGAGATCAGAGAGGAGAGGTGCATTGCTGGGATTACAGCTTCAGAGCTACATACATCTGTGCCTTTCAGCCAGGCTTTTGGAGAGAACCATCTTGCATTCCCGTAGGCCTGGGTTTCCATGGCTGATTCCTCTTGGTTTCCTTCCCGTTGCTGCAGCTGAACCTTTTCTGCCTGGTCTGAGCTCCTGTTTCAGTGTGATGTTCCCCAGAGTGCTGCTCACCTCCCCTCATGCTCCATGTTCTCACTGAGTGATTCCATCCAGTCTCATTATTTTAATTATCACCAGGGATGCTGATGTGTCCCACGCTCTCCCCCTTGCTCGGACAGTTCCACTGAACTCCCACCGAATTAGCTGCCAAAGATATTCCTGTGGATTGCCATGGGCACTCAGGCTCGAGGTGTCCTTCCTGAATTTTTGATCTCCATCCATCCTCCCACCATTCATTTCATCATCAACACCTGAAGGAAACCTGTGATTTGTCTTAGATTTTTACCTCTGCCTACATCCTTCCTCCATGCAGTCCCCACATCTAATCAATCAAAATGGACCTGCTGATTTATTGCCTGAATATTCTTGTACTGTATTTGGTCTCCACCATCACTATTATTACTGCATCAACTCTCACCGATTATCAACTAGACTCTTCAGTGTCTTTTTTTTTGAGAGGAAGGGATAGACTTTTAGAGTTTAAGTACGGAAAAGGACATGAATAATAACTAAATATACTAATATAAAAACCACCCCGATCAAGATCTAGAATATAACTAGCACCACAGAAATCCTCCTTGTGTCCTCTCTGTGGCATTCAGTCTCCATCTCAAAGGTGTTCTAAATGCTAGAGTGGTTTTTCCTGTTTTTGAGTTTTACATAAATAGAATCATAAAGAATGATTCTGCTTGGTCTTGTTTCTTCCATTGAAAATTATGTTGTATGATAGTTCATTTTTTGGTTCTTGAATAGTATTTCTTATGTAAATATTCCACAGTCTGTCCATCCTACTGCTGATAGACATAATTCACACACATGCTTTTATTTATCAGTATTTTTTGACTATTCTGTGTTCTTTGCATTTATGTAATAATTTTAGTATGAATACCTTGATTTTCAAAAAAAAAAAGGGATTTTGACCAAAATTTACATTGAATCTGTAATTTTAGGAGAGTTACCACTTAATAAATTGAATTTTCCAATCCATGAATATGAAATATCTCTTGATTCAGTAAGTTAATTTTTCCCCCTCTACAGTGTTTTTAAGGTGCTTTTTGTTACTTTTAACTTTCTTATTTTGGAAATTATGTTTTTAGATACTTTTTCGGCCTATTCTATTAGCACTGTCTCTCTCTGTGCCAAAAATACACATTAGATAGACCACTGGATGTTGTCTCATAGGTTACTGGGTCTCTTTATTTTTAAGTCATTTTTTCCTGTGGTGTTTATATTTCTGTTCACGTGTTGTCGTGTTTAATAACCCTTTCTTCTACAGTGTCTGAACCGTCGTCAAGCCCAGAGTAACCTTTTCAACTCAGACGTGGTATTGTTTCTGGTGTTCAGTCTCTGAGTTGTGTCTGATCCTTTGCCACCCCGTGGACTGCAGCACACCAGACTTCCCTGCCCTTCACTATCTTCCGGAGCTTGCTCAAATACATGTCCATTGAGTCAGTGATGCTATCTAACCTCTGCTGTCTCTGTCCTCTTTTGCCTTCACTCTGGTATTGTATAGCCATGGAATTTTTAAGGAGTTTTGCTGTCCATTCTTCTGCTGTGATTCCCACCTGTCCTTTATTCTGTCCAAATTTCCTTTAAAACCTTCAATGCATTTATACTAGTTATTTTGAAGTTGTCAACTGTGGATTCTAGCATCTGAAACATCTTGAGGCCTGTTTTTTTGACCCTGTGTGTGTGTGTTTGTATAGGTGTGTGTATGTCTGCATTTCTTCCATTTTCTTCATGTAAGAGCAGTGTCTACTACTCTGTAGGTAGTCTGGCTTGTGTCAGTTTGTTTTAAATGGTATTGACTTTTATCCTGGCAGGCAGTTAAATTATTGGCACGTCCTCCTGAAACTGTCAAGATTGTTTATTCTGTGTTAGGCTGGATCTGCTTCGATTTTGTCAGTCATCTGATTGTGCAGTCCTTATTTTCAGATGTGATACTTCTGTGACTTGTTCTTTCTGGAGTCTCAGCTGAAGTAGCACTGCAGCTGGACCAGGAGCCAGTGTTTCCTAGCCCTGTACAGCCTTTGGTATTTCTGTTTAGCTCCCCTCCCTATATCAACGACTTCTGGAATGCACTGTTTTGTCTTGCGTATATGCAGGCCAGCAGTCACCCAAAGACTGGCAGAAAATCCCCACGTATATACTCTCTGGTACTCTGTCTTACAAATTCCAGATTCACCAGCCCCCAGACTCCAATTCTGCCTCCTTAACTCAGCGAGAATACCCTGTTCTGCTTAGGCTCCACCTCCCTCTACTGGGGTCTAGAAACCACCACGCCCCTGCCCCCAGGACACTCATTGGTGGTCCAGCTGGAATGTTGCCAAATTCGGTGAGTAGAGTGAGAAAGTAGCTGTCAGGAGATAGATCCAAAGCTCTCTGCAGGATGTGGTCTTGCCTTTGCTCTATCTAGCGGTCCTAACAAGCCTGTTAGGAGCTAGGTGCACAGCAGAAGGTAAGCAAAGGGCAAGCGAAACTGAAACCACCCCTCCACCCCTCCCTGGTTCGTGGAAAAATTGTCTTCTACAAAATCGGTCCCTGGTGGCAAAAGATTGAGAACTGCTGCTCTATCCCATGTGATTCTTAGAACTCTCAAACATAAAGCTGGGAGGAAGGTGACCCGAGGCATCACCTATTCCATAGACCTTGTTGAACCAGTGGAGAAACTGAGGCCCTGACAGAGCAAGGGGCTTGTCCAGTGGCCTCATGGGGAATGTCCAGAGCCTGCTTCTGCTTGCTTCTTTCCATGACTTCTTTTTCTTATATGTAGAGTCATTTCCCCAAAACCGAAAAAGAATATGTTAAAGGAATCTGAGTCCCATTTTAGGTTTATGGTGACGTTTCTGAAGAACAAGGGTGATAAGAAGGCAGATAGTGTAACGTGTATTGGGAAGAGAAGAGAGAGATTTTGCCTGTGAGAAGCCTCTGGGTGCTGGGCTCCAGGAGGAAGATTCTTGAGATTCTAGAATCTTCACAGTGTGCTCTCAAGAATTGTCTTGATTTTTATTCCACCTTCAGCTGACAGTAGTTTAAAAACATCATAATGTTATTACCTTCTTTTTTGAGATAATGTATCTATCTCAAAAACTGAAAGACATGGAAAAATATGCACTGAAAGTTCATCTTTTCATTCCTTATCCCAGCCACACATTTCTCTTCTCTGAAGAGTGTTATGTTTTCTTGTGTATCTTTCCAGAGGTATTTTATGTATCAGTTCAGTTCAGTCGCTCAGTCACGTCCCACTCTTTGCGACCCCATCAGTTGCAGCACGCCAGGCCTCCTTGTCCATCACTGTCTCCCGGAGTTCACTCAAACTCACGTCCATTGAGTCGGTGATGCCATCCAGCCATCTTATCCTCTGTCATCCCCTTCTCCTCCTGCCCCCAATCCCTCCCAGCATCACAGTCTTTTCCAATGAGTCAACTCTTTGCATGAGGTGGCCAAAGTACTGGAGCTTCAGCTTTAGCATCATTCCCTCCAAAGAACACCCAGGGCTGATCTCCTTCACAATGGACTGGTTGGATCTCCTTGCAGTCCAAGGGACTCTCAAGAGTCTTCTCCAACACCACAGTTCAAAAGCAGCAATTCTTCAGCTCTCAGCTTTCTTCACAGTCCAACTCTCACATCCATACATGACCACGGGAAAAACCATAGCCTTGACTAGACGGACCTTTGTTGGCAAAGTAATGTCTCTGCTTTTGAATATGCTATCTAGGTTGGTCATAACTTTCCTTCCAAGGAGTAAGCGTCTTTTAATTTCATGGCTGCAGTTCACCATCTGCCGTGATTTTGGAGCCCCAAAAAAGGAAGTCTGACACTGTTTCCCCATCTATTTGTCATGAAGTAATGGGACCAGATGCCATGATCTTCATTTTCTGAATGTTGAGCTTTAAACCAACTTTTTCACTCTCCACTTTCACTTTCATCAAGAGGCTTTTTAGTTCTGCTTCACTTTCTGCCATAAGGGTGGTGTCATCTGCATAGCTGAGGTTATTGATATTTCTCCCGGCAATCTTGATTCCAGCTTGTGCTTCTTCCAGTCCAACGTTTCTCATGATGTACTCTGCATATAAGTTAAATAAGCAGGGTGACAATATACAGCCTTGACGTACTCCTTTTCCTATTTGGAACCAGTCTGTTCCATGTCCAGTTCTAACTGTTGCTTCCTGACCTGGATACAGGTTTCTCAAGAGGCAGGTCAGATGGTCTGGTATTCCCATCTGTTTCAGAATTTTCCACAGTTTATTGTGATCCAGACAGTCAAAGGCTTTGGCATAGTCAATAAAGCAGAAATAGATGTTTTTCTGGAACTCTCTTGCTTTTTTAATGATCCAGTGGATGTTGGCAATTTGATCTCTGGTTCCTCTGCCTTTTCTAAAACCAGCTTGAACATCTGGAAGTTCACGGTTCACATATTGCTAAAACCTGGCTTGGACAAATTTGAGCATTACTTTACTAGCGTGTGAGATGAGTGCAATTGTGCGGTAGTTTGAGCACTCTTTGGCATTGCCTTTTTTTGGGATTGGAATAAAAACTGACCTTTTCCAGTCCTGTGGCCACTACTGAGTTTTCCAAATTTCCTGGCATATTGAGTGCAGCACTTTCACAGCATCATCTTTCAGGATTTGAATAGCTCCACTGGAATTCCATTTTATGTATAGATTAATCAAATTCCTAGTCTATTGTGTTCTTTTTTTTCTGCATAGATGGGTGCATACTATGCAAGCTCTTTTGAGTCTTACTTTTTCCCCCATTTAATGCACCTTGGATACCTTTCTGTATTTGGATATAAAGAACTCTCTCTTCTTCCTAACAGCTCCAGCTTGTTCCATTGTATGGATGTAACAAATTAGCCTGCCAGTGCAGGAGGCTTGGGTTCCATCCCTGGGTCAGGGAGATCTCCTACAGAGAAGGAAATGGCAACCCACACCAGTATTCTTGCTTGGAAAATACCATGGACAAAGGAGCCTGGTGTCTACAGTCCATGGACTTGCAAGAGTCGGACACGACTTAGTGACTAAACCACCAGCAGCATGGATGTACCATCATTTATTTAACTGGTTCCTATGGGTGAGCATTTGGATGGGTTCATCTTTTGCTATCAGACAATACTGCAATGGATAACCTGTTGCAAATGTCATTTCATTGTACAAGCATATCTTTAGTATAGTTTCCTAGGTCCGGGGTTGCTAAACATTTTAAACTCGAATAGATATAACCAATTTATTCACCATAGGGATTGTGCAATTTACGTGCCTACCAGCAATAGGTGAGGGTTGGCATCCATTTGATTGTTGTATTTTCAAGTTAGAAATCATCTTCTATGGTACCGTTTCCATTCCCCTTGTGCTCGGGATAGAGAATCGGAGGCTCAGAGCTACAACAAAGGTTGTGCTGATGGGCAGTTACAGAGGTGGGCCTGAATGCGCTGCTCAGCCTGAGTGGTCTGCAGAACCCCAAGGTGCCTCGATGTGGACTGTCCCTGACCAGGTATGTCATCTCCCAGTGTATCCTCTACTCAGTAGAGAAGTACACAGAGCTTGACTCTTAGGACCCCGAGCTCTCAGGAGAGACCTCTTTTCTGGGATGCAGTGTGCTGTTCTCCTCTCTGTTGTTGTTCAGTCACTCAGCCGTGTCTGACTCTTTGCAACTCCATGGATTGCAGCACACCAGGCTTCCCTGGTCTATCTCCCTGAGTTTGCACAAACCCATGTCCGTTGAGTCAGTGATGCCATCCAGCCATCTCATCCTCTGTCGTCCTGTACGCCTCTTGCCCTCAGTCTTTCCCAGCATCAGAGTCTTTTCCAGTGAGTCTGCTCTTCACATCAGGTGACCAAAGTATCGGAACTTTATCTTCAGCATCAGTTTATCCAATGAATATTCAGGGTTGATTTCCTTTAGGATTTAAAATTGAAATCTTCTCTTTAAATTGAAATTTGAAATTGAAAAATTGAAAAATCTTCTCTTTATGTAAGTGTTAATCTATCCACTGGCAAGCCAGGTGTAGCCGTGGAAAAACAAAGCCAGGCTGGGCAGAATTCACAATTAGATCTTGCAGGACTTGATGAAAGGGGCCTCCTTGGCACATGGGCAACAAGAGCCTCTTCAGCAGAGAAAAGAAATGTTATTCATGACCCTTTGATGACCCTATTCCGGTCAGAATGCCCTGGCACTTGGTGACTCCTGCATCGCCTCTCACTCATTAGTCTGGTTCATTATGCTCTTCATTTTAAAGTGGACTCTTGTCAACATCCATGCTTCCACTTGAACACAGTGTCAGATTATTCAAGCATCAGGATACATGGGAAGGTTCGCACAACAGATAAGTGTCTTGGGCTCTAGAATCAAACCGCCTGAACTTGAATCTCAGTCCTGTCATTAGGACTTAGCATCTGTGTGAGCTTGAGCCAGTTATTTTCTCTCTCAACCTCTTTCCCCCTACTTGTGACCTTACTAGGTAGGACATGCTAGGTAATGTTGTAATAACAAACAACCCCCAGCTGTCAGAGCCTGAAAATAAAGTGTGTTGTGTTCAGGTTGCTTGGCCGCTGGAGGATGAATGGGATTTTTACTCTTGTCCTGTTTTTCCCTGAGACCCAGGACAGCAGAGCAGCCGCCTTCTGGAACTTTGCTGGTAACTGTGACAAAGACGAAAAGAGGATGTGGGGAACTGTGCACTGGCTCTTAAAATTTCTATCCAGAAGGACATAAGTACCTTTTCACTCACTTTTGTTTATTTCAAAAGATGCCAGTTTTTAAAAAATATTTATTTATTTATTTGGCTGTTCTGGGTCTTAGTTGCAGCATGCGGGATCAAGTTCCCTAACCAGGTATCAAACCCAGGGCCCTTGTATTGGGAGCACGAGTCTTAAACACTGGTGCATGCGTGCTAAGTTGCTTTAGTCATGTCTGACTCTGACACCCCATGGACTAGATAGCCCACCAGGCTCCTCTATCCATGGGATTCTCCAGGCAAGAATATTGGAGCGGATTCCCATGCCCTCCTCCAGGGGATCTTCCCGACCCAGGGATCCAACCCGCGTCTCTTATATCTGCTGCACTGGCAGATTCTCTGCCACTAGCGCCACCTGGGAAGCCCCTTAAATACTGGACCACCAGGGAAATTCCTTCATTCACATTTTAATAATCAAAGCAAACCTGACGTTTCTGAGTTCATGGGGGCCATCAGGTTCTTAGGGCTGACAGTCACCAAGACAGCTGCCTGTCTCCACACCTCCCTGGTCAGCTCAGCCTGCACTGGCTGCATCATCGCCACCACTCCATATGGAGCGCAGTGCCCTCTCCCTGGACTTGAGCTTTGTTGGCGCAGAGCTCCCTGTTCATGCCAGCACTGGCATCGTTCTTGTGGAGGTCAGTGTGAGTACTTAACAACCCTTTGCCACGTTATGCTGGCCTCACTTTTGTGGAGGTTGGTATGCGTACTTAACAACCCTTTGCCACGTTATGCTGGCCTCACTCTTGTGGAGGTCGGTATGAGTACTTAACAACCCTTTTCCACCTTATAAAACTGAAACTCTCAGAGACTAAGTATCTTTCCCAAAGTCATGCAGCAAATAAGTAGGAAAACAGAGAAGTACAATCTGTCAAGCAATTATCTTCCTAATCTTTATTCTGCTACAGATCTGAGGCCACGGGACATTAAGCAGCTGACTCAAGGATACTCAGAAAGGCAGCAACTGGGAGATTTTAGGTTCAAACAAAGACAGAACTAAAGCCCTAAGGGGAAATGGGCTTTGTAAATGTGGAAAGCACACCGACCACCTTAGGCCATTGGCACAGACTATGATTTTAGCCACGAGGGCAGGTGTCTGTGTTCCTACCTCGAGAGCACGGAGGTCAGTGATGGCAGGTCAGGCTCCTATGGAACTTCCAGGGGAAATAATTTGTGATGCAATGATGTATTAATCTAACTATGACGTCCCCTCTCTCCACTGGAACTTTATGAAACCCCAGCTCTGTGTGGCCCTCTCTTTCAAGTAGCTTGAACTCCTGGGAGACTGTGGTCACTCTCAGACCCTATTCTGATCTTTACAGCTTGGGTTGGGGGACAAAAACAATCTTGTTCTTTTATAATTTAAAGATTCTGGAAATGATATTGGAAGACTAAAGACAACTTTGAATCTGCATTCTTGCCACCCATGCACATCCAAAGTCTCTGATTTTTTTTTTTTAATCCACCTCTGTGTGTTTGGCAGAGATGCCATCAGAAGAGGGTACCATTTTAATTTCAAATATTTTTAAGTTAAAAATACATACATTGTACATATATTTAACAATTTTACATAGTAAATGTACCTACATGTATTCATTTTCTATGGCTGCAAGACAGATGACCACAAACTCAGCAGCTCAAGAGAATGTGTGATTCAAAATTTTGCAGGTCCTGAGCCCAGGCACTGAGTAGCTGGACTCTCCTTTCAGGAGCAGCTGAAATAAAAATGTCAGCTGTGCTGAGTTCCTGCCTGGGGGCACTAGAGAGGGATCTGCTTCCCAGCTCATTCTTGGCCTTGGGTGAACTGCTTTCCTGTGTGACTGCGGGTCTCAAGTCCCCGTTTCTTTGCTGGCTCTCATCTAGGGGCCACTCTCACCTTTTCAAAGCTACTCACATTCTTTGTCACACAGTCTCTGGCATCTTCAAAGCCAAAAGCGCAGAATCGCCCTTGCATCAGAAATCTTCCTGCATCTCTGACTTTATTTCTGTTTCGTAAATAAGCTTGTTTGGACCATTTTCTTTCTTTTTTTTTAAGATTCTACATATAAGCAATATCATATATTTGTCTTTCTCTGTCTGACTTATTTCACTCATTATGACAATCTCTAGGTCAATCCATGTTGCTGCAAAGGACATTGTTGATTTCTTTTTTATGAATTTTCCATTCCTTCATCAGTAGACATTTAGGTTGCTTCCATGTCCTGGCTAATGTAAATAGTGCTGCAATGAACATTAGGGTACATGTATCTTTTTGTATTGCGTTTTTTCTCCTGATCCCATATATAGAAAACAAACTTATGGTTACCGGGGGGGGGAGCAGGGAGAAGGGAGGAGTAAGTTGAGAGACTCGGATTGACACACACTTGGTATGCGTATAATGTATGCATGCTTAGTCTCTCAGTCATGTCCGACTCTTTGAGACCCTTTGGACTATAGCCCTCTAGGCTCCTCTGTCCGTGGAATTTTCCAGGCAAGAATACTGGGATGGATTGCCATTTCCTCCTGCAGGGGATCTTCCCCACCCAAGGACTGAGCCTGCGTCTCCTGTGTCTCCTGCATTGCAGGCAGACGCTTTACCTACTGAGCCACACCACTATGCATAGAATAATAAGGACCTACTGTGCAGCACAGGGAACTCTACTTAATACTCTGTAATGACTCACATGGGAAAAGAATCTCTAAAAGAGTGGATATATCGATATGTATCCATTTATCTGATACCTGATGCATAATTGATATACTTTGCTGTGCACCTGAAACTAACCCAGCATTGTAAATCAACTATACTGCAGCAAAAATTAAAGACATAAGCAAAACCTCCACACTTCAAACCCCTTTCTCTAGGTAGAGCTCCGTCTCTTTTAGTCTCTTTTAAGGGCACCTAACTAGATCGGGTTTGAAAGCGAAAGTGTTAGTTTCTCAGTCACGTCTGACTCTTTGCAATCCCATGGACTGTAGCCCACCAGGCTCCTCTGTCCATGGGATTCTCCAGGCAGTGATACTGGAGTGAGTTGTCATTCCCTTCTCCAGGGGATCTTCCCAACCGAGGGATTGAACTTGGGTCTCCCACATTGCAGGCAGATTCCTTACCGTCTGAGCCACCAGGGACTCAGGATCATTTCCCTTTTGTAGAATCCACTGTGCCACATACCGCAACCTACCCACAGTCCCAAGGATTATACAGGACATAAACCCTAGGGAATGTGATGCAGAGAGCTCTCAGAATCTTACCTACTGCATTTTATGTTATAATTGTATTTACTGCCTAGGGCTGTGGCAATGAAATACCAAAGACTAGGTGTGGCAAAACAACAGAAATTTATTCTCTCACAGCTCTGGAGGCTAGAAGTCTTACATCAAAGTATTGTCAGGGCCATGCTCTCTCTGAAACCTGCAGGGAACTCCTTCCCTGCCCTTCCTAGCGTCTGTGGGTTTGCTGGAGACATTTGTAATCCCTTGGCTCATGGGTGCATGATTCTAGTCCGTTGTTCTCTAATGGTGTTCTCCCGGCATCACTTACTGTGTCTTCCCAGGGCACCAGGAAGATTGATTAAAGCCCACTCTACTCCAGTGTAACCGCTTCTTAACTAATATATCTGCAACAACCCAGTTTCCTAATAAGGTACTGGTGGTTAGGACTTCAAAATCTCCTTTCACAGGGACAGAATTCAACCCATGACAGCAATGGTCTTTCAGTGTTTCAAGATACTGTATGGTGGATAATCTCGTAATTATTGCTGTCTATAACATAGTTTCATTCCTCATTATTCGTCATTACCTCTCTATGGTGGAGTTCTTGGGATGAGATATCTGCACAGAAATTCTTTGCATTAGAGGAAGTCCAAACCCAGTTTCTGAAAATGACTAGAAAACTATATGCCAAGTGCTGAGGTGGAGATGTATCTATATGTTTTATATTGTATTATGTTGGCCAAAAAGTTTGTTTGGGTTTTTCCATAACATCTTACCGGAAAAGCTTTAGTACAATATCTTTAAGATATTATACTTTTGGAATGCTAGCGATGTTTCATAAATGAGGAAACTCGAGGGCAGAAAGAAACTTGCTCAAATGTAGGTATCTAATGTATCTCTCCGTCAAAACCCAGCGAGGAAAGTACAAGCTCTATAGATATTTCAAACAGAAGGAATTTAATGTAGGGCATTGGTTACAAGGATGAGCTGATTTAGAGATTAACAACGATCCGAAACTACTACCACCTTTAGGCTGAATGGTTGAAATATAGAGACCGTATTATTCGAGTATTCAGTTACTATAAGGAAGCTGGAACTATGGTGGAAATCCCAGCAGAAGCTGGAGGTGCTGTTGGAGCCCCTACCTGAGTCAGAGATAGGAAGAAAGGAAGAAAGAAAAAAGAGAGAAAGAAAGGAAAAAAGGGAAGGAAGGTAAGGAGGCATGTATGGATACCTGGCTTACATATCTATGCACTTCCCTTTTGTCAGCCCTCCAGTCTAGGAGTGCACCTAACTGGTCAAATCAGAAGCCAGCTGACAATAGGAGCTTGGTAAACTTATTGCCTCATCCTCCCTGGACCCCACCTAACCACCCACCTCTCCCCTATTAATCAGAGCAGAGTAAGATATGAGAATCTATCTGATGGTAAATAGCCTAGACTCATCCTACTTAACAATAAGAATGATGTTAGTAACATAATTATGTTAATAGTTAAAATTCACTACATGCTTATTATTACTCTGTGCCAGACACTTTCCAAAATTCTCAACTTGTATTTTCTCATTTAATCCTCAGAACAAATCCGTGAAGTGGGTACTATTACAACTCCTATTTGAAAATTGGGTAAACCAAAACTCAGAGAGATTAAATACCCTACTCATCATGAAGTTGATGAGTAGAGTCTGAACTCATATCCAGTTTTATCTGACTTCTCAACCATTGTTCAAACACTGGTGACATTGACTTAACTACATATTTATTCTAATGTATAATGAAAGGCAGGACAGATAGAACTTGAGATTGTAAATATCAGACACGGTTTCCAGATGACCCTTTGGCCATGAACTCATGAGCTGATGGGTCTCCAATGGACTTGGAGCAACAACCACCTGTTACTGATTATTCCCTGGTTGTGCCCCAGCCTTGAGTCCTTGTAGTGTGCAAGCAGCTTGGAAGTGCAAGCAGATGTGATGGAAGCCAGGGCTGCCATGTGGACTGCCTTAAGTGAGATAAGGTATTGAGGCCATGCTTTGTAAATCACAGGGCACCCAGCAGATGACAAGTGACACTATTACAACAGACCAAAGCCTGCGTTTTCTGTTCGGCTTTCATTTGCACGTTATTATTTTGACTCTTCTTTGGAATGTGAATTGAATAGGAAAGACATTTGGTTTAGTGCAGGGGAAAAAAGCAAACAGCCGGTGTGTGGAGCTTCTATTTTGCATCCGCCCCTGGCCTGAACACTGCACATCTCTTTATTTCAAAGAGGTTTGCAGTCTGGTGGGGGAGGGTCACCAAGAGGCGAACATAATTATATTTGATGTGACATGTGCTGTAATCACTGAATGTGCAGCTTAGGGAAGTGAGAGAAGAGAGGATTTATTTTCTCTAGCTGGGGTCAGAGAAGCCTTCCCAAACTTGTTCTCCAGGGGGAAAGAAGGGAAGGGGCTTTCCAGGTGACAGAGCCTGCCTGTGGAAGGTACAGAAGTCTGGATGGGTCCTTAGGGAGTGGAGGCGGATTTGGCCAGGAGGGGCTGGGTCATGGATAGCAGTCCGGGTCAGACCAAGGGAGTGGAACGTTTTTTTGAGATGCTAATGCCCTTTTGAGATGCTAATGGTCTTCCCTGGTGGCTCAGATGGTAAAGCGGGAGACCTGGGTTCGATCCCTGGGTCGGGAAGATTCCCTGGAGAAGGAAATGGCAACCCACTCCAGTACTCTTGCCTGGAAAATCCCATGGATGGAGGACCCTGGTGCAGGCCACTCACTGTCCATGGGGTCGCAAAGAGTCGGGCACGACTGAGCGACTTCACTAATGCCCTCCATGAACTAAAGACCACCATGAACAGACCTGTAGTTGAGCAAGTTGGGTTTATGAGTCATTGCAGTGAGGGGGAATACATACCATACTGTATCTTAGTAAAAAGGTGTCAAAAACGACTATAATACTAGGATTTGGATTTTGGTTGGATGATTTGGCAGATGGTCCGTGGAAATGGGGATTTGCCCTAGACTGAGAGCTATCAGGAAGTGAGGACCATTCTATAACTTGTTACATAAATAAATTTAATCAAGTTGGAGGTGATACTAGGGCAAGACTAAGGCTGTAACTGGTAGAGATGTAGCAATGACTCATAGGAGCCGGGGAGGGAGGTCCTCACTGTGTGTGGTCCATACAGTGATCTTGTCTTTGTCTTCCTTAGAAAAAATTATTAACTGCTCTTGTTTGCCTCCCTTCATAATGATCACAGAGTGACTTGGTTTGATGTTGGCCTTCTATGAGATTAAATCCAAGAGGAGGACCACATGCCCTAGCTGGGGGTGCCAGGCCACATTCCAATAACCTCACATCCTAGCTAATGATACCAGGGTAGCATCTGGGTGTCGGGGATGCTCCTCTCTTTCTCAAGGGCAATAGGGAGCCTCTGAGAAATAATGGGTTGGGAAAGTCAGGAGTTCATCTATTTCTGCACAGCTCCCTGGGGCAGCTGTGGCTGACTCTTCCTCTAAATGGCCCTGGATGAGTTCCTTCCCTCTTTGAAATCAGCTTTGTTCCTGGTAAATAGAAGGAGTGAGGCCATGTTGTCTGAGCTTCCTCCCCCAGTTGGCGTGGTTCTCTCTCTGGGAAATTAACAGGTTGCAGTGAAAAGAGCTTCACTGGTGGCTCAATGGTAAAGAAGCCACCTACCGATGCAGGAGACTCAGGTTCGATCCCTAGGTTGAAAAGATCCTCTAGAGAAGGAAATGGCAACCCACTCTAGTATTCTTGCCTGGAGAATCTCCTGAACGGAGGAGCCTGGCAGGCTACAGTCCATGGGATTGCAAAGAGTCAAACTCGACTTAGCAACTACGCCACAGTGAGAAGAGCCAGTACCGGAGCATCAGTTGGCCATGAGCACTCTGTGATGCTGGCCCACTTGTGCAGCCAGGGGACCACTTCTGGGCTGGAGTGAAGGGAAGGGTATGGTGAATGTGGGTCATTTTGGCCCTCAACATCTAGTCACCACACTCCTGGTAATCTTATTTTCTTCCCTCCTTCCTCCCTTCTTCCCCTTTTTCCTTCTCTCTCTCTCTCTCTCTCTCTCTCTTTTCTTCTTTCTAGTTTCTGGCTTAATCAAGAGGGAATTCATTGCTTTATAGAAATAAATGAACAAAGCCTTGCTTTCCCGGGCCCCTAACGTGGGCTGGTCAAAGTCTCGGCGAGCTGCACGCTCCAGTCTCTTGCTGCTCTCTCCCCTCTTCCTTTTCTTCTCTTCTCGGCTTCCTTGTATCGTGTTCTCCTTCTCTGGTCCCACGTGGTTAGATGAAGACTGCAGGGGTACTAACCCGCACCTTCTCTTTTAGTGGTTGAACGAATTCCTCCTGCCAGCCACAGGGCAGGTTTGGGTCCTGTGTCTCTTCCTGCACTGGAGGGTGGGGTGGAGTGTGGGGGTTGGGGAAGAGCACTGATTGTGTTTGCAGGGCACAGAAAGATTCATCCAGCTAAACCGAGTCAGAGCTGTTTCTGGAGCTGATGGCAGGGTCAGATCCCCAACCGTATGGGCTGGCTGTGGGAAAGAATCTCCAAGAGAAATCTGAGGCAGTGCTTAACCAGAACTGTGAATTGGAATTGAGAGGACACTCCAAAATGCAGGGCGCCTCCACAGGGATGCTTAGGCAAGTGGCAGTTGTGGTAGGCAGTGCCTCAGTGGTCCAGGAGGTCTGTGATCTACCCCAGCACGGCCACTGTCTTTCTGAGGGACCCCAGGAAATATCCTCTTGCTATCTCTTGGCCACCAGATCCCACTAGGTCAACAGGGCTAGCACGGTGCTCTCCCAGTTTTGAAGATCTTTATCCTAGGCTTCCCTGGTGGCTCAGACAGTAAAGAATCTGCCTGCAATGCAGGAGACCTGGGTTCAATTCCTGGGTTGGGAAGATCCCCTGGAGAAGGAAATGGCAGCTCACTCCAGTACTCTTGTGTGGAGAATCTGATGGGTGGAGGAGCCTGGTAGACTACAGCCCATGGGATCGCAAAGAGTTGGACACGACGGAGTGACTTCACTTTCACTTTTCATCCAAATGTTCAAGGGCCTTGGGTTCACTGCAGCTATCCCAAGGGGGTTGGAAGCCCTCTGTTCACTGGGATGCTGCAGATAAGATCTGCAGAGGGTGCATTATGTCAGGGAAGCTCTCATCAGGACAGAGAACCTGTTCAGGATTCTGGAAACAAGTGAGTTTCACACCAGCCTCTTCAGCTGCTCCTTCCTTGCAGCCTTGACGCTCTGCTTGTTCAAATTTCCACTCTTTGACCCTTGGGGATGTTACTGAGAATGACACACCGAGATGATGTGGAGAACACCTTCTGGGGCCAGCAACATGAAGACTCTCTAAACAGTTCAAAAACTGGCTGTCAGAGCAAGCCATTCATTATAGAACCATCAGTCGTGGAGGGCAGAGAATAGTCAGCTCATAAGCCACCAGGCCCCCAGGGGAGGGTGGGAGCAGCAGGTGTGGGTGGAAGGGGCCGGGGTTGGCGGAGGCGGACTGTGTGGGGCAGGTGTGGGAGGGTGGTGATGAGTTTGCAGTGGGGAAACAGGACTGTTTCCTGTTTGGGCATGAGAGGAGGTGGGGCTGGGGTTATCCTCGGAGATGGAAGGCTGCACGTACTTCCTTTCTGTTCCATCTTCACCACTTTATAGCTCAGTGGCCTTGGCCGTATCTCTCTGAATCTCAGTGTCGACATCTGTGACCTTGGGAGAGAAAGGATTCTGGTGCCGGCTGTCCCATGGGGCCTTCAGACACCCAAATATCTCCAAGGCATGGAGATGCCTGGAGCCCTGTGACAGACCACCCAGGAGTGAGGACTGTGGATGTGGTGGTGGCCGGGCTTATGGTCTAGATATCTCTGGCCAGGGCTCCTCAAGTCTTTCTGAGCGGACACTGCCTTCTTTGGTCCCTGGGCACCAGTGTCTGCTGGATTCTCCATGTCCTGCTCTGTCTTGGTATTTGTTTATAAAATTTTCAGAGCCTGGACTCTACATGGCCATCCTAGGACGTGGCTGTGGGATTTGTCATTTTTTACACAAACCCCACATCCTCCTGTGCCTCCGGAGGAATCTTTATTCCCTGCTAGCTTTGTTTGCTGAGCTCTCTGAGGGTGCGTGCAGGCTTCCCAGGTAGCTCAGTGGTAAAGAATCCACCCGCCAATGCAGGGGTTGTGGGTTCAGTCCTTGGGTCAAGAAGATCCTCTGGAGGAGGAAATGGCAACCCAGTGCTGTATTCTTGCCTGGAGAATTCCATGGGCAGGCACCTGGCGGGCTGCAGCCCGTGAAATCGCAGAGTTGGACTCCACTGAGTACAGATGCACTGAGGCTGAGTTCTAAAAGCTCAATGAAAGATGGTTTCAGAGCCTGAAATCTGGACTGAAAAGGAGTCCTCCAGTTACACACACCACGGTATTTTCTGAGTATTATCACTGAGCATCCCACCGTAACTCCCATCATTACTGACTAATCCAACCTTGTGTGGGTTATGAACGCCCACCATTACAGCAGTAAACTTGCCTTCCTCTCCCAGCTCTGTCTTGGATAATTTGCCTTGCTGCTTCAAGATTTTCTCTGGAATGAACAAGGATGACTCACATTATTGCCCTAAAACCCCATGAAAATGTATCACC
This sequence comes from Ovis aries, assembly GCF_016772045.2. NCBI lineage: Eukaryota > Metazoa > Chordata > Mammalia > Artiodactyla > Bovidae > Ovis > Ovis aries. Next base: position 71,317,270 of record NC_056066.1, on the reverse strand, counting down.
ACTCTCTTCCTTCCCAGTGTGATAAATCTGATTAGCACTTGCGGATGGTCACTCGTGGCCGTGCTGTGGTTTAAAATGCACTGAAAGATTCGTTCAGCTAAACCAAAGTTGTCGGGTGGATTGCCAGGGGGGATTCTCATTGCAGACACAAGTTGTGTAATGTCTGCTGTAGCCTTGTGGCGGCTTTCAAATTGCTGTTAGGAGATAAATCCATTAATCAGTATGGACCTCCCACACTCGCTGTGCTAGGCTCCAGGCTCCTTAGAGGCATAGTGTGTGTCTTCGCCCTGTCTCATGGTGTCTTATCATGATATGCTCTTGGTCATTTATTTTTAATTTTTTAATTTTAACATGAAATTCTTAAAAAAAAAAAAAAAAAGCACCAACTAGCACAGCTGAAAATGACCACTTGAGAGCACCTCCTCCAGCCCTTGGATGCTCCAGCCCCTGGATGCTCCAGCCCCTGGATGCAGGTGCTAAGGACCAGAGAGGACAGTGATAGCTCTCAGGTCACACAGTGAGACCCAGCGAGAGCTGGACGTGACCCCTGGCTCCTGCCTCCGAGTCTGGGGCTCCACTCTCCTCTGTACTTTTCTTGGCAGCGCCTGTCAAGGAAGGATGCAAGGAATTCCACTTGGGCTTTATTCTACTGTTCTACAGTCTCTTCTGAGTAATAAGGTCGGCTTGTTTAATAAGTTCAGCTTCAAAGTAGGTCAGGGATTTTATTTCTGTGCACGGGCCATTAGCATTCTTAAGTGAGAACACATTTTTTTAACTGAGAAAATATCCACCGTGTCGATGAGGCGCCCAGTGTCTGCCTGTTGCCTAAGCTGTGTCAGACCCTTTTACACCACAAAGCCCCTGCCAGGGGGCTTCTCAGTGGGGGATGCTGAGTCTAGGTGGTAGGGACAGGGAGGGGGTCGCACGCTGTGAGCTGTGGAACATGGGCCCAAAGGGCAAGGGGACTTCCATGGGCTTCTCAGGCTGGTGGTCCCATTGACAGGAGGTTTGTGTTTTGTTTTGTCAGGCCTCATTCTCTGGGAAACTGCAAACAGGAGTTCAGAGAGGGTGGAGCACTGTGTCAAGAAATTTCTCAGATCTCTTGTGACTTAAGTGCCTTCCCAGAGTCTGTCACCCAGTGGCCAGGCTCATGGACCAGAGTCTGCGATGCTGGTCTTGCTGCAGTTTGTCCGGGAGAAGGATTAGGATGTGCCCGTGTGGGGAGCGGAGATTGGGAGGAGGGCGACATGACACCTCATCTATTTAGGGCTGTTCCTGAGGGATCATATAAATTTTATATTTTTAGCCATGACCTGAATTGTTTCACGGGCTCGTTCCTTTGTCAGTTGCCTTTAACCTAAATGGGGCTGGTAACGCGTTAGAAGAAAAAGTGGTTTCTGTTCAAACTTCCTGTGTGAGGCCCTGTGCTTGTCACCGTGAGGGGTTTGAGAGCGGGACCGGCCACATTCCCCACCTTGCAGTGACTATTGCTAGGGAGAAAGGCACAGACACAAATGAGCAGGACCATGCAGAGCGTCATGGGGCCATCGTGGCCTCCGTTTCCCACACATCCGTCTTTGCTGTAACCCCTGTCATGACTTCTTTTCCTCATCTGTTCTCTCGTTTGTTTGATACTCTTGCTTTAAAAAAAGACATACCTTCCTTGCTTTTTCAAATGAGATTTCATATCACTGTAATAATCACTACATCACTATAATGAATTTAAGTCAGATAGGTTTCAGTTACAAGCAAAAGTACATTTTCAACTATTAAACTAGTTTATAGATAAATGAGCCTTGATGTGCACCTTTCTTCATCCAGGGTACCACACTTTGGAACATGTCAGGGAGGCTTTCTGAAACAGCTGAGATGTTAGAAGGGCCTTGAAGGATGGAGCTCTTCGAGCAACTGCATGATAACCAGGGATATTTCATGTATGATTCAGTGTAAATAAGCTGGGTGCCTCGCTCCACAAGGCTTTTGTAGAGGCATAAAATAAGAGGCAATACATTGGCCCCTTAGGACTGTGCTTTTTACTGCTCTATACCAAAGCCTTTGACTGTGTGGATCACAATAAACTGTGGAAAATTCTGAAAGGGATGGGAATACCAGACCACCTGACCTGCCTCTTGAGAAACCTATATGCAGGTCAGGAAGCAACAGTTAGAACTGGACATGGAACAACAGACTGGTTCCAAATAGGAAAAGGAGTACGTCAAGGCTGTATATTGTCACCCTGCTTATTTAACTTATATGTAGAGTACATCATGAGAAACACTGGACTGGAAGAAACACAAGCTAGAATCAAGATTGCCGGGAGAAATATCAATAACCTTAGCTATGCAGATGACACCACCCTTATGGCAGAAAGTGAAGAAGAACTAAAAAGCCTCCTGATGAAAGTGAAAGAGGAGAGTGAAAAAGTTGGCTTAAAGCTCAACATTCAGAAAACGAAGATCATGGCATGTGGTCCCATCACTTCATGGGAAATAGACGGGGAAACAGTGGAAACAGTGTCAGACTTCATTTTGGGGGGCTCCAAAATCACTGCAGATGGTGATTGCAGCCATGAAATTAAAAGGTGCTTACTCCTTGGAAGGAAAGTTATGACCAACCTGGATAACATATTGAAAAGCAGAGACATTACTTTGCCAACAAAGGTCCGTCTAGTCAAGGCTATGGTTTTTCCAGTGGTCATGTATGGATGTGAGAGTTGGACTGTGAAGAAAGCTGAGCGCTGAAGAATTGATGCTTTTGAACTGTGGTGTTGGAGAAGACTCTTGAGCGTCCCTTGGACTGCAAGGAGATCCAACCAGTCCATTCTAAAGGAGATCAGTCCTGGGTGTTCTTTGGAAGGAATGATGCTAAAGCTGAAACTCCAGTACTTTGGCCACCTCATGCAAAGAGTTGACTCATTGGAAAAGACTGTGATGCTGGGAGGGATTGGGGGTCAGGAGGAGAAGGGGATGACAGAGGATGAGATGGCTGGATGGCATTACCGGCTCGATGGACTTGAGTCTGAGTGAACTCCGGGAGACAGTGATGGACAGGGAGGCCTGCCGTGCTGCGATTCATGGGGTTGTAAAGAGTCAGACACGACTGAGTCACTGAACTGAACTGAAGTGAGGCTGTTGGCAAAGGAAATACCATGAGGTTGGAGTTCTCCACCATCACTTGCCTTTCCTACCTAGTTTTTTTGTGTGTGTGTGTGTGCACATTATCACTACATAATTGTGAGTTGTTGGTTGGGTTAAGCAATGCAGAGCTCTCTGTGAACATTAGAACTCCTCTCTGGATCCCGAGCCAGGAGGAGGCAGATAGATGAGGAAGGCCATTCATTCATTTGTCATTCATTCATTTAAGTGTCCATTCACTGCTCACCCCAGTGCTGGAATTATACCGATATACATGCAATAGTGGAGCTTCCCTTATAGCTCGGTTGGTAAAGAGTCTGCCTGCAATGCGGGAGACCTGGGTTTGATCCCTGGGTTGAGGAGATCCCCTGGAGGAGGAAATGGCAACCCACTCCAGTATCCTTGCCTGGAAAATCTCACGGACAGAGGAACCTGGTGGGCTGCAGTCCATGGGGTCACAAAGAGTCGGGCATGACTGAGCGACTAATGCTTACTTACATGCAATATTACTAAAGAACAGGGGGTGGTTGAAGGTCATTCTAGGGGCCATACATATAATGAGTGTTCAGGAAGTATTTTGATGAATTGATGAATGGTACAGCCCTGTGATTTTCGAACTTGGCTGCACATTGGAAATAAATGGGAAAAAAAAAAATGATGCTTGGGCCTCACCCCAGAGATTTTGATTTCATTGGTGTAGGAGGGCTTTCAGACCTCTCCATGTGATTCTAATGTGCAGCGAAGTTGTAAGCCACTGTTGCAATGTCGAAGATCATTTTAGAGTAGCGTTGACATGTTGACATACACATACTACCTCATGTAAAACAGCTAGTGGGAAGCTGCTGTATAACACAGGGAACTCAGCTCAGTACTCTGTGCTGACCTAAAGGGTGGAATGCAGGGGAAGTGGGAAAGAGGCTCAAGAGGGAGGAGATATATGTATACACATAGCTGTTTTATCTTGTTGTACTGCAGAAACTAAAATAATATTGTGAAGCAATTATCTTCCAAATAAAAAAGAAATTTTTTTAAGATGGAAAAAAAAATACAGGGGTCCTTTAGTAAAAAAATAGTCCTTGGGCCTGTGTGGGGAATGGATTTAGACCCAGTCTGTTAGCCATTTAGGGTGAGCAGAGTTTAGGTTTCTCAAAGGACTCCTGTGAGCACAAGGCCCTGCAGAGTTTTAATAACAATCTTCCCATTTCTTCAAGGGGCTCCATTTATGCTTCTCTTCTGCAAAGGAACTGGTTACTTTAGCTTCATGAATTGGCCTTGAGACCCCCCAGTGTTCCCACATCAGCCTTCTGGGCAGAACATCGATAGTTTGGGGTCAGTCTTGAGTACATCCTGACTGTTGGGAAACCTCATTGGGGTTTCCAAGTAGGAACATATAATCAAAGGTACATTTCTTTTCTGTTAGAGGAATCAAAGGTAGGAGCAGAAATTCATGGGGCAATTTAAAGAGGCCATAAAGGCCTTCAAGCTGTGAAGAGCTCGGTAGGAATGATGCCGTTAGAGATCAATTCTTTAAAAAAAAATGTTAATACCTTGAGAAAATTGCTACATTAAACCTGTTTGTCCTTTGGTATATGTGGCTTTAATCAGACTGCTTTCCTGATTAAGATCTAGATGAGGTTTTGGGCAAGATTTTTTAAAACTTTGTTATTACCTGTGTGTGTGTTTTTCCTCAATGAAGAATGGCGGCAATTTCACCGAGGCCATCAATGTGCCCCCTCGAATAGGCCATGGTATATCTCCCGAGCAGGGCAAGCTTTCAAATTCACTCCTCATTTTATTACAGCTGTGACTACAAAGGTGAGTTTTAAACATGTCCTCCGTTTTATATCACCCCATTAAGAAATAAAGAGGCAGATTTTAGGGCTAACTTTTATTTGCAAATGATACTCCAACTGCTAGAACATTTGAATTCATCATTCCTCAGTCTAGACCCCTCTGTTCTACCCTACAAAAACTCTCTTGTCCATCATCCATTCAGTTCCATTCATGCAAACATCCATCCATATCTCATTGACAATTCCTTCTTTATTTGAAGTAATGAGCAAATTAATGCTTTCATAGGTATCAGTATCATATAATATATGGAAGAAATATTTTGAATGGCCAGATGTTAATTCCTGTCTTTGCTTACCACTGCAAAATAAAGTACTGGGCTTACCAAGTGTTCAAGTACATTTTAAAATACATTGAAAATGTCTCCTTTGAGGGCGTCCTTCCATAAAAGTAGGCTGCCTTCTTTTATTTTTATCAAATAGATATACCTATGTCTCCCCTAGTCTTTTGCCTAGTTTGTGAGCTTCAACTTCAAAGGTAATACTAAAACTGATCTTAAAGAAGCTTCAGGCATATGTGTGTGTGTGTGTGTGCATTTTGATTGTGCATCTTTATTATACTAACTCCTAGCCTTTTCAGTAACAAAAAGTCTGGTGATGTTGCTCCAAATGATTAGTTATCTGTGGGATATGTATGGTGCGTCAGTCACCTGTGACTACAAGGAAACTTGCCCCCAAATGCAGTGGCTTAAAACCACAAGCCTTTATTACCTCACAGGCATGGGTCCAAATCCTGATACAGCTTAACGGGGTGATTCTCCCTTGGGGTCTCTCATAGGATGTAGTCCTCCTAAGGCTTGACAGATGGAGAGTCTGATCCCAGATGCCCGCACATGGCAGTCTTCAGAAGGTCCTTTGAAAAGACCACTTCCATGGCTATGGCCCTCAGAGTCTCAGTTAGTGAGTGGCCTCAGAGCCTCGAGAATTGTTGGCAGAAGGTATCATTTGTGATGCGTGATTCAACTGAAGATAACTCACAACGTGGCAGAAAGAGGAGGGGAGGGAGGGGTGGAGGAGAGAGGGGTGAGAAAGAGAGGGTAGGGGAAGGGAAGAGGAGCCAGGAGAGAAGGAGGAAAGGAGAGAGGGAAAAAGAGGAGAGAGAGGAGGGAGAGAGAGAAAAGGGAGGAGAGAGGGATAGATGAGATGGAAGAGAGAAAGAGGGAGGGAGACGAGGAAGGAGGGAAGGGCAGGTGAGAAGGGGAAAGGCCATGGGGAGAGAGGAGAGGGAGAAGGAGGTGGACAGAGAGAGAAGTCGTGCTGGATGGCAGTCTTTTTATGACCTGAACTCAGAGGTACCATCATCACATCACCTTTGCTAAACTGCTAGAAGTGAGCCAAGAGGGCTCGCCCACTCTCAGAGCAGCAGCATTGGCACAGGGATGTGAATTCCAGGAGTCAGTCCCTGGGGACCATTTTAGAGACTGGCTACAACCATTGTGGGCAGGCATGGGGTTGGATGTCTTTAAGCATGGCCATGAACATGGTGATCTTTTGCAAATGTTCAGGATTTTCTTGCACAAGAAATACTGAATTTTAGCTCTTTGCAGCTCTGTAGTAATAGAAGTCACATATTAAATAAATATCTCAGTCTATCTTACCCTGTCCATATTGAGAGTTGCTTAATAGTGATCACTAATTGAATTCGAGGTCATGTTCCCATCTTTTTCCCAGTTAAGCTCCATGAGGGGATTCTGAAGGACAGTATTGTGTTGGATCCAGGCCTTCTAGATTGTTCTAAATGTTACTGGCTTACATCTTTTTGATGGTTCTGAGCATATGCTTCCTGTTTCCCATTTTAAAGCAACTATCCATCATCTTGATTGAAAACATGCTTTTAAAAATATTATACTTCTAACAATTAAATGATGAGTGCGACTAAAACTTTCAAAGCAAACCAGACATATTTTTCAACATTTCCGTGTTGAAATGAGAAAACTTGTGTGGCAGGAAATAGAGCCAAGGATAGTTTGTGTTTGTCAACCGAATGTTTGAGCCCAGTCCGGAATCTTCAATTATTTTTGAGCACTAATGACTTTGAATATAGTCAGAAGCAAAAACAAAAATTAGCACAGACTTGACATCACAGGCATGATTTATAACTGCAAACATTGATAAATGGAGCCTCATTGCAATTAAAATTTTTGCTTTGGGAAAGCTCATGTGAAGAAAATGAAAAGACAAGCTATAGAGGGAGAAACCCGGCAAACCACCTGCATGACAAAGGAGTAATATCTAGAGTATATGAAGAATTCTTAAAACTCAGCAGCAAGAAAATCCAGACAACCCAAAACAACAGTCCAGTGAGAAAATGGGCAAAAGTCATGATCAGATATCTTACTGAAGGGACTAGACTCATGGCAAAAAAGCACATGAAAAGCTGTCTGACATTAGGGTAGAATAAATTAAAATGACCGTGAGATAACACTACACACTTTCAGGATGGCTAAAAAAGTAATAACACCAAATTCTGGTGAAGATGCAGAAAAGCTGGGAGCATAAAATGGTGTAGCCACTCTGGAAAGCATTGTGCCAGTCTGAAATCTCATATGCCCTAGGAACTGTATACTCCTTGACATTTATCCCAGAGGAAGGAAGAATTATAGAAATCTGTATAATTATGATTGCTCATAGCAGCCCCATTTGTAGTAGCTAAGGACTAGAAACAGCCCAGATGTCCTCCAACAGGTAACTGGTTAAACAAGCTGTAGGACATCCACACCATAGAACACAACTTAGAAGGAATGAACTGTTGATGTAAACCACCCGAATGGTCTTCAGGGAATCACGCTTAGTGAAAAGAAGTCAAACCCCAAAGATGATATGGACAGGGATGCCTGGCATGCTGCAGTCCATGGGGTTGCAAGGAGTCGGACGGGACTAAACTGAACTGAAAGATGATATATTGTCATTTTTGAAATGTCAAAATTTTAGAATGGGTTTGTGGTTCCCAGGGGTTAAGGGTGAGGTGAAGGAGTGAGGATTTAGTATTTATTTTATATATCCCCACATTTTGTTTGCTAATATAAGGTGTAGGACTTTTGTTTCTACCTTTATGAGAGAGATTAGCCTAAAAGTTTCTTTTCTTGTGATATGCTTGTAACCTCTTTGCATAATGGTTACCTTGGGCTTGTAAAATGAGTGTGGAACTACTTCTTCTCTTGGTATTCTATGAAAGAATGTGTCTCAAGGTGGTAGTTCCCTGAAACCTTTTCATGTGTGAAAAAGTTCAAGCTTATTTTGCTGTCTATCTTCCAGTAGAATTCTTCCCCAGGAAGATGTTCCATCCAAAAGCCCTGTCACTTTGTAGATCCCCTTGAAAGTTGTTCTTTATTTCTTTGGATTCCCTGTGCCTCTATTTGAGAAGTCCACGTTTTAGGCTTCCCTGGTGGCTCAGCTGGTAAAGAATCTGCCTGCCATGTGGGAGATCTGGGTTTGATCCTTGGGTTGGGAAGATCCCCTGGAGAAGGGAACAGCTACTCACTCCAGTATTCTGGCCTGGAGAATTCCATGGGCTGTAAGGTCCATGGGGTTGCAAAGAGTTGGACGGGACCTTTGACTTTCACTTTCACATGATTAGGATGTTAGAAATATCTAGACCGGTGCTTGAAATTTGCCTTCTGCTCCTTGTCTCCTCTCTTCCCCGCCTGATGCTTTACCTGGCACAGAAGTACCCAGCTGCAGGTGCCTGCGGTGGGCACCAGCATGAAGCCCTTTATCCTGTTCCCAGAACCCAGTGTCTCCCTGGCTGAGCCAGAATTGTGGCTTCTGGGGATGGGGACAGTGGCCCATGGCCTGTGGGGCTGTGCATTATCCTGTTGTTTCAAAGTTCTTACCCCAAGAGCTGCTATTAAGTTCTGCTAAGTTTCTCTCCAGGCTGGATGTGGCAGAGTGCAGAGGGAGCCCGGGGGGATTTGGAAGAGGCTAATTTTTCAGTTCCTTAACATAAAGGGGGTAATCATCTCTTAAACTCTCCCCACAAACTGAGCAGGCTGTTGTGGATAAGCTTCTTAATCCATCTGGACACCCTTTCCTGACACTTCAGAGCAGTCGATACTTCTAGTCACTTCCAGCCATTTCAGCAGCTTAGAGACTAATTATGCATCTCCCCCTTGCACATAGGGATATGCCAAGGAGAGAAATTTGCAAAATGACAATATCTCCAAAGCCCCAGCCCCTTCGTTCTCTCACTGTGCCTGGCAGTGTAGTAACTGATGAAGCTGCCTGGACTCCGGTTGCCCTGAATCTCGCATTTCTTCCCTCGCTCTCATCAGCCCCTCTTCTTCTCTTTTCTCAAGACCTGTTCTGTTAAGCTGGCTGCCGTGTTTCCCCCCTGCCCCTGGTGCTTGCTGAGTGTGAGTTGCCTATCCTGGTGGGAAATGAGTGGCTTCCTCAAGCGTGAAGCTGAAAATGATTTCATCGCATGTGCTACCAAGTACCCAGATGCTCAGAGTGGAGATCAGAGGAGAGTTGAAGAGCTAGATCCAAGGGCTCATTAATGGAGAGGGCTGTGGGTGCGGAGGAGGACAAGCACAGGAGGTCAAGAAGGATGGGAGTATTCATAACTCATGCTTATTTAGGGTCTGTCTTGTTTCAGGCATTTACATTTAATCTTCGCAAAGACCCAGTGAGATATGACCCATTATACTGGTTTTACACGTGAAGAAACCAAGGCTCAGAGGAGTTCTGTAACTTACCCACAGTCATGCAATTAAGTAACAGAGGTTGTAAGCCAACCTCTATCTGTTGGATCCAACATTCTGGAATGTTCAATATATCATGCTGTCCTTTGTGAGTGAAAATGAATATGAATATGCAAAGGGATGGAGTGGTGAGCATTGGGCATAGTGTGAAGAAGTCCGTAGGGCACTGGGGTGCTGGGCAGGGAAAGTGAAGTGGACACCCACTTATATGGACTGGGGGAGCATTGTGGAGGTCAGGGAGAGACTGTGGCCTCACCCAGCCTGTTGACTCCTAGCCTTATACTGGTCCCATCTTCCCCTTGCCCCTTAGATCCATTCTGTGACCAAAGTGAAAGTGAAGTCGCTCAGTCATGTCCGACTCTTTGCCATCCCATGGACTGTAGCCTACCAGGCAAGAGTACTGGAGTGGAATGCCATTTCCTTCTCCAGGGGATCTTCCCGACCCAGGGATCGAACCTGAGTCTCCCACATTGTAGACAGATGCTTAACCGTCTGAACCACCGGGAGGTCTAACTCTAGTCTGACTCTGCCTACCCAACCCCATGGTCCTCGTCTTGGCCCAGACCTCCATCATCATCTGCTCTCGGTAATGGACACAACTTCCCACTGACTCTAGTCTCTCTTCTCAGACCCATTCAGCGAGCACTCAAGAGTGGTGTCCAAAGAGACCTTGTATCTGTGTTACACCACCACTTTCAGAGCCTCAGGCTCCTCAGGAAGCCCTTCCTGATCCGGTCCCCACTGACCTCTCAGATCACCTTGCTGCTGTTCCCCGACTCTCATCTGTGTTGCGGAGGATGTGGCCCAGTCTCTTCTCATCTCTGGGAAGGCTCCTTTCTCCCCGAGGGCCTGTGAGACTCTCCCATCGTTTCATGTCATGACTTGACTCCTCCAGGAAGCCTTCCGTCCCCTGCTCCATCTGATCCACCCCTTGTGTTCGTTTTCTCCGGCTGCTGTAACTAACAACCACACACTTATTTAGCAGCTTAAAAACAAAACAGAGAGAAACACCCCATAGTTACTGTCTTAAAGGTCAGGGAGCTAAAATGGGTCAACAGGGTCGCGTTTCTTTTGGCTCTAGGGGAGACTTTCCCCTTGCCTTCGCCGTTGCTGGAGACCACCAGCATCCTTTGTCTCATGGTCCTTCCTCCATGTTCAGCTGTGCAACCTCTTTCAGTTTCTGTCTGAGTCTGTTTCTCTGTCTTCTTATTTCACAGATAATTCGCATATAAAGATCTTTGTGATTACATCAGGCCTGTCTGGCTATTCCAAGATCCTCTCCCCACTCAAAATCTTTTAACTCAATCGCATCCTCAAAGGCAGTTCCACCATGTAAAATACTGGAGATTAAGACTCCTCCCTAGCATGCAGAAGTGTAGACTTGGATGTCTTTGGAACTCAGAGATCCAAATAGGTGAAGGCACAAGTTTCCTCCACCCTGTTCTCCATAGCTGGGCAGTGTGGTCTCTGATTCTGAAGACGTAGAGTCCAGGCTCTCCTAGGCCCTTCTCTGGGGAGAGATAGACTCTCTAGTCATATTTTCTTAGGACTCTTGATTAGCAGGCGAGGACAGAAAAGGCCCTTCTAGAATGATGATTCAGCTCTTAATTTTGGGACGTGGCCCAGCAAAGAGTCTTCTCAAAAATGTCAAGTCTGTGGTGAGGACAGCGGAGCCCGGAGCAGACCGAGTGTCGAGTGTTGCAGATCACAGACTCTCTCCTGGTGCTAAGTCGTTACTGAATTATGCATTTTTAAATGAATTCATTGGCTGCAGCACAGCCGTGTGAAGTAGACCGAGGCTGAGCTCATAAATGTACTTACTTGTGGAAGAGCTGGCAGGAGTACACACTGAGAGGACTGTGGCCCCTTTTCATCCTGACACAGTGAGGGGAATGCCTTTAATGGGATCTTTGTGACTCTCTGGGGGGGGTGCGAAATGGGGGCACCAGCTGTTTCCCACCGACTGCTGACTGACTCCAGGGCCTCCTGGCTGGGAGGAGGAAGATAATAGTAACTAACACAGCATACTTGTTATGTGCTAGGACTGTTCCAAGGGTATTGAATGCAATACCTTACCTAATCTTCATAGCAACCTCCATGGAGGAGGTATTGTTATTGCCCCCATTTTACAGATGAGGAAACTGAGGCGCAGAGAGGTTAAGTAACTTGCCCCAGCTTTTGTAATATTAAAAAAATATACATTTATTTATTTTAAATGGAGGATAATTACTTCACAATATTGTGATGGTGTTTGCCAAACATCAACATGAATCAGCCATAGGCATACATGTGTCCCCTCCCCACCCCACCCCCCAGGTTGTCACAGAGCACGGACTTTGGGTTCCCTGTGTTATGTGTCAAACTCACACTTGTTGTCTATTTTACATATGGTAAAATATATGTTTCAGTGCCATAATAAACACATGGAAAAATGCTCAATATCACTCATATTAGAGAAATGCAAATCAAAATCACAGTCAGGTATCATCTCACACCAGTCAGAACAGCCATCATCACAAAGCCTATAAACAATAAATGCTGGAGAGGGTGTGGAACCCCCTTAAACAATGTTGGTAGATGTGCAAACTGATAACCACCACTATGGAGAACAGTGTGGAGATTCCTGTAAAAACTAGGAATAAAACTATCATAATATCTTAATTGGAATTTCTCCAAACTGAGAATATCCTGAGACAGGGGTTTGCAAATAGTTTATTTGGAATTTGAAGGGGACACTGGTTGATTGAAGGGGAATTGAGGCAGGAAAAGAAGGAAGGCACTAACCTCGTATGTCCAGTGACCTCATGAGCAAAGGGAAATTTGGACCGAGAGACACAGACTGGGGGGGCGGGGGGGTGGGGAAGGCCGTGTAAAGACAGAGGCGGAGCTGGAGGGATGCATCTCCAAGCAAAGAAGGTCAAGATCAAACACTAGAATCAGGTGCCCGAGAGGCTTCCCTACAGCCTTTGGAGGGAGCAGGTCGCCTTTGACACCCTGGTTTCAGACTTCTCAGCTCTAGCACTGGAAGGCTGTGCATGTTTTAAGCCTCCCAGTTTGTGGTGTCTAGCTGCAGAAGTCCTAGGAAATCCGGATTTCTCGTCCTTGGCTACAGGGAAGTTGCTTACCTGAGGGGAAATGCCTACACCCCTAAACAGCCCATGTCCAGTTAATAACACAGGGAGACAGAAGGTTGCCCCCTTGCCTCAGAGAGGAGCCTTGAGTGGTGCATTCTTTGCTCCAGAGCACCTCTGGGATGAGGATGGCCTCGTCTTTAGACAAAATCACATCCTGGCTCCCTAGTCCACCTTCTTCTGAGAACTTCCCTCCACTTAGTCTCTGCGCAGAATCCTTGTCTCAAGCTCTGCTCCTGGGACCCTGGGCTCAGGCACCCTGCAGCACAGAACACACAGCCAGGACGGTGTCCCAGAGGACAGTTCACTCTTTCTTTTTTTCTCACAGAAGTCAGTTCATGTTTTTATATCTAAAGAACCAGCATTTGTTACATGTTATTTTTCATTTACCTATACTTAATTTACAATGATGTGTTAGTTTCAGACGTACAGCAAAGTGATTCAGTTACACACACACACATTTTTTAATGGATCATTTAATATGATACCATTTTGTTTTTATTATTTTTTTCACCTTTTGGCCACACTACATGGAATGTGGGATCTTAATTCTCTGACCAGAGATCGAAACCCACATCCCCTGCATTGGAAGCATAAAATCTTAATCGCTGGACCACCAGGGAAGTCCCTATATACATGTATCTATGTGTGTGTGTATTCTTTTTCAGATTCTTTTCTCTTATAGGTCATTATTAATACAAAATATTAAGTAGAGTTCGCTGTGTTGTACAGTAGTTCCTTGTTGGTTATCTGTTTTATGTATAGCAGTGCGTATATGTTAACCCCAGTCTCTTAATTTATCCCTCCTTCCTCTTTAGTAGCCATGTGTGTGTTTTCTATGTCTGTGGGTCTAGTTCTGTGTTATATATAAATTCATTTGTTTTAAAAAAAGAGAGCTCACTTAAAAAAATTAATATATTTATTTTATTTTATTTTATTTTTTTTAGGTATTCAAATAATCTTTTGGCTTCTTTTTTTTTTTAATTTTTTTTTTTTTAGTTTTTTATTTTTTAAATTTTAAAATCTTTAATTCTTACATGCATTCCCAAACATTGAAGGCTAATTACTTTGCAATATTGTGGTGGTTCTTGCCATACATTGACATGAATCAGACAAGAAAAGTGAGATGATAGAAAGGGAAGAATGTTCCAGCAGAGGGACCAGCACAGGCAAAAACACCTCCTACGACCTCTGTATTACTTGTGAGGGGAGCTCGGTAGTCAGGGAACCTGGAGAGGTTGGGAGGGGCCAGCTCTTGGAGGCCTGGTGTGACATTCTGGTGACAGCAGGTGGAGAAAGACTGTAGTCTGTATTTCAAAGTACTTTCTCACCGTTAAAACTCTTCACTACTTGTGTGAACACCGTACACTCTGCTCTTTATCCCTGGAGATAAGCTTCAAGCTGAGTCTTAGCTCATGTTAGGGATTTCTGCATCTGGCAATTAGGGCTAATGTCTTTCCATGTATCTTCCATATCTGGGGTTCTGAGATAACTGACTATTATTGATGCCAGGTTAGCGAAGGACTGGCTAGTTACCAGATCTGGCTTCTTCTCACCAAAACCACTTCTCTATGACTTTGAAAGATAAATCATTTCATCCTCCTCAACTGTGGGGATCCTAGTAGCAGTAGACAGTATAATATAGTGATTACAAGCCCTGCTCTGGGGTCTTCCTAAGTTTGAAACCTGGTTCCTTTTCTTACTTGTGATTGTGAGCCATTAACCTCCTTAAGCTTTAGGGTTTTTAAAATTAGTTTATAAGATGGGATTGCTAATATCCCTTGCCTGAAGAATGTTCCAGGATTAAATAAGATGATGCATATAAAGTTCTTACCACAGTGCCTAGCACACAGTGAATCCTAAGTGCATACTTTTACTCTGCTGAACTCACAGGCTGTGGGTCTGAAATAGAAGCACGCTTTTTATATTAACGCTTAGAGCACAAAGAGGGTTGGCACAGTATTGAGGACAGGGGCAGGCTTTGGGAAGGCCTGGGTTTGCACATGGTTCTGCTCATTCACTATGTGAGACGAGGAAGGTTACCTAAAGGAGCTGAGCCTTGGTTTCCTCACTTGTAAGATGTGTGCTTTGTGGGGCACCAGAGGAAAATGAATGAGGAAGCAGGTAGAGCATTCTAAAATATTAGTTGCTATAATTAGGGGACCTTTCAGAAGTCCAGTCTCAACTTACAGTGCAGGCATCTGAGCCGTGCCAAAGGCAGCCATGATTTCTCCTTATTAGGAGCTATGGGGGAAGAACTGGCTTGGCAAAGGGACACGGATGTGGTTCTTGAATGTTGTCACCTGTCGTCGGGGCAGATGGGAGGGGAGATTGACTGTTAAATACTCCTAGTGGTGGAGAGCATAGAATCCCAGCAAAGGCCCCACTGGTTAGAAAAGTTCAACATTTAAGAACACTTATTTAATATGCTTATCTTTGGAATAAACACCCAATTCAGGTTCATTAGAGGACATTTGCAGAGACACACGAGAAAGAAAACAATACTCATTTCCCCACAATCCTAAGGAAAAATCAATATTTGGCATATTTCTACCTAGACATTTTAATAGGCATAGGTAGGTGGGATTTTTTGTTGTTGTTGTTGTTGTTTGTTTTCCTTTAATTTAGTTAAAATTGGGCTTTTGTACCTTTGGAGAGTCTTGTCTAAGGAGAAACTGTTCCATGGAAATTTTTCACGTCCAGTTTCAGAATAATTGCCAGAGGAAGGGTTAACCATTCACAGTGCAGTTACTTACATGTAAGCACAATCTAAATGCCATAGGGATTTCTGTCTTTTTTGAAAGTTTCGGTTTTGTCTTGGTTTGGCCTGACGTAAGGCAGTGATTCCCTTTTAGACTCTTACCTGGGAAAGAAGAGTCTTGCATTAGTAATCATCCCATGAGACGGATCCTTTTACTGTCCCACTTTCTCCATCTTAGAGGTCATGATTTCAGTTTACCCCGGTGTGGACTGGGATCTATCATCAAGTTATATAGATAATACATCTTCTGCATTTTTCAGAATCTAAACTTGTCTATCCATTGGCTTCGCCGATGTACCACAACTTAGTTGTCTATAAACATCTTGGGATATGAAATATCCTCTTAAAATCTTGTGTGTGTATTATACTATTGTGAGTGGAATGCAGACCCCCCTTCTTGGCTGCAATCCTGGTTCTTTAAATTACTAACCGTTTGATGTTGGGCACGTTACTGAATCTGCATCTCTTTCTCCTGTTCAGAAAAATGTGAATCATAATATTATATATTCCTAGAGTTGCTGTGAAGATTAAATGAGTTAATACTCTAAGGCACTAAGAACAGTGACAGGTTCATCAAAACTGCTCATCTTTTGTTAGCTGCCACTGCTGTCGTTTATAGCTACGATTGCTATTATCACCTTCTCTTATATTCCTGTGTTTCAAACTGAAATGATGAAGTATGGGAACTGATTTTTCAGTCTTTTTGCTTTGCATTGATGAATATCTGTTTTTGTCTAGATGCTTGTGGGAATTTTTCTTTAGTCTGGTATTTCAAAATATTGCCAGTATGTTCTTAAGTTTGAGTCTCCTCATTGATTATTCCTGCAACCCGCTGTGCTCTTCATAGTCTGCAAGTTCAGACCTTCATTTAGTTCAAAAATTTTTTCTTTAGCTATGTCTTTGATTATTGTTCTGTTCCAGGCATTTGATGTCTTCTCCCAGACGTATTCAGTTCTTAGCTTGGATGCCCATCCACTGTTCTCTATAACACTCTCTTTCCTTCTCTTTGTCTTGCCACCCCAACCTCTTATTTTGGGAAAACTTATCCAATATTTTCTCTGTCCATTTAAACAGGTCATTAAATATTTATTGCACATTGGCCATAAGTTAAGGTTAGACACAAAGACTAATTCTAGTCGACACCTACTGCTAGATTGGATGCTATATCTATTATTCTGCCTTCTACTCGGGGACCTCATGGGCCAGCGATGAATGAGGTGGTGCAGTCTACTGCTGGCAACACAGTCAGGGTAGAGTCGGTAAACATATCCACATAGAACCCCCATGGTCCTTGGCAGAAAATTCAGATATTTTTATACTTTGAATCATCTTTCATGCTAAAGATGAAAATATTGAGAACCACCAAGACTGGGTGGTGTGTCCAGGGTCACACAGCTAACTAGACGCGGAAGACAAAGACCAGGTCCTGGCCCCAAACTAGATTTTCTTCTCCTCTTTGATCTTCCATGCCTTATTTGATACAAGAATGTTGCATGCTGATTGGTAGAAAAGCTAACCAGCATGAAGCTTTTTAAATATCTACTGTGTGCCTAGCCTTGCGGTCCACACAACTGAGGCATTATGAAGCAGAATTGAAAAGAAAAATGGACATGGTTTGGTTCAAAGCAACAGAAACGATGTTCCAGTCGGGAAAAATGGCATGTGTGCCAGTGTGGATGAGGCAGTGATAAAATAGTCTCTGGGTATATGTGGTATGTTGGCGGGTGGGGCAGGGTAGGGCGTTCCTATGGAACGCTTCTCACATGCTTCAGTAAATGCTGTGCAATTAGAAAGATGATCAGGAGGGAGGCAGAGGGTGATAGTGTCAGAAGCCAGTTTATATTCACCTTAAACATGCCTAAGAGCTCACTTCAATCTTAGTAGCATTCAGTTTTTCTCAAAATATTTGATTTCTGTCTCGATCAGACAATACACAAGTGCAAAGCTTGCTCTCCAGCTATTTGAAGCACTTCTGCTCTCTGTAGGAATTTCTGGGGAGTCAAACTGTTACAAGTGCTCACAGCAGGAAAGAGAAAGACAGAATTGGTCTGGAGATTGCTGCCTGAGGATGAAGCAGAATTGCATTAAGGGGTCACTTCACCACCTACCTGTTGAAGGAGAGCCTTGGCCAGTCAGGGGCAATTGCTGCCCAGGCCTCAGGGGTGATGGCTCCTGGGGTTCTTATTCTCAAAGTGCTCTGATTCCTGACTGGAGGGAGGTTGGTACCATCTCCCAACCCAGATCTCATCTTCCTGAAAACCAGGCTCCCTCCCTCTTGATTTTGTTCCAACCTTTCTCAGCAAGGAGTACCATCAAATGTCAAATACTTCCTCCTGGCTTTGCACAGTTGATGGTGAAGGGCCAGGTATAGAGAGGTGTTAGTCATTTCATATGTGAAAAGACTCATGAAAACACCAATAACACAGGCCTCATGGACACTGAATATGCTGGCACCTTGAACTTGGACTTCTTGGCCTCTAGAACTGTGGGAAATAAATGTTGTTTAAGCCACCCAATCTGTGGTATTTTGTTATAGCAGCCCAAACACCTAAGACATCCTCTGCGGAAGATTTCTACATATAACATTAAATGGGCAGAGTCATGTTTTTTTCCTTTAAATATTTTAGCCCGACTGTTGAATCTATGAATGTGTTGGGTGGGTCATGGTCATGGGAACCTAGACATTTACTGTGCTTGGTCTGGTGGAAATCTTAGCATATTTGTATTCGCCAAATATTTGGGAGCCTGGAAGCACTAGGTTTATGACCCCTACATCAAGTTCCATTTGCTTACAGGGTAGTGCTCCCAGGCTTTAGCTCCTGCAGCAAAGGGTGGCTTCAGGGTCCCTGAGAAGTGTCAGCTCTTAGGGGCATATGGGCTGTCAGGATCTCTGTGGATTTCTTTTATTCTCAGCATAGAATCTTTAAGAATTCATGCAAGGTCTTCAAAAAGGTTCCTGAATTCCTGAAATGATGTACAAAACTCTAGGTAGTATGCTTATGTACATTTTCCTGAGGAGAAGAGTCTAGAATTTCTCATATTTCCATAGCATCCTGCATATCCCCCAAAGTTAAAGATAACTTGTATAGACTTCTTTTAATGATCTTCCTGGCTATCTGCTTCAGCATCTCAAGTATAGGACGAGAAAACCCATAGGCAGATATGCTACCTGGACCCTGAGTTCTAAAGCTGTCTACACCTTCTTCTAACTTCATGGGCTCTTCCTAGTTCTTGGTCTCCTTTCTGATGACTCTGGTGGTTGAATTAGATGGCTTCATAGCATTCTTGCAGTGTCTGGCTGAATAGCTCATCTCAGAGAGGAAAACTGAAACAGGCACAATCTTTCTGTGCGTTATTTAAAAAGGCAGGTACCTACCAAAAAAAAAAAAATCATTCCTCCCTTTTTTTCTCTTTGATCCATGAGTTCATGTGCCTTCATGTGCCAATTATAAATCAATAAATTAATAAAAACAGAAAGAACAAAAGAATAATCTGATGGCTTCCTGGGATCAGGCACAGGAAACACTGGGATGTAGTTTGTGATCTATTCTTGAGTGATCACAGGGAAGGACAAGTCTGCATATGGACGTGTAAACTAGTGTGACATTTGAGATGGACATATTTATATCCTTGAGGGAATGTTTGTTACTATACTTGCACCTACCATCAAAAATACATGAAGAGACTAAGCATGTGGAGAGACTGATATTTGATTTTCTTTCTGATGGTCAGTAATTTACTGCTAATGCCTAAACTAGGAGAGTAGAAACTAGGGTGGAAAGTCCATGGAGGAGAACTTATTGTAACCACTTGTTCAAGCCTTAATGTATTGAAGTCTGCTAATCTTAATTCTGTCCAGGGCCTGTCTGTGAATAATTTTACTAAGGAATTGGGCAGAGTCATCACAGAGCTACAAAAATATCACCTTTGGGGCCTCATTGGAGACTGATGGGAACTCTGGAGAGTAGATAATGGTGATCCAAGGGTCTATATATTTAAAATGCACAAAGGATGAGCCCAGAAATTATCTGCCTGCCAACTTAACTTCTCTACCTGGAACAAATGATCCAAAAATCAATTTGCAAACACCTTTAGATAACAAGGCATTGAGAAATAACCTCCATGGCTTTGTAAAGAAAAGCATCTAGCTTGACTAATCTGCTTAATTTCCTCCTCTGACCAAATGGCAGGTTATAATAGTGGCAATTTGAACTTGTCCCTGAAGATCTGCTTCAAGTCACACTGAGAAAATATTGTCCATCTTTGCTTCATAGATGATTGTTCTCTTTCTGGAGAATTTTCGTTGCTAGATAATTAATTAGAAAGAAAACACTGAATGAGACCTATCTTCCCAGAGCTCCCACCTGAGTTCCAAACTGAAACTGATACCTGCCTTAATAGCCCAGAGGCCCTCCAAAAGTTCTTGAACATAGCTTTGGTGTACTCCGTCCCAAATGCCATCCCCATTCCTAGTTCTACACCAAGAATCACTAACTTATTCATACCCTTGGACAGATAACCCACTTCCTGAACGTTGGTCCTAAGAAAATATAAGACAAGAAGGACTGGAATCATTTGCACAAAGATGTTTGTTGCAGCATTATTTACCTTCACAATACTCGAAACTACTCTAATGTGCCCTGTAATCAGAGCATAATTCTTGTAATTATCTGATGCACTGTTCTATCACTACTAAAGACAGTGATGTTAAAATCCACATTGTGTATAAGCAAAGTCCTTTGGTTGTAATAAATGAGGGAAGAAAAGAAAATCTTCTCTGAGTCTATGTGTCACTGTAACTACACACAAAAATGATTTAAGTATATGAATAGAAATTGGAATGGAACATGAAGATATAAAAATGGCAACTATATTGAGTAGTAAGGAAGGGGAATTGTTTTCTCTTTCTACTCTTTTCTTTATTGTTGTTCCACTGCTGATTTTTGCTACAAATAAAAATAAATATACCCACACTGGTTTGTAGACAATGGGTATCAAGAGATAAACAGCCTTCCAAAGGGAGAGCTGGTGTTGGAAGGCAAGCTGATGTGGGTTCCCTTTTGCCTTACTTGTTCCACTCTCTTGGTTAAGGGGTATGATCACTTGGGTTCTCAGGATTTTAATCCATCAAAATGGAGGTGCTAATATCCCAAGAATGACACTAATAATGCAAATGAAATGTTCTGGTAAATAAGTATAAAGCAAGTGTTAATTTCTGCAGCTTTGCCAGTGAGCTAAAAATTGCCAGAGAGAGGCCACCATTAGTGCCTGTTAAAATTCTAGTCTGTTTAGCTGAAGTTATAGAACTTAGTAAAAGAGAGGTAGCAACACATAGGAGATCCAAAATAGCTCAGCGTGACTTTTCCCTTGACCCTTGATTTCCCACTGGCATCACTGTGATCGCGACCCTCTCTCTGTGGAGGAAGTTTTTAGAGTTGTGGAAGAAGAAGTTGAACTCCCATTGTGCCATCATCCTTTTGCTAATTCAGCTCCTACCACCATTCCACAGATCATTCACTAACAATCTGTGTGTTCCCATAAAAGAAGTGTTTGTAAACCCCTGACTCCCATGGGTTTTGAACCAAACTCTGATTTAGTAAAGGCTGGTTCTCATTTGAGGATAGAAAACAGAATATTAACCCAGGCAGCTTTGCTGTGTTCAGGAAAAATCACAATGACCTTCTTTCTTTCCTTTCTTTAAATGAAGGAGTTTTGATGAAAGTGTTGGTTGTTCAGTTGTGTCTGACTCTTTGTGAGCCCATAGACTGTAGCCCACCAGGCTCCTCTGTCCATGGAATTCTCCAGGCAGAAATACTGGAGTGGGTTGCCATTCCCTTCTCCAGGGAATCTTCCCAACCCAGGAATCGAACCTGGGCCTCCTGCATTGCAGGCAGATTCTTCATCATCTGAGCCACCAGGGAAGATTGAATATAGTTACTGAAGAAATATTGATTCAGGTATTTACATACAATTACTTAAATAACTTAATTGATTTTAGGCTATTTTCTCTGGCTCTACGGAATTCTGCTCTTTGTCCTCATATGTCTGAAGTCCGTTTTGTAAACCATTTGCGTCTGACATCCTTTGCTGATTCCTGTCTTTCAGAGCCTCCCACGCCCATCGCCCCTCCGGAGCTGCTGGCCGTGGGGGCCACCTACCTGTGGATCAAGCCAAACGCCAACTCCATCATTGGAGATGGCCCCATCATCCTGAAGGAGGTGGAGTACCGCACGACCACGGGCACCTGGGCAGAGACCCACATCGTCGACTCTCCCAACTATAAGCTGTGGCATCTGGACCCCGATGTGGAGTATGAGATCCGAGTGCTGCTCACACGACCTGGGGAAGGGGGCACGGGACCACCAGGGCCTCCCCTCACCACCAGAACCAAGTGTGCAGGTAGGACCCTTCTTCCCGACTGTTTTGAGATGTTGTGCAGTGGCTGTGAGCGATGCCGCTCTTGAAGTTGTGACAGTCATTCCTCAACTTCTTTGGTATAAGTGTGCATCCTGTTGGGGTAATAAACAGTATTTGGTCTTGCCTTTGAGGTTCTGGAGGCATCTCTGGGGCCCTCCTGGCTTCACCTGTGAGTCTAAGAATCACCTAACTCTAGCTCTCATCTAGCCTCTCTAGTCCTGGAGAGTTTCCTGGATTGGACAGTATTTCCCGGGACACTGGTTCCTTCTCCCCAAATACTCCTGGGACCTTTGGAGTATGCGAGGCTTCCTACTGCTGACAGCATCTCTGAGGACTCTTGGTTCTGAGTCCTTGAGGGGTCCTGATCTCGCTTCTTTGAGGGCTCCTGGCTGTGTCCCTGAAGGGTCCAGCTCCGGCTGTATCTCTGCAGGCTCCTGGCTCTGACTGTGTGACCTGAGGCTTCCCTTGATCTGTGTCTTTGAGTGCTTCTGATTCATCTTGCATATCCTGTGTCTTTCTGATTTTAGTTTTGTCCCTGGGCTGGGCTTGTGACCCGAGTGAGCTCTTGGTTTTAACAATGTCCTTGAGAGCTCCTAGTTCTAGTTCAGCCACTGAGGTGCTCCTGGTGCCTTCTGGCTCTGAAAGCATCTCTCAGTGGATTCTGAAAATGCCTTCATCCCTCAGAGCCTCCTGCCTCTGTGTCCCCTGGGGGCTAGACTCTACTAGGAATCTGGGTTGGGATGGTCTGTCCAGAGGTCCTCTGAATTCTAAATCCCTGCAGGCTCCTGGCTCAGTGTTTCCTTCAGCCAGGCTCTGACAGTTTGTCTGATGTTCCTGGTGATGCTAGAGTTTGCAGACTAGAACTGTGTCCTAGAGGGTTCTTTGTATCCAACCATATCCCCAAGAATCTAGGCTTCTGTGATGTTACTAATAAGGGGAGCTAGCTAGGATTAGACCCCTGATTTGTACCCTTAGATGTTCTGACTTCGAATGCAACTCAAGAAATTAAAAGGACTTAGTGTTAATGTGGGATTTGTTTGTTTTTGTTTTTGCAAATCACATTATTTATTTTATTTTTCTTAAGTAACCATTCGATATATGTACTTTTATCTCATATATAAATGAAAGAATTGAGACAACATTTTTAAACATTTTATCCAAAGTCATAGAATTAGCCAGCAGCACCCTCAGGGTTTGCACTAAGGTTTTCTGACTCAAATGCCCCTGATCATTGGTCACACATTGGTACATACATAGAGAGAGCTGTGTGCCATTGGTTTGGTATCTAGAGCTGGAGGTGCTCCAGTGGAGGACCAGTGACGTGGCAACATGAGCTGTTGACTTCTGAGGGGGAAAGAATCCCTTCTGCCTTCTGGGTGGGGAGTGAAGGACCCATCAGTACAGTCATTTCCATGGAACAAGAAGAAAAATAAAACAGGTAGGCTATAGTGTAACATAATGTGTGCCTAAAATCACGGCACTGTTCAGAGTTACACAATAAAAGCTTCCGGGTTCATGGAGAAAAGCGGGGCAGGGTCACACCTTTCGTTCGTGACAGGCCCATGAGAGAGCAGCCTAGTGAAAATGGCGGCCCAGCTGTACTTGCACATGTCCACCTGTATGCACATGTGCAGTCTTAAAATGTAATACAAACGGGGCATTGCCTTGAAATGTCCTGAAGTTTGCCTGTGGAAGTGGGCATCAGAAGACCACAGTCCATGAGCTACTGGGAGGAGGTGGAGGAGGACTGTCTGAAAGTGGTGGTGAGTTGATCCACGTGTGGATCAACATGGCTTATAACACACTCAGTGAACAGAGGGAGCAGGGAGATATTAGAGGTGGGTGCGTCTGGGGTGTTCCTCCATGGTTCAGTCCAGCTGAGTGCAGTTGTCTGCTCTGCTAGTGTTTCTGTGTGCAGCATCACACATAGCCAATGTGAAATTCATGTTATACTCACATTGTTCCCTGATGTGTCAATCATGTTGGAGAACATTTGCATTTTGGAAACAAGTGTTACAGTAGAATTGACTGTAACCAGTTTAGTGCCTCTTGGTCCCCTGGAGAAGGGCATAGCAACCCGCTCCAGTATTCTCGCCTGGAAAATCCCATGGACAGAGGAGCCTGGCAGGTTACAGTTCATAGGGCTGCAAAGAGTCCAGGGTGGCTGAAGCAACCGAGCAGCAGCAACAGTGCCTCTTGGTAGCACGTAACCCAAAGTTGGTGAGTATTTCTATTGCTTGGGAATATTCCTTTGAGTGTTATTGAATCACCGTGATGAGTGGAGACACCATTTTCTTGATTGGTTTCAAAAACTAATCGTTGGTAGAATTCCTCACTGAAACCTGATTATAAAACTTACTACTTAAAAAAGACATAAGGATATGTTATTAAACCAGGTAATGCCTTATCTCAGCTTTGCAATTCAGTATTCATCCATAAAAATAATTGATTTGATCCTGCCAATGAGACTTCTCTCTTTCCGCAGGGTTTCCAGGGGTTTTGATCTTTATAAATGATATTCAGAGCACTTTAGCAGCCCCCATGGACTTATTTGCTGATGATCATATAATACATTTTGAAATTCAATTGCAAGATGATCATCTCAATAAAAATTTACAATCTATTGCAAACTGTTGCCACGGCTGTGTAATGGATTTTGCATGTTGAAAACACAATTGTCTGACTATCACTATAAAAATTATGAGTTGAAAACACTGTTTGTGGTTTTATATTTCAAAAATGTTGATGTTTAAGTAAGTTATGCCTAAAATCTTGAATAACCCACATCTTACAAAATGTGTCGTCAAAAAGGTAATCTTCTTTTCCACAATTGCTGCTGATAGTAGACTGTTCTTTGCCTCATAATTAATTTTTAAGAGAATTCTAGGGCTGATAGCCATTTGTAGAGACTGCTTATTGGGGTTGGTAGTCTGAGCTTTTTTCCTCCCTGTCTCTCTTCTATTATTAATCACACTGGAAATGTACTCATTATTTTACACAACAGAAAATGAGAGAGTGTGGAGTGTGGAAGGTATAATTTCTACCCAGAGGAATTTACAGACTGGGTTAAGATTCCAAGAAAACAGCAAAAAGGGTAAAACATAAAGTCTGGTATTGAAATGGCAAACTTTGTAGAGAAAAACAAGTTTGATGTGGAAAGCGCAATGCTGTTACATTGATCTAGAGTAGTGGTTTTCAAAGTTTTGTCCCTGGACCCACATCACTGGCATTTCCAGGGGACTTGTTAGGAATGCAAATTCTCAGGCCATGTCCCCTGACCTAGTGAATCAGAAATTCTGGGGGTGGAGCCCAGAAATCTGTGCTGTAAGGAGCTCTTTGAGTGATGCTGTTGCACGCCCACATTTAAGCACCACTGATATAGCGACACACTCAGATACCACTTTGGTAGTACAGCCATCGTATTGTTTGATCCTTGAGGCAGTTCTCAGAGGTAGATGGAAAAATACTGACGCACAGAATCATCAGACAAACTACAGATCACTTATGTTCTTATAGCTAAATGTATTGACCTAAGGAACTGCCTGTCACATGGTTTGATGGAGGTTCCTCTGCACATGTGGGTGAGACTGAGTAATAAAGAGACTGGTAACTATGGAGACAAGCTGAACATGAATGACCACCATGCACAGCCGCTATAGTCTTGCTCATCACATGTCTACTTAGTCCCTTCCATGTGCCAAACTCAGTGCTAGGTACTGGTGACAGTGGCTTGCGACTGGAAGCCACAGGCTCAGGTATTGAGAAGATGCCAGGGACCCAATTCAGCGAGGGCAGGTGGTGCGTTCTGGTTCTGCCAGGTTTGCCAGGTCACTAGGTAGATTCTTGGAAGCACTGGGAGCAGGTTCCAATCCTTAAGGTGAGAGTTAGCCATTAAACTGGAGCCTGCATAGATTTATCATACAGGAATCCGGGGATGGGAGGATAAGAGAAGAGAGCCACAGATGCCACTCTAAGACTCAAATGCCTGGGAAATGAGTGATGGAGCTGTTTTCTGAGATGGAAAGCACAAAAGATGATTTAGGGTCAAGAAAGCCAGCCTAGGTTTGGCTATGTTGTGTTTGAGGTGAAGCTGTAAGCAGGTAATGACAGATGTCAGTCTGGAGCTCAGAGACACCAGCAGATTCCCTCTTCTTCTTCCATGAGAACTACCTCATTGCACCTGGATTTCAAAGCCAAAAGGACTTCTTTGTACCAATGAAAGCAATTTAATTCTCGTTCTTCATGCTATTCTCTTGAGATGCCTCATTCAGTTATTTTTTCAAGTCGTCATTTTATTCCTTTTGCCCAGATTACTCATTCACCATCTTTTCTGAGATACAGGCCTGGGGAGCAAAGACGACAATGTACACCAAAGTGCTCTGAAAAGCTCAAAAGGCTCATCAGATGCCTATAATGAAACAAGTCATTATTTGTGGCTATTATTATTATGGGTATTATGATTATGAATCATGATATCAAAACAGAAAGCCTTACTTGTCCACTTCTCTGGGTTGACTGGCATTGGGAGGGTGGGTCATCCCCCATGATGTTGTGTTTCATCCTCCCATGGGAAATATCATTCTGGAACATAATGATCATGTTGTAGCCTGGACTCTCAGAGATTTTCTGGTCTAGAGTAGCAGGTGGTGTCCTCTGGCACATCCACAATAGCAGATAACCAGTAATTGGAGTTGGGCCCCAGAAGTGCTCTCTCTTGTCCATATCAGCCTCACCTTGAATGCCATCTCTGATGAGATGCTCATGTTCTCCCATGGAAGACCAGGCTACTGCTGGGCATCTGGGGTAGTTACTATTTTTCAGTACACAGTGTTAGCCTGGTTACTGTTAAACTCTGGATGGGATCCTATGTAGGAGCAGAGAGTATCTATTAGGTTGGAAGAGTAGGGACAGTAGGCAGGCTGTTCTCATCAATTGTCTTGACTGCTCAAGGAGAATCAAGGGCATTGGCATTGAGAATGGGGCCCAAGGTCAATAAGTGGGAAGGTAGGTGAGAAAATGGGAGGTGCACACATCAAACTGGTCCAAACAGGCCCTGCATCTTTTTTGCAGGTACCACTGTTAATGGCCTGAGCACTTGCCTGTTGATGTCTTAAAATCATCACCCAGCATCACATGGAAGAGACTCTCCCTCATTTTTACCCAAATCTGCCTCCACGCAACACTCAGTCACAGATCCTGATCTTATTCTCAGGTGACATTTTCCCCCGTATCTCAAAAACAGGTCTTCAGCAACCTAAAGTTGTCTCTCTTATGCTCCAGAAATCTCTTTCCCCCCAAAGCCCTTCTTGAACCAGACCCTGGGCAGCTCTCTTCACATCAGAGTTATGGAATCACACATTAACCATCCAGCAAGCCAAGTGATCACACATCCCCTGAGATTGCTTACTCTCAGAAATCAAAGGGCCCTTGCCTGGGAATCCACTTCACCGCAGTCTCAGAGAGTTCAGGCTAAGTGAATAGCAACTTGATCCAGCCAGACACGCGACTGTATGAGACTAGCTGCTGATTTGGAGGGCTCTCTGCCTGTTACCTCCACCGGAGGGTTGATTGCACATTATATTTTATTTACATATTTATGGGTTTCTACTTGAAATGATATGTGTCTCCCTCTCTCTTTTCTCCAAGGAGATAAAAAAGAGAAATTCCAATTGCTGGACTCAATGAAGTGAGAGTAGTCATTAGAATTTAGTGAAAAGAATAGGGGCTTTAGAGCTAAAAAGGTTCTGATTTTGATTCCAGGCTGGCACTTGCTAGCTGGATGAGCACGGGCGAATTATTTCTGTCGGTGCCTTAGTTTCTTTTCCTCTATTTGCAAGAGATGATACTTGGACTATTTTGTTGTGGAGCTTCAGTGAGACAGTTCATCTGCCTAGCAGAGGACCCAGAGTAGAGAAGCCCCTTTTAAGGAATATTTAAATATTTAGAGATAATCTCAGGCCTAAGAAGATTTCCTTACTGTAGCATGATGGACTCTGCTGGAAGGGATTTCTCTAGTTGCTAGTCTCTGTACTTTCTCAGCAGTGGATTGCTGCAGAAGCTCTGGTGAGTGGCTGTGCAGATCTTCTGGGTCTTTCATGAGTGGCTTCAGGACCCTGAAGGGGCTGCAATGGTACCTGTTGATGGGAATGGGAATTGTCACTTTATGGTTCTGTCTCTAGTCTTAAGGGAGAGAAGCATGTTTTCTAGGCCCTTCTCTCTTTTGGGAGGCCAAGGCTAGTATGATTGAGGCTTTGCAAATAGGGAATGGAGGCAAGACCTGACCCTCTGCAATGAGCATCTTCGGGTGGATGTGTTTTTAGTCTAGGGCAGAATGTAGGAAAACAAAAAGAGAGAAAGAGGAATTTAGGATCTAGAAAATAAAACAGAGTTTTGTGAGGCTCTTGTTGTTTTCATTTCTATAAGCGTCAGTTTCACTCTTTATAAGGTGGCCTGGCATAACTTTTAGGGCTCTGAATTAGAAATACATGGGGATTCCTTCTGGGCAGGATGGTGGTATGAGCATATAAACATCTGACTCCATCTCTGCACTGCCAAGATCCTGGTAGGAAGATCCATAAATTTTAGGGAAACACAGCACAATTAGCCAACAGAAGTCCTATCACCATTGTACCCAGAATCAAAGCAAAGCCTAAAGACCAAGAAGCTCTTTAACACTGTGAGAAGCCAGGGGAGGGGTCTCCCATGCAAGCCACCTTGTGCTCAAAGGGACACTGTTGCCAGAGCAGTGCAGGTCATCCCAGACTGATGGCAGCTACAGAAGAGGAACTATGACCACCTCTACGTCACAGCGATTTGGAGAAGGGATGCTGGCTCTTCCTTCACGTCCCCTCCCTCCTTTCGCTGCCTCCACTGCTTTGCCACCCCCTTCCTTCTCTGGAGCGCGGGACTTCGGAGAGCGTTCTTTCCACGGGGATGATAGAAGGGGAAGGCCTGCTGTCACCACACTTGGTTCAGGAGCCGCTGTGCGAGCCGAGGAGTGTGGCAGAGGAGCCGGCATCTGCTGGGAAGCCATCCGATGGGCTCATTCATGTCCTCCCCCCGAGGACCTTCTTCCCTCCTGCCCACCACGCCCAGTTTCCGGGAGTGGTTACCTCGGACCCGCCTACTGTTTGGCTGAGAGAAGAGGAGGAGAAAAGAGTTTTCTTCCTTTCCACCTGCAATGCACAGCCTCAGAGGTTCTCCTCTCAACCTGGATGCCCTGAGTCTCTTCACTAGATGCCTTGAGCATGGTGTCGGAGTGAAGAGCAAGGGCCCAGTTAGACACCTCTTAGCAGTCCCTGGAGGGGGCATCTGGAAGCCCCTTAACTGTTCTTTCTAGAACGTAGCAGCGCTTACTCTTCTTGATTTTGTAGCCTTAGGTAAAGTTCCAAAAAGCCCTATGACACACCCTGTTATGTGTAGATTTTTCTGCCAACCTCTGCTCCCTAGAGCAGCGATCCCTACCCTTTTATAGCACCAGGGACGGGTTTCGCAGAAGATAGTTTTTCCACGGACTGGAGCAGAGAGGATGGTTTCAGGATAACTCAAATGAATTCCATGTATAGTGCACTTTCTTTCTTTTATTATTTTGTTGTGATATGTAATGAAATGCCTATACAACTCACCGTAATGCAGAACCCGTGGGGCCCCTGAGCTTCTTTCCTTGCACCTAGATCACATACACAGTTTACAGTAGGCGGCACACTCCTATGAGATTCTCATGTCGTGATCTGACAGGAGGCAGTGCTCAGGAAGTAACGTGAGTGATGGGGAGCAGTGGTAAATACAGATGAAGCTTCAGATGCTTGCCCACTACTCACCCCTTGCTGTGCAGCCCGGTTCCTAACAGTACTGGTACTGGTCCATAGCCTGGGGATTGAGGACCCCTGCCCTAGAGAACTGGGGCCACCTGAGAGGTGAAGTCAACAAACTTACCCTGGTGAACACTCCTGCATCCCTCTTTAACCTTGAAGGCTGAATTTGAAGAAAAAGTGAGCCATAGAGAGGTATTAATGATACAAGCTAATGTTGTATTTTATTTGTTTATTAAGCTAGCTGGATTAAAGACATAGCCCCCAAATATATTAAAATTGGATGTCAGTCATTCCTGTATCTATGGAAATGTTGAAGTAACAATACAAAGAAAATGGATGATTATAGTGATAAAAACAACACCTACCCAGCTTGAGTATCTACCATACTTGAGGCCTGTTGTACTAAGCTTGTTATGAGTACTATTTTACCTGTAATTCTTGCAGCAACCTAGTGGGGTGTGTATAATTTCCTCCATTGACTGGAAGGTAAGTGACTCACCCAAGGCCATATACCTGCCCAAGTGGCTTAGCTGGGAATTGAACTTCTAATTACATAATTGCAAAGCTTCAGATCCCTCTCATCCTGCTGCTGCTGCTGCTAAGTCGCTTCAGTCTTGTCCGACTCTGTGCGACCCCATAGACAGCAGCCCACCAGGCTCCTCCATGCCTGGGATTCTCCAGGTGAGAACACTGGAGTGAGTTGCCATTTCCTTCTCCAGTGCATGAAAGTGAAAAGTGAAAGTGAAGTCACTCAGTCGTGTCTGACTCCTAGCAACCCCATGGACTGCAGCCTACCAGGCTCCTCCATCCATGGGAGTTGCCAGGCAAGAGGACTGGAGTGGGTTGGCGTTGCCTTCTCCTATTGTTCTCATATTACCCCTGAAACCCAGCGGCTAAATTTTGAAAGCATAAGGCACCGTGACCAAAAATGCACTGATGAAAAAGTTGAATATTAGAAAAGCTATTGGTCTAATGCTTCGTATCAGTGGGTCAAAAGATGAAAACCATCAGATCTTCTCCAGAGAGACTGAAAAGTAATTTGAAAAAATTCAGCCTTCATTACCAATCAGAATTCTTAGTAAGCTAGGGATGGAAAGGCACTTTCTTATTTCTAGCAGAAAATGTTCTTATAGCCTCAAAGCCTGAGAGAATAAATGAAACAAACAAAAAAAGCTATTAGAACTGCTAAGAGATTCCAGTATTATGGTCAGACACAAAACAAATAAACAAAAATCAATAGCTATATGCCAGTGATCACTATTATAAAAAAAAAATAAAAAGTATCCTATTCTCAAGTGCAATTAAAATATAAATACTTAGGAGTAAACCAAGAGATATTCAGAAACTGTATGAAACCACACGCACTTACAGACTTTATTGAGGATGATAAAACAAGACCTGAATAAATGGAGAGAGCTATATCATGTTGCTGGATTAGCAGATTTAATACTGTGAAAATATCAATGTTCCCCAAATTAATTTATGGGTTTAATACAATTGCAGTCAAAGTCCTAATGAGATTCTTTCTGGAACTTGACAAAGTGATTTCAAAATTGATCTGAAAGAAGATATAAGAAAAAGTACTGAAGAATACTTTGAATAAGCGATAGTTTGGGAGGAGGACTTCAGTGTGAAATATCTGTGTTTATTATAGCTATAATAATTAAAGCCCCCAAAATATTCTAGCATAGAGTGACACAGGCTTTCACAGTTTATATGAATGGAGAATTGCTTAACACATAGCTTATCTGTAATTGGTTAATAACTTGGAATTGAAATAGAAGGCATTGCAAAGATATCATGATATGCTAAATAAATTCTGGATCGATTAAGAAGTTAAAAGCAGAAAAAGGCAAGAACCATTAGGAACTAAAGACAATATTGTTCTGTGCGAGGAGGGACTTACAGTTCATTAAAAGGAAATGCCTACACTGTTGAGTGACAGTTTGCAAATTTACGATGTAAAAAACGGAAGAAGAAAGATCTTCATGCTATGCTAACAAAATTCCGAAAGCAAATAGGTGAGCTGGATATGGAAAAATATGTGACAAAGCAGAGCAAATAGGGATATATTCTTACACATAAGAGCTCTAGCAAGTCAATAAAAATGTCATCATGCTGATTTTTTAAAAAGGGCTAAAAGGTATAAGTAGGTAATTACCAGACAAAATATGAATGGTAAAAACAAATTTAAAATGTCCAGTGTCACAGATAATCAAATAAATGCATTTTAACCTATAAGATTACCAAAATATGTGTGCTTTTGAGTGATAATAACCAGCAATGGCAGGAGGATTGAAGCAGGAATTTCTGCCAGTGGGTTAGGTAAGTGGCGCAACATTATTTGAGGACAGTTTGCTATTTTTTTTTCCTAATGAACTAATCAGAGCTGCTCAAAAAGAGTTGTATACATAGAGGTCATCACTGCATTATTTATAAGGGCAAAAACTTGGAAATCACTTAACTGCCCCAATAGGAGCCTACATATTTAAGTAAATTTTTATGCATGCGCACAATGAAATTCTACACAGGTATTACAAACCATGGTTTCATAGAATATCTAATTGCATGAGTCAGTATTCATGCTATTAGTTAAAAAAAAAAACACCTTATGAAACCACATGTGTAATTACTGTCCCAATTTTTTGAAATATAAATACACAGGCCATGTCTCGGCTGGTGCCAGTTTGTCAGAGCTATAAAGTACTGAGCAGAACCCCCTCATTTGTGGTCCTACACATGGTTTGATCCTGCCCCCAAGAAACCTGGGGATTCCCAAGCCAGCACACGTGGCCCCTGTTTCCACTGTCTGCCCTGAGTTCCAGAACATCACTGTTTTTTCTGGCTGTGAAACCAGCCCCTCTCTATCACTGTCCCGAAGCTGCATGAACACAAAGCTGTTTTCTGCAGCAGCAGCATCTCTCTTGATGCTTGGGGGTGGGGTGGGGGGCACAGACAAGGGATCGCACTGCGTGCTACCTAGCAAACAACTCAAAGTCCTTTTGCAGCCTCAAAAGTCCTTTCAGTCAGCAGGGATTTCCCCCTCTTTTCTTCTTGTCTCTCTCCTACAGGTGTTGCAAAGTCTTCTTTTCATTCCCACAGCAATTTCCAACTTCAGGTCCAGTCCTTTCTTTGTACATCTTTTGAGTTGAAGTGAACATTAAAAGCGAGTATAGGGAGCCTGGCTAAGAGATCATAACTGAGATCAAAGCCTTTCTTTCAATGAAAACAACCCTCCCTTAAAAAGTCTATTGCCTAGGTGCACTCCTATGCACACACAGACAACACATACAATACATATGGTATATATTTTGCATATATAGGAATATATGTGTCTGTGTGTGTGTATGAGATATTGTGGGTCACTGTAAATGTTTTCTTTGTTTTGCTGTGTTACGTAAAATTAAACAGCATAAAAGTAGGTTTCCCCCTTAAAGTCAAATTTGAATGTGAAAGATTGTTATACATTTTAAAGCACTCTTGTATAAATGTGAGAGGTTATTTTTATCATAGTTAGTAAATCATTGACATTCTTGGAAGGTGCAGGAACAGTTGCGCATTTGCTGAGCCCTGGGATGCAAACCAAGCTTTATGTTGGGCTCAGATGGAGAAGGGGAAAGTCAGATGAGGGGGTCTGCCTACAGTTCCATCTGAGTTGGAATCCAGGTTCTGCACTTATAATGTTAGACAGCTTTGAGCAGTTTGCTTAACTTCTCTGAGCCAGTTTACCCATCTGTTAAATGGGGATGATACTGCTTATCTCATTGGACAGAAGTAAAAGTTATCAGTATTAATGATGGCTGTTATTGTGCTGAATCTGCTTGCAGCCCCACAAGGAAGGTACCTGTAACCATCAGCACCGTCACTACCAAAGCTTAGAGAGGTTAAGTGCTTTGTTCCAAGTCATGAAGCTTATTAGGAAGTGGCAGAGGTTAGAGCCTATCAAGTTTGACTCTCATCCTTGCTGTTAACCCACCTGGCTAAATGACTAAGTCCCTGGCACAATGCCTAGAACTTAGTAAATGCGTAGTAAATTGGAACTTTGGGCAGTTTAAGAGATCCTAGAAGCTCTCTTTCTCTCTCTCTGTCCAGACCCTCCTCACCAATAAATCCCAAGATCTTCACTACAGTGAGTCCAAGGGGCAAAGGGTAGACACTTCCTGCATTCCAGGAGGGATCTGGGAAGGCTGACAATTTCAAGAGCTTGTTGTGCACCCTCAGCCAAAATTATATCAGAGCCAGAGGAATCCCAGGGTGTCTTGCCCATCACTGGCATTCTGGAATGTAGACGTCTCTAAGCACTAAGAATGGGAGGGTCTGTGCATCAGTGAGCAGAAACTTGTCTTGACGCAGAGGAGCTGGCTGTACTTGCCAGAAAGAAGGTGTCAATCAGTGGTGGTTTCCAAGTCACCCCCACCACTGGCTTGACCCTCAGTCATTCTGAGCTTCTTAAAGGGAGCTGTGGCAGAGCTGAGAGAGGAGGTGTTGGAAGGTCTACGGGGACCTACCAAACAGTAGATGTCCACCCACCATTGCCATATAGATTTCCCTAGCAGGGGATGTCTGAAATCATTAGAAGCAGATAACTCTTCCAGCGAATCCTTTTCCAGTTGGACCCAGGGCTAAAAGCAGGTGCAGTTGCGGCCACTACTATGATATGGAGAAAAGGAAAGTTAGATGAGGTCTCTGCCTACTGCTCCATCTGAGTTGGAATCCAGGTTCTGCACTTAGGATGCTAGACAGCTTTGGGTAGTTGCCATTCTTACTTCTTTGTCCTCTTTATCTTCACACTTGAAAAATAATTAAGCAGCATCAACAGCAAAGCAAGGTTTTGAAAACAGAAAATATATCTCCTACACCAATTAATTTTTTTTTGCTAGTACATATTCCCTTTCAAGCACTGACCCATTCTTATATAATTACGCCCCAGGTCCTGTTTATAGTCTCCACCTGTCACTCAACACCAATCTTTTATACATTCTTAAGGAATTTTCAACACTGTTTTCATGGCTCCATAATGTCCCATAGAGTCTAACTGCCAAAATTTGCTTAATCATTCCTGTATTGCTGGATATTTGGATGTTTCCAAAATGTCACCAACTCTCTGCTTTGGAACCTTCTGTTTGAATGATCCTCTAGCTGAATTTCAAGGAGTGAGGTATTAAAAAGGTAGAGACAGCCTTATGGCTTTTGCTACATTTCACAGATTGCTTTCAATGAAATAATTATGCTATTTTTTAATGGTATGAGCACTTTTCGTGTAACCTTGACAAAATTATATACTATCGTTTTTTAACAATTTGCCCGTTTCAGAAGCATAAAGTGATATTTGAAGTCTGCTTTAATTCATGTCTATCCACAGCCTCCACTCGGTATTCTCTCTGCCTTGCTCGCATGTGCCAGCTGCCGTGCTAGTCTTTTTTATATTCCTCAAGTCTTTTTTTTCTCTTCAGAAACATCACAGCCGCCCTCTTCCCTGCCTCGGGGTCTTCGCCCAAGCTGTTCGCTCTTCCTGGAACTCTCTCCCCTCTCACATTCTTCCTCCTCCTCCTATGCATGTCCCTTTAAAGGTCACGTCACAGAGAGACCTTGCTTGACACCCCTAAACTAGTCTTCTTCCCCCTACCCTTTCGAACCATGTGTGACACTGTTCACCGAACTTGACCCAGTTTGTGATGATCTGATCGTGTTTGCTGCATGCTCGTCTGTTAGGCCATGTGCTCCCCCAGGACCCTGCCTTCATCATTTCATTGGTCATGAGTGCCTGGAATCGTGCCTGTCACACGGTGGGCACTCAGGAAGTCAGTGTCGGATGCATGGATGTTTTGGAGATGTACCTGCTGCCCAGCAGAAATTTTAGAAAACCAGAAAAATACATGAACAAAAGTTTACATGACCCAACAAGGCGTTGAATAATGATTAAAAACTATTACCAAGTTGGTATTTCTAACAGTTTCATGGTTTACATTGAACTCATTAATTAATATGGGCTTTGTGTTGCTCTTTGGGATACAGTTAGGTTTGAAATTGTTTGAGGATTTCAGATGTCAAGAATCTGCCTGCCATGTAGGAGAAATAGGTTCAATCCCTGGGTCTGGAAGATCCTCTGGAGGAGGGCATGGCAACCCACTCCAGTGTTCTTGCTGGAAAAATCCCATGCACAGAGGGGCCTGATGGGCTATAGACCATGAAGTTGCAAAAGAGTCAAACACGACTGAGCAGCAGCAAGCCACGAGGACTGGGGAGGGGAGGAGGGAATTATTCATGGAGATGGGAAGGAAGCTGGGAGCCTGACCCGAAGAAAGTGTGTCAAACAAACCCTTTCAGAGGAAGGAGGGCCCTAACTGCGCATCTCTTGACTTAGCATGATGGCAGGGCAGACATCCAGACCACAATTCAGGAAACTCACTTTGGGAGGAAAACACCAGTCCTGTGCAGGTGACCAGTACCACCTGTGTTTGTAAATCCTTTATGATGCTATCTTCTGGGAGCCTTTTATAAACATTATCTCTGTTGATCCTCACTGTGACTCTGAGACTAACCTGGATAATCACCACCATTTTACTCTGGGGGACACAGAAACTCTCAGAAGTTGTAAGACCTTCCGTATATCTCAGATCTTGGGATAACTGTGATATCACATCTTCTGATCCCAGACTTATGAATCCTGCCCTCTGGCCACTGTTGAAGGTTTCAGTGTGCTGTGAATCTTGGATTTACCTGATAGCTTGGGGGAAAGGTGGAGGGGTAATGGGAGAAGGCAGGAGTTCTGATTAATTGATTCTTTTTTTTTAATTTGAAGGTTAAGCAGAAAATCCATTGAAAGTTAACCCAGACTATTTATACTTAGGATGGTATATGAACTAAACACAATGAAATTGAGCCCAGAGGAATATCCCCAAGAAGAAAGAAGTCAGTGATGTGATCCATAATTGCCTTTTATGATTGGTACTGTATGTGCCTGACTCTCTGCACCCACCCCAATGCATTTAATAAAAGCCATTGGCAGCTTAGGCAGCTAAAGGCCTCTAGCAGGCAGTTAAGAGCCATCCCACTGTTTTGAGCTGACTTAGACTCTGAACTCCCTGAAGACAGTCTTTTGCATTTCACTTCAGTGTCTGGCTGGTACACCCAGAAGTTTGAAGCAGGGTTGAGCATGCATCCTTAATTAGATGTCACTAAGAATGAATGATATTCTATATTATGGGAATTTTACTGTGATTGCACCATCTCATTGTGGCTTCTCCTTTGTCTTTGGACGTAGGGTATCTTTATTTGGTGGGTTCCAGCATCCACCTGTTGATGGTTGTTCAGATGCCAGTTGCAGTTTTTGTTGGAGGAGAAGATGAGTGCACATCTTTCTACTCCGCTGTTTTGGAAGTCATGGGGAATTTAGGATTCAGAATGACTGGGCCATGGGATACCGTATAATATGACAAGAGTGTTAAACTTAATTCTGGCCACATATTTTCAAAGAAACCAGATGAAAGATATTACCTAGGAGAGTGCTGGCCCTCTGGGGATAAGCCATGAACCTTGTCATATGAATGGGATGCTAACCAAGATGTTTGCTTGCAAGTTAGAGAGACTCTGGTCCCTGAGATTGTTCAGACACTTCTGTACATGGTGGGAAATTAGGGCAGCTCTTCACATTTTCAAGGCATTCTGTAGTAATGGTAAAAGAAATGTGTTTCATTGTTTTTATTTTGGGAGATATCTAAAAACACTAAAATAATGTACAAATCACCCATAACCCCACCACTTGGAGATAACTACTCTAAATTTTGGTGTAACTCTTCCAATGGCTTGTTTTTGTTTTTTAATGCAGATATACACATCTCTTTGCATAAAATTAAGCCAACATGTACGTGTTCTCTAACTGATTTCTTTATTTAGCCATGTATAATGAACATTCCTTTAGACTCCAAAATCACTGCAGATGGTGATTGCAGCCATGAAATTAAAAGACGCTTACTCCTTGGAAGAAAAGTTATGACCAACCTAGATAGCATATTCAAAAGCAGAGACATTACTTTGCCAACAAAGGTCCGTCTAGTCAAGGCTATGGTTTTTCCAGTGGTCATGTATGGATGTGAGAGTTGGACTGTGAAGAAAGCTGAACGCCGAAGAATTGATGCTTTTGAACTGTGGTGTTGGAGAAGACTCTTGAGAGTCCCTTGGACTGCAAGGAGACCCAACCAGTCCATTCTGAAGGAGATCAGCCCTGGGTTTCTTTGGAAGCAATGATGCTAAAGCTGAAACTCCAGTACTTTGGCCACCTCATGCGAAGAGTTGACTCATTGGAAAAGACTCTGATGCTGGGAGGGATTGGGGGCAGGAGGAGAAGGGGACGACCGAGGATGAGATGGCTGGATGGCATCACGGACTCAATGGACGTGAGTCTGAGTGAACTCCGGGAGATGATGATGGACAGGGAGGTCTGGCGTGCTGCAGTTCATGGGGTCGCAAAGAGTCGGACGCGACTGAGCGACTGAACTGAATGAACATTCTCTTGTGCACTTACTATTCTTTGCTTCAATAAATGCAAATAGGTAGTAGGTAGGTTACATGATGAATAAAATAGGCATACTCTGGGTTTTCATGGATCCTGAAACTAAGGGAAGGTGTGCAGTACATTGAATGTAGATGCAGACACAATGTCTGTCAATATTTGCAGACTCTATGATGGCAAATTCATCTCCTTGCTAAAATGTAACACTGAAATCAATACTCAGGGTGTTTTCACGGTCAACTGCAGACATGCGCAGAGAGGTGAGAAATTCAAGTTGCCAAATGCACACATTCCCAGGTTAAACAAAGAGATGCTCTTCCTTCTTGTCTCAGCCCTCTTCCTGTAAACAATATCCTTTTCACGGTCTATTTAGTGCCATGTTTTCCCCATTTTTGTGCTTTTTGTTGCTGATTTTTCTGTTTAAAATGACCCCCAAGCAGAGTGCCAATGTGCTGTCCCTGAGTACAAGAAGGCTGTGACGTGCCTTATAGAAAAGATGCATGTTAGGTAGGCTATGCTCAAGCGTGAGTTATAGCTATTGGCTGTGAGTTCAACGTTAATGAATTAACAACATGCATTAAACAAGGTATCTTTAAACAAAACCACATGTAAAACAAGGTTAGGTATTGACCATTTGTCAAAAATGTTGTATCCCAGGCTCTCAGGAGCCTAGGAGCAATGACTCAGTATTCGCTAATTCAGAGCCACTTTATAGAACATAACTATTGCAAATAGAGACAACCAACTCTGTGTGTATACAAATCAGGAAGGTGGAGGATGGTCAGGAAGATATAATATGGGTTCTTTGGCTCTTTGTTGCTATATAGCTCTTAAACCTACTGAAAAATAATTTTCCAGAAAATGTAAAATCATGACTCTTTCCAGAAGTAAAGATCAACATGATTTTATTCATTTATGAGGAAACCAGTAAAGTGTCACAGCCAGTATAGAGGAAAATCCAAAAACCAGACACATTTATAGATGAGAAATATTGAGGAGAATATGTGAATAGAGGCAAAACTGGCTTTCTTTTTTTCTTTGGGAAGGGAGAAGATTGTCCCTTCTTGGGACAGAACCATTTCCATGTCTGTAGACAAAATTATTCTGTGTTGCTGTCTGTTATGTAAAACTCACAGGGCTGTAAAGTAGCTCTCACAGAATCAGAATCAGATAACAGGACAGCTTGTGCCCTAGACAATGCATAAGTGAAAGTGAAAGTCACGTCCGACTCTTTGCGACCCCATGGACTATACAGTCCTTGATTTCTCCAGGCCAGAATACTGGAGAAGGTAGCCTTTCCCTTCTCCAGGGGATCTTCCCAACCCAGGGATTAAACCCAGGTCTCTCACATTGCAGGCGGATTCTTTACTAGCTGAGCCACAAGGGAAGCTCAAGGGTACTGGAGTGGGTAGCCTATCCCTATCTCCAGTGGATCTTCCCGACCTAGGAATTGAACCAGGGAATTGGACCTGCAATTGCACTGCAGGCGGATTCTTTACCAACTGAGCCATGAGGGAAGCCCATAGTTGTCCGCAGGAGCTCACTCCCCTCCCCCAAAGCCAGGGCGGTAAATGCGATCTGTCTAGATGAGGCATGGCGATAAAGAAGGGAACCCTGAACAATGCCACCACCACCACCATCGTGAGGTTGGGTTTCAGATTCAGAGCCAGCAAAGCAGACCGTGAAGAAACAGCTAGAGAGGCAAGAGGGAAACGTGGACCCTTTGGGGCAACAGCAAGATTGGGGATGGAGACAGTGGTCAACTGCCTGGAGGTCGAGTAAGATGCACTCTAAAAGAACTGGCACCTTGGTGGCCACTGGTGAGTTAATATGAGTAACTATTACAGGGTACAAACAGGCAGAGGCCAGAGAGGCCTAGAACAGGTGAACCAGGGGTGGAAAGTGGAAATTTCGATTTAAGTCTTTGCTTTGAGTCATGTCTTGATATGCTTTTAATATGGATGTACCATTGATTTTTATCCTAACTTCTATTTCTGGACATTTAAGTCTTTTCTAATTTTTAAGAACTTGCTATTAATATCTTTTAGATACAAATGTGTATGCACATATATTTAGTATCTTGCTTAGAATAAATTCCTAGAAGTGTCCTGTGGCCGGGTTAGTGAGCATCTCCGAGACTTTGAGACAGTCCCTCCACAATTCGGTCAATTTACACCTTGTCCTCAACAGCGGATGAGCCACTTCGTTTCTTTGGACATCTCATCTATAACTATTATAAGTCTACATCCTCTCTTTGTTCTTCTCCATTTCCCTGAGACAATAACTCAGCAAATAAGTGGTTTGGTGTTTGTAGCTGATAATCAATGACTTTTATTTCTTATCATCACTTACAAGTCAGGGCCCCCTTTTTGGAGCAGAATCAATTCTTTCCCTTGTTGGCATTAACGCATGTCAAATATTTGCAGGTTCTTATCTTTCTTTAGGCTTGGCTTAGCAGGCTCTGAATTTTTAGTACCTGACATTTTCCCTCCCAGATTCATTCCTCTGTTTTCCTTAGGGGATTGCTGTCTTCCTCAGCTTTTCATCCATTTAAGCACGACCATGCCTCCATATCCTAGAAAAATTCCATCTTACTGGGGTCAGTGGGGAGATTTCCACCCTGACCTCCCTGAGGGCTGCACTGTCAGCTGGCTTCCAAATGAAAACTCTATCTAGCTTCTTGAATCATATACCCTGTGTTTCTCACCTCTGATTTCTGTACTTGGTG
The DNA here is from genome assembly GCF_016772045.2 of Ovis aries. Lineage (NCBI taxonomy): Eukaryota > Metazoa > Chordata > Mammalia > Artiodactyla > Bovidae > Ovis > Ovis aries. Next base: position 71,276,223 of record NC_056066.1, on the reverse strand, counting down.
TTTCTTTTTTAAAAAATTAATTTTTATTGGAGTATAGTTGCTTTACAGTGTTGTGTTAATTTTTTTGCTGTGCATCAAAGTGAATCAGTTACATTGTTTACACTGGATTTCTTTCCAGTGTAGGTCACCACAGAGCACTGAGCAGAGTTCCCTGAGCTATGGCAGGTTCTCATTAGTTGTCTATTGTATGTTATTGTTGTTCTTAAGTCACTAAGTCATGTCCAACTCCTTTGCGACCCCATGCACTGTAGCCCATCAGGCTCCTCTGACCATGGAATTTTTCCAGGCAAGAATACTGGAGTGGGTTGTCATTTCATTCTCCAGGGGATCTTCCCAACCCAGAGATCAAGCCTGTGTCTCCTGCATTGGCAGGTGGAGTCTTTACCACTGGGCTACCAGGGAAGCGCTATCTGGTATAGCACATAGTATCAGTGGTGTATATATGTCAACCCCAATCTCCCAGTTCATCCTACCACTCGCTTCCCTCCTTGGTGCCCATGTGTTTGTTTTTTATATCTGTGTGCCTGTTCCTGTTTTGCAAATAAGATCATCTATACCATTTTTCTAAATTGTACATATATATATATATAAATATGTGATATTTGTTTTTCTCTTTCTGACTTAATTCATTCTGTGTGACAGTCTCCAGGTCCATCTTAGGACTGTGTCTTCTTGCCCATTTCTCTCTTCATTACATATTATGCTCTCTGGGTATGTCTTACCTGTTCCCATTGCTTCAACAAGAGATGGACACGTTACCACCTCTCTTCTGAGCTCCAGGTCTATACACGTAACTGCTTTTTCTACCTGCCTTATATCCATCTCACTACTAAGGCTGAGTACCAAAGATGGCCTGCCTCTGTCTGATAAACAGCAGCCTGCCTACTGCAAGTTCACGAAGTCATCTGAGATCCTTCCCTCTCTCTCTCCCTCCTCTCACACCAGATCAGCCATCCTGTTTGCAGGGCAGCAAAGGAGATGCGGACATAAAGAACAGACTTTTGGACACGTGAGGAAAGGAGAGGGTGGAATGATTTGAGAGAGTAGCATTGAAATGTATACATTACCGTATGTAAAACAGATAGCCAGTGGGAATTTGCTGTATGACTCAGGGAGCCTGAAGCCACTGCTCTGCGACAGCCAAGCCCTGTGGGAAGGAGTGGGAGGTGGGAAGGAGGTTCAAGAGGGAGGGGACACATGTGTACCCATGGCTGATTCATGTTGATGTAAGCAGGAATCAACACAATATTGTAAAGTAATTATCCTCCAATTAAAAAATGAAACAAAAATTTTAAAAGTGCCTAGGAAAAACAAAAATTGTCCATTTCCCTGCTTCTGCCCCCTCTTTCCCAATTTTACTCTCCTGTCCACCTACATCACTGGAGTATTCTTTGCCATCAGAATTCGTTGAAGTCTCCCACTGGCTTTTATACCTATTTCCAATCTTGTCTTACCAGTCTTATGAGACCTGTTAAGTTTCTGGGGTGGATTATTATTTTCATTTCTTTTCCAATAAGCAATGTTGTATTTTTAAAATGTAATTTCATTTTGCTGCATCTGTATCTTTTACTTTTTTGATCCATTTCAACCAGCCTTTGCAGGATGGGAGGGGCATCTGCAGACCCTCTTGCCACGAGGACCAAATGGAAGTAACACAGAAATGGCATTATTGGATCCATTGGCTTGTGATGCTGAGACAACAGGCTCATGATGACTAAATGAGTAAATGAATTTAAATGCATAGGACATTAGTACAATAAGATGTGGTCTGTACATCTTTCTTCAATGCCAGTTAATACTGATATTCTTGCCCTGGTGTTAGTGGGTTTTGGAAGCAACAAGGTATTGTGGGAAGAGTGTGATTTTCCAGATTCAAATGATCATCTCACTACTAAGCGGTGGTGTGACCCTGGGCAAGTTACTGAACTTCTCTGGACCTTCATTTCCTCATCTGTAAATTCAGAATAACAGTGTCTATCTCCTTGAGCGATTATGAGGCTTGAATGAACACATAAGTATTAAGAGGGAAAGGTTGTGATTGGGGGTGGGGGTGGGGGCTGATGTTGGCTGGGTGTGTTGGATGGGAGTGCAATGAAGATTTACTTTTTTGTTTCCCATCTCCGTCTCCATGGAAACCCTATGGCCTGAAGAGCTTCATACCCTCAGTGAGCATATCCTGAGGGGGAGAGCAGCCCTGGGTGTTTGGCGAGCTGTGTTCTCATTGTGCCTCTTCCCTGTTCCACTGGAGCTTTTAGAGATTCGCTGCCTAAGTCCCCTCCCTGCCTGCCTGTCTGGATGATCTGACTTCTCCATCCGTACACTCACTGTGCTGGGAGGGGCCTCCTCTTCTCTCCTTTGGATCTGCTCTCCAGCCTCTCCTTCCTGTTCCCACTCACAGCCCGGCCTCTCCCCGCTGCATGTCCTCGCCACCGTCCATCCTCCATTGGACAACAATGATGACTGCTCCAACACAGACCTGGCCTTATTTCTTCCCTTGTTTACATCATCCCCTTGTCCCCCCACAGCCCTTAGAGTGACCTCCATACCCTGCCTGCCACTCAGGGCCCTTCACAAGCTCTCCCAACCTTCCCTGTCCTGCCCACCTGCCTTTCCAAGCTCCTTTTCATCCTTTGACACTATGGCCAGGATATTTCAGGAATGTTTGAAGACTGGAAAAGCAATTTAATGGCTCAAAAATGTGTAGGAAAACTGTATTGAAGCTAATCAGCCTTTAATTCTTTATCTATGAAATATATTTGCATGCCTATGTTTTACACACACACACACGCGCGCGCGCGCACACACACACACACACACATCTTCCCTGGTGGCTCAGATGATAAAGCATCTGCCTGCAATGCAGGAGACCTGGGTTTGATCCTTGGGTTAGGAAGATCCCCTGGAGAAAGGAATGGCTACCCACTCCAGTGTCCTTGCCTAGAGAATTCCATGGACAGAGGATCCTGGGAGGCTAAAGTCCATGGGATTGCAAAGGATCGGACATGACTGAGCGACTAAGCATGCATACATACATATACACGTGTGTGTGTGTAGTCAATTCACTGTTCAAGAATGTTATTACATTTAGCAATAAACTATAGGCTAGCTTTTCTCAAAGACTTAGAATTCCACAAGGAACAAAATGGTTGGAGAAAGCATAGGTGATGATAAGTTACTGTTGCTGCTGCTAAGTTGCTTCAGTCGTGTCCGACTCTGTGCGACACCACAGACAGCAGCCCACTAGGCTCCTCTGTCCCTGGGATTCTCCAGACAAGAATACTGGAGCGGGTTGCCATTTCCTTCTCCAATGCATGAAAGTGAAAAGTAAAAGTGAAGTCGCTCAGTCGTGCCCAACTCTTAATTACTGTTACTGGGAGCCAAATAATATTGAGCCAATAATAACAATATTGGGAGCCAAATTGGGGCAAAATTATTTGTAAAATATTTCAAAATAATTTTATGACAAAAAATTATACTTTATGTTGGAGGTGGAATGGAGGTGCATCTTAATGTGATATGAAGGAGGACTCCAAAACTAGACTGGCCCGTGAATATGATCGACAACCTTGGGTTTCCTGTTGAACCTTGACCTGCAGCCCCTTACTCCCTAGCTGCCTATTGCCATGTGTTTTCACCTTCTGATTATAAGACCACCTACCTTTATTTTTTTCCCCTGACCACTCAGTCCTGTGATATTTGATGCTGTAAACTCCTCAGGGCTAAGAAAGTGTTAGCCTTGCTCCCTGCTGACCCCTGACAGAAAGTACAGAACTTTGTACCAAGTGTAGGCTCTCCATGTTGTTAGTTGGAAGAGCATCGCTGGGTGGTCCTGGGGGCAGTCATTATGGAGAAGGGCAGTGTGGAGGAGTTTGCCTTTTTTAGGGTGCTCAGGGCTCGGCATGACTATTCCCAGACCCATTTTATATCATTCCATATTGCACATCCCATGTGAACAGAAGGACACACTGCTCAGAAACTGCGTACTAAGCACTGTGACACAAAGGTGGAAAAGATGACACCAAGGTGAGCGATCTTGGTTAAGAGCCAAGGGGCCTGGAGAGGTGAGGGGCTTGGTTAAGAGATCAGGCCCTTGACTTTGCCTGATCTCAGAGGCTCCTTGGGCATCAAAGTCCTCTGTGGCTTTCATGGCAGAACAGAAAGGCATGGGGGCAGGGGGGGTGCTGAGAGCACTGAATGTAGTTTCCCAGAGGCCCTGGGGATCACGTGTCGAGGGTGACGCTGCCGTTCCAGGTGGGAAGCAGGACACTGATCTGGGTGGCAGGTGGGGACAAGAGTCATCCTGTGAGTCACGGTGGCCTTCACTGGACACAGGCTGGCAATCAGTGACCACAGAGACTCTGCGCACTGCCCCTCAGCAGATTCCTCAACGGCAGGGACCTCGTGTCTTTGAAGCTCTGGTCCCTGAGTGCCCATCACAGCCTGACAATGAGCAAGTATTTGGAGAGGATTTGCTGGACTAATGAGCGGTCCCATCACGCAAGCGGCAGTACAGTTCAGAACATACGGTTCCCCCAAAGGAGTCTCTCCAAGTGTCCTGATTTCATAATGAATGTTTCCTGGGCCATTTTTGTCATTAGAATAGAATAGAAATCGAATATATGGCAGGCATTTTTCCTCATTCTCTAATTAACCATTAATAGCACTTGGACAGGTATTATCAGGCCGTTTTTAAAAATGAGGAAGAAACTCAGAGAAGGAAGTCACTTGTCCACTAATAAGCTAGTGAGGGCAGACCCAAGCTCTGAACACTGGATGAAGCCTCTGGTCTGTCCCGGCTCTACAGTATCACCTCACTTGAATATTGTCAGTAACCTTCTAGAAAGGAGGCTGCTCTCCAACGCAGAGAATCCTCACTGGATTTGCAGTCACAACGAGTGGGTTTCAGACCTGCCCTTGCCTCTGTCCCTTAAAAAGTGTTGCTAATCTCTTTGAGCTTTTGCTTTCTCATCTGTAAAATGGGAATAAAGTGTGACTGCCTCATAGACTTGGAACAAGGCCTAAATGGACACCATTTATGAACATACCTGGCGCAGTTGTTGGCACAGACAAGGTAAATGACTGCTAATTGGTTCTGATGTTAGAAATCAATTCTATAGCATGCCTATGTTTTCTTGTATGTGGCTTTGGTGAGCAGTGAGGTTTGAAGGTGTTCATTCATTCCTGTATGGTCCAGTTTAATATTTTTCTGTTGTCTCATGCAGTGTCATCCCTGTTGGACTTTGTCTCTTTAAAGGCATTTATTCTATTCTTTCACAATGATATAAGTAAAACCCACTTTCCTTATGAAGTGGTTTTTTTTTTTTTTTTTTTTTGCATATAGAATCCTTTGTAATCTAACACCATCCAGATATAAGAGCCATTTAGTTGCATATGTAAAAGGACCCATTTGAAAAGTAAAGGAATAAAGTGGCCTTTATGTGCTTGGGGGTCTTTCTGGGGAGGTTCACCAGAGAAATGGAAGTACACACACTTCCTCAAGAAATTCAGTGTCACTGGGGTCTCTAAACTGTGTTATTTTCTCACTGTACATGAGGCCTCATTGCATTTGCTTTATATCCTAGTCATTCTTTGCCACAGTGGCAGAGATGAATATTTTCTTCACTGTAGTTGTTTTCCTAAGAAGCTAAAAATATTGGAAGGAAATTGGTTTTTTCTCTTCTGCTTTATCTTTGCATAACTATTCTCGGGGATCTCAGAGCAGCGTAGGAGATGACCTCTTTTTTATTGTCGCTGTAGCGCCAAGACAGAAACATAAGCAGCAGGCAATAAAAGCAACCCTGGCCTCTGCGACTGTCTCTGGAACTGTCAAGATGATGGTTGGACTGAATCCACTGGTCAATTCCAATTTAGTCCAATCCCTGATTTGACATAGCCTCCACCCCTGCAGCCCAGTGACTGATTGTTTTTCATGATTGATGGAGGTGACAGATTTATTTTAAAACTGAGGCTGATTTTTCAGGACCCTGATGAGCTTGGGGAGATGGACGGGGGTGGGGGTTGTATAGGAGGGAGGAACAATACTCCTTTGTTAATGGTCTCTGTCAGTGACTTCTGTGAAAGCCTCAACAGTTCAGGAAGCCCTCTGTTAGGAAAGCAATTGGCAGGGAATAGGATATTCGGTAGGAAAACCTGGATTTCCAGTCCTGGTTCTACTGTTTCCTTGGGCAAGCTTCTTAATTCCTCTGCATTTTTGATCACCAATTAAAAAAAAGAAATTAACCAGGTAGAAGGGACTGCTAGTTCCCTACCCAATGTTTGTTCTCACCTTCCTTCCTGAGATCAGAACTGATTTTGGCTGTATTTCCCAGCACCGCTTGTAGCTGGGTGTGGCCACATGACCAAGTTCTGACCAATGAGATGTAAGCAGAATAGTGGGCGGAACTTCCGGGAGAACTCTTGCAGTTAAGGAGGAAAATACTTCTTGCAGCAAATGAAACTTAAACCTATGGTCTCTTCAGTTGCTTTCACGTATAACCATAGGACTAAAAAGTTTCCTTAGCCAGTGACTGTATCTTTTTGACTCCAAAGAACCTGCAGCTACTTCTGTAGCATTGGGCTTCAACGAGGTAAGAATGTACGTTAATGAACTCCGTTTAGCGTTGCTGTGGTTTGAATGTTTCTCCTCACCTGAGTGCCGTCTTCCTACCGCCGTTGTAAACATTAACAAGTGCTTTAGTATGAGACAAAAGGTTGCTGAGGCTGACTGGTCCTGTGAGGGCTTCTCCTTCTGCCAGGCCTTATCTGCTGGGAGGACAAAAGGAGTCTTGGAGAGCTGGAACGGTGGTGCAGGAGCAGGGAAGACCCCAACATCTCTTTTTTTCTTAATGAAGTACGTTTATGAAGGACCCCCAACGGGAGCGGCAGGGGTATCAGCTCTTACTGGGCCATTTGGTCCCGCAATGGCTCTGCTTTCAATATGGCTGCCGACAACCCAGCCAGTTAAAACTACAGGCCTCAGACGTGTGGGGGCTGTGGAAGAGTGTCACACAAACCCCAGACAACTTCAGGGTCAGCGTCTTGCACACAGCATCAGAGGAGAGTGTTCTTAGCTGGGCTCTGAGGAAAGCCCCGCTGAGCCGCTGCTTGCAGGTGTTGTAGATACCATGATGAGGGGCCAGAAGTTTCTTGGAGGCCAGAAGCTTAACTCAGAGGAGAAAATCCTCCTTTTGATATTACTTACTGATTTGTTTTTCCTCTGACCAACTCAGATGTGATATGCAAAATCTTGTGATAAAAGCAGAAATCAAGATAGGCTTGTTTCCTGATCCTGAAATCTGAGAGAACTGGCCACAAGAGCCTTGGCTTAATGAGCATTGGCTGGTGTCACAGACGCTGTCCTTGTTAGTGGGTTCAAGAAGGTGCGGACAGACACAGCCTCCCTTTTCTTGTCTCCTGCCTCTCAGAGGCACGGAGGGCGGAATGTCTGCACTGGTGAGGTCAAGGGGCTGAGGACTAAGATCTAGGTGTGAAGCATCCTGAGGATCTGGCCTCTTCGACAGCCAAGATTCAGGGAGACTTGCAAATTGAAAGGTTTTGTTTATTAGCTGTCACAGCCGGACTTCTGGACAAGGCTGAATGGCGGAGAAATTTAGCTTAAATCTGCTGTAGGAGCAAGTCAAGAGGAGGTCTGGGCTGTTGGCTAGGCACCCGGAGTACAGCATGTGAGGGGACCATTTATTTACCTGATTTATTCGCTCTGTACTTGTTGAATGACTGCTCTGTGCTGGGGGCTAGAGATTTAGGGGGGACGCTGACATTCTCCCCTGTGACTTAGTAGCTCGCAGGGAAGAAGCAGTGGATGTGTGGATGCAATACAAGGATATCAATGTCAGCTTCCCTAGAAGCTGAGCTTGAAGTAGGGTTGCAGATACTTCTGATTTATTGAAGGAGGGACCTGTAAGGGAAGGAGGGAAGAGGACATGGAAGGGGGAGGGTAAGAATGTGATCAGGGAACATCTAGCCTTCACCTGATCTGTGAACTAAAGGCAGCCCTGTCAACTTCCTGTGACATTGAGAATGCCCTCTGTGTTGTCCAGTAGCAGAGCCACATGTGACGACAGCTGAGCATTTGAAATGTGATCAGTGTGGCTGAGGAACTGAAATATTAATTTTATTTAATTTCAATTTAAATACTTACAGATAGTGAGTGGCTGCTGTATTGGACACTGCAGCACTAGAGGAGATGGGGGCAAACTTCTCTAAAGAGCCAGTAAGTGAATACCTTAGGCTTTGTGGACCAGACAGCCTGAGCTGCAATTCCTTAACTGCTGTTGTAGCAGAAAATCAGCCACAGACAACACCTGACGGAATGGGTGGCTATGTGCCAACACTTGTAAAAACAAGTGCAAACTGGATTTGGCTTATGGGACATAAAGCACACTGCAGAGTTGCCCCTTCACCACACCCAGCAAGGGGTCAGCTTTGCATAACCTGTATTGGTCTGATGTTGGTGTAGGTCGCCAAGAGACGGGATGGTACTTCCCGGGCGAGGCGACTCCGTCACCTGAAGGCATTTCCCAGAGTGGGGTAAGTGTGGTGGTGGGGAGCTGTGGTCTCTTAGGCACGTGTTATCGTGGCCAGTAGGAGTTGTGCAGTGGCCCCGTAAAGAGAATCTCCAGGAACACCACACCTACTACAGTAATGAATAATTCTTATCATGTGGTCACTGTGTGCCGGGCACAGTGTTAGTGCCTCGCCTTAGGGAGACTGTACTGCAGCATTTGTAGTATGTTCCTGTGAAATTCACTGATGTTCATCATTCCAGTTTTGTTGGCTTAGTTACTAGGTAATACCCAAGACATTATCCCTCCCTCCATCCCTCCCCACTCCCTCACACAGATATGTCATCTGAAATATAGGTATGATGTCACCAAGTGGCAGTTACATACTATTTCCTGTTAGGTAGCTTTGCTTTACTCTCAGAGACCCCAGTGACCTAATCTTTTTTATACTAGTTTCCTCTACTCACTTTGGCTCCCCAGGGTGTTTTTCAGCCCAGATTTCCTCTTTGATTGGAAGCCCATTTCTCTGTATCTTATGTAGATTTCTCATAGAAGCAGATCCTTATTTGGATTCAGGTAGTTTTCTTGGGAGGTGATTTCCGAAAGCCCAGTGACAAAGTGGAGAAGGAGACGGAGGGAATAAGGCAATAAAGGGCATGTTAACACAAGGATGACTAGGTGGGTTGCTACTGTGACCAACACGCCTGTCCCCACTTGGGGGTCCTACTGGACACATAAACTGTAGAAGGTTAGAGTTTCTCCTCCCGTGGTCGTGGCACATTGGATGAGGGTTACTCCTGGAGGGTGAACTTCCCAATACTTCTGCTCAGCCCAGGGTTGAGCGTATTTCCTCAGTGTGAACCCCTCCCCCTCAGGCAGAGCAACCCCTGTAACAGGCTGCCTGTGACCTCCAGGCGATGGGTAAGGTCCTGGGGCGTCTGTCATACTCCTTTTTCTCTAACTACTAGCAGTTCTCCAGTTATGGGCTTTTCCAGTTTAAAAGATTTGTTGCCAATTTCTACAATTCAGTAGACTCTGCTTGACAGTTTGCATGACCATGAAGTTACAGACTTATTAACTTGGGGGTAATGAGATGAGGAAAACACCACATGAGCCTTAGGTCTTCTGGTTGACCTAGCAAGGTTCTGAACTTCCCTAGGTCTTACTCTTCTTCGCTATGTCATGGAAATGATGGCACGGCTTCTGCTGGACCTCGTATGAGGTGATGGACAAGCACATACTTAGTAATCTGTGAGGCACAAAGGGTTTGCAAGTTATTAGGGAGTAAGTGCTGTGATTCAGGCAGTGTAAATCAACTAGGAATCATTATCCTGGGTCTTTCATGCGTGTGGAGCTGGGCTCCCTGTTTAGCCTGCATCCCAGACACCCCTGCTTGCTCTCAGGGTCAGGCTCTCGGGGTACACTCAAGACCACTTGGCGCGTCTGTACTCAGGGATCATGGCCAGAAGGGAGACATAGCCCACACCATGGCTTTTTGTGTAGGAAAGCTTATCCTCTACCCCATCCCACAGCCCCTGTTCCTGTATCTGTACCCAGATACACCCTGCTTAGATGAGAGTCTGACGTGGTCGTGAAGAGTGTTTGAACCAGTAAGAGAAGTATGAACACAAACAAGGGGACAATCTACCCTTTCTTCTGGGAACAACCTGTTCCTAGGCCAGGGAGCATCTTCTGATGCCACATCAGGAGGGGACTTGAGTGCTATATTCAGCTCAGGGACACATTGCAGATATACAAGTAGAGAGTGGCATGTGCTGGTGTGCATTTGGGGAGGATTCTCTGGTCTGAGGTGTAGGATAGATTATAGAAATGCTGCAGGAACCCGGAAAAGGCAGTCACAAAGGTCAGGAAGACAGATGCTCAGGTCTGGGTGAGAACCGTACTGCTAATATTTTAACCTGCTCAGCCAGTGGAAGACTTACTCATGGATTCTTGGAGCTTTACCAAGGAGCAGAAGTGCAGAGTCAGGACCCCCAGGGCCCCCTCATGCACCTCACATAGCTAGGATTTTCCAAGCTCTGCATCATGAAGAGTACATACTGCTCTCTACCTGTAGCGCTTTAGCTTTGGATATTGTGTCAGTAGAAGACTTCCTGTCCCGAGCATGTTCTCTAATCTCAGAGCACCTTCTCAAAGAGTGAGATGGAGCCACAAGCTCAGAGAAGAAGGTAGCAGGCCTTGATTCACAGTCCCTGGCCTGATGAGGGGAGCCTACAACTGCTTCTACAGTGCAGCTTGGTTTGAGGAGCTGTCTTGCAGTGTACACAAGCCACTGGTTAGGTGTGAGGGCTCTTAAGACAGCTACTCAGCTTCAAAACTTGTCTCCATGACTTACTGTTTGAGCTTGGGCAAGGTATTTAAATTATTTTTGGAAGATATTCTTGGGCAAGGTATTTAAATTATTTTTTCATTCTGCAGTGTAAGTAATGATAACATGTGCCCCATAGGTTTTTGTGTGAAGCATAAATGATACAATCAATGTAAATTGTATGGGGAAGTGTTTGTTTACCAGATGTGATTATCATTATGCAGGAAAAAGTGTCTGTGAGCTAAAAGAACTGGTTGTATTAGTCAGCTACTGCCATAATAATGCTGCATAACAGAAACATTAAAATCTCAGTGCCACACACTAACATTTATTTTTGCTCATGGGTCTGTATTTGTCTGGAACATCCTACTGACCTAGGCCAACCCTGGCTGATAGACATCTTGATCAGCTGGCTAGTCTGATGTAGCTAAATGGCATAGAGCAGCCTTAGCTGGAGTGACTCCACTTTGCTCCACCTGGCCTGACATCCTCCCACAGGCTAGTTTGTTCTCATGTGGAAGCAGGGGTCCATGAGAGGAAGGAGAAATGCAGAAGCACTTTTTCAAGCTTCCATGTGCATAAAGCTTGCTCTTGTCCCATTGGCCAAAATAAGTCACCTGACTAAGCCCAACATCCAAATGGAAGGAAGTGCACAGTTACAGGTATCATAGCTTGGATATGTATAGTTATTGACGTAATCAGCACCATTTTGGTGTATTCGATAAATCTCCTAGGGGAGCGCAGGTCCCTGAGGCAATACTCATTTCAACAGTCCCGGTCTTCCACTAACTAATTGGGCTGTTCCTCTTTGTGAATTATTAGTATTGAAGATCATAATACTAGTTATCATTCACCAGGCACCTCAGTCATGATGCCACATACTGAAACTTCTTACCCCAGGAGACTATTTTAAGGATTAAATGAGATAATGTATGAAATCCCTTAATTTATCTCAGTGCAAATTTATCGTATTAACTCAAGAAGTGTTTGTCATTATTATTTTTCTTGTTATTGTCATCCACCATGGCTGTGATTAATACCCTTATCTTCCATAAAAGCTTCCAGTGTAGGCATTTTTTATCCTCCTTTAACAAATGAATGGAAAAGGCAATGGCACCCCACTCCAGTACTCTTGCCTGGAAAATTCCATGGATGGAGGAGCCTGGTAGGCTGCAGTGCATGGGGTCGCTAAGTTGGACATGACTGAGTGACTTCACTTTCACCTTTCACTTTCATGCATTGGAGAAGGAAATGGCAACCCACTCCAGTGTTCTCGCCTGGAGAATCCCAGGGACAGGGGAGCCTGGTGGGCTGCTGTCTATGAGGTCACACAGAGTCAGACATAACTGAAGTGACTTAGCAACTTAGCAATAAATGAATAACTGAGACTGAAAGAACTTAAATAATTCTCCCAAGATCATACAGCTGATAAGGATCAGAGCTTCTCTAAGGATTGATCTTACTTGGTAAATAGTCTGGTGTCATTCCTATCGTGTGGTGTGAAGGAGTGTACTGACCTAGGTAGAAAGTTCTAATTCTGAGCCCAAACCTGAAGCCCTCCAACTTTAACCCTGTGGCCTTAGTCCTGCTTTGTTGGGCCTCAAGGAGTGTGTGGATCCTCTTCTGAGTGGCAGCCTTGTAGAGACAGAGGTCATTTGACACTCACTTGTTTCTACGAGTCAAACTCCCAGACATGTTTAGATGTGGTTTAGGCCAGAGCATTGCTGAAGGGCAGACTGTCTGGTGTCATGCTATTTGTGGGTCCTTGGGTCTTCCAAGGCAAGCTCAGTTGTTTAGCCTGCTTAGCCTCACACCAGCTGTGAGACAGGTGTCCATGTCCCCTCAGATAAGAGGGGGCTCAGAGAAGCTGGGGAGTCAGAATGAAGCTGCATGGTTGGTAAAGGGGGCACTGGGACTGGCATGCTCCCTTTGTGGATGCCAGGTCTTCCCGGACACACAGGACCATCCTGCCATGCTACTCTCTCCTTTGCTTGACTCTCCTTATCACTTCTGGTCTATGGCTGCTTGATCACACTGCTCTGGGTTCTTCGCAAGGGACTGTCAGTCATGAATGACTCACCCAAGCTATCTGCAGATTCTCTCTCCCCTGGAAAGAGTCACCTCTTCAGCCTTTACTGGCTCCCACAAGAGGGAGGAGTACTTTCACATTGCTCATGCTGTGGCTTTGGGTTATAGGAAAGTTGATTCCTGCTTGCCGTAAAGAGCCTTATTAGTGGCTTTGTGTGCAAGTGTGTGTGTAGGTGTAGTGGGGGGTGGTGCAGCGTTAGGTCTTAGTTGCAGCACCTGGGATCTTTGCCACATGTGGGCTTAATTGCCCTGTGGCATGTAGAATCTTAGTTCCCCGCCCAGGGATGGAACTGGTGTCCCCTGCATTGCAAGGTGGATTCTTAACTGCTGAACCACCAGGGAAGTCCCCCTTTAGTAGTTCTTTAAATGATGTCCTAGCAGGAACTGGTGAGGGAGAAGAGGGACCAGGGGAGGATGTGTAATCCTCCGTCAAAGAGAACTCTTATTACAGGTTTATAATCCATTAAAATACCCTGTACTCTCAACTCCCACTGCTGCTTGTTCATTCAGGATTCCACACTGTTCAGAGCACACACTTGGTCAGTTCTCAGGGGTATTTTACTCCCCCCCCCCCACACACACACGTTGCTAGCACAGTACAGATAGAGAATCCTTTTGGAAGGAATTTGAAATGTGTACCAGAGGCCTTAAAAATGGTTCATACTCTTTAACCCAGTGATCTAATATGGGAGAAATTATCATAAGGAATTAATCCAAACCTAGGCAAAAGCTATCTGCAGGGCAATTTATGGTAGCAAAAACTGAAAGCAACATAAATGCCTGACAGTATGGTAATAGTTCAGTAAATCATGACTCATCCACTTAGTGGAATATTATGCAGCCATTTAAATGGTAATTAGAGATGGTATTGGGCAACCTGGGAAATGCTTATGATATAATGCTAAATAAACAAGCCACCAAGAGACACCATGGAATGTAAAAAATAATGAAAACCATGCAGAAATGTGTGTTTGCATTGACATCAATGGTGTGGCTGCAGCAACAGTCCACATTCCAAATTTCTGTCTGAAGAGAGGCAGTTCCCAGCTAGAGAGCAAGGCGGGACTGACACAGGTTGCTGGAGAACCACAGTGTTGATTTAAAACCGCTCCACTAATTTTAAACATTTCTAACCATTATATATCTCAAAACGTGCGTTGAAGACAATGAAACACACTCTGTATGCGAAGATTCCTCCAAATTCCTCATATTCTAATATGTATGATGATTCACACCGCACATGGATTCAGATAACAAAAATACTCCGCAGGCGCGTTGGATTTAGCACCTGTCGGTCTTGGTGAGAACAGGTGCAGTGGAGGGATGTGGACAGAAACCAAGGTGCAGTGGGCCTGGCAGGTGTTGGCCAGTGTGTTTTGTTCTGTTGCGTCATGGCTCCTGCCCAGATCCACTGCTTGGGATCCTCAGTCCTACTTTCTTTATTTTTTAACTGGAGTATAATTGCTTTGCAATGTGTTAGCTTCTGCTGTGCAGCAAAGTGCCTCAGTCATATGTATACACATGTCCCCCCCTCTCTTGCACCTCCGCCTCCCCCCATTCCACTCCCCTAGGTCATCGCAGGACTGAGCTGAGCTCCCTGTGCTGTCCAGAAGCTTCCCTCTAGCTGGCTATTTGGCACGCGGTATTTATGTCAAACCTAATCTCCCGATTCATCCCACCCTCCCCTTCCTTCCCTGTGTCCACACAAGAGTATTTTGACAATCCTGTCGTGAAGTTTAGCTGTGGAAGAAAAGCACGATGTAGGTTTAGAGGGGCATCAAGTTAAAGGTCCCAGCTTCACTTTTGGAGGATGTTTCTGGTTATTTGTAAAGCAGAAGAAGGATAGGCATTGTGAAATGTAGATGGGCTGTGACCAGACTAAAAAGATGGTCTGAATGCCTGTACAGAGTGGAAAGAGATCACCAAGTAAGTGGAAAAGCAGCTCATATCTGAATATCATATGGGCATTGCATTGATAGGCCCTCACAGAGCACATGGAATCTTTTGATGGCTTCATGTCTGCCAGTGTCCTGGTATATAGGAACAGCAGGCCAGGGACAGGAATGTGGGGAAGGGACGAGATAGGGAAACTTGGAAAAGCTCAAAGGACTGTGGTCCTAAAGAGGGCATTTCAGGAAGAGTCTTCTGAGCACTTTTCAGTGAAATTCTGTAGGTTGTGCCAGGTAACCCACACTTCTGAGTTCTCTGCAAAATTGCAGATTCTTCTGTAGCACTGAGGTGTGTGGAATGCTTTGGGGAATAGAGAGAACTGGTGGAGAACGGGAACAGGGCTGCCTATAAAGACTGTCAGTGGGCAGGGAAGCCTAGTGATCCTGATACAGATTTTAATTCTCTCTTTTGCCATAAAGGAAACTAGAAATGAAAGAGTGCACCCTTTAGCCAAAATTGGTAGTAAAACAAAGCAGAGGCCTAAACTTATATTTCAACCAGTGACTTATAGTGCCCCTTGTTCTATTATTTTTTGATTTGTTTCAAAAACTGTACATGCCATTGTGAGGCTGGTATAAAGCACCCATAAGAAGATAAAGTTATATTGTGTCTAAAGAACAGTTCTTTGTGAAAGAACTCAAATGAGAATTTGGGCATTTTCCTGAATTGGTTCAAACTTAAAGGGCAACATGTCCCCCTATTGAAGACATTAATGGCTAAAAGAAACAATTGGGAAGGTAATTTTAAATCTCCATGTTGGAGTTATAAAAATCTGTCAGAAACCTTATAATTAATGTGCTATGGCAATCTTTGTTACAAGATATTTTTTTCCTCTCTTTAAATATATGGTATTTAAATCAGCTCTGCCAGTTTAATTCCCTATTAATTTGAGGGTATTTCTTATATATCTTCTTTCTGGTGTATGAGAAAACAGTTTATAAACAGAGTAGGAAACTTAACTCTAACCCATGTGGTATGGATTTTTTAGTTGGAAAAGACAGTGTAACTAAAATTTAAGCAAAAATGTTTAGACAAAGAATAAACCCTAGAACCACCAACTGTGAAATAACCTTTACTGCTGCTTTTTTCATTCTGTCACTTGTGGCCTTGAGCAGGTACTTCATTTACTCGTTCTTATGCTTGGGCTTGTACTATTTTGTGTCCTGTCTTTAGAAAATATCATGCGGTTGTGAGTGAAGGAGAGGGAGATTTATTGACTCAGGTAACTGAAAGTCCTTTCGCAGGTCTGTCTTTCAGGTTGAGCCTGAAGTCATATATTTTAGCATGACCCTGAGCCATATATTTCACCCCCAAGACCAAGGATGGGGGCAGTTTCCCCACAGCTCATGTGGGGCAGGAGGGAGGCATGGCTAACACAGAACACACGCACGTGTCTGCCTGTGCACCTGTGTTAGGGTTAGACTTCTCATGCGGGGCAGGGAAGATGTTCAGCCCCACTGGGAGGACATCCCAGAGGAGGATATGGGTGAATCCTCCCATTCTACTGATGTGTCCCAATTGCTCTTTCAATTTGTATCCAGCTCATCGGATGATAGGTCTGCAGGCTTGTCCATCAAGCTGAGTACTGGAACGTGTGTCTCTCTGGGTAGGACCAGTGATGTGCTAACGGACAGGCTCTCTGACAAAAATAAGCCTGATTTTGTAGTGTTTGCCAATTCCTATGGTTTAAATATTACCACCATGGCTAATTTTAAGCTCTCAGTGTAAGTGAGATGTGCACTATCAGCTCTCTTGAGAGAGCAGTTTATCCTGCCTGCTGCTCAATAAGTTCTGTTACGCCCGTAATGCACATTCGTATTTATGGATTGTTTTCATACTCCCAGATTTGGTTTCAAAACCTTATACCTTTACCCCGTTGGCTCTGTCACCTTGGAGGCAGGTTAATTGCAGTGGTTCTTTCTTCATTCCATCAGTCAATCATTCATCCTTTCATTTTACTAATGTGCACTGAAGCTCTACTGTGTATCAGCTACTTTGTTAGCTGCCAAGAGTATAGCAGTGAACCAAAGTCCATGTTCTAAGGAGGAGATGGATGATTAGAAAGTAAATATTGGTTTTCTAGGTGAAAGTGATGTTAAAAACATTAAGCCAGGAAAGAGGATAGAAAGTGGTAAGAAGGGGGTTGTTCTGGAGGAGGGGCACTTTTAGATTGAATGGTTCTGGGAGGCCTCTCTGAATAGAAATGAATGAAATGAGGTAACACCATTTGAAGATTCGTCAGAAGGGCCTCTTGAGTTAAGGGGGCAGCAGCAGGAAAGGACGTGAGGTGGGAACAAGCTTGGTGTGTTTAAGGAACGGCAGGAGGACCATAAAGCTGGAGAAGAGCCAGCCACAGAGAGGGTTGCAGAAGATGATGTCAGAAAGGTGGTGGGGACCCAGATCCTGGAGACCCTTGCCTGCCATTGTTAGGCCAGCGAGAGAGAGCAGGAGTGGAGCACTCCTGCTTCTGGGTGGAGCACCTAGACCAGTCATTTCCAGCATATAGTTCTCTGGCTAGCAGCGTCAGGATCACCAGAGAATTTGTTAGAAATGCAGATTCTTAGACCCTAACCTAAACCTGCCACATCAGAAACTCTGGAGGTGGGATGCAGCCAGTCCGTGCGTTAACAAACCCTGCAGGGGTTGCTGATTAAAGCTAGAGTTTAAGATCTAGACTGCAGAGTCTAGACTAGTTTAAGATCTAGACTGCTCTCACTTGGTTTTATCCCTCCCAGATCAGGGCCACCATCTTTCCTGAAGGTGAAAGCGTTACTTTTCATCACGTGTGTCAATAACTGTTAAGTTCCTGAAAGAACCCAAGAGAGTCTGATGACACTTTCACAGGCCGTCAGATCTGTGCCTCCTGGAATGAGTGCTGTCATACAACTGACACAAGTCCCTTCATTAATCTCCATTTAAAAATCCTACCTGTGCCTTCCTAAAGCAAATGGTGATTAAATCACTCTCTTCTCTAAAGGTTTGCTTCGCCAACAGTTTTCTCAAGTATTCCCCCATGTTGGTAATTTTTTTCTGTGAGAGAATTCTTTCCTTCTGTTTGAAGTATGGCAGAAAGAATGATTTGCAACCCAACATAAAGGTGATATAATTTATATGTAACTGGTGTGAATTGTTTCATGACACTGACTCTAAATCATATTAATTATGGCTCAGTCTCTACCCGCTTGAGGCTCTTAACCCTCCCTTAAAATTATAACATAAACCTAGGGCTTTGGGCAACCTCTCTGCAGCCACAATGAGCTGAAGGCCCATGGCTCTTCCCCAGGATTTCTTGATTGCATGTTTAAAAGCAACCAAGTATGGGCTTAATGTATCCTAATATTATTCAAACTGTCATTCGACTCTATTAATTTCACAAGTACCAATTTTTTAGAGACATATTCAACATTAACTCAAGGATTTTTCTTAAAAGCCAAAGGAAGAATTCTCACAGCTTAGTAGTTAATAATTTGTCTTTATGAAATATGTATAACTGCATTGCATGCAAATCCTTGAGTCTATGTGGATTCTCAGCTTGCAGAATTCTCGAGCTGAATCAAGATCTCAAGCTGAGAATTCACAGGTGTTATTCAACAGGTGTTTTGAGCTCTGTTTGGATCTTGTTCTAGTAACTAAATCTAGAATTCAGAATTCATTGTCTAAAAGTTGGATTTTTATCTAGCCTTAATCAAAATAAAAAAGAAAACTCAATATTTCCAGATAGAGAGTTACTAATTAAGTGTGTAATTCCCAAATCCTGGCATTTCTAAAAGTAAGAATTATTACTGTGATGTTTCTTCATATATAATCATCCAGGCACATTTCTGTACATATCTGCTATTATTATAAGCAATGCAAGCAACAAAAATAACAATTTGCAAGGATTATAAATTCGTAAAATTGCACTTTGGTGGAAAATATGGATATCAAAGAATCTAAGTGTTGAGATGCAGCACATTGTTGTCTATTATATTTTTCAATTTCTTGTTCATGAATTTCAGTTTAAACATGTATCTATTTTTTCATAAGTTTGCCCTTCTGTTTATGGAGTTCAGGAATAAAATTAACCATGACATGGAATTTAAAGCATTTCTTGATACTGAAATTTTCTACGCTATAAAGTGATTTTAAGTTTTATTTACATAGTTATCTCTCATCCGAGGACGCATTTATCTGTTTTTCAATATACTTACTTCTAAATATACTTTTCTAAAGTTTATTATCATTTATTCATTCATACTGAGAATTTTTCTTGTTCTGTTATGGTTCATTACTCCATCATGACTAAGTTCAGGGGCCCAAGGGACAAGGTCACTTCCATAGTATCACTCTCCAGGGTAAGCAAAGCCTCATTCACTTAGTATCTGTGGTGCTGAACTCCATGTATGGTTGATTCTATGGTCCTGACATCATGGGCACTAATCCCTGAGCTACACACTCTTGATAGCTACCACACCATCAATGAGACATCGTGATTCCCTGAGACCTGCTTCTTCTTCTTTTTTTTTTTAAATTTTTTTCCTTTATTTTACTTTACAATACTGTATTGGTTTTGCCATATATTGACATGAATCAACCACGGGTGTACATGCATTCCCAAACATGAACCCCCCACCCACCTCCCTCCCCATAACATCTCTCTGGGTCATCACCGTGCACCAGCCCCAAGCATGCTGTATCCTGCGTTGGACATAGACTGGTGATTCGATTCTTACATGATAGTATACATGTTACAATGCCATTCTCCCAAATCATCCCACCCTCTCCCTCTCCCTCTGAGTCCAAAAGTCCGTTATACACATCTGTGTCTTTTTTGCTGTCTTGCATACAGGGTCGTCATTGCCATCTTTCTAAATTCCATATATATGTGTTAGTATACTGTATTGGTGTTTTTCTTTCTGGCTTACTTCACTCTGTATAATCGGCTCCAGTTTCATCCATCTCATCCATCTCATCAGAACTGATTCAAATGTATTCTTTTTAACGGCTGAGTAATACTCCATTGTGTATATGTACCACAGCTTGCTTATCCATTCATCTGCTGATGGACATCTAGGTTGTTTCCATGTCCTGGCTATTATAAACAGTGCTGCAGTGAACATTGGGGTACATGTGTCTCTTTCAATTCTGGTTTCCTCGGTGTGTATGCCCAGAAGTGGGTTTGCTGGGTCATAAGGTAGTTCTATTTGCAATTTTTTAAGGAATCTCCACATTGTTCTCCATAGTGGCTGTACTAGTTTGCATTCCCACCAACAGTGTAGGAGGGTTCCCTTTTCTCCACACCCTCTCCAGCATTTATTGCTTGCAGATTTTTGGATCGCAGCCATTCTGACTGGTGTGAAGTGGTACCTCATTGTGGTTTTGATTTGCATTTCTCTAATAATGAGTGATGTTGAGCATCTTTTCATGTGTGTGTTAGCCATCCGTATGTCTTCTTTGGAGAAATGTCTATTTAGTTCTTTGGCCCATTTTTTGATTGGGTCGTTTATTTTTCTGGAATTGAGCTGCAGGAGTTGCTTGTATATTTTTGAGATTAGTTGTTTGTCAGTTGCTTCATTTGCTATTCTTTTCTCCCATTCAGAAGGCTGTCTTTTCATCTTGCTTATATTTTCCTTTGTTGTGCAGAAGCTTTTAATTTTAATTAGATCCCATTTGTTTAGTTTTGCTTTTATTTCCAGTATTCTGGGAGGTGGATCATAGAGGATCCTGCTGTGATTTATGTCAGAGAGTGTTTTGCCTATATTCTCCTCTAGGAGTTTTATAGTTTCTGGTCTTACATTTAGATCTTTAATCCATTTTGAGTTTATTTTTGTGTGCGGTGTTAGAAAGTGATCTAGTTTCATTCTTTTACAAGTGGTTGACCAGTTTTCCCAGCACCACTTGTTAAAGAGATTGTCTTTACTCCATTGTATATTCTTGCCTCCTTTGTCAAAGATAAGGTGTCCATATGTGTGTGGATTTATCTCTGGGCTTTCTATTTTGTTCCATTGATCTATATTTCTGTCTTTGTGCCAGTACCATACTGTCTTGATGACTGTGGCTTTGTAGTAGAGCCTGAAGTCAGGCAAGTTGATTCCTCCAGTTCCATTCTTCTTTCTCAAGATTGCTTTGGCTATTCGAGGTTTTTTGTATTTCCATACAAATCTTGAAATGATTTGTTCTAGTTCTGTGAAAAATATGGCTGGTAGCTTGATAGGGGTTGCGTTGAATTTGTAAATTGCTTTGGGTAGTATACTCATTTTCACTATATTGATTTTTCCAATCCATGAACATGGTATGTTTCTCCATCTATTAGTGTCCTCTTTGATTTCTTTCATCAGTGTTTTATAGTTTTCTATGTATAGGTCTTTAGTTTCTTCAGGTAGATATATTCCTAAGTATTTCATTCTTTTCGTTGCAATGGTGAATGGAATTGTTTCCTTAATTTCTTTTCTACTTTCTCATTATTAGTGTATAGGAATGCAAGGGATTTCTGCGTGTTGATTTTATATCCTGCAACTTTACTATATTCATTGATTAGCTCTAGTAATTTTCTTGTGGAGTCTTTAGGGTTTTCTATGTAGAGGATCATGTCATCTGCAAAGAGTGAAAGTTTTACTTCTTCTTTTCCAATTTGGATTCCTTTTATTTCTTTTCTGCTCTGATTGCTGTGGCCAAAACTTCCAAAACTATGTTGAATAGTAGTGGTGAAAGTGGGCACCCTTGTCTTGTTCCTGACTTTAGGGGAAATGCTTTCAATTTTTCACCATTGAGGATAATGTTTACTGTGGGTTTCTCATATATAGCTTTGATTATGTTGAGGTATGTTCCTTCTATTCCTGCTTTCTGGAGATTTTTATCATGAATGGATATTGAATTTTGTCAAAGGCCTTCTCTGCATCTATTGAGATAATCATATGGTTTTTATTTTCAATTTGTTAATGTGGTGACTTACATTGATTGATTTGCGGATATTGAAGAATCCTTGCATCCCTGGGATAAAACCCACTTGGTCATGGTGTATGATCTTTTAATGTGTTGTTGGATTCTGATTGCTAGAATTTTGTTGAGGATTTTGCATCTATGTTCATCAGTGATATTGGCCTGTAGTTTTCTTTTTTTGTAGTATCTTTGTCAGGTTTTGGTATTAGGGTGATGGTGGCCTCATAGAATGAGTTTGGAAGTTTACCTTCCTCTGCAATTTTCTGGAAGAGTTTGAGGAGGATAGGTGTTAGCTCTTCTTGAAATTTTTGGTAGAATTCAGCTGTGAAGCCATCTGGACCTGGGCTTTTGTTTGCTGGAAGATTTCTGATTACAGTTTCAATTTCCTTGCTTGTGATGGGTCTGTTAAGATTTTCTATTTCTTCCTGGTTCAGTTTTGGAAAATTGTACTTTTCTAAGAATTTGTCCATTTCTTCCACGTTGTCCATTTTATTGGCATATAACTGCTGATAGTAGTCTCTTATGATCCTTTGTATTTCTGTGTTGTCTGTTGTGATCTCTCCATTTTCATTTCTAATTTTATTGATTTGATTTTTCTCTCTTTGTTTCTTGATGAGTCTGGCTAATGGTTTGTCAATTTTATTTATCCTTTCAAAGAACCAGCTTTTGGCTTTGTTGATTTTTGCTATGGTCTCTTTTGTTTCTTTTGCATTTATTTCTGCCCTAATTTTTAAGACTTCTTTCCTTCTACTAACTCTGGGGTTCTCCAATTCTTCCTTTTCTAGTTGCTTTAGGTGTAGAGTTAGGTTATTTATTTGACTTTTTCTTGTTTCTTGAGGTATGCCTGTATTGCTATGAACTTTCCTCTTAGCATTGCTTTTATAGTGTCCCACAGGTTTTGGGTTGTTGTGTTTTCATTTTCATTCGTTTCTATGCATATTTTGATTTCTTTTTGATTTCTTCTGTGATTTGTTGGTTATTCAGAAGTGTGTTGTTCAACCTCCATATGTTGGAATTTTTAATAGTTTTTCTCCTGTAATTGAGATCTAATCTTAATGCATTATGGTCAGAAAAGATGCTTGGAATGATTTCGATTTTTTTGAATTTATCGAGTTTAGATTTATGGCCCAGGATGTGATCTATCCTGGAGAAGGTTCCATGAGCACTTGAGAAAAAGGTGAAATTCACTGTTTTGGGGTGAAATGTCCTATAGATATCAATTAGGTCTAACTGGTCTAATGTATCATTTAAAGTTTGCGTTTCTTTGTTGATTTTCTGTTTAGTTGATCTGTCCATAGGTGTGAGTGGGGTATTAAAGTCTCCCACTATCATTGTGTTATTGTTGACTTCCCCTTTCATATTTGTTAGCATTTGTCTTACATATTGTGGTGCTCCTATATTGGGTGCATATATATTTATAATTGTTATATCTTCTTCTTGGATTGATCCTTTGATCATTATGTAGTGGCCTTCTTTGTCTCTTTTCACAGCCTTTGTTTTAAAGTCTATTTTATCGGAAATGAGTATTGCCACTCCTGCTTTCTTTTGGTCTCTATTTGCGTGGTATATCTTTTTCCAGCCCTTCACTTTCAGTCTGTATGTGTCCCTTGTTTTGAGGTGGGTCTCTTGTAAGCAGCATATAGAGGGGTCTTGTTTTGTATCCATTCAGCCAGTCTTTGCCTTTTGGTTGGGGCATTCAACCCATTTACGTTTAAGGTAATTATTGATAAGTATGATCCTGTTACCATTTACTTTATTGTTTTGGGTTCGGGTTTATACACCCTTTTCGTGTTTCCTGTCTAGAGAATATCCTTTAGAATTTGTTGGAGAGCTGGTTTTGTGGTGCTGAATTCTCTCAGCTTTTGCTTGTCTGTAAAGCTTTTGATTTCTCCTTCGTATTTGAATGAGATCCTTGCTGGGTACAGTAATCTGGGCTGTAGGTTATTGTCTTTCATCACTTTAAGTATGTCTTGCCATTCCCTCCTGGCCTGAAGAGTTTCTATTGACAGATCAGCTGTTATCCTTATGGGAATCCCCTTGTGTGTTATTTGTTGTTTTTCCCTTGCTGCTTTTAAGATTTGTTCTTTGTGTTTGATCTTTGTTAATTTGATTAATATGTGTCTTGGGGTGTTTCGCCTTGGGTTTATCCTATTTGGAGCTCTCTGTGTTTCTTGGACTTGGGTGATTATTTCCTTCCCCATTTTAGGGAAGTTTTCAACTATTATCTCCTCAAGGATTTTCTCATGGTCTTTCTTTTTGTCTTCTTCTTCTGGGACTCCTATAATTCGAATGTTGGAGCGTTTCATATCATCCTGGAGGTTTCTGAGATTGTCCTCATTTCTTTTAATTCGTTTTTCTTATTTCCTCTCTGATTCATTTATTTCTACCATTCTATCTTCTATTTCACTAATCCTATCTTCTGCCTCCGTTATTCTGCTATTTGTTGCTTCCAGAGTGTTTCTGATCTCATTTATTGCATTATTCATTATATATTGACTCTTTTTTATTTCTTCTAGGTCCTTGTTAAACCTTTCTTGCATCTTCTCAATCCTTGTCTCTAGGCTATTTATCTGTGATTCCATTTTGATTTCAAGATTTTGGATCATTTTCACTATCAATATTCGGAATTCTTTCTCAGGTAGATTCCCTACCTCTTCCTCTTTTGTTTGGTTTGGTGGGCAACCCTCCTGTTCCTTTACCTGCTAAGTATTCCTCTGTCTCTTCATCTTGGTTATATTGCTGCGTTTGGGGTGGCCTTTTTATATTCTGGTAATTTGTGGAGTTCTCTTTATTATGGAGCTTCCTCACTATGGGTGGGGTTCTATCAGTGGCTTGTCAAGGTTTCCTGGTTAGGGAGGCTTGTGTTGGAGTTCTGGTGGGTGGAGCTGGGTTTCTTCTCTCTGGAGTGCAGTGGAGTGACCAGTAATGGGTTATGAGACGTCAAAGGTTTTGGAGTAACTTTGAGCTGCCTGTATATTGAAGTTTAGGAGTGTGTTCCTGTGTTGCTGGAGAATTTGTGTGGTATGACTTGTTCTGGAACTTCTTGGTCCTTGGGTGGAGCTTGGTTTCACTGTAGGTATGGAGGCATTTGATGAGCTCCTATTGCTTATTGTTCCCTGAATTCAGGAGTTCTCTGATGTTTTCAGACTTTGGACTTAAGCCTCCTGCTTCTGGTTTTCAGTTTTATTTTACAGTAGCCTCTAGACTTCTCCATCTTTATAGCACTGATGATAAAACATCTAGGTTAAAGATGAAAAGTTTCTCCACATTGAGGGACACCCAGAGAAGTTCACTGAGTTACAAGGAGAAGAGAAGAGGGAGGGGGTAGTTAGAGGTGACTGGAATGAGATGCCGTGAGATCAAAAGAGGAGAGAGCAAGCTAGCCAGTAGTCACTTCCTTATGTGCGCTCCATAGTCTGGACCGCTCAGAGGTATTTATGGAGTTATACAGGGAAGAGGAGAGGGAGGAAGTAGACAGAGGTGGCCAGGAGGATAAGAGAGAGGAATGAGAAGGAGAGAGACAAATCCTGCCAGTAACCAGTTCCTTAGGTGTTTTCCACCGTCTGGAACACACAGAGATTCACAGAGTTGGATAGAGAAGAGATGGGGAGAAAAGAGACAGAGGCCACCTGGTGGAGATAAAGGAGAGTCCAGAGGAGGAGAGAGTGGTCAAGCCTGTAATCTCGCTCTCAGGTAAAATTGGGTAGTGAAGTTTGAGTTTTTAAATGTACAAAAACCGAAGAGCAAAGATTAAAAATCTAGAGAAGAGGTTGGATTTTCAAAAATACAATATTAAAGAAAAGAAGCAGAAGGAAAAAGGAAAAAAAGAAAAAAAAGCCATAAGAATTATTAAAAAAAAAAAAAAACCAACCAAACACCAATAACCATCCAGAGACTATATATGGTGTTTGCCTTAAAAAAAAAAGGGTTTTTTTGGAATATTAATAATAGGTTATAGAAATAAAAATTAGAGGAGAAATAGAAGACTTAACTATTAAAAAAAAAGTCAGAAAAAGAAAAAGAATGATTTTAAACATAGTAAAAATATATCTCGCCCTTCTCTGATGTTGTGGGCAGTGTGGGGTCACTTCCAAGGCGGTTCCCTCTGTTTAACTTCTTTATGCTGGTTTTTTAGGCTCACTAGTTCAGTCGCACTTTGGGGAGAGGGGATGCTGCAAACAAATACCGCTGTCGTGTGCACACAGTGTCTCAGCCCTGCTGTACCTGTCCCTTCTCGCAGCGTACAAACCGCTCTGGCTCTACGATGCTCAGCCGGGAACTGTCTGAGGCCGGCCTTAGGCTGCGTGCACTTCCCAGGTCTAAGCCGCTCAGGTTCTGCACTCAGGTAGCCCTCAGAGGCACAGATTTGGTTGGGACTGCATTTTGTGCCGTTCCTGGGTCCGAGTAGCTCAGGAGTTTGGCGAGCGCTATTGCTGCAACTTGTCGCCTTTTCTGCCTCTGCTGCTCAGTTTTCTGGGTGGACCGCTGGCGCCCCTTGTGAGGCAGATGATGACTGTCCAGCACCCCCAGAAGTCTTAGCAAAGAAGCCTGCTTGCAGTTTGGTAAGTGAAGTCTCTCCGGGTCTGCAATTGCCCCTTTCCAGCCCTTACGGCTCTGGCTGCCTGTCCCCGGCGGGGGATAGTCTGCAGCCGGCTTTTTCCGCTCCGTCCTTTGTTCTGTGCTCGGTCTTGGAGGTGTCTTATGTTCAAGCTTTTCGCGTGGTAGCTATCCCACAGTCTGGTTAGCTAGCCCAAGTTAGATCGTTCTGGTTGCGCGTGGGGCGTTCCTGCCCGATTCTTACAAAGCACTGAAGCCCGTGCCTCCCGTGCGTCCCTGCCCTGCCCCCACTTCCCAGTGGCGGCTGCAGGCGTCTGTGCTGCTTTTCCGCTGGGGGAGTTACTGTTGGGCTTGTAATCTCTTGGTTTTAATTATTTCTTCATTTTTCCTTTCCTGTTATGTTGCCCTCTGTGTTTCCAAGGCTCGCCACAGACTCAGCAGGGAGAGTGTTTCCTGGTGTTTGGAAACCTCTCTTCTTAAAATTCCCTTCCCAGGATGGGTTTCCCTTCCCGGGACGGAGCTCCCTCCCCACCTCCTTTGTCTCCTTTTTCGTCTTTTATATTTTTCCCTACCTGTTTTTGAAGACAATGGTCTGCTTTTCTGGTTGCCTGATGTCCTCTGCCAGCCTACAGAAGTTGTTTTGTGGAGTTTGCTCAGCGTTGAAATGTTATTTTGAGGAATTTGTGAGGGAGACAGTGGTCTTCATGTCCTGTTCCTCCGCCATCTTAGGACCGCCCCAAGACCTGCTTTTTAATCTTTGATTTTCTTTTGTTTTTGTGCCACTTGCTCAGTAAGTATTTCTACTTTTCCCTATATGCACACATTTACATAAAGATTGGTGGATAAATAATGTAGTTTTCAAATTAAAGTCCATTTGAATAAGTTTTGAACGCTAAGGAATTTTTCAGATTGCCTTTACATTTGAAAATAAAATGTCTGAATCAAGCAACACCAAAGCTTAGAATTAGTAAGTGAATGATTAGCATGCTGGCCTGGGACCCATTTAGCAGCCTGATGGGGATCTGAAATCATGCTTAATTCCAACTATTTCTGCCCCTCCCCCCCCAGCATGTTGGGAAGGTGGCATGTAGCTCTTTCCCTTCCCGAGTCCCTAGTTTCTTATTGCTGCTATAACAAATGACCATAATCTTAATGGCTTAGTGGTTACACAGATGTATTATCTAACAGTAACAAATTACCTTCTGGAGGTCTGATTTTGAAGTGGGTTTCATTGGGCTGAAATCCAGATGTTGACTATGCTGTTCTCCTTCTAGAAGGTCTAGGGGATAATCTGTTTTCTTGCCTTTTCCAATTTCTCAAGACCACCTGCATCCCTTGGCTCATGGTCCCGTCCTCCATCTTCAAAGCCAGCCATAGTTCAGTTCAGTTTAGTCACTCGGTCATGTCCAACTCTTTGTGACCCCATGGACTGCAGCACACCAGGCTTCCTTGTCCATCACCAACTCCTGAAGCTTACTCAAACTCATGTCCATTGAGTCAGTGATGCCATCCCACGGTCTCATCCTCTGTCATCCCCTTTTCCTCCCACCTTCAGTCTTTCCCAGCATCAGGGTCTTTTCTAGTGAATCAGTTCTTCACATCAGGTGGCCAAATTATCATAGTTTCAGCTTCAGCATCAGTCCTTCCAATGAATATTCAGGACTGATTTCCTTTAGGATGGACTGGTTGGATCTACTTGCTGTCCAGGGGACTCTCAAGAGTCTTCTTTTACACCACAGCTCTAAAGTATCAATTTGTCTGTGCACAGCTTTCTTTATCGTCCATCTCTCACATCTATACATCACTGCTGGAAAAACCATAGCTTTGACTATTTGGACCTTGGTTGGGAAAGTAAGGTCTCTGCTTTTTAGTATGCCATCTAGGTTGGTAATAACTTTTCTTCCAAGGAGCAAGCATCTTTTAGTTTCATGGCTGCAGTCACCATCTACAGTGATTTCGGAGCCCCCCAAAATAAAGTCTGTCACTATTTCCATTGTTTCCCCATCTGTTTGCCATGAAGTGATGGGACCAGATGCCATGATCTTAGTTTTCTGAATGTTGAGGCTTTTTTTTGTTTTTGTTTTTTACTTTATTTTACTTTACAATACTATATTGGTTTTGCCATACATTGACATAAATCCACCATGGGTGTATGCAAGCTCCCGATCCTGAATCCCCCTCCCACCTCCCACCCCATATCATCTCTCTGGATCATCCCCGTGCACCAGCCCCAAGCATCCTGTACCCTGTATCAAACATAGACTGGCACTTTGTTTCTTACATGATAGTATACGTGTTTCCATGCCATTCTCCCAAATCATCCCACCCTCCCCCTCTCCTTCAGAGTCCAAAAGTCCGTTCTATACATCTGTGTCTCTTTTGCTGTCTCGCATCCAGGGTCATCATTACCATCTTTCTAAATTCTGTATATATGTGTCAGTATACTATATTGGTGTTTTTCTTTCTGGCGTACTTCACTCTGTATAGTCGGCTCCAGTTTCATCCATCTCATTAGAACTGATTCAAATGTATTCTTTTTAATGGCTGAGTAATACTCCATTGTGTATATGTAGCACAGCTTTCTTATCCATT
Source organism: Ovis aries (assembly GCF_016772045.2). NCBI lineage: Eukaryota > Metazoa > Chordata > Mammalia > Artiodactyla > Bovidae > Ovis > Ovis aries. Next base: position 71,247,267 of record NC_056066.1, on the reverse strand, counting down.
CATCTGCTGATGGACATCTAGGTTGTTTCCATGTCCTGGCTATTATAAACAGTGCTGCAATGAATGTTGAGTTTTAAGCCAACTTTTTCACTCTCCTCTTTCATCAAGAGGCTCTTTAGTTCTTCTTCGCTTTCTGCCATAAGTGTGTGTCATCTGCATATCTGAGGTTATTGATATTTCTCCTGGCAATCTTGATTCCAGCTTGTGCTTCATTCAGTCCAGCATTTCTGATGATGTATTCTGCATATAAGTTAAACAAGCAGGGTGACCATATACAGCCTTGACATACTTCTTTTCCTATTTGGAACAACAGTCTGTTGTTCCCTGTCCAATTCTAACTGTTGTTTCTTGACCTGCATACAGATTTCTCAGGAGGCGGGTCAGGTGGTCTGGTATTCCCATCTCTTTTAGAATTTTCCACAATTTGTTGTAATCCACACAGTCAGAGGCTTTGCTGTAGTCAATAAGGCAGATGTTTTTCTGGAACTCTTTTGTTTTTTCTATGATCCAGTGGATGTTGTCAATTTGATCTCTGGTTCCTCTGCCTTTTCCAAGTTCAGTTTGTACATCTGGAAGCTCTTGGTTTACATGCTGTTGAAGCCTGGTTTGGAGAATTTTGAGCATTACTTTACTAGCGTGTGAGATGAGTGCAATTGTGCGATAGTTTGAGCATTCTTTGGCATTGCCTTTCTTTGGGTTTGGAATGAAAACTGACCTTTTCCAATCCTGTGGCCACTGCTGAGTTTTCCAAATTTGCTGGCATACTGAGTGCAGCACTTTCACAGCATCATCTTTCAGGATTTGAAACAGCTCAACTGCAATTCCATCACCTCCACTAGTTTTGTTCGTAGTGATGCTTCCTAAGGTCCACTGGACTTCACATTCCAGGTTGTCTGGCTCTAGGTAAGTGATCACACCATCGTGATTATCTGGATCGTGAACATCTTTTTTGTATAGTTCTTCTGTGTATTCTTGCCATCTCTTCTTAATATCTTCTGCTTCTGTTAAGTCCATATAATTTCTGTCCTTTATCGAGCCCATCTTTGCATGAAATATTCCTTTAGTATCTCTAATTTTCTTGAAGAGATCTCTATTCTTTCTCATTCTATTGTTTTCCTCTATCTCTTTGCATTGTTCACTGAGCAGGGCTTTCTTATCTCTCCTTGCTATTCCTTGAAACTCTTTCCTTTTCAAATCTCTCTCTGGCTGTTAATCTCCTGTCTCCCTCTCTCAGTGATAAGGATCCCCCTGTGATTACACAGGCCCACCAACTAATCCAGGATAATATCCATTTCAAGATTTTTACCACATCTGCAAAATCCCTTTTGCCTTGTAAGGTAATGTTTTCACAGGTTCTGGGTATTAGGCCATGAACGTCTTTGTGAGAGGAGCATTACTCTTCCACAGTGAGGACTGTATATGAACTGTGGAATCCAGTGCCATCATTTTTTCCCTAGTAGCACAGGTGCTCAGCAGTGGTTGTTCTGAATCATGCCTGGTTCCCCCATGTCCTTTGGATCCTTGGTCTATGGCCAGGCCAGTTCCCTTATCACCACTCTGGCCCAGTTCTAAATTCCAGCCTTTTCTCTAAAGCCTCAGTTCTTTAGAGCTCATGTGTCAACCTTAAGTCACTGCTTGCTTAAGCTGTTTGCTTTCTGCAAAGTGGTATCTTTGTACTTATAGTGCCAAGTGAAGTATCTTAGAGCCCCAGAATAATTGAACTCTGCACATAGTGGAGGAATACCCCGCACATATGCTTCATACCTGGCAATATTAGAAAATATTTTATTTTATTTTATTTTATTTATTTATTTATTTTTAGTTTTTTTTTTTTTTTTAATTTTAAAATCTTTAATTCTTACATGCGTTCCCAAACATGAAATAAGCAGTTGTTAGGGTATCATAATAGCAAATACTGTTTGAAGCTATTGGGTGGATGTTTCCATTTCCATTGGCCTCATCTTCCCCATTTTCCCCTTGCTCACAAGGTGCTCAGCAGCACTCACCTACCTGAATGTGCACGAGAGACTCGGGAGGATCTCTCCTTACAATGTCATAATTGCTTTAACTTTTCTTCTACCTAGCGCACCATAAATGCAGTCAACTGATCTTTGCGTTCTTTGACAACTATAGTTCCATTTGCTTTATTTAGAAACAAATGTAATTACTTAAACTGGGGAAGACAGAACTACTTTTGCAGCAGAGTCAAAACATGCATCAACACTCATCTCTATAATTATTTCACCAGGAAAAAAAAAAGTCCTTACTGGCTTTTCTCACTAGTAAAGAGGGTCCTCACCAGTGGTTGGCGACTCTATGAAGTAATATATGTCAGTTCTGTTCTCAGGACCATAAACCTAGCCTGAACAGCTTACCCTTAGTGTCCAGGAGTCATGCAGATAAAGCTCAGATAATTCTATCTGTGGCTTACTGTTGAAGAAGATAGCCTTTTGAGGGAGTTGAATCTGAGTTTGTATCTTTGACTCTGCTATCTTCTTGGAAGATTAGGCAAGATAATTAATGGACAAGATTAGGGGTGACAGTTTTCTGTAGAGAGCCAGATAGTAAATATTTTAGGCTTTGCAGACCACATGATCTCTTGTAACTATTCGGCTCTGGTAGAACTGTAGCATAAGTTTTTAAAAATGAGCATAATTGTATTCTAGTTAAACTTACAAAAATAGATTGGATTTGGCTCATAGGCTATATTTTGCTGAGTCTTGGGCAAGATACTTGCCCTCTTAAACTTTAATGACATTCATAATGAATATTAAGTGCTGACTTTGAGGATATTAAAATATTAAAGAGATACTGTTTATTAAATGCTTAGAACATTACCTGCCATACTGTGAATGGTCAGTATATCTTTCGGTGGATGAATGGATGAATTGATGGATGGCTTAATGGGTGAATGAAAAGGATGGAGAGAGAGATAGGAAGGGAAAAAAAAGAAAAAAGGAGCAGCCACACTGAAACTACATATATTGAATAATACCTGCCAGTTTCTGGGAGAAAATACTCTCTTGCTATAGGGAAAATGGACCAAATGTAGCTAAACTGATTATGTGACTCATGTCTTGTCACTTGGATCAGAGCAACAGGGCTAAACAGAGGCTTGAGTCACCACAGTGGAAAAAAAAATTTTTTTTTCTTTCCTTTTCTACTATCTGCTACTTTCCTATACCACCAGGATCTATTTTCTGTGAGAGTTAGAGCCATCCCACCGGCCCTAAGCTCCTGCATGACTTCCTTCAAAGAATCCAGGAAAATGACTGATACTCCAGCTGTGGAGGCGCCCCGGGAGCTGCCTTCGTTCTGGCCCCGCTGCGCTCGCATCTGCCTTTCTTCTCCACACTTGAGTATCTGGCTGATGTCCAGATGGTCTGGAAGCTGTGATGGCTCCTAGGCCTTAGGATTTTCAGATCTGTTTCTGTGAATGACTGATCAGTTCTCCCGTGGTCCCCTCAAACAGTCTGGTTAGATGAAACCTTGCTCAATGCAGTGTACTAGTGCCTCAGAAAAGACCACCAAATGCCAAGGTGTCCCCCCATTCGGTAAAAACAAACTGAAGAAGCTCTCAGATGGGAACTTCTGGCTTTAAGTTTTTCTCTCTGAAATAGACTGTTTCATTGTGCAACTAACATTTTAGTGAAGACATGAAAAAGAGAAAACAAGTAAATAAAACTACCCTGTAACACTGAAAACTAGGCCTGAAAATTGGATCTTTTTTCCAGCAACAGGCAGTGAAACTTTGTTGAAGTCTGAACAGATATGGTTCCAAATATAGGTAAGAAGACCGTTTGGCTTACCATACTGTCTTAATTCTTAATTCAGATACATGTGGTCTATTCAGATGAGGAAACTGAGTCGCTCTACCACATGAGTGTTGCTTTTTAAGATGCAGATGTGATTAAACACTATAAAAATGGATCTGGAGCTTTATGAGAATTTGAGCATGAAGAAAAGTAAAACTATATGTAAAAAATTTGAGGCTTAATGTCACAGAATCACATACAGTTATCAGGTCATCCAGGGCTTTGCCTCAAACAGTATATTCATCATTCAGATGGGAAGAAAAATAAAATTAAAATGTTACAGAGTTTGAGGAGGTATGTCCTAGGATGGAGGAGCATGCAGATTCAAAGGAAACACAGAGCAGAGGCTTCTCACCCAATCTTGAAGGTAAGGAGAATCATTTGAAAAATGAGGATACCTACCTGTTGGAGTTGCTTAATGCAGTGACTGTGTAGCAACCATATGACCCAGAATTTCTAAGACAGCTCCAACTGTCCATTTTTTTTTTCTTAAATTAGATGATTCCTTCAAATGGGTCATTTTTTTTTTTTTTTATGATTGGCTTAGAAAATATGGTCACTGGGAACATGAAGGTCTAATAGTTAGACTCATGCCACTAGCTAAAGTCTGAAAGTATTTGGTACTTAGAGAGCCTGCAAAGTAGAACTTTTCTTCAAGATCACAATGGATTAGCTAGTAAATAACGTGTGTTCCAGGTAGAAATATCTACCATAAATCAACATATTTCAGTATAAGATGGTTCTTTGCTGTAAGTGTTCAACAATCATCTATCAATTCGTAACTCTTTTCCAAGCTGACTCTTTCTCCTGCATTGTACTGGTTGCTTCGGTGTCCATCACCGTTTGCATCTTCTATTAATACTCTGACAATTGTAGATGGACTCATCCACTTGGGTGTGTGCACTTCTTTTCACTCTAGCATTCTGAGGCTGAGACTGCCTTCTGTAGGGATTGAGAGGGAATGGGTGGGTCAGAGGGTAAGAGTGAAGAGAGAGATTGAAATAGCCCCCCAGGGACTTCCCTGGTGGTCCAGTGGTTAAGACTTCGCCTTCCAATTCAGGGGGTGCAGGTTCAATCCCTGGTTGGAGAGCTAAGATCCCACAAGCCTCTAGGCCAAAAAGCCAAAACAAAAGAGAAGCAATATTATAATAAATTCAATAAAGACTTTAAAAACAGTCCATATCGAAAAAAATCTCTAAAAAATTAAGTGCCACCCAAATGAGAAAACAGGCTGCCATATTCTTACTACCAGATTTCATAGGAAGAATGAAAGCAAAAAAAAAAAAAAATCTGGGAAAGGACCTAGCACATTTCAGGTTCCAGGAACCTGTGCTGGGTGTTGTATGGTTTGTTTTGTTTTAAATTCACCTGTCTTATTATTCCTTTGTTCATTCTCTCTTTCTCTCTCTGACACATGACTTTGCAAAATTAGATATTTTAAAGTCTCTAGTAAGAATATGCTTCAGAGGAATTAGGGATCTTTTCCAGGGCCACTAGGTGTAAGGAGTTAAGCTAGACCTTCTCAGAAGGACTTTCAGCTCCAGAACTCATATTCTTTCTCCTACATCCTCGTCCCTTCCATCTAATGACAGCTTAGTGGGCCTCCATCTTTGCAGTTATCTGAAGGGCCACTCTGCCAACGTTCATCTTTTTTTTACACTACTTTGAAAGAAAAACGCTTTAACAGTCCTTGTTAAAGGGAGTTTTGTATCTAACTCTGTCTCCTTTTTGCTCTGACTGCCAGGAAGCTTCAGGTCACATTTGAAACCTGTTGGTGCTACCTGTGAGGGCCTTATGGTCGGCACACGGGCATCCTTCTTGCTGTGGTGCTCACAGCTCTGTCTTTAGGCTGTTTTCTTGATGCTTTACTCCTGCTGACCTTTTGCTGTTGTATCTTGCTCCTTTCATATGCTATCTCAAATCCTTTGTGGAATATGGGGGTGAATGAATGAAAGTTGAATACCGAATACATCGTACATGTACACTAATGATCGTTAATTAACTATGATTTGAATCTCCTGCCACATTGTCCCCTGTCTCCAGTCCGAGCTTTGGAACATTCACTGCTTTTCTCCTTTGTCTGCTTTTTTCAGAACATTCAGGACTAAGAGAGTTGGGGATGAAGATTTCTAGCCCCCATGCTCATTTCTGCTTAGGCAGTTCTGAATAGTTTGTACTTTCTCCACAGTTCCTTCGAAGTGCTGTTTGGTTCTAGCCTTTTCCTAGATCTGGCTTTTAAAAACCATTTTTTTTCCCCCATAGTTTGAGCACCTTGATGAATGCATTGGGCTACTTGCAATATTAATAACTCATGTCATTCTAACCTTATGTTCCTGATAAAGGAATTCTCTGCTGTTTAAGGCTCTGGGATGAATAATGGCTGAGTGTTTCTATTGTCCTCTTAAAATGGAGATTACTATATGTTGAATCACAACAGAACTACTTTTTTATAGGCTGTGAATAGCATAAAGGCCCATCATGTTATTCCAGGCAGCACCAAGTGATTGGATAATGGGGATCCAATTATTATAAATAATGCCTTGTTTCCTTTTGGCCCCTGTGCAGACTTCACAGAGCCAGATTCTATTCAGAGCTGGGAGATTAAAGGAGACAGTGTTCACGCCCACACCTAGCACAGTGCCTGGCCCAGGTCAGGGCTGCATCATAGCCCAGTCCATTTAATCTGATCTCAGCTGGGGTGCTGTGGTTTTGCCTTGTCTTTTCATTCACTCTGCTTTTGCTGGGATAAGGGTTTGCAGACAACCATCATTTCCTATTCAGGTTCTTTGATAGGGCTGGGACAAGCTGGATTGGACAGGGGCATGAGTTCAGGCCACTTTGCAGGGCTCCAGGGAACCCAGCTGGGTGAGCAGAATGCTGCTTGGTGAGTCTGGTTGCCGTAGAACCAGAGGAGGAAGAAAATAGAAAGGAACATTCTAGCAGAGTAGACAAGGTTGGTCTGAGAGAAGAGCCAGGGCTGGTGGTGGGAGTATGGGTCTAGCATTCAGAAGCCAGGAGGAGCAGGGTCTGCTGCTGTGTGGGAAGGGGGTTGGGTAGGATGAAGGCTTCCTCAAGAAGCACATGGATGAGGTGAGTTGCCAGAGATCCAGCTGGGTAGGCGGTGATGCCCTCAGCAAGAATGTTCATACTGAAACGCTCTAGCAGAATGAGGCTGTGTTTTCCAAGCCTCTCACATGCTGATGGAATAAGCACCAGATTCTTTCATCATCTCCTCTGATTCCATAGAGTTGAACTTTGAGGAAATTTACCATTTTCCTCTCTGGGCCTGAGTATCATTGTTTGTAAAAGGATGCGGGGCTACATGTTCTCTAAGAGCCGTGTGTGTGCGTGCGTGCGTGCGTGCGTGTGTGTGTGTGTCTGTGTGTCTGTGTGTGTGTCTGTGTGTGTGTTAATAATGATGTGAGGCAGTCTCATGTAAAATCAATTTTTTTTTTTCCCTAGGCAAACATAGTCTTGAAGCCATGAACTTTTCTACTCCTAACCGTGTCTTTTATTTTGACATTTGTCGCTCTACACAGACTTCTTTGTAACTCCTAGCTACTTGAAATTCTATCAGCACTGGAGTCTAGGACCAAGCTGAGTGGGCAGCAGGAAGCATAATTTAATATGGATGCTTTGCTGAACGCTGTACAGTTGTATGGAAAAAGCAATACCTACTCCAAAGCTGGCATTCTGAAATTGGATGACATATCCATGATTTTCAGTGGACAGTCTCCATATGTCAGAGCATTGGTGGAGGAAAAATATATGTTTTAGGGTAGAAGCATATTTAGATTTAATGCATGTCAACCCTGTCCTTTAAGATATAAGTATACAGAAGGAGTAGCAAGCAATCAAAGGCGTTTTGACTTGAGAGTATTTTTTAAAGAAGTATCAAGTTAATCCAACTGACTGTCCCTTAGCTTGCATTTCATTGCTGCTTCTCTTTACCCTGCTGAGAGGATTTTTGCCCATCCTTAGTCTGTATCAACCCATTACTCTGTCTACTGCCTGTTAGCTGTCCTCCTTCACAGCTATCCCTTGGCATAGATCATTGAAGGGGAGATATAATATTAATAGTAGGAAGGAATGTAGACATCTTTAATTCAGGAGAGAGATGTAGACTTGGAAATATAGACTTGAGAGTCACCAGGATATAGATTGTGATTTAATTTAAGGTAACAGATGAGATCAGAAGGGGAGGAGAAAGATATAGTACACAATACCAATGTAAAAATTGAACATATGGACAGGGGATGAAGGGCCTGCAAGGCAAGCCAAGAAGGAAAGTTGAGAAATCTCTAGGATCACTCAGAAGCCAAGGAATTAAGTATTTAAAGGACGCTCAGTCGTGTTTGACTATTTGCAACCCCATGAACTCTAGCCCGCCAGGCTTCTCTGTCCATGGAATTCTCTAGGAAAGGATACTGGAGTGGGTAGCCATTCCCTTCTCCAGGGGATCTTCCTGACCCAGGGATCAAACCCAGGTCTCCCGTATTGCAGGCAGATTCTTTACCATCTTAGCCACCGGGGAAGCCCATTTAAAGGGAAGACTGGTCAATTCTACGCTTGCTGAATGGTCCCTTAAGAAAAGAACTGAAAGAAACCCATAGTTTAGCAACATGGGATCCATGGCAGGAGAAATTCCAATACAGATGAGGACAGAAGTTGAATAGAATGAGTTAAGGACAAGAAAAGTAGTAATCAGTCTCATTTCACTCTTTCAGTTAATGTGCCCATGAGGTGGGCTGGAGTGTTCGGATAATAACCTGCGAGAAGAATGGAGATAAGAGGATTTTCTCTTTATGGGGAAAAGTGAGGCTTGTTTAAATGCTGATAGGAAGAGACAATGGAGAGGAAGGTTGAAGACAGAAGGAAGAGGGGTAACTGGCAAGCATGAGGCCCTGAAAAGGCTGGAGGGCTGAAGACCCAGGGGAAGGAATGTCCTGAAGTAGGAGAGCAGGAGAGGTGGGAGAAGGGGGGATGCAAGTAAAGGCTTCATAACAGGGCGATCAGCCCATCCCTGTGTGATGGCCTCTTCTGGTTCTATGGAATAAGAGCTAAGATCACCCCCTAAGATTGGAATAGAAAAGGAGCAGGAGCATGGAGAAAATCTGCAAAAGCAGCAACGGGAAACTGGGGCCAGGTACCTGGGGAACTGGGGAAAGAATGGCTCAGCTAACATTGGAAACCATCTGTTGGTCTGGGATTATACTATTTTCCGGAGCAGAGCTCAGCAGCCAAGATGGAACATGGTTTGTGACATTGATATAAGGTGTCATGGGTTGAATTGTGTCCCCCAGGTTCCTAGGTTGAAGTCATAACTCCGAGAATATCAGAATGTGACTTTGGAAATCAGGTCCTTGTGGATGCAATTAAGATGAGGTCATGAGGGCACTAATCCAGTGTGACTGTTGTTGTTCAGTTGCTAAGTTGTGTCCAACTCTTTGCAACCTCAGAGTCTACAGCACGCCTGGCTTCCTTGTTCTTCACAGTATCTCCAGGATTTGCTGAAATTCATGTCCATTGAGTTGGTCATGCTATCTCACCATCTCTTCCGGTGTGACTTGTGTCCTTATAAAAACATGGAATTTAGACCCAGACACATGCCCGTGGAGAGAATGCTAAGGTGAAGGCAGGGATTGGGGTGATACTTCCACAGGCCCGAGGACACTTGTCAGCACACCAGCAGCAGTGAGGGGAGGGTTGTAGGACGGACTCTCACTTGTTGAACAACTCTGCAGATACCCTGGTCGTCTTGGGCTTCTGACCTCCAGACTGTGAGACGGTATATTTCTGTCATTGGAGATACCCCGTCGGTAGTACTTTGTGCTGACAGTCCCAACACACGAGTACAAAAGGGAGCCAGGGATGTTTATTTTTCTTTTCCCTTTTTTTTCTCCTTTTGCATCTTCAAGTTGGTTGTAAAGGACTTCAGACAAACATTTTAAGAGCACATTATAAAAGTGTTATTAAAGAAATAGCTCAAGGAATCCAGGATGAGTCGGGAAAGAAGGCAAAAAAAAAAAAAATCAATAGGAGAGAAAACGTATAAGGAAAAAGTAATGAAGTTTGGAGTTGAAACGTTCTTTCAGCGCCTACAGTTGTAACAGCGAATAGTTCTACGACCTTAGTTTCTGAGAAAATCTCAACCCTCCTCAGAAGTTTCCTGTAAAGGTTAATCTTAGCCTCCAGGTTCTTGCTAAAGTGATCACTATGTTACTCCTCAAATTAGAACTCAGCTTAGATCATAGCCAAGGTATTTGCAAATAATCATCTCTTGTTAGGCGCTGACTTCCATTTACATACTGTAACCACAGATCGAAAATATTCTCAGAGGGACTTTCAAGTTATCTGAGCTGGATGAGTCTTCAAAGGGCTGTGTGGCTTCATGTGGATTTAATAGGCTCTTGGCCCCGTGTGTGATTCAGCATTTCCTAGGTTCCAGTTGTCAGAGAATTTGCTCGTTAGCTTGGAGAGACAGTTTTGAATGGAATAAAATAAAGGGGAGAGTGGGTTGTGGTTTCAAAAGCCGCTGTGATTAAAATCATATGGACAGCTGCTGTTCAGTGTCACTCAGTGTGGATAAAGAAGTGCTTGCTGTCAGAAAGCCACTGGGCTGTAAATTTTGTTTATTGTACAACTGGCCGCTTTCTGCAGCGTTTGAAGTTTTAGGAAGAGTACATGAATAGACCACATGGAGCAAAACCAAGTTCTTCTTTTTTAAAATCTTACTTGAAAAAATAACAGTTTTTTCATTGAAAAAAATCTGGAAAAATACATGAAAATATTTGTAAAAAGCAGATGGATGATCTCTTGAGTTTTAACCTTTTGAACGCCTTTTCATTTGGCCTCCACCCCACCATTCTTGTAGGCACAGGCATATTGTTCATGAACTTAGAAGCATATTGTAATAGTTTTTTTAAATTGAAGCACAGTGGCTTTACAGTGTTGTGTTATTTCCTGCTATACAGCAGAGTGAATCAGCTATATATGCATATACATATATCCCCTCTTTTTTGGATTTCCTTCCCATTTAGGTCACCATGGAGCACTGAGGAGAGCTCCCTGTGAGATACAGCAGGTTCTCATTAGTGATCTATTTTATACATAGTATCAATAGTGTATATATGTCAATCCCAATCTCCCAATCCATCCCACCTCCCCTTCCCCCCTCCCCTTGGTATCCATATGTGTGTTTTGTGTATCTGTGTCTTTATTTCTGCTTTTCAAATAAGTTTATGCCATTTTTCTAGATTCCACATATATGCATTAGTATACAATACTTGTTTTTTCTCTTTCTTGACTTACTTCACTCCATGTGACAGTCTCTAGGCCCATCCACGTCTCTCCAAGTGGTACAATTCCATTCCTTTTTATGGCTGAGTAATATTCCATTGTTGTAATACAGTTTTGAAACTTGCTTTTCAGTTAGCATTATATCCTTACCACATTCTCACACCATGGAAACATTATTTCAGTGGTGTTCCAAGACCCATTCCTATCATTTAATCTTTTCTTCTCCTAGGAAATTTAGATGGATTCTAGATGTTTGCAAAGACAAATGAGTCAATATACATTTTAATGTGTGTAAATATTTATGTATATATGTGTGTGTGTATAAAGTTTGAGGTTTCTTTAATTGCAGTTGAATCTGTTGCAGTTCCTCCAGAAATGTAGTGGGGCGGTGGGGGGAACACTTCCAAATTCCAAGTCCATCAGGCTGAATTCTTTGAGGTCTAAATATGAAGCCTGTTAGCAGGGGAGCACTGCCTGATTTTGACTTCCACGACAGGCAAAGATTTGATACCAACAGAACACCACCGGGAGGTGGCTGCCCGGAAAAGGGGCTCAAGTGCAGACTGTTATTATATGTAATAGGATGCGGGCCTCAGAAGCTGCATGGCGTCCCCTGTATGAATCAAGGCTGTGCCTCACGGGAGAAGCAGGTTGTGATGGGGTGGGATTTTTTTTCTCCCATCCTCTTGGTTCCCTCATGATGGAAAATTCATAAACTGTTCTTGGTGACAGTTGTGCAAAATGAAAAGCTCCGTGAATGTGTGGAGAATAGATTATCCTGACTGCTGTTAAGCATTTGACAAATTGGGAGTTTTGTCATACATCAGAGAACAATGGAGGGAGAATCAGGAACAATGGGCATCATATAAATACAGCACACCTGACGGCTCCTGGCGACATTTATCTTCTGGCGTGGTGGGGAGGGGGAGGTGCAGGGAGAGATGGGTGGGCGGTGGGCAGGCCCCTGGCCTCTGTGAGGCTGCGGGGTGCATCCCACCATCAAGGCCCCCTTTCATTGTGAGTGTTAGGAGGCGTCAGCTTCTTTAGAGTCATGCACATCACAGTTTTTTGAACTAAAGAAATTTTCCCCACGAGTCTGATGTGGGGGTGACCGTGAAGTCACTAAGGGGCTGAATAGAGTCTCATGTGCTCCAGTAAATGGACGAATAGCCCAGCTGGAGCTGGATCTTGAAATCCATTCACATGGGGATGGACCGAGCACAGGGAAGGGTGGGGACAGAGAAATGTGTTGATTTCTTTCCTGGCCACCTGGCCTCCCACCCACCATCACCGGTCAGAAGGGGATGCTCTCAAGTGAGGAAGGATGGCTTGGAGAGAGTGTTGAGTTGCTTTCATTCCTGAATATCTCAGCAAAGAGTCACAGGTAGAACAGAGAGAAGGTGCAGAGGTGGCTGTGGGGGCAGAATGGCCTCAGAGGGCAGGCGGGGCTCCAGGGCACGGGGAGGAGCATCTGGCAGGCCTGACATCAGTCTTCACTCTTTTCCCACTGGTGTGACCTCTGGTAGCTAAGTGACTTGACCTCTTTGAGCCTCAGTCATCTGACCTATATAATGGAATGGTGGTGCCTGCTCCAGGAGTAATGTTGTGAAGATTAAATGAGATAATATGAGAAAAGTGCCTGCTTGCCTACTAAGAGGACTCTGAGCAAAAAGACAATAATGTGTTGGTGAGGATGTGGAGGCATTGAAGCCCTCATACATTGGTGGTACAAATTTAAAATGGAAAAACTAGTTTGGAAAAGTTTGGGAGTTCCTCAAAACCTATAGAGTTAAGATCTGTTCTAGTGACCCTACACCTAACTATATACCCAAGAGAAATGAGAAGGTACATCCACAGAAAAAAATTGTGCTTGGATGTTCACAGCAGCGTTATTCACGGTAGTCCAAAAGTAGAAACAGCCCATTTGTCTATTAACTGATGAATGGATAAATAAAATGTGGTATGTCTATACAAGGGACTGTTATTTGACAATAAAAAGGAATGAGATTCTGATCTGTGCTACAACATGGGTGAGTCGTGAAAACACACTGAGTGAAAAGAGTGAGTCACGAAAGACCATGGAGGGTATGATTCCATTTATAGGAAGTGTCCAGAATAGGCAGATCTGCAGAAACAGAAAGTAGATTCATAGTTGCCAGGGGCTGAGGGATTAAGGGACAGCTGGGAAGATGATTGATAAAGTGTTTGGGGTTTCTCTTAGGGAGTGATTAAAATGCTCTAAAACCAGCTGTGATGATGGTAGCACAACTCTACAAATATATTAAAATTTACTGAGTTGAATACTGGATGAATTGTAGAGTATGTTAATTTTATCATAATAGAAGTTTTATTCCACACCACCACCACCACCCCCGCCGCCACATTAAAAAAAAAAAGCTTGAGAGGGTGTCAGTTTTCATATTTTTAAGTTCAAGCCTTCCTACTCCTCCTGTTAAAATATCTGGTCAAAAGAGAGACAGTGAGCCTTGGTTTAAATCAAAAGTACTCCCCAAGGGCCGCACTCCATGTGGAGTGTGTTCCATAAAAAGTGAAAACATTAGTCACTCAGTGGTGTTTGACTCTTTGCAACTCCATGGACTGTAGCTTGCCAGGCTCCTCTGTCCATGGAGTTCTCCAGGCAAGAATACTGGAGTGGGAAGCCATTCCCTTCTCCAGGGGATCTTCCCAACACAGGGATCAAACTCTGGTCTCTTTCGTTGCAGGCAGATTCTTTACTGTCTGAGCCACCAGGGAGTTCAGTTCGGTCGCTCAGTCGTGTCTGACTCTTTGCGACCCCATGAATTGCAGCATGGCAGGCCTCCCTGTCCATCACCAACTCCCTGAGTTCACTCAAACTCATGTCCATCTAGTCGGTGATGTCAGCCAGCCATCTCATCTCTGCCATCCCTTTTTCCTCCTGCCCCCAATCCCACACAGCATCAGAGTCTTTTCCAGTGAGTCAACTCTTTGCATGAAGTGGCCGAAGTACTGGAGTTTCAGCTTTAGCATCATTCCTTCCAAAGAAACCCAGGGCTGATCTCCTTTAGAATGGATTGGTTGGATCTCCTTGCAGTCCAACGGACTCTCAAGAGTCTTCTCCAACACCACAGTTCAAAAGCATCAATTCTTTGGCACTCAGCTTTCTTCATAGTCCAACTCTCACATCCATACATGACCAATGTATGGAAAAACCATAGCCTTGACTAGACAGACCTTTGTTGGCAAAAGTAATGTCTCTGCTTTTCAACATGCTATCTAGGTTGGTCATAATTTTCCTTCCAAGGAGTAAGCATCTTTTAATTTCACGCCTGCAATCACCATCTGCAGTGATTTTGGAGCCCCCAAAATAAACTCACTCTCTTAGCAGTGAGAAGACTAGGTCACATGGAAAGGCCACATGTTAGTGTTGAAATGTATATCTATCTGATTTTGGAGCCCCCAAAAATAAAGTCTGACACTGTTTCCACTGTTTCCCCATCTATTTTCCATGAAGTGATGGGACCAGATGCCATAATCTTCATTTTCTGAATGTTGAGCTTTAAGACAACTTTTTCACTCTCCTCTTTCACTTTCATCAGGAGGTTTTTTAGTTCCTCTTCACTTTCTGCCATAAGGGTGGTGTCATCTGCATATCTGAAGTTATTGATATATCTCCAAGCAATCTTGATTCCAGCTTGTGCTTCTTCCAGCCCAGTGTTTCTTATGATGTACTCTGCATATAAGTTAAATAAGCAGGGTGACAATATACAGCATTGACATACTCCTTTCCCTATTTGGAACCAGTCTGTTGTTCCATGTCCAGTTCTAACTGTTGCTTCCTGACCTGCATATAGGTTTCTCAAGAGGCAGGTCAGGTGATCTGTATTCCCATCTCTTTCAGAATTTTCCACAGTTGATTGTGATCCACACAGTCAAAGGCTTTGGCATAGTCAATAAAGCAGAAATAGATGTTTTTCTGGAACTCTCTTGCTTTTTCCATGATCCAGCAGATGTTGGCAATTTGATCTCTGGTTCCTCTGTGTTTTCTAAATCCAGCTTGAACACCTGGAAGTTCACAGTTCACGTATTGCTGAAGCCAGGCTTGGACAGTTTTGAGCATTACTTTACTAGTGTGCGAGATGAGTGCAGTTGTGCAGTAGTTTGAGCATTCTTTGGCATTGCCTTTCTTTGGGACTGGAATGAAAACTGACCTTTTCCAGTCCTGTGGCCGCTGCTGAGTTTTCCAAATTTGCTGGCATATTGAGTGCAACACTTTCACAGCATCATCTTTCAGGATTTGAAACAGCTCAACTGGAATTCCATCACCTCCACTAGCTTTGTTCATAGTGATGCTTTCTAAGGCCCACTTGACTTCACATTCCAGGGTGTCTGGCCCTACATGAGTGATCACACCATCGTGATTATCTTGGTCGTGAAGATCTTTTTTGTACAGTTCTTCTGTGTATTCTTGCCACCTCTTCTTAATATCTTCTGCTTCTGTTAGGTCCATACCACTGCTGTCCTTTTTCGAGCCCATCTTTGCATGAAATGTTCCCTTGGTATCTCTAATTTTCTTGAAGAGATCTCTAGTTTTTCTGTTGTTTTCCTCTATTTCTTTGCATTGATCACTGAGGAAGGCTTTCTTATCTCTCTTTGCTATTCTTTGAACTCTGTATTCAGATGCTTATATCTTTCCTTTTCTCCTTTGCTTTTCGCTTCTCTTCTTTTCACAGCTATTTGTAAGGCCTCCCCAGACAGCCATTTTGCTTTTTTGCATTTCTTTTCCATGGGGATGGCCTTGATCCCTGTTTCCTGTACAATGTCACAAACCTCATTCCATAGTTCATCAGGCTCTCTATCTATCAGATCTAGGCCCTTAAATCTATTTCTCACTTCCACTGTATAATCATAAGGGATTTGACTTAGGTCATACCTGAATGGTCTAGCGGTTTTCCCTACTTTCTTCAATTTAAGTCTGAATTTGGCGATAAGGAGCTCATGATCTGAGCTACAGTCAGTTCCCAGTCTTGTTTTTGCTGACTGTATAGAGCTTCTCCATCTTTGGCTGCAAAGAATATAATCAATCTGATTTTGGTGTAGACCATCTGGTGATGTCCATGTGTAGAGTCTTCTCTTGTGTTGTTGGAAGAGGTTGTTTGCTATGACTAGTACGTTCTCTTGGCAAAACCCTATTAGTCTTTGCCCTGCTTCATTCCGCATTCCAAGGCCAAATTTGCCTGTTACTCCAGGTGTTTCTTGACTTCCTACTTTTGCATTCCAGTCCCCTGTAATGAAAAGGACATATTTTTTGGGTGTTGGTTCTACAAGGTTTTGTAGGTCTTCATAGAACCGTTCAACTTCAGCTTCTTCAGCGTCACTGCTTGGGGCATAGGCTTGGATAACTGTGATATTGAATGCCACTAGGGAAGCCCCATGAAATCCAGGGTACGGACTGAAATCCAGCTTTGATCACCTGAGTTCCTTCCTCATGCCTCAGGGCAGCACTCTCATTTGTTTGGGTCTGCATTAAGCCCGCAGTGCCACCTTGCCAAAGAACCTGGGGAAGAAAGCTGTTGTTCAAGGAAGGAAATTTCTTCCTACTGTCTAGCTCAAATCTTCCCACTGTAATTGGAGTCAGCGTCCCACTGCCTAGGCATCTACGGCATCGTGGCATCTCTTGAGGCTTGGATGCCTGGAGTCAAATGAAATAAGTGCCTCTTTGGAGAATGGCTCCTGGAGGCCACTGCACATTTGTCACATGTCAGGGGGATCTGCATATGGATGTGAAATGTATATTTAAAAATGTGCACACACTCGGCTGCACACGAATTTTGCTCTGAATGTGTTTATCCAATTGCCCATCACAGACCCGCCCCGGGGGGCTGGGCTGACCTGTTTACCTTTGCCAGCCAGCCCATAGGCCCCCCATATGTAAACATCCCCTGACCAGCCTGCTCCTTTCCCCGCCCCCTAGAGGGAGGGCAGCTGGAAGGTTCTGCAGTGTTAGAGGGTTCCAGCTCTAAAGATGGATTTCTCACCTTGACTGAAAGGAGCTGGCAGCTCCTGCTCTCCGAGACCGCAGTCAAGGAGCAGAGTGAGCCCTGGATTGGAGTCTGTGGAGTCGGCGAATCCTGGCTGCTTCGCTTAGTGGCAGTGAGACATTGGGCATCACAAGTGGCCGCTCTTGTTCTCAGTTTCCTCAGTGATAATGGATCTAGGTCCACCAAGGACCTCAACATTTGGAGAATTCCTTTCTCGTGTGCCTCCGAGGAGTAAAAAGTTGCCTCCAGGATATTAGAATGTTCTGATTCACCTCCCCGATGGGTCCAGGGTGGCGTCTGGGACTAGGATACACAACCCCATTCTCAAGTCCTGTACCGAACTCTGACTCTGTCCTATGCAAAGTCATATGGTGGCTTTTAAACCTGGCTCCTGATTCTTTGGCATTCCTCTCATTGAGAACTGTTCTTTTCCCTGGAATTGGGGCAGGCCTGTGACTGCTCCTTCCCCTTGAGAAAAGCGGGAACCTCGTGTCTTCCCAGGGTGGTCTCTTGGGATCCTCGTTTCTTCCAGAGATGCTGTTTCTCAGAACTCACTCTCTCAGCAGTGAGAAGCCTAGTTCACATGGAAAGGCCACCTATTAGTGTTGAAGGTGACAGTCCCAGCCAAGCTGACCTTCAGCCAGCCCAACCCAGGGACCAGACGTAATAGAAATGTTCCAGCTTCTTCTTGGAAATGTATTCCTCCAGCCCCACCTGCTCCAGCCCTGGGCCATCCACATCACCCCTGGCTGTTTCAGCATTCCTGGTGATGTCCCATACATTGTAGAGCAGGGCATGCCATCTCTGCTGAGTCCTGCTCAAATTTCGGATACTCAGAATCTGTGAGCACAGTAAGATGCTTGTTGTATTATGCCACCATGTTTTGGAATGTTTGCTATCGTGATTTACTGTTTGCCCCCCCCCCCCCGACCCCAATTCGTATATCAAAGCCCAAACCCAAGTGTGATGGTATTTGGAGGTAGGTCCTTTAGCAGGGAAATTGGGCATGAGGGTTAGGCCACCATGATAGGATCAGGCCCTTATAAGAAGATGAAGAAACACAGGAGCACATGCATTCTACCTACCCTACCCCTTTACGTGCATGTACCAAGGAAAGCACCGTGTGAGCTCACAGTGAGTAGGCAGCCTTCTGAAAGCCGAGACAGAACCCACCCTGATCTCAGACTTCCAGAACTATGAAAACTGTGTGAAGAGAAATGTCTATTGTTTAAGCGGTCCAGCCTCTGATACCTTGTTACAGCAGCGCAAGCTAAGACAGCTGTGCAATCGTAGGAAACTGGAATACATCCAGTCTGAGCCCTGTTTGCCACCTGATCTTCTGGTTACCATGGGTGTGGTCTACACTGCAAATTCATCTCCAGGAAGGAAATCAAAGGGTTTCTACCCTTGCGATGTGAGTTATCTTTGCTCTCTTCACAAGAGGCCACTATGATGTGTCCTTTCTAGGGAGAGAGTCGGGCTGTGTGTGTGTGCGTCCAGCCGGGATGGTGTGGGAAGAAGTCCAGGGGTATAGACACAGAGCTCTCTGGCTGACCGAAGCCCCAGCCCCCTTCCCACACTATGCTGTGCAAACAGCTCAGCATTGTTTATCCCCAGACAGTCTTCCTCCCGCCCTGCAACAGATCGAAGCTATTATCCAAGGACAATGGGGGGACTACGGTACTTTTCATTCTGCGACAGAGAGGCAAAGCTGACAACAAGAGTATTTATGTCACACTGAGGCTTTCCAGAGGCCTCATATTCATTAATGAATTGATCTTTTCTAGCAACAATCCCTTCATGAGGGTGGTATCCTGAACCACGTTCATCAGACAAGGGGAGCTAAGGCTGCTGGTGATACATGGGACTCCCTACCTGGGGCCTTAAGGTCTCATTCATTCTAGGGACACGTGAAACCTTGAGGTGCCACACACAGAGTTTGAAACTTAGAGCTGGGAGTCTGGCTGTGCATCTCCTTCTGGATCTTCCTCGTATAGACAGCTTTACTGCTCTGAGTCTCAGTTGCTTCATTGGTAAAACGGGTGGAGGTAAGAATGCCGCCAGGGCAGAGTTTTCATGATGAGTGAGTCATGGGAAGATGCTCTAACGCATGGCCCATCACACTCCTGTTCACTGTCGTTGCTTCTGGGTCTGAGTGAAGATGCTCTAAGTAGCTGTAATTGCAAGAGAGATCAGTCCCTGAGCTGAGGGTGAGGGTCAGCAGGGTAGAGAGGGGACCCTCCCTGAAGTCCCCCAGGGCCATGATGATGATGAAGGCCCTGCAGCAAAGCAGACACCCATGGATCCCTGTCCCCTTGCACTCCCCCTTCCCTGCACCCCTAGCCCCTGTGTTAATCTATTGCCCCTACCCCATCCCTCCACCTCCAGCACCCTCATATGATGGCAACCTCAGTCATCCAGGTTTTATTTTGTTATTTTGTTCCTGTGTGTTCAGGAAGTGTTTCACTGTTGCTCCAGTGTAAGGATTGTCAGTGATGACTGATAAAAAGGCCACACCTAGGACCGCCTCCTGCCCAGCCCTGCTCAGCCTCTGAATCGTGGTTTTGGTAGACTTACCAGTATACTTTTGTCCAGTCTGAACATCATCCCACCTGTGGTTGATGGCTCAGTTGTAACCTCTAGTTTCCAATGATCTTGATGTCAGTGCTGCTCAGAATTGGGTTTTTTTCTTTCCATTTTTTTAAAAAATTGTGATAAAACATATATAACAAAAAATTTATTATAGTGACCATTTTTCAGGTCAGTAATGTTAAGTACATTGATATTGTCTTGTATCCAGTCTCCAAAACTCCTTTCATCTTGCAGAACTGAAGCTCTGTACCCATTGAACAGCACCTCCCCACTGCCTCCTCCCCCAGCCACAGCAACCATCCTTTTACTTTATGTCTTTGCCGTCCATTCTAAGTATCTTGTATAAGTGGAATCTCGCAGCATTTGTCCTTTTGTGATGACTTATTTCGCTTAGCAGGATGTCCTCAAGGTTCACCCCTGTTGTGGCATACCTGCATATGTCACTGTGAAGTGAGGTGCAGGACAAACAACAACTGTGTTTATCCCGGGATGGACAGAGGTCCCAGGGAAGTGGCAGTGTAGGGGGTGTGGTCCCAGTCAGGGGGGATCAGGCTCCAGCAAAGAGCTGAGGGGGCTCAGGATCCCACCTGAGTCAGCACATCTCACGCTGCCACATGCATGGGCATCACTGCAGGGCCTGGGAAATGCAGACTGATTCTGTAGGTCTGGGGTGGAATCTGAAATTCCAGGTTCCTAGTAAGTTCTCTGGTGATGCCTTGCTGACAGTCCACCAACTGTTGGACAATGGCAGACCCACCTCCTTTAGGCTCACTGGCGATCTTGACCTACATATGTAGATTCCTAAGTCTTGGGCCACATCTATAGAATCAGACTGTCTGGGATCAGGGCCGCAGACCCTGCATGATGAACACAGTTGAATTCAGCTCAGTCGTGTCCGACTGTTTGCGACCCCATGAACCGCAGCACGCCAGACCTCCCTGTCCATCACCATCTCCCGGAGTTCACTCAGACTCATGTTCATCGAGTCCGTGATGCCATCCAGCCATCTCATCATCGGTCGTCCCCTTCTCCTCCTGCCCCCAATCCCTCCTAGCATCAGAGTCTTTTCCAATGAGTCAACTCTTCGCATGAGGTGGCCAAAGTACTGGAGCTTCAGCTTTAGCATCATTCCTTCCAAAGAAATCCCAGGGCTGATCTCCTTCAAAATGGACTGGTTGGATCTCCTTGCAGTCCAAGGGACTCTCAAGAGTCTTCTCTAACACCACAGTTCAAAAGCATCAATTCTTCGGCGCTCAGCCTTCTTCACAGTCCAACTCTCACATCCATACATGACCACAGGAAAAACCATGGCCTTGACTAGATGGACCTTAGTCGGCAAAGTAATGTCTCTGCTTTTGAATATGCTATCTAGGTTGGTCATAACTTTTGTTCCAAGGAGTAAGTATCTTTTAATTTCACGGCTGCAATCACCATTTGCAGTGATTTTGGAGTCCAAAAAAATAAAGTCTGACACTGTTTCCACTGTTTCCCCATCTATTTGCCATGAAGTGATGGGACAAGATGCCATGATCTTCGTTTTCTGAATGTTGAGCTTTAAGCCAACTTTTTCGCTTCCCTCTTTCACTTTCATCAAGAGGCTTTTTAGTTCCTCTTCACTTTCTGCCATAAGGGTGGTGTCATCTGCATATCTGAGGTTATTGATATTTCTCCCAGCAATCTTGATTCCAGCTTGTGTTTCTTCCAGTCCAGCGTTTCTCATGATGTACTCTGCATATAAGTTAAATAAGCAGGGTGACAATATACAGCCTTGACGAACTCCTTTTCCTATTTGGAACCAGTCTGTTGTTCCATGTCCAGTTCTAACTGTTGCTTCCTGACCTGCATACAGATTTCTCAAGAGGCAGGTCAGGTGATCTGTATTCCCATCTCTTTCAGAATTTTCCACAGTTTATTGTGATCCACACAGTCAAAGGCTTTGGCAGAAATAGATGTTTTTCTGGAACTCTCTTGCTTTATCGATGATCCAGCAGATGTTGGCAATTTGATCTCTGGTTCCTCTGCCTTTTCTAAAACCAGCTTGAACATCAGGGAGTTCATGGTTCATGTACTGCTGAAGCCTGGCTTGGAGAATTTTGAGCATTACTTCACTCAAACACATGATGAACACATTTGCTGGTTATTCTGATGTGTCCTAGAACCTGATGAGTTCTGATCTGTTGATCCAGATGTTGAAGGTTCTAGGCTCCTGTACGAGGAGGAGACCTCTTTCTTGGTATCTACACATCACTTCAGAGCAGTGCCCCAGTGGACGGTTTCCATGCCAGGAGGTCAGTCTTTGCCCACACTTTACGTTGGGGCTGACTTCTGAAAACCTCAGTTCTTTAAGCTAGTCTTTCACAAACTTCAGCGAGAGCATCCTTTGCTCTCAGGTCTGAAGTATATTTGTATAAGATAGTGAGACATTTGTGAAGATGGACAGTGAGAATTGAGGCATGAGCTCATGCATGATTCTGTACCCAGCCGTTGACCTTTCTGCAGAGACGCCTGAGAAGTGAGTAACACCAGCGGGGAGTGACAAGGGCCTGGAGACACATGGTTTTTCTCCCTCAGGGACTGATGAGCAGAGCTGGGTCTGGGAGGTCAGTGCTGCTAGGTCTTATCTGGCTTTTGGATCTCTTTGCCTGCCCTTATGCGGGGGCCAAGAGCCCCATCCCCAACTGAGGGCCACGTCCTAAGGGTCGGTCCTGGCCTGAGGCAAAGATGGATGGAGCCTGACTGTGGGGCATGGATTCAGCCATCAGGCCTGACTGACCACGTAACCTATCTTCATGGTCTCCAGGGCAGGTATAAATGCATTATTTTTTTCCCCCAGCCTTCTTAAGGTGTCATTGACAAATAAAATTGTAATATATTTAAAATGTATAATATGATGATTTGATAGATGTATGCACTGTGAAAGGATTTCTTCCATCGACTTAGTAATCTGTCACCCCACGTATTTACCTTCTTTGTGTGAATCCTCTTAAGTTCTACTCTCTTTGCCGATGTCAGTTGTATAATACAATATTGCAACTAGACTCACCTTGTTGAGATCCTCAGACCTATACCTGAAAGTTTATACGCTTTTACCAACCTCTCCCTATTTTTCCCAATTCCCCAACTCCTGCAACCACCATTCTACTCTTTTTCTATAAATTCAGCTTTTTAATTTTTTCTTTTAGTTTCCACATATGAGTTCACATCATATTTGTTTTTCTCCATCTAGCTTCTTTCTCATAAGCCTGGTGCCCTCCCAGGAGAGAGAGAAAAGGGTGGGGCATTCTTGTCCCTGCCTTCCTCTTCCTTTCCCCCTTTTCCTTCCAATGAGCATATCCTGAGGATCCGCTGGGTTCTGGAGGACACACGTTCCCAGGCATCGAGGGGGATACTGGACTTGGTGACTGCTCAGTGTTCTCATGATTCTTGAGTGTATAGGATCCTTCATACTGTGTGTGGGGGGGCAGGGACAAGGCATTTCACCTACCGAGTGGCTGGAGGCAGGGCAGGGGCAGAGCAGACCATGTAGGTGGAAAATAGGAGAAGTTCCAGGAAGAAAGTGGACTTATTTGACGAGACCAGTTAAGGAAGGGCCTAGGCAAAAGGGTAGCAGAGTTAAGGAGTTGTTTTTGTTTTGTTTTTTCACTTGATGTGTCTTCATTGTTCTGCAGCAGCTTTGGTGTAAGGGGACTCTTGAGCTCTTCTTGCCAGCGGTGAACCTTTGGTGTTCACGAGTCATGTAGAGAACACAGCTGCCTGGCTTTGGAGACCTTAGGGGAGTTTATTGACTTTGATGGGTTTCTGGACCCAGGGGAGTTGGGGCTCAGTCATCTCCACCTAGCTCTTTGGTGGATGTGTGCACAAGATAAATAGGAGGAGAGAGCCTCCTTCCAGTGCATTCTGTTCAGTCCTCCCTTTTCACCACCCTAGCCACCCACATTGGAAAGATTGTTAGCATTAGAATGCAGAAAAAGAAATGCTTCTGGGGCATTGTCCTAGGAAATTGCTCACTCTTTTTATGAGCTAAAACTACAGTGTCCATGAGCTCCTGAGGGTTTAGACAAATCAGATTCCCTGTCTCCGACAGGACACTGGCTTGGCTGCTCAACTCAGACCATAAAGCAGTAATTCAGATGAGTCTCAAAATTGGGCAGGCCCTGCGTATCAACAGGGACAAAAGGGAAGGCAAAATATTGTAAAAGGGGTAGGTTCTCACCACATGACTGTTTAAAAGGCCTGGAAGTGCAGAGGCGGGAGAAACACAGGGGAGATGTATTAACTAGGGCATTGTTGACTCACGGCCATCCAACTGCAGCAGAAGTCCAGATTCAGCCCCATGAGTGCCTGAAGCCACCTGCCTTGAACCTCATGGGTGTTGCAAAGCTCAGAACTGCTTATGCGCCCTTGGGTCTCCTCAGTTTTCTTTCAGCTTTTTTTATATTCCAGTCCCTTCTATTTGATTTGTTTGTACACGTATTTTACAATGAGACAAAGAAAAAGGGAGGATATGGTGGTCTTGTGGCAGCTGTTAAGTCTGCAGTTCCTCAGGGAGCCCTGGGTTGAAAAGAACTGGATATCCACAGAGGAAGAGAGTCTAGTTTGAAAGGTGGGAAGAAAGTGATTACTCACTGTTGGTTCCAGTTCCCTCTCTCCTTAGTGTACTGGGAAACTCATCTAGGGAGACAAAGCAGAAATGCCATTCTTGTCCATCTATTGAGTGAAGGTTTGAAATCTAATGTTTATCTCAGTTGCCAGGTTCTACCTCTCAGTGTATTCCACCCGTGTTCTCATTCATTTCAGAAGCTCATGCGTTTCTCATCTGGCATGAGCTCTGAAAATATAGATCATGTCACGCCTCTGCTTAAAATCCTCTAAGAGCGCCTGTTGCACGTAGGATGGCATTCAAACTCTGACTGTGGCCTGAGAGGCCAGCCTGATCAAACCCTGCTTCCCTCTCAAAACTCGCCCCCTCTCCTCCCTGCCAGGCACAGTGCTCCAGTTGCGCTGGCTTCACTTCTTTCCTTGGAACTCGTCCCGGTTTTTCTGCTGGTTTGCATTTGTCATTTTTCTCTTTCTGGAATGTTCTTTCCACTCTCTTGGCTGACCAATGCTCCTCATTGTGGTCTCAGTTCAAATATTTTTCAGGCCAGTCTAAAGGATCCTCTCCCTCCCCACTTCCTCCTGTTACTGCCTCTCATTGCTAAGCAGTAAGCTCCATGGCAGTACAAATTTCTCCAGCACCCCATGCTGTCCATGGCAGGCAGTCAGTTCTCAATAAACAGTTGGTGGTAAATGAATAACTGAGTGAAGGGATGCTCTGTCCTCCAGCTCTGCCTTGGGACTTTCTAGATTTGGAACATACAGGACATTTATTATCTCTTAAGTCTTAAACGTTTGCCAAAGTACCTGGAACTGTGTACCATTTTATTTTTTCACATAAAGAAGTTAAGTCTTAAAGAGGTTATTCAATCTGCCCACAATTGCATCAGTAATCTTGGAATAGCCAGGAATGGTGATAGGTTGGAACTGACTATAGACCTCCTTGCTCTTTGTCCATCTACTATTTGGTGTTGCTTAGGGGGTAGCCAGGAATGCTGGCTATCCAGCGGGTCATAAGTCATTTTAGCAGAAAAGATGAATAGCAAAGTGGGAAATATATGTGGGACCACACAGCATGGGTGTCCAAGCCTGGCTCTGTGCTTTTCTGTGTGACCTGCCAAATGTCTTAACCCTCCTGTGCCTTGGTTCTTCCATCTGTACAATGGACATAATTGTATCTTCCTTACAGAGTTGTCATGAAATTTAAATGAAAGAGAATGTATGAAAGCCCTTTGAACAAGTGTCTGGCAGAGCTCGGCGTTGTATAGTCTAGTTACCGCTCTTATCATCTTGCAGCTCACGTGCACATGGCTGAATTCCCCTTGGGATCTTTAAGGACATGAAATATCATGTAGGGCTCTGGAAACTGCTCCCCCATGTCTGTCTGTCTGTCTCTCTGTCTCAAGACTTACAGGAACTTTTAGGGGAGTTTCTCTGCTGCGTATGGCTTTGGAGGCAGTGGTAACGGGCAGCCTATTGTTCGGCAAAGGAACATAAACTTTAAAAGCAGAGAAGGAAATGGATGTGTTAGCAACACAGAGTCATGGGAAAAGCCATCCACTAAATTACATTTCTGCACAAGAAAAGAACTGCCTGCAAAGTGGGAATGAACGACATCGGGGTGGCAAAAACATCAAGAAGTAGAGCCGGTAGCAAGTCATGGAGCCCTGTATTATTTCTAGCATCACGAAAAGTGGGGTTTTATTATTCTTTCCCTAAATGGTCTCCATTCATTTTTCATTGTTGTTCTTTTTATTCACAACCAGTGCAACTGATGCTCTCTGTCTGTCCTTGTGATCTACCTGGCACAGGCCTTACCCCAGCAGCTTGTCTGGAGGCTGGGAATCTGTAGCTACAGGAAAGGGGGGTCCTGAGGGGTCCTTGGGAATCATTGCACCTAAACATGCTCATTTTCAGATGAGAAAGCTAAAGCCATGATGGAAAGGGCATTTATTTATTCGTTAACTCGAGCAGTGATAATTTGAGTTTCCAAGGCCCCATGGTACATGCTGGAGAAAGTTGAGAAGTTCTCTAGTTCTGAGCAGAGCACCCATAATGAACTCTTATCATAGACTATGTGAGGAGGATAACACCGAGGGCTCAGGCCTGAGAACTGCAAGTCTTATATATTCAAGTCTAAACCACCACTTCTCATCTGAACTGGTGTAGTTGCCTGGGCTTCATTTCCTCATCTGTAAAATGGGGAAGTTGGTGTCTGCCATGTGAATTGCACTAGGATTTTATGAGTATCCAGATAATCATAATGCTTGCTTGATGACTTATGAGGCAAGTTGTAGAAGATGCTTTTATTGCTGGTAGGGTTAGCATTTGCAAACAGGGAATTGAAGCCACTGGAATAATGTCATAGGAAAATGAGAGGGGCTATTGTAAAGGGTCGCTTCCCTGGTGGCTCAGTGGTAAAGAATCTGCCTGCCGTGCAGGAGATGCAGGTTCAATTCCTGGGTCGGGAAGATCTCCTGGAGGAGGGCATGGCAACCCACTTCAGTGTTCTTGCCTGGAGAATCCCATGGACAGAGGAGCCTGACAGGTTCCATAGTGCAGGACATGACTGAAGCAAGTTAGCACATTGTAGAGGGTGGAGCCTGGCTTGGAGAATTTTGAGCACTACTTTACTAGCATGTGAGATGAGTGCAATTGTACGGTAGTTTGAGCATTCTTTGGCATTGCCTTTCTTTGGGATTGGAATGAAAACTGACCTTTTCCAATCCTGTGGCCACTGCTGAGTTTTCCAAATTTGCTGACATATTGATTGCAGCACTTTCACAGCATCATCTTTCAGGAGGGCAGTCCACATGTTGGGGGATGGGCAGGGTTCAGCCAGAGGTGGCCCCGAAGCCTTCATTCCACGGGGCAGTCCTTTGTGCTCTTTGGAATAAACAAGAAATGATTCCTTGATGGGGAGTGGCTCATTCAGCCAGGCAGCAACTCCCACTTCTTTGCCTCTAACTCTATGATACGTGTAAAGATGGAAGATACTGAGAGCTGGCATGGCCATCTGAATGCAGCTCAGAGTTTAGCAGGAAACACCAAATCATAAACTGACAGGGCTCAGGACAGAGGGACCCCAGGCCCATCTTGTTCAAGATGCAGGCAGGAAGATGGTGTTTGTGGGAGGCCATCCTGCTGTGATAGTTTGATGGCATCGGATCAAGGTCCTTCGATTACAGATGTAATTTACTCAGTCAGTCCCGTCCTCATTGTCGTCTTAGATATCGTCTACAACTTTGTAAAATATGCAACCAGTTCTACAGGAAGGGTTTTCAGGGTGAGGTGGTAGGCAGCCCACATTGTCCCAGAATAACGTTCACACTGCCAAGCAGAGCCAGGCAGGTGAGCATCTTCCTGGGGAGTACAGTAGCAAGCCTTCAGTTGCACAGGAAGTTATCCAACTCATGCAATGCACGAGATGCTATAAGCACCATCCTCTCTCCAGGCTTCAGGAAGGCTTAAGACAGGGGGTCATTTTATCCCTGAGGAGGAATAGATGGATTTTACTCATTAGACATGGGTCTATTAAGTTCTTGGGGTTTACAGAATCAGCCATGTGTACATGACGTTTGGGAGGGTGACCTAAGAGGCCTTTGGTGGCTCCACCTAGCTCACTCATGGACTTCAAACCCAGTATATCCAAACTTGGACTTGTTATTTTTTCTTTCTCAAAGAGATGTACCCCTTAGTCAGTCAAAACTTGTCCAAGTCAAACCCTGGAAGTTGCCTTAAATGCTTACCTGCCCTGAAACCGCAGCCTCATCTTCCCCCAGATCTGCCCTTCCTACTTCCTGTGTGTCTGCCTTGTTATTGTCGTTAGTACCCTGCACCTTATACTCCAGGCAGTCTGGTCTCCCTGCTTTCCTCCTGAGAGTCCATCCTCCACCACTGCTAGTAAAATGATCTCTGTAACACATGGCTACACTCTACAAGCTTGGATGGCTCCCACGGCCTGCCAGTATTTTCTTCATTCATTTCTTTGGCAACAGTGGAGCACCCTCTGTGTGGCAGGCGCTGTGATGGGCACTAGAGATACAGAGATGAATGAGACATGATAGAGCCGTCACTGCACTCTCCGCCTGGTAGAGGAGACAGGGTCAAACCACTGGAGGAATTCTGTGTTCTGTGCTGTGGGGCTGGGGACCAGAGGAGACGCGAGAGGGCCTTGTGGTTCATTCTTTTCCCAACTTGCAATTCCTTTCCTACTTTAAAAGACATATCAGGAATTGATTTAGGAAAAAATAAAAAGACTATGAAAATAATGTTTGTGTTATATTGAAAATGCAAAAAAGCAGAGCTGAAATAGAACCTGAAGATGTCCCTCATCTCA
Organism: Ovis aries; assembly: GCF_016772045.2. Classification (NCBI taxonomy): domain Eukaryota; kingdom Metazoa; phylum Chordata; class Mammalia; order Artiodactyla; family Bovidae; genus Ovis; species Ovis aries. The sequence continues at coordinate 71,218,606 of NC_056066.1, read as the reverse complement.
GTCTCTATCTAGTTTCTATTAAAATATTGTGTCTTTCCTAACAAGTTTTCTCCTTCACGCTTATATTTTACAGAACTTAAAATGCCCTTGGGTATACACTATTTTGTACACAGCTCCTTTTACTAACAGATACCACAGCATTTAAAAAACAGCTCTATTGTTCTTTGTTATACAAAGAATGCATAGCTATTTCAAACCCCATACCTGGAGATACCTTTTACTAACACCTGTGTGTGTGTTCTTTCAGAATGTTATTTTCATGTACACACTTAGGAATAAATATAAATATAGGTATAGACAGATGTGATCTTTAGCCTACCTTTTCAACTTAATGCATTGTAGCTCTCTGTTTTATTTAAATATATTTGATCACTTGTGCTCTTTTTTAAAACATATATATGATATCCCATGTAGATATAAAATAAATCCTATAACTAATCTCCTCTTTATGGATATTTAGGTTGCTCCTGTATTTTCATGATTTCAGACAGCAGATTGATGAAAACACTTGTGTAAATATATGTAGTCAGTTTATTTCCTTGGAATAAAATTCTATAAGTGAAATTACCGTGAAAAATACTGTGGACAATTTACATTTGGGTCCATACATGTGGTTGGCAGGATTATCAGATGGTCTCTGACCTGTCGTCGTATAATCACCTCCCCTTGAGTGTAGGCAAGACTCATGATTGCTTCTAACCTGCAGATTGTGGCAAAGGTGATGAAACCTTTTCTCTTTCCCTGGGGTCTCTTCCAGGTACTGCATGGGGATGGGGTGGGAGTGAGGACTCAAGCCTCTAAGCTCATCCCCAGAGTTCTGGCCACAAGCACCACTGCTCATCCCACACCTGAACAGGAGAGATTAAAAAGCAAATCCATTTGTGAAGTACAGCACAGTCTTTTCTCTCCAAGTCTAGCATTCATCCACACACTACCGTTTGGCAGGCTTTCCACATCTTGTACCAATACACAAAAGTACTGACATCAGCTTTGATTCTGGTGATTCGTTTTCTTTGCCCAAATTGAAGCACAGTTTCTGCCAGATGGGGTCAGAATAGGAGGAGGGAGGAGGCTGGAATTTAGAAATTCTGGCAGTGGATAAATATTTGATGTCTTAGCCTGAGCTGGACATTCTATACATGAGAGTCAGAACAGACTACTTGAATCCCCAACTCCCGAGGCAGTGCTTTTCTAAAGCAGTCTGGAAAAGGTGAAACAAATAACTTAGCTTTACATGCTACCTACATCTCTCAAGCATAATCTGATTTATCTGTGCGTACATATAGGCATATGTGTACTAGATACAGATGTTAAGAGTTTTTTTAAAGATTGACTCCAGATAGAACAAGCCTGTGTGTGTGTGTGTGTGTGTGTGTGTGTGTGTGTTTTAAAGGTTTGTTGCTATGGCAGCATGTTTTCTGTCCCAAGCAATACAAAACAAACATTGTGAAGAATAAATATCGGCTCTAAACTTTCACCCGTAATGGTTAACAATGCCTGTGTTCTGTCTCTATGAACCAATTTTACAGAAAGAAGTGTTTTTCTGTGTCTCAAGTCTGTTTCTTGGAATGGGTCTCAGTGGTGCAGAATCTGAATCGAGAGTGGCAAGTGAGATTTGCATGTAGGCAGTGTCTCCAGCCCACAATCCCAGCAGGGTTCTTTCTCATCCTCCTCATTCTTAATCCCCTTTGGCAAGAGCTACCTTGTGTCTTTCATCCCCTCCCTTAACATTGGTCTCCCAATACTCCTGTTTTAACTGCTTTGGCTATTTCTGTGTTGGCTTGTTCTCTGGGACTCCTCCCCTGCTCTGTTCAACTTCTGTTTCTCTGTTACGGATGGCAGTTTCATTAATTTTCAAGACCTCAACCAGTTGACTCCACAGATGACTCCTAAATCCATGTTTTCAGCCTCCACCTCTCCCTGAGCTATAGACCTGCCAGCCAATGAGATGAAAACACATTTATTAGACTCAGTTCATTTCTTCCCAAGGTGAAAAAGTCAAAGTGATATTTGACTTATTCCCCCCCTTCCCACCCCCATAGGTTAGGAAGCAACCTTAAACATGTCACTTCTTTGTACTGCTGAGGAGGGTACTGGGTCCTTCATGTGACCAGAGGTGCCACTGTGTGCAGTAGAGTTGCCATCTTTGTGCTTGTCAGAATCTCTATTCTCATTGTTAACTTGATGGGATTCTGAGCAGTGACTTTCCACTCCTCTGCGAGAGTTTATGGTTTCAGCAAATGTGGAAAGAGCAAAGTTCTCACCCTCCTCCAAATCTAGTTTTCATAGTTTAGGTAAACAAGCTCCCTGCTCTGCCTCAATGACAATAAGTGAGCTACATGACCTCACACTTGTGTGACCCAGAGTGTAGTACAGCACCTAGTACAACCATTAAGCCAGAGCAGGACCGTGTATCAGACAGTGACCTGGAAGGTGGACAGGCAGGCTTCCTTGGGGAGGCTGGTGTCTGAATGAGGAGCACCACCTCCCTTGCTGGTACTCTGAGTAGAGTTGCAGGCCTGGAGGCTGTCAGAGCCTGGTGGCCCCTAGGTGAAGGAGGTGTGCAGGACATTTCTGCCTCCAGCTAGGTAGGCAACCTGATAGAATCTCGCTCCCCCAGTGATTCTGAGATTCCATGATTGTGCCAGTGCCTTTGCAGAGATCTGAGCCACACAACGCCTGGATCACGAGTTAGATGCTGCAGTTCAGTTTTTGTCTCCACCGTGCCATGCATTCACTGCCCTGTTACTTAACTGAAGACTCCCCAGCTCTTTGCTTTGATCCATCAGTAACCTAATTGACCCTGTACTATTCCAATGGCTGAATTTTTCCCATACAGGAAATTCAACAACCATTTCACTACACTGGAAATGGAGGAAACTTTTGAGGTCATCCTCAATGTCATATTCATTCCCAAAGATACAGAAATCTCCTAGAAGCTACCTTTCAAATCCTTGATTTAATGTGGCAGGGACTGAAGGCATGGTTAGGCGGAGTCCTTAGAGGCTGCATGATGGAACCAGGAGCCGAGGATGACTGGCAGGCACCCCACATGCAAGCTTTGTTCGTTCCACATGAAGGGTAAATTGCAAGGGAATGAACGGATGGGACCTTCAGAGTGGACAGCATTACGTCTTCTGAGCATGACTCACCCCCACAGCTTTCTTTCTCCACTTTGCTCTAAAAATACTTGATCCACCTAATGCCTCCCCCCACCGCAGTTTTGCTGCTTTAAAGGAGGAGTGAGACATGGAAGCCTGGGTTCCTTGTCTCTCAGCCTGGAATCCAGGGGGTGGCCTGTGACGGAGCATCCTGAGGAGCAGCCCAGTGAGCCGTAGGGTTTGCTTCTGGACTCTCTGATATTCCATCGTTCAGTTAGGATGTTGATACAGCAATCACTAGTGAGGCTTTAATTATCGAGGTGTAAATCTTGAGGTTCTACAATGTATTTTTAGGGCTCCCCCAGTGGCTCAGTGCCCTGGAGGAGGAAATGACAACCCATTCTACTATTTTTGGCTGGATAATTCCATGGATAGAAGAGCTTGGGGGGCTGTAGTCCACGGAGTCACAGAGAGTCGGACATGACTTAGCAACTAAACAACATGTGTTTTTAAAGGTGGGAAGGCTTTCGCGTAGTTTTTGCCCTATCTAATCTTGCTAGTTTTTTCCCCTAAATTCTTTAGAATGAATCAAAACTCTGTTTCCTTCATCTAATTGACACTGATTAATTCTCAAGACTCAGTTTTAAAAAGTTCTCCTCTGGGGAGGCTTCCCAGCCCTGATTTGTTCCCAAAGTGCCCCACGTGCTCCTCTTCACCTTCTCATATGTGTAGGCCTGTGATTGGCCTCTTTTCTGTCCCCTCCATGGACTGTTCTCTCCTTGAGGGTGGCACACGGTCAACTTCACTACTGCATTTTTTAGCAGAGAGCAGAATGCCTGGCATATAGTAGGTATTTGCTTCAGTATCTGTTGCTGCATAATAAACCACCTGCAACTTAAGGGCATAGGACAGTGATGCTTTATTTTTTATCCTGTCTTGTTGTTTTGGTGAACTGTGATCGGGCTCAGCTAGGTGGCTGGATTTTGAGTTTCTTCCTCATTTTAGGGTCCCTCATGTGATTGCGCCAGACAGTGGCTGGAGCTGGAACCATTGTCTAGGGCTACTTCATTCACCAGTCTCATGATACTTGCTGACTGCCCACAGAATTGGCTGGAACACCTGCCTACAGCCTGTTCTTGTGGCTTGGGCTTCCTCACAGCATGGTGACTGAGCTCCAAGAGCAAGAGAGCCTAGTAGAACCTGTATCACCTCTTATGACTTAGCTTCAGAAGCCACATCAAAGTCCATCATACTTTATTGATTGATATAAGCCTGAAAATCCACCCATTTTCAAGAAGAGGGGACACAAATTCTACCTCTTGATAGGAAGTGGCAAAGTAATGTCTGTCTTTGGAAAATGTAAGCTAAACTTGTGCTCAAGAGACCTTTGTCAAATACTTGGAATTTCATCATTCAAGATCACTGGGATGGTTCCATTCCACATCCAGACTTGAACCAGCACTTCCAACCAACTGACAGAAGAGCTGGTGCCTGAGCTGAGTGAATGTGCTCCTTGCCCACCCCAGGTTGGCTGTGCAGTCCAACTGCTGGGCTCCTGGAAAGGGTTTCCCATCTGGGGAGCAGTCTTAGGAGCTGTTTGTGGATGTCTGGAGTCGTGTCAGTAAAGCTTGAGTTCCTGATCATAAACTTCCTCTCTTTCATTCAAAGTACAGGGTTATTAGAGTTTGTTTTTCCATCTCTACTTTCGAAAGTAAGTGCTTTGAAGATGATGGGTGTAGGAGAAATGACACATTAAACATTTCTGCTGAAACGTGGGGTTTCTGCTCAAATGGAAGGTGCTGTGTTTCTGACTGGCACACAAATTGAAGTACTTGCGTTTTGAACGATCAAGTTTATCATCTTTGCTCTCAGATGCGCCTCTCACTCAGAGGAAACTGAATGGGTTTGAGGACTGACCCCTTTGATTCTGTCATGTAAGGATGACCTGGGCAACACATGAGAGATGCAAGTGATTAAATGAGAAAGCTCCCCACTCGCAGTGCGGAGCCTGCTGGGTCCTAACCAGTCTGGAGGACCCTGAAATGCCTGGTATGGGGGTAGGGTGGCAGCAGTTGTCCCTGCTGCTTGTGTTTCAATAACAGCATTTAACTGGTACAAGCTTCTGCCCTGAAGGTGATTCTTTTGGAAGAAGAGCACCTGCATTCAGCTGAGACCACATTTAATGAAAGTGGCAATTATCTGAGAATGTTGGTTCTGGATCTAGGCATTCTAGACTCAGATTCTAGATCGGCAGTGTGCTAGGCCTGGAGTGTGTCGCTTCACTTCTCAGTGTCTCTTTTGTTCCGTCTCAGTACTAGGGACAGGAGCAGTACCTACTTCTAGACGTTGTTGTGAGGACTGAAGTGAGCGTCTGACTCATCATAAGCACTTAGTAAATGCTGGCTGTCATCTTCAGTGGTGTTGCTGTTTTCATTGTCATTGTCACTCAAAACCTGCTCTTCCTAGACCTCTAGACCAAACCGTATATGCAATTTCAAATTTTCTTGTAGCCACATTAAAAGAAAGAAAAATGAAATGAGTTTCATTAATGGATTTTACTTAGCCCAATATATCCAAACTGTTATCATTTATTTCCATGTTTAATCAGTCACTTTAATGATTGATATAGTTTACATTCTTTTTTTCATGCAAGTCTTTGGTCTTTGACATATGGTATATTTCTTACAGCACATCTCAATTTGGACTGGCTGTAGTTCAAGGGCTCAGTAGCCCTTTGTGACCTATGACCCCATTGCATAGCACAGGCCCGAGAAGCTACACTGTAAATTCACCTGCAGCTGACAAGAAGGTCAAAGAGACGAATTTTTATTGAGTATCTACCATGTGTCAGGCACTTTACATGTCCCGTATAATTTAATCCTTGCAACCATCCTTGCCAGTAAGTGTTTTGCCCCCATCTCATTAAGCCAAAGAACCCTAGCTAGACAGAGCCTGAATTTGAAATAAGATCTATGAAACTGAGGCTCCTTCCCATGGCAAAGCAGTAACTAGAGACTCGGTTTTAATGGTCGTGGGGCACGAACACTGTCCAGAGTTGAGGCAGGGCTTATACATAGCCCTGGACACATGCACCTCAAGCCTCCTTTGTGACCCTGTTTGAGGAGCACTGGCTGGGCTCGGTCACGGCCAGGCCACAGGCTGAGTCATTGTTCAGGGTAAATCTTGGGCTTGGGGCTGAGTCGTGGTTCTGAGTGAGATTGGGATCTGGGACCAGTCTGTGCAGGGGTCCGAGTTGAGTCTGTGTCCAGAGTCAGAACTGAGTCCATGATCAGGTCAAAGTTTGACTTGAGGCTGAGGTCAGGGATCTGCTTTGAATCAAGGTCTAAACTCATCTTGTGTCCAAGGAGCAGAGTGATGTGTGCAGCAGGCTCACAAGGGTTCCCACCCTGAAGGGTAATCTTGTCAGGCAGACCGCATGCTTGCCCAGTGCCTTTGGGAATGCCAGGACTTTCCCTTGTTGTGGGAACAAGTGACCAGGGCCTCCTGGGGAACAATGCAAATGCTTGTTTGGAGGCACAGCTGCAGTGAGGGTGGGGTTTTAATAGAAGTGGTGGGTTCCCTGGGGGATGTTAGGGACACAGCGGCCAGATGCCTCCACCACATCCACCCTGGACAGGACCAGGTTCTGTGAGACTGATTCCAGCAGCTGTGTTGCATGGAGCGGTCACAGTAAGGTGGAAGACAAGAAGGGAGGCGGAGCTACTGGGACTCAACCAGTGTGGCTGGACCGTGGCATGGGTCAGAGTGTTTGGGGAGCCCAGGGCTCAGCATGCCACTTGCTCCTGAGGACTGAACTGAATGAGAGCACCTCCAGCAGGGGCCGGAAGGTTCTTTTTGTTAGAACAAGTCAAGTGCCAAGCAGTGGGCCACAAGGAGTCACCTCTGGCAAAGATTACATAAATGACAGTATAGCCATCCAGTGAAATACTGTTAGCTGTAGGAATAAATAGGGCTTCTCTGGTGGCTCAAACAGTAGAGAATCTGCCTGCAATGGCAGGAGCCCCAGGTTCCATCCCTGGGTCAGGAAGATCCCCTGAAGAAGGGAATGACAACCCACACCAGTATCCTTGCCTGGAGAATTCCAGGGACAGAAAAGCCTGGCAGGCTACAGTCTATGGGGTTGCAAAGAGCTGGACACGACTGAATGATTAACACACTGAAATAAATGAACAATTTTCAAATAAATCATTGGGAGAAAAGCAAGTTGGGGACAGGATGTCTACTAGGCTCTGTTTTGTGTAAGAAAATGTGGACAAAAAAATATAAACATGAATGTCAAAGGAGGTAGGTGACACCAAAAAACGAAGTTACCATTACTTAGAGTTTGTTGAGGAGGTTTGTCTTGTCTCCGCAAGGAGCTGAGCGGAGGCCAGGGACCAAGCTGTGGGGTCTTGGAGAGCTTCTCGCCACCCTAAGAACTGGTACTTCTTCACTTAGCTTTTCTCCTGCCACCCCTTCTTGAGGTCTGCATCGTCGTCTGAGTGTGGTGGGGACTCGGGGAGGGAGAGTCAGTGGAGGAGGCCCACCTTTGGAGCCAGATGAGTCCTGATGCACTGGAAGCAATTTTCTTATGGTCTCTTCCCCACAGCAGGGTAGAAACGTGTTCTGTGAACCTGACCATAAACTGCTTGCTTTTTAGCTTGAACTGAAATCAAAATGACTTTGCGAGAAACCAAAAACAGTAAAAAGTGAAAAAGCTGAACATCCATACACTGTTGGTATTTCCTCTGGGGTAAAAGAGATTCCTGCATGTGGCTTGGTCATCAGAAGTCTGATGCAAACTGTTTCCAAAAATTGTTGTGCATATAAAATTCAGTTTAGGGCACTTCTGTTTTAATTTGACAAGTAACATGTTACGTGAGGCCAGCATCAACTGTGTATTTAATCGGGATTTGTATGAAATGACGGGTAATCTTTTTATGTGTCTTCTTTATATTTCTGTATTATAAATTTGGACTTCCCAGGTGGTGCTAGTGGCAAAGAGTCTGCCTGCCAATGCGGGAGACATAAGAGAGAAGTGGGTTGGGAAGATCCCCTGGAGGAGGGCATGGCAACCCACTCCAGTATTCTTGCCTGGAGAATCCCATGGACAGAGGACCCTGGAGGGCCACAGTCCATGGGGTTACAAAGAATTGGACACAACTGGGTGTCTGAGCATAAACAATTACACATTTGCTTCACTGCACCCACCACAAAATTATTCAACAACTTAAAGACAGTGCCGTTAGCCTGAACATGGCAAGCACTATATTTGTATGTGTACATGTATGTTTTGTGTGTGCACATTACATATGTAATATTAAAGGTATAATTTTAATTTAGTGGCAGAGGCATAAATTATTCAGTAAACTGTATTGGAGCCTTTGGCCACAATTTGAGGGAAAATAATTATATCCTCACCTCATACCAAACTAAAAAATCTCATGGATTACCATTATTAAATACTAATCACAAATGTTAAAACTAAAATCATTTTTTACCATGATTTTTACAATGCAATTATAATTTAAAATTTCAATTTATGATCACAAAATTGTAATTTACAATTGTAGTTTTTACACTGTATAAATAAATATACATATATAAAATCTTATAAGAAATTATTTATTTCTTACAGTGCCTTGCCTTGGGTTCTTCATGTGTATAATGCAATATTAGTAGTGTCTGTCTCATAGCATTGCTGTGAAGATTAAATGAGTTATATATATAAAGTCTTTAGAAAAGTGCATGGCATGTGATAAGTACCAAATAAGAGGTAACTGTTATGACTGTTTCTAAACACGATATCAAATAGAGGCACTGAAAACAATAAATGTGACTACACGAAAATTTTAGCTTCTGAATGTCAAGAAATAGCATACACCAAATAGGATGCAAGTGACAGCTTCAAATTCAACCTGGATAACAGAAAAAGGGTAAATATTCTGTATGTGTAGTTACTTCATGTCAGTAAGAGAAAAGAGACTTCACAAATGAAACATAAACCAAAGACTCAGTAGGCCAATCATAAGAGAAGAAGTTCAGATTAATTCATTCTTTCAACAAATATTTGCTGCACGCCTGTAAGACATTGGTTTCTCCAGGAAGCAGGGGTATAGCTGTGAGTTGAGAGAAGCCCTGTGCTCTCGAGGAGCCTAAATTCTAGTGGCCAGTAAACATATGTGCAAAGAGCCTGGCTCTCAAAGTATCAAAGGAATGAAAAGCTGAATGAAGAGTTAACCTTTTTCTTTTTAGGTTCCCAGATAGCAAATATTTTTGAGTGACTTTATCATATACCAGTAGCGATGTGAGGAAATTAGCATTCTTACACCTTCCCACTGCGAGCAGAACCCAGTTGAGTTCAGTCTGTAGGGGATTTTGTCAACAAGTGCTAAAAGATTCTCAAATGTGTGATTCCTGCAACTCAGCAATTAACTTATGGGAAGTTATTTTGAGTGATAATCAGAAATGCATAGAAAAAGTTCTACCCAGTAGCACGTTTCATTGATTGATTCATTCATTTACAAATATGTATTGATCAACACTACATGCAGGGCACTGTTCGGAGTCTTAGGGATGCAATCATGATAAAAGCAGAAGTTCCTGTTCTCAGGGAGTTAATACTGCAGTGTGTGCATTTTATTTTATTTTATTTTATTTTGATAGGAAGGAGACGTGGGGTGGCTGGACAGCAAACATAGACACACACGCACGTAAAGAACCACGTTTGAATATAGCTGTAGCTGTGTCTGTCTATCTGTGTCCGATTATGAAAGTACTATGAAGAAAAGTAAAGCAGAATAAGAAAGGGAGGGGTGTCTCCCAGTTCCCCAAGGATGATGAGATGGAGGGGGACAAATTCCTGTTTAAATAAGGTATTAGAGCAGACCTCTCTGATTAACTGATTTTTGTGCAAAGACCTATGTACAGCAATGGACCATACCATACTCACATCTAGTGGTGAGGAAGAGGGGGGTTTTCTCAAAGAGGACAGTGAGTGCAAAAGCCCTGAGGTAGAAGTAGCATTTTTAAAACATTTATATACTCTTGGCTGCATCGGGTCTTAGTTGCGACAGGTGGGGTCTTTCATTGTTTGGTGCAGGCTCCCCTCATTGTAGCACATCGGCCCCTGAGCATGCTGGGCTTCAGAAGTTGCAATGCGTGGGCCTCGTTGCCCTGGGGCAGTGAGTTCCCTGACTAGGGATCGAATCCACATCTCCCGCATTGGAGGGCAGATTCTTAACCCATGGATCACCCGGGAAGACCCTGAAGGAACACGTTTGGCGTGTTCAAGGGGGAACAGAGAGGCCAGCGTAGCTGGAGCAGGGTGGACCAGAGGAATGTCAAAGATTAGATCAGAGAGGAGCAGACAGCAAGATCTCATAGAGATTTGTGGACCATTGTGAGGACTGAGAGAGCATCTAGAAGACTGACTGATGCTTGAAACAACAGTCGTTTTAGACCTGTCTCATGATGTGGTGCGTCAGGAACGTGGACAGAGCTCAGCTGGGAGAGTCTTCTGTGCCATGTGTCATTGACATAGAGAGGCCACGCGGGAGTTCAGCTGGAGGGGCAGCTGGTCTGTAGGGCCAGGATGGTTCAAGATGCGTTCAGTTGCATTGGCCCCTGGGGAGGGATGATTGGAAGGCACTGCTGGACTGGTCATCAAGAGCACCTACCATGAACTGTCCAGCATGTGGTCTCTGGATAGCCTGACTTCTTAGACAGCATCTTAGTGCTCCTGGAGAATGTTCCCAAGGCAGCAAATGGAAGCTGTCAGTCTTTTAATAGAAATTGGCACAGGGTCACTTTCAGTCCTTTCTTATTATCTTGCAGTCATCAAGCCAGTCTGGATTCAGCAAAAGAGACCCCACCTGTCAATGGCAGGAATAGAATTAGCAGTCACATTTAATGTACCATATAGAATAAGAGAGAAAGGGGTCAAAGTACCCGGCTTATTTCAGTGTTATTTAAAATCGTGACACTGTGGAAATCACCAAAATAGCTAACTGAGAAAAATAGCTAAATATATCTTACATACATTTACACTCACGTAATGGAATGAACGTGCCTGCTCACTCAGTCACGTCCGACTCTTTGCAACACTGTGCAATACTGTAGCATGTCAGGCTCCTCTGTCCATGGGATTTCCCAGGCAAGAATACTGGAGTGGGTTGCCATTTCCTTCTCCAGGGGATCTTCCAGACCCAGGGATCGAACCCGCCTCTGCTGCATTGGCAGGCAGAGTCTTTACCACTGAGCCACCTAGAAAGCCCCATATAACCGAATGTTTGTCAACTAATAAAATTGTGCTCTCAGAGAAAATTGATGGCTAGGGGAAGATAATGCAGGCCGTATATGAAGGAGAGTGCGTGTGTATGTTTCTGTGCCCAGGTACACACTCTGAAAGGTTACCAGGCAGGTGACTGTCAGTGTCCAGCCTGTCGTGTCACCAGCCTCTTTCAGGAGTGATCAAGGGTTCCCAGGCTTCCTTGCATGGCCATTTAGACAGAATTCTCCTGAAAGTGGGCCCCTATTAAAGTCTGCCTAGTGATGGTTAATCAGGGACTATAGGGTTTAGGAGGCAAGCAGGCCATCGCTCAAATAATTCTGAGTAGATCGGATGCCTCTGTCATGCCCCTAATCTCAGTGTGTATTTGATTTTAAAAACACTTTTCCTGAATCTACAGAGACTGCTAAGTCTCTAAGAAAATGTTTCCATTGTCAAGGTCAGGCTCAAGATCATCTGTGTGGACCTGTTCATCAGGGGAAGTTGCCAGTAGTCTCACCATTCATTCATTCATTGGGGTCAACCTTCCCCGATATTTAAAGGTGCTGGAATAAGATAAGGAAAGGGCAGCTGTGTGTGTCCGGCCTGGTGCTGAGCCCCAGGGCTATAGAGGTGAGTGAGATGCGTTCTTTGTCGATGAGGAGCTGGCCGCAGGACCAAATCCATCATCTCTGTTCCTTGCCCTGGCCTAGAACCAGCACTTCATAGTAACCCCGTGAAAACTAGGATGAATGAAATGAAGGAATAATTAGTACCATTTTGGAATGGGTTTGGGAGAGCGGGGAGTCAAATGTGCAGCTCAGATCAGGATTCTGAAAATGACATCTGGAATGTCCCGTGGACTTTCTGTCTGTATATTTAGGTCTTTGAGCAAGTCGTTATTCCTGACTTTGCTGGCAAACTACTAATGGGCAATCACAGACAATTCCAGTTAGCAGAATTTGGGGGGCCTCTGCACATTTTTAAAAGGCAGCCCCTCTTGGTGAACAAATCCCAGAATGCTGTCCCTCCATCTGGACTAAGCCTATCCGTGGGGATCATGGTTCCCAGGCTTATTAGTTTCAGACCCATTCACCCTCTTAACCTGTGGCTTTGTGCATTACACAACCCTAGATGGTAGGCCAGGTGTCTCTGATGCTCCTGGTCATTTCTGTGACCTGCTCTGATCCTATTTCTGCTCAGGTGAACACCGTGGTCCAGCCTGTGATTCTGTCTCTAGCCTTGGGGCTCCATCTGGCTGGCACTGGGTTTGAGGCTCATTCTTTCTTCCACCGTGAGAGTCTCCACTCCAGGCTTTATCTTTGGGACCAGCCTTCCACAGTAAACCTGCAAGAACCCCTCCAGACCCCCCACAAAGGGGACCTCAAACAGGATCATTCTTCCTCCTCTCTTCTCTCTGCAAAACAGACCAGATTCAGATGCCCCTGTGGGGACTGCAGAGAGGGGACTGCAGAGAGAGGGCTGAGCTGACCATCTTCCCGCAAAGCCACTGCTATTATGATCCCCACTTCATGCTCAGCAAGTAACCAGAGTGCTGGATTCACTTGGGAGAATCAAAACCAGGATCCCTGCCCCTTTGTGCTTTCCCTGTACTCTTGTGCATTTATTTCAGTTATTCCTTTAGAGAAGAATTTAAGTTGTTTATTGATTTGAGCTGTCAATTGCCTGGTAAAGTGCCGCCCAGGAGCCCAGATGGCAGTAAGAATTCTACTGCACCTCACAGTACCCATCCCCCCCAACCTCTGTGTTATTTCCAGCTACAGTGGCATTGTCTTAAGTATCTTTGCTTTTAGGTGTCACTTCTTTTTCCATTAAAGGCAATGCAATTTACCCTTCCCAAAAGCTCCTTTTCTAGTCTCATTTCAAGTTTGATTTACTTGTCTATGCAGACTTCTTTCTAAAGGTTACATACTCTGCCCCTCCTATTGAAGACTCGGATGGGAGAGAGATAAAATATGACTTTGTGATTTAGGAGTATATCCTCTTTTGTAGCTTTAGGCCTTTTTCTTCTGCAGTTAGAGGGACCATCCAATTCAGCAAATATTTATTGTGTACCTAGTAGGTATCAGTCACTGTTCTAGGTGGTTGGGACACATTTGAAAACAAAACAGACAAATCCCTGCCTTCATGGTGCTTATATTCTCATGAGTGAGAATAAAAAATGAGTAAATGTCATGCTGTCCTAGAAAGCAGTAGGTGCTTTAAGGAGAAAGGCAGTGAAGTAAGGTAGATTGAGGATGCTTGTGGTAGAAGTGGTTTATAGTTTTAAAGAGATTGGCTAATTTCTAATCTCTGCTTCATTGAAGAGGTGATATATTGACAGACTTGAAGGATCTGAAAATTTAGCCAAATGAATCTCGAAGGGTGGGGGAAAGGGGGAGAATAGAAGACATTCCTGCCTTAGGACAGCTAGTGCAAAGGCCCTGAGGCCAGAGTGTGTTTGCTGTGTTCCAGGAGCAGTGAAGAAGCCAGGGGCCTGGGGCTGAGTGTGTAAGAGAAAGAGTAGGAGGGAAGGAAGGCTGGGAGGAAATAAGAAACTGGGTCTCTTGAGGCCTCAGAGACCATCTTGAGGATTTAGGCTTTTGCACTGCATAACGTGGCGAGCTGTTGGAGGCTTTTGAACAGAAAGGTGAGATGGTTGCTCCCATGTAGACGCATCACTCTGGTTAGGGAGTTAAGAATAGACAGGAGATGTCCACTGCTAACCCAGGATAGAGAAGATGTGACATCTGCCAAGGGAGGGCAGCTGGAAGTGACTGAATTTCAGCCCGATTTTTGAAAATAAGCCCAGAGGTTAGCTGGTGGGGTGGGGGTGGGAGACAGAGGAGGTTTATGCTCGTGATGCTGGGAGGATGAAATTGTTGCTGACCGAGGCGGGGAAGAGTGTAGACTGGTTCATTGGGGGAGACCGGCATTTAAGTTTGAAATATCCCCTGGACATCTATCAGACAGCATAAGAAAGTAGAAAAGACAGCTTTGGAGTCAAATAGGCCTTTAATTGAAGTCACAACTCCACCACTGGTTAGCTCTGAGACTTTTGGAAAATACTAATTAACATTTCTGAGTCTCAGGTTATATGCTCCGAACATGTAGCTCATTCTCTCCGTATATACTGCCCTGGAGATTGAGATGAGGATGAAACAATAGAGTGGTTGTGTTCTGGGAGCAAAGGAAGCAGAGGTGAGTCCTTGCTTCTTATGTTTCCAAAGAGGCCAGGGATGAATTCCAGTTTCAACTCACAGACTCTCCAGGAAGTCACTTCCTCCATCCTGGGCCTCCGTTTCCTCACCTCTGAAATGAAAGTGGCATGAATAACCTTTCAGGGCTGTTTGGACATGAAGGCTGCATGAGTGTGGGGATCTCAGGGTTAGGGGAGCTCTACCTTCCAGCTTGCTAGTGTCCTGCCTCATGTGGGGAATCCACACACATTTACTCACACCTGCATGGCCGTGCACAAGCACACAGGCCAGTGATGCCCTGCCGGTTTTCTCATGATTGGGTGGCTCTCATCTCCCTGGGTTTGCCATTGGCTGCGTCAGGCCCAACTGCTTTTCATTTGAGGCTTGTGGGACCCTGTGCTATTGCTCTCCTGCCTCTCTGGCCCGTAATCTGACAGCTCTGGTCCTTCCTGGTGGCCAGACGAGAAGAGAGAGTAGTCCGGCCAGCCACGTTCGCCCAGTGTAACCACCATCACTGCCAAGGGAATGCACTGCCCACCTGTGTGCAGCAGTTCCGGTAAGAAAGGAGACAGACATCACTGCTTTATGGAGGTGCCAGGGCAGGTCAGGAAAGAAACACCAGGCTTGTGTTACATCCCGTGACCTTAGATTAGCACACTCAACTCTTCCTCCGTGCTCCCTCTGCCCCTCCCTCGGGTCACCTGCACTCCCCCCACCCGCCCGCATGTCCCCCCCTCCCCATGGTCCCTCTCAGCTGCCTCCTTCCCTGCATCCCCTTGGGCTGGTTCATTCACTTCCTCTTGGGAGGTGACCTTGATGGGCACCTGCACCGCCCTTTGTGGGGACCGAATCACTCAAGAGCCAGCTGAGTTCCTTGCAAACCACATCACACTTCTGTGATTCAGTTTTGCGAAGAGCTTGATGTTTCCTGTATGTTCTTTCTGTTATAAGAACCGTTGGCGTTAACTGACCCATCGAGTTGTATTTTTTTAACTGCCTGTGTTGGTCCTCTTTCTTGGTGCTAGCCTGCTTTCCTTTAGACTTTTAAGTCTGCTCATTTCTAAAATACTACTTGACCCGAACATCCTAGTATACTTTATTGGCGGTTTTATTCTTCCTCATTTTACTCCCTAGTGTAGTCCCTGACCGCTCGTTCATCACAGCATTTACCACCCTCCATCAAAATGACCTGTCTTCCCCACCAGACAGTGAGGCAGGAATCGGGTAGCAGCCATCTCTGTGGATAAAGCAGCCAGTTCAGGGGCAGAAACTCTGGGTGGGGAGGCGGGGGGGCACAGGAAACATTTGAGGAGTGAATGGATAGTGAAGGAATTAATACATTTTTAATCATAGAAGAAGATGATCATGAATTCACTTATGCTTCTATCAGGAAAAATGTGTAAACATATTAATGCCTTTGTGTGTCTTCAAACCTCAGTCCATTTTATAAAGCACGGAAAGTTCTGGAAGTCAAGTTACTGTTCTAGACAGGGTCCTCTGGGTTAGAAAACGAGTTCCAGAGCACGCAGGAGAGCATGTTTCCTTGCTGACTAGGAACCCAGGCTACCTTGTTTCCAGGTCCCTGGGGAAGGATGGCCCGCTGGATATTCTCTGATTCCCCTCTATCCTGAGAAAGTTAATTGACTGACTCACTGACACACCAGTCAGCCAGCAGATGCTTCTTGAACACGGGGTTCGGCTTGGGCGCTGTGGTGCAAGGCACTCTGCATGCCCAGAGGAGGTGCCGTGTGAGGCGGGTGAGTCAGAGTGAGGACAGAAAGGGGCACAGTGTGAGAGCGAGCTCTGTGGACCCCCGCCAGGTGGTCTGGGGCAAAAGTCCAGGTGGGAGAAATCGCCTAATGTCCCTGAAGGCACTCCCACCTGCTGGATGACCCAGTGTGAAGGGTGGAGGCAGGTGAATAGACACTGGTTTCTGGAGGGGCTGGTTGGTCCAACTAGAGTGTAGACCTCATTGTGAAGGCAAGGGGAACCCCCTGAAGAATCTTGTTTATTTTTTAATTTATTTGACCACTCTGGGTCTTGGCTGTGGCATGCGAGATCTTTAGTTGCGGCATGTGGGATCTAGTTCCCTGACCAGGGATCAAACCAGGCCCCCTGTGTTGGGAGCGTAGCGTCTTCGCCACGGAACCACCAGGGAAGTCCCCCCGAAGAGTCTTAAGCCAAGAAGGGACGTGATCAGAACTGCATCTTACAGTGGTCTCTCGGCTTCTGGGTGGAGAGACAGGGGGACAGAAGTTACTCAGAGCATCCATGGAGGTGGCATCCAGGGTTGTGGTTATCTCCAGGCCAGAGAGGATTGTGGCCGGACTAGTGAGGTGGGTTAGGGGCCTGCAGAGAAGGGGGAGGATTCGAAAGAGTTTGAGAAGGTGAAATTGACAGGCCTTGGTAATTTGATAGCTGAGGGCTTGGGAAACAATAGTCTCTGGACCAAATCAGACTCCTGCCTGGCTTTGTAACACTTTGTGAAACACATCCACGCTGCAGTGGCAGAGTTGAGCTGCTGAGGAAACCTCATGGGCTGCAAAGCCTCGAACATTTCCTCTCTGGTCCTTAACAGAGAACGAACTCCAGGGTTGGATATAAGATGCTGGAGGAGGGAGGGAGAGGAAGGATTTGAGGGTGACACCTAGGTTTTTAATGTTGGTGCCTGTGGCTGAGATAGAAACTCAGGGAGAAGGAAAAGGGGCTGTCTGAGTCGTTATAGCCAGGCTAGCCTTGCTTCTTAATAGATACTTCAATGGACTCTTCCCAGCCTCCTCCCAAAGAAGATGAGCTCTGTCCTCCTCCCCAGCCTCCTCCCAGAGAAGATGAGCTCTGTCCTCCTCCTCTGTTTAGCTGGAACCTGGTGGAAATTGGTCTGGTTCTTCCAAAACAAGACCTTGGTTCCGCCTGACCACAGGATGACCCGCTGTCCCCATCCACCTTGACCAAAGGAGAGGGCCAGTGTCTACCTTCCTGGGTCTCTCCAGGCACATGGAACCCCCATCTGGGACTGGAACGGGACCAGTCACTTTCCCAGCCCTGGGCCAGGCCCGCCTCCCCCAGCCCACCCCCAGCTGTGTCGCTGAATCCCAGCAGCCCGTACTTCCACTTGAACCTGCACTGGTGCCCCAGGAACCACCCAGTCGGTGATGCTCTCCGTCCTCTCACCCTCCCTCCCTCTGCTCCAGCAGCGGCAACCTGCAGGGACAGGGGCTGTGACAGTCTTTCTCAGAGGCCAGGAAACAATTCCTGCTGTCTCTTGCTAAGCAGGTCACCCCTGGTGGGTGTGTAAATCCACTTTTCTACTTGTCAAAGTGACATTTTCATGATGCCCAAAGTTATTAAGTGGTATCTTTGGGCACCCACTTTTTAAGCAAAGTGGAGTAGGCTGGCAAATGTCAATAGTGATAATGTACAGTTATGTCCCCAATACCCTTTTGATTGAATGCATAGTGGAAATGGTGCAAACTGCAGAGCCCTTTGCAGGGAATTGCCAGTTAAAGAATTTGTTCAGACTTACAGGTGCTTTTGTTTTTTGTGTTTTAACTGTAAACCCTCAGTATCTTAAATAAAATACCAGCCGCCACAGTTCTCTGACGGACCAAGGAATGTCAAAGGCTTAACCTGTGCCTCTCTGCCTGGCTTGGCAGCCCACAGCCCCCCAGCTACAGGCTCAAAGCTTCCCTGGTTTGGGAGCCAAACGGCCCTCAGTCAGAGGGATGGGAGGAGTTTGTGCTGGTCTACTCTGAGACCATCACCCTGCTGGTACTGGGCTCTGGGTTTTTCCTTTGTTTGTTTGCTTTTTGCCCCCACCACCCTAAGCAGAAAGGCCTACCCCGAGTCCAGCATAGGCAGAGGTTTGAATAGAAGTTAAGAAGGAAGCAAGGTCTGGTGAAGTCATTGGCTCATGGCAGAGTCACCTGGTAAATGCCCCCAACTCCACACCTGGGCTATCGGTGAGAATGTCTTCCAGACACTGAGACTGACAGATGCTGGCTATATTCTCACCACGAGACTGTCAAATGCTACCTCTTTTTTTGAGACGCTTCTCTGGGGTCTAGCAGCTTGTGTTCTTTTTCCAGAAAAGCCCTTTCCTTCCAGGGAAGGGTGTTTCATCCAGACCAGCATGGCTAGGGCAGCTGGGGGATTTCCTCCCTCGAGGAGACCCCACCTCCCCCGTAGTGGCCCGGTTGCTTGCCTCATCCAGGGCGGGCTGGGTGTGTGCGTCCAGGATCACTCATCTCATCTTCCCACCCTGCATCCCTGCCGGCCGCTCCTCAGCTGGATGCTGCCCCTGGCTCCCAGTGTGAACATCCTACATTCAGCTCCAGTGCTGCCCAGAGGCCTTCTGACTCCTCCTCCTGGGTGAGTTTCATCCTTCAAGACACACCTTTCGTATGTCCATTTCCTGTTGGGCACCTTGCTCGGTGTGCCTCTAATACCTGGCTGCTCAACTCCCATAGTCTTAATTGTTGATTAAAATAATGCAGTCTTTTTTTTTTTTTTAAACTTTCTGGCCACATTGCTCACTATGTGGGATCTCAGTTCCCTGACTAGGGATCTAACCCCGTGCATTGGAAGCATGAAGTCTTAACCAGTAGACTGCCAGGGAAGTCCTAATGATGCGTTCTTCTGGGGGTCTCTCGAGATCCTTGGCTTGTGGCATCATACCCCAACTTCAAAGCCAGCAGTGTAGCATCTTCCAAACTCATCCTCCTTCTCCCCTCCCTGCCCCCTCCCATATCACCTTCCTCCCTTCCCCCCTCACCCCCACTCCTCCTCTCCCTCCTCATCTCACTCTCTTCCCCTACACGACCCCTCCCTCCTCCATCTTTCACCTATGAAGACCCACCTGATTATACTAGGTCCACCTGGAGAATCCAGGCTAATCTCCCCATCTCGAGAGCCTTAACTTAATTAACATAATCACTTAATTAGCTTTGTCTGCAAAATCCCTTTAACAATGTAAGGTAATATATTCACAGGTTCTGGGGATTAGGACAGGGATATGGATATCTTCCGGGGAGGGGGGGTAGGGGGAGGTGCCTGGGGAGGGGCATTGTTCTTTTAACTACAGTAGTTGTCAGAGCCTTGCTACGATGGTGGAAAGTTAGAAACACCCTGTGTCCCTTAGAAGAAAATAGTTAATGTAATCTTTTCTTCCTCATTGCATATGTCACCATTAAAAATGTTTATGAGAAGCTACTTATAACATGGACCCTGCTGATGCTGTAATATTTGGTAGAAACTTGCAAATTTGAAAAATGACCATGCTGTGTGTGACCTGTTAAAAGTTGAACTGCTGCTGCTGCACAGTTGCTTCAGTCGTGTCTGACTCTGTGCGACCCCATAGACGGCAGCCCACCAGGCTCCCCCGTCCCTGGGATTCTCCAGGCAAGAACACTGAAGTGGGTTGCCACTTCCTTCTCCAATGCATCAAAGTGAAAAGTGAAAGTGAAGTGTCTGACTCTTAGCGACCTCATGGACTGCAGCCTACCAGGCTCCTCCGTCCATGGGATTTTCCAGGCAAGAGTACTGGACGGGCTACATAAATTGTTATATATCTGGTAGTTGAATCATGTGCATTTGTTAGTTTGTAACTTTCTGCATTTCCCTAATTTTTCTATATTGATTTAACAAAATCCATTAGCTTTGCAAACACACACACACACACACACACAAAACAGAAAAAAGAAAGCAGGAAAGCTAGCTAGCTTGCCTGGAGTGGACAGAGATCGGAAGGAATGAGGTGAGGTTCAAAGGACTCTCTAGACACAAAGCAGATGGTTGACTGGATACGCCAATGGGTCCTAATTTCCCATTTACCTGTTGAAGTCAAGGTGTTAAACATCTGTTGCTGTGGAGGGGTGGGGCTGAATAATAGATGAAGGATATCAATTGATTTGCTTCCCTAACTGGAGACAAGGAACTTGCTACCCAAAGCCAGTAGTGTTTCTTGCAGTGTGGTCTGAGATCCTGGGTCGGAGATTCCTGATGACAGACTCTACACCCACTGAACAAACAAAACCTCACTTAGTGGTTCCAAGCAAGGATGGCCGGACAGTACCTACAGATGGACATCTTTAGAACTGCACCATTTATATACATCCAGCCATTTCCATCGATGCTCATTTTTACAAGCAGTTAAATCTACTTATTAGTAACCCCCAAAGTCGCTTGGTTTGTAAGGGAAAAGAAAATGTGTGTTCTTGAACTAAAAGATTAGCTCATTAGTAGAGCTTTCTGAGGATCTGATTCATTATTCTGCTGAAAGTCTTGGCTGCCTTGCCAGTACCAGCACTCAAAAAGGTCTCTTAAAAAAAAAAAAAAAAAAAAAGCACTTTAAAAAAGGTATCAGTGGATATGCTCACTTATAAATAGTGGGAGTCTCCACAGTTTTCTAAAAAGGCATGTTGTTGTACATCCTAAGCCTGTTCTTGGATTAGCTCTCATTTTTGGTAGCTCTTTTTCTTGCATTAAAATATCTACAAAAGTTCCTGTTAGGTTTTCCTTTTGTTCCTGTGGCACTGCTGTACCGCTACCATTTTGATGACTTTGTCCATGTCTGATCTTTAACGTATCACCAAGTTCATTGTCGGAAAGTGAGACAGGGAAGAGTGGATGAGCTGAGGGGTCTTTTGCTTTGTCTGTTCAAGTGAGCTGAAAAGTTTGGGAACCATGGGGATAGGGGACCAACTCAGGTAGTAGGAGATCAGAGTAAGGTGACAAGTAATGTGAATTTCCTTGAAAAAAATTTGGTGACACTTCCTGGAAACATCTAAATGTAGGAGTAAATGGGTTAATAATTATGAACCTCTCACCTTGGTAATTAAGCAATTAAGGCCCATCAGGCAGTGCATTTGTGGGCGATTAGAGCTGGGTTTGGTGGAGTCAGAAACTTGCTGCTGGAGATTAAGTGTTTTTCACCACCTGAGAGATGTATTAATCACCTGGAGCTCCCCTACCTGCTGGATTTGGTTGCTTATTTGGAATGGCATTTACACATTAAAGTGAGGAATATCTGTCCGTGCTGAGAGAGCTCGAGTCAAAGGGAGTTATTCAGCAAGGACAGACAGAGTTTCCAGATGTAATATCCTGACTCAGCATAGCATCTGCTGAAGGGTCACCTCTGTTCTACTTTCTGGAGGTACTGATGGGAGAGATGCCCCAAACAATCATGACATACCCTGGGCATCCTGTCAGATGTAAATGATCCTTCCAAGGGATGAAGGAAGACCACATGGGGTAGGGGTAGCGGGAACACAGCAGTGTTAGAGAAACATAGCTCTGAATTTAAATACTTCTGCGTTTACCCTGAGATGTTAATTAATCTTATAAATCACTCAGTCTTGCTGATCCTCAGTTTCTTCTTCTGCAACATGGGCTTGTGAATTTGCAGTAGTCACCTCTCACTGTGTAAGAAATCAAGCACGAAATAGCAGCAGTGTACAACAGTATCTGTGTAGTTCAGGTGTATGCCGGTCGCAGGATCCCAGCTGAGCTTGTTGACACATCCCCAGGTTGATTGGAGGGTCAGCTGGTCTCAGTGGCTGGGATGGTTCTGGTTTTGGTGCAGTTCTGTTGATCTGCATCTGTGCTCAAGTCTCCCTTTCTTCTCTTGGGACTTGTGAGCTCGTCAAGGCTTGATGCTCACGGTGAAGGCAGAGGTATTGAAGGTGGGTGGGAATAGACAAGACCTCTGAGGCCTAGTATCCAAACTGACACCATCACTTCTGCTTCATGCCATCAGCCAAAGGAAGTCACATGGTCAGGCCCAAAGGCCATGCCATTCCTTCAGTGAAAAGAACTGGAAAGTCACTTGGCCAGAGACCCTGACAGAGGGAAGGTGGTCATTTTTGAACTGACAGCACCAACGACAGCATACTGTTTTTATACAACTGTTACATTTTCTGGAGAGGGGTGTATGCTCTATGGGTGCTGGACATAGAGTTCTGAACAAGACACTTTTGTGCAATTCAGAGCTTAGTGAGCTAGTCGGCTACTAAGCAGATAGTCATGTACATCTGCAAAAATGAATTAATGGCAATTATTATAAATATTACAAAGGGATAGTAAGGAATAGTAAGGCTTGCTAATAGGGACTTCTAATATGGTTCTAAAGTCTTGAGCAGAGTACCCAGTACCTGTGAGGCATTCGGTAAAGCCAGGCTTCTGTGCCCAGCAGTGCGGTGCGTGCATCATATAAAGACTCTGAGCTGAGGTGGGGGTTAACTCTGTGCTCTACCTGTCAGGCTTTGTGTGCCGTTTGGGGGCCTTGAGGCAGCCCTGCAGTAAAGGGTAGTGTCCTTCCTTCCCAGCACAAAACAGCTCCCCAGGTTGATGGTGCACCATTTGTAAAAAACTCATAGTGGGGCAGATCGCCTGGGTCCCACATAAGCCTAAACTGGGATCCAGGGTCTGAATTTTCTGTTGAACTGGTCATCTTGGGCCCCACCTGCCCAGACGCCTTATAGTAGGAGTTAAGAAAGGTTTTGTAATAACCTAAATGGGAAAAGATTTTGAAAAAGGATGGATACTTGTATGGGTATGGCTGAACCGCTTTGCTGTACACTTGGAACTGACACATCATTGTTAATCAACTGTACTCCAATATAAAATAAAATTAAAACAATTAAAAAGCAAACATAGGAAGCCTTGGTATAACCCACCATATGCACCTCCCGCTGCCCCAAATAAAAAAGAAGAAGAAGAGAAAAGGATTAGGAAGGGCTGTGGATAATGGCTTCTGAATCATGTGTCTTGAGATGGGACTTTACATACAAGCCTTGCTCGCTCGGGGCTAAGTGATGGGAGGCCTGCAGAGAACTCATCACCATTTGGCATCGTGGAGATCTCTCTCCCTAGGTGCCCTGGGGGTGGTGGTCATTGGAGAAGAGCAAGTAGAAGTGGGTTGGTGGGTAGGGTGCAAGCTGAGACACCTGATAATCACATGGTCACATAAATCATGAGGTCTTAAAGATGCTGTCATTTTGTAGTTTTCCTGTGACTTTGCTCTTTTCATTTTGTTCAACTATATACTGAACCCCTGTTGTGTACAGGACTTTGATATACACTTTAGACCAAAGATGAACAAGGCAGAGGCTGTCCCTGCCCTCAAGTGGCTTGCAGATTACTGGGAAAGGAGACACTGAACATCTGATTTCATGGTGAATTATTTATTCACAGTAATTGTTACCTTATATATATCAGGCTTAGTTCCTTTATCTTTGAAGTTGCAATAATAATACAGTTACGTCCTAAGGTTGTTGTAAGGGTTGGATAATGCTTTGTGTAAAGTGCTTAGCACAGTAATGCTGAAATAGTATTCTTATTCCCAGGGGACTGCAGGACCTCTCAAGGCCTGTAGGTTTGACAGCTCAGACAGTTCTCTGTGGGTTGGGTGGAGCACCTTTGACTCCAAGCCCCAGTTCAACACCTGGACTTCAGTTTACAGCAATTTGTTTGAGTTCTGGCATTCAGCTTTTATTTGAGGTTCAACCCAGAGGAGCATGGAAAAAATTGGATTTCGTTTTATGACAGTTCTTAGTGGAGACTGGCAATCAATCACATGTCAAGATGCTGTTTTGAAAAGAAACGAGTTATAGGTGGACTTTGCAGACCAAGCCCCACTTAGAAAGTGAGCTGCTGTAAACATATCCCTTTTCCTTTCTGCTCCTCAATTTTCTCACCTGTAAAGCGGAGGATAATAACACCAACCTCAGAGGGTTCTGCTGGGTTTCAATGAAACAATAGGAGTGAAAGCCCCCATCTCACGCTTGCTCGGCACCCAGTAGGCACTCAGTAAATGGAAGCTCCTGGCCTGGAATGTCATTGGGTGTTCGATGGAAAGCATGGAATTGACTATCTAAGCCATTTTGTTGCATCAATACTAATTAAGACAACCACACTAATGAGCCCAAGTACCATGTATCAACGCAGACACTGTAGGCCACCAGAAAAATACATCACAACTGTAAAGCAGGCCTGGTGTTCAATAAATACTTTGCAACAGATTAATCATCCCTACATCTGTGCAGTACTTCAGAGTTAATGAAGCAGGTTCGCTCCGGTTGGCGTAGTAAATGTTCACAACAAATAGGAGAGGTTGACATTAACTCGTTGGACAAATATCTCAGAGCAGCATGAGGAATATTATAGCTGTGAAGGAGACAGGACTTCCCACTCAAAGAAGGCTTCCTGCGTGTTTGAGAACTGGGCAGATCTGTTAGTTGCTTCTCTTGAGAATGACAGAAGAAGAAAGTGTACAATAGGAGGGGCACCTCACCCCCTGGGGATCGCAGAAATCTTCATAGTGGAGAAAATGCCAAATCCGAATCTTACAGTGTGATTAGGAACAGTATAGATGAAGAGGTGTGCCTTAGGTAGGATAGGCTAGACTGCACTAACTTAAAGATCCAAATATAGAATGGCTCCATACATATGAAGGTTTTAAAATTATTTTAATACAGTTTTAATTTTGAAATATTTTAGATTTATAGAAAAATTGCAAAAAAAAAAATGGTATAGACAGTTCTCACCGTCTCTCCACCCAGGTTCCCCTAATGCTTACATCTCGAATTCTCATGCTACGTTTGTCAGAACTAAGAGATTAACATTAGTGGTACTATTAACAAAACACCAGATTTTATACGGATTTCACCAGGTTTTTCCATGAATGCCTTTTCTGTTCCAGGATCCAATCCATGATACCACTTTGCAGTTAGTGAAGTTTACTTTTTGCTCTCTAGGCAGGTAGACAGGACAGACGGTTCTCTGCTCAGTCACTCAGGGACCCAGGTGGACAGAGTCCCTGACCAGGCTTCTTAGGTCGTCCTGGTCATCTCCAGCCAACAAGCGTCCTGGAAGGAAGAGCGTGGAGGTGTGCACGTGCGGGGCTTGAGGGCAGAGCCAGGTCCCGCCTGTCACTCCCACTCTCTTTTCATCGGTGAAAACTTGCCTTGAGGTTTTGTACCTGCTGCTCAATTTTGCTATGAACCTAAAACCAGTTTGAAAAATAAAGTCTATTAAAAAAATAAAAAAGGTCTTAAGGCCACTCATAGCCAAAAAAGAGGGTAGAAAATGTATTCTTTAGCGGAATAGCTACTTCCCAGCCATAGCTGTATCGTTTAGAAGGGGAAAACGAATGTGGTAGAGAGCTGGTTGTCTATGCCAGAAGTCCCCAACCTCCAGGATCTAACACCTGATGACCTGAAGTAGAGCTGGTGTAATAATAATAGACAAAAAGTGAACAATAAATGTAAATGGGCTTGAATCATTCCAAAACCCTACCCCTTACCTGATCCATGGAAAGATTGTCTTCCGTAAAACCTGTCCTGGGTGCCAAAAAGGGCTGGGGACCTGTGCCACAGGTGGATATAGGCGGGTGATTGGAGCAGAAGAAAATGCATTAATAAAAGCTGAAAAAGGGCAAATGCTATTGCCATTTTATAGGCAGGAAGGTTACAGAACTCAACCCAGACAGCACAGCTGTTAAGCAGGGTTGTAGCATTTCAACCGCAGGTCTGCCTTGGTACCCAGAGCAACCTGCGCTCATTCCCCTGATCCAGGAGGCCTTCAGACTAGCAGGCTGATTGGCCAGATGAGCCACGGGGTTACATCTCCATCTCATTTTGCAAGGGCTTTTTATCTGAAGAGTTTGATGTAGGAGAAAGGCTTTTCCCCAGATTCCTTCATTCTCCCTTAAAAGAGCAAGTGTTGAGAGAGAGTAAGAGAGGCACCCTTAGGGTCCGCAAATGCCTGTGCTTTTCCCACCAGGCTCCAGGCTGCATCAGTGCCCAGAGGCTCAGTCACAGCTGGGTATGAGGGGGCGGCAGTGTACCAGAGACACTGTGTCTGCCTGTCGTCTCACGTGTGTCTGTTGGTTCCTGGCTGGAATGTAATTGCTCCCCGGGCTGACAGTGACAAATGGTGGTGTAGCGCATACGCTCCTCTGAGTGATGGGATGGATTGAGCATCTAGACTGACAATACAGGCGCTGTCAGAAAGCTGCAGGGGGTTTGCTTCTCAGCCTGAGGTCTCCCAGGCATGGAAAGAGCACCAGGCAGGTGGGCTCTGAGCTGCTTCAGAGGCTGGTGTCTGTGTCTCACAGGATGTGAGGGGCAGCCTTGGGACAGTCCAGATACCCGTCACACCGTGTTCTGACACAGGAGACCCAGGGCACCAGCTGTAGCTTGATCCATATTGGAGGAATGTGCCTAATTCCTCTGTGACCATCAAAACGGAAATAGATGGATTGGGCTTTTCCTCCCTTATTTAAAAAGTAATACATATCTGTTGGGAGAAATCCAGACAGTCCAGAAAAGTGAAAGCAAAAAGCAAAGTTGACTCCAAGTGCTTCTAGCCAGACCTAACCACTTTGGAATTTTGCTGTTTGTGTTGGGCACAAAGCCAGGCTGCACCCTCTGCTTTCCACTTGTATTAGGGTGGCCATGTGGCTGCATTGTAGCCAGTAGCTCGTAGGGGTGGAAATGAGCTGTGCCACCCTGAGACCTGGCCCTTACAGTGGTTCACACCCACTGTCTTTTCTCCTGATGGCTAGATGCAGAAGACCCAGTGGGGGATTTCAGACTCTGGGGAACAGTGGAGCCACTGATAGAAGGAGCCAGGGCTCTTCAGCAACCAAGTGAAGCAGGGCCTCCTTGCAGACCCATATTTGACTGTGATAGGAGAAAAAAAATGACTAAAAAAGTTTCTGTGTTCAGTCTCTGAGGTTACAGGTATTAACCTATCCTGAATAAAATACCTCCCAAACACTTGCTGTGGGTCGATGTGTGTATATACAGACATACCCACATGTACAATAATGGAGTCATGTATTCAGTTACTTTTTGAAACCTGCTTTGGTGTGAACATCTATCCATAAGATTTATTTACTCAGTCACTTTAAGATCTACATATTATTTCATTATATTTATGTACCATGATTCACGTAACTATTCCCCTATCCCTGGACATTGAGGTTGCTTCTAACTCTTACAAGCGCTTCTGTTATTAATAGGCTATACACGTCTTTGTGCACATATCTAACCATTTCCTTAGAATATAGACCCAGAAATTGAATTACTTGACTACATTTAAATGGTCTTTACTCTTCATAGGAGTAACTTCTTGGAAAAAAAGACATTGATTTATAATTCCATCAGGAATATGTGAGAGGTGAAATTTCCCCAAACTATCAATTGCCTGAATATGAAACTGATTCATGTTAAGCAACTTTTCCATGTATTTCGGACCCTATTTTTACCAATTGCCTCTTCTTTATGCGTTTTTTTTTCCGTTGGGGTTTTATACATTTCTTTCTATTTTGTAGCAGCTACTTGCATATTAAGGTTAACATATTACTAATATGTCTTTCAAATTTATTTAGTTTTTAACATATATTCTTTGGATTCTTTCTACAGAAAAGTTTTTAAGCATTATTTCAGTTTTATCTTTAGCATTATTATAATTTCTGGAAACTAAGGACAGAATATGAACATATTCTCTAGATTTTGTAGCATTTTTATGATTTTTTTCTTTGGGCCTTTAATCTTTCTAGAATATGTTTCTATAGAAAGATGATGTAGTCATCTGGATTTAGTTTAGTTTAGAGGCCAGGAAGGGAGACAGAACCAGGAGTGTTCAAAGCACTTAGAAGGTTGGGGCAGCTGATGTGCAGTGTTGCAGGAGGACATGTGGCACTGAGGCTGGCGGGGTCGTCCCACCAGGTCATGGAGGTGAACACGGGGTTCAGCGTGCTGATCCCAGGTGCCTGTGGGGCATCTGCATATGCTGACGGGGACTCGGATTTTGGATGAAGTTGACGCTTCAGTCTTAGAGTCTGGACCTTGGAATTAGACTCATGAGAAATGAGTGCATGTATACATAAACTTTCTTACAAAAGGCTCAGTTGGTAAAGAATCTGCCTGCAATGCAGGAGACCCCAGTTCAATTCCTGGGTCAGGAAGATCCCCTGGAGAAGGGGTAGGCTACCCACTCCAGTATTCTTGGGCTTCCCTTGTGGCTCAGCTGGTAAAGAATCCACCTGCAATGTGGGAGACCTGGGTTTTATCCCTGGGTTGGAAAGATCCCTTGGAGAAGGGAAAGGCTATCCACTCCAGTATTCTGGTCTAGAGAATTTCATGGACTGTATAGAGTTGGACACAAAGAGTTGGACACGACTGAGCGACTTTTCACTTTCATGTTCATAATAGCCCCAAACTGTAAACAACCCAAATGGTCACCAGCAGGAGGGTGGATCAACGAATTGTGATCTACTATATCCAGACAGTAGAATACTCCTTAGCAGTAGAAAGGGACAAGCTGTTGGCACATTTGATAATGTGGGTTAATCTCAAAACCTTTATGTTGAACAAACCAAGCTAAACATAAGGGTACATACTATATGATTCCATTTATATGATGTTCAGAACTATTCTGATGTGGATAAAAGGCAGAATAGTGCTTACCTATGGGGATGTAGTATTACCTGAGGTGGGGAATGAGGGTCCTTCCAGAATGATGGGACTAAACGTTCCATTTATCAGTTTGGATGGCAGTTATATGGATATGTAACACATAGAAATTCATCAGACTAGTCACTTGAGATTTGTAGACTTTGCTGCATGCAAATTATAACTCAAGAGAAAATGTATCTTGGGCATGGATAAAAATGTTCTACCTCATTTTACAGACGAAGAAGCAACTGAAGCCCATAGAGGTGGTGTGATTTGTTCTGAGTTGATATTTTAGAACAGGGTTGCCTGATTTCAAGACTGCAGTCAGTCAGATGAGGATAGAATTGTGACTACCTCTGTCAGCTATAGGATAAAGATGCAGGCCTAGGATTCAAACCGTTGAGAGGACACTGAGGGAACCACAGTCAGTTGATGTGACTAGCATCACAGTCAATGAGATTGCAATGACAACAGCAATCTGGTGTGGTTAGTAGGGAAGCAGGCATGGAGCGCATGTCATGATGAGCTGGAGGTCCGTGCATGTCGGGCTTAAGGAGCAGAGCTCGCCTGACCTCCCTGCCCCCGAGGCACATCTCGCTTGGCAAAGGCTGGCAGCATGATGAGGTGTGAAGTTCAGCGTTCTAACCCCACCCCCTAAGTCCATGAGAAACAAGTCCTGGCAAGAAACAAGCCAAAGTACATACAGTTTCAGAGCTAGAAAAGCAACCCAAGAATCTAAATATACTCTCAGCGAGTGTTACACCTGGCTTCACAGGTGCACACCTGTGGGACCATATGTGCCAGTTTTGTCTTCAGATGTCCCTGGGGCATGCATGGAACACCGATGGTGGCCGGAGAACCTCCTTATAGATATTAAGTACTCCTTAATAACCATCCAGAAGTAAATCAGACTTCCTTCTGTTGGCTGGAGCCCCAGCCCGGCCTCCAGCTCTCAGCCTCGGCCCTTTATGAGAACTTAGGAACGTAGGCAGTCACTGCAGCCTGTGATTTTCCGCTTGAGTTTGCAGGGGAAGGCCGGTACCTCCTCTTGGAACTCTAAGGAAACCAGCCCACGCATTTACTGACTCAAGAGCAGTTTGGCGGGAAGGTTATATTTCTGAGAAAGAAAAAACATTTGTTACCATCCTTAAACGAAGGCAATAGCACACCTCATTGCAAGGCAATTGCTGCATCCTGGGAACCAGCGGAGTTTGCCACCAGCCACAGGTTAACCACAGGGCACCGGGGCCAACACTGAAGCCTCCTAGACCTTTTGGTCCCTGGGAGGAAATTACCCACAGTCTCGGAGGGTCATAATGAAAAGAGGCTGGAGAGTGCCTGGGGCACTCTTCTTGCACAGAGGAGGAAGGCAGGAAAGAAGCTTTCAGTGAAGCCCCTGGGATTCCCGTTAGACACTTAGAAGCACTCTAGGGTGGGGATGTCCTAAGTGATAGGCCCTGGTTCCTGTCCCCCAGAAGCTCCGTCTACAGAAGGACACAACAGATCCTCAGTTGCTCACGAGAATCCAGATTGAGGTCCATGCATATTGATATGTACATGTACACATCTCAGGGTCCCAGGTACAGGCAGATGGTACATGGAGTGGGCAACCAAAGGATGGTAGAAGAAGGGCTGTTTACAAAGATGAAGGTGGTGATTCTCAACTGGGGACAATTCTGTCCCCTGGGGAACATTAGCAATGTCTAGAGACATTTTTGGTTACATTTTAGTCACCACTTGGGGAAGGTGCTGTTGTCATCTAGGGAATAGAGGCCAGTGTGAGATATCCAGCAATGCACAAGACAAGCCCCCACGGCAAGGACTTACTCAGCTCCAAATGCCACTAGAACTGAGATAGAGAAACTCTGCTATAGAATGAGACCGCCACTGACCAAACCTGAAGAAACAGGGAGAGTGCCTGTCCTAACTTCTCCATCTTCCTGTTCTCTGTCTCACCCACACTTCCTATGAACTGAACCCAACCAGAAGCCAGAGACTGAGAGAGCCCAGTGGGGCAGTCTGTAAAAAATAGCTTCCTGAACACTGGTTGTTGACACCAGCATCCATTATAAGGCATAAGGGCCAACATTGCAAGGTAAGGGGACTGGGCTGAACCCCTAGCTCCAGGTGAGCCCTGATCTCCAGAGACAGCAGCACAGGTGCTCAGCATCCCTGGTGCGAAGCCAGCACCCCCTGTCTGCTTCTGCCGGTGCTCTTTTCATGTTTGATACCAGAATGAGGGCGGGCCCTGGGGGTGGGAGCGTTCTCTGAGTTCAGGGAAGAGAGAGTGTGCAGGATGCTGAAGGAAAGCTCCACGATGCTGCTCAAATGTCTCGTGGATTTTCATACAGTTCAAAAACTTCTCACCTCCTACCCGGCTTGGATGAGAAAGTAAGAATTAAGGAGTTGCAACATTTTTCTAGCACAATGAACTTTAAAAATGGAATTGCTGTGCAAAGCCATGACTGATATTTCAGTAAACAGGCTAAGTACAATTGCACTATGGTTATTTCAGCTTTGACATTTATTTGCATTTAGAATAGAATTGGCAGGGATGTTTGGAGACCAAGTCATTCTCTCTCCTCAGAACCCAGTTTCTTTAAGTCAGGGTTCAAAGGAGCCCCTGTG
This sequence comes from Ovis aries, assembly GCF_016772045.2. NCBI lineage: Eukaryota > Metazoa > Chordata > Mammalia > Artiodactyla > Bovidae > Ovis > Ovis aries. The sequence continues at coordinate 71,186,949 of NC_056066.1, read as the reverse complement.
GAAGGGATTGTAATGTCGGCCAAGCCCTCCAAGCCTTTAGGAATCATTCCATCCTCTTCCTGATCACATACTACCCCCTCTCTTAATAAGACATCATGAAGCAGAAAATCAGAATACTTTGGAAATATATTGAATGAATTTATTTTTTTTAAACAAAGGATGGCATGGGGAAAGGAAATGCAGGTTTGTTGTTCACATAGGAAGCGCCAGGCACTTTCACAAGTGCTTTAAATACGTATCACTTTTGCCCCAAACAGAGCTTCCTGCAACCACCTTTACTTCCCTGTATGTGTGGCCTCTAGGGTAACAAAAAGAAAGGTGGTAAGCACAGAATCCAGGGTGGATTTCAGATTCCCAGAGAACTTACATAGTTTGGAATCCCTGTGTATATCACAAAATAGGCAATTTGACCTTAAAATTAATCCCACCTCAAAGGGCAGAATTTTGCAAAGTTTTATAGAGATTAAATCCCTTTGGGGATTGACTGAAAGAATCAAGGAATGTGTTCTGAAATGAACACTTCAAAGAAGCCTTTGGAGACATTGCTCAAGACCATGTAGCTTTTCCGTGGAAGAGCTGAACTTCCAATGGCACCTTCCCAGTCTGTGACACACTGGCTTGCCTTTTGTGTTTACAAGATGCTAGTAATTCCCAGTTGGGAAATGTGTCCAGCAGAGCAGAAGAGTGAAGAAGAGGGACTCATTCCTTCTCATGGGGCTCATGGTGGTTTCAGAGCCAGGTGGGCTGTAGCCCTGTCTGAATGGAGACAATGCCATGTTGTTTTCTCACGTACAGAGTCTAGCTTTTCCCTGCATATCAGCTTCTGCCTTTCCTGCCATCAGGTTAGGGAGGAATTGATTAAGCAGTGATGCTCACTAAACTTCTTCAAACTAACCCCAGTGTGCAGTGTGTTTGGTCGCCAACTGCCCTAGTTCTGTATCTTCATAAAAAAAATACATGGAGAGCAGAGCCCCAAGCTGCACACAGCTTCTAGGGTGAGAAAAATCTTTGGTTCTAATCTAGCTCTTCTAAGCCATTAGATCTTCTGAGAGTTACTTCATGTCTCTCAAGTTCAGTTTCCTCCTCTGGATCATAGAAATAACAAACCGACTCATAGCATTGTAATAAGGCTTGAATAATCAAGTGTGTAAATGTTCTAGCAATCTAATGATATTCATGAATTCAAAACAGCAGGATTTGGCTCCCCAGCATCCACTTCCTGCATGATTTTTAGGACATTGCTTAGGTCCTAGCCTTAGTCTTCTCATCTGTAAATGAGGGGTGGTGATCATGACTATCCTGCCTTGTCTCACAGGCTTATTGCAAGATTTGGGTGAGATGAGGAGGAGCAGATGGAAGGATTCAGCTGCAGATTCAGTCACACTTGCCTCCACCTGCAGGAGAGAACAGTTTGCCTCACATCACTCGGGGCTGCTGGTTTGACTGTTGGGGGCTTGTAACTTTAGGGCCCCCTTAGAAACAGAGGTATTCAACCGACTGGGATGGAGAAATATTGTGATGATGCGACTTTTGTGATCTGAACTAGGCAGGTCCCTGCCCGAGAGGACGGTGTAAACAAACCAGCTGGAGGAGTTTCTGGTACAGTCCTTACTTCTTAATAGATGTGTGACTTGAGAAGTTACATCCCTTCTGTGGGCCTCCTTTGTATGATCTTCTCTTTTTTTGCTCTTTGCTAAACGGGCACCCTCTCAGAAAAATCATTTTATAATAATTAGTCTTATTGTGGTAACAAAAACAGAATTATCGTTAGCTTATACAACAGATGTTCTTTTTCCTTGCTCACACGTCCCATAGACACAGGCCCACTGCAGGCTGTGGCCCTGCTACACGTGTTTTTTCATACCAGATCCCAAGGAGTAGGGCCGGCCTTCACCTGGAACATTCAGTTTTCATGGCAGAAGGCAGAAACAAGACACTGAGCTAAACACATACATGCATTTAAACCTTCCTGTTGACTGTGGTGTGTGTCACGTCTGTTCATATTCCATTGACCAATGACAAGCCCCCTGTCTGGGGCAGGAGAGCAGGACAAGTCGTGGCAGGGGCTGAATGTAGAACCACCTTGGAGGGGAGGAAGTACGGGACTTTGAACAGTAGCATGACCTATCACAGCTTCCTGATGACCCTATTTAAAGTTTCCCCCAGCCCTGACCTTTGTTTTACTTTTCTGTGGCATCACACTCTGTTATCATTCTCTATCTTTTTATTTTGTTTTGTTTTTAATTTATTTTGTTGAAGTATAATTGATTTACGAGGTATAATTTTACGAGGTATAATATTTACGAAGTATAATTGATTTCTTCTCTGCTACAAAGCGGTTCAGTTATGCAGACGTACATTCTTTTTCGTATTCGTTTTCACTATGGTTTGTCACAGGATGTTGAATACAGTTTCCTGGGCTGTAGAGTAAGGCCTGTTGTTTATACATTCTGCATATAATGATTTTCATCTGCTAATCCCAAACATAGACTCTGTGTCTATGCGTCTGTTTCTTTTATATAGATACAATTATCTGTCCCATTTTAGGTTTCCATGCATGTGAAATGATATGGTATCTGTTTGTTTCTGACTGACTAGGTACGATAATCTCTAGGTCTATCCGGGTTGCTGCAGATGACATCATTTCTTTTTCATGGCTGAGTAGTGTCCCATTGTGCATATGTACCAAGTCTTCTTCATCCCTTCATCTATTGATGGACATTTAGGTTGTCTCCATGTCTTGGCTACTATGAATAGGGCTGCTGTAGTAGAAACATAAGGGTGCATGCATTTCTTTGAATTATATATTTGTCTGGGTATTGCCCAAAGTATGATTACTGGATCACTTGGCAGCTCTCTTTTTAGTTGTTAAAGGAAATTCCGTACTGTTCTGCATAGTGGCTGTACCAGTTTACAATCCTACCAACAGTGTAGGAGGGCTTCCTTTTCTCCACACCTTCTCCAGCATTTGGTATCTGTAGACTTTTTAATGATGGCCATTCAGATCCCTGTGAAGTGGTGCCTCATTTTAGTTTTAACTTGAAGTTCTCTAGAGATATTGAGCATCTTTTCATGTTTATTTAAGCTTTTTAAATTCTCTTTCTGTATCTGACTACTCTAGAGTGTCAGCTTTGAAAGGGCAGAAGTTTTTAATCTGTGTTTCTATGGATGTATCCTCAGAGCCTGGGACAGTGACATAAATACTTTGAATTAATCCATTATGTATAATAATGCTGGATGATGCGTCTCAAGTTCATCCCTGAGCATTAAATCCTCCCTTCCAGGTCCAGTGTGTCCTGCACCCATTTGGTTTACATCTGTCCCCACTTGCTCTAGTATTAGTACCCTGGGTTCTTCTGAAAGTCACACTTCAGAGTGTGTGTGTCACTCACCACCTGCGATCTCATCTGCTGACATACTTCCCTCCCTCTGCAGATGAAATGTTAGGGGACGCGATTGGGACAGGCAGTCCCCACTCCAGAACACAATACTTTTCTAAGACTGTGACTTGAAAATTGAATGCCCACTGTTAGAACGAGCTGACATTGCTTTTTTTTGTTGTTGTTGTTAGGGAGTAAGGGAGTCTATTACAAGAAATCTAAAAATATTAACAATCCACCAACTACCCTTACCTTTTAGCATAAAATCTTCAGTGCTCTCTATCTTACACTGAAAAAAAAATGAAGGTATTAGTCTCACATTGAACATGGCTTTATGTTCATGTCATTGACAGTGAGTGCACATTTGACCAGTTTAAGCCCAGTGAACATCCAGTGGAGGGTGCACATTTACCATTTTCAGCCATGCTGAAAAGTTCCCATCAAGGCATTCCCATCCATGCCTTGGATTTATGGAACCACAGTTCTTGTCACAAATGTGAGTGCTTCCATAATTTCACTTCAGTCTTCCATCTTCATATAATAATTATAATGAGTGACAACATGAAAAACAATTTCAAATATTCATTTTTTTTTCCAGATCTATGTTCTGAGCAACTGTTCAGTGTGTCTTACCCACTAACAGGCAGATGGTACCCAGCAGGTGAGCGGTGAGATCAGCGTCCCTGCCCGCATGGAGTTTACAAGCCTTTTAGGCAGAAAATTACTTCAATAATATTGTGCAAAGGAGTGATACAGCCAGCATTTAATTTGTGGATGACAACATTTTCCATCATGTGATAGCTTTTTAAAAAATCTGATAATGCACAGAGCATAAATTCTGCAGAGAAAAGGGTGTTTTAACTGTGCTTCTGAATAGTAGTCAAGAGGGAATATTGTTCAAAGTTGAACAAATAAAACTCAAGGACTGCCTTATGTAATTATGAATCCTTTTCTCTTCATGCAAGAGCTTTCTTTGTCTGAAAATGCCATGTTTTTTCTTATCTTAGGTAAAGTGGCTCCAAGATCAAGGAGCACTCTGGGCTGCCCCTTCCTCCATTTTCCGTGGCTCTTGATGTTACTTTCTACTCTGCTGTCCCAGCCAGAAACCTTGACATCACCCTAGATTCTGCATTCCACCCACCTTCCATCCAAATAGTCCCTCAAGCCCATCGATTCCACCTGAACTGTCTCTGTATTCCTGGCTTCCCTCTCCAGCTCACCGCTGCTGCTTTAGTGGAAAGAGTCCAGTTCCCACCCCCGGGAATGTTGCAGCTGCCTTCCTGTCTGAGGTCTCAACCAAGTCCTGGCTGCCGGCTGACCCTGTAACACTCTGATCTGGCCATGCCACTCTGCTTAAAATTCTGTGGGTTAGAGAGGGAAAACAGTGAGCTTATGGAGGAGAGAAATTTTTAGCATGTAGAAGAGTGAAAGAAAAACTGTGGGAGAGAGTAAACGTGTGTGACAGAAAGAAAGTGTGTGGAGGGGAGAGAGAAAGGGAAAGAGCGTGTGTGAGAGAGAAGGTGAACACGTGAGGAAAGAGATTAAAAGTGGGAGGGGAGGAAAAAGTAAAACTGAGGTAGAAATTAAGAGTGAGTGAGAGGGATATAAGTGTGTGGAGGAGGAAGAGAAAGGAAAATTGAATGGAGAGAAAGTGAAAGTGAAAGAGAGAAAGAAAAGGATGTGTGTGTGAGAGAAATGGTATATGTGGGAGAAAGAAAGAAAAACTGATGGGGAGAAAAGGAAAGTGTGTGAGAAAGGGAAAGTGTGAGAGAAAGAAAGTAAACCAGGCTGAGAGAAGCAAGTTGTGGAGGGAGATACAGGAAGTCAGAGAGTGTGAGGAGAAATTAAAAGTGGGAGACAGAACAGAGCTTTGTGTGGGGTGGACAGTGTGTGAGAGAGAAAGCAGACGTGAATGCGAGAGAGGAAGAAACGCTGAGGGAAATTGTGGCTATAAAGAGAAAAGGAGGGAAGGAGAGTGAGGGAAAAAGAGGGAAAATGAGAGAGACAGGCAGACACGATATCCCGGGGCCCCTTTCCACAGCGTCCAGCAAGCTGCCGGGTCTCCTGGGCAGCTCAGTCTGCTGCTTCCCAGGCTTCTGTTTCCTCAGACCAGCCCCGCACAGTGTTAGAAGCGAGATACACGTGTGCCTGTGTCCTACCGAGGTCCTGTTGAAAGTGCCACATTGGCACCTCACGTTTAGAGCTTTCACAGTACATGATTCGGGGTGCAGATGGGGTACATTTTTTAGAGATGAGTCCTTTCCTGATACTAGCCACCATGGTAGGGAACTCTATAGAGACCCGGCCTCCTGGCTAAGAATATGCAGGTGTTTGGAAGGTGACTGAAATGGATTATCCTGGAGAAAAGCAAAGGGGATAGTGCCGGCCTAACAAAGTTTGACTTTCAACCCGTATTTCTTAGGGAGTCATTAGTTGGCTTTCTCTTTGGTTGGCCAGAAAGTTCTTTTGGATTTTTCCATAACATCTTGCTGAAAAACCAGGACGAACTTTGTGGCCCATCCAGTATTTAAGCCCTGCCCCAGTTAAGCTTTATGTTCAGGCAGAATTAATGGTTGAAATATGGGCAGCAATGCGTGTGGAGACTGACATGAGTGGTGGTGTAAAACTCCACACATGAACAGCTTGCTTTTCTACCTGTTACCTTACCTTTGTGTGTTTTCTGTTGCTATCGATTGGCTTCAGAATGGAGGTGGGATGTAAGGGCAAGTAGTCATTAGTCTTTAGGGACGGGAGCAAGTGTAAATGTCAAAGCAAAAGTGCAATAATTAAACTATGCCACAGAAAGAAACTATGTCAAACTGGACTTACTAATGAATGCCCAAGTAGAACACATTGCATAAATCTAATGTGCTATTTCAAAAAAAAAAGATAAGTAGTATTCCGTGTTTCAGACTATGTCAGCCCTTGAGACTACATTTTTTGGTTTTGTTTTAAAGAGCTGGATCGAATTTAAAAGGTCTGTGGTTTTATGCAAAGGAGTTTCTATGAGTCGACTTGATTGACTTTTCTTTTTTAATTTATTTATCATTGGTTTGTGCATCGTAATGTTTAAATGGTCGATTTTAAATTGTTTTCAAGTCAGGAGTTCTCCCATCTGCCTCATTTATTCCTCTCACAGTCAGTTTCTAAGCTGAGTGCTTGGCATAGAGAAAACAGAAACAATTAATATATAGCCCCTGCTTTGGTGTGAATGAACACTAGTGATAGATTCTGATGTGTCATTGGACAGTTCCCACGGTGCTTACCTGCCTCTTGACTTTCTCCAAAAGATCACCCTACATTCTATAGTTTAGGTCTTAATTTCTGTTCATTAAAAAAAAAAAAAAAAAAAAAAGATAGAGACATCCTTCTATAGACACGCCCTGTTGTCTGTTACATTCTCTCGATTCCTGCTGAAATAACTCATGGACTTCTCCCTTCACCTCTGTAGGCGTCCTCCCCTCACACCTGTTGTTTCAGTCACCCCTTGTTCTTGCTTTAGACACAGGCTCCTAATACAGTTGACTCCCCCTACTTTCAACATTTCTGACCTGTCTCTTTTTTGCTGTTGTTGTTCTTTCACCAAAATATAATTTCCTCTTGGTTGAGCAAAGAAAGATATTTTCTACAAAATAACTGAGAAAGGTTTTAAAGAAGCAAAATGAATTAGCAATTCCACCACGCAGGATGAATCCTGCTACTAATTCATTCTATTTGCTGCATTTTTTCTCCCATGTATATATTTTCCTCCAAAATTGAGATCATGGTGTGTGAAGTTCTCAGAACACTATTTTTTATAGTTAAAATAGATCAAATTGTTCTCCAGATGGTGACTATTGCTCTGAAGCATCATATTTAGTGAAGGAATAACATTCTATTTTATGGAGAGCCTATAATGGACCTAAATCCCAGATAGAGGGTTTTTTTATGTTGTTTTTTTTTTTTAAGATACCTGCAACTTTTCACTACTGTTAAATGTTTGATGAGAGGCATCGTCATTTCTATCATTAATTTATTAGTTGGAATAAAGGCCAAGAAATTGAACTACTAAGTCATTATATTGAATTAAACCACCACCATTTTAAGAAATTAAAATTTCTTTCTTCATCTGGCCAATAACAAGAAGAAAATGGATCCTTTGTTTATGGTTGTTCTTTCTTAGTTAATAGGGGTGCTGCACATAAGCCATGAGTAATCTTAATGTCATTTCTGAATGTAGACAATCTATATACAGAGATCTATTTATGTTCTTTGCCCGTTTGTAAAAACATCCCTGTCTTTTACTTATTGATTTATAGAGATCTTTATGTATAAAATAGAAGCATGTTGTTTCATATGTTGCTGATATCATCCAGCTTTTTATTTTTATTGTATTTTAGATATGCAGAAGAATTTCATAGTAATATTTATTATTAAATACGCTAATTACAGAACTAAGTGCATATTCAAGTCAGGGAACTTAGAAGCAGAGAGGCAGAAAAACCAGCCAGAGCTAAGCAATCTTGTCTTTATATGCAGTATTTTTTCTATATTATATAAATATAGTTTTATAATGTTTATACATTTCTGTAGCTTTATATATATATATTTCACAATTTATCATGATAGCAAGTATTCTGTTACAATGTATCTTTTTAAAAATGGGATAGATTATTCTACATAGGTCTTTATTTCACAAATGTAAGTCTACTAACTGCCCAGCACAGCATTAGTACTGGTCATAGAACTGTGAATAAAATCAGCATATTTTCTGTGGTCTGGACAGAGAGCTTCAGCAGAGCTAGGTGTTGCAAAGAAGGCATTCAGCCTGTGTATATATATGTCTATGTGTATAAAGGGCCAACAAAAATCATCTTGGGGCATCATGGAAAACTATTTAAAGAAGTGTGTTAGAGTTCTCCAGGAAAATAGAGCTAATGGGAAATGTAGGTATTTATTTATAAGGAATTAACGTACATGATTATGGAGACTGACAAACTCAAGACCCAGGAATGCTGATGGCTTACAGTTTCAGTCTGAAGGCTCCTGGGCTCAAAACCTAGGGAGAGCTGATGTTTCAGTTCCAGTCCAAAGACAGGATAAAAATGATGTCCCATCTCAAAAGCAGTCACTCAGGAGGAATTTACTTTTACTCAAGGCGAGGTCTGCCTTTTTGTTCTATTCAGACCTTCAACTGACTGGCTAAAGCCCACCCACATTAGGAAATGCAATCTGCTGTAAGTCTATCAGTTTGAATATCAAGCTCATCCAAAAACTTCCTCAGAGACACCCAGTGTCATGCTTATCAAATATCGGGGTGATCCAGTCAAATGGCCACACAGAATTAACCATCACAGGAGGTGATTGGCATTTCCTCTGGAGCCAGAAGAACAGTAACCAGATCAAGGAGTTCCAGGTGTGCCTCCCGGGCAGTTGAAAAGACCCTGCTGCTGCTTAGTTGCTCGGTCGCGTCTGACCCTGTGCTACCCCATGGACTGTACCCTGCCAGTCTCCTCTGTCCATGGAATTCTCCAGGCAAGGGTACTGGAGTGGATTGCCATGCCCTCCTCCAGAGGAATCTTCCCAACCCAGGGATCCAGCCCAGGTCTCCTGCATTGCAGGCAGATTCTTAACCAATGAACCACCAGGGAAGCCCCAAAAGACCCTAACAGGGCGTAACCTCTGTGCATCCAAGGACTTGAAGGAAAACCAGGTTCCTCATCAGTGAGGGGGAGAGAGCATGAAGTAAGTATGGAGACTGTGACACATGCCTGGTCCTGGAAGGGCTCTCGCCACCGGGATGAACTTAGATTTTCTTCAAATATGATGGTAGTGTCTAGAGTCTTTTAAGCAGAGAGGTAGCATGATGTAATTGTTGTATTTGAAAAGTCCCTTTGGCTCCTGTGAGGAGAATGCATCAGTGAGCATGAACAGAGTAGAAGTAAGGCCAGCGAGGAGCCGTATGCAGATGGTAGTGAATTCTAATCGGAATGTTAGAAGAACAGACGAAGACGTGTTGGGTGGCTTCCAGAGATTTTGGACTTGGCATTTGGCTGGCTGTGATCATAGCTGGCTCTGGAGTTTCTGCCTTGAGAAACAGAGGCGGCCAGGGCTGAGGCTGAAGCCCCAGAGGTGAACAACTTCCACAGAAACTGGGAGTTCATCTGGGGACCTGCGCCTGAGGAACATTCAAGTAGGGATGGCAAGCAGACTGAGAGACTGTAGGTGAGGAGCTCAGAGAAGAGGTCTGGCCTAAAGACATCAGCTTATGAGCATGGATGCTTCCATTTACTGGGCTCTTTCTCTGTGCCAGGACTAGCCCAGGGCCTTGACATGAATTAGCTCATTTTATCCAGACAACAAGCTTAAGAGGTGGGCACAGTTATTGGGCCATTTTATGGTTGAAGACACTGAGGCACAGAGAGGTTAAGTCATCAGTTGAAGGTCACAATACTTGCAGAGGAAAGTAATGAATCAGGTATATCCTTTTTCCCATGCCCTTGCATGAGATCACTTGCTGTTCTGGCTCTTCTCGCTAGCAAAGAGCAATGCACTATAGTGGGCCTCAAACATTCATGTGCGTCATAGTCTCTAAGAGGAGTCACTAACATACGGATTATTAGGTCTGTAAACCTACAGATTTAGTAGGTCTAGAGTGGGGCCCAGGACTTTGTATTTCTGACAAGTTTCCTGATGATACTGATAATGCTAGACCAGAAGCCTTACTTTGAGAAGTACCTGTACTGAGAATGAATAGGAAAGGGCCTGAAGAATGCCAGTGTTTAATGAGAAAATACAGGTAAAGTAGCAAGAAAAGAGCACTGGCCATAACTGGTTTGGGAAGTAGAAAATTTCAGGAGAGAAAGGGCCTGGTGTGTAGAATGCTGCTGAAGTATCAGGTGAGCTAAAGACCAAAGAGCATACCTCAAATTTAGTAACAGAGGTCATTGGCAACTTTTTGAGTTCACTAAGACCTAAGGACTGAATGAAGGTTGATATGGGTTTGGGACAAAATGGGGCATGGTGTTCAGTTCAGTTTAGTTGCTCGGTCATGTCTGACTCTTTGTGACCCCATGGACTACAGCACACCAGGCTTCCCTGTCCATCACCAACTCCTGGAGCCTTCTCAAACTCATGTCCATCGAGTTGGTGATGCCATCCAACCATCTCATCCTCTGTCACCCCCTTCTCCTCCTGCCTTCAATCTTTCCCTGCATCAGGGTCTTTTCCAGTGAGTCAGTTCTTTGCATCAGGTGGCCAAAGTATTGCAGTTTCAGCTTCAGAATCAGTCCTTCCAGTGAATATTCAAGACTGATCTCCTTTAGGATTGACTGGTTTGATCTCCTTGTAGTACAGGGGACTCTCAAGAGCCTTCTCCAACACCACAGTTCAAAAGCATCAGTTCTTCGGACATGGTGAGGAAATGGAAATAAGTTTAAGGAACTCTTTGGAAAAGACATTTGATTTGAGCTAGCTTCTTTGAATTTTTATGTCATTTCAGTTTTCCATTATTATACCATTTCAGAGAGCATTGTTACACATGCATCAATACATATTTTTCATAAAAATTGCTAGCAGTAGAGTTGCTGAGTGAAAAATTATTCCCATTACTGAGGTTTTAGCTGTAGGTATAGAATATAGAGACCAATCTGACCTCTAAAATTGACTGTACCACTTGTGAAGGGAGTTCTTTATTACCCTGCCCCCTCACCAATACCTGGAGTTATTTTTCATGTTAATCCATGACTGTGCATGCATGCTGAGTCACTTCAGTTGTGTCTGACTCTTTGTGACGCTATGGACCAAAGCCTACGAGGCTCCTCTGTCCATGGGATTCTCCAGGCAAGAATACTGGAGTGACTTGCCATGCCCTCCTTAATCCATGACAGTATCTTTGTCAAAAATCATATTGTTTTAATTTTCAGTTCCTTGATATTTGAAGTGGAATAGTTTTTCATGTTTCCTGGCTACTTGTATTTCTTCTTTTGTAAGCTACAAATTTACCTTCCTCATATATTTTTCTTTGTAGGGACTCATTTTTTCTTTTTTTTGATTTGTAAGAATACTTTATATATTAGCATCATCAATCTTGGTTGGTTCTATGTATGGGAAATATTTTCTCACTAAGATTTTACTTTTGCATGTATTAAGCCTTTGGTAATGAGAAATATTATCTTTTATGTGATTAAGTTTATCCATTTTTAATGTTTTGTCTTTGCAAGCTTCCAGTGGAGAAACAAATTTCATATTTACTAAATTGTATCATTTTTTAATTTGCTTTTGTACTACACTGAGAGTTTTATTCTACCTGTCATTTATTTGAGACGAGGTAGATTATTTTTCATATGTTTAACTATGCCAGTTTGTACCATTGAATAATCCAGTACCATTTTGCTGTTTTGAAACGGCACCTTTAGATTCTGATTTTTTACAATTTATATTTGTGTTTGCTTCTGAATATTACATTCTGCTCTCTCTGCTTTTTCTGTATCTACAGCCAGCATCCCTCCCTATTAGGATCACGGAAACATTATTCTTTCACATGTAATTCCTAAGGTATCTGAAATTTCTCACGAAGCGGGTTTGAAAGTTATGCTTTTCTTTTAGTCTTTTGTTACAGTCTCATCTTCATTAGGAATCGAGCAAAAAACCTTGCAGTTTTTATGCTGTTGCAGGTTTCCCCATATTCACTTAATCATTTACATGAGAAGCAGAATCTATTGATGAGAATGGTCTAGATGTTAGAAAAGAATTATGAACAGCAGTGCTGGAGTTACAGATCAGTATTGATATATAAGGACCATCCTCCTGCATCTGCTGATGAAGATTTGAGATCGGTCATGTTACCTGTGCTACGAAATAAGAGGTCTAAGAATGGAACCTTGGGAAACCCAACAAGTAAAGGCCCAGAAAAACAAAACTTACTCAAAGATATGGGTACTTGAAGGTAGAGATCAGACCAGTGTTTGTCTAGGAAAGCCAAGACAGGAGAAGGTTTCTAGGAGACAAACAGGCAACCATATCCTCCTTCAACAAGCAAGGTGATGAAAGGTTTTTTTTAAAGAGAGTTCAAGGAGCAGACCATGGGTTAACAGGTTAAAACTTGACAATGCATAATTTGAACTCTGAGATTCCAACTTCTTCCTATCACAGATGCAGACAAGGACACCAAAATCTAGCTTATTAGACTAGATAAGCATTGACTAACACATTTTGCGTAAGGGGAAAATGCACTTAGTCAAACAAACAGAGACAACAAAAAATCTCTGTTTAGCCATCCATTTCAAATTTTTATAGAAAATTGTGTAGGCAGCATCAATTATGCTTGGGCAAATTTAGACTAATTAATGGGTTGACTAAGATAATTATTGAAATTTGTCTATGGATGAAAAGAGGAAAGATGAACCATTTAAATTGCTTTTTGTGTGTGTGCCTGATGACTATTTCTAAAAGAATGAGCCCGCTGGGAAGCGTATGAAGTGGGAGTGGCCCTGCTCTGCGCAGGGTATGATGATAGAGTAACAAGGCAGATGTTTTAATCAACACACCAGGATCAATGCCTTGAAAAGTCTAATATGCCTAAATATATATAACACACACCTTATAGAGGGAGATTTACTGAGGGTCATCGACGTGTGGAAATACTTCCAAATGTTTTATGTGTGTGATTATCTTTCATCTATAAATTTTTTTTTGTATTTTTTATTTAAGCTATAATTTTTTTTTTCAATTTTAGACCAGACCACATCCCAGATTTCCCCTCACCCCAAATCTCAAACAGTTCACAGGTTCACACCCATTTTTTATTTGAAGCAGACTGGTCTTTGTCTAAGCACTTCTGGCTAAGTTCAAAATTGTTCATGCAATGATTTAATGAGGTAGGTCCTTGAGGTAGAAATGAATCAGGATGGAGTTGTACCCTTGAGAATGTCCCGACAACAGCTTTCCCTGGTGGTGCTGAAATACCTTAGGTGTGTCTGACCAATGGGAGAGAAGGCAATGAGGCATAGCCAGCTGCTGGAAATTATACATAACATGAAAGACAGCCTTTCCCTCCCATTCTTCAGCTGTGATGGTGGACTGCTACCAAAGGAAATGCCTTTACACAGGGCTCTCAGTCAGTGAGATGAATAAGCAGATGCCTCTTCGCGTGGGTGATTTTATAATACTTGCTCAATATTTATTTTGTGGAGATAAGATGAAACTGACTTTCCCTTTGGCCTCTTGTGCAGTAGAGTAAATGATATCCCTCATTTATGCTGTCTAATCACACTGGTCTGTAAAGGACTCCTCCTTTCTTAAAAAGTATTTATTTAGCTGTCCTGGATCTTCAGTTGCAGGCATGCAAAGTCTTAGTTGTGGCATGTGGGATCTAGTTCCCTGATCAGGGATCAAAGCCAGGCCCCCTTCATTGGGAACACAGAATCTTAGCTGCTGGACCACCGGGAAGTCCCCTCTAACCCTTCTTCTTTCATTTATTTGATCAGCCCCCTGAGGCATTTCCCCCTCCCCAATCCCCAATGACTTTTTAATGCATTTAATCTACATTCCTTTGTTTATGTGCTGGAAAAGCATTTTTAAAAATTTTGAGTGTTTTACATTTACACAAAGTAATCGTTAATAGCTTTTTCTGTTGCATCCTTTTTTCCGATCAGCATCATATTTTTAAAATTTAATCCGAGTTAGTCTTTCACCCATTCCTTCTAGCCCTTGCATTATATTCTACACTTTTCTTACCTGATCCCCCAGAATGGGTGCCTAGATTGTCTCTAATTCACCCCCACATGTGAACATCCCGATACACTTTTACTCACAGGGTACTGTTAGAAGTTCTTTGGACTGTAAATCAGGGCCTGAATCTCTGGATCATGTATATTAGTTGGAATAGCTACACTCCCAGGGTTGTGGTTGCGTGTTCCTAGATCCTCACAGCTCTGCCCTTACTTGGCAGTATCGGCGTTCTTACGTTTCTGTCGGCCTCTAAGTGTAAATGACAGTATATTGTTTTGGTTTTCATTTCTCTAACTAGCAGTAAACTTACACTTCAATCCAATGTTTATTAGCATTTTAGGTTTCTACTTCTTTATTGATGGTCTGTTTGTAGAACTTTTGCTTGTTTTTTGGAGGAAGGACTCCTGTCTTTTTTATTAAATTTTCACAAGTTAAATTTATATTCTACATATTATTCAGCTGTTGCTTTTAGACACTGAAGGTAGCTTTTCCTAATCTATGTTCTGTTTTTAATGAACATAAATCCATAATTTTTATATAATAAAATTCCTCAATGTTTTGTGAAATGTACCTTTAAGGTTTTCCAAAGTACTCCACCTTTAAATTGTAAAGGTGTTCTCCTATATTTTTTCCTATTATTTTTAGTTGTTTTACTTTGCATGCTTTGGTATTAGATTCATTTGGAATCCACCTTTGTATATTACATTTTATTTTTCTCCATAGAGTGACAATATTTCTAACACATTTACTTATCTGTCCATTTGCTTATTCGCTGATGTGCAATCTAACTTTTATCATTCAATACATTCTTAATGTTTTCAGTGGCCCGTCTCAGAGCTCGCTGCTCAGTTCTACTATAACTGTGCCGTTTCAGTGTTTCTCAGCATTGGATAGGGCATGTTTCCATGCCTCACCTTAGCTAATCATGGACTTTTATTCTTTCTTATAAATTTTAAACTGTCTATCTACTTCAAGAAAGAACCTAATTTGAATTTTTATGAGATTGCATTGAGTTTATAGATTAATTTAATAAAAAAGCTGGTATATTGGTTATATTATTTTATTCTTTCAAAGAACATGTAATGCCTGGATTTATTCAACTTCTCCATGTCCTTCATTAGATTTTTTTAAAACCATCTTCATTGAGGGTCTTATGAGTTCTTGATTAATTCTTAGGTGTACTTCATAGTCTTTGTTGCCATAGTACATGATATCTTTTTTATTATGTTTTTTAGTTAGTTATTGATGGTGTTGAAAAATGCTATTGATTTTTCTGAGTTGATATTGTATCTGGCTACCTAGTAAAACTTTTATTTATTGTATTATTTGTTGCTTATGTTACACTTTCTGTATATATGATTGTATTATCTGAAAATAATGAAAATTGTGTCTGTTCCCTTCTAGTATTTACACCGTAGTCCGTTGCTTTCCTCTTTTTGTGATAAACAGAACCAGTGATGGTATCTTTGTTTTGTTGCCAATATTAAAAGAATGTTTCTAAAGCTTCTCAGAAATGTTTACTATTAACTGTAGGACTTAGGTAAGGATGTTTATTTCATTCTTGATTTGCTTAGAGTTTTTAATTGAAAGTAGAAGTTGAGCTTTATAAATTTTTTTTATCACTTGGGATAATTTTATGATTTTTTCTCTTTCAGTTTATTCTGAGACTCTTCTTTTGATAAAAATCACCTGTTTCCTTATGTGTAAAATAATCTAACTTCTACATATGTATAGGATTTAACATATATTTTCAATTCTTTCATTTAATAGTATTTCTTTCACATATATATGGAGAGCTTGCTGCTGCTGCTGCTAAGTTACTTCAGTCATGTCCGACTCTGTGTGACCGCATAGACGGCAGCCCACCAGGCTCCCCTGTCCCTGGGATTCTCCAGGCAAGAACACTGGAGTGGGTTGCCATTTCCTTCTCCAGTGCATGAAAGTGAAAAGTGAAAGTGAAGTCGCTCAGTCGTGTCCGACTCTTAGCGACCCCATGGACTGCAGCCTACCTTAATTCATGTTAATTGAGGAAAGGAATAATTTCTGTGAATGTAGGTACATAGGATCATTCAAAATTAATTTTAATGTTTCTTGGTTTCCGTGTCTAAACCAAGTATTTTCCATTTTTCTGAATTTCTTGCTTAATCTACAACACCTAAAATGGCATATTTAAAAGTTTTAAGTTAACTCAGCACGTTATAGTTTTACATAAGTGATGTATCTCTGAAGCTCAAAATTCAAAAGGCACAAAAGAGTGTACAATGAAAAGCGCCTTTCCCTGTAGTGTGTGCCCTCAGCTGCACCGTTCCCCTCCCTGCAGTTAAGCCAAGCGCAGAGTTGAGAAGTAGAGAAGCATTTATGCATCTGTAAGCACACGTGTACCTGGCGGCTTAGTGTCAAGAGCCCACCTGCCAGTGCAGGTGACCCAGGTGTGATTCCTCGGTCAGGAAGACCGCCCTGGAGAAGGGAATGACTACCTTCTCCAGCATTCTTGCCTGGAGAATTCTGTGGACAGAGGAACCTGGCGGGCGACAGTCCATGGGGTCACAGAGAGTTGGACAAGACTGAGCGATTAACACACAACACACACGCAAATGTGTACACGTAGTCTCCCAACACCTTTTTAAAAAACAAAGGTATTAGTAGACCTACTATTTACCATCTTGCTTTATTCACTTATTACTATAGCTTGGAAATTATTCCATCACATAAAGGCACTTTTAGGGCTCTTTATCATGATGTGGATGTAACAATGGATTTGGTATTTTCATGCTAATGGATGTATAACCAGTTTGCAAGTCATTTGTTTTTATAAACATAGTTTCATATATATGTGAGTGTATTAGTCAGAAAAATTCTTAGAAGCAAAATTGTTGGTCCCAAGGTGTTTGTGGATGTAATTTTCGTAGATTTGCCAAATTATCTTCTCCATAGAGATTGTATAACATTGGCGTTTTTACAGAAAAATGTAAAAGCACTTGTTTTTTCTACATTCTCACCAACAAAGTATATTGTATCCATTTTTTAACTTCTTCAATGTGATATTTGAAAATTATAACTCAGTCAAATATCAGTTTCTGTGACTGGAATTGTAAATTAATTTGAGCATCTTTTCAAATGTTTGAGTCATTTCTATTTTTTCATCCTAGGGGCTATCTCCTGTGCCCTTTTTTTCTGTTGAGTAGTTGTTCTTGATTTTATTGATTTGTGGTGTTTGTTTCTGTGTTAGGAAAACTGCTGTGAGCTCTAATTTATTCCAGGTTAGACCGTTGACTTTGCTTTATAGTGACTGTAGCCATGCAGATTATCTTTTATTTTGTGTAATACATTATCATTAATCTTTCCTCTTATGGCTTCTAGGTTTTGTGTTGCACTTGGACCTTCCCCACTCTAAATTTACAAATAAATAGAAGTCTCTTGTATTACTTTTATACTTTCATCTTTTGCATTAAACATTCGATGCTTTGATCCTTCTGAAGTTCACCTTCATGTAAAGTATGGATCCAATT
This sequence comes from Ovis aries, assembly GCF_016772045.2. Lineage (NCBI taxonomy): Eukaryota > Metazoa > Chordata > Mammalia > Artiodactyla > Bovidae > Ovis > Ovis aries. The sequence continues at coordinate 71,169,350 of NC_056066.1, read as the reverse complement.
GGATTTTTCTTCCCCAAGCGGCCACCAAGCACTATTTACTAAATAATTTATCTCTGTTCCCATTGATTTCTGTTCCAGCTTTACCATAGTCTAAATCCATGGTGTGTTTTGATCTATTTCTCTTTTTTTAATGTATTCCTTTTGTCCACTAGTGTAGCAGAATCATACAACTTTATTTACTAAAACTTAAAATAGGCTTTAATATCTGGGAGACCTAAGCTACCCATCCTGCCCCTCTTCACTCCCACCTTAATGTTCTTTTCAGAGTTTTTCAGTGTTCATTTCTCTTACAAAATTTAGAATCATCTTCATGGCATTTTTATTGGAATTACGTTACATTTGAATCAACCCAGGCGATGTTGGCATCATAGTGTGCAACTTTCTTCATATTTAAACTTTCTTATCCAAGGTGTCCATGCCCAGAATCAAGTTGTTCTTCAGTTTGTATTAGGGGCAGGGATAGGCCCACCCTTTCTCTCCCACTAGCAAGCAGTTTTCACCTGCTTAAGTGAAGTGAAGTCACTCAGTCGTGCCTGACTCTTTGCGACCCCATGGACTGTAGCCTACCAGGCTCATCTGTCCATGGGATTCTCCAGGCAAGAATACTGGAGTAGGTTGCCATTTCCTTCTCTAGGGGATCTTCCCGACCCAGGGATCAAACCCAGATCTCCCACATTGCAGGCAGATGCTTTAACCTCTGAGCCACCAGGGAAGCTCTGCCAAATACAGACCTGCTTATGATTGTGTTAATCCTGTATTTCTAAATTAGCAACTTTTATTAGTACTTGTAATTTTCCCATTTCACCACTCTCTATTTTTAAAAGCTTTTATTTCTGTGGCTGTGTCGGGTTGTCATTGCACCATATAGAGTCTTTTTTGGGGCATGTGAACTCGTAGTTGCAGCATGTGGAACCTGGGCCCCCGGCATGCAGCACAGAGTCTTAGCCACTGGAGCACCAGGGAAGTCCCTACCATTATCTATTAACTTCTCAGTGAGGAAGAGGATTTAGCTCTTTCTGCCCTCCCTCCTAACACACTCACAGGCCTTCCCATCCAGCTTCCCTATCCTTCTAATCAAATTATATCCTAATTTTGGTTAGATCAGCATTCAGTGTTGACAATATTTTGACCATGTAAATACCATTCAAAACTGAACCAGGCAGTAAATTATGTTTATTTTCCTTTCCTTCACAACTATTGTGTTTTCCCTGAAGCTAACATTTGCCTTGTTTATGGTTTGTTTGCTCCATTTTTATGTTTTTATTCCTGATGTAGCCCAAACTCTCCGCCAGTTATCTCAAGCTCTTTTCTAGATATTCAGGTGCTTCTTATTTTTTATAAAGTTTCATCCTCCCACAGGAAGCTCTCCCAGAGCCTCTGGCCTGTGCTCTCTGCCTGCCACGCAGCTGTCATCCTGGGGTCTTCCTCTGCCTTCAGCTCAGGTCTTCTCTGTGCACCTCTCCTGTATCACGGCACCTGTGACCTCTGCTTCCTTTTTCTTGTTCTGTTGCCTTGTCTTGGAGGGATACTTCCTTCAGCAGCTTCCTGAGGAAGTGTGTCCAGGAGGTCAACATGTGGAGTACTTACACTGTCAACCCTTAACTAAATGAGTGATTTGATTGGAAATAATTTCCTTCCAATGGAAGGTATAGTTCCTATTGTATCCCAGCACCCAACATCACTTTTTTTTTTTTTTTAAATTTGCCTGTGCTGGGTCATAGTTGCAGCACATGGGTTCTTGGATCTCTAGTGAGGCATGTAGCATCTTCCATTGTGATATCTGGGATCTAGTTCCCTGCCCAGGGATGGAACCCAGGCCACCGCCATTGGGTGTACAGTCTTAGCCACTGGACCACCAAGGATATCCAACCCCCCACCCTCCCCGCCAACATGGCTTTTGAGAAAACTAAAGCCATTCTGATTCCTGATTATTACCTGCTCCCATCCCCCAGCCCAGCTTTGTTGGATGTCATCAATATCTCATAGTTCTAACATTTCATAAGTGCATACCTTAACATGGATCACTTTTTGTCCATTTCTGTTGGACACAGATGTGCTATTTCATTCTGGCCACACATGCTTTTGACTTCAAGGATACTTCCTTGAACTCTTTTTGCTGATTTTTCTTTCCCTTCATTTTCTCATCTTTCCTTTTCTAGAGCTTTATTATTTGTTGGTTGGAACTGCTGGATTGCTGGCTCCTATTTTTGTTCTTTTCCAGATCTTTGGCTTCTCTGGCTCTGCTTTTCAAGAGATTTTCTCAGCTTCATCTTCTGACCCTTCTATTGAATTTTAGTACACACTACCATATTTTTCATTTCCAAGGGCTTTTTCTTGTTTTGGGAATGTTCCTTTTCCACTAACGTTTTGTCTATACTTTTATGATATGTTCTTTTATGTCTCTGGGGACGTTAATAATAGTTTTCTTTTATAATTTATCTTCACCCCTGAATTATCCATTTCCCTCCAAATTGCTTTGTTCTGCTTATCTTTTTCACGCTTTTGTGTGTGTGTGAAAGTTGCTCGGTCATGTCTGACTTTTTGTGACCCCCATGGACTATAGCCTACCAGGCTCCTCTGTCCATGGGATTTTCCAGGCAAGAGTACTGGAGTGGGTAGCCATTTCTTTCTCCAGGGGATGTTCCCGACCCAGGGATTGAACCCCGGTCTCCCACATTATAGGCAGATGCTTTCTGTCCATGGGATTTTCCAGGCAAGAGTATTAGAATGGGTTGCCATTTCTTTCTCCAGGGCATCTTCTCAACCCAGGGATCGAACCTGGGTCTCCCACATTATAGGCAGATGCTTTACCGTCTGAACTACCAGGGAAGTCCTCACTTTTGTATTTAGTAGTGTGTATATTTTAATCCTGAACTTCTAATTTATCCCTCCCTACCTTTGATAACCATAGTTTATTTTCTATGTTAGTCTATTTCTGTTTCGTAAATAAGTTCATTTGTGTCCATTTCTTAGATTCCACATATAAGCTATATTATATGATATTTGTCTTGATCTTTATCTCTCATGTTTGATGCATTTCCTCGATACCTGAGTCTGGTAAGAAATGCTGTGACTTAGACTAAGACAACTCTTATAAGAGACCAGTTAAAGAGATAGATATATTGAAATTAACCCCTGATTAAAGCAGGGGAAAATAAAGAAAGGGATGGTGATTCCTCAGTTTTTGAATTCACCAGGATCAGAAACACACAATAGGAACATCAGAATTAGGAGGAAACTGTTTAGTGTGAAAAATGCTGAGTTTGAGTATTCTGTGGCATATGGCTTTCCCCCCCACCCCCCAACCTGGTAAAAAGTATAACTAATCTTGTGTGTAGTATTTTCATATAATTCCCTGGCAGTGTAAAGTGCACATTCTCTAAATCCATGCCCTTGAATTCAGAACCAAACTAAGTATGTGCACCACCTGAAGAGGCAGAGGCAGTCAGTCAGCAAATTCTGAGCCTTACAGAATGCCTCGCACTGTAATTATTAATAAGATCTGAGGCTACAGCAATGAAAACAGCATAGTATCTGACCCTGAGCTTCTATTGCCAATGGAAAACTGGTCCCATAGTCTTGGTGAAATAGAAGTTTTTATGTATCACTGTGAACTACCCGAGGAGGAGAATTAGAGATAACTTCATGAAGTGGAAGTATGGAAGAGTCTAATGTGTGGGGGGGAGGAGGTGGGGGTGAACAGGTTCTATGCTGCAGGAGATAGGCCCTGGAGGTGACAGATTGCTGGTGGTGAGATAGCCCAAATGAGTTACATGATGAGTTAGCTATCCCTCTAACACACAGCATACTCCTCACGATGCACGAGAGGAATAAATGAGAGCATCGGGATGTCCCTGTGGAGGCCAGCTGTCTCCTACTCTCTATACTGAGCAATAATGTTCCCAGTGATGGCCCAGGTTAGTCCCTATGTGGCTTGATGTGTAATATTTTTGAGTAGCCAATTAATTCTGCTAATCTCATTAGTGACAATTAGCAAGATGCTCCTCTGATTAGGGGACTATGGTCAAGAGGCTCTTACACACTTGCAGTTGCTGAATAAAAAGTCAACCTTCTCTGCAGAGCCTCTTAATTTCTGCTAACAGGCGACATGAGATTTAGTCCTAAAGAACCCATGCCTTCATCATCTTTCCAGCCACCCCTGACTCTTGAAAAAGGAGAGGCAATCTAATACTCAGTGAATATGCTCAGATTTCATGGAAGACTAGGAGAAGGAACCTTGACACGTGCATGTTCTGTTGGGCACTTTGGAACATTTAACTTGGGGATATCACATTAGACATCAAGCGTGAAATGTTCCTGCACTGAACTTTGGCTCTAGAATTTGCTAAGTATAAAACCTCAAGCAAATTTTTATTTGTTTCATGTGTGTGTTTTTTTTCATTTCTGTGCCTCACTATCGTCATTTGTATAATGGAAATTGTAATATCAGCCATTTCATAGAGATAACATGAAAATCAAAGTCAGGAACAAGACAAGGGTGCCCACTTTCACCACTGCTATTTAACATAGTTCTGGAAGTTTTAGCCACAGCAATCAGAGCAGAAAAAGAAATAAAAGGAATCCAAATTGGAAAAGAAGAAGTAAAACTGTCACTGTTTGCAGATGACATGATCCTCTACATAGAAAACCCTAAAGACTCCACCAGAAAATTACTAGAGCTAATCAATGAATATAGTAAAGTTGCAGGATATAAAATCAACACACAGAAATCCCTTGCATTCCTATACACTAATAATGAGAAAGTAGAAAAAGAAATTAAGGAAATAATTCCATTCACTATTGCAACAAAAAGAATAAAATACTTAGGAATATATCTACCTAAAGAAACTAAAGACCTATACATAGAAAACTATAAAACACTGGTGAAAGAAATCAAAGAGGACACTAATAGATGGAGAAATATACCATGTTCATGGATTGGAAAAATCAATATAGTGAAAATAAGTATACTACCCAAAGCAATCTATAGATTCAATACAATCCCTATCAAGCTACCAACAGTATTTTTCACAGAGCTAGAACAAATAATTTCACAATTTGTATGGAAATACAAAAAACCTCGAATAGCCTAAGAAAGAAGAATGGAACTGGAGGAATCAACCTGCCTGACTTCAGGCTCTACTACAAAGCCACAGTCATCAAGACAGTATGGTACTGGCACAAAGACAGAAATATAGATCAATGGAACAAAATGGAAAGCCCAGAGATAAATCCACACACCTATGTACACCTTATCTTCGACAAAGGAGGCAAGAATATACAGTGGATTAAAGACAATCTCTTTAACAAGTGGTGCTGGGAAAACTGGCCAACCACTTGTAAAAGAATGAAACTAGATCACTTTCTAACACCATACACAAAAATAAACTCAAAATGGATTAAAGATCTAAACATAAGACCAGAAACTATAAAACTCCTAGAGGAGAACATAGGCAAAACACTCTCCGACATAAATCACAGCAGGATCCTCTATGACCCACCTCCCAGAATACTGGAAATAAACAAATGGGATCTAATTAAAATTAGAAGCTTCTGCACAACAAAGGAAAATATAAGCAAGGTGAAAAGACAGCCTTCGGAATGGGAGAAAATAATAGCAAATGAAGCAACTGACAAACAACTAATCTCAAAAATATATAAGCAACTTATGCAGCTCAATTCCAGAAAAATAAATGACCCAATCAAAAAATGGGCCAAAGAACTAAACAGACATTCCTCCAAAGAAGACATATAGATGGCTAAAAACACATGAAAAGATGCTCAACATCACTCATTATTAGAGAAATACAAATCCAGACCACAATGAGGTACCATTTCACGCCAGTCAGAATGGCTGCGATCCAAAAGTCTACAAGCAATAAATGCTGGAGAGGGTGTGGAGAAAAGGGAACCCTCTTACACTGTTGGTGGGAATGCAAACTAGTACAGCCACTATGGAGAACAGTGTGGAGATTCCTTAAAAAACTGGAAATTGAACTGCCTTATGACCCAGGAATCCCACTTCTGGGCATACACACCGAGGAAACCAGAATTGAAAGAGACACATGTACCCCAGTGTTCATCACAGCACTGTTTATAATAGCCAGGACATGAAACAACCTAGATGTCCATCAGCAGATGAATGGATAAGAAAGCTGTGATACATATACACAATGGAGTATTACTCAGCCATTAAAAAGAATACATTTGAATCAGTTCTAATGGGGTGGATGAAACTGGAGCCTATTATACAGAGTGAAGTAAGCCAGAAAGGAAAACACCAATACAGCATACTAACACATATGTATGGAATTTAGAAAGATGGTAATGATTACCTTGTATGCGAGACAGCGAAAGAGACACAGATGTATAGAACAGTATTTTGGACTCTGTGGGAGAGGGCGAGGGTGGGATGATTTGGGAGAATGGTATTGAAACATGTATCATATCATATAAGAAATGAATCGTCAGTTTAGGTTCGATGCATGATACAGGATGCTTGGGGCTGGTGCGCTGGGATGACCCAGAGGGATGGTATGGGGAGGGAGGCGGGAGAGGGGTTCAGGATTGGGAACATGTGTAACACCTGTGGCGGATTCATGTTGATGTATGGCAAAACCAAACACAATATTATAAAGTAAAAATAATATAAAATTTAAAAAGAAAACACAAACAATGAGCTCAGAAAAAACAAAGAATAAATTTAATCAGAGAAATGCTAAAACAAAGGAAAACTGTCTAAGGAGACTAATAATAATGTAGTCATCAAGCATAGTCAAGGGCCTTCAGTTCTTTCTCAAGGGCTGTAGATAATCTGAGCCATATCCTGTGAGCTGTCTTATAGATACTGAAACCTGAGGTGGAGAAATTACCTACATAAATGAGCAGACTGTACCCAGGACATGAGCTTCCACAATTCTGAGAATTGACCACAAAGAAATTGGAACAAATGGACCCTGGAACTGAAGACTAACTGTACCTAAAGCATTCAAGATGATGCTGGTCAGACCATTGTGACTATGCTGTTTTTGCATGTCGCGCCACACCCCCACACCCCCATCCCCTGCGCCTGCCTGTCTATAAATTCTCTCACCCCCTGCTTGTCAGTGGGGGGAGTTGGCCTTTGGACAGATATCTGCCACCCCCCTCGCCCTGTTGCAGGCATCTGAAATAAAGCAACTTTCCTTTCCATCAAAAAAAGAAAAAAAATCAAATGTCAAAGCATTTACATGTTAGATGATGCCTGGTGCAAAGTTAATGCTCAGTCACAGTTTTAATTTTGACCACTGAGTGAAGAATCAATTGGGAGAACCAGAATCTTTGAATCAGCAGGCCACACTAGTGGTGGGCTTTATGGCGGTGGTGGTGTTTTTCAGTCACCCAGTCATGTCTGACTCTTTGCAACCCTATGGACTGCTGCACACCAGGCTTCCCTGTCCCTTGCCGTCTCCTTGAGTTTGCCCAAGTTCATGATGTGCCAGACCCAAATCTAGCTGTTTGGTTGTGCTCCCTGTTTTGTTTCAGATCAGTAAAGGGTAAGCTATTCTCTGTGAAGCCCAAGCATAGTCCCCTAGTCCTGACAGTGTGTGGGTCTCTCTAGTTTCCTTACCGGACTGTGAGGCAGTGAAGTCAGGGAGCACGTCCGTCCGTCCTGTCCCCTGATGCGGCCCTGGCACCTAGCAAGGTGCCTGGGCTCTGAGTTATGCTCAGACTTGTTGAATGAATGATGAGATGGAAAGAGATCCGAACTTGAAAGCAGACTGTCGGTTTTCAGCCTTGAATTTTTTCCCCAACAGGGCAGGTTGGTTACACGGAACCTTAATTTCATTATCAGCATAGTGAAGATGATTATTCCTGTTGCAGTTTTTAAAAAGATGGCATATGAAAGTATACTAATTAGAGCAAATATGCATATGCTTATTTATTAACTGATCTATTTTATTTCAAATGAAAATGAATACTCAGACCTAGCACTTAATACATTATAATTATTACTACAATTATTTTACCTTTGTAAATACATAAATCAGATGTGAATATAAATTTGCCTTGTGAAAAATTAGAGCGGATTAGATAATACCAAGTCTACTCTGACCTGTGGCCCTCCCCCACTGCTTTGTAGTTACCATGCTTATCAGTATAAAAGGCTTCATCTAGTGCTTTTCATACTTTTCTATGTGTTGTAAAACCTATTGTCATGCTTGAGTTTTTTAAAGATATTTGCTTGTGTTCTAGAATTTACTTTTTTTCCCATTAACTCTACTGCTTGGAGAATATTCTACATAAGGGATATACTATAATTACTTGGTCATTAGTCCATCAGTAGACATTTTAGTAATGGCTACATATACCAGGACCAACATTTTGGTAATGGCTACCCATTCCAGTGGGCTTCCCTGGTAGCTCAGCAGGAAAAGAATCTGCCTGCAATGCAGGTGACCCCAGTTCGATTCCTGGGTTGAGAAGATCCCGTGGAGAAGGGATAGGCTATCCACTCCAGTATTCTTGGGCTTCCCTGGTAGTTCAAATGGTAAAGAATCTGCCTGCAATGTGGGAGACCTGGGTTCGATCCCTGGATTGGGAAGATCCCCCTAAGGAGGGCACGGCAGCCCACTCTAGTATTCTTGTCTGGAGAATCCCCATGGACAGAGGAGCCTGGCATGCTATAGTCTATGGGATCATAAAGAACTGGACAAAGCTGAGTGACTTAACATTTTCACTTTCAGACATTTTGGTTGGCTATGCAGTTTGGCATTACCAAAATAATTTTTTGTTTCAGCCTCTGCCGCACAGCATGTGGGATTTTAGTTTCCCATTCCCCAACCAGGAATCTAATATGCTCTCCCCACCCTCCCGACCTTTGCAGCAGAGAGAAATTCAACCACTGGATCACCAGGGAAGTCCCCAAAATAAATTCTTTATTGACCCTCCTCTAACCTGCTTCTTCAGGCACAAGGCATTTCCCTTGGGTAACTGTATAGAGGTAAACTTTTAGATTTTGCTGTATCTTACCAAAGTGCTCTCCTAGGTAACTCTACCAAGTGGTGCTTCCAGTGATATAAAAGAGTATCTTTTCCTCCCATCTTTATCAACACTTGAACTTAAAGGAATATTTTCATTTCTGCCAATCTGTTAGCCCCAAACTGGTATCACATCTGCACAACTAATAGGGAGAGTGGGGACCTTCTCATGTGTTGTGATGGATACTCTGCACATCCTCAATTCATTTTGAGCCCAGCAAGTGAACTGTTACTACCTTCATTTTTCTGCAGCATAGCCAGAGACCTGTAAGAGTCATAGCATCCTCATAGCCTGTGAGGTTGATAACAGAAAAATGTCCACACACAGGAGTGCAGTGTCTCTCAACAGGTATGCAGAGGCAGAGTAAAGAAGGATTAGGAAGAGAGAGTAGCATACGAACCGTGGGCAAGAATTTTGGAGCTGGATCACCTTAGGTTCATACCTAGAGTTCCCACATCGCCAGCTCTCTGCCTTTGGGTGAATCATTTAATCTCTTGGGAAAATCACGTTTTGACTTCTGTGAAATCAGAACAAGATTTATCTCATGGGATTGCTGTAAGGATTAAAGCTAACATTTAGGCATAGGCAGCTTTTGGAGCATTAGCTGCTTGTTTTCTTTGAGAAGGAAAAATTGCCTGGCCTGTGGGAAGCTGTTGCTTATGAAAGGTTGAACGTTGACATGCTTGGGTTCCTGCCCCCACCAGGAGTCTCAGGCTTCCATCTCGTGGGACATTTGTTTTTTGCCCTAAACCCAGTCTGAGAAGTTGTTCTTTCCTCTGAGAGAGATTGTGAGGAATCATCTGACTGGCTCATCTATGTGAGTCCCCATAGCCTTCTTTTGATAAGCAGGGTAGGTATCTATATGCCCAGTTCACAGATGGGGTCACTCAGAGGGTGAGATGAAGTGACTCCTGACAGCCCCTGCTGTCTGTGTGGGGCCCCGATCTGCTCCAGCTGCTCCTGGTGGCCTTGGAATGGGTACTGGGTCTTCAGCTGCCAGCCCTTTATCAATCAAGCCCATTTCAAGACTTGCCCTGCCATGAGGACCCCAGAGAGGTGCCCCCAGTCTCTTTTTTCAGGGTACCATCAATGCTGGCACCTTCCCCGGGCATCACTACCTAGTTCCGTCAGCCCTTCCCTCTCTCTGGTACCCTTCTCAGGTTGGGAGCCCTTTTTCTCCCCCAAAGCTTCGCACTTATGATAGCTGCCAAAGCAGCTGCATTTTTATTGAGTGCTTTTTATGTACCAGGGTCTTAAAAAAAGCTCCTTATTTACTAGCTCTGTGACTGGGCTGGGTTCTTGAACCGTCCTCTTTCCTCTGTTTTCTCATCTGCGCGGGGAGGGGATGGACAGCAGGGCTTGCCACACATGGGTCATGAGAAGGGCCAGTGAGAGGGTGCGTGTGAGGCGTGTACCTCAGTGCTCCTGCGTGAATCCTGGGTGCGCAACAAGGGCTAACCATGGTTGCTGTGCCCCTTCCGTCCCCCTTTCACCTCATGCTGTAGACACAATAGTTAGCCCCGTTGTATGGAGGACGCAGTTGAGGCACAAGGCAGTTGATCACATGCAGCCAATAGCAGGCGTGTACATCAGGTGCAGAGAGTAAACAGCTGTGAAGTGAGACCAGGCACAGCTGTCAGCACCTAAGTCTCTGGTGCTAGTGCTGATTAAGTGGCCAGTGTTGTTGGGTGTGGTCTCCAGCACCACAGTTCTGTATCTTGTCCTTGATGTCTTTGTCATGTGTGATGCTCGCCTTTTGGAAATTTACACACATGCTCTTCTGGTATCTGTTTGTCAAAGACTCAGAAGACCTCTCAGGGCCAAACCTGGGGGTGGTGAGAGCTCCCAAGGAGGAGGCAGTACAGGCAGTGGCAGGCTCAAATAGTGGGAGATTCAAGCAGATAGAGCACCTCTGGCTTTTTTCCCCTGATCCTCACCATCACTGGCCTGCAGGGAGGAAATGCAGACCTCTGCCTGCCCCACCTTCTATTTCCCAGATGGAGCTCACCCACCTTCTCCCTACCTGTTCCCCACTAAGGTGACCCTGCCTTCCCTCTATGTGGGTCTCTATGGAAACTGCAGACATGATCAGAGAGGGCAGAGCTAGGCAGGATGATCACAGAATGGGCAGCACATGTGAGAAGATGGATAGGCTTCCAGTGTTTGTTCAGTAGGAGAAGAAGGCATCTGATGCTCTTGAGACATCTCGGTGCCACACCCCAGGCACCAGTTCACCTGGCCACATGTAGGCAGGGCAAGCAAACAGAATATTCACCATGACCCAGAGACTGGTCAGGCACCTTAGGCATATATGTATTAAGGCATTTAATCCTCACGAAAACATCCTGAGGTAAGTGCTATTATAGTCACCCCCATTTTACAGATGAAGAAACTGAGGCACTAAAAGATAACTTGCCCAAGGTGACATAAGAGTAATGACAGAGCCATGGTATCAACCAGAGTCCATTCTCTTAAGCCTCACATTCACCTATAGATACAGGCAAGTGCACATCCGAAGCCACGCTCACAACCCTTCATGTCCCAGCCCCCAACCCCTGAGACTCCCCAGTAGATTGACTGACAGGCATCACAGTGTCATCGCAGCTCCCTCTTCAGAAAGGAAAGCAAGACCCTCGAGAGGGACCCCCCACTGCAGGCCTGGGCTGCGAGCTGGCACTGTATCTTTTGATTGCTCAGTCCTGCAAAGGAACACTGAGTGTGTGGAACAAGCCAGCCCAAATTCCTCCGCTTGATTTTCTGGAATCAAATTAGGCTGGTGAATAGGCCAGTGGCGTTTTCATCAATTTCTCAGCCTTCCTTTGGAACTGAGCCTGATTTCCTTGGCCTCCCGCAACGCTGCCTGCTGTTTACTGAGCAAACCGGCTCCCAGAACCAGCCCCACTTTAGCAATGCAGCCGGGCAACGTGGTAGAGGGAAGATTACAGGTATTAGAGGCCATTTAGGATCATTTAGAATCGAGCTGTTTTCTGAGCAGGCAATTAATCCAGTTGCATTAAAGGAGCTGCTGGAGCTCCGGCACCTCTCCCTGCGTTAAGAGGGGCGTTTGGGTGGCTTCTGTTAAATGACTTTCCCAGCTAGCTCTGGGGCTTAATGGGACATCGTTTGGAGGGGAATGTAGTTCTGGGGGCCTCTATCTCAGAGCTATAGGTTTGCTTTGGGAAGAAGGGGAAGTATGTGTTGAAAGACTGGGTTTGTACCTAGAGCCTGTGGCTGGCCCAGCTCAAACAACTCCTGGGTTCTTGGGACAGAAGTGGTGGGGGGCTGCTCTCAAGTCTGGGGAGATAGATGGGCCCAATACAGCAAATGCTCGTCCTCGGGACCTTCTCCTTTATTTAAGATGGACCTGTCTTCAACTGGGTGTGTTCCTGTTGTAGACGGATCTTAATGGGTGCCTGAATGGCTAGAGTTCTTCTATTCACTGAAAGCCTACGGTGTTCTGAGCACTTGTGTGCTCGTTATATCAGCCTCACAAACAATCCTATGAGGTATAAACTACAGACATGGGAGCCGAGGCTCAAAGAACTTGAGGAGCTTGGGAGTTGAACCTATGAGCCGATGGTGGCTGAGCCCATACCCCAGTTCCATCCATGGCTCTTTATTCAGGAGGCCCCATTCCCGTCTGAAACATGAGACAAAGGGTCACATACCATGCTATATGACAGCCTTGTATATTTCCAAACCCAAGTTTATGTACCCTATAACCCTATCATCACTTACCATACTGAAGCACGGCAAGTTGTTAGTTTTGGGCCTCTGTTTGTCTCACCAGCTTCCATGAGGATAAGGGCCCTGTCAGATAATTTTTCTAGCTCCAGCATCTGGCAGACAGACAAAAGCACTACTACTCAGATAGCACAGGCTTGACTGAGTCTCTTCTCTTTTCTGTATCTCAGTAAAATTAGAGGGCCACACTGCATGCTAGGGGCCCCTCCCTCTCTGACATACTGTGAAGGTTTGTGTCTGCAGGGCAGTTGGAGGACAGGCCACATCTATCCAAAAACTGACTTTTCTGGGAACGCTTCTGTGTTTAGTGTCTTACATGGGGCCTTATTCTTGAGCATCTGCCCCTAGTCTGGTCTGCTGCCAGTCACTTGCTCTCATGGTTGGCTGCATTCCAAAATGAAAGTACCAGTCATGGGAATCAAGAGGGCCTGATAGTCAGGAGGCATTCAATACATATTTGCTCACTGAGTCCCTAAGAATAGTTGTTGACTTTCTTATGAATGTTCCCTGCGGTAAGTCAGGCACATCTGCTATCCCAAAGTGAAAACCATAGTCAATAAGAAGGTAATCAATTTACAGACGCCTCACTTCTCTTTCAATTTCTGTTGAAGCTCTTCTTTTGACTGTGCATAATCCCTTTTCACAAAGAAGACTGCCCAGTGTCTAACATCCCACCCTCAGTAAATTTTCAATTTTCTATGATCTTTGTTCTGTTCTTCAGAATATAAAAGAAGATATGCTCATTGCAAAATGCTAACACTTTAGAACATCTCAACCTGACTTAAACAGCAAAAGTTTTATCCCTGAAGAAACCACCGTTGGCACTTGAGCATCTATTAATATCTCCTTATCTTTTGGATTTTAAGTTACCAGCTTTCTCAGATTCCAAAAAAGATGCATTCAAACCAAAGGTGGATGGAATCTATATGCCACTAATCAGGGGGCAGCATCTTAAGTTGTTGGCTGCTCTGCTCAATTTCTTCAGTTGTGTGTTGGTTTTGAAGGTGTGGGACATTGAGCCGGACAGTGTCATAGGGAAGACGATAGGACCATGTTTCTCCAAGTGTGTTTCAGGGATCACTGATATCAAATTTATCTTATAAATTATATTCTCAATTTTCTTCCTAAAAAGCAAGTGCTGGGCTTCACTGCAGCTCTATCAAATCAGAAGCCGTGTTTGCGGGTATGTGCCTTGTGTTATGGTTAACTTGAATGCGTGAATCCCACCCTCTTAGCCTCAGCTGACAGCTTAAGGTGATAATTGAATGATCCAGTGAGTCAGGGAAAAAGCCTTGGTCCAAAGAAGACTTGTTCTACAGGGAATGCCTAGGTATTCTCAGAAACATGAGGGGGAATGCCAGATAGGTAACACTGAACTCAGGCTTCCCTGGTGGTAAAGTGGTAAAGAACCAACCCTCGATGCAGGAGAAACGGATTCAATCTCTGGGTTGAGAAGATCCCCTGGAGAAGGAAATGGCAACCCACTCCAGCATTCTTGCTTGGAAAATCCCATGGACAGAGGAGCCTGGTGTGCTACAGTCCATGAGGTTGCAAAAGAGTCAGATACGACTTACCTACTAAACAACAACAATGAACTCAGGGGCTTCTGTTTTCCTTCCTCAAATCATCCTGTTTAATTCTTCTTCTTCCTCCTAGTTTGGTCCCCAAATCAGCTCCTCTTCAAAGTCTTCACTAAGATCTCCAGGCTAAGGGAGCTGCTCTCTTCTTCAGTGCTCACATAAACAGTTCATACATCACTCAGATATAGCACCTAAGAGATAACATTGTGATTGTCTGTGTCTGGCTTTCCCGCTATGCTCTTCATTCTTTATGGATGACTCCCATGTGGCCCAGTGCCTGGCTGACAGCAGGTATGAGTAACTGAGGAATGGATGGCCGGGATAGTTAGGAGGGTTCACAGAAGTTCCTAGCTTGGTCCCCCCATTCTGAAGAAGAAGGTCATCCTAGAAGGTGTAGTCTCCCTCCAAAATTACTTATCAGTGAATCACTTCCAGTTTCTCATTGACTCATCAGCCTATGTACAAGACCTTTATTTTCTCAAGATACATGGAATCGATTAATGACTAGAAGCAAATAGCAAGTCCGTGGCTTTATAAACTCATCCAGAATCAACATAGTTCCATCTAGCAAACAGGCTTGATGTGCTCATGAATGGTGAAGGCTTCTGGCAGTATTCTCTAGCCAACAGCTCATAAAGACATGGAGGAGTGAAAAAACACAGAGCTGGAGAGTGGGGGAGAAGAGCTAAATAAACTCATCTCACAGTAGCTCAGGTACTAATGTTTCCATAGAAAGCCTATTCCTTCTGCAAATGGCAAACCCATCAAGTCATTTTTTGGTTCTGACACGTTGCTCAGAAGTAAAGATAATTTCTTCAAGATTTTAAAATTTACTTAGAACTGGGCATCCAGAAGGTATTTCTAAACTTGATGGTAACTACTCTTAATAGTAGGTCCCTTTTTCTCCCTTCCTTCCCTCTGAGATGTGACCATTCATGGATCACAGACATCAGACAGTCTTGTGAGACGTTGGCAGTCTCAGGGCACCCTTCCCTATGCTATTTACTGAGGCTTTTCACTCCTGGGCTACCCTTCCTTGCTTTGGCCAAACAGATCCTTCAACTGACATTCTTTTTTGGATTCTGCTCTTCTCCTGAATTCAGCAGTTATATTCCACTAGCTTTTACTGGGGACCTGCAGAACGCCATACACTGTGCTACATACTGTCTAACTCCATCTTAGAGATGAAGAACCCTGATCAGGGTTATGTGCTGAAACTGGAGCAAGTAAATTTAGAATAAAAAGATCAGTTGTGTTTCACACAGAGAGTTGCAAACTTATCTGAACTCCTTTCTATGAGAGTTAAGCCTGGCAGGAAGCATGAAAGGATTCAAACAGAAAGTTGTGACAAACTGATGAGTGGCAGGACCGTAAGTGGATAGTTGCTGGGTTTTATGAGAAAAAAGATTAGGGCTCAGAGCCAACAGGTGAGACGTACTTTCTGAGAGCAAGAGCCCAAATGTTTAAAAAATAAGACTGTATCAGAAAAGTTTTAGCTATATGGCCACAGTTCTATCGCTCAGTTGGTAAAGAATCTCCCTGTAACGCAGGAGACCCTGGTTCAATTCCTGGGTTGAGAAGATTCCCTGGAGAAGGGACAGGCTACCCACTGCCGGGGTCCAGCCCCGGTGGATCCAGGGTGATTCGAAGGTGGGGACGGAGTCGGCGTCTCTGGAAATAACTTACTTAATTACAGATAGAAAGGGATTAAAAGATTAGCAGAGAAAAAGAGGCTGAATAACTTGGTTCACATGGGATACCAATCACCACCTACGTAGGCCGCAGGCGTCTTCCCGTTCTCCATAAGGAGAGGTGGCACTGAGGCCCCCCCCGGTCCGATCTTAGAAGCCCAGGCAAAATTAGTAGGCTTGGCGGGTACCCATGTACCAGATGGAAATTCGGCCAGAAAATAGTAGGAGAGAAAAAAGGGGGCTGAATAACTTGGTTTACGTGGGATACCAATAAAATTCCAAGACAAGGAATTTGCACCATCTACGTTGGGCCACCAGTGCCACTTGAATATCGGAAGGTGCCCCTCCTTGGGCTCCTTCTCGCGTGGTCTTGAAAACCGGGGTGAATAAGTAGACTTGGAGGGCACCCACGCTCCAGATGGGAATTCAGCCCGAAAAATGGGGAGCAGAAAAGAACGACATGAGGGAATCAGTCTTTCCGGAAACTGATCTGATTTTTTTTTATTTTTGGGTTTGCTTATATACCTTTTGTTACACATAGGGATGAATACAGAGTCACGCGGGGGTCAGCAGTCCTGACCTTTATCAAAATCAGGTGCTTCACATAAATGTATAAAAAAAAAAAGGTACATCATCTTCTGGCCATGAGTGAGACCTGCTGACATTTTATGATGCTTTCTTTCTGATAACCAAAAACTTATTTCTTCCAAGGGTTTTTTTTTTTTTCTTAAACCAGGCACCACCCTCCAAATAAAGTTACATTCCTATAGGGTGAGGGTGTAGTGAGTTACAATCAAGAAAGGAATTTATTTAACCCAAGGTTAACATGATTAATCTTAAAGGTTAATACTTATTTTTCATATATGCTTAAAGGTTAATACTTATTTCTTCTTATATGCTAGTTATAGTTATTATAAGAGTAGGGAACATGGAGATTTAGCAGCAAACATCAGCCCAACAAATGAAAATCCTTTCATCAATGCTCCCCTTAAGATCTATTTAGTCTTAAGATATGATAAAGTTACATTCTTACACAGCAAGGACACAGTGATATATAAGTACAGTGATCTATTACAAAAGAGAAAATCCATTAACTCAAAAAGTCTAGTATTGCTAACATCAAAAACTACTATATTTCCTTTGCTATATTCCAAATACATTGATTAATATATTCCCAAGTGCCTAAGGATATGGAGGCCTGGCGGCAATCATTGACTCAACAAGAAGAAAAGTCCTATGCTAATTAAGACTCTCAAAATACTCCAAAACTCTCTGTGCTGTTTATGGTTGAGAGGTAGTAAACAATCATGTGCCTAGTGGCAGCAGTAAGGATAATCCTGTCACACAAGCTAGTCTGTCAGCAGAGAGGTTTGACCTGAGACATCCTTGTTCCACCCAGAGCAGGGAATTAGCAGCAATTATTGACACAACAAATGAAGAGACCCTTCACCAATATAATTCCTAACCAACTATACTAATAATTTCTAACTCCCCAAAAGATTTTGCCTTTAGTAAGTCTAAAGCATCTCGTGCCTCTCAGGTTGGGAGGCTGTAAACAATCACATGTGGCCGGACAAACCTATACAAGTGGGCTAGATAACCTTCAGAGGAGTCTGTAAGCTGAAACACTCTTGTCACGCCCAGGAATTTCTATTGCTTTGGAGCTGCACGTTTACTCCTTCTCCGAGAGAAACGGTTATGGGGAGAGCCCCCCGTAAAGTCAGAGGTGTAGGTGAGAGCATAAAACAGACTCTGGTTTTTGGGTTAGATGCTCGGGAACAGGGGGTTTCCTGAGGCTTGATCACGCCTTTGCGTATGCCAAGCCTCCTTCCTCATGACCTTTGCCATGGGCGGAATTCCTCACGCTGGCCCCCAGCAACCCACTCCAGTATTCTTGGGCTTCTCTTGTGGCTCAGCTGGTAAGGAATCCACCTGCAATGTGGGAGACCTGGGTTCAATCCCTGGACTGGGGAGATCCTCTGGAGAAGGGAAAGGCTACCCACTCCAGTATTCTGGCCTGGAGAATTCCATGGACTGTGACCCCATAGTCCATGGGGTGACAAAGAGTCAGACATGACCTGAGCAACTTTCAGTCACTTCACTATGATGTTGAAGTGGAGACATCTAAGACTGAATAATCTTACAATGCAATTGATTTTTGTATTCATTTATTAGATATTTAAAGCTGTATTCCTGAAGGAATTAGATGATAGTATTTTGAATGACTTTTCAGAATGTGCATATAATTGTAATAAGGGCTACTTGTAGCATTGGTCATCATGAGGATGGAAGTTAGAGTCATATGTAACATAGAAATGGTCCATTATGAGAAGCAGAGCCAAGATATCCAGGCCGTTGGCATCAGAAAATTTCCTTGGCTCCAAGCAAGTGAATTTGAGTATAAGAACTCTTGTCTTTGATATAAAATATTTCATCATTTGTTTGTTTACTCATCTAACACATGCTTAATTGTTATCGACTATATGAAGGCACTTTGGAGAAGGAAATGGCAACCCACTCCAGTATTCTTGCTTGGAGAATTCCATGGACAAACAGCCTGGCAGGCTACAGTCCATGGGGTCACAAAGAGTCGGACATGACTAAGCGACTAACACACACATGCACGCGCGTGCGTGCACACACACACAAACACAGGCACTATGTGAGGTTTTAGACATAGAGTCATGAACGTAAATGAAGACAGGATGGTGTTATTAGAAAGTGTCCGGTAGGGTTAGTTGGCTTGTTTTAAGGTCTATGAAGGCTACCCAAAGAAACAAAGTTTAGACTGAGTTCTGAAGGGTGCTGCTGCTAAGTCGCTTCAGTCGTGTCCGACTCTGTGCAACCCCAGAGACGGCAGCCCACCAGGCTCCCCCGTCCCTGGGATTCTCCAGGCAAGAACACTGGAGTGGGTTGCCATTTCCTTCTCCAATGCGTGAAAGTGAAAAGTGAAAGTGAAGTCGCTCCGTAGTGTCCGACTCTTAGCGACCCCATGGACTGCAGCCTACCAGGCTCCTCTGCCCATGGGCTTTGCCAGGCAAGAGTACTGGAGTGGGTGCCATTGCCTTCTCCTCTGAAGGGTGAGTAGGCATTAAAAGGCAAAGTGTGAGAGAAAGATACTCTGTATCTAAGTGTTCAAAGGCTCTGAGACTGGAAGAAGTAGGACACATTTCAGCAACAGTAAGAAGGCCAGTTTGAGTAATGGTTCAAAATCAGAGGGGCAGCAGAGTCTGAGCATGGGTCCACTAGGCCTTGTTACTGATTTTGTCTCTAGCTTAAGAGTGTTGGCAAACTACTGAAGGATCTCACACAAAAGAGTGACGTAACTTTGCATGTTTAAATGTACGTATTCTACTAGCTAGAACATGGAATTCATTTTCCCATAGAAATAAATAAATGGTGGTTCTGTGAAGCCAGAATAATGCTATTAGCACAATATATCCAGCTAAACAACCTATTGAAAAAGTTGGCCTTGGTTGCCAACTACCATTTATAACTTGGTTTCTGAAAGAAAATGCATTCCAACTTCCAGACAACCTAATTACAAATGACACTTCAGGGGACAGCCTATAATCTACTCAGAGTTGTAAAAAGGCTCCAACATTTTCTCTATCAAAAGTGGTTAAGAAAGGTGAGTAACAAACTTCTGATTTTGAGATGGCAGAGTAAAGATCCTTCTGCCCCTTTCTTCTCTCAGAAATTACTCCTCCATTAAAAAAAAATCAGAAGGAAAAGAAATGCATGTGGTGTGGTAAAACTAAGAAGAATATGTATGCTGGACAATAACTGTGAGGACTGTCTGTAGTGTGCTGATCAAGGGTGTGATCAGATACTGGGAGAAGAGATCTGTGGCTGCAGACCTCAGTGTCCACTGGATGACTGATGAGGCTGGGTGTCTGCTAATGGGAAAAACCAGTCATTTCTTTGATGTCAATGACAGGAATAGAATAAGTAAGATAATCCTTGGATACCATTTAGCACCATAGAAAGAAGCAATGAAGGAATGATCACATAAAAAGCCAGGGAGGCAGTCTGTTAGTGCATCAGGGCAGAACAGACTAAACCTTCTGACATTGACCTTTGCTTGGTAAAACATTAGTTAAATGTATACACCCAACATTCCACCAGAAGGGATTTTGCTATAAATTTGGGAGAATTAGCTTAGAATGGGGCCCTGTCCCATTTCCAATAAAACCTTCTATGAATAGCTAATGCCAGTAAAACTCAACTCAATCAAATATTGGTACTAATACTTATTTTAGAAAGAACCAATACAGATTATACACAAAGACAGTACAATAAAACTGAGGAAAGGAACAGAAATAAGTAAATACATATACACAAACACTACTATAAACTATTACCACAAATACAATGGAAATTGGGACCAAATGTATCATCATTTATGTAAGAAGAAAATTAAACAATTACCTCTTTATACCAAACCTCAACACAGAGGAAAATCAAGCAGGGAACAAAACATGATTATGCTATAGCAAAATAAAACCATCACAGAAAGGAAGGAGCCATATTTGAAGCATTGAAAAGGAGAATGGACAGTCCTAAAAATATTAAAGAGAATGAATAGCCGTGGAGAAAATGAAATGAAATCAACGGAATGTTAAAAAGCATTAGGGAGGGAACAATAATCATGGAAGATAAAGGAGAACCAACATGTACATGTTTGGTGACACCAAAGGAAAAAGGCAAAGGAATGTAACAGAAAAAAATCAAAGATAAAAATACAATAATATACTCTAGAAATTAAAGGAAACTTAAATCTAGAGAATGAAAGTTCACACCGTGTTCTGGGATAGCATCATCCAGAATATTCACAACAAAGATAGATCATAGTAAAATTGATGGATTTGAAATCTAAACAGAGATTCATTTGTTGGTACAAAGAAACGTATTAAGTGGCCTATAAAGAAAAAAGAAAAGGCTTTTCCATAGAAACAGTAAATGCTGAATGACATTGGTATAACATCTTTAAATATTTCAGTGAAGTAGCTTGACCATCAAAATCTGTATCCAATAAGACTTCCATTCACATATATATATATAAAAGACAGACATGATCGAACACACAACAATTCCAGGAGCACGATCCCCATTAACATTTCTTGTTGAGTTATTAGAAGGTGAACTTCAGTAGATAAACGAATTCAATGCTCTCTGCCTAGCCTTTTTGCTGTAATGTCTCCATTCAAAAACCCTTGAAATTAAAATTACAGAAATGAAAATGTGGAAATTACCCAGCTGACTTCCACTATGGGCAGTATTGAAAATAAGACATCCCCCCACCCAATATCCTCCTGTAGCAATTACCTATTTGCTGGAAAATCACACGTGTGCTTTTAAGTGAATAAGTATATGGTCAGTCATGTCTGACTCTCTGCAACCCCATGGACTGTAGCCTGCCAGACTCCTCCATCTGTGGACTGCTTCAGGCAAGAATACTGAAGCAGGTTGCCATTTCCTTCTCTGATCTTCCTGACCCAGGGGTTGAATCTATGTCTTTTCCACCTCCTGCATTGGCAGGCAGATTCTTTACCACTGTGCCACCTACAAAGCCCTTGTGTAAGTAAAGGAAATATTCAGGGACAAAAATGAAAGGAGAGCCAAGACTAGAGTAGCAGGCAAATGTCAACACTGTCTGAGTTCAGTTCAGTTCAGTCGCTCAGTCGTGTCCGACTCTTTGCGACCCCATGAATCGCAGAACACCAGGCCTCCCTGTCCATCACCATCTCCCAGAGTTCACTCAGACTCACGGCCATCGAGTCCATGATGACATCCAGCCATCTCATCCTCAATTGTCCCCTTCTCCTCCTGCCCCCAATCTCTCCCAGCATCAGAGTCTTTTCCAATGAGTCAACTCTTTGCATGAGGTGTCCAAAGTACTGGAGCTTCAGCTTTAGCATCATTCCTTCCAAAGAAATCCCAGGGTTGATCTCCTTCAGAATGGACTGGTTGGACCTCCTTGCAGTCCAAGGGACTCTCAAGAGTCTTCTGCAATACCACGGTTCGAAAGCATCAATTCTTCGGCGCTCAGCCTTCTTCACAGTCCAACTCTCACATCCATACATGACCACAGGAGAAACCATAGCCTTGACTAGACGGACCTTAGTCTGCAAAGTAATATCTCTGCTTTTGAATATGCTATCTAGGTTGGTCATAACTTTTCTTCCAAGGAGTAAGCATCGTTTAATTTCATGGCTGCAGTCACCATCTACAGTGATTTTGGAGCCCAGAAAAATAAAGTGTGACACTGTTTCTACTGTTTCCCCATCTATTTGACATGAAGTGATCGGATCAGATGCCATGATCTTCGTTTTCTGAATGTTGAGCTTTAAGCCAACTTTTTCACTCTCCTCTTTCACTTTCATCAAGAGGCTTTTTAGCTCCTCTTCACTTTCTGCCATAAGGGTGGTGTCGTCTGCATATCTGAGGTTATTGATATTTCTCCCGGCAATCTTGATTCCAGCTTGTGTTTCTTCCAGTCCAGCGTTTCTCATGATGTACTCTGCATAGAAGTTAAATAAGCAGGGTGACAATATACAGCCTTGACGTACTCCGTTTCCTATTTGGAACCAGTCTGTTGTTCCATAGGGAATTCTCATAGCCCTGGACAGTTAGATGTAGGATCCCACCCTCAATAAAGCTTACATACTAGAAATGGGTTACTCTTGAGTGAACAACTGAATAGAGGGGGAAAAGATATTTAAAGCATTTAAAGGAGTAAAAGATGGACTGATGGCTCAAGAAAGCACCAAGTGTTGATGAGGCATATTATAAAAGCATCAAATAAAATTTAGATAAGAAAGTATAAACTCAGCAGACATGTTATGAAGGAAATGAAACATACATGAGGAGAGAATTAATGACGTGGAAGATAGAAATTAATAAACTCCCCAAAATGTACTCAGGAAAACAAAAGGGAAACATGAAAGAGGAGAGATAAGACTTGAAGCACAGCTGAGAGACTCTCATAAGGTGTCTTCTGTGAGTGGAGTCTGGGGGAGGAGGCAGTATTCAAAGAGATTTGGCAAAGGGCTTTCTAGAACTGATGCAAGACAGTTCTGCTTCAAGATGCCCAGTTAATCCTAAACTGGATGGATTAAATATTTTTCTTTTAAGTGGATGGGGAGACTTGTTACAGAAAATTTCAGAGCACCCAAAAAGAGTCTTCAAAGATGACTACAAAAATACACAGATCACCTTATCATGCAATGACCAATCCAAAACAGCTTTTTAACCCCAGCGATGGAGAACAGTTGAAAAATCTGCAAAGTTCAGAGGGAGGAAGAAAAAAAATAAACTGTAAATTGAATACACAATTGAAAATGGGATGAGAGAAAAGTATTCTGATAAATAAAAACCAAGAATTGGCTGCCAATGAAATCTCACTATAGAAAAGTTAAAAGATTTTGGTTCAAGAAAAAGAACATTGATCTTAGAAAGGCCTAAATGCAAGAAAGAAAGGTGAGCCAAGACATTGGTAAACAAAATGGAGTGTTGAAATCAATATTGACTATATAAAAAACATAATAATGCTTGAATTGTTATGTTTGTGTGCAGGAAACAGGATATAATTAAACTATTAGAAATAATAACATGTAAAGTGGGAGGGAGTTGATAGATAAAAAGCGCCCTGACTGATCATTTGGTAAGTGGAGGGCCTGGTAATATTTGACTTAAATAAAATATGTATAATAAACTCTAGAAACACAGGAGAGACAAAATTGAATTAAAGAGAGTATAAAAGTTGTTTTATAAATTGTAGGGCAAAGTAAAAATACAAAAGAAGATGAACTATTTCCAGGTTTATCAGTAACCATAATATATGTCTCTGTTATCATTCTAAATTCACCAATTAAGAGATACATTGTCAGATTAAGTAGTTAAAAAAAAAAAAAAGCTATGTGTTTGAAAATGACACTGGTGATGTAGTTTTTGAATTTTCCCCAATTCCCTCATATTAATGAACAAAAAAACCTCAAATAGCAAAACCCATGGATAATATCTATAAAATACCTGGGCAACAAGCTCCCCTCATGAATTACAAATTGTGAGCGGGGAAAGTCAAAGTGCTGACAACTGGGATGGCCAACACAGATATATTCGAATAAAATCTCTGTACTTAAAAGAAAAATAAATCTTTGTGCTTTCAGGCAAAACAGGCTAAATCATGTATAAAGGAAAGATCAGATTGTTATCAGGCTGACAGCTACAAGACCAGCACAATATCAGAACTGTGCAGGAGGAAAGAAGGGAAAGCAATGAGCCATCACATGGACCTCAGGATCAATAAGAGCCAATAGAACCACTGGAAGGCTTGACAATCAAACTGAGAACAGTAGTGAAAACTAAGAGGGCTCTCACACACACCAGTAGTGGGTGATTATAAGGAGTCAACAATAAAGTCTGGACCAGTCTGGACCCTGTAAGCTCTCTAAAGCAGCGGTCCCCAACCTTTCTGTCACTAGGGACTGGTTTTGTGGAAGACAAGTTTTCCATGGACCTGGGGGCAGGGGGATGGTTTCGGGATGATTCAAGCACATTGCTCTTATTGTGCACTTTATTTCTGTTCTTCTTACATCAGCTCCACCTCAGATCATCAAACATTAGATCCCAGTGGTTGGGGACTCCTGCTCTAAAGTAAACCAGCTGAAACCCCCTTCCAGGAATAAATACTGGGCCCCAGAATCTAAGCTGAGCTGAGTGACTGGAAGTTGGTGGTCTGCATAAAAAGAATGTGAGGAAGACAGAGAGGAGGTGTCTCAGAAAGAATGCCACCATATTGGAAAGTTGTCTTTGAACATTACACAAAGACAGCAAGAGCAAGAGCTCTGTGGGGTGAGAAGTTGGATTTTAAACTACTACAGTCTCTTCTCAATATTCTGGAAAACTGATTTCACATAAAAGAGAGGACAGAGTGATTGGAATCAGAACATGGGCAAAGTTAGTAAGAAAAGGGATAGCAACTCTTTAGATGGTAAAAGCAAGCCAGATACTGTGTCTGTAAGTCAGATAAAAGCTATAATACACCATGACAAAAAGTGCTAATGACATGAAGAGAATGGTATGAGACGTGAAAGAACAATTAAAAAATCAGAATTAAGAATTCCTAGAATGAGGTCATGGGACTCAGGAAATAATTAGAAATTTTAGGAAAATATATATGAACTGGAAGTAACCCCAAACTAAAACAATGCAACAGATTTAAAAAAAAAAAACAAAAACAGACTAAAGAAGGAAACTTTCACAGAAGAAAGCAGTAAGTGGATTAAAGAGAAAATGAAAAGGTTGGAAAATAGGCTAAGAACATCAGAGCTATAATAGAGTCCCCCAAGAAGAAACCCACAGCAAGGAGATAAATATCAAAAAGTCAATCCAAGAAATTTTTATAGAAATTAAAAGAAAAATGATATACTGTAAGGGTACCACATTCCAAGTCAACTTGGAATGGCCAACATTGAGGTGTGTTTTAATAAAAGTTTTTGACTTTAGAAGGAAAAACATCTCTTGTGCTTCCAGGCAAAATGACTAAGTCACATATAAAGGAAAGAAAATCAGATTATTATCAGACTTTTTGACAGCAATGTTTTGTGCCAGAAGAAAATGGAACAATACATTTATGAAACCCAAGTAAAGAAAATGTGAGCCAAGCACTTTGTTCATAGCAGCAGACTTTTAAGCATGAAGAATCCTGACAAATGACTAGCAACATGCAAGAAATTAGAAAATACTATTTTCCTGGGTTCTTCCTGAAGAATCTACTCAAGAATAGGCTTTTTAAAAATAAATAAAATTTAAAAAAGAACAAATCAATCAATGTGATTAGAGCGCCATCAGCATAAGGGCTGATGACATAAAACACATATTTCCTTGTATAGACAAAGCATAATTTTAAATGGCTATATGGTCTGGCAATGTAGATTCAGTACAACTATTTAAAATGCAGAGATACAGGACTTGAATCTATGAGAAAATTTTACTGTTTCAGTCATCAAATTAGGGAGCTAAGACTGATGTCATTACTGTTACCCTGATACTGTTAAATACATAAAATGGAGGTGGGAAACACATGAATGATTACATGATATTCTAATTCTCTTGTACTCTTGTCTCCTTTTGAACTAGGATCTTGGTGAAGAAAGGCAACACAGATGTAAGACAGTAAAGTGAAGTAAAACCTTGTAACCCTGAGTATTTTAATCAGAGTGTTGTTATGAATTCTAGAGCTATTTTATTCTGACTTCATATGAAATAGCTGAAATTGGTAAGGCAAGAATAAGCAGTGTTTGATTGGGATCAGAGGTACCAGAATGAAATGATAGGTTAGAGAGAGAGGCAGACAGAGAGGTATGAAGGGTGATGGAGGAACAAATATAGATGTGTGTGTAAGCAAGAGTTATACATACATGTATTTCTAAGCACTGTCTACTAAGAAGACCTAGAAGAAATTACAGTCAACAGTGAACACATCTAGCACCCAGATCTTGGTTTCTAAGTACCCTTCTTCCATAAAGGGAGCTAGACCTCCTTAGAGAATTAGTTGATTTCAGAGCTGCAGCAGAAAAGAATACAAGATGAAACCAGAGCAACTGTAGATCCAGTGATCTAGGATTTCAACAAAGAAATTACATTGGGTAAAAAAAAAAAAAAAGTAAATGTAGGTGAGGGGAACCTACAGACTAGGAAAGACTTGCGTATCTTTAAAAAACAAAACAAGAAAGAAGTGAACTGTAGTGCTTGGAGATGAACATTTGGAAGCTAAAGCTGTAAATAAAACTGAGAGTGATTATGATAAAAGTCAGAATCCTAATTAATTTTTGAAAAGGAAAGAGTTTATGACTGGGACAGGCAGGGCTTTTAAGGTAACTAGCAAATTTTACTATTTAACTCAAGTGTTGATAGCAAGGATATTTGCTTCATAAACATTTATTTTGTTCTACATTTGCTTTATTCTGTTTTATTTTTTGTACTACATTTTACAATAGAAATATTTTTAAATTCTATTCTTTTTAAGAGACACAGCTCAAATATAAGGATGCGAAGAGACTAGAAGTAAAGGGATGAGAAAATGAGCACTGTTTGTTTGAATATAGGATAAAATATTATGGGCAAAAGCTAGCCAGGATAAAGCTGGTGTAGCTATAGTAATAAAGGCAAAACTGGCCTTAAGGCAATAAAAAACAAAAGAAAACAAAACTGTATGACGATGAAAGGATGCATTCAGTAGCAGATACAAAGAATTCTAAACTTGTATGCACCAAGTTAAAGCTGCTTAACACATGAAATAAAGCTTGACTGTATTACGAGGGAAAATGTTCAAATGCAGCGTCACAGTGAGAGATTTTACATGTCTCAGTAATTGGTAAATTAAGCATTTAAACCATTAATAAGGACTTAAAACATTTGAATAACAAAATTAATAACATCTAACAGAAATATAAAGACTCTTACATTTAGAAAAGAGAATACATATTCCTTTCAGATACACATGTAAAGCTTATAAGATTGATCAAGGACTAAAATTTTATTATTTAAAAATTTTTTTTTATTTATTTAGGCCACACCAGGTCTCTGCTGTGGCGTGCAGAATATTTAGTTGCATCTTGCAAACTCTTAGTTGTGACATGTGGGATCTAGTTCCCAGGCATGGAACCTGGGCCTCCTACTGGGAGCAAGGAGTCTTAGCCACTGGACTACCAGGAAAGTCCCTAAAATTGTAAAACATGACTACAAATGCAGAAATTAATTAAATGGAATAAAAATGTGTAATAGAAAAGATTGACAAAGGGAACGTTAGTTCTTTAATAAAAGATAAAATAATAAACTAAGATTAGTGAGAAAAAAATGAGTAGTTACAAATAAACTTTTACATGTGACAAGACAATTAAAATGCATCAGTGATATAAAAGATAATAACTTCAGTTAATCTGAAAAAATAGGTACAGTGAACACATTTTAGGAAAGTATAAAAGCTGACTAAAGAAAAAATAGAATATCTAAGCAGTCCTGAAAAATCTGAAATTAAATAATTTACTTGGTAATGTCTAACTAATATCCCCGCTAAGAAAACATCACGCCCAAATGGTTTAATTGGCAAGTTTTACCAAATGTTTAAGGAATAAGAAATTCTAATCTTATATAAAAATCTTACAGAAAAGAGGACTAGCAGAAACTTACCCTGATTGGTTTTACAGAGCAAATATAAACTTTCTGCCAAAAGTAGATAATGACAACATGAGAAAGAAAATTATAGCCTAATTCTCTCCTGAGCATTCAGAAACCAAAAATTCACTTGTGAAAAATTGTTAGACCGAGCCATGTACAAAAAAAACATGATGACTGAGGTGAGTTCGTTTTCAGCATGGTACCTTATATAGATGAAATATTAAAATGAATAAGAATGTATCAATGTTCCTGTAAATGAGAACCATTGAAATGTCAAGAAGTTTTATTCTGACTTGATTTCTTACATACTGCAAGTAAGTCATAAATTGGTACTGCCACTTTGGGAAACCAAAATCATATGGCGGGACCTAATAATGCTAAAGATATGCATAGCCAGCGATTCTAGTCCTAGAAACAAAAGAAATGAGAGCATAAGAATACAAAAAGTCATACTGAAAAGTGTTCTTGGCAGCCATATCTCCCAAACTAGAAACTATTTAAAAATCTATCATCATTAGGATGCATAAATTATAGACTGCACAATGGAAATCTGTACAGCAAAGGGGATTGAACAAACTAGCTACACTAAACATGGATGGATCTCACAAAGATATAGTACTGCAGGGAAAAAAACTAGACATGAAAGAATACTTTTTTATGATTCCATAAATATAACAATGATGTAAAACCAATCTGTGGAAAAAAAGGTCAGCATCGTGATTATCTTTATATGGAGCAGTCACTGTTTAGGGGAAAGTTCTCAGGTCATCGGATGTTTTGATTCTTCATATGGGTGCTGATTACATGGGTGTCTGCTCTTTGGAAATTCATTAAGCTGTACACATGATTTGTGTACCTTCTGAATATTATATATAATATGCAGAACAATAAAAAAGCTTATACAAAACCAATTTCACTTCTATATCCCAGCTGCAAACAGAAAAGATATTTAAAAAGATAATAAAAGTGATGAAAATTAATTTTCTAGGACTAACATTTGTACACGATGCTTATGAAGAAAATTATAACATTCTTTTGGAAGACATTAAACGTGACCTAAACCAAAAGATTTATTATTGGATAAGACTCAATATGTTTTTAAGATGTCAGTCCTTTAAAACTTAACCTGTTGATGCAAGGGTAATTAAAACAAAACTCCCAATGCAACTTGACAAGTAGATTCTCTAATATATACAGAACATGATATCCAAAAGGAGAAAACCATGAAGGATTTTGTCCTCCCCATAGTGAAGCATACTATAAGTAATAGAAATTAAGAGACTGTGATGTTGGTACAGGATGGAAAAATGGAAATGATAGAAAGTCCATAAATAGACCCATACATGTATAGGACTGGTTTGCAAGTTGGCAATAAAACAATCCAGCCCATAGGAGTGAGATAAGTGATTATCCACAGGGAAAAAATGATTTGGATACTACCTCTCACAATGCACAGAATTAATTTCTGATGAATTAAGGATGCATATAAAAAAGAAAACCTTCGTATGTAAGAAAAATGTACCGAAAATACTTTATGACTATGAGTTAAAGATTTCTTAAACATTATACAAATAGTAATGTTTGAATTGATAAAATGCTAAAACTTTCCTTTTTTGTCCCTCAAAAGACAGTATAGATGCATTAAAAAACTAAACCACACACCCAGCAAAAACATTTTCGACATACAAAGCCAGCAGCAAATAAATGTCTAGAATATATAATGGGTCTCAAAGAATCAATAAAAGTATTTACAAAGAAAAGAAAAAAGATATTTTATAAAATGTGAATGACCACAAAGAATTGAAAAAGTGCTCAATTCTAACATCATAGAAATGGGTATTAAAAAGTACTATGTGACAAGATTGCAAATCCTACATGTAAAAAACAAAAGGTCTGGCATTGATAAACATGAGCAAGAGTGTGGAGCAATAAGGAGGCTTATACACAGCTCAGAGCACGGGTACATTGGTAGAACTACTGTGTGTACGATCCAGAATTTTATTGTAAAGCTAATGATGACTGTATCTTCCTTTCTAGTAATTCCATTTGAAACCGGGCAACTGAGATCAACTCTCATTTACATATTATCATGGGTTATGCCCAGAATATTTTTAGTAAACTTATCTGTAAAACTAAAATTGAAAATAATCCAAATGAGTCATCAGTAGTAAAATGAATAAACTGTGATATTTACACTCATAGGATATTATACAGCAGTGAAAATGAATAAACAATGTCTGTAAATATCATGATGTGATCACTCACCTAGAGCCAGACATCCTGGAATGTGAAGTCAAGTGGGCCTTCGAAAGCATCACTATGAACAAAGCTAGTGGAGGTGATGGAATTCCAGTTGAACTACTTCAAATCCTGAAAGATGATACTATGAAAGTGCTGCACTCAATATGCCAGCAAATTTGGAAAACTCAGCAGTGGCCACAGGACAGGAAAAGGTCAGTTTTCATTCCAATCCCAAAAAAAGGCAATGCTAAAGAATGCTCAAACTGCTGTACAATTGCACTCATCTCACACGCTAGTAAAGTAATGCTCAAAATTCTCCAAGCCAGGCTTCAGCAATACGTGAACCGTGAATTTCCAGATGTTCAAGCTGGTTTTAGAAAAGGCAGAGGAACCAGAGATCAAACTGCCAACATCCGCTGGATCATGGAAAAAGCAAGAGAGTTCCAGAAAAACATCTATTTCTGTTTTACTGACTATGCCAAAGCCTTTGACTGTGTGGATCAAAATAAACTGTGGAAAATTCGTAAAGAGATGGGAATACTAGACCACCTGACCTGCCTCTTGAGAAACCTATATGCAGGTCAGGAAGCAACAGTTAAAACTGTACATGGAACAACAGACTGGTTTCAAATAGGGAAAGGAGTACATCAAGGCTCTACATTGTCACCCTGCTTATTTAATTTATATGCAGAGTACATCATGAGAAACACTGGGCTGGAGGAAGCACAAGCTGGAATCAAGATTGCCGGGAGAAATATCAATAATCTCAGATAATGCAAATGACACCACCCTTATGGCAGAGAGTGAAGAGGAACTAAAGAGCCTCTTGTGAAAGTGAAAGAGGAGAGTAAAAAGTTGGCTTGAAGCTCAACATTCAGAAAACTAAGATCATGGCATGTGGTCCCATCACTTCATGGGAAATAGATGTGGAAACAGTATCAGACTTTATTTTGGGGGGCTCCCAAATCACTTTAGATGGTGATTGCAGCCATGAAATTAAAAGATGCTTACTCCTTGGGAGGAAAGTTATGACCAACCTAGATAGCATATTCAAAAGCAGAGATACTGCTTTCCCAACAAAGGTCCGTCTAGTCAAGGCTATGGTTTTTCCTGTGGTCATGATGGATGTGAGAGTTGGACTCTGAAGAAAGCTGAGTGCCAAAGAATTGATGCTTTTGAAGTTATGGTGTTGGAGAAGACTCTTGAGAGTTCCTTGGACTGCAAGGAGTTCAGACCAGTCCATCCTAAAGGAGACAAGTCCTGGCTGTTCATTGGAAGGACTGATGCTGAAGCTGAAACTCCAGTACTTTGGCCACCTCATGCGAAGAGTTGACTCATTGGAAAAGACCCTGATGCTGGGAGGGATTGGGGGCAGGAGGAGAAGGGGACGACAGAGGATGAGATGGCTGGATGGCATCACCGACTCGATGGACATGAGTTTGAATGAACTCCGGGTTGGTGATAGACAGGGAGGCCTGGTGTGCTGTGATTCACGGGGTCACAGAGAGTCGGACACAACTGAGCAACTGAACTGAACTGATAAATATCAAAATGGATGAATTATAAACTTACTGTTGAGAGATAAATGCAGATTACAAAGGAATGCATATCTCATGGTTCCATCAACATAAATATAAAAAATTCATTTTGTAGTATTTATGCATGTAAATAGTTGAGAAATCAGCACAAAATTTGGAATAGTGTTTGCTTCTAGTTGTAGAAAAAGGTGTGAATTAGGGGAAGTAAGCAAAGAATCCTTCAGTGGTATTGATAATGACCTGTTGCTTAAACTGTTGGTGAAAACTCCTGGTTAGTAAGGCAAAAGTCTGTTCTGGCAACATTCAAATTTGTCTTCTTGAGTGATCAGTGTCTGCCTGCCCTAGACTGCTCACTGTTCTTACCTCGTACTGCTCTCTGCTAGGATGATTCTGTTGTTCAAGACTTTTATTATTATTTGCAGAAAAAAGTAAGGTCTTTGTTAATGCTTTTGCTCAAGAATTGTCTTAAATTCTGAACTTTTTTCAGTCTTTGTCTGAGGAATGGGGGTTTCCTTTCATTCATTCTGAAAAAGAGGCAAGCAGCCTTCCCAGATGCTTACAGAAACCCACAACTTCATCATCAGCCTTCTAAGGGACTTACTTTCCCTGCTGCTCCTGGGTTCTGCCCCTTTGTCTTAATGTCTTGCCTAAGGAGAAAATGGAAAAGGTCTTGCTCCATCTTTTGGGCTGGAAAAAATAACTGCCTTTTGGGGGATCTGAGGTCCCCTGTGTTTAACATGGCAGTTCCTGCATGACTGGTAAACGCTCTTCCTCTACCGTGGGTCCCTGCTGGGAGCTCCTTTTTTTGTTGTTGTTTTTGGTTTTGTTCTGTTGTTAATGCTTTTTTTTTTTTTTTTAAGTTGGAGGCTAATTACTTTACAATATTGTGGTGTTTTTTGCCATACTTTCACATGAATCAGCCATGGGTATACATGTGTTGTTAATGCTTTATAGAGTATGAATTCATGCGTGTGGAAAATAAAATGCAGACGAAATTGAATCCATCGAAGTTCCAGGAATACATTTCAAAAGAAACAATCCAAATTATTCAAGAAGAATGTATACTCTACTGTCCCTAGAAAAGGAATAGCCCTAGACATGCATAGTCCTGCAAACTGACTCTGCTGTTGGTCCCATAGGCCATGGAAATGCAGAGGGTATTAGAAACAGTGTGATCCCAGATTGATGCAACATGATGGTACTTTTGCGCTCATCATGCATGTGCATTTAAGGTCCTCGTCTCTTGTACGTGATAAAATTTAACTCGAAACAGCCTTCCTTCTCACCCTTACTCTGGCACTATGCTGCATATTTTCGTATTCTCAACTTCTTGATTTTTAACAATGAGATATCACCTCATTCCTGTTAGAATGGTTATCATTCAAAAGTCTGCAGATAACAAATGTTGGAGAGGATGTGGAGAAGGGGGAACCCTGGTACACAGTTGATGGGAGTATAGATTGGTGCAGCGACTATGGAAAATAGTATGGAGGTTCCTTAAAAAACTAAAAATAGAGCTACCCAGTATGGCAGCAGTTTTGCTCCTGGGTATATATCTGGAAAAAAATGAAAACACCAGTTCGAAAAAATGCATACCCCCAGCGTTCATGACAGCATTATTTAAAAAAGGCAACACGTGGAAGCAACCCTAGTGCCTGTAAACAGACAAACGGATAAAGAAGATGTGGGGTGTGTGTATGTGTGTAGTGGAATATTACTCAGTCATTAAAAGAATGAAATGCTTCCATTTGCAGCAATGTGGATAGTCCTAGAGAATATTATGCTTAGTGGACTAAGTCAAAGATGAATAAACAATATCATATATATGATACCCTGTGGAATATAAAAATTAATACAAATGAATGCATGTGCAAAAGAGAAACAAGCTCACAGACACAGAAAACAGATGTATGGTTACCAGAGGGGAAGAGAGTCGGGAGGGGCAGAGTAGGGCACACTTTGCTCTGTATAAAACAAATGAGCAACAAGGATGTATCGTATAGCACCTAGAATTATAGCTGTTGTCTTTTGTGCGTGTGTTCTTTAAACGAAAATTTTTTTCTTGATGATTCCCTAGATATATAGGAAAATAACGGGTATCAAGAAATTTATTTATTCACTTTGAAAGGTGAAGGTGAAAGGTGAAGTCGCTCAGTCATGTCCAACTCTTTGCGACCCCATGGACTGTTGCCTATCAGGCTCCTCCGTCCATGGGATTCTCCAGGCAAGAATACTGGAGTGGGTTGCCATTTCCTTCTCCAGGGGATCTTCCCAACCCAGGGATCGAACCCAGGTATCCCACATTGGAGGCAGACGCCTTAACCTCTGAGCCACCAGGGAATCCCCATTATTCACTTTATCAAAGTATAACTGATTTACATAATTGATGAATTGTACAGATGTATGTGCTGTGTAACCACTGTCCCAGTCAGGATACATGGAAGGAATTCTGCCCTCCCTCTTACACATTTTCAATCCAGATGACTCCTATTTCCCTCTCCAAGCAATCGCTGATCTGGTTTCCATCATTATAAATTTAACTTTGTTTTGTAATTCATCTAATGGAATTTATAGTGGGTACTCTATTGTGTCTGGCTACTTTCACTCGAGTGGTTTTGTGATTCTTCCATATTTTTGCCTTTATTAGTATTGATATCTTTTCCCAGCTAAGTAATGTTATATTGTATGAATCTACTATTTTTTATGTATCCATAGCTATTCTCTTATAGTCACTTATAATGGAGTATAATCTTCAAAAATACTGAATCACTGTGCTATATACCTGAAACTAATATACTGTTCATTATTAGAGGTTAACTATACTTCACTAAAACATTCTTGGTATTTAGGGGAGTAACCCTCTTGTATAGATGGGCTCAAAAGATGGGGTGACATTTTCTTCTCCAAGTGGAGGAGCTAGACTTCACGACCTATTTTGTTTTCCCTCTCAAGGATATCTCTAACTCTGTAATCAGAGGGTCCCAGGACTACTGGGTCAGGATTGATTAAAACTACCAAGACCTTTCCCCCTAAGAAAGTAAAAGTGTTAGTCACTCAATTGTGTACCTCTGTGACCCCGTAGACTGTAGTTAGCCCGACTCCTCTGTCCATGGAATTCTCCAGGCAAAAATACTGGAGTGGGTAGCCATTCTCTTCTCCAGGGGATCTTCCCAACCCAGGGATTGAACCCAGGTCTCCCACAGTGCAGGCAGATTCTTTACCATCTGAGCCAACAGGGAAGCCCCTAGGAAGAAGTAGTTAACAAGCCACAGAACTCAGAGAGACTGTCTAAGTGGGCACTCAGCACATACTTGCTGAATAATGAGAGCTGATAGTTTCTATCCCTAAAGTGAAAGTCGCTCAGTCACGTCCAACTCTTTACAACCCCATGGACTATTCAGTCCATGGCATTCTCCAGGCCAGAATACTGGAGTTGGTATCCATTCCCTTCTCCAAGGGATCTTCCCAACCCAGGGATCAAACCTAGCTCTCTCATGTTGGAGGTGGATTCTTTACCAGCTGAGCCGCCAGGGAAGCCCAAAGTAGGAGGTACAGCTTCATTTTACAGAGTAAGGAACTAAGGTTCAGTGTGATTTGCTTTTCATAATATAGTTAGAGATAATCAGATTACTTAAAATATATATCCTGAACTATTTGGGAGAGTGAGATACAGTGGGTGTGAATAAAGGTCAATTCTGTATCGCACTGAGAAAAGAATCTGTAGAGCACCTTATACCACAAGGCAGTTCTACGAGAAACATGTATTAAAGCAAAAGGTGTTCTAATGCCATGTGAAGGTCAAACAGGTTGTATATGGAACATCCATGTCCAGTCTAGAAGCCACATCTGTTAAGTCAAAATGGGCTTATGGGACCTATAACAGCAGCAGTAACAGCTCACATGTTTAGTACATGGGCCCTGGAGGCAGACTGTCTGCATTCTAGTTCCAGCTCTGCCGCTTATTAGCTGTTGAACTAGCTGTGGGTAGGTTGCTTAACTTGTGTCCTAATGTACTCATCTATAAAGCAGGCATATTCAAAGTACCTCTGCTGGTAAGCTTGCACTGAGGATGAAAGGAGTTAATACTTATATCACTTAGAATAGTTTTTGGTACATAGTTAAGGCTGTTTAAGTGCTTGCTAAATGAAATTACGTTTTAAGCATCTTTCTGTTTCTTCACAGCAACTTTATGAGGAATACTCGTATGCTGTTTTACAGATTTAGAATTCAGCACAAGAGGGGTCATTCGTCTGACCCTCCCTCACAAGGCTGGAATTCAAACCCAGCTGACCTGACACCAAAGCCAGGCTCTGCTGCCAAGCCCAGCTAGTCTATAGGACGCTTGCATCAGAATCCACACCACCGAACACACCTTCCTTTCCACTATGCAGGCACTGCTAAAACAAAACCAAACGCCAAAAATGGCATTCTGAGTGTTCCACCTGCATCTCCTGTTTTCCTCACATACCTAAAAGCCAAAATTAAAAAGGAAACGAAGATAATACAACACACACATACACACATACACACATACACACAAAGGGTAATTACTGATTTTATTAAAAACATCTATCATGGAACCACATAACCATTGTTATTTCAGGCCTGGGAATACAATTCACACTATTAAGC
Organism: Ovis aries; assembly: GCF_016772045.2. Classification (NCBI taxonomy): domain Eukaryota; kingdom Metazoa; phylum Chordata; class Mammalia; order Artiodactyla; family Bovidae; genus Ovis; species Ovis aries. Next base: position 71,132,720 of record NC_056066.1, on the reverse strand, counting down.
CATTTGACGATTAAAGATAAAAGCATGATTAAATATGTTAATGAAAGCACCAGGCTGCATTGAGATGCACACCATTCATTGACTCCTAGAGGTGAGCTACCTTTGTGACCCCTTTGTGAACTTTTCCACCTGGGTTCTCTAGAAAGTTAGTTATTTACTGCAAAAAAAAAAAAAAAAAAAATCCTCTAGGTAATGAAATTCTGTCTGATTCTTGGGGCCTGGCTGGCTCCCCTGGCCCCCTGCCGTCTGGCTGCTCTTGCAGCCTGTTTCCATTCTCTTCTCAGCGGAGTTAGAAATTGGGCCCTTGGCTTTCTTCTACCATTTTCATTTATTTTCATATTTAGAGGAAAGGGGACAAAATATAGGCTAGAGGGAACTAATATTTATCAAGTTCAGCCATTGGCCACACATTTGTGCTGGACACTGCTGCTGCTGCTGCTAAGTCACTTCAGCCGTGTCCGACTCTGTGCAACCCCATAGACGGCAGCCCACCAGGCTCCCCCGTCCTGGGATTCTCCAGGCAAGAACACTGGAGTGAGTTGCCATTTCCTTCTCCAATGCATGAAAGTGAAAAGTGAAAGTGAAGTCACTCAGTCGCTTCCCACTCTTAGCGACCCCATGGACTGTAGCCCACCAGGCTCCTCCGTCCATGGGATTTTCATCCTGTACTAAAACATAAGTTCTCACATATCCTATCTTTATCCTCATCACTGTCTTGTTTTAACAAAGAAGATGGGGCATCTAGGTTAAATGACTTGGAGTGGTAGTCATTCGTGAGGCTTCTCAAATGTCTTTGGTTCTCCTTCCTGGCAAATGATCAGATGACCCTTTTCTGCTGTGTCGGCTTAGGTGTAGCCATGTGAGTGTGAGTGACACGTGTTTCATCTGGATGGAACGTGAGATTATGGATCACCGTGTGCTCTTTCTCCACACCTGTTTCATCAGTTCGAGTCCACATAACTAAGGCCAAGCAGAGCCCACTTCCGAACAGCCCATGGATTTGAAACACAAGTGAGAAAGAACCATTTGTTGTTTTCAAGCCGCTAAGATTTGGAGCTTGTTCTCACTAATTAATATGCCTGGTCAGGTTTCCATAACTTGGGTGGATCTGGGAGTTGGGATCTGAATGTAGTTATTTCTGTTTACAAAGATTTTGCTCTTTCTACTGCTTCAAGCGATTTTAATGAGGCAATCAGACCCTGGGATCTGGGAGGACAGTGTCCTGTGTTAGCCCCACCATGTGAGAGGAACATGGAAAGGGCACAGATGTATAGCTAATACAGCCCCTGGTCAAGGGTTTTCTGTGGGCCCACTGAAGATTCGAGCAGGGACAAGCATAGTACTCAGAAACTTCGTCAGTTAAAACACCTTGAATCATCCTGTAACCTTGCACTAAAATCACCTCATCTCAGTTTTTCACACATTCCTTGGGAGCAACATCAAAGAATTTAAAGTTCCCTGGCCTCCGGCGAACGCTGTTGCTAAATGAGATCCTCACTTTCTATAGAGTCAGGAGACACTTTCATGGATTATACTAGGCTGCAGTGCAGTATTGTTCACTACCTTGAATGATAAAATATTCCAGAAATCTCTGGAACTGAGTGGCAATAATCTGGGTCTTGGACAAAGAGAATAGGAAGGAAGAGAAGATAGGAGGAAAAGACAGAGGGAATCTGACTGAAAGCTTTAGTGTCATCATAAGGAATTAGGTCAGTAAAGGAAGGCCGAGATATGAAATGGGAATATATGGCTGAGAGAGTCCCTAGGGCTGCGCTTAGAATGATGTGGATGGGCAGTTAGGCTTCAGGATCTATCCTTTAAACCAGTGGACTTGTGTGTGTGTGTTTTCTTTTTCAATTGCAAATTTCATCAGGAAAACATTTCTGTTTTCTCCATACATATATTTAATTACTCAAAAATGTGTGTGTGCATATATATGTATATATATCACTAGAGCAATATATAATGTGCATTATGTATGTATTTTTGTGTGTATAAAGCATACACCAAAAGAGAAATGTTAAAAGGATGAATAAATAAATAGAAATGGATGATCTAATATATTCTTCCCACACCCTCCAATGGATCATTGATGGCTCATTGAGCATGGATTAGGATGTATGTAACCCTCTACTGAGTCAGCAGTTTTGTATTTTTCTGCCTGGAAGTGATTCTGTTGTCACCAGTTACAAAACCCATGGGGAAGGAGCACAGGGAAGATTTTCAGCCGCCTGTTTTGACTCAACCTTTCACTGAGCTGAATGCTTTTAAAAGGACAGTGAACAAAGTAAAATACTCTTTAATCAAATTCCAATGGAACATACAGCCAAAGGGAAAATATAACTCACGTCTCTTTCCTCTTTCCAATGTCACAGAGCATTGTGAGCCATCTGTGTCCCTTAGAGACCAAGTAGAAGGGTGGACTCATCTTGATACGCAGCGAAGTGTTAATTTACACATTTAAAGCAATAATTTCTGTTGCTCATATCAAACTCTCTCTCCACCTACAACCCTAAAAATCTGTTATCTCAACAAAAAACTGAAGAGTTCAATTTGTTCCATAGCCATTTAAAATAATGAAGCCATGAACTCTACCAGACATATTTCTGAAACTTAAGAACCTCTAGATAAACACAGCAGTATGCTTGGTGACTGAGTTGTTTGGTTGGAGAAGATAAAATAGGGAGAGAGAAGAGGAGAAATCTCCTTCAATAGAAACTTAAAAGTGTTTTCTTTGTAGGTTGAGTTAATATTTGAATTCCGTGAAATAGTATAGTATAACTACTCCTTGCCCAGCTCCCAGAATTTAGGACATGTTGAATGGATGCTGTATAAATGCATACAGTTTATGGACATTTCTGCATAATTTACCCTTGATGACCTGCAAAGTCTAGTAAAATATATAGGTAAATGACCATATAACGCAAGAAACTGTGTAAACTACTTCGAATTGAATGATAGTGAAGATAATATGAATAAACCTAGTGGGATTTGGCTAAACCCATGCCTTGAGTGATGTTTTTGCTTTGTTGTTCAATCGTTAAGTCATGCCCAACTCTTTGTAACCCCATAGACTATAGCATGCCAGGCTCCTCTGTCCTCTATCTCCCGGAGTTTGCTCAAATTCATGTCCATTGAGTAAGTGATTCTGTCTAAGCATCTCATCCTCTACTGCCCCATTCTCCTTTTGCCTTCAGTCTTTCCCAGCATCAGGGTCTTTTCCAGTGAGTCGGCTCTTTGCATCAGGTGGGCAGAGTACTGAAGCTTCCGCTTTAGCAGCATTCCTTCCAATGAATATTGAGAATTGATTTCCTTTAGGATTGACTGGTTTGATCTCCTTGTAATCCAAGGAACTATGAAGATCTTTACAGCATTGTCCCCAGTAGCATACTGGGCATCATTCAACCTGGGGGACTCATTGTCTAGCATCGTATCTTTTTGCTTTTTCATAATATCCATGAGGTTCTCCAAGCAAGAATACTGGAGTGGGTTGCCATTTCCTCCACCAGTGGACCACATTTTGTCAGAACTTTTCACTGTGATCTGTCAGTCTTGGGTAACCCTGCACAGCATGGCTCATAGCTTCATTGAGTTATGCAAGACCCTTCACTCCAACAAGGCTGTGATCCTTGAAGGGGATTGCCAGGGTCCAGCCCCGGTGGATCCAGAGTGATTCGAAGGTGGGGACGGAGTCGGCGTCCTGGAAAAAACTTATTTAATTACAGATACAGAGGGAGATTAGAAACAGATAGTGTAGTAGGAGAATTAGTGGAGAAAAGAGGCTGAATAACTGGTTTACATGGAATACCAATCACCACCTATGTAGGCCACAGGCGTCTTTCCATTCTCCCAGAGGAGAGGAGGCATTGAGGTCTCCCTGGTCTGATCTCAGAAGCCCAGGCAGAATTAGCAGGCTTGGTGAGTACCCACATTTCAGATGGTAATTCAGCCAGGAAAGCAGGGAGCGAGAAAGAAACGACATGGGGGAATCAGTCTTTCCAGAAACTGATCCGATTTCTTTATTTTTCAGGTTTGTTTATATACCTTTTTGTTATACATAGGGATGAATACAGAGTCACACGGGGGTCAGCAGACCTGACCCTTGTCACAATCAGGTGCTTCATATAAAATTATACAAAGGTCTTATGAGTTTCATCATCATTTAGCCATGAGGTCTGCTGACATTTTATGGCTCTTTCTGATACCAGTCAGTTAACCAGAAAACTTATTTTTCCAGGGGTGATTTTTTCTTAAATCAATCAGGCGCCACCCTCCAAATAAAGTTGCATTCCTATAGGGTGAGGGTGTAGTGAGTTACAATCAAGAAAGGAATTTACTTAACCTAAGGTTTAACATGATTAATCTTAAAGGTTAATACTTATTTCTCCTATATGCTAGTTACATTCAATATAAGGGCAGGAATATGGAGATTTAGCAGCAAATATTGGCTCAACAAATGTAAACCCTTCACCAATGTTCCCTTTAAGATTTATTTTGTCTTAAGATAGTGATAAAGTTACATTTTTCCATAGCATAGTGATTTATAGTGTTTTATAACAAAGTACAGTGATCTATAACAAAAGAGAAGATTCATTAACTCAAAAAGTCTAGTATTGCTAACATCAAAAAACTATATTTCCTTTTCTATATTCCAAATACATTAATTAATATATTCCCAGGTGCCTAAGGATATGGCGGCCTGATGGCAATCATTGACTCATCAATGAAAAAAAGCCCTGTGCTAATACTCCAAACTCTCTGTGCTGTTTATGGCTGAGAGGCTGTCACACAAGCTAGTCTGTCAGCAGAGAGGTTTGACCTGACACATCCTTGTCACACCCAGGGCAGGGAATCAGCAGTAATTATTGGCAGGACAAATGAAAAAACCCTTCACCAATATAATTCCTAATCATCCTACTAATACTATACTAATGATCTTCTAACTTCTCAAAAGAGTCTGTTTTTAGAAAGTTTTAAAACATCCCGTGCCTCTCACAGTTGGGAGGCTGTAAACAATCACATGCGGCCAGATGAGCCTGATCAGGCAGGCCAGAGAACCTCCAGAGTTCGTAAGTTGAAACACTCTTGTCACTCCCAGGAATTTTTATTAACTGGAGCTGCAAGTCAACTCCTTCTCTGAGAGAAATGGTTATGGGGGAGAGCTCCCCGTAAAGTACTCTGGTTTGGGGGGTAGATGCTTGGAAACGGGGTTTCCTGAGGCTTGATCACGCCTTTGCATATGCCAAGCTTCCTTCCTCATGACCTTTGCCATGGGCGGAGTTCCTCACACTGGCTCCCAACAGGGGATTATAACTTTAGACTTTAGTAATAAAGAATAACCATAAAATTGATGGTTTAGCATCCATCATATATCATAAGGAAATAAGAAAAAACAATAAATTAAAAAATAAAGGTAATAGAAGAAAAGAAATAATAATTAAAGCAGAAATTAATTAAATAAGAAACCAAAGCTAAAACAGAGTATATCAACTAAGCCAAAACAGCCACCTCCCTCTATTTTTCTCTCAAGAAAAAATGTTAGTATAAATAAATATTAGAAATAAAATAAGATACCTAAATGTACAGCTCATTCCAAAGTAATAAACATTTATAAGATTGTCAATAATCAAACAGCATGAATTACCAAATGTTGGCCACTCTTCAGAATAATAGCAACTTTAACAAAAAAAACATTCTTCATGACAATGTAATCTGCTACAAACACCTTAATGAACAATTTGCCATTATCTATTAAATGGAAGTTGTGCAGACCATGATATCCAGTGGTTTCACTCACATATATACAGTCTAGACTAGAGAAACTCTTTACACATGAATTCTCAGGAGAGGTATACATGAACTTTCAGAGAAGCTTTGTTTACAATAGCTAAAAATTGTGCCACTAACATAAATGTCTATGTCAGGAGAATTGATGAGTAAATTATAGTTTATTTACGTTCATGTTGTCACCTCTTCTTATAGGTCTATAAAAATGCATGAACCAACATAAAAATGAGTCACTCAGTGTGGGTGACAGTCCCAAACATAATGTTTGAGTGAAAAATAAGATAAAGAAGTACATATATGATACTCTTCCAATTCATATCCACAGGATATCTTTCGGTTTCTTTGCATCATCTTCAGTTTTCTTCATCAGATTTTATGTTTTCTTTTGTTTTCAGAGTACTTTCACTTCCTTGGTTAAGTTTATTCTGAGGCATTTTATTCTTTAGATGTGGTTTTTAAACAGGGTTCTGATAGTTCATTATTATTACAAAAGTAATGGATTCTGTATATTAATCTTATATCTTGCAACTTCACTGAATTTTAGTTCTAACAGATTTTTGGTTAAGAGTTTAGAGTTTTCTGTATATAATATGTTATCTGCGAATGCTGAGGGTTTTACTTTTCACTTACAATTTGAATGTCTTATTTCTTTTTCTTATCTGATTGCTGTGTCTAGGGCTTCTGATTACTGAGTTAAATAAAAGAGACAAGAGCAGGCATCCTAATCTTGTTGATTTCAGAGGCCTTCAGCTTTCTTCATTGAGCGTGATGTGACAGTGGTGTGTGCTTTTTTTTTTATATATTGTTGAATTTGATTTGCTAGTACTTTCTTGAGGATTTTTGCATTTGTATTCATCAGAGCTATTGGCCCATTATTTTCTTTTTTGGGTATTGTCTTTGTCTGGTTTCAATATCAGGATAATGGTGGCCTTGTGGAATGGATTTGGGAGTGTTCCCTCCTCTTCAGTTTTTCTAAATAGATAATAACTTGAAATAAACACAGTGTCCCTCAACAATAGAATGAACCAGTGAACAATGCGATATCATATAGCAATAAAAATGGATACAATAATTTTGTATGTAATGTTGTGGCAGATTCTTGCAAACTTATGTCTAGAAAAAACAGACACAAGTACTTATTTATGATCCCATCCATATAAAAGTTCAAAAACAGATGATGATAATCTATGACAATTACCTTTTCAGGTACAGGATCTCCTTGGAGGGGTAAATGAGTGAGAGAGATCATAATGGAGGTTCTGAAGTACAGATAACATTCTGACAACATTGGTGCTGATTATACTACAGTGTTCAGTGGAAATGTACCCCGATGCTTGCTTTTTTGCAGTTTTCTGCTTGTATGTGTCAGATAAAAGTTTAAATTTAAGAAGTAGAAGAGTGGATACATGAAAGCAAAATTAGGTTTCATTGAGAAAATGCTAACATTAGATTAACAATATGCTAGCATTAAAAAATGCTAGCATATTTCTCATCTAACATTTCTAATCTAACATTAGAAATATGCTAATATAATTACCGCATTAATCAACCCAAAGACTGATGGCCGAATAGATGCATAAAAATCACTTGCCAAAATTAAAAGTCCATTGATAAGAAGGAAAAACTAATAAATCTAGGAATAGAAAATAACTTTGTTAATCCAATAAGGAAGGGATGTCTTCAAAAATCATACAGTAAGCATCGTAATAAATAATGAAATCTTAGAACATTGCATTTAAAATAAAAAACTGAGGAAGGAATGCAACAACACCATTTGTATTTAAGTTAATATTGGGAGCAGCCAGTATGTTAGATAATTTTTAAAGTATAGTTACTAGAGAGGATGCATATATATATATATATATATGTGTGTGTGTGTGTGTGTGTGTGTGTATATGTATATATAAACACTTGCATGTAGCATAATTGTCCAGAGAGAAAAATATTATAAATTAACAAATTTGTAATTATAGCAAATTTTAAATAGTAAAATATTGTAGCAGTGTTGTTACATTTCAGATCAATATAAAAGTTACCTACTAAAATGATAAAAACGGCAGAAGGATACATATATAATAGCAATACTACAGTTGTTAAGCCTTCACAGTAATTCGTTGTAATTCTTAAGATATTTATATGTGGGGAAGAAACATGAATAAATGCATGGGAATGCTAAATCCTAATTTCAGTGTCTAAGGTGCTGAGTTTGGGGGGTGTTGGTTTATTTTAACTTGTTCTTTTCCATGTGTCTTAAATCTCTTGTACTAAAATTATTTTTGATGCTAAGCTCCCTCCTTAAGGGAGCACTGTGACCCTGATGACAAAGATGAAAGAGGCTCTGCACACATTGATCAGAAAGCCTCTTGGGACTGGCCTTTGTACCTTTAAACAGTGGGCAGAGTTGTTTTACTTTCTCTTGTTAATTCTTTGAACATAAAGCTAGGATGCCACCTTTAAGTACATGCAAAATGAGAAGAGAAGGTCCAGCTGTTGCCTGTACTTGCCTGTCCTTCCTGCTTCCTCCAGAAACTGAGTGGACTCTGTGGGCAAAGGCAAGGAGCACTGCCCTGTGGCCTAGAGAACAGGGGCCAAAGAACTGGGCGCTCAGGAAGAGAGCTGGACCTGCCACAGACTAACCCCATGTCATAAAACAATTTGAGCAAAGAAAACATGGCATGGAGAATGTAGCATTTTCCTGCATTGTTTATGCTATTGGAGTTAGATGGATCACATCTGAGCTTCTCGTTGTCCTCACATGCAAGAGGGAAAGTTACACCTGATCATCTTTATTCTTTCCTACTCTGAGGGTTTATGAGTCCAGCCTTCAAGGACCTTAGATGCCAGTGGAGGGAGAGAGAGGGAGATAATGAATGCACACCAACTGTTGCAGTATTAGGATGACAAAGCCCAGTGTGCACTGCAAGGTATGAATAACCACAGGAGATGAGAGGAGGAAGACTCACCTGAATAAACAGGAAACAGGAAAGGCTTCTAGGAATAAATGATGCCAAACTAAACCTGACTTTTTCTTTTTTTTTCTAATCAGAGGAAGAATTTTTGCTCACTACAGGAAATTTAGAAATCACAAAAGATCGGAAACAGAAAAACATTTATTCTGAATATCCATCCATTCATCCCTCTGAATATTTGACTATGTATTATGTGCCAAGTGTGATTCTAGAAACTAGGAAAAGCAGAAAACCAGCTATACAAAGTTATTGCTCTTGTGTGATTCATTTTTCATGCTAGGAAATCAGGCAAGTAAGCAATTCCATAAATAAATGAATGAGATAATTTCTGCAAGTGACAAGTGCCAAGAAAATAAAGATTAGTGTGATAGTGACATGGTAGTTTGATTGCAGTCATGAAAGGCCTCTTTGATGACACATCACTTGTGAACTTGCCACTCAGTTAGCCATTCATACCTGGTGGCTTTCCTTCCTCTGTGTATCTCCTTTCCTATGAGCTTGCCCACCTACCACCCTCCCTCTCCCCCTTCCTTAGGAAAAGGTCCTCTTCCATAGCCCTAACTTCATTACTCTCTATAAGTAGGCCTCCCCATGCATTGTCATAACATTTGCAGTGAGAAAGCTTGTTTCCCTAATTTTGAAAGAGATCAATAAAAACAAATTAAAATAGAGGATTAGCGGTGTCTTTTTGCCACATTATTTTCCCAAGAACAAAAGATATAGTGATCTCATCCTTATTTCTCCAGAGGTCTCTAAGCATAATACAAAGCCGTTTAGTGCAGCTTAACATGGTAATAACTCAACTGCTTCTCTCTCATTCCTCCAGGGAAGGAGAAACAATGAGTAGATAAAAGGGTTGGGATAAGTGAGAACAGCCCACACTTCCATGTTTAAAAGATACTATAAGTTGCATCTGGCTTCTGATTCTTTTCTAAGGTGACGTTTTCCCAGAAGAATCAGGTCAGTTCAGTCGCTCAGTCATGTCTGACTATTTGTGACCCCGTGGACTGCAGCACATCAGGCTTCCCTGTCCATCACCAACTCCTGCAGCTTGACCAAACTCATGTCCATCGAGTCAGTGATGCCATCCAACCATCTCATCCTCTGTTGTCCCCTTCTCCTCCTGCCTTCAATCTTTCCCAGCCTCAGGGTCTTTTCCATTGAGTCAGTTCTTTTCATCAGATGGCCAAAGTATTGGAGTTTCAGCTTCAGCATTAGTCCTTCCAATGAATATTCAGGACTGATTCAAGTCCAGTGCTATAAAGATCAATATTGCATAGGAATCTGTAATGTTAGGTCCCTGAATCAAGGTAAATTAGAAGTGGTCAAACAGGAGATGGCAAGAGTAAACATCAGCATTTTAGGAATCAGTGAACTAAAATGGACTTGAATGGGCAAATTTAATTCAGAGGACCATTATATCTACTACTGTGGGCAAGAATCCCTTAGAAGAAATGGAGTAGCCATCATAGTCAAAAGAAGAGTCCAAAATGCAGTACTTGGATCCAATCTCAAAAACGGCAGAATCATCTCTGTTCATTTCCAAGGCAAACCATTCAATATCACAGTAATCCAAGTATCTGCCCCAACCAGTAATGCAGAAGAAACTGTAATTGAACAGTTCTATGAAGACCTACTAATTTTCTGTGAGTATGGTTTCAGTGTGTCTGCCCTCTGATGCCCTCTTGCAATACTCACAGAAAACTAGTCAATCTAATCACACTAGGACCACAGCCTCATCTAACTCAATGAAACCAAGGCATGCCTGTGGGGCAACCCAAGATGGGCGGGTCATGGTGGAGAGGTCTGACAGAATGTAGTCCACTGGAGAAGGGAATGGCAGCCACTTCAGTATTCTTGCCTTGAGAACCCCATGAACAGTATGAAAAGGCAAAATGATAGGATACCAAAAGAGGAACTCCCCAGGTCATTAGGTGCCCAATATGCTACTGGAGATCAGTGGAGAAATAACTCCAGAAAGAATGAAGGGATGGAGCCAAAGCAAAAACAATACCCAGTTGTGGATGTGACTGGTGATAGAAGCAAGATCTGATGCTGTAAAGAGCAATATTACATAGGAACCTGGAATGTCAGGTCCATGAATCAAGGCAAATTGGAAGTGGTCAAACAAGAGATGGCAAGGGTGAACGTCGACATTCTAGGAATCAGCGAACTAAAATGGACTGGAATGGGTGAATTTAACTCAGATGACCATTACATCTACTACTGCGGGCAGGAATCCCTCAGAAGAAATGGAGTAGCCATCATGGTCAACAAAAGAGTCCGAAATGCAGTACTTGGATGCAATCTCAAAAATGACAGAATGATCTCTGTTCATCTCCAAGGCAAACTATTCAATATCACAGTTATCCAAGTCTATGCCCCAACCAGTAACACTGAAGAAACTGAAGTTGAATGGTTTTATGAAGACCTACAAGATCTTTTAGAACTAACACCCAAAAAAGATGTCCTTTTCATTATAGGGGACTGGAATGCAAAAGTAGGAAGTCAGGAAACACCTGGAGTAACAGGCAAATACGGCCTTGGAATGCGGAATGAAGCAGGGCAAATAATAGAGTTTTGCCAAGAAAATGCACTGGTCATGGCAAACACCCTCTTCCAACAACACAAGAGAAGACTCTACACATGGATATCACCAGATGGTCAACACCGAAATCAGATTGATTATATTCTTTGCAGCCAAAGATGGAGAAGCTCTATACAGTCAACAAAAACAAGACCAGGAGCTGACTGTGGCTCAGATCATGAACTCCTTATTACCAAATTCAGACTGAAATTGAAGAAAGTAGAGAAAACCGCTAGACCATTCAGGTATGACCTAAATCAAATCCCTTATGATTATACAGTGGAAGTGAGAAATAGATTGAAGGGCCTAGATCTGATAGATAGAGTGCCTGATGAACTATGGAATGAGGTTTGTGGCATTGTACAGGAGACAGAGATCAAGACCATCCCCATGGAAAAGAAATGCAAAAAAGCAAAATGGCTGTCTGGAGAGGCCTTACAAATAGCTGTGAAAAGAAGAGAAGCAAAAAGCCAAGGAGAAAAGGAAAGATATAAGCATCTGAATGCAGAGTTCCAAAGAATAGCAAGAAGAGATAAGAAAGCCTTCTTCAGCAATCAATGCAAAGAAATAGAGGAAAACAACAGAATGGGAAAGACTAGAGATCTCTTCAAGAAAATTAGAGATACCAAGGGAACATTTCATGCAAAGATGGGCTCGATAAAGGACAGAAATGGTATGGACCTAACAGAAGCAGAAGATATTAAGAAGAGGTGGCAGGAATACATGGAAGAACTGTACAGAAAAGATCTTCACGACCCAGATAATCATAATGATATGATCACTAATCTAGACCCAAACATCTTGGAATGTGAAGTCAAGTGGGCCTTAGAAAGCATCACTATGAACAAAGCTGGTGGAGGTGATGGAATTCCAGTGGAGCTATTTCAAATCCTGAAAGGTGATGCTGTGAAAGTGCTGCACTCAATATGCCAGCAAATTTGGAAAACTCAGCAGTGACCACAGGACTGGAAAAGGTCAGTCTTCATTCCGATCCCAAAGAAAGGCAATGCCAAAGAATGCTCAAACTACTGCACAATTGCATTCATCTCACACGCTAGTAAAGTAATGCTCAAAATTCTCCAAGCCAGGCTGCAGCAATACGTGAACCGTGAACTCCCTGATGTTCAAGCTGGTTTTAGAAAAGGCAGAGAACCAGAGATCAAATTGCCAACATCCGCTGGATCATGGAAAAGCAAGAGAGTTCCAGAAAAACATCTATTTCTGCTTTCTTGACTATGCCAAAGCCTTTGACTGTGTGGATCACAATAAACTGTGGAAAATTCTTCAAGAGATGGGAATACTAGACCACCTGACCTGCCTCTTTAGAAATCTGTATGCAGGTCAGGAAGCCACAGTTAGAACTGGACATGGAACAACAGACTGGTTCCAAATAGGAAAAGGAGTACGTCAAGGCTGTATATTGTCACCCTGCTTATTTAACTTATATGCAGAGTACATCATGAGAAACGCTGGACTGGAAGAAGCACAAGCTGGAATCAAGATTGCCGGGAGAAATATCAATAACCTCAGATATGCAGATGACACCACCCTTATGGCAGAAAGTGAAGAGGAGCTAAAAAGCCTCTTGATGAAAGTAAAATAGGAGAGTAAAAAGTTGGCTTAAAGCTCAACATTCAGAAAACGAAGATCATGGCATCTGGTCCCATCACTTCATGGGAAATAGATGGGGAAACAATGTCAGACTTTATTTTTTGGGGCTCCAAAATCACTGCAGATGGTGACTGCAGCCATGAAATTAAAAGACACTTGCTTCTTGCAAAAAAAGTTATGACCAACCTAGATAGTATATTCAAAAGCAGAGACATTACTTTGCTGACTAAGGTCCATCTAGTCAAGGCTATGGTTTTTCCTGTGGTCATGTATGGATGTGAGAGTTGGACTGTGAAGAAGGCTGAGTGCCAAAGAACTGATGCTTTCGAACTGTGGTGTTGGAGAAGACTCTTGAGAGTCCCTTGGACTGCAAGGAGATCCAACCAGTCCATTCTGAAGGAGATCAGCCCTGGGTGTTCTTTGGAAGGAATGATGCTAAAGCTGAAGCTCCAGTACTTTGGACACCTCATGCAAAGGGTTGACTCATTGGAAAAGACTGATGCTGGGAAGGATTGGGGGCAGGAGGAGAAGGGGATGACCGAGGATGAGATGGCTGGATGGCATCACTGACTCGATGGATGTGAGTCTGAGTGAACTCCAGGAGATGGTGATGGACAGGGAGGCCTGGTGTGCTGCGATTCATGGGGTCGCTGAGGGTCAGACACGACTGAGCGACTGAACTGAACTGAACTGAACTAATAAAGACCTACAAGACCTTCTAGAATTAACACCCAAAAAAGTTGTCCTTTTCTTCATAGGGGACTGGAATGCAAAAGCTGGAAGTCAAGAGATACCTGAAGTAACACGCAAGTTTGTCCTTGGAGTACAAAATGAAGCAGGCCAAAGGCTAATAGAATTTTGCAAGAGAACGCACTGGTCAAAGCAAAACCCTCTTCCAACAACACAAGAGAAGACTCTACACATGGATATCACCAGATGGTCAATCCTGAAATCAGATTGATTATATTCTTTGCAGTCAAAGATGGTGACGCTCTATGCAGTCAGCAAAAACATGACTGGGAGCTGACTCTGGCTCAGAGATCATGAACTCCTTATTGCCAAATTGAGACTGAAATTGAAGAAAGTGGGGAAAACCACTAGACCATTCAGGTATGACCTAGATCAAATCCCTTAGCATTATACAATGAAAGTGACAAATAGATTCAAGGAATTAGATTTGATAGAGATCCTGAAGAACTATGGACAGAGGTTCGTGACATTGTACAGGAGTCAGTGATCAAAACCATCCCCAAGAGAAAGAAATGCAAAAAGGCAGTGATTGTCTCAGAAGAATACAGGAGAGGGTCAGCAATGTGAGGGTGTGTGTGTGTACTTCCCTAGGAAATGGGGAGTTGGAGAAAGTGATGAAGAGGAAGAAATGAGCTAAGAATGTGAAAACACCTCGGACAAGGGCTAAGATTGCATTTACAGAAAATTGCACTTACAGAAAATCAAAATACTGTACTTCAGATGCCAAGCGATTAGAAGAGGTGATTCCATCAAGTAAGAGAAGAAAAGGACTTCTTTAAGGAGTCCCCAGGATTATTGGAAATACATTAATTCCACCCTGCAAAGACTTGTGTGGGGCTACTTGAAATGTTGTTTTTAAAGCCTCCAGTTGAGTACAGGAGACCAAGAGTAAGAAATTAAGTTAGGGAGTCCCCAGAGACAGAGAACTGGGAATGACTTTCCTGACAAGAGAAGCCATTTTTACCTAAGCCATTTGTGATCTCAGCCTGGTCTCAATTATTGCCCTTGAGGAGGTCTTGATAATTAATGATCTTTGGCTTGGTTGTATCTGTTGGCTCAACACCCACCAAGAAACAAACCCAGTTTTTGGGTAACACTACGTCTGATACTGTGATTAGGAATGCAGGTCTTGGAGTCACCAGTTAGTTCATATCCTAGTTGGGAACCCTGTCTGAACCTTCTTTAACATTAGAATTTCAATATGTAACTTCTAGAGCAGCTGTGATGATGAAATAGGGTCATGCCCATGGAGTTCTTAGCATAGAACCAGAACTTACATAGCAAGACCTTAGTAAATATTAACACAGACAATGATAATAATATAGAATTTCATAGCCTAAAAACAAACCCTAAAAATCCTCCAAGGATGGGGAGGTACTCCACCTTTTGCAAATGAACAGAGTCTGATAGTAGAGTCATTAAAAGCATGAACTTAAAGGGCAAATCTGCCCACAGATCTGCCCATCTGTAAGACGTCAGCTCTGCCATTGGCTGGGGGCTTGATGTAGTCACTTTGCTTCTAGACCCATAGTTTCCTCATCTGTAAACTGGAAACATTGATAATTATCATTGTGAGAAGTAAATGCGATATAATCAAAGGGGTAAGCCTAAGTGCCTGGTACGCAAACTTTGAAATGGCACGTGAACTGGATAAGCATTTGCAAATTATGGTTGTTGTGAGTGCAATCATTCTTCGTAGAAGAAAGTTACTGACCAAGCTAGGAGATCGTTCTATTTAAATGGAATAATATCAAATAGACAAAAATAAACAGAGATGTTGAAGATATAAAATATATATAATTCATAAATTCATGTTAATTAACAGTGACAAATTAAGATCAAAGGATTTTAATATACAGAACTCTACACCTAGGGAATTCCTTGGCAGTCCAGTGGTTAGGACTCGGTGCTTTCTCTGCCAGGGTATAGGAACAGTACCTGGTTAGGAAACTAAGATTCCAAAAGCCACACAGGGCAACCACCACCCCCGCCCCCAGAACAAAAACAACTCTTACACCTAAACAGAGAAAACATATGTTTTGAGGACACACAAAACAATCACAAAAATAGAATATGTGTTAGGTCATAAAAGAAGCCTAATTCTCAAGAATCTGTATCACACAGGCCATGTTTCTCAACTATTTTACAATAAAATTAGAAATTAATAACTAAAGGACAGCTTTAAAAATCCCATGAATTTGACAACTAAATAATATATTACTGAGTAACAGGTTAAAAAGGAAATCAAAGAATCATGAAGTGAATAGCAATGAAAGCAGAGCATTTCTATATTGTCGAACAGAACTGAAACAATACTTAAAGGGAAATCTGTATCTTTAAGTTCATTTACTAGAAAACAAAAGTTAAAAACAAATGAACTGAGTACACAGATGGCAAGAAGCACATGAAAAGATGTTCAGCATCATTAGCCTTTAGGGAAATGCAAATTAAAACCATGAGAGACCACTACACACCTATGTGAATGGCTAATAAAAACAATAGTGATGACACTCAATACTGTTGAGGATGTGAAGAAATGAGATGGCTTTTACACCACTAGAGGGAATGTAAACTAGTTCAGACACTATGGAAAATAGTTTGTCAAATTATTTTAAAACTAAAAACTAATTTCCTATACAATTCAGCAATTCCTTAGGCACGTATCACAGAGAAATGAAAACTTTGGTTTACACAGAGACTTGTATATGAATGCCCCAAGTAGATTTGTTCATCATGATCCCAGTGATATTGTGATTTGCAATCAGAAACATATATTTGGTTCCCATTTCTGGCACAGAGCTCCTAAAATCTTTGGAATTTCCTACATGGTAAGAGCACTAGTGGTGACTTGTGCTATGTGAATGAGGTGACTTTTTAATGTACCCAGGGATGGGGGATGATTGCCAGGGGGACAGTTGCTAGGAGAACCAACCTAGGTTGGGACTTTCCAACCTTTGGGGATGAGAGAGGGGTTGGAGATAGAGATCAGTTGTCAGTGGAGAATGATTTAATCAGTCATGACTATGGAATGAAGTCTCCATTAAAGTGTTTGTCCAAGTGCCTGGCACACGGAATTAAACCCATAACAACACCCAAAGGAGAGGGTTCGGAGAGCTTCCAGGTTGGTGAACACGCACGGAGGTGCTGGCAGGGTGCTGTGCCTGTACGGGGCCTGGAAGTGCCACACCCTTTCCCAGACCTTGTCTTGTGTGTCCCTTCCATCTGGCTGCTCCTGAGTTATATCCTTTTGTAATAATCCAGTAATCTATAAATAAAATGTTTCTCTGAGTTTTGTGAGCCATTCTGGCAAATTAACCAAACTTTAGGAGTTGGGGGTCATAGGAACCACTGATTAGTAGCCAGTTGGCCAAAAGTGTAGGTAAAAACCTGGGCTTCCCACTAGCAACTGAAATGCATGTGTGTAGGGTGGGGCTTGGAAAGTATTCTTATAGGACTGAACTCTTAGCCTGTGAAATCCAATGATATTTCACGGTAGATAGTGTCAGAACTGAGTTGCACTGTAGGACCCTCAGCTGATGTTTGGACAGTTACTTGCTGCTGTGTGGGAAAGGCCCCACCCCCACACATTGGAATTGGAACCAAACCTGTTTAACCACAAACTGGAAACTACCCACCCACATGTCCTTCAGTTGGTGAATAGTTAGACAAACTGTGGGACACCCTTACTGTGAAACAGCACTCATCCATAAAAAGAAGATATCTATTAATAAAAGCAATGAATTTGATGATTGTATCCAGTCCGATCACTTCATGGGAAATAGATGGGGAAACAGTGGAAACAGTGTCAGACTTTATTTTTTGGGGCTCCAAAATCACTGCAGATGGTGACTGCAGCCATGAAATTAAAAGATGCTTACTCCTTGGAAGAAAAGTTATGACCAACCTAGATAGCGTATTCAAAAGCAGAGACATTACTTTGCTGACTAAGGCCCATCTAGTCAAGGCTATGGTTTTTCCAGTAGTTACGTATGAATGTGAGAGTTGGACTATGAAGAAGGCTGAGCACTGAAGAACTGATGCTTTTGAAGTGTGGTGTTGGAGAAGACTTGAGAGTCCCTTGGACTGCAAGGAGATCCATCCAGTCCATTCTGAAGGAGATCAACCCTGGGATTTCTTTGGAAGGAATGATGCTAAAGCTGAAACTCCAATACTTGGGCCACCTCATGCAAAGAGTTGACTCATTGGAAAAGACTCTGATGCTGAGAGGGATTGGGGGCAGGAGGAGAAGGGGACGACAGAGGATGAGATGGCTGGATGTCATCACTGACTCGATGGCTGTGAGTCTGAGTGAACTCTGGGAGTTGGTGATGGACACGAGGCCTGGCGTGCTGCAATTTATGGGGTCACAGAGTCGGACACGACTGAGCGACTGAACTGAACTGAAGGAACTTATCAGAGAAAGCAATGGCACTCCACTCCAATACTCTTGCCTGGAAAATCCCATGGACGGAGGAGTCTGGAAGGCTGCAGTCCATGGGGTCGCTGAGGGTCGGACACAACTGAGCAACTTCACTTTCACTTTTCACTTTGATGCATTGGAGAAGGAAATGGCAACCCACTCCAGTGTTCTTGCCTGGAGAATCCCGGGGATGGGGGAGCCTGGTGGGCTGCCGTCTATGGCGTCACACAGAGTCGGACATGACTGAAGTGACTTAGCAGCAGCAAGTGACTTATACTAAGTGGAAAAGAAATCCTAAAATGTTACATACTATGTGATTTCATTTATATACCATTCTTGGAATCATAAAATTATGGAGGTAGAGAACAAATGGGTGGTTGTCAAGGGTTTTAGATGGTGGCGAGGAGAGGGTGCCGTGTCTGTAAAGTGTCAGCCTCGTGAGGCGACAGTCCTTGAATCTATATTGGTATTTACATGAAGCACTCACATGATAATATTGCATGAAATTAAACACAGTTCCTGGTGGTGATGAATTGAAAGCAAGCTTCATGTCCATCAGTGGGAAGCAGATGAATGTTATGGAGGATATTCACCATGGGACACTATGCAAGATGGAGAGTAATGATTCAAAGTCAGACTCCTCTCCTCTCTGAGGACCAAGCCTGTGATGTGTGAAGAAGGGCTGACTGGTTACGTTAACCAAAACTTAAACGCATATTGATGTATGACAGTTGGGGTTATCATTCAGCAAATACTCATTTCTTCAACCTCCACTTCCCCACTGTGGGAGGCTCGGCCCTGTAGGTGTTGGACTTGCCTAGACACTTGCTTTGGCCAGTATGGTGGACATGTCCATTTCAGGACATGATGTGAGGGAGGGCTTACCAGCTTTTGCACAGGTCAGCTTAGCTCTGGTGCGTCCAGTATGGAGAGAACATGCCCTGTGTAACCTCTGCCCTTTCACGTGGAGTAGACCTGAGCCCAGCCTGGGTCGGACAAGCAGATACACGAGCTCAAGAATAAATGCCTGTTGTTATAAACCAGTGACTTCAGGGTCTGCTTGTTACACAGCAACATCCCACTTGCAGTTGATCACATATAATTTCATTTTCATCTCACAAGAATCCTAGGAGATCTGTATCATTAGCTTTGCTTTTGATATCATTAATATATAATTGAGACTTAGGAAGGATAAAGAGATTCTTTCAAGGTCATACAATTCATAAACAAGTTTTGATGGGCAGGAGAGAGAAAGAGTGAAGACATCAGGCATCTGAGCAGAAAGGATTATTTGCAGGTGAAGGGGAGATGAAAAGTGGGAACGGCTTTTGACTGATAACACTCAGAAAAAGCTCACATTGTATGGAGGCAGAATTAGAAGGATAAGTTGAATAAAAGTGGCGAGAGTGGGCATCTTTGTCTTGTTTGTGATCTTAGCGGAAATGCTTTCCACTTTTTATCGTTGAGTATGATGTTAGCTGTAGGATTGTTGTATATGGTCTTTAGTATGTTGAGGTATGTTCCTTCTGTGCCTACTTTGTGGGGAGAATTTATCAAAAAAGGGTGCTGAATTTTGTCAAATGCTTTTTTTGCATCTATTGAGATGCTCATATAGTTGTTACTCTTCATTTCATTGATTTCATCAATTGATTTATGGATATTGAAAAATCCTTGCATCGCTGGAGTGAATCCCACTTGATCCTGGTGTGTGGTCTTTTTAATGTATTGTTGGACTCAAAGTGCTAGGATTTTGTTGAGGAGTTTTACATCTGTGTTCATTGGTGATATTGGCCTGTAATTTTCTTTCTTTCTTTTGGTGGTATCTTTACCTGGTTTTGGTATCAGGGTGATGGTGGCCTCAGAATGAGTCTGGAAGTGTTCCTCCCTCTGCAGTTTTTCTAGTTTTAGAAGGATAGTTCTCTTATAAGAAATGTTTGAAAAAATTCACCCGTGAAACCATCAGGTCCTGGACTTTTGTTTGTTGGGAGTTTTCAAATCAGTTTCAATTTTAGTGCTTGTGATTGGTCTGGTCATATTTTATTTCTTCCTGATTCTGTCTTGGGAGATTGTACCTTTCCTAGATCTTGTATATTTATACAAACGAACTTACTTAGAAAACAGAAACAGACACACAGATTTAGAGGATGAACTTATAGTTGCTGGGGAAAGGTTTGGGGAAAGGGGTAGTTATTAAATTTGGGATGGAGATGTACACAGTGCTATATTTAAAATGGATAACTATCAAGGACCTGCTGTATAGCCCTGGGAACTTTGCTCAGTGTTATATGGCAGCCTGGATGGGAGGGGAGTTTGGGGGAGAATGGATACTTGTATATATAGACTGAGTCCCTTTTCTGCAGACAGTATTGTTAATTGGCTATACTCCAGTACAAAATATAAAGTTTGAAAAACAAAAAAAAGGGTATGTTGATGTTGAAAGTCCAGTGGGTAGGATAGTGACCCCTTCAGGATTCTGATGTGGAGGATTATCGTTTGATGGCGTCTGTAAGGGCCTGAGCTAGGATTGTATCCCGCAGTGTCATGACCATGGGTCCTTTCTGTTGGCAGGGCCAGCTGTGAAGCATATAAACATTTTACCCCTCGTGCATTTGCTGAGAGGTGCTCATGCTTCATGAGTGAATGAGACGGATAATCGGGGTGTAAATGGGTCTTCTAGCTTCTGTTGTCCTGTGCTTGCTCTTCGGCTGGAGCCCTCTTGTTGCTGTTCTGCCACAAGGCGACCAGAATAGACAACGTTTGCTTCACTGTGTATCCTTTCTCTTCGTGTAGGTGAGTCTCAAATGAAACTTCGGCAGAGAATAAGCCACCTCTCACTGACAGTGGATTTGTTTGAAATGATTCCTTCAGTGTAATGATACTCTTGTACGTCTCCAAAATAGTAAAAAAAAAGTAAGCTTTGGGCATCATAAGAAAGCTTGGTAGGCATTACTGGGGCTGCTGACACAGCAGGGCTCTCCACGGTCCAGCAGTCCTGGGTAGTGTCTACAGATTAATGTGACTCCTTGGGGGAGATCAAGATCATCCTGGGAGACGGGCTGTCAGGATCCAGTCAGGAGATACTACTTTTGTTTGTTTGACATATTCTAGAAATAATTTGATTTACATTACAAATGGCTTCTTACTAGTATCACAGTGGTGGCAGGTTAGGTGCACTAAGGGCTTTTCCCTAATTCCAGGGCTCATCATGTTCACAGCCAGACTGTGTGTCCCAAGGACAGGTGGTGTTCAGAAAGTGTAATATATACTTTACCTGGGCTCAGCACTGGATGGCTTTGGATCATCAGATGTTTCAGGTTTTACTCTTTCTCCAGCCTTTTTTTTTTTTTTTTCCCTTTTCCTTTTTTTTTTTTTTTTAAACGGACCAGGGGACTTACCCTGAATTAAGTGTAAACTGAAGCAAAGCCCCACCCCACCTTGGAACTCCTTTCTCCAGAAACTGAAACCATGTAATTTAGAAATTGCTTCTCTCTTTCCAACCCAGTTTCCTCTGCTGCAGAAGTAATTTTTAAGCATTCTGAAGCTTTTATTTCCAGACTGCAATCTTGAGCCTGTGTCCATTTAATTCTTCCTGGCGTTTGAACACCTGAGCCATTGTGGCAGGAGGTGTGGCCTGCCTCCCTGCTCCTCACTCAGCAACTGACCAGGTGGGTGCATCTGTATGGGGCCAAGAGTGAAGAGACAGGTATGAGCCAGAGCTGGGAAGCAGAGTGTGGCCGGCTAGCACATCGGATTTGTGGGCAGGGGTACCAAGGCAGAATGGAGCCTGGGGAAAGGAGGGCAGGGAGCAGGGAATGATTAAGTTCAGGCATTCAGATCTTGCATCCGGACCAGTCAAGGTTGAGTTTGAATTTCATCACACACTTACTTTAATAACAGGGAGGATTACCTAATAGGAGTTCCCCATGGTGGTTCTCAAACTTTCCTGAGGCAACCTAGGCTACCGCAATGAACTCACAAAGGCACAGCATGAGGGTGTTTAGAATTTCAGTTTTAAATGAGCATGGAAAACAGTGTTATCTGTCAGACATTGTACAAAGCACTAAGGTGAGGTGATACACAGTTTCACCATTAGGTTGGGCTCCATTCCTTTCAGTGACATCATATCTTTGCAAAGCTGGGCTTGCTGTTGTTACTGAGGTGAAAAGCAAGTATTGCAGGAAAATCAGCATAGGGCAGGCAACAAGAGGAGCAATTTTTAATCTGAACCCACAGTTTGATAAGGTGTGCAGGGCTTGACAAATGCAGGTATCCTATAAATAAGTGATTGTGGTTATTTAAGAAGGGAATTAAAATATTTTTTCTTTTGATTTCTGTGTATTGTTTTCTCAAGGTACTATTAAGTGGCCGTGTCTGTGTTAGTCTCTCAGTTGTGTCCGACTCTTTGCGACCCCACGGACAGTAGCCTGCCAGGCTCCTCTGTCCATGGAATGCTCCAGGCAAGAATACTGGAGTGGGTTCCCATGCCCTCCTCCAGGGGAGTGTCCCCACCCAGGGATCGAGCCCAGGTCTCCCACACTGCAGACAGATTCTTTACCATTTGAGGTACCCAGGAAGACTCACTAAGGGTTAGGCTACAAATACTTATTAAATTGCTTGGACCAACTAGTGAATGAAACTACTAGGTATTTCTTTGGCTAGGAACTTTGTGGAAAAAAAAAAAAAAAGACTATAACACCAAGGTCACCATGAAAGCTTGGAAACTTCTTGTTAACTATATACAAGGAATTGGCTAGAAAACTCAAAAGGTAACAGAGAACATGAAAGTATTATACCAGTATAGCACCTGTGAGGACAGGTACCACTGGGGCTGGAGAGAACAAGAGAACAGGCTGGAATCAGAAGCATTTAAAAAGTTGGAAGAAGGAGCACTTTTTGGCTGGTGCTAGTGTCTCTGACGGAGAAGGCAATGGCACCCCACTCCAGTAACTCTTGCCTGGAAAATCCCATGGACAGAGGAGCCTGGTGGGCTGCAGTCCATGGGGTCGCGAAGAGTCAGACACGACTGATGCGACTTAGCAGCAGCAGCAGTGTCTCTGAGGTTCTGCAGTGAATCCTGCTCTTGAAGTGTTAGAGAAACTGCAAACTAGATTCAACTGCTGGAACAGAATGAACTTCCCCAAGGTGAAGAAGCGATATTGGAGTGATGCCCACGGAAACAGCAAATACTCTGTTCCTCTTAGAGCAGGGATCCCCAACCCCTGGGCCATAGACCGATACTGGTCTGTGGCCTGTTAGGAACTGGGCCACACAGCAGGAGGTGAGCTGTGAGCAAGTGAAGCTTCATGTATATTTATAGCTGCTTCCCAATCACTCTCATTACCACCTAACCACCGCCTCCTGTCAGGTCAACCTCCGCATAACAAATGTAGTGCACTTGAATCATCCTGAAACCATCCACCCCCCTGTCCATGGAAAGACTGTCTTCCGCAAAGCCCGTCCCTACTGCCTTGGTGGTTCAGATGGTAAAGAATGTGCCTACCTGGGTAAAGACCTGGGTTCAGTCCCTGGGTCAGGGAGATCCCCTGGAAAGGGGCATGGCAACCCACTCTAGTATCCTTGCCTGGAGAATTCCATGGACAGAGGAGCCTGGCAGGCACAGTCCATGGGGTTGCAAAGAGTTGGACGCGACTGAGGGCCTAACACAGTGCCAGGAAGGTTGGAGACCACTGTCTATTGCCCCCAACTGGCAGAGACTAGCATAGAACCATGTGATGAAGCAGAGATGTGCTTTATGGACTACCAGCCCCAGCATCACAAAACAGGGTATAGAAGGAATGTTGGAACCAAGAGACCATGGCTCAGTGACTATCCCAGGGCCCTTGGGTTGTAGCTGTTATGTTCACCCTGGGACTGAAGTCCATGGCCTCCGGCCAGTTGGTTGCCTCTTGAACCTGTGCTGTGTCTGACTCCTGGTTCCCCATCCACACCCTGAGCAGCTAAACTGTAGAGCCCAAGGGATAGGGCTGCTGGACCAGACCTGGTTTTACCCTTCATTACATTGCAACCAAATTCACTTGGTTGATTTTTCCCTAGAATCTCTAGAGCACTTACTGCCATCTGACATTCTCATTTTCTGATTATCTCATATATTATTTAACCCCCTACTCCCTACAAGAATGGAAGCCCCTTCAGGGCAGAGAGGATTTTTATCTGTTTGGGTCACTCCTACATGTGATGTAGTGCCTAACACATGGTAGG
This sequence comes from Ovis aries, assembly GCF_016772045.2. NCBI lineage: Eukaryota > Metazoa > Chordata > Mammalia > Artiodactyla > Bovidae > Ovis > Ovis aries. The sequence goes on along the minus strand of NC_056066.1, from coordinate 71,108,377 downwards.
AGCTCAAAAATATTTAAGAGGATGAGTTTGTCCCGTGCTTGACTTTTGGCAAAGAATACTGTATCTCTGTTACAACCACCTGAGTTACTGTTCTCAGTTACTTCTTAGGTAATGATAATGCCCGTTATAGTGCGTAGCACTCAGACTGGCCTGACAATCACTGCAGGGAGTGTGGGTCTGCTGTGGGAGGCAGGGATTGCTGCTCCCAGTGCCTGTCCATTCATGTATCAGCATCTTGATGGCCATTTGCTCCTTTCTTCTTGTGTCTTGGACTTTATTTTTTAATATGTATTTATTTTTATTAATTTACTTGGCTGTACCGGGTCGTGGTTACGGCACTCAGGATCTTCCATCTTCCTTGCAGCATGTGGGATCTTTAGTTCCTGCATGAAAACTCTTAGTTGTAGCACGTGGGAGCTAGTTCCCTGACCAGGGATCAAACCCTGGCCCCCTGCTTTGGAGTGTGGGGTCTTAGCCCCTGGATCACAGGGAAGTCCCACTTGTATCTTGGCCTGTAAACGTGCTGACACCTTTTCCTGGGGCTTAACCTTCCCTCTCCCTATGTTCATCCTCTTATTTCTCCACAACTCGTACTTTTACCTGGTTAGATATCTCTCCTTTGCCCAAGGCCTCCTCCTCCAGGACACCCTTGTTGACCTCTTGACTCCACATTACACTGTTGCTGATTTACTCTCAAATATTTACCAGGGGAATCTTATGCATGAGTTATGGGTGAGGTTGTAACCCAGTGCTGCCAGCCTTCCCATCAAGACCGTACTGGTCAGGGAAGGACCCCTGGTATTCTAGTCGATAAGTGCTTTTGATGCTGGTGCCCAGGTGCTTCTGATATCATGTCTTGATCCACAACCTTCATTTTGCTAATCAGCACACCAAGTGCCAGAAGTTGATTGTTCTGGTGGAAATCAGGGACCTGTAGACTAGTGTAAGTATTGTAAAATGGACTCTAACTGGTGAAAGTATTCAAAATACACGGGTTGGCCAAATAGCATGAGAGTGCTTTCCGAACGTACGTGATGCAGGAGCGCCCAGCAAGGCCTCTGACTCTTGGCCTTAGGGATGGTGTCCTGAATAGTCCTGCGTCACCTATTGGATGAGGAGGATCCCTGGTTACCTAATGAGTCTGTAATGTTCTTGATTCTGCCCTTGGGACAGAAGTGGACAAAGTATAGCCCACAGACTTGGCTTTCTTGCCTTTATTTTACTTTTTTTTTAAATGGAGAAACGTTTTATTTTAAAACGTAGCAGTGTGTACAAGTCGATCCCTAACTCCCAGTCTATCCCTATTTTTGTAAATAAGCTTTTATTGGAACACAGCCATGCTGGTTGTCTACACATTGTCTGTGTCTGCCTTTGCATTATGACAGCAGAGACAAATAGTTACAACAGAGACTGTCTGACCCACAAAGCTTAAAGGATTTAGTATCTAGCCCTTTACAAAAAAAATTTGTCAACTCCTACCTGAGAATGCTGTCGTAACTGCTTTAAATGAACCTCCAGACAAGACATGAACCCGATCACCTAAAAAGACAAGGACAGGTTGCTAGGGCCTCATTGAACTTTATACGATGGACTGTATGAGCTGTTTGTCTCTGCTTACTAATATACGTTTGTGTAATAAATGTTTATCTGTGTAGTAGAATTTGACCTCAGACTTGCTTTTATTTACAACCTAATAATGCCATTATGAAGGCATTGTTAACCTTCACTCACCTCAGATTTCTTTGGTGGCTTCTGGTTTCTGTGGAAATGAATGTAAGGCTGTGCGTGAGTCATGACTAAATTGGCTCAGATGAATTTCCAGCGCAAGGCTGTGTCCTTCTGACACTTGTTGCCTGGAAGCCTGGCACCTCCCCTGCAAAAGCTCCATCAGGCATCATCATTCCACCCTTCACAGTTGTCGTGTCTACGTCCCCCTCTAGAGCATGGATTTCATGAAGGTCAGAAATCGTCTGTGTCATTCCCCAGCATCCCCAAATGCCTGTCCCATCTCAGTGGTCTGAGGCATGTTTGTAGAAAGGGAAGTATAGATAGCCGTGTAAATATGCGTTAATAGGAGCTTGCTAACTCAAAACTGTCATTTAAAAAGCATGAACCCAGCCACCAGCTGGACCGAGCACCTGGCCAGGGGTCCACTGTCATCTTCAGGACCCCTGTTCTGTCTCAGTGGTTCCCTTGCCTCGCCTCCCTTCTGGAGGTGGGAATTGTATTTAAGGGAACACAGCTGTGTCACATACCATCCAGGAGCTTGGTGAACACCATCTCCTTAATTCACCCCATGGCCCTAAAAGGCAGGGAGTACCATCCTTGATTTACACATGAGAAAAATGATGCAGATGGGGCAGGTCATTTGCTTTAGGTCCAGGTGATGACAGAGCCAGTGTTCCTTTCTACCACATCATGATGCCCCCCTCCTCCGGGGCATTTTTTCAATAGTGGGTGAACCAACGGACATGTGACTGACGTACATCCTCTATGATATCTCTGCAAGAGGATAACAACTGAGTCAGCTCTCACAAGACAACATGTTCTAGCTTTGGGTGATTTTAGTGGCCGGGGTAGGTAGGACCCAGTGACCCTGGGTGGTGAGGGTACCGATATCCCAAAATGAAGCCTCTGGATTCCTGTCCTTGCCTACCTTCATAAGGGTGTCTGTGGTAATAGTCAACAAATTCTCATCTTCTACCAAACATCCGCAGTAAATGAGAGGCAGTGGCAGAAAGGAAGCATGAGAGCAGGTTTGGATCATGCTGAAAGAAGACGGATTTTAATTTTGTTCCTTTTACCTTTTTTCCCTTCGTGTATCATTTCCATGCAGAAATCGCAAATTAATGGTCACATCGAACTATCTGTCAATGTATTACTGCTCTTGCAGTATCAAATTATGTTGGCAATAATGTTTCCAGATGCCTAGGACTCCATTGCAATTTAATTTGAAAGGAACTCAAATTGCATCTCCAAATGGATAAAAAATTAATTTTACATACAAGATATCCACCTCCGCATTTTCAGCCCTATGCCCCCAAATTATCTCAATTTAGGTTCAACTTTGAACAGTACATATGTTACAGCCAACTCCACATTCTAAGATGAATACATAGAATTCATGACTCAGAAATCTGCTTTGCTAATCCTTTTTTAAAAAATTAAGATGTTGCCTTGATTAAGGTCATTAGGAGATTGTTCAGCAGTTACGTTTGACAGAAGGGATGAAGGCTTTGTCTCTATAAAACAAGAAGCTGGAATTCTAACTTAACCACGTGATTACCTTAATAACTGGAGTGTAGAGAGAGTCCTGACTCACCCCTTCACTTGCTGCATTTCCCCTGCAGGATGTTAGAGCCTTGATTCTGGTTCGGTCTTCAGTCGTCTCATACTTTTTATATTTACTGATACTTATTTATTAATCAGTTATAAGTTCCAGTTATAAAAATGAAGAGATCTAGGTGCTCACGGGTGAGCAGGGAGAGGGTGAGTGTGAACCAAACATGCAGACAATTAATCTGCAATTTGATAAGGACTGTGGAAGAAATAGTAAAAAAAAGAGATGATGATTCATCCTGCCTGGGCAATAAAAGTTTTTGGAGAAAGTTACAAAGACAGAGTGGCTTTGGAGTCAGGCCTTGAATATACTGGATAGGGATTTGCCAGTGGCAACCCAAGCAGGGCATGGAGGCGTAAAAGGATCAAGGATGCAATACTCTGCTCTAGGAGCACAGGGTTCAAAGAATGAACAGTGGAAAATCAGGGAGGGAATTTGGAGGTGGGAGGGTGTAAGTTGCAGGTTGCACTCTGAGTTTTGGGTTGAAAATGGTTCTTCAAGAGGAAATGGTACTTTAGTAAGATCTCACATGGCAAGGGGGCACATGACTGAGGTGAAGAGGTCTACCTCGCCTTCCAGAGGTAGCTTCAGAATAAAGAAGCTTCTAAAGATGTGAGTGAGACAGACAGACAGACACACACACACACACACACACACACACACACACACACACACACCTGTCCCTAACATATGTAATAACACAAAACAGTCTGGGACAAGATACACACAGAGGCCTGTGGTCCCTTTCCTTCTTTCACCTGACTCCATCCTTCCCCACAAAGATCTGTTCCTCCAAACAGCCATCCTTTGTTCACCTTTTGGATCTAGAGGTACACAGATGGAATATGGTCTGACCTTGGATGGCCAAACCAAGGAAAGAGGTTCAGACAAGCTCTCAAATTGAGTTTGGAGTCATTGGGATAGGGAATTCTGAGGTGCTGGGCATCCAGAGCCTGGTCCAGATGGGCCAGTGGGTCCACAGGGACCAGGTAGGCACAGTGGCCCATTGACTCCTTCTCCAGGAGAAGGGCATGGTCTGCAGAGGGCTGGCGTGTGCTTCCAGTGCATAGGGCTTGGGATTGGCCCCCACTGCCAAGTCTAAAGGCATAGAGACTGTGAACCCAGAGGTCACACCACTGTGATTATCCATCAGAGGCAGACTTCCCAGCGTCCCAGATAAGACACACTCTTTTCCCATTGTTCCATCTCAGTGACTTGTAGGCTCTTTCTCAAGAAGGTCATATGGACAGAGCCTTATCTGGAGGCAGAAACCATGGGCTCTGGACTTGGACATATTTACACGAGGGATATAAATTCAACAAACCAATCTCCACTGCACACACAAGGCTTTCTCAGCAATTTCCAACTTGTTTGTACCAACTGGAATGTAAACCTGAGACTCTCCCTGCTGTAGGCAATTACCAGAACCGAAGCAGGGTTTGCCATCTGAGGTCTGGGAGGGTCAGAGTGAAAGCATGAATGCTTCCATCATGCATTTTGAAAACTAGTTTCCATCGTGTAGGATTTCAGGACATTCTCTTGTTTGGATGAAAAAAAAAAAAATAGATACCTTCACCCTTAAAGACTTGGTGATGTGCTTGCAGGGGACAGAATAGAGAATTGTGGAGTCAGGGGGTCCAAGCCCAGTTCTCAAAAACAGATCACCATCTGTTCATCTCAGTTTAACCAACACAGACTGGGTCCCTTGACAGGCCTGGTGCCATGTGCTGGGTTGCTGGACAAACAGCATATGGTCCCTTGCAGCCTGGGAGGAGTGATGGATACAAGAACAAGCAGCTCCTGGAAAGCACGGCAAGCATTGAGTGGGCTGGATGGTTGTGTAAAGTGCTGCGGGAGTCCAAAGCTGGGGACTGACTTAGCTGTGTGGTCCTGGGTAAGTCATGTCCCTTCGCTGATCTCAGTTCCCTCTGCTGAACACTTGTTTTCAGCATGCAGCTGCCCAGTCCATGGTTAATGTATAGCCAGCTTTGCCTTTTCTTGAATGGGAGTTCTTGAGCTTACAGAACACTTTCAACCCACACGTATCTCACCCACAGGGCCACAAAAGTTCTTGTCTTTCCACTTGAACTGAGGGGTAAAGCGTCTGCTTACAATGCGGGAGACCTGGGTTCGATCCCTGGGTCGGGAAGATCCCCTGGAGAAGGAAATGGCAACCCACTCCAGTACTCTTGCCTGGAAAATCCCATGGACTGAGAAGCCTGGTAGGCTACAGTCCATGGGGTCGCAAAGAGTCGGACACGACTGAGCGACTTTCCTTCCTTCCTTCCTTCCTTCCTGAGTTTTGCTTGAATCTCTGATTCCATAGCCTGAGAAAGCCTCACATTATCTTTCAAGGTGTCAGTAACACACCTGGACATTTTTTTCCAAGTCCTCTTTGCCTCTGGTCTCTTTGTTCCCGTGTGGGATCTTATTTGGCTCAAGTGAGGCATTCAGATCTCAGAAGCCGTGAGAAATCCAATCCTAGCCAACCGTTTGTGGTATCTGGAGGACCTTGTTGAAGACTGGGAGTCCCATGAGAACAGTCCCTTTGAGCTCCACCCAGGATTCCACAGTCATGTTCACTCTCTTCCTCCCCTTTTCAGTCCCAGCAGCCAATGAGTTCATTTTCCTCTTCCTCTAAAGGCCAAGCACAACTGGTCCCGAGGCCCTAGGAGTGAAGCTTCTACTCCAAGCAAGCTTCTAAAGGCCTTTCCCCAAGAAAGGCCATTCTCTCTAAGAGGGATGCCCACTGTTAGAGGCAATTTTCTCTCTCTTTACAGTTCATTTTGTACTCATTAATAGCCCTCTGTGATTAGTACAACAGTTTCCACTTTATAGACGAAGAAATGGAGGCTCAGAGATGAAGTGCCCTTGCCCAAGGTCACACAGCTAGTGAGCGCCAGAGTCTGGCTTCAAGCCATGCTCTGCCCAGCTCCGCTGTTCCCTGTGGCCTGTCTGATGACAGTCAGTCGCATCTGCTTCAGAGGGAGCAAGTCACTTCTCCTGTGCCCTGACCTTCCCACTTTGGGAGGGAGTCTCTTTGCTCTGTGGCAGGCTTGCAACATCTCTGGCCTTCTTTGAAAAGGTGCCCTCGTCTGCTCCTTCCTTGAAGAGCAGCAGAAAGGTGTTTATGTGCGCACCTTCCTAGGTGAACTCGGGGAGAGGACTCTAGTGGCTGAAGGCGAGGAGTGGGAAGACGGGTCAGTACTCAGCTTAGCCCCACTGTGATTAAGCGCCCATGTCACCCTCCCCGGTGGGCCTTAGGCGCCTATGGATCAAGCCACTTCCGCCATACAGTTCTCAGGTTTCTCACTACATTCTCCCCAGATTCCTGAGGACCATGGCAGGCCTCGTGTTTATGTCCTTTCCTTGTTCTCCTTCCTGATATCACAGTACAGAGGAAACACAGATCCTGGACCCAGATTCAGATCTCAGCTGTGCCGCTCACTCTGAGGCTTTGGGCCCATCCTTTCATCTCACAAAACTTTGGTTTCCTCTAGGACGAGGCTAGTAATACTTTCTTCACAGGTTGTGGTGGTATTTACAAACTAAAGCATCCTTTCAACTGATACGCTGGGTGCAGGCTGAAGGGATGAGCAGAGAGCACCCTTGCTCTCCAAGAGCTTATATTCTAGCGTGCAGGACAATTTTTAAAAAGCTGTCACGCTGAACTTACCTCTTGTCAGTCTGTGTAAGTTCCTGGACCTCTCTGGCTTCAGTTTATTCATCCATAAAGTGGGATTGGCCGTCAGTTTCTTCCTTACGGAGTCACAAGGTGATGGGGGTGATAGAACCCCAAACTGAGGCTGCTGGCCATCAAGGTTGTTTTGTTTTTATTGTTTCATTAGTGCTTGAAGGGAGTTTTGAGTGAGAGAGTGAAAGTCACTTAGTCGTGTCCGACTCTTTGTGACCCCATGGACTATACAGTCCATGGAATTCTCAAGGCCAGAATACTGGAGTGGATAGCCGTTCCTTCTCCAGGGTATCTTCCCAACCCAGGGATCAAACCCAGGTCTCCCACATTGCAGGTGGATTCTTTACCAGCTGAGCCACAAGGGAAGTCCAAGAATACTGGAGTGGGTAGCCTATCCCTTCTCCAAGCTCATCTTCCTGACCTAGGAATTGAACCGGGATCTCCTGTATTGCAGGCGGATTCTTTACCAACCGAGCTATCAGGGAAGTGAAGGAAATATTGGAGATTCCCAAATGTGTATTTAACATGGACTGTGGTACATCTTAAGATGTTTGACAAAATAGAGTTATAACCTTGGATTTTACAGGTCTTATGTGTTCCTGATCTCACTCTAACAAGGTGAGCCAAGAGGGCATGAGGGCAGTTGTGTAGCTGGACAAAGCTCTAAGTCAGTTTTGAAGGCACACCCAGAGGAGGGTCCATGAGGTTCCGAGCGGGGTGGGCGGCCTCCCTGCCAGCAGTGTTCTGGCATCTGGGCCAAGAAAAAGGCTTCTGCCAGGCAGTGCTGGGGGATGCTCAGGACTTCCCAGGCAAGGAGTTTCTCACTGTTAACTCTGTCTCTCTCCTTGTGTGAAGCGAGCAGTGGTAACAGCCACACCAGGTCAGAACTCCCCAGCTCTGGGGACCTCCCTTCTCACTGTTCGATCCATGTGGGCTCCACATAGCAGCTTTTGTTCGGTGTCATCTCTTTGCTTTTGGGACACGGGCTTTCCTTTACGTGACATGAGTTATTGGGTTGTAAGAGTGACCGTGAACTCAGTGGTTGAGCAGGGCCAGGCTGCCTGTCTCCCCAGCAGTGCATCGGAGGTCTGGCCTGGCTCCTGGGCTCCCTGACGTTTATTTCTAAGCATCCTTCTCCAAAGAGAACCACTTCAAAGTGTGTCCCTACACAAGTCACAGGACATCTGCCCTGCACAGACAGATCAGAGGACTCAGCTCCATCAGTATCGCCTGACTTTTTTCTTTTTGGCCATGCCATGTGGCATGCCCTGTCTTAGCTCTCCCACCAGGGATCAAACCCGTGCTCCTTGCAGTGGAAGAGCAGAGTCCTGACCACTGGACCACCAGGGAATTCCCCACCCTCCCTTTTTATCACTGCATTGGCGGGGAAGCTGCCTTACCCCTATGCTCTGAGGGAACCAGAGAGGTGACAGAATTCATCCTTTTGCGTAAGGATGCTACACAGTACTGCCACATATAAGGTGGTTGGGAGGATCCAGCATGCGAGGGCTTGTTATTATTTTTAGTACTTTTCCTTTTACTGCAAAAGAAAAACTGCCAAATATTGAGTGCTTAAATTCCAGGTGTAATTCTAAGAGCTTTTGCAAACAACACCTCATTTAATGCTCCCCCCGCCCCCCCGCCGCCATCCCCTGCATAAAGTTAACTACTATCATTATCTCTATTTAACAAATGAAATAGAAAATGGACCCAAAGAGATTATATAAATTGGTAAAGCCCTGTAGGTAGCGTGGGGGGAAATACACTGATTGCATCTCTAGCCTGTGCTTAACTACTCCCAGCAAAGAAAACCTGACCGAGGAGCTTACGGGGCACGCTGACCAGAAAAGAGGTTGTGTTTCTATTGTAATAAATGCCTCAGCCTTAGAGAATGAGCTTTACATATGGAGATTTTAAAAAATTGTTTTGTTTGTTATAATCTTTTTTGTACAAAAACATCTACTTAATTTGTATAAATAGAATATTCATAATAAAATAAAGATGGCCACTGTTATATATGAGGGTCTGGGACCAATATAAGTAGGGAGGGATAGAATGGGAGACAGCTCTGGGGTGAGAAGGCATAATAAGACCTGTTTTTCATTTTTATTTCTTTTAAAATTATATATTATTTTTCATATTATTTTCTGTTATGATTTATTATAGGATATTGAATGTAGTTCCCTGTGCTCCTCAGCAGAACTTTTTTTCTTTCTACATATAGGAGTTTGCATCTACTAATCCCATCTCCCAGTTCTTCCATCTCTTGCCCCCCTCCTCCTTGGCAACCACAAGTCTGTTCTTTATGCATGTAAGTGTGTTTCTGTTTTGTAGATAAATTCATTTGTGCCATATTTTAGACTCCACATGTAAGTGATACCATACGGTATTTATCTTTCTCTTTCTGACTTCCTTCGCTTAGGATGATAATCTCTGGGTCCATCCATTTAGCTGCAAATGACATTATTTCATTTTTTTTAATAGCTGAGTAGTATTCCATTGTACCACATCTTTATCCCTTCCTTTGCTGATGGACATTTAGGTTCCTCCCATGTCTTGGCTGTTGTGAATAGTGCTGCTATGAACATGGGGGTGCAATTATCTTTTTGAATTACAGTTTTGTCCAAATCTGTGCCTAGGAGTTGGACCGTTGCATCAAATCTATTTTAGAATGATATCCCTGGAGAGGCCTGTTTGGTGGAGAAAGGAGAGGAGAGAAGGAAGGGTTGAAGGGTGTTGTGGGAGGCTCCAAAAGGATCTGTTGTGTTTTCAGTGAAAGGAAAGGAGATTCCAGGGCGTTGTCCACTGGTCACAGTGACAGCCTGGGTGCTGTGTGTTGCGGAGGCAGCTCAGTGTGCATTCTCTGCACTCAAGTGCAGTGAGCTGAAAAGAGGGTGCTGGTTTCTCAAGGGGAGGGGTGTGGCCAGATGAAATGTAAAGAGATAGATCAGAACTGCAGCTTCCTTCTCAATTAGTATTTTCCCAAAGCATTGTGTGTGCTGTTGGTGGTACCCACGATGGTCTTCAGTGGTACCCTGATGAACCTCAATAATTTTAACAACTTTGCATTTTTTCAAATGGTTAATATTCATTTATGACCAGTGATTCAGGCTTTCCCTTTAAATAGGTTTTCTTTTAGATGCTTGTCTTTAAATAATAGGTTTGTTTTACAGAAAAATATTAGTTAAATTATATTCTAAGTGGGCAGTGGCTGAATTGGTGAGATCTATGTTCCCCTGTTTTAGCAGAGCCCCCACCCCGCCTTCCCAATGGCCTGCTCAGAGCCCCGTGTCTTGTGTGTGTGTCTTGCAGACCCGGTGCATGGCCCACAGAACGTGGAGATCGTGGACATCCGAGCCCGGCAGCTGACCCTGCAGTGGGAGCCCTTTGGCTACGCGGTAACCCGCTGCCACAGCTACAACCTCACAGTGCAGTACCAGTACGTGTTCAACCAGCAGCAGTACGAGGCCGAGGAGCTCATCCAGACCTCCTCCCACTACACCCTGCGGGGCCTGCGTCCCTTCATGACCATCCGGCTGCGGCTGCTGCTGTCCAACCCTGAAGGCCGGATGGAGAGCGAGGAGCTGGTGGTGCAGACGGAGGAGGATGGTGAGTCAGGGAGTGGGCGTGCTCCCTCAGGAACTGGGAGGGCTGGACCAGCTCAGGCGGCCACACCTAGCAGTTGCAAGAGTTTATTTTTTTCCAGCATCTTTCGTCTCTCTGTCAGTGTATCAGCATCTTCTCAAAGCTCTTCAATAACACACCATGCAGGCTGTACAGTACACAACTCCGGGGGCCCTGTGCCCCTAGACAGTGACACCTCTGCCACAGACACACGCTCATCCACATCCCTGCTCTCACTTTATGCCACCTGCTGTGCCAGCATTTGACCACACTGATGCCTCTCAAAAGAGAAGGTGTGTATTGATCATACTGTTGAGACATGTTGAGTCTGGAGTCAGATGGTTCTGGATTCTCTTAAAAATTAGCCTCAGAAAATACACATAAAGAGCTTGGCACACACATTGAATGCACCCAGAGCCACATATTCACCTGGGTGTCCTACAGGCATCTCAACAAAGTATCCAAAATTGAACTCATTTCCTCCTCATTACTGACTTCTCTCCCTGTGTTCAGGTATACTTCCCAGAACACAGGGAGGCCTGAGTGATGGTCCCTGATGGGATCAAGACCCATATCCTCAGCTGCAAAGCCCCACAAGCGTACAGAGGAAAGCACTCCAACCTCTTCTAACTTGTCCCTCGTCCCCTTCATCTTATCCTAGACCTGGAAGTTTTATCAGATCTGCCTTTGTAACAAGCCTTCCCCAGTCCCTTTTAAAATCATCCTTGCAGCCACTCTCTTTGCAGCCCCTCTAGACTGTGCTTCTGCGTAGCACAGTGGTGGGGACTCAGCCTCTGTCACCTTGTTCCTCCAGCTTCCTGTCTTGCAAAGAACCTCGGTCTCCTGTGGGTACAGGTCTCACCTGGGTCAGATGTTAGTGCCCTGCTTCCTGGGAGCCTATTCCTGTCCAGCCACCAATAGAGGGTCAGACGTCTCATCTTGGCTTCATTCTGTGGCCCTAGATTTGGGTTCTAATGAAGCTGCCAGAACTTTCTCTAGATTTGGCTCCATTGTATCAAAGATAAATAGCTCCTTTGACAGCACATAGACTAATACACTGTCTGAAAAGTCAGACTCTGGAACCAAATGTGCCTGGAGAAAGTTGTTTAACCTCTCAGCGCCTGGGTTCCTTATCTGTAAAAATGGAGATAGATTGGGAATTCTCTGGTGATCCAGTGGTTAGGACTCTGTGCTTCCGCTATTGGGGGCCCATATTTGATCACTGGTCAGGGAACTAAGACCCCCCAGCCATGTGGTTATTTAAAAAAAAAGGAGACAATCATAGCACTTAACTTCTAGGTTATTGTGCTCATAGAAAAGATGGCATGTATAGAAACTAGAATCATGTCCATCAGACGCTTAAGTTTTCATTAAATGTGGCTACTACATTTGCACTAAGTCCCCACCCCCTCAAAAAAAAATCTTGACAAAGAATCCTCTAGCACAATCAACCTAGAAACCACCCATCCATCTCTTTAGAGCTGTAGATGTCCACTGTCTTAGCTATATAAAACATGACATCGATATCCAAGGAATGGCAATGTGGCAGAATTTCACATTAACTTAAAAATAATCAAATAAACCATCCACATTCATATTTCCAGTAACATTAAACTTGATTTTATACAATAAGGAGATACAGAGTTGGGGCAAGTAGGGTGGTTTGGTGGCTTAGTTGCTAAGTTCTGTCTGACTCTTGTGACTCCATGGACTGTAGCCCACCGAGCTCCTCTGTGCATGGGATTTCCCAAGCAAGAATACTGGAGTGGGTAGCCATTTCCTTCTCCAGGGCATCTTCCCAACCCAGATATCAAACACGGGTCTCCAGCATTGCAGGTGGTCTCTTTCCTGACGGAGCCACCAGGGAAGCTCAGGGTGGTTTAGTGACAAGAGTTCATGGGGGGAACCTGGTTATTGGACAAGGGGGTTGGGGAGCCAGTGTTGGGAACCAGCATGAAAATGCAGGATGCTGAAGATGAACAGGAGGGTTTAGCCCAGGAAGAGCTCAGGACATTTCTTGCCAAGATGCTCTGCCTGCCTTGGGCCACTTATTGAGGACTACCTATATGTGCAGCTGCACATCCCAAGTCCCATCTTTAAGGCATGCCCCAACCTCTCCATTTCTTCTTCTCATCACCAAGAGGGAGGGGAAACAGTCACAAGGTCTTTATCAAAACAAATTGAGAACAGCAATGCTTTGAAATTAAATTTTAATCACACAGCATTAATGGCAGCACCTCCATCTCTGCTCTCCCAAGCTGTGTGGGCATCATCACAGTAAAAGCACGAACATTCAGGACACCTGGCCTCTGGCTTGCAGCTCTCCCGAGGCCCCACCTCGGGGGGCATGGAGGCTACAGGAAGGTCTCAGAAGAGCGCAGGCGCCTGTGCATGCCGCGGTTACGTTCCACTTCTCCTGAAGAGGGGAGAGGCACCATCTCTGTTTGCTGGGGGCTCATTGACGTTGAGGTCGAGCTGCAGATGGAGCTCAGCTCTAGTCCATTAACTGAAACCCCCTTCAGGGAACCAAGGAGGCATCTTGCAGGTTGAGCTGGCTGGAGTCATGGTGCTTTCATCTGTGCTACAAAATTGTCTTCTGGGAAATGTGTGGAATTTGTAATTCCATCACCCCAGTGCCTTTGTGAGCATGTGAAGTAACCCACCACTGATGAGAACAGCTTGTGGCCATTGAGCCCCAGTGTTTCATCTGCGAAGGGGTTGTTAATAGGAGGCTAAACATTTTCCCCTTTTCTTCACAAATGTCTCAGACAGAAACCTCAACTCAGCTTGCTGGGTGGTTATTTCTCTGCCTTCAACCAAACCACAGCCAAGACTGTGAAATGGAATCTCTGAGATTCTAAAAAAGGAAAGCAAAATAGATGATGGTCTCATTTTGGCTCCCCCTTATTGAGACCTACAGTGGGCTAGACACACATGTTATATACTATGATTCATACTTGATTTTTGCTTTGAAATGTTTCAAAACCATGGAAAAATTGGAAGAAGAGTATAAGCAAGATCTGTAAACCCTTCATGAGACTTAACACTAGTGAACACCTTGCTATCTACTTTTTCATATGCATATATGATACCTATGTATGATATAGGGTTTCCCTGACAGCTCAGTTGGTAAAGAATCTGCCTGCAATACAGGAGACCTTGGTTCAATTCCTGGGTCGGGAAGATCTGCTGGAAAAGGGATAGGCTACCTACTCCAGTGTTCTTGGGCTCCCCTTGTGGCTCAGCTGATAAAGAATCTGCCTGCAATGTGGGAGACCTGCGTTTGATCCCTGGGGTGGTAAGATCCCCTGGAGAAGGGAAAAGCTACCCACTCCAGCACTCTGCCTGGAGAATTCCATGGACTGTATAGCCAATGGGGTTACGAAGAGCTGGACACAACTGAGTAACTTTCACTTTCACGTGTGTGATATATTTGATATGGAAATAACATATATAACTATACATATAATATTTTTAACTATTTGAAAGTAAGTGGCAGAAGTCATGATACCTCACCCCTAAATTCTTTAGCATACATGACAGTTAATGATAAGGACTTGCTCCTCTGTACCCACAATACCATAGAACATCTAAGAAATTTTGCAGCGATTCTAAAACAATCAAATAGACAATCTGTATTCATATTTCCAGTAACATTAAACCTGATTTTATCTGACAAACCAGAATATGAGACATGTTTGGCTAAGATACTCTATGAGTTGGTGATGTAGGTTTCTCTCTGTAGCATGTCAAGAGGTACATGACCTCAGGGACCCCCTCTACTGGTGATGCTGAGTTGGTCCCTTAGATAAGGTGGGGACCACCCAGTCTCTTCAGAGTAAATGTGGCGCCTTTTCTCTTTGTAAATTAGCTCTCCTGTGCAGTGGTATTTTGAGATCTTTAAGTATCTCTAGTCCCCAAGAATTAAAAAAAAATTTTTTTATGAAGTATGGTAGATTTACAATGTTAATTTCTTCTACACAGCAAACTGACTCAGTTATACATTTATATATTTTTTCCATATTCTTTTTCATTATGGTTTTTCAGAGGATATTGAGTATAGTCCCCTGTGCTGTATAGTAGGACCTTGTTGTTTAACCATCCTATATGTAATAGTTTACATCTGCTAATCCCAAACTCGCAGTCCTTCTCTTCCCTACCCTTCTCCCGCTTGGCAACCACAGGTCTGTTCTCTGTATCTGTGAGTCTCTTTCTGTTTTGTAGACAAGTTCATTTGTGCCCATATTTTAGATTTCACACGTAAGGGATATTATGTGATATCATATCTTTCTGACTTACTTTGCTTAGTACAATAATATCTTTTGCTCCAAGTGGCAGTATTCTTTTTTCTTTTTATGGCTGAGTGATATTCCATTGTGTATGCATACACACACACACACACACACACACACACACACACACACATGCACAACATACCACATTTCTTCATTCACCCATCTGTGGATGAACATGTAGTTTGCCTCTATGTCTTGACTGTTGTAAATGGTGCTGCTGTGAACCTTGGGGTGCATGTATCTTTTTGGATTATAGAGTTTTGTCCAGATATATGCCCAGGAGTGGGATTGCTGGATCATACGGCAACTCTTATTTTTAGTTTTCTGAGGAACCTTCATACTGTTCTCCATAGAGGCGGCACCAATTTACATTCCCGCCAGCAGTGAAGGAGAGTTCCCTTTTCTCCACACACTCTCCAGCATTTGTTATTTGTAGACTTTTTAATCATGACCATTCTGACTTATGTAAGGTGGTACCTCACTGCAGTTTTGATTTGTATTCCTCTAATAATTAGGGATGTTGAACATCTTTCATGTGCCTATTGGCTATTTCTATGTCTTCTTTAGAGAAATGGCTGTTTAGGTCTTCTGCCCATTTTTCAGTTGGGCTGTTTCTGTTTTTGTCATTAAGTTGTATAAGCTGTTTGTATAATTTGGAAATTTAGCCCCTGCTGGCTACACTGTTTGCAAATATTTTCTCCCAGTATGTAGGACAGGAGCCTGGTGCACTGCAGCACATGGGGTTGCAAAGAATAAAACCAACTTAGTGACTGAGCATGCATGCAGTTAGTCTTTTGTTTTACTTACAGTTTCATTTCCTTTGCGAAAGGTTGTAAGTTTGATTAGGTGCCTTTTTTTTTTTTTTTTTTTGGTTTGTTTTTATTTTTATTTCTATTGCCTTGGGAGATTAACCTAAGGAAACATTGGTATGGTTTATGTCAGAGAACTTTTGCCTTCAATCTCTTCTAGGAATTTTATGGTGTCATAGCTTATGTTTAAGTCTTTAAGTCATTTTGAATTTATCACTGTATATGATGTGAGGGCGTGTTCTAACTTCATTGATTTCCATGCAGCAGTCCAACTTTCCCAGCACTGCTTGATGAAGAGACTGTCTCTTTTCCATTTTGTAGTCTCGCCTCCTTTGTTGACGATTCATTGCCCCTGGGCATGTGGGTTTATTTCTGGGTTCTCTGTTCTGTTTCATTGATCTGTATGTCTGTTTTTGTGCCAGTACCATGCCGTTTTGATTGTTTTAACTTTGTAATGTGTCTGAAGTCTGGAGTGTTATGCTTCCTGCTTTGTTCTTTTTCCTCAGGATTGCTTTGCCAGTTCTGGGTCTCCGCAAGAACTTTGGACCCGAAGATTTTAGCACTCCCTGATAATCTTCACCTGAATCAGCTAGTACTGATATTTGCAAAAGGCTGTTTTTAAATCTAGCATTCCCTCTACATGTATTGTTTTGCATTCTTCTTGATGAAACAGCTTTCTCTCCTCATCCCCATCCCCTTTTTTACTTTCCCTGTTGACTCATGGGTCTTTTTTTTTTTTAAACTCAATGTATTAAAATCCATCACTGTCATTATTCTTTTCAGTGCTCAAACTGTCTCATATATAGCTTGTGAGAGTCCCTTCTAATTGGCTGCTAGGTCCTTTTGACATGGTCTCATTAGTTTTCTTTGCTTCTGGTGCAACAGAACATTCCAGACTACCCTTGTAATGTCTCTGCCCTAGACCTGGAGTTAACCACTTATCCAAGGATTTCTGGTGTTATTGAGTGGAGATTGAATATTTTGGCACTAAGAGATGCATCTTATATGTCCTTAATGTGCCTCCAGGCTCTTCAAGAAGGTAGAGCTGGGGAATATAATTTATCTGTTTAAATAATATTGTTGTTGTTCATTCACTAAGTCATGTCTGACTCTATGTGACCCTATGGACTGTAGCTCACCAACCTCCTCTGTCCTCCATTATTTCCCAGAGTTTGCTCAAATGCACAGCCATTGAGCATCACCAGCTATGATGCTGATGCTGTCTAACTATCTCTTCCTCTGCCACCCACTTCTCCTTTTGCCTTCAGTCTTTCCCAGCATCAGGGTCTTTTCCAAGGAGTGAGTTCTTCATATCAGATGGCCAAAGTATTGGTGCTTAAGCTTCAGCAACATTCCTTCCAATGAATATTGAAGTCTGATTTACTTTTTGATTGACTGGTTTGAGCTCCTTTCAAACCAAGGGACTCTCAACAGCCTTCTCGAGCACCACAATTCAAAAGCATCAATTCTTTGGCTCTCCACCTGCATTATGGTCAACCTCTCACATCCCTACATGACTGCTGAGAAAGCCATAGCTTTGACTATACAGACCTTTCTCAGCAAACATGTTCAGTTCAGTTCAGTTGCTCAGTCGTGTCCGACTCTTTGCAACCCCATGAACCACAGCATGCCAGGCCTCCGTGTCCATCACCAACTCCCAGAGTCCACCCAAACCCATGTCCATTGTGCCAGGGATACCATCCAGCCATCTCATCCTCTGTCATCCCCTTCTCCTTCCCCCAATCCTTCCCAGCATCAGGGTATTTTCAAGTGAGTCAGCTCTCCACATCAGGTGGCCAAAGTATTGGAGTTTCAGTTTCAACATCCATCCCTCCAATGAACACCCAGGACTGATCTCCTTTAGGATAGACTGGTTGGATCTCCTTGTAGTCCAAGGGACCCTCAAGAGTCTTTTTCAACACCACAGTTAAAAAGCATCAATGCTTCAGTGCTCAGCTTTCTTTATAGTCCAACTCTCACATTCATACATGACTACTGAAAAAATCATAGCCTTGACTAGATGGACCTTTGCTGGCAAAGTAATGTCTCTACTTTTTAAATTGCTATCTACATTGGTCATAACTTTTCTTGCAAGGAGCAAGCGTCTTTTAATTTCAGGGCTGCAGTCACCATCTGCAGTGACTTTGGAGCCCAAAAAAATAAAGTCTGACACTGTTTCCACTGTTTCCCCATCTATTTGCCATAAAGTGATGGGACCGGATGCCATGATCTTCGTTTTCTGAGTGTTGAGCTTTAAGCCAACTTTTTCACTCTCTTCTTTCACTTTCATCAAGTGGCTCTTTAGTTCTTCTTCACTTTCTGCTATAAGGGTGGTGTCATCTGCATATCTGAAGTTATTGATATTTTTTCTGGCAATCTTGATTCCAGCTTGTGCTTCATCCAGCCCAGCGTTTCTCATGATGTACTCTCATACAAGTTAAATAAGCAGGGTGACAATATACAGCCTTGACGTACTGCTTTTCCTATTTGGAACCAGTCTGTTGATCCATGTCCAGTTCTAACTGTTGCTTCCTGACCTGTATACAGGTTTCTCAAGAGGCAGGTCAGGTGGTCTGGTATTCCCATCTCTTTTAGAATTTTCCACAGTTTATTGTGATCCACACAGTCAAAGGCTTTGGCATAGTCAACAAAGCAGAAATAGATGTTTTTCTGGAACTCTCTTGCTTTTTCATGATCCAGCAGATGTTGGCAATTTGATCTCTGGTTCCTTTGCCTTTTCTAAAACCAGCTTGAACGTCTGGAAGTTCACGATTCACATATTGCTGAAGCCTGGCTTGGAGAATTTTGAGCATTACTTTACTAGCATGTGAGATGAGTGCAATTGTGCAATAGTTTGAGCATTCTTTGGCATTGCCTTTCTTTGGGATTGGAATGAAAACTGACCTTTTCCAGTCCTGTGGCCACTGCTGAGTTTTCCAAATTTGCTGACATATTGAGTGCAGCACTTTCACAGCATCATCTTTTAGAATTTGAAAACGCTCAACTGGAATTCCATCAACTCCACTAGCTTTGTTCATAGTGATGCTTCCTAAGGCCCACTTGACTTCACATTCCAGGATGTCTGGCTCTAGGTGAGTGGGAGTGATCACACCATCTTGATTATCTGGGTTATAAAGATCTTTTTTGTACAGTTCTATGTATTCTTGCCACCTCTTATTAATATCTTCTGCTTCTGTTAGGTCCATACCATTTCTATCCTTTATTGACCCCATCTTTGCATGACATGTTCCCTTGGTATCTCTGATTTTCTTGAAGAGATCTCTAGTCTTTCCCATTCTGTTGTTTTCCTCTATTTCTTTGCATTGATCGCTGAGGAAGGCTTTCTTATCTCTTCTTGCTTTTCTTTGGAACTCTGCATTCAAATGGGTATATCTTTCCTTTTCTCCTTTGCTTTTCACTTCTCTTCTTTTCACAGCTATTTGTAAGGCCTCCTCAGACAGCCATTTTGCTTTTATGCATTTCTTTTTCTTGGGGATGGTCTTGCTCCCCGTCTCCTGTACACTGTCACGAACCTCCGTCCATAGTTCACCAGGCACTCTGTCTATCAGATCTAGTCCCTTAAATCTATTTCTCACTTCCACTTTATAGTCATAAGTGGTTTGATTTAGGTAATACCTGAATGGTCTAGTGGTTTCCCCACTTTCTTCAATTTCAGCCTGAATTAGGCAATAAGGAGTTCATGATCTGGGCCACAGTCTGTTCCCGGTCTTGTTTTTGCTGACTGTATAGAGCTTCTCCGTCTTTGGCATGGAGAAGCTCTATACAGTCACCAAAAATCATGAACTCACACTAATTCAAATCCAGCCCCTCAGAATTCTTCTTAGTCCATACATATCTACCTCTACCCACAGTGAGAACCCCAGTTCCCCAGCTTCACATTTTTTTTTTTTTGGCCTCATCGTACAATACATACAGAGTAGTTTCAGAATTATAATACCAGTCCTCCTAACAAACAGGAAAGCTACTTAGGTTAAAGGTTTTCTTTTTAGATTTTCTCTCTTTGAGCAGTCAAGAAGCCATGTCCAAAGGTTCATTCTTTTCTCTGGATGGTTATATTATCAATTTAATACCCAATTGTGTTCATTTATTTCAGTTTTAATTTTGCCTTCTCCTCATCCTCTTTACTTTAATATAATTGTTTTTAATATCAAAAGTTTCTTTGTTTGAAACTCAGAACTGTATAAAAGGGTATACTCAGAGAAGTATTGCCAGCATCTCTCTTTCATACTGTTCCTATCCATACCAGAAATGTAATCACCTGTAAAATACTTATTTCAGATATATCTTTCTTATATATAGACCATTTTGCAAAAAAGTGAAAACTATTGTTCTCTTATTTTTATGTAAAAGATAACATATTAAGTATACTCTGCATCTTATGTTTTTGTTCACTTAATATGCCATGGAAATCAGTATGTGTTGGTTTTGTACAGAGTTGTATCATTCTTTTATAGCTGTTTGAGGCTTAATTATGTGAAAATAGCATGAGAATTCAGGCAGGATCCTCTGGTTGTTCCCATTATTTCCTATGATAAGTAGTACTGTAGCCACTATTGTGCATATTGTGGTATTGTGGAGCTGTATTTTCATGAGAAATTCCTTGAAGTGGGATTGCTGGGGTCAGTAAGTAAATGTATATGCATTTTTGTTAGATAATGACAGATACTTCTCCGTAAAAGTTCTATCATTTTACATGTTCATCAGCAATGTCAGTTCAGTTCAGTCGCTCAGTTGTGTCCTATTCTTTGCTACCCCATGGACTGCAGCACGCCAGGCTTCCCTGTCCATCACCAACTCCCAGAGCATGCTCAAACTCATGTCCATCGAGTTGGTGATGCCATCCAACCATTGCCATCAGCAATGTAGATTCGTTTAATCTTAACATCAAACATGAAAAAGCAAGCAGTATCATTTTTCTTATTTTACGGTAAGGAATTTAGACGCCCGTGTAATTTATCGCAGTATAAAAATCTAGTTGCTTATAATTAGTAATA